>NC_041005.1:42839323-44089323 GCF_004193775.1 Glycine soja
CACACGGTGGTCAATGTCTCAGCATATCAGTGTTACAGTTGTGGATTTTGTAAGTCTTTATATAAAAGGCTTTTATTTACCTAAGTTATGGCTTTCAATTCATAAATATTTAACTTTGACCTAACATAAACATGCATCTCACTGAAACATGTATGCGAGCGGGGAATTATGATATCTATGGATTCCTCGAGCCTCAGTCCATTCAGAGGTATGGGCAATCGCAGTTTGAATCTGAAAGTTACATAAAGAGTTGGATGCAGAGTTCACAACGCGATGTGTATCTTGGAGCCTACCTAAATGGGTAAGTCACAAAATAACACAATTTAATTAATGTTTACTAATGTACTAACCCATTTTAGGTTCCACTGCAGCGGACACTGGCAGATGGTGGTCATCCTGCCCAAGGAACACTTAGTTGTCTGGTTTTGTTCATTGCATAACAGGCCAGACAACTACCTTAAGGGGATTATTAATAGGTTAGTATTCTTTTCAATACATTTGCATTGTAATACCTCAACGTACAACACCTGTTTTTAATTGTTACTCATATGGAACAGTGCTATCAAGGGTCTTGATGATGCTCCACAGCCTAAATCAAAGGCTCTTGCTAGGTGGATTGTCGTCAAGGTACATCATTTACATAAAACTTCCACTTATATATATTTCTTTATGTGTCTGTACACTAGTTGTTTAATTAATATCCAAATTTCATTATGTATTTAGTGTAATAGAAAAAAAGGAACTACTGAGTGCGGCTACTATGTCATGCACTGGATGTCCACCATTATTTTAGGAACTTTTAGAAATAATTGGGAAGCGGTAAGTTTATTTCAAAGAAAATCGATTTATTTATAATTTGTATTACATTATTAACTTAATATGATTTATTTCATCATGCAGTATTTTAACGATCCTAGACCATTGGAGCTTGAGAGATTAAAAGTATCGCGGATCCAGTGGACACAATTTTATCTCCGAGTTAGAGATCAGGCCTAGGATTTAGGGACACTTTTTAACATTTTTTACATTTTCTATGTAACATGAACATTGAATTCATTTGTTGATTGTTCTTTATAATATATAAATCAATTATTTGATGTTTATTATCATTAAAACTACTTGAAAGCATAATAAAATGTTTATTTGCTGTGAATTGGGCCTCCTGAAATTGCATTTGACAGGTACAATTTTGGGTATACTGTAAAAACAGAAAGTATATATAAAAAAAATACTTGAAAACAACATCGGTTATTAACAAAAACCGATGTTAATATCCTAACCAACATCGGTTATAATAGAAAACCGATGTTAACGTTTGTATATTAACATCGATTTTTTGTGTATAATCGATGTCAGCGTTTGTATTTTAACATCGGTTATCTGTAGATAACCGATGTCAACTATTGTACATTAACATCGGTTAATTATAAATAACCGATGTGAATATTTGAATATTAACATCGGCTATTTATAATTAACCGATGTTATACACAAAGAACTACACCAAATAAGTGTATGCATCATCAACGTTGACATCGGTTTTCTAGCAAAACCGATGTTAAGGGCATATATTAACATAGGTTTTTTTAGAAAACCGATGTTAAACTAACATATTAACATCGGTTTTACTGGAAAACCGATGTCAACGTTCATCATGCGTACACTTTTTTTGCTATTGTTCATTGTGTTTAACATCGGGTATTTAGGGAACCGATGTTGTCATATGTATGTTAACATCGGTTCTCCAAAACCGATGTTAACATTCATACATTCAACATCGTCACTTTTAACATCGGTTTTAGAACCGATGTAGAATGTTCTAAATAACCGATGTTGAAAGTGTATTTTCTAATAGTGAGCAATAGGTATATGTTGAAATTATATGACAAAATGCATATCTTGTACATTATTATTGTTATTAGTTCTATTATTATTTCAGAATATATGAAATTGAAATAACATGGCTTGGAATAGAAATATGAGGTTTATGACAAGAAATGTATATGAAATTTTTAATTTTTTTTTAAAACTCATTCTAAGACGATTATCTGAAAAATTGTCTTATAATGTATACATTTTATAATGGTTTTCTTAGAAAATCGTCTTAGAATCTTCAGATATATTTTAATTGTTTTTAAAAAATACGTTCAAAGACGATTATCTGAAAAACCGTCTTAGAATGTCTACAAAAACCATTTTAAAATCCTAAAAAGTATTTTAATTTTTTTATATAAAAAAACAATTTTAAGACGGCTATATGAAAAATCGTTTTAGAAAGTCTACCTTTCTAAGATGGTTTTTGACTAAGAACCGTCTTAGAAGGGTAGACTTTCTAAGATGGTTTTTATGGAACCATCGTAAAAAGTGAAGACTTTCTACGACGACAATTAATAACCATCGTAGAAAGTATCTTTTAACCGACGTAGAATAACCTTTTTCTAGTAGTGTGATATACTTAGTATTTTTTACTTGTGAGTGTTAGACAAGTGGCCTCAAATATCTTAAGAAGGGGGGGTTGAATTAAGATATTCCAAACTATTTCCCCTAATTAAAAATCTATTTCACTTTTTACTCAAGTTATGAATTCCCTTAATGACAATCTTCTTAAATATTAATTCAAATGAAACAATTTGAATATGAATATAAAGCAATAATAAATAAAGGAGATTAAGGGAAGAGAAAATGCAAACTCAGTTTTATACTGGTTCGGCCACACCCTTGTGCCTACGTCCAGTCCCCAAGCAACCCGCTTGAGAGTTCCACTATCTTGTAAATTACTTTTACAAGTTCTAAACACACAAGGACAATCATTCCTTTGTGTTTAGAATTCCTTTACAACAAGAGACTCACAGTCTCTTAATTCCTTAGAGAATGAGAAGAAGAAGAAGAACAAATCTCTCTAGAAAGAGATGGATTTTACAGATTGAGCACTCAAATAATTCCTTAATGAATTGCAATTGAATTGGCCAAGGAATTCTTAAGAGGATAAAATGAATTTGCTTTTTGAGAGGATAAACACTTGTTGTTCTGAAAATCTCTGAGCAATTTCGTGTTTAAGTCACATATATATAGACCATTGGTGGTTATGAATAAAGCCTTTGAAAAGTTGTGACTCTTGAAATTATTTTTCTGAAAATCCTGTCTGGTAATCGATTACAGTAATTGTGTAATCGATTACAGCTTTTAAAATTTGAATTAAAACGTTTACTAACTGCTGGTAATCGATTACCAAAATTGTGTAATCGATTACACAGTCTAAAATTTCGAATTCAAATTTTTGTAGCTGTTATAAAACGTATTTGGCCACTGGTAATCGATTACCAGAGAGTAAAACCTTTGAGAAACACTTTTTTTAATTTAAATCACTTGGCCAAACCTTTGCTAATTCAATTAGGAATTCCCTTCCTAATATTCTAGTGATCATCTTGATGTTGTGACTTGTAATCTTGAAGTATTGTCTTGAATTTAATCTTGAAAAGCCCATTTGCATGAATTGCAACACATTATCATGATCATCATCAAAACATCAAAGGCAATTGCATCTACAATCTCCCCCTTTTTGATGATGACAATACAATACCTGAAATCAAGATTCAAGCAAACAACAAACAATTGTATATAGATAAAGCGTTTACTCCCCCTATATTTCGGAATTCATGATCACTTGATTTCTAAGTTTGTTAAGCTTTTTCTTAAGCTTTTTCTACAACCTTTTCTCCCCCTTTGGCAACATCAAAAAGCCAAAGAACTCGGAAATCAACACAGATATAACAATGGAGTAGAAAGATATAGATATCAGAGTATAAAACACAATAAGCCAAACTCACAAAGAAGAAGTAATCAAACCAGAATCCAAATAACTGAAAATGTCAACAACCACAAAACATCCAAGACTGAAATTTAAAAAACCACAAGATAAATAAGCAAAGTACTTAGCAAAATAGTGTAAATTCTAAGAAACTAAAAGCCAAAATACACGGCTTATAAAAGACATATAATCAGAAACTAAAATCTAAGAAGACGGAGGTGGTGGTGGAAGATCGAAACTCTGACGAATGTATCCGACATCCTCTTCAAGCTGTGTAAGGCGAATGTCCATACCGGCAAAGCGTGAATCTAACGAGTCGAAGCGGTCACCAACATAAGAACGAAGACCCCGTAATTCGGAGAGGACTTCATTCATGAGTGCGGAATCTTCACGTTGAGGGGGAGGTGAAGGAGTACGTTCATCTTGAGGAGGGAGTGCATCCTTCTTCAGCCATTGTTCATTCCGATCTTTACGATACCCAAAGGAGGTCACTGCACCAGCACCAATTGCAAAAGAACGCTTGACTTGAACAAAGGGTTCATCATCAAGCGGAATTTGAAAATGACGCAAAAACAGAGTAATCAATTGTGGATAAGGAAGAGGTGCATTGGCCCGTAATGCCTTATGCATTCGGTACCGAACCAAATGGGCCCAGTCGATCTGACGACCGGTAAGAAAAGCCCACATAAGAATCAAATCCTCCTCAGAGGCTTGTGCTAAATTTGAAGACCGAGGAAGCAAAATTCTAACAATGATATAATGCATGATGCGATTATCAAAAGTTAATGACCCGGCCAACAATCTACCGGTCATTTCAGCTTGATCATTGCAGACCATGCGACGAGCATCATGACTTGAATAATCGAATTTCCAGTCATCAACAATGGTGCCCTCAAAAGGTGCACCTTGACTGGGTAAATGAGTCAAAGAAAAGAATAGTGACTGATCAATGACCATAGAAGTACCATGCACCTCAGACATAATAATACCATCCTGAATTTTTAAATTGCAGTAGAAGACCTTTACAAGTTCAGGATAATATGGCAATTTTAATGACATGAAATCAACAAGACCAGAATTTTGAAACACTTGATAACAATCAAACGTTTCATCATTAAAGAATTCTACGTCTAGGTACTTAGGGTCTAAGATTATTCTAGAAGAAAACTGAGAAAGGTACCGTAGATGCTGATCATCGGATGAAAACAGTGTTGATGATCTTGGAGATGACAAAGAAGGAGGAATAGGTGCTGTGGGTGCTCCGGATGGGCCGTGGCGGCGATGGGCAGCAGCGATAGCGGTGGAGGATGATCCCTTTCTCTTCTTTGATGGCTCTGCCATTTGATGAAGTTTTTCTGGATTTTGATCGGTGGAAGTGAAAGAGGAGTGAAAAAGAGGAAGATTGGGCTTTACGGGACGTGATTTGGTGAAGAATTGAGTGAGAATCGAAGGTTTGAAGTTCTAGGTATGGAGGAAAACGTGGAGGATGCTTTGGCTGTGCAGCAGCTCTGATTTTGTGAGTATTTATAGAAGATGACGCATTGTAATCGATTACAGGTATTGGTAATCAATTACAGGCCCAATAAGCCTTCTGGTAATCGATTACAGGATGTTGTAATCGATTACAGGCTGCCTGTTCATGTGTAATCGATTACACTGGATGGTAATCGATTACCAGAGTCTATCCTAGGCTAGTTTCTTAAGAGAATATCCATGTTTATGCTCAAATACATCCTATATGACTAATTTTCACTACTAATACACTAAATTCAATCATTCAATTATTATATACACAAGAAATCATAAATTCTATCATAAAAACAAGAATTCAAACAAGATCAAACAAAATAATCTACAATCAAAAGGTAAGAGTAAATCAACCAATCAATCAACCAATCAATCCCTATTTTTCTAAATCTCTTACATCTAAGAGACCTAATTCTCTTCTAATAGAGAAGAACACTTCCTTGGGGAGAGGTTTAGTGAAAATATCAGCAAGTTGATTCTTAGTATCAACAAATTCTAATACACAATCTCCCTTTAGGACATGATCTCTAAGAAAGTGGTGTCTAATCTCTATATGTTTAGTTCTAGAGTGTTGAACTGGGTTTTTGGATAGATTTATGGCACTAGTATTATCACACTTAATAGGTATGCGATCAAGAATGATGCCATAGTCAGATAATTGTTGCTTCATCCATAAAATTTGTGCACAACAACTACCGGCAGAGATATACTCCGCTTCAGCAGTAGATAAAGTAACACTGTTTTGTTTCTTACTATGCCATGAGACAAGAGCCGATCCAATAAATTGACAAGTTCCACTTGAACTTTTTCTATCAGTTTTAGATCCGGCAAAATCAGAATCAGAATATCCTATTAAGTTACATGTTGAATTCTTAGGATACCATAATCCTAAATTGATTGTTCCTAATAGATATCTCATGATTCTCTTTACTGCACTTAAATGTGATTGTTTGGGGTTGGATTGAAACCTAGCACACATGCATACACTAAACATAATATCAGGTCTACTAGCAAATAAATAAAGAAGAGATCCGATCATACCTCGATATTGTTTTATGTCTATAGATTGACCAGATTCATCTTTATCTAAGTAACAATTAGTGCTCATCGGTGTAGACATGTGTTTTGCACTATCCATCCCAAATCTTTTGATCAATTCCTTGCAGTATTTGGATTGATTGATGAATATACCTTCTTGAGTTTGCTTGATTTGTAATCCCAGAAAGTACTTTAGTTCTCCCATCATTGACATTTCAAATTCACTTTGCATATCAAGGGAAAACTCCATGCACAATGAATCATTAGTGGATCCAAAAATTATATCATCAACATATATTTGAACCAACAAAACATCATTATGCTTTCTCTTTATGAACAATGTGGTATCCACTTTACCTCTGGAGAAATCTTTTTCTAGAAGAAAATTGCTTAATCGTTCATACCATGCCCTAGGGGCTTGTTTCAAACCATAAAGAGCCTTTTGTAATTTATAAACATGGTTTGGTTTATCAGGAATTTCAAAACCAGGGGGTTGTTCAACATATACCTCTTCTTGAATTAAGCCATTTAGAAAGGCACTCTTAACATCCATTTGATAAAGTTTAAAATCCATTATGGATGCATATGCCAATAGCATTCTAATGGCTTCTAATCTTGCAACAGGAGCATATGTTTCTTCATAGTCTATTCCTTCTTCTTGATTATACCCTTTTGCTACTAACCTGGCTTTATTTCTAATAATTATACCATGTTCATCTAATTTATTTCTAAAAACCCATTTTGTTCCTATGATAGGATAATTTTCAGGTTTTTCTACTAATTTCCACACATTATTTCTTTCAAATTGGTTTAATTCTTCTTGCATGGCAATGATCCAGTTATCATCTACTATGGCTTCTTTTATATTTTTAGGTTCAATCATGGATACAAAAGCCATATTATTGCATAAATCTTTAAGAGAATGTCTAGTTGTTACCCCTTTTGAGATATCACCAATAATGTTGTCGAGGGGATGATCTCTTGAAGCTTTCCATTCTCTTGGAAGTTCATCATTGGATTTGACTTCTTCTGGAGGATCTTCATTGTTTCCTTTATCATTTCCTTTGTAATCTTGTTCATCAATATTCATATGTTCTAAAGAATCTGCAATGTCATCTAGCGTATTCTTTCTTGACAAGATAGCATTAGATTCATCAAAGGTAACATGAATGGATTCCTCGATATTCATAGTTCTTTTATTATATATCCTATATGCTTTGCTTTGTAATGAATATCCAAGAAAAATGCCTTCATCAGATTTAGCATCGAATTTTCCTAGATTATCTTTGCCATTATTGAGTACAAAGCACTTGCAACCAAAAACATGTAGATGAGAGATATTAGGTTTTCTATCATTAAATAACTCATATGGGGTTTTCTTTAAAATAGGTCTTATCAAGGCCCTATTCATGATGTAACATGCAGTATTGACAGCTTCAGCCCAAAAATACTTTGGAAGATAAGTATCATTTAATAAAGTTCTTGCAATTTCTTCCAATGACCTATTTTTCCTCTCAACAACTCCATTTTGTTGAGGGGTTCTTGGTGCAGAAAAATTATGTTCAATACCATGTTCATCACAAAATAATTCAAAATCTTTATTTTCAAATTCACCCCCATGATCACTTCTAATGGATGCAATCTTGAGATTTTTCTTGTTTTGTATGACTTTAGCAAGTTTTCTAAATGCTTGGAATGAATCACTTTTATGTGTAATAAATAATGTCCAAGTATATCTAGAGAAATCATCAACTATAACTAGAGCATAGTAGTTTCCTCCAAAACTCATGGTTCTAGATGGACCAAATAGATCCATATGCAATAACTGTAAGGGTCGAGTGGTTGAAACAACATTTTTAGGTTTGAATGAGACTCTAGTTTGTTTGCCCTTTTGACATGCATCACATAGTTTATCTTTTTCAAATTTCAATTTAGGCAAACCAACTACTAAATCTTTTGAAATTAATTTATTTAAGTGATCCATGTTTATGTGAGCAATTCTTTTATGCCATAACCATGGATCATCATCTTTACTAAGAAAGCAATGATTGTTTTCTTGTTTTATGCTTAAGTCTATCATGTAAACATTATTGACTCTATGTCCTACATGCTTTATATTAATGTCATGCTTATGTTCTATAAGACATTTCTGAGAATCAAATGATACTAGATAGCCTTTGTCGCATAATTGACTAACACTAAGCAGGCTGTGCTTAAGGCCTTCAACAAGTAGAACATTTTCAATGGAGTTTGAAGAATTTGTACCTATTTTACCCACTCCAAGGATTCTACCTTTGTTGTTGTCACCATATGTTACATGCCCACTTTTCTTTGGAGAGATATGTGTAAAATTTGATGCATCTCCTGTCATATGTTTTGAGCATCCGCTATCTATGTACCACTTCTTTCTCAAAGATACCTGCATAATCAAGTTTTTGACTTAGGTACCCAAATTTTATTGGGTCCTTGCATGTTAGTATAAACTGAGGATCCTTTTGGGACCCATATCATTTTAATGTTACTGTAATTTTTCTTGAAGTAGAAAGTTGATATGCCATGTCCTCTTCTTCCACAGTAAAAACAAGTGATTGAATTAGAATTACATTTTTGTGTGGAAGTGGAAAAGTTTTTATGAAACTTTTGTTGTTTTTCCGATTTATACCCTAGTCCATTTTTATTAGACACATATCTTTGTTTACTTAATATAACATCTAAATTATTTCTACTATATGAAAATTTTGCAAGTGAATTTTTCAACTCTTTAATTTCTTTTACATATTTATCACAACAACTACAAGAATCTGTTATTTTCTTGTCATTAATAGTGGAGATATTAACTTTTTCATTTGTTTTAGAAATTGAGACTTCATTTCTAAGAAGATCTAATTCTTTGTTTAATTTTGAAATTTCATTTTCTAAATTTGAAATTGTTTTCTTTGATGATGAAACTAATTTTGCAAGTTTAATTGATTCTTTATGCAAATCAGCAAATGCATCTTGCAATTCATCAAAAGAAATAGATAAGTTGTTTGAAGATGTTACCTCTTCATCACTTTCGTAACTTTTGGCCATAAGGCAGAGATTTATCTCTTCATTTTCAGAATCTTCAGAGGATTCCAAATCATTTTCATCCTATGTGATGTATGCTTTCTTCAGTTTCTTTTCACTATGATTTTTCTTTTCAGATTTTTCCATCTTTTTCTTGAAGATGGGACAATCAACCCTCAGATGTCCAGGTTGATTGCATTCAAAGCATTTTAGAGTAGAGGATGAATTTTCTGTCCTTCTCTTTGATTTAAAATTTGGTCGCCTCTGATTTCCTCTTACTTTAAGAAACTTGTTGAATCTTTTTACAAAAAGACTTAGATCATCATCATCATCATCTGGATCATTATCCTGATCACTTTCTTCTTGAATTGAAGATGATGCTTTAAGAGCAATTCCTTTCTTTTTCTTGTCATTTTCTTCATTTTGGTGCAATCTCAATAGTTCCATCTCGTGTTCCTGCAACTTTCCAAATAAAGTGGCAAGAGACATGTTAGACAAATCTCTTGATTCAGAAATGGCCGTTACTTTGGGTTGCCATTCTCTACTTAAACATCTTAACACCTTGTTTATAAGATCCTCATTTTGAAATTCTTTGCCTAAGGCTGCTAGATGATTTACTATATGTGTAAATCTCTTTTGCATACTCTGAATATTTTCATTTGCATTCATTCTAAATAATTCATACTCATGAGTTAGTGCATTTATCCTAGATCTTTTAACATCTGTAGTTCCTTCATGTGTTAATCGAAGAGTGTCCCACATTTCCTTAGCACTCTTACAATTTGAAACCCTGAAATATTCATCCATTCCTAGGGCAGATGTTATTATGTTTTTGGCTTTTAAGTTGTATTGTACTCGTTTTCTATCCTCTTCAGACCATCTATCTCTAGGTTTTTCTATGGTTATGCTTTCACTTGATGAATTACCATCTATTGAAACTCTTTCTATTGTGGTGGGTATATAAGGCCCTATTTCTATGGCTTCCCAGATATTTAGATCTATTGCCTCGATAAAAATTTGCATTCGGGTTTTCCAGTAGTGGTAACCCTCTCCATTAAAGATTGGAGGTCTATTGATAGAATTCCCTTCTGGAAATAAGGAATTTGCTTAGGCCATCTTTTTCTTGAAGCTTCTAAACTTTATACAAGAATGAAGCTCTGATACCACTTGTTGTTCTGAAAATCTCTGAGCAATTTTGTGTTTAAGTCACATATATATAGACCATTGGTGGTTATGAATAAAGCCTTTGAAAAGTTGTGACTCTTGAAATTATTTTTCTGAAAATCCTGTCCGGTAATCGATTACAGTAATTGTGTAATCGATTACAGCTTTTAAAATTTGAATTAAAACGTTTACTAACTGCTGGTAATTGATTACCAAAATTGTGTAATCGATTACACAGTCTAAAATTTCGAATTCAAATTTTTGTAGCTGTTATAAAACGTATTTGGCCACTGGTAATCGATTACATCCTCTGGTAATCGATTACCAGAGAGTAAAACCTTTGAGAAACACTTTTTTTAATTTAAATCACTTGGCCAAACCTTTGCTAATTTAATTAGGAATTCCCTTCCTAATATTCTAGTGATCATCTTGATGTTGTGACTTGTAATCTTGAAGTATTGTCTTGAATTTAATCTTGAAAAGCCCATTTGCATGAATTGCAACACATTATCATGATCATCATCAAAACATCAAAGGCAATTGCATCTACAGTGAGAAAACATATGGTATAGAGCTTGATAATAATGATTACAAGAGATATGTTTTTATGTACACTTCCACTTAGTGAATGATTTATTCATGTTTATTCATTTATTTTACAAAACATCATAAATGTTATAAATAAATTATTACTTTTGGCCCATAGGGAAGTATTAGTTTATCAAGTTATGAACTAAATGTCATGATATGATATTTCTATACCCATAGACATGATTTATTTTATTATGATGTTTATCTTTCATTTATAAAGTTTGAAATTTTATACACACCTTTTACCGAAAGGTTTGAATTTACAAGTTAAGAATTATCATAACATTGATATTATATTATCACGAAAGAGTTTATATTTCATTTACCCTATACTCACATTCCAAAAGTTAGTGGAAGTGAAAATTCTTAACAAGTGGAAGTCAATTTTCTTGACAAGTGCATTTTGAGAAAATAAGTGGGAGTATGTGATATTCTTAAGAACCACTTTAAGGAAAGAATTTATTGAATGCTATGAAATTATTCAAAGGCATAAAGTTGGCTAAGTATTCTTTTTGAAGAAGAATAAAGGTGAAAGTCCAGACAAGTATATTGATATAAAGTAGACATTAAAGAAAAGTTAATTTCTATTGGTCCAATAAAAGTTTGCTAGCTACAATATAATAGGATTATATGGTTTCTATGAGACTTAAGGGCTTGCATTAAAGTTTATCTTTTTCATTATATGACATCGTGCATATTAAGTTAGTCATGAAATGATTCAAATTGAATCAATAAAATTAGGACCCTATATTTCACTAAGAAAGGGTTATATATTGTAATTAATGGAAAGAAATGTTTAATCTAAAATTTAATCGCCATGGTTTAATGTGTAATTAATTTTTAATGATAATATCAAGTTTAAGTTGACAAGTTATGACCATATTTGTTTGTCAAAATAAAGATTATATTAGTAGTATATGAGTCAAGTGGGAGAATGTTAGCATTTAACCATTATGTGTCTCATAAACAAAATTTAAGTAACTGTTACACGATTTTTATTTTGTATTATTGGCTTTTGATGGAAGAGCCAAATAATAAAACAATAATTATATTTTGGGTTTAAAGAAGGGGTCCCTTGTTTATAAGAAGTATGTGATGCTCCATTGATTCATACACATTGAGAAAAGGCAAAGGTTAAAAGATCTTTCTATCTATAAAGGTTGATATACTCAGTATTTTTTTTTTTTACTTGTGAGAAAATATATGGTATAGAGCTTAATAGCAATGGTTATAAGAAGTATGTTTTTATGTACGTTTCTGCCTACTTAATGATTTATTCATGTTTATATCGTGAACTAAGGTTTTAAATTTCTTACATTTCTGAGTAAAAAAAAAATAAAGATTTTATCATATCATCATATGCTTGATTTGTATCATCTCCTATTTTTCAAATAAAATATAAAAAAATATTTATTTTATCTAATATCATAATTTTTAATGAATCAAAATCCTATATATCAAAAAGTTATTGACTAACTTAAATGAAACTGCAACTAACTATTCACGAACTACTAACTTCAATAAAAAAAACTACTAACTTCTAAATTTAATACATTACTAAATTTTAAAATAATTATTCAAATACTTATTTTACAAAAAAAAAGAAATTAGATTATACTAAAATGTTATATAAATATTAGTACTTATATTTTAATTATTAAATATATAAGTATAGTATATAAATGTATTTATTTCTTTTTATAATATGTAATCTGATTATTATTTAACAAATTTTTAAAAATACCAAATTATATTTTTGTTGAAAAATAGTGAATTTTTTCTTTCTCCTCACATCACATATTTAATTTTTTAAAATTCCTTTCCATATTAAAATTTTACTTTATCTCCAATTTTCATTAACTTATTTGAAAAAGAACCCAATAAAAATATTTATTTTACAATTAATATTTTTAATTAGATTATACTGAAATGGTATATAAATATAAATATTTATATCATATATATAAGATTTTGTTATTAGTTATAAAAAATATATTTATTTATTTATTTATTTTTGTATTACATAATTTATTCTTATTTAACACTTAGTTATATAATTTAAACAAATAGAAAACTATTATTTTTAAAATAATATATTAAATAATTTTGATGTTAACGTGGTTTAAGGTGAATTTTCCATCCATTTGAATCCCCCACTAACTTTACGTATCTAAATATCAAAATATAAGAAAATTTTAAATTTGTATAATTAAAGAAAAATCTTCAATAATTACATAAGTAAAAAAAAAAAGAAACAGTAATGATTTTTCTAAAAAATGATTCCAAACATTAAATTTATTTCTATAGAAATTATATAAAAATACATATATTATTATAATTAATTAAAATAATAATAATATTACTTTAATAATTTACTTGTTAATGTGGTCTCCGATAAATTGTTCATCTCCATTGGTTAAGTGAATAATATTTTTTTTTAATCAAACACACAGAGGGTGAGTTGAGTATTCTAATGTTTCATTAGTTGATTGGTTCTAATTTGTTTTAATTTTGACGAGTATATTTAGTGACATCAATGCTATACTATCTGATGAAAAACCAATAGAAAAAAATAAAAAAGAAAAAAAGAATGCAAAGTACTCTTTTCATGCTTGAAGGAAACATAATATACTTCTATTAAATTAAACTCGACTTTGGTGCAGTAAGGAACTTAACTAGCATGAGCACACCAAAGGCAGCATGAGGAGGAATTACCAATTAATAATTCTAGAAATAGTGGGCCCAAAATGAAACTATCTAGACCAAACAGTCCAGTGACCATGCCATTTACTATTCCAATGGAATAATAGAGACAATGTGACAAAGCTTTTCATTAGTGATTTCCTTTTCCTTTGATGCGATAAACCTATGGCTATATAGAAGTAATACAATGAAAATAAAAATGGGGAAGCATAAAAAAATTCATAGAAGTAATTAATTAATGGATTTTGTATTAGAAAGATGACCTTGTAAGTGTAATCCATACTTAAACATATCTTAAAATACCACCCGTCAAAACTCAAAAATATAGATAAGCATATTAGTAAATTGATAGAAAAGAAAAAGGTTCAAAGCAAAGAGAAAGCAAATAACCTCTTCATTGCATATATACCCAGTTGTTGCTATCCAAGGCATATCAATGAAAAAAACATGTTGAGAATTTGCTAGTGCGATCATCTAACTATAAACTAAACCAAATAGCCGCTTATTTGCACATGCGGAGACATTGATGTACTCAAAAGTCCAAACCATCAATTAAACATATATCTACTATGAGTCTAACTTAATAATTGATTAAATAATATGATTGAGTTGTTATTAACTTTTTAATACTTGTCTCCGATTATGATGGATAAAAAAACATATGAACAATATTTATCTAAAATCATATTAAGTGATGTTTCAACATGATTATTAGTCATCTATTGAGTCTGCACCCTATACAATGTGGACATTCAATAAGCTCAACATTTGTTTGATATGCATTGGTTGTCGTTTGTTCACCGCCGCATTTAATGTCTTTTTGACATCCTTTACTCCAACTATGTTATCATCAATAAATAAAAATGTGTTGCAGAAAATAAATGCTCCAACTATGTTATCATCAATAAATAAAAATGTGTTGCAGAAAATAAATGAGTGTATTTTTTTTTAAATAAACTTTCTTTATGCTAAATTAAACGTATTGTATTAAACTTCATGTCTTATAAATAATTAATAACTGAATAACGAAATCTACATTATATATAAAGTTGTAAATTGTTGTTTGACTCTTTAGAGTCAATCTAATGTTAGAGACAAAATACAATTTGTTTTTTTTTTCAGATAACAAAATTAAAGAAGAAAAAACGTTATTTGAAACCAAATACAAAATTTGAAAATGTTTTAGGACTTTGAAAAATCTATTTTTTTAGAAACCAAATACAAAAGCTAATTATTTTTCAAAAATAAAAAATATATTTAAATATTTTAATTATAATTGATTATATATGCTCATAGTTATCTTCTAAACACTGTCTAAGTAAGCAAATTATGAGCACAATACGGATTATTAAAAAAAATATATATACGGGACTGAGATTTTATTTAACAAATTATGTTACTATAAGATTGTTAGACTACTTTTCATACTATAATTTTTGAAATTGATGAAAGTGTGAACATCACATGCGTATGTTCTGTTTCATTTTAAATTTAATTAAATTATATAACTTTTGGGGCAAGTATCTAAATTAACATAAGTTTAAGTTACACGGTAAAAGACAAGAAAAACAATTTTTCTTATCTTCAACAGCTACAAATTAAGTGATATACATAATCACAAAATCAATGAGAAATTTTACGTCCAGCAATCTTTATTTATGTTTACATCCTCTAAATTATTTATCCATCTTAATTACACAATTGCAATCCAACTTGCTACCTAGCTAGTCAAACTTTTAACATGATAAGGTCATATTAAAATCACGTGTCTATCTTCCATTCTACAAAATTAAATAAATTAACACACGATTTAAACATGACCTTGTTGAATCTAGCTTTAAACATATGACCTCCCATACTGAAAAAGAGAAAAGAAAAAACTGGACCCTCCTATATATGTGAGAGGATTCATTTTTGAAACATGCCAATAATCAATTTCTCTTGTCTCTGTGATCTCCTGGAGACCCAGAAGCGCTTTTGGGGCTAGAAAGAGGCAAAAGTGGCTGAAGAAACATCAAAGTTGTTCCTGGTTTTGTATTAGCGGCTGATTTGTTCAAGAAGCTTGATGCACAACCATTGACTTTTGTTGAAGATGAAGGTAATGCAGAAGAAGATGAAGGAAACAATTCACCCCATTTCATTTGCTGACTCAGGTTTTCCTAGCAGCACCATGGCTTCCTTGAGTAGTGTTTCCAGTTCCAGAGCCAATAATTGTTGTAAGTGCTGCTGCCAAAGCTGATTGAAAATTGGGGTCTGCTGTGATTACTTTTGTTGCTGCAGCTATGGTGTCTGGTAGAGAATGTTGTGGTGGCGGGATTGGATTAATATTGTTGTTTCTTTGCAGGTAGGAATTGTAGATGTTTTCCAATGGTCGTTGTTGTTGTTTTCCAAGGTTTATGTTGCTAAGGACATTTGTCACATTTCTATTGCTATTATATGGTAGAGTGTTGTTGTAGCTGAGGAACCCATTATTGCTCCAAGAAGTTGCATTATTGGATTCTGAGTAACTGAAGTTTAGGCTTGTGGAAAGAGGGTACCTTTGTGGGTTATTAAAGGTTGAATTCGAAGTGAATTTAACAAGAGGAACAGAAGATGAGGATGGATTATTATTGGAAGTGAGGTCTAGAGTGATGGTGGGGTGTGAAGGTGAAGATGAGAGTGCTGCAGGATGGGACAAGTAAGTATTGCTTTGATTTGGAACCGTCTGATAGGAAGCGGCGGTGGTCATGGCTGTTGAAGGCCTTGATCCGGAGTGTGAGGTTGATGAGCCGGATAATAGCATGGAAGCAGCTGCTGAAATGGTGGAGGCCATGGCTGTGGCTGAAAGTGGAAGAGGGTGGTTGTGGTTACCTTCGTAGGTGGTCATTAATATGGACATGTCTTGAGCACATCTTTGCACCTGAAATGTTTCATGTGTAGGAAGAGTGTAAGTTAATAGTATTAATTGTTCTATGTTACAATTAAAGAATGAGAAACTAGATAGTGTGTGAGATTTCTTTGGGAAATAATCTTGTCACCCATATAAATAAATTGTATTTTGATATAAAATAGAAAAAAAATATATTATCTGATGTGGCAAGAAGAGAAAAAAATTATAAATGTTAATGAAATATTTAAAACAAAATAGTGTTATGTGTATTATTAATTAATTACTCATAAAATCATTTCTTTTATGCATATGTTGTTTTTACATTACGTAACCCTACTCACATCTCTCTTTATGATAAAATAAAATTGAGATAAATTTAAATGAAATTAGGTTTTTTTATCATAAAAATAAGTGTGGGTTAATTAGTATAATAAGAAAAAAAATACTAAACTTAAGACATATTCAATTTGGAATGTATTAAGGTGAAAGGAAAAAAGAAAAATAAGAAGAACCAAATATAAATGTAGTAGAAAATAGAAGTAACAATAAAAAAAGAAAATAAAGGTAAAAATATAGAGCTGAGGTGTGACTGTAAAAGAAAGAGTCTAAAAATATGGTGACTCCCATGGGAAATTCAACAATTTGTCAAATTGGTGTAATTGTTAGGTGATTTTGAATTATCACTTGGTCTATAATTTTTATAATTTTTACCTATATATGTAATTAAGCGTAATTAATTATTTTTTAAAAATTTAAATACATGTCATATAATTTTTTAAATACATAATGTGGGGAACCATAGACCAAGGACTACTTCTCTGTCAAATTGAAACCCGAAGAGTGGTACACTATAGCTGTAATGGATACCTGCTTTCTTACGGGGCATGATGGTGCAACCGTGCAACGATAGTAAGCTCGAGGGCAAGGATTTCCCTTTGAAATTTTCTGTCCATATTTCCTCCATTGACATCCATCATTCATCTGTTCAAAGAACATCAGTTTGTCAAAGAATAGCATTTATATATATATATATATATATATATATATATATATATATATATATATATATATATATATATATATATATATATATATATATATTAAAACTGTTCAGTAACCAACTTATATAAAATCAAAGTAAAAAAAGATAAAAATTGCATGAAATGAGCAATGATAGGAGATATTTACAGTTGCGGTGTCACATCTTGCCCTAACACAAACCCTTGCTTTCTTTGCAGGATTTTGTTGAGAAACTTCATCCTCACCAGTAGTATCTCTAGCTGTCTTGTGTCCCTTCCTTTGTGGCCAACTCTCACCTGCTGCTTCTTCCTTTGGCACTTCTTCAACACTGTTATTAGGGCTTTGATTTGGCAAGTGCTCAGTTGTGCTTCCAGATTTTGATGTTTCAAATTTGCAGTCCAATCCAAGGGACAAGCCTTCTTTATCTTCTTTTTCTTCCTCTTTCAATGGTTTATTATTAACTTTCTCATTGTTTCTAGTTGGAAGTCTTCCAAGACTGAGGGAAACTAGGTCTGATTCCTCTCTTTGATGGTCATTGTTGTTGTTCACTTTCTGATCAGAAGAGTCTTTTGTCTCTTGTTCAACTCTGTTGTGGAATTGCATTTGGAGTGTGCGGTAATCGTTTAGTATTCGGCTCAAACACGTCTTTAGTCGTTGATTTTCTTCCATCACTTCACCCATTTCGGCTTTGGCAGTTTCAAGTTCATCAACAGCCTGCAACCACCCATGCATATAGGTCAGACAAATCATACAGTACTAGAAAAAAGTGTTCCTTTCAGATTTTTCTTTTTTCTTTTCACTTCTTGAAATGATATTGACCATAATAAAATATGGAGTGTTGTAAAAAAGAAAAAAAAATCCTTTTCAATAATTAAAATGGAAAATATACAAATTGATATAAAATAATCAAAAATATTGTCTACATAAAATACTCAAACAAATTTGAGATATTGATACTTATGCTAATCTTTAGCTAAAGAAATAATAAAGACATTTATAGAAGAGAGAAATATAAATAATAAATAATGTGACTAAAAGAGTGATTAAGAAAAATAAAAAATATCAAGTAAGTGTATGTTATATACGACTGTTTATATAGAATTTATACGATGAGCAAACACACACAGACCCATCCTATATCCCAAATATATTTGGACTGAAATTCTAATCTTGATTTTTCAAAGTCATTTTTTAAACACATTTCACACTTCTCTTTGCATTTTTTTCCAACATGACTCATCATGACTTTCAATATAATTCATGAGTAGTGAATAACGTGTAAAAAAGAAAAGAGACTGAAACACATTATTCATAACGGAAGGACATGATTGTCTTTTCATAAGATTAACCCAATATTTTCATGCAATGTAAAATGAAGCTTGCTTCTAGTTAGACCCAAACGAGTGCACTGTAATTATAAATAGTTGCTTTTAATTATATCTATAGTTGTATGACCAATGAAAATGGCAAAATACTAATATTGTAATTATAATTATCATTGAAAAATCTAACCTCTTCCTTTTTGGTCAGGGAAGAAGCATTTGGCCCAACCTCCACCGTGGATCTTTCTGTAGTAGACAGGGGTGGCTCCTGTAAATATCCCAAAAAAGCATTAAAAAGTTAATATGTATATCAAATGTAATTTTCTCGTTACTTTTCCTTTTCTTTTCCCCCTGTATGCAAGTATCTTACGAGGGTTTTACCAACGGCTTATAGTTCCTTATTCTTCATATTGAAAGAAATTTGGGAGTACTTGCTTTCTGATGGCGGTGGAAACTAGAATTCAACTATTGCGGAATGAAATAATGAGGAAAGTGTGTATGCAATGAAGATGCATATGTACTAACAACCTGAGAATTTTTGCCTTCTTTTATGGTGTGGGAAGAAACTGAGAATCTTTCGGTTTTGCATGTGCAATGAACTGTCATATTTTAGATATCAATAATAATCAATTCTAGCTTTCCCGGCACATGCATGAGTCAACTCTTATCAAAGCCGCGGATTAATTATTAAATTTCTTTTGAAGCTATAAACCAATAAAATGGCTATATGTTGAATTATATATATGCGTAATGGAATATATGATGCATATCTTTATATAGCATATTAAGTTATCACAACATGAATTCATAATCTTCTACCAAAATCCCAATTTTTTTCAATCTAGTAGGGCTATATATTCGCAATTCAATATTTTCATCAATTAGCTAGTTTTTATTTATTGATCTAATAGAAAAACACACATGCTCCCTTGCTTATATATACACTATAGTGTTGTGACATGTGTCATGCACGGGTAAATAATTTTACAAACAATTTAAACTTAGAGTTGTTGTCTATAATAAAAAATTTATAAAATGATATTTTTAATTATGTATTTTTAAATTAAAACTTAAATTTATGTGACACATGTCATTCATTATATATATATATATATATATATATTGATTTTTGAAAAAAAAAATATAAAACATTTTAAAATTTTAACATATAAGAATTTTTAAAATTTTGAATAAAAAAATATAAACTAAAATTAATATTTTTGTGTTAGATATAAATAATGTATTATAAATATAACAATTTTTAAGTTATTAATTATTGTTGTGTAATATAAATAGTCAATAGACGATTCAATTAATTATTATACCTTAAAAATATGGAAATAATAAAAATAAGAATTAAATTTATGTTCACTCAAAAAATTATTTACATTTTATCTTAATTTGAATATGTTATAATTTTGAATAAAAATATATTAATGTAATTAATTAATCCGAATTAAAATATATATTACTCTTAATTATTTTAAATTAATTAAATTAAATATTTTAAAATAAGAAATGATTGAGTATTTTATGTTGAATATTTTTATTTTATATTTAAAATGTTTTTTATTTATTGAATTACAATGAGTTAGAAGATATCCTATAGTCTTTGACTCAAGAAAAAAAAATATAAAGTAGTATTTTATCACACTTAACAAAATTATGTATTTTTCCATTAAAAAAATAAAATTATGTATTTTTCCATAAAAAAAATAAAATTATGTATTTTATAATATAAATCAATCAAATCAAAATTAATTTTTTTTACTTTATTATGCAAATAAAAAAATATTTTTATTTGTTTCTAAATTTCAAAATTTCTACTATCAACATCAACTTTTTATTCAATTTATATATCAACTTATAATATAATTAGTTATTAGTGCATGACATGGGCACAACACTCTAGTTTAACAATATATAAAACCTTCTTTTGTATAATATAATTAATTTTTTTAACTACTTGCACCCATTAATAAACAATTAGTTTAATAATAGTAGTAATAAGTATAATACGTATGTAGTAAAAAAATATAAATGTATAATTATCATAAATTATTGTTAATCATTTTTATTATTATAATTATAAAAAATCTAATTAGAATCAATTATTATAATTACATTGGAATTATTATATAATTTAAAATAAGTTCTCTTTCAAAAAAATAATAAATAGATTTATTGCTTAAAGCTCTTCAGAATATCATGTATAAACATTCTTATTGAAAAACGTATTTGTATGTATTATTATAGATATGATCGAATTACTTTTAACTATATTGCATAAATAAATTAATAAATAAAAAATGTTTGAACCGTGCGTTTAAACAGTATAGATGGACGGGTAGATGATAATTTTATCTTGAAATTAACAAGATGGATTGCATATGTTGAAAAACAAAATAATTCCGAGATCATGAACAGTTTGATTAATTTATTTTTAACCCTTTTGACTAATTAACAAATCACAAACACCATATATACTCACAAAGTCCGGAATCAATTCAATATATAGAAAGAAAGATATAGATATTTTGTGAACTTTAAAGCTCATCATGGTGTGCTTAATATTAATTTTCACCTGCGTGATAATCTCTTGTTCGCGACGATCTTCTTCATCTCCAACACTAGATTCACTTCTCTTCTCATCCTTGACTTCATGACCAGATCTTTCCGAACCAAACTCCATATTCAAAAAGAGAGCTTTTCTTTCTTTCTCTCTTTCTGCGTTGTTGGGTCAGCAAACAAGGCCTCTTCCTATGTTAATATAGAGAGAGGACCTTCATGAAGTATTTGACTCTTGAAAACAATAACAATTAAAAATGAAAATAAAAAAGACAATTATTAATTAGAACTCGAGGGTAGCGAACACGATACATACGTACAACTAAAATGTCAAACATGGACCAATCCAGTTGCACTAAAAGAAATTAAGAAAACAACGAAAGACATTATAAGAGTAAACTATTGTTTCAAACTGGAGAATATATATAATAAGTGGAAGAATTCAACTTCAACGTTTCAGAAAAGATGTCAGAGAAAGTGAAAGAGGGGTTGAAGCCGCAATGGTCAGACACCGCCTACTATCCAAGTGGCATCGTTGAACTTTCGAACATTGCAAGAGTCACATGGGGGAAAATTAGGGTTTCACGGTCAAACTTTTTGCTTCCTCATGACCAAATTAACCTTTTCCTTTTACATGAATATTTTTTCGCCTTCTAAACTATTTTAATGCATTTTTTTAGTAGTATATGATATTTTATTTCCTAAAAAGTGCAATAATTATGTTTAACTGTTAATTTTGTAAGATTATTTTATAATTAAATTATAATATTTAGTAATTAATTTGATATTAAGTTTTATTTTTTAAAATTAATTTGACATTAATTATAAATTTTAAAATCAATTTATCATTAAATTATATATGTACGGTTTGAAGGAAAGAAGGAAAGTTTTATTAAAGGAAAGAAGGGAAGTTCTAAAATAAATCAATGTTGTATCAATTAACAGAAATCATATATTCATAGATCAAAATAGTAATTTATCCTAAATTTTATGTTAATCTTGTTACTTGTTAGAGCTACTTTGTCTTGTCTTTGGTTGTTATTATAATTAAATATCTGCCGAAGAGGGCTAGCTGACTCCATGTTTAAAACAAATCATCCATGAGACTCGTTATATGTGCGGACTTTAAAATTAACTAAATAATATCAACTCTCTTAAATGTTTTTATTATCAAAAGAATAAAGATAAGAGTGCCTTTAGTTTGCATTTTTATTTTTTTTTTTAAATTATTTTCATTTTCAAAAAATTAGAATTCTAAAAACATGTTTAGTTTGACTTCTTGTTTTCTGCTTTCAAGAAATAAAAACATGAAAATGCATTTTTAAAAGGAAATATATTTTTAGATTTGTTTAAAATTACATCTCTTGTCACTGCGTTTTCATTTTACCTAAAATAAAATTCATTTTCATTTTCAAAAGGACAGCGTTTTCATTTTTAAAAGGATAGATATCCAGGCCCCAGGGTTTCAAAGTATTTGTTTATACGTACCATATACATTTTAAAGATTAATTATATTTTTCATCCCTTAACTTTGTCAAAATTTAATTTTTAGTTCATAAAAAAAAGTTTGTTTCGTCTTAGTTTCCACATGTTTGTTCTAGAAATTAAATTTAATCTCTTACCCGTATGTTTGAAGTTCGATCATCCGTAATTTTAAGCAACACCACTAAATGTTACAACTGAAAATGTTTCTTTTATTTAGGAAGATGTTTAGATAATGAACGACATACCATTTGATGCTTATAGATTCTCCATCTCATGCATGGTTCGCCACCTAACATAGTGCACGAGTCTGAATCTACCGTTGCTATCTTCCTCTTTTTCCTCATCCGCCAAACCCTCATGGACCCTAACAAACTAAGTGTCTTGTCCTATGTTGTTGTGACCCCCATGACGTTATCTAGCAGCAATGCCACTGCGAGCCACTGCGAGCTCTTGTACGTCTATCTGCACTCAATTCAACTCGGAGCTTAGGGTAGTGACGATGTGGACCTCAACGTCCACCTTCAACGACTTCTCGTGGACCTCAATGTGGAAATAATCGTTGGCAGTTTTTAGTCCCCATAAATTATTTAATAAAATCCAAATAAAGTAATCAAATTATTTCTGTCCGTTTTTAACTTCTAAAAATTGATTCCTCTTTAAATAATTATAAAAATAAGACGTGGTAGTCATATTGATTTTGCCACATCATTGTACATTTAATGGTACAAACAAATGGCATGGACTAAAATAAGTGATGTACTTACCAAAATTTGGAGCTATGACACATCTAGGTAGACGTGACCAAAGTAGGCTCCTGAACTTCACACGTCGATTTGGAGAGACACATTTGTTAAGAGAACAGGAGGGAAGACCTGCAAAACAAAGGACTATGACGCTCAAGTAAGTATATGAGTTAGGAGATAAAACAAGCATATGCTTAAATATAGGCTCGAGAAAGCGATAGAGAGAGAAATGTGCACAGGCTTGCTACTCGTGTGCTGGTGTATTGTGTTGAGGGTTCGATGAAACCTGGTATTTATAGGAATGGAGTGTAACTGAGGGTCCTTGTTTGTAACGATTGTTATAGCCTTTACAGATAATTTTCGGCTTATAGATAATAGCTGGTAACTTGTAGATAATGTTAGAAATAAATTGTAGCTTATAGATAAAAGCTAGAAGATAATTGTACCTTATAGATAATGTGTGACTTTGTAGATAATTAACTACCTACCGATAGATAAAGATATTCAAATATTGATAGGTTAGAGATAACCTGTCAGTTGCAAAACCCGACTATTAAGGATCGAGTGTCTATGCTGTTGTTGCAGGATTGACGTGGAGGATTGACACGTGTCTTAGAGTGCCATGTAGGGTGACACATGTATTTTGTGGATCCTGAACAGTACATAAGCCCCCTAAGCTCTAAGCTAGCTTGCGGGCAAAAGAGATTGTTTAGTGTCAAAGGAGAGTATCTGAAGTCCGGGGTAATAGTCTTGACAAGTAGAGGGCAACAAGTTTGTTGAGCCCCTAAGCGTGGACGAATGTTGTCCGATGTCGGGTGTGGTACCCTCGACAAGTGTGAGGGAATTGCAGGTCGATGTGGCTTGTCAAGCCCTCGAGCCTGGACAAGTGTTGTCCGGGTTGCTTTTGTCAAGTTATCTGGGATGGGCATGTCTTTGGTGTGTCAGGTAAAGGAAGTTCTGATTGTTGTAGGGAGCATTGAAGACACACGTTACGTTCTGTCTACTACTACGGACGTGTGTGGCACACGCGTAGTACTCTTCCATACGTGTCATTTGCTAAGTGAATACATACTAGAAACGTGGTTTGTGCGTGAGTAAGGGTGCGTCATGGTGCGAAAATTTAGGGCACCACTTCTACTCCCGCCAGTTATCAAAGAGTCTGTCTCCCTTTTAAATGGAGTAGACAATTGATTTTAGGTCACTGTTCTTTCTTGAAATTTCCTTGCTTCCTTGCTTCCTTGCTTTCTTGCTTACAATTTCCCCTTTCTTCTTCGTTTGTTTCTTCAAGGTATTCATTTTCTCTGACAATGTCTTCATTCTTGTTTGATTCCTTCATTGGCATGGATGACGGTGATTCTAGGGGCTCAATTGAACAACCCATGATCAACCGAGAGGTCATCTCTATTGGTAGTTCCTTGTCGAAGGATACTCGCTGTGGTGCCTCTGACAATGAGTTCTTCTCTTTGGAGAGGGTGAGGGCTTTGTGTCATACTTGTAGGGTCACTTTTTGCCCTTGCGGAAGGGTGCGACCTTCCGCTATTGTTGGGGAGCCTGTCCCTGTTACTGTGATCCTCATCTCTTATGCTTTTGGGGTGTGAGGAGAGGTAGCGGCAGTGGAGATGTAAAGGCGTCTCCCCATGTGCGACATAGCCATAGAACTGGGTCGTCGTCATCCATACTTGTCATGGTTGGCTATGCGTGGGTGAGGGATGATATTCTGAAATACAAGTCCTCTCTCACCTCGGTGGTGAGTGTCATTGCTCTTCATCGCTAGGTGAAACTGGCGAACCTTGAGGACTACCGCAAGTTGGTCGTTCAGGCTTGTGGGAATGACAACTTCCCTTTCTTAGAGGCGGCGTCGGGCAGTCTGCCCTTCTTTTTTATGTATACATGTCTTTTTGAGGTCTTGGGTCTTATTCTCCCCTTTACCGCTTTCCAATAAGCTTTGCTTGAGCACTTGGATATGTCCTCTTCTCAACTCCACCCAAACAGTTGGCCAATGGTGAGAGCTTTTGAAATCTTGTGTCTTTTCTTCAACATCCAGTCTAATGTGTCGATCTTCTTGTTTTTCTTTCAAATGAAGCTGACTGGCAAGATTGGTTGGGTCTCCTTGAACAGCATTTCCAAGAAGCTGTTTGAGTTTGACACAAATATCTTTTTCCATTTTAAGGACTTTCTTTAAGGTCCTATCTATTGATGTCTTGGTTGATGGTTTGTCACTGATGTTCAACAGGGACGGGGAGCCCCACTTCCCATTCTATAGGCAGTTTAACCCTACTAGGTTCAAGTCGTTTGACGAGGATCTACTGACCCCTGTGGAGAGGGTCGACGAGGCTATTTTGGAGCAGCTATCGACCTTGCTGGACACGCGGGCCATTCTGTCTCTTCCTTCGGTGAGCGATCCCTTCGCTACCTTGGATAGTAAAGTGCCTAACCTTGCCCTATTTTGTGTTTGAGATTGGTGTCGGCCAAAACTAACACTCGTGAAGCAGGTGGGACCTACGGGTGGGGCTTTGCCACCACCTGCTGCTATTGCTGCTGCCGGAGAAGGGGGTTAACCTGTTGGTGAGTTTGGCCCTATTGCTATTGTTTCCAAGGTCAACCCTAGTGCTCCTTCCTTTGTTTTGGAAAAGAGGAAGTGAGATAATGGTGCTGGGACGTCTGGCCATAAGAAGTCAAAGGCCCCTATGAGCTTTCATGCCTTGACGTAGGCTACAGGGTTGATGCCCGGTGCGGGTCGCCCTTTGATCGTGCAGGATGTGCCTTCAGCTCTACCAATTATCGAGGCTCCTGCTGTATCTGATTTAACCTATGAACGAATGCGCAAGCATAAGTTTCATGCTTCTTTGGGTAGTAGCAATGAGATTCCCCAATATCATGCTAAGATGATGTTGTTACTCCTGCTCCTTCACCTCCACTTGTTATTGCTATTCAGGAGGCCACTCTTGATGTTGCTAAAGTTAATGTGCCAACTACTTTGGCTAGTTCTATTGTGGCACCATCGTCCACCGTTGTTGCACCTTTGCTAAGTGCCGATGTGGCAACCACTAGGACTCATGTGGTGCTACCTCCTTATTCTTTAGCTCCAATGGTCTCCCCCTCTACTGTTTTGGCAGCGACATCGGCTTCTCCGTCTTCTCTCCCTTTTGTCTTTCTCTAGAGAAGTTTGGCGATTCTGGAAGAGAATGAACTACGACACCAGGAGGCTTTGCACAAGGTGGCATCCTCGGAGGAGGAGGTTGCCAAATGGAGGGCTAACGTCATCATCGCCTTTGTTGAGGTTGTAAGGTTGAACTGCCAACTATCTTCCAAAGTTGGTGGTGTGTTGGCCTAGTTTCTCCGCACCAGGTTGGATGGTGTTGAATTGTTTAAACGTTGCAAGGACTTGCAGATGGAGAAAAAAATACTCGGCTGACAAGCTGAAGGGCATACGACGAAGAGGGATGAGCTTGTGAAAGTGGTTGCTGATTTAGAGGCCCAATTGAAGGAGTCAGAGTCCAGGCTAGAAGAGAGAGAGGCCAACAAGGAGCTTGAGGAGGAGCTACTCGTTTACAAGAAGGAGTCCGTGGAGCAACATGAAAAAGGATTTAACAAGGCTATCAAGCAGGTTGGGTTCTTCACTAAGGACCTTGACTTGGGTCTCTTTGACCCTTTCAAGGATGTGAAGGATGGTGTCTTGCTTGACAAGGAGGATTTTGTTGCGGAGGAGAAGACTGTTAATGAGGAGCAGGGTGTTGCGAAGCAAGGCAATGATGCCCATGTCTAGGCTGCCTTTGTCTTTATTTTTTTTCTTCATTGTTTGAAATCTGGTCGTACAAACCTTGTAACTATGACAATTATTTTTATTTTTCTTCAATGCATATGCTTTCCTTTGATGATGAATTTCACACTGGTTATGTATGTCTTGTGTATGTCATGTATGTTGCCTTTGTCTATGCAACACTCCGTACTTATGGTAGTATGAATAGGTCATCGTGATGATGAGTGTGGAATTGTTGATGGAGTAGGAAGTAAGACCTTGTCGATGTAGAGGTAGGACCATGGTGGTCTTGTAAAATTTAGATGACATGAAATCATCTCAGGTTTGATTTCAATTTGGTTAAAGGTCTTGTCACACATCTGGTTGGGCTTCCTTCTGCTTTGTGAAGCTTCTCCCCTGAGGGTTGTGAGAAGTATGTTTGACTTGCCCCTAGTTAAAGATCTTGCCAACTAGTGTGGGGGTAGGTCACTTGACCTGCTGAGTTTCTCCTTTGATAGTTATGAGGAGTAAGTATGAGCTGCACCTGATTAAAGGTATTGCCACTCAATCTGATGATGGGTCATTTTGACCTGCGAAGCTTCTCCTCTAATTGTTATGAGGAGTAAGTATGACTTACACCTGATTAAAGGTCTTGCCAAATTGTCTGGTGGTAGTTCATTTTGTTGACCTTGGACCTTTGACGATGGTCGTCGAAGTTGCTGTGAGTGAGCTGAACCAAGGGGGTACCTTGGGTTTTGTAGGAGTGCATACCAAAGGCGAACCTTGGGTTTTTGATAGACTTGTATTCCTGCGCAGATAAAAGTTGGGAATAGAAAAGATCATTAAGGGCAGAGCTTACGTACCTAGTTCCTGTGGAGATGGAACTTAGTAATAGAAAGGGCTCACCAATGGTGAACATTGGGTTTGTCAAGCCTCAGACCGAGAACGTGTTTGCCTTGGGTTTTCTCATGCCTGTGGAGCTGTGTCGAGGCTTACCAAGGACAAGCCTTGGATTTTATGAACCTATGAGGGTCACCAAGCGCGGAACTTGGGTTTAACGGGTCTTATATGCAGCGCAAGTGCTATGCTCTTGCATACATGACACTCATCGTGGGTGGCATATACTGGAGATGTAATGGCATGCTCTTGCATATGTGTCACTTACGAAGTGACATGTACTGGAGACATGGTGGTGTGCTCTTGCATACATGTCACTGGTCATGGGTAACATATACTGGAGACGTAATGGTGTGCTCTTGCATACATGTCACTTACGAAGTGGCAGTACTAGAGACATGGTGGTGTGCTCTTGCATATATGTCACTCACTTTGGGTGGCATATACTAGAGTCATAGTGTTGTGCTTGTGCGTACATGTCACTCACTGTGAGTGGCATGTACTAGAGTCATAGTAATGTGCTTGTGCGTACATGTCACTTGTTGTAGGTGGCATGTAGTAGAGTCATAGTAGTGTGCTTGTGTGTACATGTTACTCGTTGTGGGTGGAATGTGCTGGAGTCATAGTAGTGTGCTCATGCATACATGTCACTTACTGGGGTGGCATATACTGGAGACTTAGTAGTGCGCTTACTCATCGTAGGTGACACGTACTAGAGACTTAGTGCTAGAAGGAGGGCTCACCAAGGGCGGTCCTTGGGTTTTAAGAGCCTTGGAACTATGACTATGGATGCTCTTGTCTTGATAAGAAAAATGTGAAAAGGAAGAGATGCAGAATTTTTATTCAATGTATTTGATTGAGTACAAATTCTCTTCGTTACCCCAAATGTGCCTCGTTCAAACCTCTCAAGCCAAAAACCTAATTTTTCTATTTTTTGGGACAAAAGACCTGAGTAGGAAAAAGAGTAAAACATTGGGTTTGCATTTAGGTCAATTGAAGTAGAACTTCAGGTAGGTGGCATTCCATATTCTTGGAATTGCTTTGCCATCCAGGTCTCTTAGTCTGTATGCTCCGTTGTCAAGGTTGGTTATGACCTTGAATAGGCCTTCCTAGTAGGGGCCAAACTTTCCCGCTCAAGTATCTTTTTTGGCTTCACCTCGGACTTGCCATATGAGGTCACTAGGTTGAAAGGCTCGTGATTGAACCTTTGTATTGTATCTCCTTGCTGCTCGGAGTTTGGCAACTTCTTCCTTGATCCTTACTGTTTCTTGGACTTCATCTATGGTTTCGAGTTCCACTCTCATATTTTCTTTATTTTGTTGTTTCTGGAATAGTAGTCTCCTTGTCGATTGTTCCTCGACTTCAACAGGGATCATGGTGTTTGTGCCATATGTGAGTCAGTAGGGAGTTTTGTTGGTTGCTATCTGGGGTGAATAATGGTATACCAAGAGTATGTTGGAGAGCTCTTCTTTCCATAGACCCTTAGACTTGTCGAGTTTAGTAAGCAGGGCCCTAGGGATGACTCATTTACTTGCCTCTTCCTAACTTTCGTTCTGAGGATGTTCGGCAGAGGTGACTAGGTGGTTGATGCCTAGCTTTGTCAGGAAATTTTTGTAAGCCTGAGCTTTGAATTGAGTGTCGTTATTCATGGCATGTCAACAAACTCTTTCCATTGTCTGGACCTCTTGGTAAAGTCGAGGGTGTTTGCCCTGAGTGTTGGCTAGTAGTAGCCATCTTGTACCACTTTGGTGGCTAAGGAGCATCCTCTGGTGTGGAAACCGCATATCCCTTCATGATGTAGTCTGCTTGTTGACTGTTTAGGCATTTGAACAAGGGCACTGTCAACCCTCTTTTGAATAGCTTGCCATCAAGGATGACGAAGTACTTGGCCTTCCGTTTGAGGCGTTGGGCTTCATTCTCATTTGATGGTAGTACCCTCCGAATTAGGAAGTTCTTGTAAGGGGTCATCCAGCTTGGTTCCTCCTCTTCTCCAACCATAATTTCCTCAGCATCTATGGTAGGAGTTGGGAGCATCTCTTGGATGATAGTCTTGAGGTGCCCAACTTTCTTGGTGTTGGCCATCTTAGAGAGTAGGTCTGCTCTAGTGTTGCTTTCCCTGGAAATGTAGTATATTTTGAAACATTCAAAATTATCAATGATAGTTTTCATTATGTGATAGTACTTGAGCAACACTATTTCCTTGGTCTGGTATATGTTGGAACCTGTCCTTGGACAAGCTACGAGTATGTGTAGCATTGCAGCTTCTTAGCTCTAACTTCTCTTTCTAACTTCAGACCTACAATGAGTGCCTCGTATTTTGCCTGGTTGTTTGAGGCTCTGAAGTTGAGCTTGAGGACTTGCTCTAGGGTAGTATTGTTAGGGCCTTCAAGGATGATTCCTGCCCCGCTTCCTTTTACATTGGATGCACCGTCAACGTAAAGGTTCCACTAGTCTGGGGTGGTTGTGTCATTTCCAGTGAATTCTGGTAGAAAGTCAGTCATGAATTGCGTCTTTATGAGGCCACAAGGTTTGTACTGGATGTTAAACTTTGAAAGTTCTATAGACCAGGCCACCATCATTCCTACGAGTTTAGGTTTTCTCAAAACCTGCTTGATGGATAGTTCATTTTGACTACCACTTAATGACTCTGGAAGTAGGGCCTAAGTCATCAGGCCGAGGTAATGAGTGCTAGCGCCACTTTTTCTATCATTTGATAGCGCTTCTTGGCATCATGGAGTATACGACTAGTGAAATAGATAGAAAGTTGGTGTTTCCTTTCCTCTTGTACGAAGGCTGAGCTAACAACTTCGTCAACTAGTGAGAAATACAAGAGTAGGGTTACTCTTGGCCTGGGTCGACTCAAAACTTGCGGTGTGGCTATGGTCTTCTCGAAAGCCAAGAAAACTTGTTTGTAATTCTTATCCCATAGGAAGGGCTTAGTTTTCTTGAGTAGTTTGTAAAATGACTTCTCCTTTTTGGCGAGCATTAGGAGGAACCTGGACAGGGATGCTAGCCTACCATTCAACTTCTGGACTTCTTGGACGTTGGTTGGGCTACACATCTCCAGTATGGTAGTGCATTTGTCGGGGTTGGCTTCAATCCCCCAGTGAGTGATCATGAAGCCGAGGAACTTGCCTTCGCCTACCCTAAAAGTATATTTTTCAGGGTTGAGGCGCATGTCATATTTGCAGAGTTCCCCAAAGACTTCTTCCAGGTCCGCCACATACCTTGACGTTTCGCCCGATCTGCTATTTAAAGACTCGGTCCATTAGTCATTGGTATGTAGCACCTGTATTTTTTAGACTGAAAGGCATGACCCTGTAGCAAAAGTTGGCATCTTCAGTGATAAATGTTGTTTTCTCCTCGTCTAGAGCATGCATCCTGATCTGGTTATATCTGGAGTAAGCGTCTAGGAAGCTTAACACTTGGAACCCTGACGCTTCATCGATTAGCCTGTCGATGCTGGGCGGAGGGTATGCGTCTTTGGGCATGCCCTATTTAGATCAATGTAGTCGATGCGCATTCACTATTTGCCATTGACCTTTTCGACCATGAAGATGTTGGTGAGCCAGGTAGAATACCTAACTTCTTTGATGAAGTTTGCATTGAAGAGTTTGTCGACTTCTTTTTTTATGGCTTTATGTCGTTCTTCTCCCATCTTAATTTTCTTTTGTGATATCGGTTTGGCCTGGGGACAGATGGCAAGTTTGTGGCAGATTATGTTGGGATGCATTCCCAGCATGTCAGATGACTTCCAAGCAAACAATCTGCATTTCTGCATAGCATGTCGACGATGCGCCGATGCTCATGGTTGGTGAGGTCCCTACTGAGTTACGTGCACTGCCTAGGTTTAGGTCTGAGTTGCAACTTGACAAGCTCTTCGATGGGTTTTGGGCCTCTGTTAGAGGTGTCGTCTCGCAGATCTATGTCGAATTCATCACCTAAGCTTGCTTGGTAGATGATCAGGGCTCGAATTTAAGACCCTTCGTCCACGCTCATGACTTGAGTGCCTTCAGCCGTTGTGGGGGTGAAACTTGGCAAGCTCCCAGGTGGAAGGATATAGTGCTACCTTCAGGCTCCCTACATAGCACTATCGTGCTTGCTTTTGGTCTGCCTTGATGGTTACAATCTCCCTGGTCAGGGTAGGGAACTTCATTTTCAAATAAGGCATGGAGACTATGGCTCCAAGCTTGCTAAGTGTCTTCCTATCGATTAAAACAAAATATGATGTGTCTGCATCAACAAGTAGATATTATATGGTGAAGCTCCTGGAGAGCTTGCCTTGATTGAAGGTGGTCATTAAGTCCACGTAGCCTCTGGTCTCTACTTTCTCGCTTGCAAATCCACTAGTCCCTTGAAGTCCCTATCCGTAAAGGTGATGGAAGGGAGACTTCGTTCTAATGGTGCATGGACAAAATTGATGTTAATGTCCCGAATGTCGTGGATATGGCATTTTTAGGACTAGCTGAACTGTTCTCCATAGGAAAATCCGCCCGCAATGGTGTTCATTACACCTATGATCTGTTGGGTGGGTTCCTGTTCTTGTGGAGGTTGTCGCTCATGCCCCTGTTGCTGGTGTCCCTATCTTCCTCGGTCTTCTGCTCTATCTCTTCTTCTGTTTGATTCGTGATTCCAATGTTGTTCCTCTTGTTGTCCTCTAGGTCTTGCTCCTACTTGGTGGTGCTTCGGCCTTTTAACAAAATATGCTAAGTACCCAGCCTATATAAGTTCTTCTATCTTATCATTTACGGCCCAACAGTCTTCTATGTTATGACCAATACCATGATAAGACCTACAATTTTTGGTTGCGTCTAACCCCGGCCTAAGAGGTTTCATCGGGGTAGCCTAATGGGTACCTCCAAGTTGAAAGCTTCCTTCAGAATGGTAGTGTGATTGGATGTTAGGGGTGTATAACACTTGTACCTTTTGGAGAGATTGGTGCTTGTCTGGCTTGTGCCTCTTGTTCGACTTGTGTAAGTCGGTCTTGGTACTTTCTTCTTGCTTGTCACGCTTTTGTTTAGCTTATCGGACTTCATTCCTAAATCTGGACATTTCTTCCATTTGGATGTAGCCCTTCGCTAACTCGCATAACTCGCCCATGCTACTTGGGGCTTTTTGCACGGATTGTTCGCGAACTTGTCGGGGCTTAAGGATGGAATGCAACGCTACCTCGGGGTTAAGATTCCAGATCTGGATGGCTGTGTGCCCAAATTTGTCCATGAATTTTCTAAGAGACTCGTCGTCTTCTTGTCGCAGACTGACCAAGGCAGTTGAGGTTATGTGGTGAGATCTGCTGGTTGCGTAATGCCCATTGAAGCGGTCAACGAGGGTGTCGAACTTGTCTATGGACCTAGGTGGGAGTCCATCGTACCAGGTCAATGCCGTCCCCTTGAGGGGCATTGGGAAGAAACGTCATAGAATGGCGTCGTCATGGTTTGCTTGAGTCAGGAAGGCATCTAGGTGCTCATTTGGATCTGTTGTCCCATCATACCACTCAAGGTTGAGTGATTTCTACTGCAAGGGTATGTCAGCCTGCATAATGCAGTCGATGAAGGGATGCCGACAGGTGGTCCGCCCTGCTGGACGGTGCATGTGGGAGAAACTTAAGTCATCTAGAGTGTTGACTATGTGTCACGAGTGTGATTCCCCTTGGGACGTCTGACATGAGCCTCCAGCTAATCATGGTCAGTCTTTAGCTTTCTTAGCTCCTCCTCATGGCGTCGTTCCATCTCCATGATGCAGTTTTGGAGTTCTTGTAAAGTATTTGTGTCTATCATAGCTATCGGATGAGGATGGGAGTCTTCAAGAGAGGTCTCGCGTTTGAGGCTAGACCGAGTGTTGACTATGAATGAACATGAAAGAGTTGACAAGAGATCGTGGGATATGTTTTACCGTGACCCCATGGCGGACGCCAAATGTACTTACCAAAATCCTAAGCTATGACGCGTTAGGGTGGACGTGGCCAAAGTGGGCTCTTGGACTTCATATGTCGGCTTGGAGAGACACCTTTGTTAAGAGAACAGTAGGGGGAACCTGTAAAATAAAGGACTTTGACGCTCAAGTAAGTATATGAGTTAGGAGATAAAACAAGTATATGCTTAAATATAGGCTCGAGAGAGCGATAGAGAGAGAAATATGCACAGACTTGTTGCTTGCGTGCTAGTGTATGGGATTGTGTTGAGGGTTCGATGAAATCTAGTATTTATAGGAGTAGAGCATAGCTGCAAGTCCTTGTTTGTAGAGGTTGTTATAACCTTTAAAAATAATTTCTGGCTTATATAATAGCCGGTAGCTTGCAGATAATATTAGAGATAAACTATAGTTTATAGATTAAAGCTAGAAGATAATTGTACCTTGTAGATAATATGTGGCTTTGTATATAATTAGCTATCTGCCAATAGATAAAGATATTCAAATATTAATAGGTTAAAGATAACCTGTCTATTGAGGAGTCCGGCTGCTAAGGGTCAAGTGTCTATGCTCCTGTTGCAGGACTGACATGGAGGGTTAACACGTGTCTTAGAGTGTCATGTAGAGTGTTACGTGTATTTTGTGCACTCTAAACAATACAGGTGATACAAGAGAAGTTTAGTATCTAAGACTAGTAAAACTTTTATTTAGGAACTAATTAATAACTAAATTCTGAAAAAAAATTTAGAGATTAATAATATAATTAATCCTATTTTAAAGCATTGTCGTGCAGAAAAATAAATATGTTTGAGATGGAATCTCCTTGTCATACAAAAAAGTAAATATGCAATGAGCCGAAAACTCGTCACCATATAGAAAAGTAAATATGTACTAAGGCAGAGTATTCATTGTGATACAAAAAAGATTTTGTAAAATGACTAATCAAAAAGTATTTAGAGTCCGTACGGGTATTAATTTGTTGGACTTGAATAAAGGATGACTTTGCCAATTGAAGTTTCATAACATAGTTCATTAAAATATTTTTCGTTAGATTCTTGGGGTTCATTATTATATATTGAAGAAAAATCTTTCCTCATCTAAGATATCTCCTCCTATGAGTCCATGACATAGGCTGCATACGCTTACATTGATTATTAGGTGAATATTTCTTATGTGGTGTCAAATCAAAAGGTCCACTGGTTTTATTAGATAGGTAAGCTCTTATTGAGGCAGACATGCAGCTACTACTATAGCCTTATCCCAAGGCTTAATGAGATATTATTACAAGGTTCACATTTCTGTCTTTTCCCTTTTGTTTTTGTGGTTTACAAAATTGTTATGAGGTAAATTCTATCCTAAGTTCCTAACAAAGCATATTGGAGTCTATATTAATTCTCCTAGTCTACGGAGCTGGCGAAGTTACCTGCCGAAATAATGGTCTTTCTTAATTATTTGACTAACAAGTTGGTAATTTGAAAATTTTCTTATCCGTTGTCAAAGGTCCCTAAGGGTATTATAATGCTCTAGGGATTAGCTAGAATTTAGAATTGTGCATCTTGTAGGGAGATTCTTTATACAGCCCTGTAACTCTTTTTATTTTGATATATATATATATATATATATATATATATATATAGGGTTAGATCCAAGATGTGCGTGCATTTAGGATAGAGCAATCTACGGCAAATTTACTGTAGGGGGTTACTTTTAAAAACTAATTACGAAAGAGGGTCTGTTTTTAAATTTTTTACGAAGGGGGTCTATTCCTCAATGGATGCCGCCAGAAGAACTGGCGACATAGGTGTTCCGTCATTACAGATGGCGAGAAGCATGCTGAGCTGGAGGGTGCCGCCAGTGGCACAGGCGAGACATGCTGAGCTAGAGGGTGCCGCCAGCGCTGACATAAAGTCTATACCGCCATTGAAAATAGCGGGACATGAAGCATGCCGCAAATAAGAATGACAACGTTCTGAAGCATGCCGCCAATAAGAATGGCGGGACATGCCAGTACCCAATATGTAAAGTTTCATTTAATTATTAGAGCCTTCAAGACGTTTCATTTAATTACTAGAGCCTTCAAGACTTTTACATACAGTACCCAATATGCAAAGTACTCCATTGGTGAATGGTGATCCCTTAGCTTATCTTTTAATAAAAGTTTAGCATATGATTATGCTTGGCTTCTTGTTATTTTTTTTATTGTGTATTTACCCTTCAAATTCTTTGTTTCAATTTCAAACATGGTGCACGTGGTAGGCATTTCATTTTCATGTTTGTTAATGCGACATGGCTTCACCATTCTCAAAAGCTTTTTTAAACTTTTAATTAATCATTTGGTATAATTTTAAAAAATATTATTATAAAAATAAATAAATTTAATATATATATATATATATATATATATATTTATATACACACATACGAACACTTTACATCTATTATTAAGTTTGATTTTATGTATAAGAGAAACAAATTATAGTGTAAAATATATTATCATTTGTTTCTTATATATAAGATTAGAAATGATATGAAACTTTTATTTTTGTAAGAAATGTTTATTGTTATTGTTATTTTGTTGATAATTTTAATTATATGTTATTTTATATAAAAGTATTTAATCAATTAATCTAGATATACACACTTACGTTATTTTCCTTCCTAGTCACCTTTGTCATTTTTTGTCGTTAGTGGTTTGCTTTGTTTAACTATTCCTTTAAAAGAACGAAATTTGATTAAACTCTCATGTTGCCATCTAGTAAAATTTTTAAAACCTTTATAATTAAATGTTTTTAAAAATATAAAATAATTATCAGACTTTATATTTAAATGTTACCGCTTTAGACCATTTGAGAATAAGCATGATTTTAAGTATAAAAGTAAAAGCTTATATTTTCTCAAATTAATTTAATGTGTGTAATGATCCCAGCACATTAAAAGTAAAAGCTTATACTATTGGTGAACCTTGCATGTCCCGCCATTCTTATTTGCGGCATGCTTCATGTCAACATGTCTCGCCTGTGTTACTGGCGACACCCTCCAGCTCAGCATGTCTCGCCTGTGCCACTGGCGGCATCCTCCAACAACACCTATGTCTCCAGTTCTTCTGACGGCATCCATTGAGGAACAGACCCTCTTCGTAAAAAGTTTAAAAACATACCCTCTTTCGTAATTAGTTTTTAAAAGTAACCCCTTACAGTAAATTTGCCAGTAACCTACTTGCATATGGAGGTTTAGGTAGAATTATTAAGGTTTGATTTTTCCACTTTAATTTTAATGTATACACACAATAAAAAAGACGATAACTTGGATTTTTTTAAGTAAAAATTAGTTATTGAAAAAGTTTGGTAAATATTTTACGCACTTACGTGCATAAAAAAACTTTTTATATAAAAATTCTTAAAATAGTTTTTTTTTTATAGAAAAATCATGAGAATAAGGATATTTTAAAAAAGTTCATTGGAGGAGTTTTAGAGTTATGAGGAACTTTTTGATATTGGACACTTAAAATACTATATGTTTGTATTTTATTGCTATTTTGTGTTTTCTAGCTGTATATATACCTATACCATCATCATTATCATCATCATCATCATCATCATTATTATTATTATTATTATTATTATTATTATTATTATTATTATTATTATTATCAAAGTACTTTCTTTATTACTTTAATTCTTTTTATTAATGCTTGATTATAATGAAATTTTTATTTACTATTTTTTAAATGTTATTAAACAACAATATAGAATAAGTTAAATATTTTATTATTTTTAAACAAAATTTAAGTTTCTTTGAGTAATATTATATATATAACTTTCAAATCATCACTAAAATTAATCATTATAAAATAATTTTTAACATTTAAAAAAAATAATTTTAATAAATATATAATTTGAAAATTTTATATATTTTTATTATCATTAAAATAATTTTAGGTAAATTAATTAATTTTATTATTTTTATAAATATATATTTTATTGGATAAGGTAACTATTTTTAAAGAAAAATATAGTTTTTTTATAAAAAAATTACGAGACATTTATCTTAAAAGGTGCTCTTAAGCCAAAAAATAATAATTGACAAACAACTTCTACTCTTTTAACTTTTTATTGTTAGCTCATGTAAAGACATGAGATCATTATATATAAAACTTACGGGTAGACATACGGACTAGTCTGACCTATTTAAAGGCTGACCCATGAAATCTGCATTTTAGACGGACTGAATAAGTCCGATCTAAGAAATAAATAGATTTTTTTTCTAAGGCTGTATCTGGTTCGGCAGAGTCCGTGGACCCAAATAATAATCTAAAAAATTAAACTTAAAAAAACACAAAATCAATTGTGATAGTGGCGCCATAGACTTGTCAAGAGAATCCCTTGTGAAAAAATGTGTTTTGGGCTCACTTGATGATAAACAACTTATGAGAGTAAACATTCAAACTAGAGGCAAATGGTGAAAGGGCAAAGTTCAAGGCGGCACGATGACAACTAGATGACAATGGGGAGACGATGATGCGTACTAGTGGTAGGAAGACGATTGCCAATGATGTGCGACTGCATCCATAAGGAGCCATGACAGTGTTTGGCAAGGAAACACGAGTGTGACAAGGACACAATAGTGGTTTGATGGTAGCTCAATGCCACGACCAAGGCAGGTTTAGGGAAGGGCAATGCTGACACAAGGAAACAAGAAAGGCAAGGGTCTGGGTTTGTGTTCTTCTAATTAGGTTTGGTCATTTAGGTTGAAAGTGTAAGTGTTTTATGTTGTGTCTTTGGTTTTAGTCTTTTAGAATAAGTGGCCTAGGTGGGCCAGCCTGCGGACTAAGTTCATCAAGTCCTCAGATTTCATGGTGCAGACTCAAATATTCCCTATAGTTGTGTAGGTTTAAAAAAACTGGCCATTATTCGTGAGGTTTGCGGCCATAACGATTCGACTCGTAGACTAGGGCTTGTATACCCACCCCTAATAAAACTAAAGAATTTTTTTTAATTTAAAGTGAAATACAATGAGTCACACTAGAAGGAGGGGGGGGGGGGTTAAAGAGTGTGTTAGATAAACTTTTTAGAACTTTTCGCAATGGAAGTGATTTATAAAAAAAATAATTCACAAGGACTATCGCCCAGTGATAGGTAGATTTTTCACAAACAGTAATAAAGTGTTGTCCATTGATTTATAAACATATATAGTAGTTGAAATAAAACTTGTGTGTAAAGATGTGTCAATAATACGCCTTATGAATACTATAAGAAGTTGGAGGAGAGTGGTAGAAACACTTAGTTTTATATTGATTCATTCAACCTGAGCTACGTCCAATTCTCTCTTACTAACTAGTAAAGGTTTCTACTAATCAAACCAATTGCAACAAGTATTCTTTCCTGCCACTCCTAGTTTATAAGTATTCTCTAGGCCGCTACTGGCATAACCCTTATACTCCCCCTGAATCTAAGACACCCAAGTATTATTTTATCACTAAGCTACTCGTGGCTTTCTCAAAAAAAATTGAAAATAGAATAAGAGATTCCAACACTCACAGAGTGTGTTTACAATGAAAATATTAATCTTAGAACATAACTTTGCTAGGCAATGAAAATATTTATTTCTCTTGAAATAATATCCTTTTCTCTTTGAGTTTTCAATTTGATCACTTTTCTCCTGTTTTTCATCTTTCATCTTTTATCTCCTCTTTCTTGAACATTGAAATGAGTTGTCTTTTACAGCTTTTGGAGGAGCAGATCTTCACTGGGATCAACGTATTCAATGTTTGATCATTGTCAATCTTTATGGCGCATTGACAATTGGAAGTGCAAATCTTTCTAAATAAGGCAAGCTCTGCATGATTCTAGTAGCGAATCGTTCTTGAATAAATCCTTTCTAAATTTGTCTCAATCATGCTAGATTCAAACATTAGTTTAAACAGAGTAATAAATAACAATCTAAAGTAGACAGATTGTAATATGAACGAATCCACTCGTAATTGGACTACACTTATAAAAGATAGAAATATTTATGTAAGTGTTTAAGTGTCCTTTTGGTCGTGTAATAAGAGCATAGTGGGTGGTCCACTATTTTTCAACGTTTGTTTTATTAGTAGCGCATTGGATGTTGGACATCGCTTTTTAAGAGCAGGTACAAAATGTAGAGTGGATGACAATAATAAATTGAGCTAAAATATAGGAAGTTATTACCATAATGCTTCCATATGATGTTTCATGTATTCTTACATGTAAATCATTAATAATAAATTTATATCTTTGTTATTCTTCAAAACATAAGGGAACGAATGGATTGTCTAGTGATGGATCGTCTAGTTCTAACATAAAGTTATTGTGAAACAATGTAGAAAATTTTCACGTTTATATCTAGTCAATATCATTATAACAAAACTTAATGTATGCTATCAAGCATTGGAGGAATAAATAAGTTTTGTACCTTATGACACTACAATCCCACAAACATCATCATGCTAAATAGGCCCAAGAGTACTATGCCTAAAAATAAATACATCAATGGTCCAAAACATAAGACACAAACCTCCTAAATTGGTCAGTATTAAGCTAATAAAAGAAAGACAACCAAGAATCAAAGATTGGCCCTAAGTCCAACAAAGATCCCATCTTCGGGTCACAATTATCTAAAGCAAGACCCTCATAATCTGTGAACAACATACTCCTCAAAATCACTTTCACCATCTAGTCTCATGTTAAACAACACAATAATCGCAGTCACACAAAATGCAAAGGTAAACCCATTTAAATAAAGCAAGGCCTATGTTTGTGAAATAGTTAATTGAGAGATGACCAAATCAATGTAAAACAAAACATGTTAAGGTATCGTTCGGTAGAGTGGAAAGAAATGGAAAGAAAATGAAAAGAGAAAAAAGTTTTAAATTAAAGTAGAGTGTAAAAGTGTGAGTCCCACCTCATTTTACTATTTATTTCTTGTCTTTTTCGCTTTCTTTCTCTACCAACAAACAAAGCCTAAGGATTAAAAGATTTTTCATATAATTTCCATAAATATCAAACCATAATGAAAGTCATGTTCCCATCTCATAACACAATCCAAGCACTTCCTGTTGAGTCCAAAACCCTATATGTTTTAATTATGACCAACCTTTTAAACACAAATCATAAGCCTTATGAGTTTATGCTTACTGATGATTTTGCTTAAGGGTATTTAGAAAAGACAAGTTCTATAAAAAAACAATTGAAGTAAACTCAAGGCTATCATGAGTCACTCAAAAAGGATGATAAGCTTGAAATGCCAAAAGAAGACTCAAAGTGTCATTGGTTGTGTACTGCAATGAAGAAGTCAACATGCTCACTGGATAAAGAGAAAAACTTCAAGCCATGAGAAGTAATAAAAAAACTAAAGGGTAAGAAAAACGTTACTGACATGAAGATCTTCAAAATGAACATGACATGAAGAACAACATTGTTGCAACACACTCAATGGAATTTCATCCATATAATGACTTCATTATGTGCATTGTATATAGAGTTCCAAAAATGAAATTGAGTTGTTCTTGGTGAATATGGAAAGCTTGAAGAAATATTTTCAACTTTCATGAACAACCCGTGGTCTAATACAACCTGGATCATGGAAAAAATTGAGCTTGAACCTGTAGACGTTGGTCTACCTTGACAGCTTGATATGTGTGTAGTAATTTAAAGATCACTTGAGCTAAAGAAATGAATTTGAGATGATCTTAGTGGCTGTGGAAATCTAAGAGAAAGATCTACATCTTTCATGAAGAAGTCATGGGCTAATAAGGCTTGGATCTTGGAAGAAACAAATCATGAAGATAAATATGCCATTTTGTACTCACAATATAACAAAAATGTAATGCTTTAAAGATTGTTTATGATGCAATGGTCTAAATGACATGAGACCAATATGTTAAGGATAGAATTTTATACAACTTTCATGAAGACATCAAAAGCTAGTTTGCCCACACAAAGGGTCAAATAAGTCAAAAACAGTAGCAAGCATAACATGCGACAACAAGCTCACAACAAAATATTTAGAATACGAGTTTATCATACCATTTCATCAAAGTATTATAAAATGAACATCTAATGGCTTTCTGTCTACATCAGAGAACTACCTCAAAGTATAACATCATATGCAAGAAAGCTATGCAAGCCAACATATATATAAAAGATACATATAGAAAGAGCATAACATAGCAAGTATTCTTATGAGTTCAGAACAAACTCAAAATGGATGTCTCAACCATGATTTCAAGTGAAAAGCTTCAGAAGATTTGAAAGAAGCCCATATGTTGATGAATTCAGTGCTTTCCTGTGAAGATCTCAATCTCATCATGTTACAAAGACATAAAAAAACCTTTACTCAAAAGATTTATCAAAGGCTACATTTAGCAGATAACATCAAAATAAAGTTATTTCAGAGTCAATATCAGAATGGTGTACTTGAGGACTCTGAGAATGAGGACATTAGAATGATACTCTGATGAAAAACATGAATTAAGACAAGATAGATTCTAAGATATCTACATCAAAATGATGAAGAACTTGACTATGAAAACTAAACTTTAGAATGGAGTTCAAGATGGTTCAAAATGGCTCATAATGCACATCAAAGACAACATCAATTATTCCATATGTTGCCACACATACAAAGGGCACATCAGAAGATTGAGGTTGAAATTATCTCACTTTCCATATGCTACCATACACATTGAGGGAATATTAGAAAGTGAAGCTAACTACATTTGAAGATGCACATGTTGAAAGTTGAGAATGTCCTTGAGAAAATCTGGTGTACAACATCAAAATAAAGATTGAAAAGACTTTGTGAAGTCTAAACCAAGGACAAAACACTAACAAAACAACAACAACAACAACAACCTTCACATGTTACCTATGTTTAAGTATGCTACTTCAAAATGATCTATGTTGTGACAAAGTGTTTGGATTGATGGAGTTGAGTTCTACATTGTCATATCATGTTATTTTCATAAGAAGAAACATACATCATAATAGGTCCTTCCTCAAAAACATCAAAATATATTTATGAGAGACCATCATAAAGCTGCCCAAAAACTGATCATCAGAATGGCAACATCAGAATGGACTGATCAGAAAGGACATGACAACTATAAAGTTAAAACTAGTTTGGCTACTTCAAAAAGAAGTTACCCAATTGTCATAACAACTAGATAACAGCTAGGTTGACATATGGGGCATATAAAAGGACAAAAGACAACTGCAATACATGAGAAAGAAAGTACAATACAACCTACACTGTGCAGAAATCTGATTCATCCCCTTTCTCCACTCCATGTGTTTTGAAGCTCATAATGGTTGTAGCAGGAGTGCATACAACTTAGAGCTTCAAAGAATATCGACCCCAATGAGTGTTGTAAAGTTGTATAAATCTCTTAAACATATTCTCCTTGTTTGTAATTTGTGTGTATCCCAAATTAACCATGTGGACTAAGTTTGGATGTGAGAGAAGTGATAGGGAGATCTCATGGAAGGTAGGTAGCTTAAAGAGAATCTCTAATGGCAACTTGAAGAGGCTAGACTGAAATGATACCTGGGCGACCTAAAGAGGTGAAAGAAATACTTGTATTGTCTCTCCCATGACCAAGTAGGTGTCATGGTTGTGTAATTTTTGCTTCCAAGAATGAGGAGAATCATTCAACGGTTAAGCCCACATGAAGAGGAAAAGAATACTTGGATTGTTTCTCCCATGGTGTTGTGGTTGAGGCGAGTTATCTCCATGCCAAGATCGGGTGTGGTGTTATGGTGAAAGAGATGTTGTGAAGTCTAATAAGCGGTTGATAGTTGTAAAAATTCAACATGTTATTCGTTGTGTTAGTAAAAATCTCATCAATTTGGGTGAAAACTAGACGTAGCCCAAGGTTGGAGTGAACCAACACAAAAGTCCTTATGTTAAATCTTTTGTTCCCTTCCTCTTTACATTATGTTATTTGTTGTCATATATATTGCATCTGCATCAAAACATTCTGAGCATCAAAATGACTTTAATCAAAATACATACATAAGAAGGTTTTCGTAACAAATGTAATTGTTTTGTAAAGTAGCATATCTAAACTAAATCATGCGTGATAACAAGATCTGCTTTATACTAGTTCAATTATATGTATCAAAGAATGAAAGCTTTCATAAAACATCAAAATAGTTTTGTGCATGAAAAGTTGGAAACAACATTCTGAACAATAGCTTTTTGAACACAACATTTTGAACAATGTCTTTCTTAGTAACAAAATTCTAAGTATTGCAATTAACACAACAACTTTCCAAGTGTTGAATCATCATTACATACACTAGTGCAAAAAACATATTCTACGTCGGTTATTACGGACATTCTACGTCGGTTCTGCATCGTCTTTGAAGCCACCGTCATTGAAAGCAAAGACTTTCGATGATGGTCAGTCAACAACCATCTTAGAATAGTCAACGATTCTAAGACGTTTTTTATTTGAAGACCATCTTTGAATGAGACCATTCTAAGATAGTTTTTAACAATACACTAACGTAGAATGGTACCATTCAATGACAGTGTTTATCTTAAAAACCGACTTTGAATGATTGCATTCTACGACGGTGTTTACTTAAAAACCGTCTTAGAATTCTCACATTCAAAGACGGTGTTTTTGTAAACACCATCTTAGAATGCCATCATTCAAAGTCGGTTTTTAAGTTAAACACCATACCATTCTACGACGGTGTTTAGTTAAAACTATCTTAGAATGGTCTCATTCTAGACGATTTTTAAGTAAACACCATCCTAGAATGCTACCATTCAACGATGGTTATTTTCTAATAACCATCTTTGAATGCGCTCCTTCTAATTATAAGTCATGTTTATGTTCCACTGCACCTATTTCACCAAGCTTGATTGTAGTAGTGAATATAAAACAAACTAACGATAACAACAGAATAATTTGTACAAATTTAATACCATTCGTCAATTTTTCATCTTCAATACAAATGAAAATAGCAGTACTTCTAGTGAACTATTCATCACTTTTTTTTATCAATGGTAGACATTTATTCATTGATATTCCATATAATCAACTATAGACTAATAGATCATAGTGTCACTAATATCTTCTCGTATACTGTCATTTTGTATCCTGTCTTTTCTTGTATTGCCACACATTCATTTAATATACCTATTTCTAACACTTAAAGTATGCAAGGAATACGCCAATAGGAGAGGTACAACCAATATACATTTGTCTAATATCCCCAAGAAGCATGATAAAATATACATATCATTCTAAACAGGTAGGCTATCATTATTAGAACCATGAACATAATTAGCATGGCCTTGGGTTTTGAAGCTCTGTGCTTAGCTTACAACCAGAACTTCATCTTAAAGTTTCATGTTGGGTTTCAGTTTAGCTTGGGGTTTCAATAGGGTTCAACTGCTTGATTTTGGTTAGGCACGTGAGTTTCTCCCTCTTCCATTCAGGAAGGCTGGGAAAAAATTATTCTCTTGCCTTCCCTTTTTAGTTTGGGTTTTTCTCTTCCCCTCCCAACATCCAAATGCACCTTTAGAACTTTGAAATGTTTTAAAAAAAACATGAATTGCAGTAGGACCTTATGATCCAACTATCCATTTTTCTATTCACATTTCACTATATGGTCTTCGGTAAATTATATGACACTGGCAACCTTAACTACCACCACCCCAAGCATGTGTAGTTTCCAACGTTGCAATTCCAGACAAGACACTATAGTCTAGAGCACATACAATGTTCATGTGAATTCCACTTTAGAGAGAGGGTGAGATTGAAGAACAAGGGAAGACAATTCTTCTACTTTTGCCCTTAGTTAAACTTTTTAGAACAAGGGAAGACAATTCTTCTACTTTAGAGAAAGGGTGAGATTGAAGAATGCATCACTAATAAAAAAAACCATTATTAGCTGAATAAGGCATACCTTATGGTTGTTATACAGTGCTCTGTGCCTCTATTTCACCCTGCAAATTCCACGTTTGATCCCATCATTGTCCATGTAACCATTGGACCATAATTGTGCAAGTTGAAGACAAGAAAGTTGAAAGTTTAAAAAATAAATATATTTGACCATAGAATACAAACAAATTAACTTTACCCAAGTCATGCAACATAAACTATACATTCAGTATACACATACACATATATGGTATGTTAAGTAACACTAATGCTCCTGAAAGAAGAAAGTTGTTGGAAAAAAAAATAAAAAATAAAAATGCTTAAAACAAATTGCAAATCATTTTATTCGTTTTCTTCTATGGATATAACGAGGGATTTCATAATTAACAGTTTGTTATGTTACTTTGTACGCAAATAATTTGTGCGTATAATAGTTTAGATAAGAAGGAATTAATAAACCAACTCAAACTTAGAGAAAATAAGTCAAGAATTTCAATAACCAAGCTAATTGAGTTTTTGGTCCTCAGACAGAAAAACACAATGCAAGCAACCTAGTATCTCTACAAAACCATTATTGAAAGAAAGATTTAGAAAATATGAACCACCTTAGCATACAACTTTATGATCTGTGGACCTGCATTTTCATCCAACCCCTACAACAATCACAAAAAAGATTCAATAAGAAAGCTTTAATGTTATGATATAGTATAAGTAATATTTGCAATCTTAAAATTTTTAAAGGGAATGCAACTCATAATTTCTTCTCATCCCTCTGACCTCGCAAAACAATTTTGTTAGATACCTTATCCTCATCTAAGAGATTCACAAGCCTCACAAACTGGTTTGGAGACACAATTCTTGACATGTCTTTTGACTCCATAGGATCTTTACCAAAATATTGTTCCAATTCTTCTTTTAAGGCATCTACCTGTTGAGTGAGAAATTATCAATAGTAATATATTTTAATAGGCAGCACACATGATTTTGTAAAATTGAGGCAACCTTACCAACTTTGGGGCAAACTCTTTTCTTGTGATGATATAATCAATAGAAATGCATGCTTGTCCATTATTGCATGCCTACTTGCCAGCTATTATCCTCCTTGCACTAACCTGAAAATTCAATGATTGTTATACATGAAATTACATTGATGTGTAAATAACAAGATCCATTGATGATGTTACTTGTAAGTTGACATCTGATTCAACAACAGTTGGGCACTTTCCTCCAAGTTCCAGAATCATTGGAGTAAGATGTTTTACAGTAGCAGCCATGACAATGCGACCTACTCTAGCACTACCTACAAAAAGCTGGTCTATCATGCATGGAACCTTGTAATGAAGTAATTAAGCATGTTAAATGAACTAAATACATGTAACTTTATAATCAAGTGAAAGCTTCAACAGTGTCAACTGAAATTTCTTGATGCAACTTATGATAAGTAATTACTAGAATTAGACTTTTATATGGGATGGCTTAAATTAGAGCCAAATTTCATACAACTTCAAAAGAAAATGATATAAAACAATTGAACCATACTATTAAACTGATATTTTACTATTCACATTGCTTATATTCTTTGAGACTGATGAATTTGTTTGATATGGTTTGATCTTGTAGGATATTGTCATATTGATACAATAGGAATTAGAAGACACATTACTTGTATAAAGTATCTTATCCCACTTCTGATCCAAGAGTACAAATGTTTTGGGAATAGCCCCTTCAACAACTCTTATGGTAGAGTTGTCCAGATATTGTTTGATCAAATTCGCAAGTAAGGATTATGTTGCTGGAGAAATTTCTAATGGTTTTAGGACCACAACATTGCCTATGGAAATGGCTCTAATGATTGGATCCATTGATAACACTGAAGATAGGAAATAAGAACTACTCAATGGAAAGGAAAGGACATGGAGAAGATGCCAAGTCAACACATTAGATATGGCAAGTCATGATTGGTGAATATCAAAAGATTATGTTGATATGGAGAAGGTCACAAAAGTATAATAGACTTGGCTCTAATTTATTGAAAGTTTAAGCAATGGAATATTAACCTCTGGCTAAATTCATACACAGAGAGCACAAATAATTCTAGAGCTTAAAATAACTGGTGAAATTTGAATTTTGACAAAGAAAACTTAAAGAGTGCCAAAGAGCTTTATTTACAAGACAAATACATCCTACTACAAGAGCTCCACAGTGATGAAATTGAATGAGATGAAGAAAACATGTTCTTAATTATAACCAAGTACGGTTTAGATATGTGAATAGTGTGAAAAGGGAACATCTTCTACATTCAGAAAGGAAAGTTCCATGTTGAGATGACCAGCACAACCCCTAGTGGTTCTGGCACAATCTCTACTGATGATGGATATATTGTGATTGAAGTATTCACCTAAAAGGGTAAAAAAAAAGAATCTTGGTTGTTAATTAATAAAGCCATGTTGAAACTTGTTGTGTTTTCTTGGCAATTTACCTTCTCGGGCTTCATCCATTCTTTCAGCTCTTTAAGTGCCTCACTACATGAGGTTTTCCAAGGTCCTTATATAGAGCTTCAGTAATTTCCTTCTCTTTCTCTTCTAACATCTTAGTTATGGATTCCAACTGGGAAAGCCTCCATTCATAGCTCTTAATCATGCCTGAATCAAAGCTCTTTTGGAGATCTTTAACTAGCAAATTAGCCTTCTCTCCATCAAACACTTACTTCTCTTCTAATTCTGGTACCACTAATATAGTTGTAGAACATCTTCACAAGATATACCACACATATGCATCCAAAATAACCACATGAAAATAACATCTTAGTTAAGAATACACAATTAAAACGCTCCATGACCAAAAGGTGGAGGGAGGGAGAGGGCTTACATGAATGAAGAGAAAACAACACAACGTGAAGTGAAGTTGCATGCTTTTGAAAGCACTTTCTACTTAAGTGGCCTCCATAGGCTCTTCTACCAACTAGGGCACTGTTATTACGAAGAACTGGAGTAAGAGGCTCATCAATTATGATGAAATTGTAGTTTTTATTTTTTCAACATATTTTGGGCAATTCTATTATTCAATTGGGTGATAGTTTTTTCCATCAAGTTGCATTGTTCATCTTTGTTTTCATTATCACATAATAAATAATATATGAACAATCATTGGGTTAATGAATCAAAAGGTAGAAGAAAATAAGCTCAAAAGTTTGAAAAATACGTACCTAGCAGCAACAAATTGCAAATATACATTAATAGTAGCAAATAATGCAATCACCTATAAAGAGAGTATTTTAGAATGATTTAGAATGTTCCCAAATGAAAGGCAATGCCGATTTAATGAATCTTGTACCTTCAATTCCCTCTTCAATATTTTCTAGTTGTAGCATCCTTATTTTTTTATCTTCTTTCTTGGACCTGACTTCACTTTCCTATTCTTGTTCCTAGATCCACAACACAGGTAGCACCATTTGGGCCAACAGTTACAAGGTTTCCTTGGTGGTTTCTTCGTAGCAGGGGCATCATATCCATAGAGCGCCTACCACCTAAAGGCACACCTAGTTCCCACATATATTGGTCCTTGGATGCCATCTAAACCTTTCATGTTTATCTATATAAATATAATGAAACACATATTAGATTTTCCTCCAAAATATATGAAAGTATAAATCCACTACAAATTTTTACTTACATCAAAGAATACAATATTTTTATTTGAGTATCTATCATGATGATCAATCCCATCAATCTTTGAGGAAATTGTACATAGCATATTTTTTTCCCTGATGTAGGATCCATCCTGAAGCACATGGCTTCACGAAGTGCTTTGTTGTTGTTTATGTAGTGATCACAATCGACATTGAGTAGGTAAGGAGCATTTAATATGACTGTTGAGACTCGCACCTTGACAATTAATCAACCAACACATCATAAAAATTGGTCAGTAAAATGGAAAGACACATCAAATATTAGAAGTTTATGTAAGCAAGAGGGAAAGGACTCTACCAAGGCATTCATAGCACCAGCTTTTTTGTGGTGTTCATATCCTGGTCTTTTCTCATATGACACATAGACAAGACAAGGTAACTCATTCCCTTCAATATTATAAATACCATTTTGACCAAGGAAAACTTGTGCAAGTGCATCATAGTTGAACTTATCAAAACTGGCACAACATTTTCACAACCTAGAATTCAGACCAAAATGGTACTCACCTGAATCATTCTAGGATGATCTTTGACACTGTTCCCGGGCCACGGAGTCCCATCTTGCATTTTCCAGCCATCCTCAAGAACCTTTTGTGCCATTGCAACCAATGCATTGATACGTAATTTGAACTCTTCATACTCCCTCTGCCAACATTGAAACCATGAAATAAAATTTATCATTGGCTTTGAGATGATAGCAACAAAGTAAAACAAAACCATAATGAGAATTGGTTCAAATTTCAAACCTTAATAGCACGATGCTCCTTGATGAATGTTGCATCCACTTTGTCTTTCAGATAGTCAACCTTTTGGGCAAAATACCACTCAGGAGCCTGAGGTTCAATGTTGAACTTCTTACAGAACGAAACCCACTTTCTTGCAAACTTTGAAGTCTTTGAAATGGCTTCAAATGTCAGCATAGCTGCACCATCATCTAAGACACAACATGAAACTTTCTCCACTGGATAATCTATAGCAAGGATGGATATTACTATATTAGCAGTTAGAAGTGGAGGTTCTTTCATAGGATCTACTGTACTATCAAAAATGTCTATATCAGCTAATTCAGATGGCTTTCCTTCTTTCTCATACCTGTTTAGTTTTTGTAAAGAATTAGTTGTTGAATAATTAAGGAAAAAAACTCCAAGGCACACAGAAAGATGCATACCTCGATGAAAATGATCAAGGTATGTTTCTCTCTCAATTGGGCACCATTTGGGAAATTGATCCAAAATCCATGACAAAGCAAACTAGATTTCACATATTACTGATGTTAGCCACCATGCATATGCATCATTGATCGGGTGGAGAATTCTATAATGGAAAAAGAGACCAAGAACAACAATCCGGAGTACTATTATAATTCGATAGGGATTAATCTTGCTTGGACTAATTGGCAACTTCCTCCACAGTGGTTGTCTGCCTTCATCCATTCTGTTAACACGGTTTCAAATCAAATATTTTTAAACCAAATAGAAGGAAAAGATATGATACAATAGAAATTGATGCACATTTAGTTGCATATTAAGTAATCTAAAAGATATAAGTTCATGGAATAGCAATGATAAGAATTACATAATAGCACTTACTTTGGCAAATCAGGATCATGAAGCTTATTACCATTTTTCCCACCATCATTACCCATTTCATGCTTAACCACCTCAATTTTTTCATTCTGCTTTTTCTTTCATTCCTTCATTCATTCCTTCCATGCGACACTTCCATATCGATAAATTGCTAAATCTTTTTTTAGGATCCATAGGTATAGGTTGAACATAAAACAAGTTATAATAAGGCACATCGCATAAACTATTGTGCACAAGCAAACCAAAACAAAATAAAATGACTTACCTGGCACAGATGAATCGGGAGGCATTGGATGAACCTGTTTCCCGTGATGCATGAATAGGGGAATAATCTTGTTTATCAGCAGAAATCCCAACATCCTTAATAGACAAAAATCATAATTAGACATCCAAAACCCAGAAATGTCATTTACAACCATGAGATTTAAAAAAAATCAATTAACCTCGTGACCATATGTCAGGAGAGGAATACCAGCCGCCACAGAAGTTGCATCAAACTCTAATGTTGTGGTGATCCCTGGAGCATTCGTTTGTGAACCACGACCAACAATGAGGTGAGCTGAGAGCAAGGCCTCAGCAACATCATGAAATATAAAAAAAGGTCCATTAAACAGAACAATACAATTCCTGTCTTAGCAATAAAAGGTCAAGAGAGTGATGAATAAACCAAAAAAATAATCCAAAGATACCAACCAGTTCAGCATCATTTATAAAAGAGTCTTCAGTATCATACAAATCATCATTAGAAACATCAAGCAGATCCTCATCATCACTACTATCCTTACCCTGAAAATGATTCAGGGTCCCATTTATTCACAATACAAAAGCTACAAATTAATAATTAACACACATCTATGATATTAATCAATGCTTCAAATAACTAATTCATGTTGCTGATGCAAAGCATATAGTAACAATTTTAGCAAGCAATATACAAATACCATGTAAAGGCGTTCAATCTTCTCTATTACAGCATTGAAATGGTTTGGCTGAGAAGGATCCATTTCTTCACCAAAATCATAAAAGAACACTTAGAAGGAGAAGCAAATAAAGTTCAATAGTGAGTAATGAATGTACACATACAATGACTTGCCTGTGGATAAATTTGTCACTTTTCCTTCTTGTATAGCTTCAAAAGTAGCAAATATGGGTGGAAGAAATCCATAGGCTGCTCCACCAACAATACTTCCAAGAATACGAACAATGACATACACAACCAACACCACTGCTAGTACACATAGGCCAATAACAAGCTTCAGAATAGGGCCAACTTATTTACCTCCGTCCGTTAAGGAAATGAAAATGACAAAGTAATCATAATTTCATAATACATGGATAGCAACGTAAGCAAAAACATGAAAGAGTGGCAATCAAGGAAAGCACCTCACAACAATGTAATATATTTATTGTCACATAACTGTCAATAATAGTAGAAACTTGTTTACAATATTTAAACAATTGTATCGAATACAACACATTCATTCTTCCTATGTCATGTTTAACTTTCTACACCGGATGTTTTTAACTTTTAAAAAATATGCTACTCATTTCTTGTGAATTGTTGTCATGGTCTCCAAGTCTAACGGCGGGCCATCACCAAACCACTAGAATTTATAATATATAGAAGTTAGTGATGTAGATATAAAATGAATGACAAATGATATTCAACAAATAAGGAAATTGAACAAGTAAATATATCATGCTTCAATCAGTCTTCAACTCCCCGCTTACTATGTTCCACATCCAATGCATAACGTAATAGCCACACTCATAGCCTTCGGTTTGAACGTGACTCTACATTTAATATGAAAAATGATTAAATATGATATACATTACAAAGTTACAAAATATCAGTAGTACAAAATAATTCATGGATGATATCACTAAGCTTAACTTCAATCCACTCAGGTGCAGCTTGCTTAGTATGACCATGCAAAGTAGTCTTTAATGTGTTCATTGCACTGCTTACAAAAAAACATCAACATATATACAAGGACAAAATATTTATGTATCAATGTTTAATAAGATCACATTATAAGTTATATGTTAAAACTTTACTTGTTAATTGCAGCTTTGACATGAATATAAGGCTTCTTTCGCAACGAACAAAACCAAACGACAACATCTTGTATAGGACACAAAACAACCAACTGCCAATGGGCCCTGAATTTCAAACGAATTAGATACATATAACATAGACATTGTTTACGTGCATTTGATAAATATGACTTACTGATTCAAGTAAGCTCCTAGGTAGACCTCTCGTTGGGATTCCTTAACCCATGTTTCAATGTATTGTTGGCATTCCCCACGTCTATCCTTTGCATTATGTAAGGACTGAGGCTCAAGCAATCCATACATGGAATCTTCCCAAGCTTGAACTCCACTCATCCATAAACCTATTAATAATGTTTGAAATTAAAAACGATAATCATGTAAATCATAACGAATATTAATTTGTAGTGAACAAATAAGGAATTTACTTACATCATCCACAATTATAGTATAGATATGTTCAAACATTTGTTACCTGATATTATTTCATTTACATCAGAATATGTTAGGAAGACGGATGCATCTACATATGCAATCCCAAATTAGTCCCATCAAACAAAAATTTTATATGCTTGTCGTAAATATCAAAAAAGCTCCTAATCAGCCCACACAAGGGATCATTTGCCTCCACATCAATTGATCTTCAAACAAGTGCAACCACTTTGTTTGGAGTAATATGTGAATCCTATATGGTTAATGAAAACAACAATTAAACTGATGTTGGTAACTAATTTAAGTATAATCTACGATTGTGTTAATTCATGTAAGACAAAATAAACATTACCTCATGTGATACAAGTTTTACAAGTTGTGTCCATAATGCAATGAATGTGTCAAGGACCTGCCTGACATACTGTATTTCTGATGTGGGAAATGGGACTTGAGCGTCACCGTCGAATACTTTTTAAATGTTGACCCTTACCATGTCATATGCATAAGTCACACTGTGTATGGTAGACCTCTCCTTATATATTTTTCCCAAGGCCACCAAGTGTGTAGAATGATCATGTTGCACATACAATCCCATAGTCGGTATAACATCAGCAACATCTTCTTCCCTTGATGGGTTGACACTAGTTTTAGCATTACTCCCCTTTGTGCTCACATGTGCACCAATTGTTGTATGTCTGCCTCAATTGGGGTGAGTACTGTGATCCCCTTTGTGAAAACTCAATTTTTATGGCCTATTTCAACTTCTGTTTCATTTTCTCAAGGCTTCTTTTGTTTTCTTCTTCAATTTGATTCCTCATTTCTTCCTTAAGGTTCCCGATAATCTCATTCCTCCACTATTCCTTAAGGCTTCCAATTATCTCAACCAACTGCTGCTAACTGACGGATGTGGAGGAGTTGTTGGAGCCACGTGATGCCCTTCTATAGTATTGAATAATGGTCACACTAGACCTCGTTGCACGAACACGACCCCCATGGTCCAGTTGCCTAATGGCAGTGTTCAGTATGTCGTCACGACCATGGGGAACAAAGCTACCCTGTGTAGTCTACTCTTCTAAGGAGTCCTACATGAAGGATGACATAGACAAACATCAAATGAGGTCGTTGTTATTATTAAATTAACAAAACATTCAAATTCAATATTAAGCATTAACTTACTATTTTATTAGATATTTCTTGTGCTGACTGAGATGTCATATGGCCATAAGGCTTCGTGCGAGCCACCTTCCACTTAGCATGTCTTTCAATTGGAGATGGGGGGGGGGTACTCTTAGTTAGCATTGCCTCCTCTTGTAGTCTTCCTTTTCTCATCTAATAGCTTCTTCTCAAGCAAATCATAACCCCCACAAGATAGTATGTGAAGGCAGTCATTGGGTTTTTGAATTGCATGTGCCTTTTTCCTTATTCCCTGTCATGGCATATATATAATTTCCATCAATTGAATTCAAATGAAATGGTATATTCGACAAGTGATATTTAAAGTTACACGCATGCACATCTAACCTCCCAGTTAGGTGACTGGCAAGTTGCAGCAAATTCATTCCAAGTTTCAGGATCAAGATCATATTTTGATGAAGGATCTTGTGTTTGTTTCCCGTCAGTGTTAGCATACACAAATTTGCTGGTCAAGGTAGACTTAAATTGCCTCCATCTTGTCACCACCGTTGACATGAACTTCTTATTGGCATTTGGTGCTTTTGGGATATCAAATTTAGCCCACATAACATAATGTTGTGTTACATTTAGTCAATGTGAACATTTTTAATTTAAATATAATAGAAAATTAAATACACCATCTATTACTAGACTTACCAAAATGTCATCCCATACTAGGTCCTTTAGAGATTTTGGTACATCTTTCCAGTTGCTATGTACAATAGGAATATTTTCTCGAGCTAGGACCCCCAGATAGTTGTGGAACTTTTCTTTATGTAGGCCTAATCCTCTCCCAGTACTAGGGTTGACATTAACCGTTGGTCTTAGATGATTGAATGTTCTTAAAGTCAAGCTTCTTAGCCATGTCGATTGTCTACTCCTCTTGGATGATTGAATGTGGAGGAGACCTCGGTGGTGTGCCCATGACCCTGTGCAAATAAAATTAATAATCAATAATGTACATCAATTAAACATATACTGAATACGAAACAAAATCTAAAGTGCAGAAATTTTTTTTTTCTAGAAATAATGAAAAAAGACAATACATTACTTTGATACAAGTTCGTTATGTAGCAATTTTCTCCCATAAACCTTCATCATGATCATTATGATTTGCATGTACATCATTCGCATCATGATCTTCATCTATATAAGGCATTCATTGGGAAAATGCAGGTGTCTCACAAATGTCAATTGTTGAATCATCATTATGGTGACTGATACCACTTGGTCTTCCTTGTAGAACTACCAACAATCGTGAATCACATGGATCTTGGACGTAAAACACTTGTCTGGCTTGTTCAGCCATAATGAAAGGTTTGTCCATGTAAGCTACCTTGTTAAGGTCTACTAAAGTAAATCCCAATGGATCTTGATGCACACCGGTATTCCCATTAACCCACTTACACTTAAAAACAAACACTCTAAATTCATTATAATCAACCTCCCATATTTCTTCAATCACGCCAAAGTAAGCCATGGAGGCTCGAATCGGGTTGTTGTCTGATGCACTACAAAAGTAATCGGAATCATCATCTACACTTACCCCATTGTTTTGCACAGAACTTTTATCATCCTATGACTTCGTGTAGAAGGAATAATTATTGATGTCATATCCCTTCCAAGTAGGGACATTGAGATTTGGCCCAATAGCTAACAATCTCAATGTTTTGGAAGCATTGTCATCAACAAAGATAGTTTGTCTAAACCAATTGATGAAAGTTCTATTGTGCTATTGCAACACCCTCATCATGTTCATTTTTGGGTGAGTAGTTGTGACATTTTTTTGTGAGCCTCTATGTACGGTAACACCTCTGTTGTGTTGTTTAATATATAGAGATGTGCTTGTGACACCTCATGTCGACCCATTGTGACAACATTGTATCCTTGTGTACCCTTACCTCGTCGTGTCTGGTCATGTTGAGTTTCAAGAAGACCGACAAATTTAATTGTTTCAATGTACTGGGAGCAAAACTCAATACATTTTTCAACAATGTACCTTTCGATAATTGAGGCTTCTGGCCAGTATTGGTTTTTGGTATAACCCTTTAACACCTTTATGTATTGCTCAAATGGATATATTCACCGTAAAAACACAAGACCACACAACTAGATTTCCCTCATGAGATGAATAATTAAGTGAACCATTATGTCAAAAAATGATGGAGGAAAATACATCTCCATTTGACAAAGGACAATGGCAGACTCATTCTCCAATTCATCCAATTTTTTAGGATCAATGACTTTGCTACAAATAACATTAAAAAGGAAGCACAAACGAGTTATGGAAACCCTAACCTTGTCAGGCAAGCTACCATGAATCACTATAGGCAATAGTTGTTGCATTAACACATGACAATCATGAGATTTCAAGCCAACCAATTTGAGATCATTGAGGGACACAAGGCTCTTGATATTCTTGTGGGACTTTTAGACTATTTAGGCATTGACAAAAACTTCTCTTTTCTTTTTGTTGACATTGTATAACATGTTGGGGGTAGATACGTTCGCGGACCTTGTGAGATAGGATGCAACTAGTCTCATATACCCATGTCAACCAAGTCTTGATGACACTTCAAACCATCCTTTGTCTTGCCTTTAATGTTAAGGAGGGTGTCAATTAAAGTATCACAAACATTTTTCTCCACATGCATGACGTTTACACAATGTCTAACATGAAGATTGGACTAGCATGGAAGATCAAAGAATATTGACATTTTCTTCCATATGTTTGCATCAGATGATGATTTTTATGTGTCTTCCTAAAGATAGTTACGATGTCCTTTACCCAATCATAAACCTCTTTTCCAGCTAATGGATTTGGCACGCTTTCATTTTCTTGAGTTCCATCAAAAGCTATCTTCAATCGCCAATATGGATGATAATGTTTGAGAGATCTTCGGTGCCTGGTATATACTGTCTTCTTTCCATGTTTGAGTTGGAAGAAACTTGTATTTTTCTCACAGATAGGACATGCGTGATGTATTTTGACACTATATCCACTCAAATTCCCATATGTTGGAAAGTCATTAATGGTACAAAATACCATTGCACACAATCGAACGTCTAATGCAGATTCTTATCCCACATATCAATCCCGTCTTCCCACAATTTTCTCAAGTATTCAATTAACGGACAAAGATACACATGAATATCATTTCCTGGCTGCCTTGGACCCGCTATCATCATACAAAGCATTATGTGCTTTCGCTTGATGCACAACCAAGGAGGGAGGTTATAAATCATCAACAAAATAGACCAGGAACTGTGGTTAGTGCTTAAGTTTCCAAAAGGATTCATTCCATCCAAAGCTAGACCAAGCCTTAGATTTATTAGCTCGTCCCCAAAATCAGGATACAGATGGTCGATTGCCTTCCATTCCGGACTATCAGCCAGATGTTGGAGGAATCCATCAGTTTTTCTGGCGTCTGCATGCCATGTAAGGTTTTTTGCAACATGTCCATTAATAAACAATTGCTTAAACTTTGGTATTATTGGAACATACCAACACACCTTTGCTAGACGACTGTTGTTTGCAATTACATCAACACTGCATTCCCCATCGTTCACTTTGTACCCTAATACCCCACATGTGGGGCAATTACACTTTTCTACAAACTCATTTCTATACAAAATGGAATCATTAGGGCATGCATGGATTTTCTAGTACTCCATTCCCACCGGACATAAAAAAATTTCACCTCGTAGTGATTTTTTGGCAACGTGTTATCTTCAGGAAGCATTTTTTTCAATAACACTAGAAATTCAGTGAAGCTTTTGTCACTCCACCCAAATCGTGCCTTCAAGTTGACCAAAGCTAACACCGATGACAACCTTGTGAAAGTTGTGCACCCTGAATACAAAGGCTTTTTAGAATCATTTTCTATTTTCTCATACAAAGGTGCATGTGTTTGCTGAAAACTATCTTGCCCAAGGTCACAAATCATGTCTTCTATACAATGTCTGATGTCTTCATCAACCAACTGAGTTTGAGGGGCAGTTGGCATGTCTGGCAATTCACCATGCCATATCCATTTTGTGTAAGAAGGAATGATCTCGTCACATATAAGATGTGATCTTATGTTATTTACAGGTTGGCGTCTCCCATTCCCACATTTAACATAGGGACAGAAAAATTTCTCGCGCAAAGAAGATGCATTATATTCATCAAATTGTAGGAATTGTTCTACCCCATTCTCATACATCTCACTAATGCATGATGCTTGCATCCAACTTCGATCCATGTTTCCCCTTTGCTATGACACTTAATTAAGTTATCTAACATGCATGAAAACCTAACTTTTTTCATAAAAGTTGTGGCCCTATCCCATTCAGGAAGACATTTTTTATAGTAGCTTCGTACGTAAAGGGTAATTGTTTTTTGTTAAATGTGTCGAAATTTCAACAGTATTTTGCATTGGTCTCAAAGTACACAAGATGAAACCGGTGGCATGTCATCATCCACCACATTCAACTATGCACTCGAAGAACAAAGTGAAATGTAGTATACCAAAATGTCATCAAATTTAACAAAAGACAATTATACTATAGTATGAATTCACTATAAAAAAAATTAGTCTTCCCAAACTATCCAAACGGACAATTCAAGATTGAATACATTGATTAATGCAAATTGTCCGAAATAATAGTTGTATTCAATCTCAAACGAAAAACTAAGATTGACTCTCAATGCACATAATTGCTTACATGTGGCAATAGTCATATAACAACAACAATGTAATAAGCAGAGGAGTGGGACAATGAAGTACATACCTGGAAAGGTGGTCATTAACAAAAGCAAGGAGTGTGAAGATGGCACTGGTATGGTGTTCACAAGTATGGACTCAAGTACACTGCTTGACCAACAAGACTTGACTTCCTAAGTTTGAGTCAAATACTTGTACCTACAAAGAAAACCAATTTTTAAACATTGAACATTAATTAAGGCAGAAAAATTGAAACAAACTTGTTATTGTAACAAGTGGACAGCTAAAACTTTATGACATAGGAAGAGGTCATATTGGAGCAACAATGAAAGCAAAACTTTATTACTTGCTGTAGCATAGAGCTTCAGAATGGTATTCATTTTGTTCAATATTGATACTATGAATTTGTGCTATCCTAGATTTTATGTTCTCAGCTTTCTTTCTTTATCCTTGGCAGCCGATATTTTTGTCATTCCTTTATGGAGGGGAAGTGGATACACGACAATGTTTGTTCAAGGTTTGACAAAAATTACTCTCTTATTTATTTCTAAAAAATCAATAATTATTTTGAATCCACCTGATTGCTAATTTGTATTTGGGAAGACCGAGAGAGAAATATTTTCTCTCTCATTATATATAGGTATTATTATGATATTATCTATTACTTGGTTGGGAGTATATCAAAGAACTAGAAAGATAGGGACTTTTTCCTTCTTGATATTAATATCTTCAGACGGGGGTCAAAGATATTGTAATGTGTCCACTTATATTCATGGACTCTATTGTTATCCGCTAAGCAAATAAGGATATCCTAATTGGCAATTAGCAAGTTCAAAGGGTTAGATTGTACAGTACACTGCAAATAACATAACCATTAAAAATCAACCAAAAGTGAAAGCATTAATAAACATACACAAATCATATTTGGTGACTATTTTGATCCTTTTGTGAGAAAGAGAAGATCTAGCTGGCCATACAACTTAACAAAATCTTGTCTAGTAGCTAATTCATGTACTTCCCGAGCCTGGAGAAAGAGATGCAGTTTTAGTTACATATATAAAAAGATGTTAATAATTTGCCACTAGGTCCTGGACAGTTTCTAGATTCATATAAACTACTGTTGACACCCTTTGGATATACCTTACCTATCAAGAAATCAAATTCTAATCTCTCCCTGCACATAGTTATGGACATGCTTCCTCTTAACAAATTTTCTACTTACAGAAACTGAAATATTATTAAAAAAACATGTAAAAAATGATTTATTTATTCCGAGTGTTTTCTTTTTCAACACTTCCATCGTAGTCTCACAATACGTATTCGTTCTTTTCTTGCAGTCCAGACGCCACACATGGTTTCTACAGGTCTTGAAGATTACAAGGCCAGGGGAACACAAGCGGCTCCTTACTTTATTGTGTCCTTTTACACAGAATTTGCAGAGAGCAAGGACTTGGTACTGATCCGTGGGGATGTCGTATTTACCAGCAAGCTTACTGACTCGGAGGCAAAATGGCTTTTGGAAGCTGCTCAGTCTTTTTATTTGAATGATGCTAGGTACAAACTGGTTGAGAGGTTCAAGAGACAAACACATGATTTTGAGTTCAAAGATGTCTTGCAAGTATTGGACATGCCTATTTTGTAACCTTTTTTTTAATTGGACAACTGCTAAACTAAACAGCAGTAAGGCAAGAGTGGAAGGATTGATTTGATCAAAGGATGAAGTTGCAAATGAAGGAAAGGAAGAAGAGTAACAGGGAATGTCACCGGGTGTCAGGAAAGGATTCATCATTTGTAATCATATTCTTTTTGTATAAGGAAGGGGGGCTTGGACTGAGCTTCCTATTATATTGTAGTCTTGGATCCAGTCTTTGTTTTTTCTTTCATGCTGATTCAATTAAGAGATATTTGAATGAATTTTTATTTCAAAATATCTATATAATGTTGCAAACAAACAAGTAAAAGAAAAATCCGAGTTTGGTCTTTTTTGTTTAAGATTACATATATCGTATATGGAAGACAATTTTATTTAAGTCAATAGATCCCTTTCCTGTATCTGGGTGTATGTGTGTGATCCTTTCCCTCTCTCTATATAGAGAGAGAATGTTTTTTTTTACCGTGTTCAATATTAATAAGATTGGTAATAAATCACTAATATTATTACCAAATAATTAAACAATAACTTTATCTTTGGGTCATCACCAAATAATTATACAATAACTTTAAGTGTAAACTGCAAAATGTTTGAACTTGAACTTCTATGTGTAAGGTTCAAACATGCTTGTCCTAGAGGCTAGAGATAATGTGGTAGGGCATTACCATTACCGTAAAACCTTTTCTTGGGTAGTGTCCAATAGTTGTTTGAGGTCAATGAGTAATAGTTTTGCCTTGTTAGTCAATTTTTCGGGCAATTCACTGCACATATAGGATTCAAATCCTGCCTTATTGCCTGTCTGTTTAAACTTGAGGTGTTATTGTAGCTTTCTTAGCATTTTTGTTTGTGACTATTCTGAATTTTATAGTGATATGGATTATAAATAATTCCAGTATGCAATTTGTATTTTCTAGTAATTAGTGATGAATAGTATTATTGGATATGTAGTTATTCCAAATATGGTACGGTTCCATTGAGGTGGGCAATTTGAAACTAAATGATTGAACAAATGTCAAGACATTACATGGGTACAGGATGTTAGATCTCCTTATTCACTATATCTTCTTGTAAGTTTCTTGGTTCTTTTATTTTTGTTCCTTTTTATCAACCTGGAAACAGAGCAGATTAGCTTGACTCCATTTATGAAAATTCATGTTACTATTTCCCTTTACTTTGTAAACTCAAGGTTAGAAGCTATATAAAGGTAAAAGGGTAACAAGGTTGCTATCAATAGAATAATCAATTCAACTAGATAAGAGCAGCTTGATTCAGAAGTAGGTATGCCACATCGTTTGGTGCATTTTCTCCATTATGTAGAACTTAAGCTCTTATTCTCAGTAATCTGTTATGATTTGGTTCGACTATGGTACTCGCAGAGGGCTCTCTAAAATTTAATGGTTGGGACTGGGCTTGGGCAAGGGGTCATCTATATGTTACAACTTCTACATGATTTGTTTTGTTGTGTTGGTCTGGTCACTCCTTGTGGCCTTGCCAATGTTCTTCTATTAATGTTTTGATTCTTAAAAAAAAAATAAACTGTTTTCTCAAATTGGTCCTTGCAAATGAATTAACAGCACTAAATCATTAAGTACAAGATTTGTTAACTACAAGGTTGTTATCAACAATAAATGACCACGGGATGGCAAAGAATTTTCCTTTGAACTTTCATTTTCATCTAGCTTTTCCTAATATAGAAACACATCCATTGGTGAACAAGTGTCTAAAGAATCTCATTTTCATATCATATGTATATGTAACTTCTAAGTAATCATATTACATATAAATTAAAGCATTCAAATCATGAATAAATTCTAAAGTCAGAATTTTATAACAGAAGTTAATGCACTTCCAACATCAGTTTGTACAATACACACACATGTATAATATGTCAAGGTAATTGTTGTTCCTTGACATTCAATCTTGGCCTGTGAAGCAACTCTATGAACTACCTTACCTTATACCTTTGTGGCCATTCAGAGATCTATTTTAAATATTTGAAGCATTCCTAATCACACCATGGTCAATTAACAGAATTTCTCCATTATAAAATGGACTACAACATAAAGACACAATTTTATAAAACTGCTTTGTTTCCTATATTACGAGAAGGAGACGCTCCGCTGATGAGTTAAGAACACCTACTTAAGCTATTGAAGAGCTTGGCTTAGGGAATAAAAAGAAGGAACACGTACATGCATGTTAGGTTGTCGATGGTTTGGTTAATTGAAGGATTGTATTGAGGAGAAAAGGAAAAGATAGGTTGGCTTATGTTGGGTGGTGGTAGATGATTTGTGGAGGTTGCAATGAAAATGAAGGAAATGAATCTGAGAGGTGGCTTGGGGAACTAAATCATGTTTTTTTTTCTTTTTTTTTCAATATTTGCTTATTCCTGGCTTGGGGAAAACAAACTCTGAGGCAACATCCCTTATTTGACTGGACTGAAGGAGTTAGAATCTTTGAAAAGCTTCATTGAAGAATGTTGTGACAACAACAACTTCAAACTCCCAACAAAATACAATTCTTGAGGTATTGAAATATGTCCTATAGACAGCAAACAGGAAATTTCAGCCTTTGGTAGATTTGTTGAGGAATGGGACACTAACAAAGGGAACAAACATGCTATTAGAGTTCTTTTTAACTTATCTATCAACCTTGTAAATAAAGGTAGGGCCATTAGACCTGCCATTGTGTCACCTTTGCTTCAATTGCTAAAGGACACAAAGTTGGGCATGATTATAGAGGCATTCTACAGTTTGTTACTCCTTGTATGAAATTCAGAAGCAAGACAAAAGACACCGCGCTTATGACAATGACTACTAATACAATATAAAATGGGAAGTTGTCATTGACTACTAATTCAACTCCAAATGGGAAGTTGTCAATGTCAATGGTAACACATAGCATCTTAAATAGAAGCCAATAGCTAATAATCTTCCAATTTCTTGCAAATAGAAGCAAATTGTTTGATTCCAGAGGCATCACTGGATTAGTATGACACTAAGACCTAGCCCATATGGTATGATTCATTACACAATGAAATAGAATTTGACTTTGGTAGCAGAGTCTTCCTAATCCAGCAATCAAAGATAATTGTTTGACATACCTTAATTTAGTAATAATGTTGTAAAATAGCAGCAGCAACATCACATCCCCAGATCCCCAATCCATTTAGAGCAACATACTAGCAACTAAAATATGATATGACCAATGCAATCCTTGAAAGACTTGTCCTTTTAGCAGTTGGCCGACAACCCAAGTTTTAATTAACAATAACTCATATTGTCATATATAGGTCTAAGTCAATAATAAAAACATGTGTTCAAAAATAAAGTTAGATAATATGTAATATGCCTGCTATTATTTGTCAAAAAGTCCTAAAATGTATATAGTAGTTGTTTCTTTTTTGTTTTGTTTCCAGAATTGTTTGTTTGGCTTTGGTGTAATGTAAATGTGTGATACATTGCACTCCATCTTGGTTGTTTGATGTGGTGCCCTTAATCTTCTTCTTCATCGCTGTTAAACAAGGGAAAAGTTGCCTATATAGAGCCTAGAGGTTGAGAGTAATCACTAATTCAGCATGGCTCTTGCCCAATTAGTTTTTAGGGGAAGCTCATAAAATCTTTTATACAAGCCTATTCTGAGCTTTTGGAAATGAAAATTAAATTGCCAACAATAAACAAACGTTTATGGTGATGCTCTTAGCTATAAAGATGAACAATACATATAAAATGCAATGCAAATGGTGTTTGACAAGTTTCTATGAATATTTTTGTATAGAGCAAAATTTGCACTCCTTTCATATAGGCTTAGACGATTGTGTCCCATATGCAGCAATAGCTACCAATGTACTAAAAGCATCCAAAATTGTATGCACTGCTATTAAGGTCTCAAATGGCAAACAAACATGTGGCCTGACTAGCAAAGTGGTGATATTATCATCAAAGGTAAGACTAAAAGGTAGCCATAGCTATCAACAAGAGGAGCCTAGTCTATAAGTAAGATTACTACCAAATTATAAATCATTTTAAAAATGACTGGAATGGCTTTGATATGGTTTTATAAGGAAAAAATGTTACAAATTTGGTCTCAAGTCAAAAATAGAAGAACAGAAAGATATACTCAATACTATCATATAAGAATAAAGAGTTACTCAAAAGATTATTGTAGAGGCCAAAATTACAAAAGCATTTTTTTTATCAACTTGTAGTTATTTAACTAGTCTCTAAGCATTAAGTAAACTTCTTGAGAAGAGTTCACACCAAGCAAAATTTAAGTGGTATTATACAAAATTGAACCCACGTCCATAAAGAAAATAAGAGTTAACTTAGAATCCTTAATGACTTGTGCTTATCCACATTAGCTTCTATAATTACATTTGATTATATAGTTTACCTCCAACTGGACTTGTTATTTCTAATCAGTAGTTGGGAACTAATATAGGCTTACAGCTACAATGACTTGACCAAATTGTTAATTTGTTATTTCAAAATGTATTATATATGTAATTTGTAATTTTAATTTAGTCCTTTAAAAGTGATAATAATAGTCCTACTTTAAATGAACCCCATTCATAACGAAGAAGTACTCATAATACAATGCAAGATTAATTAATAATTTAATAATCAACATTTTAGAGGTTAATTTAAACCTGGTTTCAGGTTTGAAAATGGTAACAATGGCTTAAAAAACACAAGCAATTCTTAACTTCAGCTTATGGTTGACTACAACGACTTTAAACTATACACAATATCAACTCCTGCACAAGTAAATGAACATTACTTAAACAAGAAGCCTTTGTAGTTTGTTCGTGCCAAACCAAACTTAAAATAGGTAGTACTAGTAACAATTTTCAAAGCCAAGTACTTCATAACTATGAAACATTTGGCTTATATGGAAAGCTTATGATCTATCTATAAAACATTAAAGAACCCAAACAAAACGAAAACAAATTAGAAAATGAAATAGAATAAAGTATCCCATCCAAAACATAACCAATTTTCCCTTTAGATTTACACCATTTTTACACCAATTAATAGTTACTCAGTTATTGATTAACCAATTCTATGGTTAATGTTGATAATGATTCGATTATTGGTTCACACATGGTTACTACATATCAGTAAAAGAATTGTTGTTCCTTAACCTATTTATATAAAGTATAACCCAATAATTGAGGCATGATTTAACATTTGTTATTTTGGATCACCAAAATAACAATATTACCTCAATCAAATCTCCTTTTGGAAGTAGTGCTCTGCATGCATATGTATCCTTTTTGTATGATGATATTAAACTAGTGAAGCAAATAACACCACCATCTGCAAAGAGTTATGCCACCTCAGCTAAAATTTTTAAAATCGTCATGCCACACTATTAATAAAACAACATATGACTGGAAGAAATTGGGGGAAAATTACCCAACAAAAATATAGCTAAACTCATCAATCCTTTTAATATTTTCATAACGATCTTCTGCTCTAAAACTAAGATCCTGGTTTAGACCAACTCAAATATTGTCACCCTCAAGGATGTAACACAATTTCCCTTTGGAGTGCAAGATTGGAGTCAGAGCACATGCAATACTACTTTTTCCTATAATCAATATAAATTATTAATGAGTCTGCAACAGAGGGCGGGAGAGATGGAGTAATGGCATCAACAGTCAATTCTATAAGAATTCAAAGTAATGGTGTATCCTGATATATGTAGAAAGTAGAAACTCATCAGACAAGCATTTATCTCATTCTTCTGAATAATTATATTTGATAAGAAACATGAATTGCTTTAACCAATGCCATGCTACAACATACACATTTAACATATCATTACAAAATTTTAGTAGCTCGTATGGATTTTAATCTATTTAAAACATCACCAACATATTAAATTATTAATAAAACCAGATGTTTATAGGCAACCTACCCGCTGATAATAATACGTTATGTTAACAAATCAGGGAAAATGATAGTAAGTATAATTTGACAAGCATTTTCCATGTATTACATTGAATACCATGAATGACCATTATTCATTTGGCATCAAGGTCAAATAAAACACCATAGGGACAAAAATGAAGCACAGATAGTAACAGTGACCTAGAGAAGAACCTGTCGAGGGAATAGTACGACCTCGGCCTAGCTAGTGTTGAAATACCATCAAAGAGTTCAAAATATGAATTGGGTGAACATTCAACTGAGCCAACTAATGCTCTATTCAGCCCCCAACAGTTCATTACACAATCAACCCTATAAAGCATGAAACTTAGAGGCAAAAATGAGAGACTCAAAACAAACCTTGAACAATGTCAATGTTACACCACGACAGCGCGTGCGATGTTCGACGACGGGACGATTTTTGAAGACACCTACGACGACCATTAAGTCACAGAGGCCAAGATGTGAGCTGAGTGAGGGGGAAAATGTAACATGAGTCACTAGTGACTTCAGGTGCAAGGGTTATTCACTTAATTGACAGCGCATACCACGGCGGTGTATACTAGCAACATCTTGGATTTCTCATTTCTACGATGGTGGAAATAAAAGTTGTCGTTATATTGTTCATTTCAAGATGGGTTGAGCAAAACTATCATCGTTTAACACATAATAATTACAAAAATACCACTGATTATTTTTTTAAGATGGTTTCGAAGAATCGATGTCGAATGTGCGTCATAAAATCATGTTCTTTTAGTAGTGATAATTTGTGTTTTCACAACAATTAAGAGATACATTGTCTATGTAATGATCATTTGTACATGAGCAAATGCATATTGACATTAGTTTCTTATAATTATATCAAACATTTAATAATGAGTGTTGTGACTAACCACTTAGAAATTAGAAATCTTTAAGTGCTTGAACCTTTCTGTTAAGATTTTCTAAACACCAAGGTAATCTTGAGTAAAAGTTCATAAATGTTAAAGTTGACAAAGTCACAATACCCCCCTTCTTTGTGACATTCTGATCACTTCACTTTCATCAAAAGATCCATCATATACATATACATACATACATACATATCACTACTAAAGAAAGGACCTTCTACATCGGTTAAAAAGCATATTCTATGTCGGGTCATACACCATCTTTGACAAAAGGGCTATCTTTGAGTTTATGCATCCTTTCATCCTCTTCAAGAAGCTTTTCTACCTCGTACAGCAGGTTGTGTGGTTGTAGTATTCCTTTGCCCCAGCAACATACCTTTGCAACAAAAAGAGTAATTATTTATTTACTTATTACACACAAGCACACATACTTAGCATTCATAAAGATGAATTTAAGAATACCCAGTTGCCAATCACAACTTAACCTTCACCTGGAAAGAAAAGAGATGAACTCGTTGCGGTACCTAGACAGGGTGTCTAGCACCCTCTCCCTCACACTGGTAGCGGGCATGGTTAATAAAAAATGCCAAAAAGTGGGTGAAGAATTGTAAAAGATAGACAAGATGACACAAAGGAAAGAGTGTGAGAGAGAGAAAGAAAGAGAAGGACATTGGAGATGAGGTCAAGGTGTGTATTTATAGGGGTACAAAGAAAGTGATAAGGGAAGAAAGGGAAACAAAAGGAAGAGAGTGTAGAAAATGGCATTGTCGTTTGCACTTGGCACTTAGAAAGGAAGAGGTGGTCGCATGCACTTGTCTCCCTACAACACATAATGATGTTATTTCTTTCACTCTTAATTTAAGCAATGCACTTGTTCTTTTGTTGTCGCTTCTGAAACTTGTTGCCCCAAGGCAAGTTTCATTACATTCATGAGGTTTTCCTGTCTTAATTAGTCGATAAACACACGTTTAAGATTACTCAAATTACGGCTTGTCTCAATTCCAGTAAGTTAGCTTGGTGATTGGAAAGAAGGTTTAAAGAGTTTAAGGGAGAAAGGAAGAGGAGACGTGGACATGTGGTAGATTTAAATCTTACAATAACATTTTAATTCTAATAAAATAAAACTAAAAACTTACCAATAAAAAAACCGATAAGATTCAATTCCCATGATGGGTCACTTCAACTTAAAAATATTAAATTTGAATCAATCCAACTTATCTCATTGTATTACTACAAAGAGGAATGACAATGTAATGCTAAAAAAAGATCACCACAATGGGCATGCATATGAGCAGATTATGCTTTTACATGAATTAAATCCAGGCACAATACACATGAAAGGAGGGATCTGAATGTAATACAACAAAACACCAACAAGCATTACCTGTATTTTTTGACTAACTATTGTTGCTGACCAACTTCAACCATTCGTTGAGGAAAATCATGTACCAGTGGCAAAAATCTTGGTGGTCCCCTCAACAACACTAAACTGCTTCAGTGGGAAAAATAAGAGCAACACTAAACTACTCCACATGGAAAATCATGTACCAGTGGCAAAAATAACATACAGGGTGGCCATGATTCTACACAAAAGCAGACATGACATACGCCACAATAACAACAATGGTGCAATATTCACTACTATGAATCAAATGCAGGGGCAATGCAAATGAATGGAGTAATCTCATTGTATTACTACAAAGAGGAATGACAATGCTACAGATAAAAAAAGATGACCACAATGGGCATGCACATGAGCATTATATCAATTGTCATTCCTCACTGTATTACTAACTCTATTACTAAAAAAATATAACTGTATTACTACTATGAATCAAAAATAGTATAAGTCCTGATAAAAAAATTATACCAATTGTCTCAAATACACGAAAATCGTTATTCCTAACCCATCATTAAGCCTTTTTACACCCGCCCAATGTCTGTATTCTTTAAAAAATAACTTGCCCATTTCTTCCGAATTGTTGTGATGGTGTCGTTGTCCAATGACTTGTCATCACCAAACCACTACAAGTTTTAATATTTAAAAGTTACTAATGCAAATAACAAAATTGAGTACAACTCATAGTCAACAATCTTAGAAAGTGGACTTTATGTATACCAGGGACCAATCACTCTTCATCTCCCCGCTTACGATGTTCCACATCCAATGCATCACGTAATATCCACATTCATAACATCCGATTTGAGCGTGACTCTACATATGAAAAATAATTGAATATCCTATACATTACAATATTACATCACATTAGTAGACAACAATAAGGCATGCTAGATATGACTAACCTTAACTTCAATCCACTTAGGTGCAGTTGGCTTAGTATCACCAGACGAACTCGTCTTTAATTTGTTCATTGCATTGGTTAAAAAAAACCACATCAACGCATATAGAATGACAACATATTCAATGATGAACATTAAAGAAGGCATGGAAAAAGTTATATGTTATGATTTAACCTGTTAATTGCGGCTTTGATATGAATATCAGGTTTTATACGTAACGAACACAACCAAACAACATCATGTTGCCTAGGACACAAAACTACCAGTTGCCAATATGCCCTGCATTTCATGCACATTACATACGTATAACACAAACATCGGTTAAAGTATTATTGTTAAACATCACTTATTGATGTGAAGTAAGCTCCGAGGTACACCTCTCGTTGGGATTCCTTAAGCTATCTTTCAATATATTGTTGGCATTCATCACGTCTATCCTTTGAAATGTTCAAGGGTTGTGGCTCAAGGAATGCATACACGAAACCATGACCCAAGCTTTGACTCCACTCATCCATATACCTATTGATGACATTTGAAATTAATGGACTGGATCATGTATATAGATTGAATAAGGAACAAATAAAATAAGGATTTGACTTACATCATCCATAATTGTTGTACAGATATGTTCAAACTTTTGTCACTTGCTATTATTTCACTAACATCAGAATATGTTAGGAATATCGATGTAGCTCCATCTACAATTCCAAATTTACTCCCATCAAACTTGATTTCTATTGGCTTGTCGTAAATATCAAAACTCAACTTTATCATCCCACGCATCGAATCATCTGCGTCCACATTAGTCGGTGTTGGCACATGTGCAGCCACTTTGTATGGAGTAATTTGTGCATCCTGCATGGTTAATGAACGTGCGTCAGTAGTTCATGTCTAATCTATGAATGTGTTACTTCATGTACAACATAATAAACGTGTTACCTCATGTGATACAACTTTGACAAGCTGTGTGGGCCATGTAATGAATGTGTCAAGGGCCTGCCTGACATACTAAATTTTTGAGGTGGGATACAGAACTTCAGCGTTAGCATCGATGACTTTTTCAACACTGACCCTTACCACATCATATGCATAAGCCACACTGTGTATGGTGGAACCCCCCTGTAATATTTTTCTCAATGCCACCAAGTGTGTACGATCATAACGTTGCACATACAATCCCATACTTGGTATGACATCAGCATCATCTTCCCCTGAAGGGTGCACATTGGTTTCAGCATTACTTCCCTTTATGCTGACACGAGCACCTAATTGTTGTATGTCCAGCTCAATTGGGGGTAAGCCCGGGGATCCTTTTTGTGACAACTCTATTTTAATGGTCTCTTTCAATGCCATAGTCATTTTTTCCAAGCTCTTCTTGTTTTCCTCTTCTAGCTGACTCCTCAATTCTTCCCTAATCTAACTACTCATGTCTTCCTTAATCCTTGCAAGAACTTCATCTAATTGTTGTTGGTTGATGGATGTGGACGAGTTACTGCATGTACATGATGCCCTTCCATAGTACTGAGTAATAGTCACACCTGACCCTGCTGCACGAACGTGACCCCCATGGTCAGGTCGCCCAATGGCAGTGTTGAGTATGTCGTCACAACCATAGGGTACAAAGCTACCTTGTGTAACCTGCTCTTCTAACGAGTCCTACACAAAGCATGTCAGAGACAAACACACAATGTGTGGTGATTGTCATTATAAAATAAATAAAGAAATGAAATTCAACAATAATGGTGAACTCACTATTTTATCTGATATTTCCTGTGCCGACTAGATGTCATATTGTCATAAGCCTTGGTGCGAGCAACCTTCCACTTAACATGTCTTTTAATTGGAGATAGGGGGGAGGGTCCTCAATATTTCCTGGATTTTCAGTCAATAGTGCTTCTTCTTCTAGTTTTTTTCTTTTCTCGTCTAATAGTTTCTTCTTAAGCAAATCATATCCTCCACGTGAAAGTAGGTGAGCGCAGTCGTTGTGTTTTTGAATTTCTTGTGATCGTTTCCTAATACCCTGTAATGTCGCATATATAATTTCCATCAATTTTATCAAATCAAAATAATGAAATTGGTGTAGAAATATTCATTTGAACTTAGGCTGCCATGCAAAACTAACCTCTCAGTTAGGTGTCGGTCGGGTTACTGCAAATTATTTCCAAGCTTCGAGATCTAGCCCATATTTTGTAACAACATCCTGCGTTTGTTGGCCTTCAATGTTACCAAACACAAATTTTCTAGTCAAGGTGGACTTTGCCTCCATCTTGTCGCAACCGTTGACATGACCCTTCTCTTCACCATTGGGGCTTCTGGGATATCAAATTTAGCCTGCATATATACATTTGTTATTTTATGTTTTGTCAATTTAAAGATATACTTTAAAAATATAACATCAAAATAAAGGAAACACAAATTTGAGGACTTACTAAAATGTCATTCCACACTAGCTCCTTCAGCGTTTCAGGTACATCTTTCTAGTTACTGTGGACAATGGGAACCTTTTCTCGAGCAACTACCCCTAGATAATTGTGGAACTTTTCCTTTTGAGGTCTTGATCCTCTCCCAGTAGTGGGATCGACATTAACCGTCGGTCTGGGCTGATCCACGGCTCTTAATGTTAAGCTTCTAAGTCGTGCCATTTGTCTACTCCTCTTAGAAGTGGCCTCTGACTGACCATCGGACTGGGGAGGAGACCTCAAAGGTGTGGCCATGATCCTGTGAAAAAAAAAAAACAAAAAAATTATTAATGTCCAACGTTAACTCAAAGTCTTACGCAATGGAAGTTTGTCATGTAGGAATGTTCTCCCATAAACCTTCATCATGATCTATATGATTTGCATGTCCATCATCGAGATCAACAGCTTCATTCATACGAGGCATTTTTTGTGAAAAACCAAGCATTTCACCAATGTCAAGGGTTGAATCATCATTATGGTAATTGATTCCACTTGGTCTTCTTTGCAAAACCATAGACAATCTTGAATTACATGGATCTTCGACGTAGAAAACTTGCCTAGCTTGTTTTGCCATAATGAAAGGTTCCTCCATATAAGCCACCTTGCTAAGGTCTACCAAAGTAAATCCCAATGGATCTTGATGCACACCCGTAGTCTCGTTCACCCACTTACACTTAAAAACAGGCACTCTAAATTCACTATAATCAACTTGAATGATGCCAAAGTAACACATCGATGCTCAAATGGGGTTGTTGTTCGATGTATTGCAAAAGTGATCCGAATCAACATCAACACTGACCCTACTATTTTGTACAGAACTTTTATCATCTTGTGACTTTGTGTAGAAGGAATAATTGTTAATGTGATATCCCTTCCAAGTAGGGACATTTAGATTTGGCCCAATGGCTAACAATCTTAGCCTTTTGGAACCACTGTTATCAGCAAATATTGTTTGTCTAAACCAATTGATGAAATTTTTATTGTGCTCTTGCAACACCCTCATCATGTTCATTTTAGGGTGAGTATCTGTGACATGTTTTTTGTGAGCCTCTATGTATGTTAACACCTCTACTGTGTTGTTTAATATAGATAAATGTGCTTGTGACACCTCATGTCGAGTCATTGTCACGACATTGTATCCATGTGTACCCTTCCCTGCTCTTGCCTGGTCATGATGGGATGCAGGAAGCCCCACAGATTTCAATGGTTCAATGTACTGTGAGGCAAACTCAATACATTCTTTAGCAACGTATCTTTCCATTATTGATTCCTTTGGACAGTGTTGGTTCTTGGTATAACCCTTTAACACATTCATGTAGCGCTCAACTGGATACATCCACCGTAAAAACACAGGACCACACAACCGTATTTCCCTGACCAGATGAACAACTAAGTGTACCATTATGTCAAAAAAAGAAGGAGGGAAATACATCTCCATTTGAAAAAGCACAACGACAACCTCATTTTCCAAATCATCCAACTGTTTAGGGTCAATGACTTTCGCACCTATAGCATTAAAAAGGAAACACACGCGAGTAATTGCAACCCGAACCTTGTCAGGCAACGTACCGTGAATTGCCACAGGCAAAAGTTGTTGCATTAACACATGACAATCATGGGATTTCAAGCCAACCAACTTAAGCTCATTCACAGACACAAGGCTCTTGATATTTGAAGAATATCCTTGTGGGACTTTCAGACTACACAGACATTGACAAAAACTTCTCTTCTTGACAATTGACATTGTGTAACATGTTGGGGGTAGATATGTTCGCGGATCTTTTGAGATAGGATGCAACATCTGACGTATACCCATGTCAATCAAGTCTTGACGACACTTCAAACCATCCTTTGTCTTGCCTTTAATGTTAAGGAGGGTGTCAATTAAAGAATCACAAACATTTTTCTACACATGCATGACGTCTATACAATGCCTGACATGAAGATCAGACTAGTATGGAAGATCAAAGAATATTGACTTTTTTTCCCCATGTTTGCATCAGATGATGGCTTTTTTTGGGACTTCCCAAACAAATTTATGACATCCTTTACTCGGTGATAAACTTCATTGCTAGTTAATGGATTCGGCGCGGTTTCATGTTCCTAACTTCCATCAAAGGCCTTTTTCAATCGCCGATATGGATAATAATGTTTGAGAAATCTTTGGTGTCTGGTATATACAGTCTTCTTTCCATGTTTAAGTTGCAAGAAACTAGTATTAGTCTCACATATAGGACATGCGTGATGTCCTTTGACATTATATCCATTTAAGTTCTCGTAGGCTGGAAAGTCATTAATGGTACAAAATACCATTGCATGCAACTTGAAACAGTTTTGTAGATTTCCATCCCAGACATCAACCCCTTCTTTCCACAATTTCTGCAAGTCGTCAATTAACGGTCTTAGATATACATCAATATCATTATCTGGCTGTCTTAGACTAGCTATCATCATACTCAGCACTATGTACTTTTGCTTCATGCACAACCAAGAAGGGAGATTATAAATGAACAGCAAAACAGGCCAGGAGCTATGGTTAGTGCTTAAGTTTCCAAAAGGGTTCATTCCGTCCGAAGCAAGACCAAGCCTTAAATTTCTAGGCTCGACCCCAAAATCAGGATACAGACGATCAATTGCCTTCCATTGCGGACTATCTGCAGGATGTCGTAGGAATCCATCTAATTTTCTGGTATCTGCATGCCATGTAAGGTTTCTTGCATCCTTGCCATTAGCAAAGAGTCGCTTAAACCTTAGAATTATTGGGAGATACCAACACACATTTGCTGGATGTCAATTGGTGGCAGTTGGATGAACACTGGAATCCCCGTCGTTCAGTCTGTACCATGATACCCCGCACACAGGGCAGCAATGCATTTCAGCAAACTCATCTCTATGCAAAATGCAGTCGTTATGACATGCATGAATTTTTTGGTACTTCATCCCCACTGGACATAAAATATTCTTTTCCTAGTAGTGATTCTTCGGCAACACGTTATCTGCAGGAAGAATTTTTTCAATAGCATAAGCAACTCAGTGAAGCTCTTGTCACTCCACCCAAATCGTGCCTTCAAGTTAACCAAATGAAACAATGCGGTAAACACAGCAGCAATGCTCCTTTTGTAGAAAACACTGTAGTAGGGAAGCAAAATATTTATTTAGTAACAATAAAATTATGGTGAAACATCATATATAATCATGTTACGTGCTGAATGCTGAAACTCATGTTAATTACACAAGTGGCTGAAAAAATTATGGTGAAACATCATATATAATCATGTTACATGCTGAATGCTGAAACTCATGCTAATTACACAAGTGGCTGAAAGTAGGGGCCAAGTATTCTTTGTTTTAAGAGGTTGAAACTCATCAGTCATACCAGAAAACCACTTGGACTCTTCAAGTGCTTGTTTCAGTGACTTGGGTTCAATATGAACAACAAGTAAGGAAGGATGACATAGGTGAACGATGACTTGGGTTCAATATTATTAGCAGTAATGACCAACTCAGTAGTCGGTTCTATCAATGTTTTTGTGTATCTCTCATTTGTTTGCTTTTAGAAGCGGCAAAGACAGCTTGCAATCATACCAAGCTCTTACTTTTTGATCCTCTCTCTGTAAGTCTCTCCTTCTTTGTTTCTCCCACTCTATACAATTCAGTTCAACTTGCAAGGAAGACACATGTGCATCTTCCATTGACAGCAAGGAATTCCCAAACAAAAAGTCTACCTTAAGGGGTTTTTAAATGGTTCCATTGAGTATAATCAGTTTGATTTTACCTTATCATATAAATATATATATATATATATATATATATATATATATATATATATATATATATTCTGTGAGATAATACAAGAATAAAAGCAACACTCCCTTGTTCTTATCGAAAGAAATTTAGAAGGTAATTCGTATTAGCAGTTGTAACCTTCAATTGTTTGTACAGTCAATTTTTAAATAGGTATAAAATTAAATGTTTAAATAGGTATAAAACAGAATGTCACGGGACTGAAACTATAATCTGTCATGTTCCACCAAATTATTAGTGTTTGCTACTCAGTTGCTTATTGAGTTTTGTTTGTTTCAATATGTCACAACTCTCCACACATACAAGCCTCGAGTGGTGACATGACATAGCCCCTTATAAGCTGCACAAAAACAAGGCATATATACTCACATACATCCACAACTGTCATTCAACAAAAGGAGTAGATAAGGAACTCTTGTGAAGTTTATACTTGTCTTATCATTGTTTTCACGCTTCTTTCTTCATCTGAATCAAGTAACAAGAGCATGGAGGTGTATTTCAAGTCTCCTTCCCTTGAAAAAACAGAAGTTGGGCCTCAAGTAGAAGAAAACATGCACTTTCACAACTCTGTTCAGGTTCATATATAACTATATATGCACATGTACTCTGTTGTATAATATTTGTATCAAATCTATTTCTTTTTGTTGTTCTAGTATTCTTCTATAGTTTTTCAACGAAGTTCCGTGTTTTGGTTATGGTGGTTTTAGGAGCTAAGAGAATTGAAGTCTCAATTGCACCATGCTGCAGATTATTGTGAAACAACTTTCTTCAAAAGTGAAGCTAAGAGAGAGTGAGTCCTTTCTACACTCTTATTACCAATCTGAATGTTATTTTCTATCTTGTGTTTTTATCTTTGACAGTTTGCTATCAGGTTCAAGATTCATTTTCCCTATGGTGGTCCATGTAGACATGACATGACATGTGACCAGTCATGTCTACATGGCAAATTCTTTTTATCCTTGTGTTCAATAATTTCCTAACATTTGTGGCTTGTGAGGGGCCTTTCAGAGTGTCACCCTAGTGTTGCACCAACCTATATAAGTGCAGGCTTGGCACATGTGTATATATATATATATATGAAACAAACTTTTAATTATATGAACAATAATTTCTTAACATTTATTTGTTAACATATAAGTGCAGGCTTGTGTATATCTAGTTGGCTAGTGTATTATAACTTTTATGGTCTTTGGCTGAAATTACACGTCCTCCTCTATTTACCAAATCAAACAATGAAACAATACCTTGATAAATTATACCAAGAATACTGATTATGCAACCTAAAATGGATGGGGCGTCTCGCATGATAGCAAATGATATTTATTTTGTTCCTCTGATTACAATCTGGCTATTATATATATCTGAATTGTTTATTCTTTGATTTTTACAATTTTTTGTCTTTATTTCTAAACTACTACATTTGAACATATGCAATGCACATCATAAAAGTTTGTTTCATATAATTAAAATTAATAATATTAAATAAATGTTAACAAATTATTGTTTGTTGCACCAGCCCATATAAGTGCAGGCTTCGCACATGTATATATAAAGAAATGCCACGATGGCAATTGTGAGTGCAAAAATGATAGGGGGTTTAGTATGAACAACAACAAAGGAAGGATAAATCGTTGCCTATACTATTCCAGCTTTAGCTATTGTGACCATAGGATGCACATTTTCATGTCTGACAAGAGAGGTTGGTGAGGAACCCAAAAAACACATTCAAAAGACCTAAACTGAAGTTGATGAGAATGGTAAGGGCACAAGAAAGGAAAACAACAGCAACGAAACACTTCAAAACTAATAATGCAGTTCAGTTTGAAAAAGAACAGTATAAGGGATATCAAACTTAACAAGAGTTGAGGGCAATCGATTTATAAGATACACAGCAGTTTCAAAAGCATGATCCCAAAAGGAAAATGGAAGGGATGCATATGGTTGACTACGAAGAGACAGATCGAACTCAACTATGTCATGATGCTTTCTTTCCACCACTTCATTTTGGTGATGTGTGTGTGGACAAGTCAGGCTATGAATGATTCCCAATTTTGACAAAAAGGAAGACAAAAACATGCTCAAAAGTTGTCTTAAAAAGGGGGTAGACACAAAAGGTATGGCATCAGCAATATAGTAGCCAAATGAATTATGTACTAGAGAGACCCACAACACACCAAAAACAACTCCACAAGAATTTTCAAGGGAAATAACAGTTGTTTCTAGCAAACAAGTCTTATGACAGAAACAAGTAATGAGGCCTATCATGGAATGCATAAAATATCTACCCAACAAGAAAAAAATATAATAGTTGATAAGTCAAGAAAAGTCAAACAGTTCAATGTAAAAAACTATTAAACGTTGACATTAAGTGGTACCTTCAGTTGAAATCACTTCACATCCCTTGCAAGCTGCTCTGCATTTATCCCCTCACGAGCAAGGACCCTGTCCGTGCAAAAGAAATAAGAAAATGAGTTAATGACCATCACCATGTGTAATCATTTTATGATGTAGTTTCTGCTTTAAGAAAAATGAAGGAAACCCAACTATTGTGGGATGTAAGAAGACGATCTCCACTCGCCCTAGAGGGAGACCAAACGAAACACAATGGGAACTACAAAATAGGATATTGTTTCAGAGGATTAAGTTAACCATGGGGCTTCATGAGTGGTGAGCCCGAAGTTATAAGCTCCCATTGGTGTTTGACATAAGAATGTATACAATACAAAAAGCACGGATGGAAGCAAAGAATGTTGGTCATCAAGTTTGGCAAGGGACAAAGTCATGTTAAAAATAGAGGAGTTGATTTCATCTACATATAACTACAAACGCAACATGTGAGTGTGAAAGTTGATATCGCTTAGTCGCAAGAAGTAGACAGTAGCAGCATGTGAGTGATTTCTGTGACAAAAGATGTAGAAAATACTATTTTTCCTCCTTGTCCCCTACTATGTAATACCATTTTAATTTGATCTTTTTTCCTTCTTTTTTTCCAAGCAAAGGGTTCAAGACCCAACATTACCCACAGAACCTGAAGAAACATACAACACAACAAGGACATTGTGAATAACACTTGTACACTTGTAGATGTGAATAACACTTGTACACTTGTAGAAGTGGCACCGTTAAATAACTTTATAGTTCCTTAACATAAGCTGACTTAGTGAGCCAATCAACCATGTTCACAGTTGATACCTTCTTTGATTATTCAAAGATTTCCAAATTGCAACTTATATTCAGTTGAAAAAACTGAGAAAATGTGTCACGGACTACTAAGAGACTAGAATTACTAAGTGATACAAAATAATAAATAAAAAAAAAGCTATAGGATAGGCATAGGGATCATAAAGTCAAACTAAGATACACCAAGTTACCAACAAACAACCCATAAGATAATTTTATATTTTTAATAATTTCTAAACATGCAATTAAAATTCATAACCAAAGAGTACCTTGTGACAGCAATAGATTGAGAAGGTGGTTTAGTCCTTATGGTCTTGGATTTAAGCTTCTGGAGTAACGCTTCTAATTGATCTAAGTTCCTCTGAAAAATGTAACCAAATTAATTCAAAGCCGGAGATAAACCAGAAAATGCATGAGATTTATTATTTTTGTTAAATTGCAATTCAACAACTGACTTTAGTTGTTTAAAAACAGATAAAGCATCATATTTATTCTTTAAAAAATAAACCCAAGTAAACATTCAATAAGCAGCAACAGATGACATATAATAGCAAAATTGACAATGACAATTCACAGGAGCAAGACATGCAAATCACTGTATATTAATTCCAAACGGGAATGTGCTAAACTTTAGTTGTCATGGCTTTAATTTGGGACTCTTTTACTAGCTGCTATGAATCCATTATATGCTAACAAGCAACTAAAATCAACCACTATTTGCCAAAAGTGTTATGCCTAGTTTATCATACCAAACAAATAAGTTTATGACTTCTATTTGGCTTCTTTTGAGTACAAAATAGCTACACCAATCAACTCAATACCATTCAATTAATGTCTTTACCGAAACAGTATCTTAAATCAAAATCTATATTAAAACTAATTTATTAGTTTCTGCTTCTTCATGAAGTTTCCCTTGGTCACTCTAAGTGGGAAGATCCGGAAAATGGTGGTTGAAGCCAAGGGTTCCAATGTTTCAAACTTGGAGCTTATCAACTTTCCAGGGGGTTATCTCTCATTTGAACTTGCCATGATAGCCATCTTTCTCCGATGATAACCATCTTAAGTGGCCAAGGTTGTCTTCCTCCCAAGGCTCCACCAATTCGAAACCTTGTGCATTGACTGGGCCTTTATGTTTTAAAGTTTTTGAAAAACACAGAATACATGTCTAGGTATACCAATTGGGAAAGAGGGTTTTCAGTTTATGTAATATTTAAAGGTACAACCACAAGCAATTAAAATGCTAACAATGAAACACAAAAGGGCACGATTTTAACTTATTTTGCTTCAAATCCTTTTCGCATATTCAAAGATGACTTTGTCAAGGCAAGTTAACAATTCGAAAACAAAATTTAACACTCCAAGTTAAGTAAACCCTTAATACTAACTTCTTCAAGCATTACCAAATAAGAAAACAAAAAGATCGACAACCTTACCTTCACGAACAGTTGCAGGTGGCGACAACACTCAAAAGGGCACAATTTTTCCTACGTGGCGGTGGTGCGAACAACACGACACACAGAGGTCAGGAAAACGCGACAATGTAGGGTTCCTTTTGCGGAGGTCACAGTGGTGTGATGGACATTCAGGCGAAACACTCGACAGCAGCTGATAGGAGATTTTTCAGACACAAGGGTTTTGGAGGTAAGCGTGTTCAATTAGCGTGCAACAGGGGAGCATATAAAGCACAATGTTAACGACGGTGCATTTCTAACACCGTCTTTGTATCTAAGTATTTCTACGACGGTGTGTAGTAATGCACCGTCTTAGATAAGTTCCAAAATGCCCCTGCCAAAGCTACAAAGACAGTGTTACAAAGAAACGTCATTGTAGACGAATAAAAATGTTATATATTTACGTAAATGTCACCACGTACACTACTACGACGGGTTATATACGACTGACGTAGAATGTGCGTCGTAAAATAGGGTTTTTTTAGTAGTGTATATATTTACACGCGTGTGTCTATGTGTTATGCAAACTCTTACTCCAAGGGGATTTTTAACTTTGAGCGATCATCTTAAACCCTCCCTTAACATAGAATACACATCCATCCATGCAGAGAGTCCTTTGACTGGTCCTATAGAAGAATTGTGATTTTATCAAAAATAGTTGAACACAGATAGTGACTTACCTCAACAAGACTTGCAATGACCTTAACTTCTAAAGGAGTTTGCCCACTCATCTATTCCATAAGCTCATTTAGCATTAGCTGCTACAAATTTTGATAGCACTAGATTAAGAGACCACCAAATACTCTCGACTTATTGACCGCCTATTCACATACAAATATGAATGAATATTCACATAATTATTGATCAACATCTATCAACATACCAATACCTCATAGGATACACATCCACCCATGAGGGTCAACAGTTACCCCTCTTTCACTCATGCATTTAGAAATTTCAAATAAAAAATTTATTTCCATTGAATACATCGTAATCACTAATTAATTACTTTTTAAATCAATTTCATGTGTAAATGTGTATAACATTAAGAAGGAGAGAAAAAAATCAGTCACTTGAAGCTTTTTCAAGATCTTTTCAACAATAAATCATGAAAATATAGTTTGTCATATATTTTCACTCAGTCAATACCTATACTCAACAAAAATGACAACAAAAAATCCCTTTGTTCTAGTGATGAACTAGCTTAGCCAATAGTCCTGCTAACTTAGTGAGAGTACCTGTTCAACAAGCAGTCACTTGTAGCTTAGCAAGAATGGTGACAGAGAGCTCCAGTGATATTCTTGCTTAGCGAGGATGACAATAGAGAATCCCATTTTCCGTTTGCATAGCTTGCTCAACTCAGGTTGCTAGCTTAACGAGTTATGTGCAGACCAATAGTTGCAAAATTCTCCTCTTCCAAAGTTCATTGAAAAAAAAATCATAAACAAGACCAAAACTTTCAACATTTCTCTACAAATCCACGTCACCAATAATGATCTTTCAACACAAGGAAAGCGATCAACATCATAATAACCCACCAATTATCACATAGTCATTCAAAAATTCAAACTTTCAAGAGCTTAAAAATTCAAACCCATCATTTACAAACATTTATAATTATCTCATTGATGAACAGAAGCATGTGATAGAGTTTTCCTTACCTCTTGTGGTCAATCTCAACTTAGATTATTAGGAGAAGGGAAAGATAGACACTGAGTTCAACGTGTGAGCTTTTTCTTTAACCCACCAACAACTCAACTATAGAATACAACAAAAACCCAAAAATGTTTTTGGAGGCCTGATGGTGGTTACATGTTTTGTTTCGTGGGTGCTGGAAGCTAAGGTTTTTCATAGTGGGACATATGGCGAATGGATGGTACACAGCTTTAATGATCACACATTCACACGCCATACTGGTTTACACAATTTGGTGGTGAATGGTTGTATAAGTATAGGAAATATATTTTTTGTAAAGCAAATATAGTTTTTGTCATTGGCTACCAGAAGTAGAGGGGGAAGGGATAACAGGACACTGAGGTTACAAATCTCATTTTGTCGTGCTTTGGATATTTGATGTAAAGGTTGGGTACCTCTTTTACCCCCTATTAATTCTCTTGTCTAATGAAATTACCTTTTGTTGTTAAAAAAAACTTATTTATTGTTTTTCATAACTTAAATGTCACTAAAACAAGATAATACAGGGTAAAATAGGTACTACAAAGTGAAGGGAGTAATTTCTAACACCACATGCATGAAAATGCATACTAATTAATCATCACGATCTTGCAATTTGTAGAGTTTTTTTGAAGATTAACATTTCATTAACTATATGGATGAAATGAGATTGATGACTATTCCCATACGGTATGTGGAAAATAATTTGCTTTGTATTTCTCTTTTACTATGTACTCCTTCTGTTTTTATTTATTAGACATTTTTTTTGTACATTTTTATAAGATTTTATTTCAATTGTTATGCGCATTGATTTTTTTATTAAATATCCTAAATTGTATTTTTTTCTCTCACTTATGAAAATTAAAAAGAAGATAAATTGGTTCATCTCAACAAGTTAACATTAAATTTGAAAAAATATTATAATTATAGATAAATTTAATAGTAATAACTAAATTAATCAATTTTTTTTAATAAATGTTAAATTAATAAATTAAGTCTTATAATTAAAGACAGTGGGAGTACATCTTAGTTCTACTATTTTCTTTGCCTCAGATCCCTCAAATCATATAATCCAAGGGAAAAGGAAGAACAAAGCGAGGAAAAGGAATTAAAAAACCACGGAAGCATTCACTTCGGGTTTGATATGTACACGACTTATTTATGTTACAACCACAAAAGAAGCTCTTTATTTGGTTCAACACGACTTGTTTACTTCACATTTTAGAGGACCTGCAAAGCGAGTGAGACTCGATACGGCTTTCCCAGGCTTTGCTATGATTTCTGCCTTGGGATTTTTTGCTACGTTTTTCCCAGACTGAACAAAGAAGGCTCCGTTCATCAATAAATCACCCTCTGATCTCCAATTCCAGTTCTTCCACACACTTTCTGGTGCATAGTCCCTTTTTGTCACCTATATCATGCAGCAAAAAGCCATTTATTAGTGCATGCATACAAATTAAAATGAAAAAATAAATAAATAAAACACTAAAAAAAAATTTGAAAATTTAATTATAAATTATATAAAGTTTATTAATATTATATACTTCTTTGGCATTTTAAAGTGTTTTTGTATTAGTATTCAATCATAAATTGTTATGCAAGTTTATTAATATTATATACTTCTTTGGCATTTCGGTCATTTGGGGCGATAAACCGGTTGCCCTGGCTGATGATGGTGGGTTGTTGGCTACCACCTATGGCGTACATTAGCCAATGCGTGTAGTCATTGTTAACAATATGAAAGAAGCCCCATCTGCACCTTGGCATCCTCTGAATCAATCCTTTCCCGAAATGGTTGAAAGCCAAAGTCACTTGCATGATTTTATCCCCCGAGTAGCTATCACTCGCACCAAATAATAATACCTGATCAATGACAAAATGAACAAATGTTACTGCCACACAACTACATAAGGAAGAAGCACATATTGAATATGAAGATATGAAAAAGTTTAAGAATCACAGAAGGGACACTACAGTAACACCACCTATAAAATAAGAATTTAATATCTACACATCATTAGCATAAAATTTTTTACACAATCTATCAACCGTATACTATGGTAGACATTACTTTTAACAATTTACTTCGACAATGCGTGATTGTGCATATATTATTTACTATAAAATCATATTATAAAGTGACTTTCTAACATAATTATGAAATCACATGGGTACTAGTCTTATGTCTAAACCTGTCCATACTACCACATTTCCATTATTTGAATTTCCAACTGTGTTCTAATAACAATAACAACAGAGTCTTATTTTACTAAACTACATGAATCAACACAATACTATTTGACACGGTTAAAAACTGTGTTCTAAGAAATATAAAAATTATTTCTACAGAAGTAGAAAGTAGAATTTGAAATATTATTTACTATAAAATCATATTATAAACTGACTTCATAACATAATTATGAAATCACATGGGCACTAGCTTTATATCTAAACTTGTCCATATTTCTTAAATACCACATTTCCATTATTTGAATCTCCAACTGTGTTCTAACAACAAAAACAATTTTACTTAGTGAGGTCAGCTATATAGATCAACAGAATGCTATTCGACACAGTTAAAAACTGTGTTACGAGAAATATAAAAATTATTTTTATAGAGGTAGAAAGTAGAATTAGAAATATTTACATCGTTATGTTTGGTAAGATGGCAGTTGGAGATGGTAACAGCAGTTGAAGCGCTAACGACATCGATGAGACCGTCATCGCAGTTGGTAAAGGAAACATGATCTATCCAAACATATGTGGATCCAAACACCGAAATGGCATCCCCATCACTCATGGCACGGACTCCATAGTGATCCATGGAGTCTCTGATGAGGCCACCACTACATTTCTTAATGTCATGAATGTGCAGACCGTGAATGATGATGTTTTTCACATATTGCAACGTTATTTGGGCACCCTCACTAATGTGCACATTGGCACCACGTGCATCTATGGTCTTATTATCCGTTAGCATGAGCTCCGCGTGAAGTTTAATGTTCATGTTTCGATCAAAAATGATCCACAGTGGCTCTCTTTGAATTGCAGCATGTCTCAATGTCCCTGGTTTAGGGTTTACGAGGTCATTGTCGGAAGAGTCGTTAACCACGTAAATTTTGCCATCTTTGCCCCCTGTTGTGCCATGGCCAAAGCCTAGGGCACAATCTGCTAGCCTCTTGCGGTTTTTCTCCCAATTGGGGTCACATCTCCAACATTTGTCAATGGGGTTTGTCGCCTTGCATGGACCATCGTATTGGTTTGATAAGCCCCTTCTTGAGTTGTTGGAGCCTCTCATTGCCCTACATTGCCAAAAACTTCTATTAATTTTCACATTCAATCATCAATTAATCGATTGATAAACACAAAGCGCAAAATTGTTAGTATGGTTTTAAATCATGATCCATATATAACCACAATTGCGACCGCAACATAAAGATTTTACGATTCTCTGCAACCAAATCATGACAAACACATTTTCACGCAATGTCAAGGATCGCAACGACAACAGCAATTTAAAACCACGATTGTTAGATATGCAGAACAATTAATACCTAATAAAAACTGTGCAAGCTTGTACTGAAGCATATCGCAAAATAATTGGTAGATTAAGAACTACATATTTTTGCAACCATTTAAGGAGAAATTAAACAATGCACATATATATACCTGATGACATGTGTATTGAACTCAGCGGTAACTTTCATGGGGTTCGGCTTGTAAGCTTGTTTTGCGGCTTCTCTTGCTTCTTTTAATCGCCTATGCCAGACATGATCGAAGTGACCTATGTTAGCGTTAAGGGTAGGGAATATAGCAAGACAAATTACGTAAAAGAATAGCAAACTGAACTTGCTAGTTTCCATGACTATTGTTTCTTTCTCTTGAAGATCTTTAATCGTGTGCGCCTTATGTTGTTTATTGTGTGCTTTTCAACCTATATATTTATTTATTTTGGCATTTTAAGTTCTCCTCCCGTACTTTGCGCTAGACCCAAATATAAATGGCACTACGATACTTGGTGCTATATCTTTGTGTGTGAGAATATATGATACAAATGGACAAGAGGAGTGGATATGCGTTAATTTCGCTGTATCTCCTATATACTCGATTGCTTGTGATTCTAAGCTTTTCTTAGATACGTAGTACCATAGGAATGTTAAAAGTTTCAAATTTGATTAGTAGGTGGAAGATTGAATATAGCAGCAATAAATCTAATTGAAGGATATATACAAAAATTTGAAGCGTGGTGAGGGAAGAGGGGAAAGCCTTTCCCGTTAATTAACAGCATGCTTGTTTTAGTATCTTTTGCTTTCTTTGTCCAAGTTTTGGATATTTTAGTACATATGGAAAGCATTGAGAACAATAAAAAAGCTGACAAGGTAAGGTACACACATTTATGGATATTATGAATTAGTAGTCTGCATTATAGGTTATGGAAAAACTGAATAATTAGAGAAATATTGTGAAACATTTTTTTATTAGCAAATTGGGAAACATTTATATACATACACTATTTACTAAGAAAAATCCACAGTCACATTCAACAAAAATAACTAATTATCTATAAATAAATAAAAACTAATTTCACAAAGGATATGTTTGATTTGTTACAAGATAAGAAAAACATCACACGATAAATATACAAGTTAGAAGATAATTTTTTATTATATACATTATTTAATGAATAATGGAAAATACAAATAAAATAATATAAAATTTACTAAAATACTTAATATTAATTATCTTAATATAATTTATATCAAATTTAATGTTTTACCCAAATAAAGAAAAAGATGGAGATTAGAATATAAAAAATATAGTGTTTTCTTTTTAAAATGATTATGTTAGTTAATTATTATTTTTTGATTATTAAAAAGATAGAAATAAAGATATATGTATCTTTTTAATACTTTATATCTGAGACAAAATGTTGTCACATTATTTTTAGAGTAACAAAAATTAGAAATTTTGTTATATCCTAGTCTGTTTGATTTGTATTGTCCCATATCTTTTCAAACTAAATGTGTAAAAAAAAAAAAAAAAAAACTTTTCTTGTCTAATATCATAATTTTTAGTGAATCAAACTAACCCTAACTCCATGAGTTTCCCCAATCAATAGTTACATTCTACAAAAATAACTAATTATCTATAAATAAATAAATAAATAATTTCACACCCTAATGTATTGGGATTCCTCCCCTCGCTCATTTTATAAGTAAGATTTTTCCAAAAAAAAAATAAACAATTAAGATTGTCATACAATTCTTCCAAAAATATAAATTGTGCATTTAAACGCATCAATTATAATTAATGTATATTTATCTTAATTATTTTAAGTAAAATAAACATTGTATATTATTTTAATTTAATTAAATGAATTAATTATGATTGCAAATTTCATTTCAAAATAACATAATCAAGAAAAACTATTCATGTTTGAATTATATAGCGTTAAATATAGTGTAATCATAGTTTGATTAATATTTGATATCTTTATTATTTGATTTAGAGTGGAACAAAGATTATTTAAAAAATCAATTTAAATATATCGTTGTCTTTAAAAATTGATTTAGGAAAATATCATTAAGGGAATCAATATAATATAAAGTGGATTTTAAATTATCATGCTTATTTGATTGGAAAAAAATATAGCTTTATCAAATATCTTTATTCTGTATGAAAAATATAACATTTTTATTAATATTTGATTTGAAGTGGAACAAAGTGAGAGAGGCTGAAAGCTATTCACATATATTATTTGATTTAAATATAGCATAACTTTTTCATTAATTGATATATTAATTTATTATTTAATTTAGAGAAAGATTAGCGTCAACTTAACTTATAAGTTAAAACAATATAGAATCAATCTAATATTTAGAGAATTTTAAATTATAAAATTTCTTTAATCTAATTTTTATCTCACATGGCACAAATTGAAGAAAATATTTTTTTTTGAAAGGCAAAATAATATTATTGTTACTGTTTTAGCCCAGAAGATGTGTTCCAAAACATGACAGAAAGTACAAAAGCATGAAAATAACAAGTTGTTTCCCCGTAACCAGAAAGTCCGATACATCATATGACTAACACAAGATATGATCTATGTAACTTATAGGCTTGAGAAACAAACTTATACTCTCGGTACCGCTCTGCCCCGTCTTGAGTTTGACAGGGAATTTCCTCTTTAATCCTAATGGATATAGGTACAAATAATATTTGATTTTTAAAAATAGGGATGAATCCGTCTTATATCTGTATCCGCCCCCATATATCACGTATGAGTAATAACAAAATTATTTATATTTTATGTAACATATTATTTAATTAATCTTTTGTTATTATTTTTCTTTGCAACTAAAGTGCATAAGTATGTCACTTTGAGATTTTTATTACAATAATTATAATTATCAGGTCATGATTGATTTTTACATTCATTTGGTGATAGGACTAGAAATTGGGATTGAACATCCATATGATGGAGTACTACTAAAACTACATACACCCTATTGTCATGCCTTATTGTCATGCCTAGTAACTTGTGTGTTCCTTGATCGGAAAAACCAAGCAAAGGGCTATCTATCTCCTGCTACTGCATAACCCAAAACTCCTATCTCATCCTTCCAAATTGAATATTCCTTATATATAATATGCATTGTTGAAAGAAAGCGAGTTGCATACACCACATCAAGCAAAAAAATCAGAATCCATAATAATCTCAAACATAACTCATGCTAGTAGCTCCTGTCGAGTGCTTTTCAAAACTCCACAAAAACAAATTGAAGAAAATATATCTTGGAATGTAGTCCTCTACTCTAATACTTATATAAACCAATGGTAGTATATTTTATCAACTCTGATATAATTATTTTTCTTGTAAATATAATTAATATAATTATTTTCTCATAAAAAAAATACTCCAATACTTTTAGTAATTATTGCAAACTACAAAAATAAATTTAAGAGATTAGAATTCAAATATAACTGAATAAATTTTTATTAGAATTTGTCCAATTACACCAGCAAATCCAATCATATAATTATAATTATAATTGACAAAAATAAAAGGTAATTCATTAATTAAGAAATTTTCCATTTTTAAACTTCTTTTGAAATGTTAAACTATTTTTAAAAATGTTATGATATTATTTAAAAAATTTAAACTAAGAAAATTGGGGATAGTTAAGTAATTTTGAATTTATCAATTTTTAGTTATTTGAAATTTTTTAAAATGCTTTTTGAAACTTTAAAGTTTTCAAAATTGTTATAAATTCTTGGTTTTAACAAAATAATTGAGATCACAAAATTAAATTCAAATTTACTAATTTCAATTATTTTGAAAATTTGCTATACATGTTTTTTTAAAAGTTTATAATGGAAATAATATAAACCGTCAGATTAAATGAAATTAATGGGTAGGATTTAGTGTAAGAGGTATATTAGATTAGAATTTTGAAAGATTTAAAGAAAAAAAAATTTTTAAAAAAAAGTCTTTGATTTTTTTCAATCTAGACTTATAAATGACACAAATAAGATTTTTTATAAAAATAAGTTTTTTTGATATCTAATGATATTAAATGAAAAATTCTTACAACTTTAAAAAGTCATTTGAAATTTAAAAATATAAATATTTCAATGATTTTTTTTAACATAAATTTTGATGAATTTTATTTGACTTTTCAATAAAATAATATATTGAGACTTTCTTGATTTTTTTTTTCTTTTTTTCTCGTTACTCATAATTCGTTCTTTTAAGGGATCCTTAGTAACTCATAGTTTAGTCGAAAAGTAAGTAAAATGTTATTAATAATTATTTTCGTAAAAGATCGAAGTTAAATGCAATCCAAACAATTTAAGTTTAACTTCAATGCATTAACTATTTGTATACAATCACTTGATTTCTTGAAGACAATATAGACCTTCATGTATGATTATGATAATCTTCAATTACGGCATGTTAATTTATTAGTGTCATATACAACTCTATTTTTATTTTCCCTTATTTATTTATAACAATTTTTCTTTATTGAAAGGTCAAACAACTTATTTGGTCCTTTATTTTTATTTGTTTTGTTCAAAATAATCTTTTACATTTTAGAAATTCATTTTAATCATTTATCTTAGACTAATGTAATAAAGATATGACCATTAAAAACCACCACAAAATATAAAAAAATATTAAATTATTCATTTGATTTTTATAGTTTCACGGTTCGTATCTTTTAGTTCCAGTAACTTTTTTAGTCCCTATATTTTTTATTTTAATTCTCTTTTATTTTCCTATAGTTTAAAAGTAATCTTTTTAGTCTTATAATTTATATTTTATTTTTTTTAGACCCCATAGTTTGAAAGTGATATTTTTAGTCTCTATAATTTATATTTTAATTACCTTCACTACTACAAAAAAAATATAAAAATAATTAGTTACAAATTATTTATCAATTATTAATTATTTTTTTATTATAAATTATCTTGAAATAAATGAGTTATATATTACTTACTAATTTAGTAATATAAAAATATAAAGACTAAATTTTTCAAAAAAACTAAAAAGGAATTAAAATATAAAGAATAAAATTAAAAAAATACTTTTAAACTATATAGATCAAATAATAAAATTTTCAAAATATATAGGTCAAATAAGTAATTAAAAAAAATCTTAATCTTTCTTTTTTTGTTCTCTTTTCTCCTTTCTCTCTCTTAAATCCTTCATCAGCTCCCTCCTCCTTCCGCCGTGCGTCCTTATACGTTTAACACCATGGCCATGGAACTAGATCGCAAAAACAAGGTCAAATCTGATCTCGAATCCTTCCTCAGAGCGAAACGGTACTACCACCGCCTCGGTCGTGTCTGGCAAAAGAGCTTCCTTCTGTACGGTACCTCCGGCACCGGAAAATCGAGCTTCGTCGCCGCCATCGTCAATTTCCTCTCCTACGACATCGACCTCTGCCAAATCCCTAGCGATTCGGATCTGAAATTGCTCCTCCTCAAAACGACGCCGAGTTGGGCTATTAAATCGGTTATCACTGCCTTGCAAGCAAACGGTGATGGCAGAAGGTGCGGCTTGATCAGACGGAAGACGGAGGATGATCTAATGGATGAACCATATGGGGTTGTGTGCGATGAGGATCTCCATAAGTTAAGGATTTGCGGAAACTGTACGATTTTGGGGGGCAAGCTTTTTTTGTTCATAGCCGAATTAGACACAACATTTGTTCATTGGATGCAACATTGGAATTAGAACTCTTGGAAAGCGTTGGTAATTTGTACGGGACTGTAAATCTTTAGACATAGATTGATAAGTTGCATAGGCAAAAGAAAATTATCCAGTAGAGTTTGTTTCCTCATTTTGATGATGGCGTCGAAGACGGGAGGATGCGTGAACGGAACGTGAAAGGACGCACGGAAGAAGGATGGAAGAAAGAGAGAGGAGGAAGGATTCAAGAGAAAAATTATATATTTTGTAACGGATTTAAGTCTTTCATATCTTTATTTTATTAATGTTCTTAACTTTATGAAATGATTATTTTGAATTAATTTAAAAAATTAAAAGATTAAAATAAATTTTATAAAAGATAAATAATTTGAAAAAAAAAGATAAAATATTAAATATGACATTTGACCTTATTAAAATATAAATATAATCATTTTTATGGATTATAGACACATAGATATTTTGATCATCGATTTTATCTTTTTGTATTTGTGATTTTTTTATGACACTCCATGTAACATATTTAATTTTTTATTATTAATATAAATACAAAAATTCTTAGTTATACATTCAAATGGAGATTTACTTCAACACTAGTAAGGCCTACAAACTTAAATATATTTTCTAGCATGTTAACATGTTGGAAAATTTGGTTGATGAGGAACATCATCGTGGATGTGATTATTACACAAAGTCGGGATCAACAAGAAACCTTTTATCCCTCCTGATGCACCTATCCTAGAGCATGTCTTTCCTACTTGTGGATGTTATTTTTTGTTTTGATAACTAATACTTTATTTTGTTTTTCCTTTAAAAAAATCATTTGTTGTAAAAAAAACACTTACAAGATAACCTAATTATTAGCTTGGACAAATTAAGGATATTGAAGGTTTGTTGGGGTTTTATGAGCGAAATAATAATGCATAAAGTCCATTCAAGTCTTATGAATTAATGTTTTATAAATTTATTAAAATCTAAACTACACAATTCAAATAATAAAAGTCTTTTAAAAAATCTTAAAAGTTATTACATTTTTATAAGAAAAATTAAAATTTACAGGATTTTTGTGCTCAAAAAATCTTTTGAAATTTTAATCTAATACACTTCTTAAGTATAAGTATAATATTTTGCATTTGATGTAAGCAATCATAACTCTCTCTTTATATATATATATATATATATATATATATATATATATATATATATATATATATATATATATAATTTAATAATATTTTTACTAAGTGTTAAAAAAAATGTTTCCAATTAAAATCACATGTACAATAATATGTAACTATTAACACTTAGCTTCAGAATTTAATACATTTGTTAAAATAATATAAAAGTCAAATTGCTTAAACCTACTTGTAGTAGATAAGAGACAACTCAATAATGCCATAAAGAATTGAACATTTAAAGTTATATTTGTTCACTTGTTTGTAGGCCTCCTCAGATTAAAATACGCCTTTGAAAAATTATGACACCTTGTTTATTAAGGTTAAATATCAAGTGCTTAATAATACATTAAGTAAAAATTACTCACTCTCATTTATTTTTTGAGCTTAACATAAAATTAAATAAAAATTATACATAATTATAAGGAAAATAATAATTTCATGTATAAAACAAATATTAATCTATTAAAATTGTAAGATTATAATAATAATTTAAAATATTTATTATATTAGAATAATAATAGGGTGAGGGCGAGGCAGGGGCATACTTGACTCCATCCCCAAACCCAACTTTCTCCCTGAATCCAAATTTCATTCTAGTCAACTCGATTTTTTTCCATTAAAGTCAAAACAGGTTGGGATCGGTTCGTGGCCCAGTACACTTGCCATGCCTACCTTGTAGGCCCCAGATGCAAATTAATTAAGAAGCAGGAGTATAGGAATATTGGTGTGGGAATAATGTTCCTTTGAATTTGTCTCCTCGAGTGGCAGGCTTGTTAAGATGGCAGACACCAACAGATGGATGGATGGGTTACCCTTAATACAGATGGCTCTTCTACAGGAATCGATGAGGTAGCTAGTTGTGGAATGTAGAGGTCATATAAGGGGTTCTGCGGGTAATTACTTGTGTGATTTTTCTAAGAAGGCGAGCAGAGCAAATGCATTCATTGCTGAACTATGGGGTGTTTATGAAGGTTTGAAGTTGGCTCAGAATAGAGGCTTTAAAGTTGTTATTGTTCAAGTTGATTCCCAAGTTATTGTTAACATTCTTAAGGGAAAGAAGGATGGGAGTGCTCAGGGATGGTCACTTGTTAGGAAGATTCGTTTGTTGTTTAGTGCTGATTGGAGAACAAAGGTGTTTCATGTGTATCGGGAGGCTAATATCTGGGCGCATATGTTGGCTAAGATGGCGATAAACTTGGATGGTGAGTGTGTGATGTTTGAGCATCCTCAGGTTGAATTGTCTCAGCTGTTGGAAGCTGATAGAAGGACAGTTTCTACTCTGGATCGTTTAGTTGCTCTGTAATTTTTCTTTGAGTGCTGCTAGGTGCACCCAACAATTATTGGGAAAAGACCTTTTAGCCCCTCAACATTTTTAAAAAAAAAAATAACTCTCGCCTCTCTCTCTCCCGCGCTGCATGCTTCTTCTTCCTCGGACCTTTGTGCTTCTTCATTCTTCTGCATCTTCTTGAGTTTCTGCATCTTCTTCATTCTTGCCGTGATTGTTGTCGTGAACCTCCTCGAACCTCCCAAGTGAACTTCGCGTTTCGCCTCCCAAGCCATTGCCGCCATTCTTCTGCTTCTTCTTCGTGTCTCGTGGTGCTTTTTCTTCACGTTTCTACTTCGTCTTCGCCGTCCACCGTCGAGGGAGCTTCGTGACCGTCCATAGTCGAGGTAAGGGCCGTGAACCTTTTGTTTTTTCCACCATTGTTGCCTGCGATGGCGGAAACCGCTATCGGGAAGTTGTTGTGCTTTTTATGGATCACGTGATCCGTAAACTACTAAAAAATAGTTTACGGATCACGTGATCCGTAAAAGTCACAGCTTCATTTTAATTAGGAATTTTGGTATTTTTATTTACATATCCATGTGAAAAATTGCCTATTTCTGTTCATTCAAGGTTAATTTAATTCCTTCAACTATTTAGGAGTTTTTAATTTAGGTCCCTAAACTAAAAAAATAGTAATTGTGTCGTTGATCTTGTAAAATATTTGTAATTGAGCTCTTAAGATTTTTAAAGCCACCACAAATTGTCATTTTCTGACAATTTCATGCTATTATAAGGCTTCAAAATAGAAAAGCATATTTTAAACAAAAATGTGGCTGCTCCCAAGTAAGGCCCGTACCCAAGTGCCAAAGATATGCTTTTTTTATAGTTCAATTAGTTGAGAAGTCTTGTGCCTCAAGCCCATGAGGACATGAACAAGCTTATGACCTTTGTCACTTGAGAGCCAAAGAAAAACCATACAATAGCAGCATGAATTAAGATTTTAAAAGGCTTTATTTGATAAAATATTATGGTATTCAATCAAGATTTTTAAATAATATAAATAAATCTTGTGATATTCAATCATCACTATCATAATTTTGTATGAATGTAACAAAATTTGGTGGTATTCTAAAAAAAATCTTCGATAGATAAATGTCACTTAGAATGAATTTCGATAGATTTCTCATGACATTTTAGTATAATATATAATGTCACACCTATCTAGCAATTTCACCCAAACTGTTGAGACTTTTCTAAACTCTCATTCTTTCTTTTTTAGTGGATAGTTAAACTTTTCTTTATCCCATCACATATAATTCCTTCTCTCTTATTGAAGGTTGTCCAGACATTGGTATACTTAGTCATCTTTTCTTTCAATTCTACATAGCTTCTCTATGATAGGCTAAAAGATCTTTCTACTTTTTCTCTTTTTTTGCTTTTATCAATTTGTTTAGATAAGGAATCTTCATCTTCAATATCACTAGTTAATTAACAAAGACCATACTTTTGAATATGTTGTTCAAATCCAAGAAGAAGAAGGAGTAGATGTTAATGTATGAAGTGCTAGTATAACTTTGAGAGGAAAGGGATTTTGCTTTTTTATTGGGATAATCTATGAGAAGTTGTCTTCTGTTTTGAATGTTGATCGGTCATTCTTTATCTAGTTGCTCCAAAAATTATAGGTTGAACCAAATGAATAAGCATAAAGCTTGACCAGTCCACATAAGTGAGGCTTCTATTTGCCAAAAGATGAGGAGTATTAATTGTTAACATTGTCTGAAAATAGTGCTCATCAACATAACATTTGTGTGGTTTGCAGAATTCTTTGAGCTTAGGATAGTAAGTATTGTCTTCAACTATCCTAAGAGCTAGTTCTCGGTTAATTTCAAACCACTGAGAGCCTTTTCACCAGTCACTCATGTTGATTTCAAATTATTTTGTTTGGTATTAGAAGCATATTCCCCCAATGAGTGAGAAAAGTGTACAAAACCTATTAAAACATGCACACCTCACTAAAAAATGATACAATAATTGCCACAAATTTTGTGTAGGAAATCAGTTTTGAACACTAGAGAAAAAACACATTTAATAGCATGAACAAACAATTTATAAAGACTAAGGATAAGATCATGAACAAAGCATGAGCCAGAAACCCAAGGATCAAGAGGGAATAAAGGATCATCAAGAAACAATATGGAGTTGCTTCCATTTCAAGAAGATTGATTTCTTCTTTCTTTGGCTTTGTTCATCTAATATCAATAATATTAGGATCCATAATCAATTTCCATTCAATCATATAGTGTACTGAATAAAAACTAACTCGATAAAAGCCTAACATGTGTAGACTTTCTTGACATGCCTTTCTTGACATACATGTCCTACAATCAATGAAAGCCTGACAGCTTGCGCGACTTTCAGTCAATGAAATTTGCGTTAGACCAATGAAATTTGAGTGAATGAAATCGGTGATTGAATTTGCGGCACTCATTTGCAGATCATGGTTAGGACCAGAGGATTAGGTCGTGCCTTAGGTCAGGTTACTGGCAGAGGTGTGGGCAGAGGAGATCATGATGATTCCGATGATGCTCCGCAGCGTCGACGATCTACTGCATCCGCACGGAGGCAGCGAGTCGCTGTGACTGCGGCGCATAATGAGCCAGTGGTCCCTACGCCAGATGTTCAGGATGACCCGATGGAGGCATCAGCTGCTGTAGAGGACATTGTGGTAGACATTCCTGCGAACACAGGCGCGGAGGCTGCTGAGGATGAGCATGAGGGATTTTCGGGTGGTCCGAGTGACCCATCCGTGTTGACCTAGTATGTGGATCACGTTGCTTGCAACGTATGGACGGGAGAGGTATTTATACTATTTATTTTTAGTTACTTGTAAATTATACTTTATGATTGAAATTAGTTTTCCTTTAAATGATGATTTTAATGAATTTTGCATTCCTTTATACTTCAATTCAGGAGCGTCCTGAATTGAAGCTATCCTCTCATGGGAGGAAGGTCCACAGTTTAGGCAGGCCTGTCCCAGCCATTCAGGGACTTGTTGCTGGTACAGGACTAAGTCCTCTGATCGCGTGTTCTGTAGACACCGGCAATCGGGGATTTTTGTCCGCATTTGTCGAGCGGTGGCACCGGGAGACGTCTAGTTTCCATCTCCCGGTGGGAGAGCTCACCATCATGTTGGACGACGTCTTCTCGCTTTCATATTCCCATGATTAGCGACTTACACGCTTTTGAGCCCTTGCACGTGGACGATGCGGTTCAGATGCTGGTGGACTTATTGATGGTCTCTACAGAGTCTGTTAGGGCTGAGACAACCCAGTGTCGTGGACCGTACGTACACCTGCAATGGATACGTGAAATATATGAGCGCCGATGCCAGGCAGGTCATTGGACAACTGCGGCTCGCACATATCTTCTTCATCTTCTAGGTTGCACTCTGTTTGCTAACAAGAGTGCAACCAATGTCCATGTTGTCTACTTGGAGGCCCTTCGTGACCTCAGTATGACGAAGAGGTACGCCTAGAGAGTGGCTGCTTTGGTGCATATGTACGACCAGCTGAACGATGCATCTATGAGCCACAGCCGACAGCTTGACGGTTACATCACACTACTGCAGGTAACAAATATGTTTTTTATTCGTTCAACCTCAACATTGTTCAACTTTAAATTTTGTTACACTTTCATTATTAATGTCTATAATTTTGATGTTACATCTGTAGTGCTGGATTTACGAGCACTTTCCATCAGTCGTGGACTCCACTGCTGATCAAGAGTACGACGAGAATTCTCCGTGTGCATGTAGGTGGATTGCGACCAAGAAGACCGTGAAGAGCATTCGTACGCCGGCGTACAGGGAGCGCCTGGACCGACTCCGGATTCCGGATGTCTGTTGGATCCCTTATGGGGAGCACCGGGAGGTCCGGGACTTCCACGTCAGATCATGCTATTTCGGTCTCTTACGCTGGGGGCCTGTTGCTATTTATTACCGACCGGAGAGGGTCGTGCGGCAGTTTGGCTACACACAGACCATTCCTGCTCCTCCTGTCGATTCATGGATCTCGTATGATGATATACACGACAGGTGGATGCACTACGAGGATCATATCGTTCCAGCAGGTGAGGTGTGCGTTGTGTCAGGCCAGTGTTCCAGTGACTACATGGATTGGTTCTTCCGCATCTCCCATCCTTTCATGACACCAGGTCACGCATTAGATCCTCTGCCTCATGGTCACGCCCCGCAGCCCCGAGTCGTCCCTCAGGCCCCGCAGATGGATATCCCTCATGTGCCAGAGCCAGGAGCATCGTCGACATCTGCGGAGGAGCCTAGACATGCAGTGGTAAGTAATACTAATAATCTACGTTATTTACCTCAATATTTTCATAATAATTTGTGTAATCAGTTTGTTTTGTATGTAACAGGAAGTTTGTGATGACATTGCTGAGAGGTTGGAGCGTCATCTGAGTCTAAGGGTGGTCACGCTTGGCTCATCGACACATGAGGTGATCGAAGAATGCCTCAGGTTGGCCAGGAGTGTGACACAGGATCATCTAGTATATGTTAGGTCTAGACACAAGCGGTGCACGGATCAGGCGTAGTTTATGTACATATTTTATATTGATATTCCATGTATATACAGATATTGTACATGAATCCATTTCATGAGTATTGTTGGTTTTATTTATTTTCATTAGTAATGTTAGTTTTATTTATTTCCATTGATTGTGTATTCCATTTGTGTCTATATACACGCATGTTATTAAAATGGTCTAGTTAACTTAGTTATAGTATATGTAAATTATTATAAATGGTCTAGTTAACTTAGTTTACCAACTAATAAAAAATAATTTGAAATATAGCTTTAAATATAATTGAAATAAAGAAGTTGAAAAGAGTGTAGAAAAAAAAAATTAAACAAAAAATAGACATCATTCGTTATCTAAGATCCTTATTTTATATAACGTACTAATATTTTTAAATTCTCTTATAATTACTATTTTTCCACTTATATTAATGATCATGTAAAAAAATATATTATAAAGTAGTTAGTATTTTAATTTTTAATATAATACTTATTATTTTTTTATATTCTTTATAATATTAATGATATGATTAATTATAAAAATAAAAAATAAATTAATGATGATAATATTAATTTTATAAAATTATTATTATCTTTGATGTATTTATTGATTTTTATTAATATGTATAAAATAACCTTAAACAATATCTTTAAATATGTTGTATATTTAATAAATTATTATTTTTCTCTTACGGATCAACTTGATCCGTAAGTCTTTTACGGATCAACTTACGGATCAAGTTGATCCGTAAGAGAAAAATCAAATAAGGACAATTTTACCCTTTTTTTTAGAATACTGGGTGCACCAGCAATAATGCTGGGTGCACCTAGCAACACTCTTTTTCTTTTGGGTCTTTGGGCACGTTTAATCAATTTTTTTTATTACAACTACCACTTATGTTTAACATATTATGCAAATTGACCCTCCAAAAGAGCTTAGCAAAAGAAATCAACAAAGGATATTTAATTTAAGAGAAATGAGACATAAATTTTATAATATTTATATTTTTTTCTTTTTTTTTTCTTTCTTTCTAGATCTTATAACATGGGTGTTAATGAAACATTTTTCTTAATTTAATAATTATATTTGGTACCAATACGAGTTAAAAGGAAACCTAAAATTCAATTGAACATTAAATATTGACAATTATAATAAGCAAAGCAAGGAACTGCTTTTCCATATACCTAGGTCACACCCTTACACGGTCTTGCAGGACAAGCATGGAATAAGAATGTTGAATTAATCATGGAAAGCAAGCCATCCAATTTCGTCATATCAGGGAAGGCTAAACCTATAAGAGCATTTAGCTTCTTCCTATGGTTTTCTTCTATAAACCGTGCAATAACTAATAATTAATCCTTGTCACATCTTTTCAACACAAACATCTTTAGAAGGCTTATATATATTGGTTGATACTTAATTGCTGGTTTAATTCATTCTCTATATGGCCAGTGAGGCAGGTATTGCAAGACGGGTTGGAACAAGAACAAGCTCAGCAGCACCAGTGGTTGAAGAGATCGTACCTAATTCGGAATGAACAGACGACCATTCAGGCCATTTTCTTCTTGTAGATCTTCCTGGTATTAATTCAAACACCTCATCATGCTTTTAGCTATGTCACGAATAATATAATTACTGAAATGTCGAGTGTATATATATATATATATATATATATATATATATGCATGCAGTTGTAAATTTGTAGTAGAAAACTCAAAACACAATATTGCGACAATTATAGTTCTGCACCACAATTTTAAAGCCATTGCACCTGAATAGTTTTTTTTTACATTAAAAAAATTGTTCATATATACGTACAAAATATCAATTAATGTTTCTTGTTTTTTTGTTCACGGCTTGTTATATTTTTACTACTAGAAAAAAATGTCATATAGGTGTGATGATCATAAATTAACTCCTAATGATTTTTTTTTTATCGATACTACGAATCTATACTAATAAAATAAAAATATACTAACAAATAATTTCATTCACACAAAAAATTGATTCATAATGAATTAATCTCTATAATGATAATTGAATGTTTATGATTAAAGGTTACACCGATAGATAATCTTAACCATTAACAATGTGTATATAGTAGCTGGTATTTTTTTATGCTTTGATTTGGTTGGTCTATTTTATTTTATATATTCATTAATCTCTTTGTCATATGTTTGTTATTAATTGCTTGGTGAAGGGAGAGGAAAAGGTCATATATTCAATTTTTTCTTTAACAAAAATTTAATAATTAACCACTATCATTCATTTGCCTATAAAAAACATAACTTCTTTTTCATATCTTATATCAGAATTCAGGAAGGAGGAGGTGACCCTTCAAGTTGATGGTTCCACTGGCCGTATAATTGTGAAAGGCGAAAGGCAAACAAATGAACAGAAACGAGTTCAGTTTGAGCTGGCCTTTCCATTGCCTCCAGATTCAGATGTGGATAACATATCCGGAAACTATGACAGTGAAATCCTTCACGTGCATGTCCCCAAGCAAGCTTCACATCAAGAGCACAACAAAGAAAGTAGTGATATAGAGAAAGCTTCAAATTATGGCAGTGTTGAAATGCCACAAGAAATTGAAAGTGAGGAACACAATGTTGTTGATGAGGGAAGGAATCATGGTCATGAACAACATAAGGAAGATAGAGAGAAGAAGAAAGAAAGAAGAAATGAAAATGCACAACACATGGATGATTATTATTCTAAAAAATTGACAAGTAAGTTGGAGCAAAAACGCGACATGTCAAGAGCTCTAGAGGAGGTTTTGATGAGAAACAAGGGAGTTGTTACAACTGCAGTTGTGGCCTTTTCTTTTGGGTTGTATGTATCTAATAAGTTCCATTCATGGAAAGAACCATAAGTGGAGTCCCTTCACGACATGCATGATGCATCCGTATGATGAATATGCATATACCAACCTGCTTTTGTCTCGTGCATATTGTGTATATATACAAGTAATAATAACATGTGTACCATGCTGATATTATAAGTAATAATATGTGGACGTACTTTATCTATTTTTTTCCCACTACTAAAAAAAGGTTTTTTTACAACACACCTTCAAGGTCGGTCACTTTATAAACGTTGTAGTAGGCTGTGCGGTGGCATTTATGCAAATATTTAACTTCTACAATGACGTTTGATTATTTTTACGACACACCTTCAAGGTCGGTCACTTTATAAACGTCGTAGTAGGCTGTGCAGTGGCATTTATGCAAATATTTAACTTCTATAATGATGTTTGATTGCTACACCGTCGCAGTTGCTTAAGCAGTGGTATTTTTGTAATTAGAAACTTTGTCAACAAAGAAGGTGCTACAAAAGATTGTCTTTGAACACTACTTTCCCCTTTTTCCACCATGTTTTTGGAAAGCATCGTCTTAAACTTGCCCCTGATTTAGTCTCATGAAACCAGACTCGTGCCCTCACTCACTACTGGACTACGCACATTACCTTCAACCCTCCCTGAGCTCACCGTCTCCTCCATAGCTATCTTCCACGCCGCCTCGCTCTGTCGTCGAACATCTTCGGCCGCCGTTCAGTTACAATCGTCATTGTCGTAGCTAGGCCAGTCTCTCATTTCCCCTATTTGATTGTTACATTACTATGCCTTTAAGGATTACTGATATTGAACAAAGAAGCATCACTTTTCAGGATGTTAAAAAGCCTCCATTAAGCATCACTTTTCAGGATGTTAAAAAGCCTCCATTAGGGTACGCATCCTCAAAACTCCAACATTTCCCTAAAGGCCTTTGTGGCCATGGAGTTTATGTTCCTCTTCAAAACATTTTGTGAAAAAAAAAAAAAAACTTTATTGGTTATAAACGAGTTTTGTAGCCCTTTAGTGACTTCTCATTAATAGTGTTTAGGTCGTGGTTGTAATTTTGTTTTTAATTAATGAGGATATAAAACCATATTATTGTTTCGTTGCAGGGAAATTGATTATCATTGCTAACAACTGCCCCCCTTTGAGGAAGTCGGAGATTGAATACTATGCTATGTTGGCAAAGGTTGGAGTTCATCATTACAATGGGAGTTAGTTCTTAATCTTATGCTTTACTTTCATTCTCATTCATTTTCAATGTTAATATGAATTATATGATAGGTGGAAAAATCTTCAGTTTCTAATTTATTTTATAGTTTTTGTAATCTGTCCCACATGCATTTAACTCGGTTTCAGAGAAAGCAACATAATGCTTGAGTCAGTCATATGACTTGAATGTCCTGTATTAAAACCTATAAACTGGTTTCCTTGAACTTGGATTTTAAGCATTTGGTGATTAATTTCCTTTGTTGACCAATTTATAAGATCTGCATTTATATTTTATTGTAGCTAATGCAAGTTTATAGCTATTAGTGTTTTGATGGTTACACATGCAATATTGGTTGCTGGACTTGTATAAATTATTGCACTAACAAATGGATTGTAATTTAACTTATTGATGATAATTGTTGTGGGCTATATGATATCTTGTAGAACTTGTCATTTGGCAGTTGTCAATGTTTTGGTATAATTTTGTCTCTTTAACAAAATATTTGTTGTTTATAGACAATGTGGATTTGGGCACTGCATGTAGAAAATATTAGAGAGTGTGTTGCCTTAGCATTATTGATCCTGGTATCTGATGTCATGGGAGCTATAGGGCCTAATTGTGCTGTTAAGAATAATAGTTTTGAGTGCATTGAGATGGAAAGGAAAACCCTTCTTAAGTTTAAACAAAGTCTAAATGATCCTTTTCATTGCCTATCTTCATGGGTTGGCAGTGATTGCTGCAAATGGGTGGGTGTAAGATGCAAGAAACACACAAGGAAAGCCCTTCTTAAGTTTAAACAAAGTCTAAATGTTCCTTAATCCTTTTCATTGCCAATTCACTAGAGGCATACCAACAAATATTGGAGCACTGCATCATTTGGAAAGCGTTGACCTTTCTAACAACCATATCTCAGGTCCAATTCCTTCAAATATGGCTTCCTTGTCTTAAGGAGAAAAGTATTCATTAATTAATAATATTGAAAGTAGTACAAAGAGTTATAGTGTATAGCTATACTGTTAAGCTACTGAATCCAAAACCAATCATAGGACGAAGGAAGAACCCCAAAAAGTAACCTTCATCCTCCATAATACAAAAAATGAATATAACCAGAAGATGCTATTTATAGACATCCTAGTGGGTTGTTACAGCAAGATGAGTCCCTTCTTATAAAGAATCCACTGCCATGAGAGTGCCTTAATGTGGGTCAACATCCCATAAACTTTGCCCTGCCCTCATTGAATATGATTTTGTTTCTCAAAAGCCAGAAGAACCAAACAGTAGCATATCAGAAAATATGTTTTACAACCTTAGATTTCTTGATGCGAATGCAATCCCCAAGTTGAACATATAAGTCGTGTATTGTACAAGGAATAGCAAAAGATAGTCCCATCCATCCTAGCACGGCTAACCAGAGTTTATTTGAGAACAAACATCTAAGAAAAATATTATTGCAATCCTCCAAAAAGTTATTCATATAACACGCTTGACTGATATGTTTTTGAAGCTGAAGACAAGTAGGAAGTCTATCCTGTAAGAGTTTCCAAGAAAAGATGAGCAATTTCGATGGGGCTATTGATTTCCAAAAGGATTTCTCAATAGGAGAGATTTTTGGTGCATGATGAGTGGGAGGATGATAATTAGACAGAATATCATAAGTTACTGCAATCGAGAACCTTACCACTGAGTTTGGTTTCCAAAACCAAGCATTAGACTAACCTAGCTTCCTGTAAAACACTTTCACCTACATTGGTCTTTAAGTCTAAAAAGAGTTGTTCTTCCTATACAAAAAGTTTTCTTCTCCAGAGGCTCGATTCTGACCATTTGGAGGAGCTAGATTGAAAAAAGTCAGCAATGGTGGCATTCTTGTTAATAACTACTTGAAACAATCAAGGGAAAGTTTCCTTAAGGTTGTTATCCCCACATTACTTATCAATCGAAAAGTAAGTAGTTCTCCTTCCTATGGAATGAGGGAACCAAAGATGTGCATGGTCCATTGGTTAAAGGGTCTAGACTAACCAAATCTCTCCACCAAAGACTTGCATCATTAGGAAGAGAGAGAAATGGAGTGTTGCACCATCCATATCTATGATTGAGCAGACACCTCCAAGTTGCTGAAGTATCTATTATAAGTCTTCGCCATTTTGATAAAAGGATGTAGTTGAAAGGTTGGAGGTGTTTTACCCTAAGGCCACCTTTTGACTTTGGAAGAAACATCTTCTAGCTAACCCAACATATCTTATTCTCCTCTGAAACCCTTTGCCATAGAAACTTCCTTTGAATGGAAATCAGGTTTTTGATCACTTTTCTTGGTTGTTTGTAGAAAGAAAAGTATCTATTATAAGTGTGCTTTGCTGGTTTGGTCACTACTTGTTTATCTTTCCACACACCTCTTTCAAACCTCGACCTATTAACCATCAATTTGTAGTCAAATATGAACACCTTATCCAGAGACAAAGCTAAACTCCTTTCATCCCTTTTGTTCTCGAAATGTGCGAATCCAAATTGATGTCCCCTCCTATCTCTTACTCGGTATGACCACCTAGCAAATATTTCCATATTTTTTAAAGAGGTAACACATATCCCTAGCAACAAGTCTCTGTGAAGTTTGTAAAAAATTGGGTAGTTAGATCCTTCCCATGGTATTCGTTACTCGCTCCACATCCATATGATTACTGTTTCAATCAAACCCCGAACGAGTATTACCTTGTCATTTCCTAACCTCTCACCACTCCCACTTTCTCTCTATCTTTCCTTGAATCCACAACTTCTATTAGTTAATGGGGTCGTTACGTTGCGATATGATTCTACCCATATTCCTTACTTCTATTAGTTAATGCAGGTACGAATCTGTTTGGACTCCTAATTCTCCTATATATGCTTGCCACATTATGTGTTTCAAATTTGTGTTAGGTCTCATTTATTATTATTTATTGTTGCAAAGGAGGGGGTAGGTGCAGAATGTAGTGTTTTGCTTTTAATTATCTAATTTGAGAATACTAACATCAACTTTTGGAATATTAGCCATAATTATGTTTCGATTTTGCCATGAATACTAACATAATTATGTAGTGTGAGGCTTCAATTGTTTGATCTCGCATATCAATTTCTTTTCTTTATTTAGAGGCAAAGTTTCATGCTCGATCATGTGTTCCATGCTTCTTATCTGCCAACTCTTTTGAGGTATTATGCATACCAGTCATAACTCCTTTACAGGTTAGTGTCCAATCTCCATAGATATATTTAGTTATACATTTTCTTTTGATGTTTTTGCTTTCTACATTTTGCTTCATCAGTTCATGATTCTTTTCACTATGCCCTTGATTAAAATATGCAATGACTCTAGTTTTGTAGTTGCCTATGGCTTGCCCCTATGTCTGCAGTTTGGTATTATTAAATGTGCTTTAGATCTAAAATTATAAATTTCTCTATTCAGTTTTCTGTACAAAAGGCAATATATTGCTAGGCGTAAATTTAGTTATATTATTTTTTATGATAAAAAATTTGAGAAGTATAGCACAACTAAGGAGTCAAGGTATATGCTCTGAAATGGAAAAGGAAGAAAGAAGGAAAAATAAATAAAGAATCACGGATGTAGCTAGGCTCTCTAGTATCTGTTATCATAAAGGGACCCTCACTTGAAGCAGTCATGAGCTAAGCACTAGTGAGAGGAATTTTGTTTGGATTTTAAAATTCTTTGGGAGAAAACCAGGTTTCTTGAATACCTGGAGTGTACACTATTTTCCATCAATAAAATATATTAAGATTTATATAACTAATTAGAATAATATAACTAAAAAATACAAATAAATTTAATAGCAAAGTTTCATGTAGTAATAGTGGGTTAAGCCCACTCCAAACAAAAAAAAATAGTTCATTAATTTTAAAAAATAATAAGTTACAATGGGTTTAACTCACTATAACCTTTATTTTGATTACAAAAGACTAAACTTACTGACATTCCTGCGGTGTTTTTTTTTTTAAAAAAAAAACCATTGCAATGACTTTGGCGAAAGAAAAAATTTATTAATAATTTGTAATGGGTAAATAAAGACGATAAAGTCCTTTGTAATTTTATCGACGCCTAGACCCATTGTATCCTCTTGTTATTACTGACAGAAAAACCACCTGTAGCTTATCAATGGTCAAATCCACTCCAATTTGTTTGTATTACAGACAAACTCGTGGTTGACTGTAACAAATCCACTATAATAACAAACATTCTTGTAGTAATTATTAGGGTAAAATATATTTTTTCTCCTAAATGTAAAAATATTTAAAATTTATTTATGTAAAATTTTTAATATGTTTTTCATTTTTATAAAATTAAAACATATCATTTTATGGTTCATACATAGGTTATAGGTTATTTCAACTTACGATGATGACTTTTTGTATCTATTATATGTATAGCGGATGTAGGTTCGACTGTTTGAATTTTACTCTGGGTCAAAAAATGAAATATTTTAATTTTGTGAGGATGAAAAATATAGTGAAAATTTTATACGAATGAATTTAAAAAATTTCATATTTATGAGAAAAAAACACATTTTAGGTGATTATTAATTAGTATATTACTAGACTAAAAAAAATCTTATTCAATCATATTGTTGGAATCATAAATGGTCATCAATTTGGATAATAGAGAATCTAAAAATTAAATTTATAACTTTTTTTTACTATACTCTTATTTATAATTACTAAAGCATTTATCAATAAAAAATGTTGTTCGTCATCAATACTTTAGGAATTATTAATTAAATCAAAATATGCCAGAAAATCGATTATGCTTCTGCGGAAGTATCGTTACCAAATCTCAGGTGTCAAAGTGTGGATTTCATATGGTAAAAAAAAAAAGGGACACTACTAAAAAAAATCTTTTTCTACAACAATTGAAGATAGAATACAACGACGATTGTTGATCGTCGTAGAAGCTAATGTCGTTGAAAGTTAATTTCAACGACGAGTAAGAAAACACCGTCTTAGAAAATTAATTTTCTAAAACGATGCTTACATAGGCACCGTCCTTGAAAGCTTATTTTCTAAGGCGGTGCTTACGTAAGCACCAACCTTGAAATAAAGATTATTTTTAATTATTGATATTTTTCCTCAACGATATCCCATCAGAAAAAATATGAATAATTAAAAATAATCTTTATTAGCATGATTGTAATTAATATTAATATTAAATATTATTTAAAAATAAATATTGAAATGATAGATTAAATAAAACTAAAAGGTTGACAAATTAAAAATTCCTAAGACAATTTCATAGAAAAAAAAGTTATTAAATTTTTTTTTATCATAAAGTAGCTCCTAAATTAAATAATTATTTTTTCACAAAAATTCAGAGGACCAAATAAAACTTTGACAGCCTCCAAGATATTATCTCTAACAACAGACACAAAGAGAAACTAAAAAAACAAAAAAAAGACTATATATTAACATGATTGTAATGTCGTTAACTTTATAATGCAATCATATATTTGATATACATATTATATATTAACCTAATTAATATTAAAAAATTCTGCATATTCCAATTTATAGATTTTAAACTAAAATTTAACAAAAGAAAATGAATATTCTTTTCAGCCTAGATTAAAATATGACCTCAATCAGAGACCTCTGATATGAATCAAATGACTGTAAAGCATTTTGGTCTCTTTTAGTTGAAAGTATTCCCTATAAATCCAAACCTCTGATGCAATTATTTACATAAGAAGCAATAAAAGAGGGTGAAATATGCAACTTAGTGATGCAAAAAGACTAAAATTCCAAAAAAAGAAAACAAATATTAAACACCTTGATCCATTTTTATAAGTACTATGTACTAAGTAATTAACATTCTGTTTGAAACCAATAAAATGAATAAACTTCAATAAAACAGAAGTTATTCAAATAAGGACCAAATAGAACAGATACCTCACAAACAATTTGCCAAAAAAAAAATACAGCTATATATAGAACCAATCCAAGAATATAATAAAGAAAAATCTCTATAAATATTGTTGAATTTCTTCACAGGCCAATTGCCAATTGGATGACTTACACGAAGAGTTTGTGATGCCATATCAACAATTTTCACAGAATCATCCATCAGATATTTCATTGGAAATTTCGAAAGGACAACTAGAAGTTCTTCAGATATGCATGCATCCAAGTCAGAACTGACAAGGTATGCATGCATGCACGACATTCAATCAATGACCCAATCAAGTTAATAAGATAACTACATTTGCTCAACATTTAAGTAAATACACAGACTAATAATCCAAACTTATCAACACTATACAGATGATACATACTAAATTTCAGGAGTACAATGTAATTAAAATGTCATACATAACAACAACTCTTTGACCAAGAATACTTATAAGCACCTCAATTCCAGCCGATGGGTGGCACTTATGCCTGTAATGAGATGCTGCTGCAATTTTATAATGAATTTCTACGAAAAACTGCCAATTAAAAAATAATTAAATTTATTAGAAACAGCGAGGACTAGAAAAAAAATTATAGACAGGGAAATGATGTTGTCAAGTTTTATGACAAAATTACCATGAAAACTCTATCTGGCGGAAAATGTTGATCTTATCAGCAACAGAAGCACTTGCATGATTATCATCCTTACATTATTTGAAAATAATTACATATTTCATTTCAAGAACAAACTCCAATTGGAACAGAAGTTAAACACAAAGGAAAAAAAGATAACTCACAAGTCCAATTTGAATTTCAAGTGACACTGTATCCCTCGAAAAGAGAGGGGCTATGACGCTCGATGAACAAGAGCACAAAGATAAAACACAACTGACAATAGAGACCTAGAAGTACAAAAGTCCAAGAATAAAATATTAACTTATAAAGAATAATGCCTAGCAGGTTGATGTTCTGTATATAGGTAACACAAACAACCTTTTCCATTGACGACAGGCTTTTTGACATTGTTCATAAGGCAAAACCAAGGTACCTTGCACTTCACCTCATTCAAGATCTAGTAAATTTTCATGGACTATACAAAAAAAGAACATATTACCTCAACAAGTGCAGCTAAGCTTACACCACAAGCTACCCAACAAAAGAGAATTGATCCCAAAAGTTGTTCTAAGTACTGCATAAAAGAAATTAGAAGTCAAAGAAAACAATTATTCAAAAGGTTTTTTGTATCTTGAATGCAAAACAATAATTTTTGGAAGACCCGATATCACAACTAGAATGTGGCTATAATGGTATAAAACCATGTAAGTCAACTGAATGTTGAAGACAGTATTAGAGGGATAGAAATTGGATCAGATTATAGACTAAAATGATATATATATATATATATATATATATATATATATATATATATATATATATATATATATATATTATAATAAAAATAAAGTAATTATAGTAGGTAATAAAATTCATTGTAATTACTGTCATATAAATTTATAATATGATTAATAATTTACAGTCGACAAAGCCGTCAATAAGTATAGTAAATTTAACCGTTAATAATTTATAGATAATTAATGTAAGTTTAGCCGTTTGTAAACTACAATGAGTTTTAACAGATGACATTAAACATTTATAGTTTAGGAACGAAAAGAGCAAGAAGGACTAACAGATTATCTTGTAATGGTAACGAATTTTTGTGCCTAGCAGGGCCATCTTCTTATCTTCTCTTTGACTTGGACATGAGTACATGTCACATTCTTTTATGGAAGTACATGTGGCATTTCTCCTTGTACTTTTATTATTACTAAACCAACTATCAATTAGCAAAGTTAAATAGAGTAAATAACTAAGAGCCTGTGACTATAAGTGGAAAGCGAAGATAATGGTAAAATTTAAAACCGTAGAATTTCGAATGTGTGGGTGTAAGTAAGTGTATTGCGCTTAAACTGCTGCGGCCCTGACAAATTAGTGATCGAAATTTGGCTGTTCAGCTCTGCCAATGCCAACAAATTGAAGCTGCTCTGACGCTTACTACTTAAGCAATTTTTAGTTTTTGCACATCATTGTAGGTTTTAGAGCATCCCAGGGATTTGAGACTCCTAACAACCTAGGTGGTATGTTCTTTCATTTGTTTGATTCAACCTGTTCTTACTTTTAAATGGTTTTTTTTGTTTACAGCATAGCAGGGTATTTTTGGTGAAATGTTGAATATCCATCCCACTTTGGAGAAACTAGTATTAGACAATTTGAAATTAGCATGTGTTCATGGTTCTCTTCAATTTTACATGACACGTAGTTGAGTTATTCAATTTATGATAAATAATTAATAAAACTCAATTATATGTCATGCAGAGATGAATTGACTTTATGTGATTGTGGATTTTGTAATAATTTCTTCCACTCTCGAAATATATAAATGGAAGGAAGAAAGAGTTAGAGAGGAAGTGATATGATGAGAAGAAAAATGTGATAGAAGAAAAAATCAATGTGTAATACATAATTTTTTGTTAATTTAAAATTAAAATAAATATATTACTATGACCTAGCTTGAGTATTTCGGACAGCTTTCTAACCAGTTTAAAGTTATTTTGATTGGTTTACAGAGAAAATTAACAAAACCATAATCTACAAGAATATTCCTTTGTTTAAATATGGGAGGAACTGAAGAGAATGACAAGCATGAGGCTGAAGTTGAGAAGGAGCATAAGAAGGAAAAGAAAGAGAAATCCGAGGATGCTGGAAAAGAAGAAGAAGGAGAAGAATCTAAAGAGAAGAAGAAGGAGAAGAAGAAGAATAAGAAAGACAAGGAAGGGAAAGAGAAGAAGGAGAAGAACCCTGAAGATAAAAATGATCCTGCGAAATTAAAGCAAAAGCTTGAAAAGCTAGAGTCCAAGATGCAGGCTCTGCAAACTAAGAGAGAAGAAATATTGAAGCAGCTTCGAGAAGTAGAACAAGGTGCAAGTGAGCCCCCTGTGGCCTCCTCTTAGATCAACTCTGTTTTATGCTGAAAAAGTGCATCTCTAATAACTCTATATATTTTATGTCATAATTGTGGAGACAGACTCTGAGGTTTTCTTTTTTTTTTTTGGAATCAAATGTAGTGTCAAGAAATTATAATAACTCACATTCTATTCAATCAACTATATCCTCTTAGACATTTTATTTGAGTTTGTCCGAGTTAGATTGTTGGCTTATGTAATTTCTTGAATTAAAGTTAAATGAGATGTATAATAATAAGAAACTATTAGCTATTATAGTATCTTATTTGGTATTTTTTTACAATGATGGTAACGAGATTAAAATAAAGGATCCCTTGTGCAAATTATTCAAACCCTCCACTATAGGTCAATCCTAGTAGTTAGAATATTTTTATTGTTGCTTTTATAAAGGGTTTACAATTTATTCCCTCGTCTAATTAGTAAACCAAAGAAAAAGATACTAGATAAGAAAATTATACAAAAGTTTGTCCTCTCAAAATTAAAGATGGTGCTCAAACTATCAATATAAAAAGAAGTTTACATTTGGTTATATATTAAATTACAATATTGAAAATAAGTTATGCATCAACTTCACATTGTCATTTAATTAAAAATCATCTAAATTTAGTTGATTCTTATAATAATTAACTTAAAAGTTATATCAAATCATTTTAAATAGATTGATAATATAAAATATTTGTATAATGTCGATACATAATTACTAGACTCATTAGAATTCTTCAAAAGTGAAAAATCATATGTTTTAAAATTTAAATTTATCCTAAAATTATTATTTCTTCTCATTAAAAGGCTATATTTTTCATTATATATATCTTTAATGATTTAAATATTTTGTTCTTCTAAGTTTTTTTAATTAAAATTTTTAATTACATTTTTTTAAATTTGTTCACTTTTTTTTTTAAAAAAACCGTAGAACTACATAATAAAAAACCTTAGAACATACGTAATTATTATTTTTATTTTTGAGAAAAACCGTAGAAAAACGTAATGCTAAGGGTAAAATTTTAACAAAGAAAATCGTACCGCATAATTGTTTAGAAGACAACTCCTTATCTCTTGATTTTGTCGTTCCAGAGTGCAAAAAAGTGAGCTATTATAAACTCTCTAATTTTGTCTTTCATTTTATTTTTACCTCCTTTTTTCTTTTTTTCTTTTTCGTGACACCATTTATCATGCCTATTTTTCTTCTACCTTTCTTTTCCTCCCATTCTAATTTATTGCAAATGGGGTGCACGATAGTATTTTCCTACACACTTCCATGCAGGTACAGTTGTACCGATTTAATTTTTATATGCAATTTGTTGGGCAAATTCTAACACGCAGTTCTAATTAGAATACTAGTACATGGAAAAAAATTACTCAAGTGTGTGTTTGGTTTAAATGATAAAAATAGAAAAGTAATTTTTAAATTAAAATAAAGTATAAAACTATAGATCTCAAAAAAAAGTACAAAAATTTCTTCCACAAGGCTAATGTTATTCATACCTCACAATTTTTTTCACATTCTTTACCCTACATTCAATCAATCACTCCATCCCCAAAAGAACATCTCTTGAAATTGTAGGCTGATACCGTAACGTAACAGGTTCGTAAATGTTCAATATAAAGCCATCTTGGAGAAAATTAAAAATGTGAGCGATTTGTACCATCTCTTATTATATGCTTTCAAAAATGTACCAAATCTCTAAAAAGTGAAGTCAGCTTAAGAGTGAAGCTAATATATATATATATATATATATATATATATATATATATATATATATTACATAACCATATTTTGAACCCCAGAGTTGTGTCGGTATCTTAACCAATAACCATGATAATGAAAATGATTATTTGACAGGACACCTTTTAGCTTACGTAGTTAAATAGAAGAATTAAGTAGTTATGTGAAAAAGAATGAAATGAGTTGAATAAAGAACGTGGGGATAATTTACTTAAATGATTACATTGTTAAAGACGGTAAGAAATCAATGATGGATAATTGATTCAACTATTACATGCTTGATTCTCTGTATAAATAAGATTTTAGCACAGTCCCTTACTTCAACTTGGGTGTGTTAATGAGAGAGATGGGAGTTAATAAAACCTAGTCTTTTAATTTTAATTTTAATTATCTCTAAGTACGCTTTATTGTGTTACAAAATTACAATTAGATTACTCTCCCCTTCAAATGAAAAAGATTTTTCCCTCTAAAACTTCTGGGTAGTTTACACACTTCAATTTATTAGCAATAGTCTGTATGTAGCTAGCTTAATTGTTACTCATCTTATATTCGTCATCATCTCTATGTCTCATTTTGCAGTTCTAAACTATTGGTTAATGGAAATTTCGCTTAATACGGTGTCCAAATTATTGTCCTTCTCAGTTTTCACAGGAGGAAACATCGCATGATGCACAAGCCTAGCATACCCTTGCCACCTTCCCTTCTTCCCAATAAACAATAAACAATGAATATAATTAACTTGTAAGCATTCTTTATGGCAAGATGAGCCAAGGTCCGGGCTTATATTTTGATATTGGAAAGAAGGCCAGAGGTTTTACAAACACCAATTATCTGCCTCTTTCATTTTCATTTTAATCTTTCATTAGCATGAATTCTGAACTGATGATAGTCCCTATAAATTCTTTGCCTTCCTTTTTTGTTTATGTTAGATGTTCTTCACAAGGACTATGCTCAACAATCACCAATCCACTTTAACTACAGATTCTTGAACTGGAATTTAGATCTCTCCTGTCAAGGTAATAATATATACCAGCTTTTTAACCCTCTTACTATTCTTTTTGCTTTTCTTTAAAACATGTTCTTCTTAATCTACTTGTAATTTTTAGTCTACTGAAGGGTCCATTAAGTGGGATTAGGAAACTATGGACATTTGTCGTGGAGAGATTTTTGTACAGAAAGTTGCATATTATAAGACAACTACACATGGTCCCTTAATTATAATAAATTTGTGAGGAAGAAAATTTTATCTGTATGTTAATTGGTTTATGGACAAAAGTCATGTAGACCTTGTTTGGTATGCTATTTGAGCATAGAAATAGAGGGAATCAGTTAGTCCTCAAAGATGTAATTACATCATAAGAAAAATGTGAATATCTCAGAATCCTGAAATAGCTATGGAATTTCATATCTGACTGTACTTCCTTTGATGATGTATCTGTTGGAGTAGAAGAACTGGTGCATGGACTAAGGGGCCTTTTCACATGTAACATACCTGACTCTGGGAAGGTACAACTACATTTTACTAGTCTTAGAACTATAACTAATTTTATCTTTGATAATTTTTTAGTCTTGATTTTCATTGCGTCTAACTATTTTTTGGGATCAAAACGATTTCGAATACAGTTGGAAATTCAACACTTGAGTAGATTCAGTGGATTTAGTGCAAGCATTGGATTATCGGGAGAGGCAGAAAAAGGATATAACCCTGTTGCAAACATCTCTGGTCATATAGGAACCAGAATTCTCACCCTGGGAGCTAATCTTGCCTATGACTTATCAGCAAGCTCATCAGCAAAGATAACTAACAATCTGAATGCTGGGTTGAGCCTGAACAGTCCCTACCTTGTTGCTGCCGCAACCTTGTGAGCTATCCTACAATAGAGAATAATTTTATAAGAAAATGTAGACTAACATAAGATTTGTGATGTGTACAAAAGCTTAAGAATCTATTTATAAAATATAAAAGAACACAAGTTGTGGTACTAACACCTTAAATGTCCTATCAGCTTAAACTTCAACATTCCATGTTGCCTACTCAGCTTTTTTTGCTTGTATTTCAATCTCAATTTCCATCCTTTTTAATCTCTTTAGTTCATGCTTTTAGTAACTTAAATCAATAAAGAACGACTCTTACCACCTCTACTTTAGGAGCATATATGAACCCCTACTTTATGCACAAACTTTGTATTCCTTCATCAAAATCTATTCCAAAAAAATAATAATGAAATATGTCCAACTTATTCAATAATATGAAATACAAAAGTTATTGGTAGAAAGATATCGAGAGAGGCTTGTGCAATGTACAGGGGCTGTATCTAATTATGTTTCTTCAAACTAAATGACTGTGTCATGCTTAAGTTTGGTGCATGTTCATTATGCAGGCATGACAATTTTCAAACCTTGAAAGGTTCCTGTTATTTTGAAGTGAATCCCCTGACCAAGACTGCAATTGCAGCAGAGGTGAAGTATGACCTTGCAGATTATGAGACTATCGGTGTCACCGTGGGTGCTCAGCACGCATTATTTCCTTGGACACTGCTAAAGGCCCGACTTAACAACAATGGCAACGTAGGTGGTCTCATTCAACAAAAGTTTGGGAGAAAATTTTCCATAACCGTGGCGGGAGAGATGAATTTTAACGAAGAAGATAAAGAAAAGTTTCCTAAGGTTGGAGTCTCCATGGCTCTAAAATAATTTCACCGAGAAAAGCTCGTGTAGAAACAGGCAATGAGATGTCCTGGAGGCTTCCAAAAGATGTTGCAAACTGCACGGAAATTTTGTTTTGCCCCATCGATTTTGTTCAACATTGGAGAACGGTATCATATCCTTGTTTAGTATTTGTTACCTATGTTTTTTATGAGTGAAAAGAAGTCATACACAGTTTATGAATACTTAGTGCTAGAAATATTTAAACATCCAAGTATCAAAGATTGGTACCAATGAAAGTTCAAATTGACTTCTGTTTGGTAAATCTATAAAACAAATTCCATTATGCAAGAATTGATTTCTTCCTTTGTTAACCAAGATAAGGTGAAGCGATAGCTATATATTACTGGTAGAATGTGAGTTTGGACCTAACTCAACCCCAAAAGTTAACTAAGGAGTAAGGGTTGTCCCTCACTTGTATACTTTAACTTGAATTTATCTTTAGCCGATGTAGGACTTGGATTTTTTCCAATAATTACTTGCATGGTTTGTTTGGTTTTGGAGAACGGATTATTCATAGAGGAAATAGGGTTATGTTTTCTTTGTAAACAATAATCATTTAAATGCAAAGTACTCAAACCATCAAATTCCCTGCAGGGAAAATATGGCAACATAACGTCGTTGATAAAATGTAATAGAGACAATTAAACTATCAGCATGAAGTCCTCAGCTATGTGTTTAAAAAGACAATTAAATTTCCTGCTAAGAAAACTTAGTTCTGCATCATTCACATTTTAGAATACTTGTATTCACAATGATCCTGGCAAGATTGTCTAATTAAACAAAGTAACTGAACACACTATACACTGAAAGACAGCCACAGATATTCATATAGCATTATCATACTCACTTACATATCATGTACAAGAGCTAGGTGGAGTAGAAACTACTGATTATAACCCTGAAAAAGTTCATTACTAATTTGGGTAGTAGCTATATCACAAACAGAACCACATCCTTGGGGAATGAAAACAGCAGAAGACTTGGAGGCAGCACCAATTTCTTTCAAAGTGTCAAGTACTGAGTGACAAGGATCATGTATAAGACATCTTTTGCAATTTTATGAAGTTGTACTAGGTACATTAACTGAGAATCCCAGCACATTATCTCTAAATCCATCCACAATTGGCAAGCAATACCCAACCCAGAGAGATACTTAGACTCGCCTCACCGTCGACTCGCTTAATTTGCAAGATATTCTCTGTCTCTGACTTCTCATTAGCTTCCACCGTCAACTTTGCAGCTCATCACAGAAAGAAAACATTAGAATAAATTAAAATAAGCCAATCCATGAGTACTGGTAGGGAAAGAAAACAAAAACATCAATAAGCAGAGACCAGATGAGGTACATAAATAATCATTTGAGTACATAAGTCATACAAAATTGAGTTGAACCTTGGTTACTTAAAGCTTAAGTGTTGGATATTTTAGTGTAATTGATCTCTTTATTATGTTAAAATAAGAGTGCACGCTTATTTTAATGTAATAACGAGATGTTCGGTTTAGGCAAATTTTGGAAGTTACATGGAAGTTACTAAAACTTCCATCAACGGTTGGAAGTTACATGGAAGTTACTAAAACTTCCATCAACGGTAATTTTTAAAAAGAAATAACTTCCATCAACCGCCAAAAACCACATTTTCTTTGATCATAAATAATCATTCTGGTTCAGAAAGCATAACGGGTGACAAAACATACAAGACCAAAACAAAACTCTTGAATTATAATCTTCTGATTTTATCCGATTGAACAATTTTGGTTGAACCCCGAAATTTGATTTAATCTGAAAGTGTTATACACGACTTCAGATTTATCCAGTATCATCTCGATTTTTCAAATTAACCAACAAAAGATTGAATCAAATCTTTCGAGATGACGAACGATAGTTCGAAGATGACAAGCAAGTTTGCGAAGTTGGACAAGTTTGAAGGGCAGGATTTCAGAAGATGGCAGAAGAAGATGCACTTTCTCTTGACAACATTGAATGTGGTGTATGTGCTAAGTACACCGATGCTGGTGTATATGGAAGACGAAACTCTGGATCAAACAAGGAAGCGTTCGAAATGGGAGAACGACGATTACATTTGTCGTGGACACATTCTGAATGGTATGTCCGACTCTCTCTTTGATATTTATCAAAATGTTGAGTCTGCTAAGGAATTATGGGACTCTCTTGAATCCAAGTATATGGCAGAAGATGCCTCAAGTAACAAATTCTTAGTTAGTAATTTCTTTAATTACAAAATGATTGATTTGAGGCCTGTTATGGAGCAATATAATGAACTGCTGCGGATTTTGGGTCAGTTTACTCAACATGATTTGAAAATGGATGAATCCATTGTAGTTTCATCTATAATTGATAAACTGCCTTCTTCTTGGAAAGACTTCAAGCATACTTTGAAACATAAGAAGGAAGAGTTGACTCTGGTTCAACTCGGTAGTCATTTCATGATTGAGGAGTCGCTGAGGGCTCAGGAAATTGACAAAGTCAATGATAAAATCGTAGCAGGTTCCTCTTCCGTTAATAGGGTAGAGGAAAGTGGAACAGTTAAGCAAAATTACAATACTAAAGGTAACAAACGAAAATTTCAAGGAAATAAGAACAAAGGTCCAAACAAACAGACAAAATTGTCATGTTGGAAGTGTGGGAAACTTGGTCATTTAAAGAGGGATTGTTGGGTGTTCAAAGGAAAGAACAAGGCTGGTCCAAGTGGGTCTAATGATCCTGAAAAGCAACAAGGTCAGATTGTAGTGAATAATTTTAATTCGAATACGAATTCAAATTATGTATCACTAATATCTGATGCATTCTATGTGCAGGATGATGACGTTGCTTGGTGGTTTGATTCGGGAGCAACAAGCCATGTGTTCAAAGATCGTCGTTGGTTCAAAGAATTTAGACCAATCGATGATGGCTCTATTGTGAAGATGGGCAATGTTGCAACTGAACCAATCCTAGGATTAGGTTGTGTGAATTTAGTTTTTACTTCCAGAAAAAGTTTGTATTTGGATAATGTCTTATTTGTACCTGGTATTCGTAAGAACTTATTGTCTGATATGGTTTTAAATAATTGTGGTTTCAAGCAAGTACTTGAAAGTGACAAGTACATCTTGTCAAGACATGGTTCGTTTGTTGGATTTGGTTATCGTTGTAATGGAATGTTTAAATTAAATATTGATGTTCCTTTTGTTCATGAATCTGTTTGTATGGCCTCGTGTAGTTCTATAACTAATATGACAAAATCAGAAATTTGGCATGCTAGATTAGGACATGTTCATTACATACAAAAGATTAAAAGATATGTCAAAAACAAGTATGATTCCTCCTTTTGATATTAACATTGAAAAATGCAAAGCTTGCATGTTGACCAAGATCACTAGGAAACCTTTTAAGGATGTTAAAAGTGAGACTAAAGTCTTAGACCTTATTCATAGTGATTTGTGTGATTTGCATGCTACTCCATCATTAGGTCATAAAAAATATCTTGTTACTTTTATTGATGATGCATCAAGGTATTGTTATGTATATTTATTAAATACAAAAGATGAAGCTCTTGATAAATTTAAAATTTATAAGAAAGAGGTAGAACTTCATCAAAATGGGCTAATCAAAACTCTTCGTACGGATAGGGGAGGTGAGTATTATGATCCGGTTTATTTTCAATCTACTGGAATAATACATCAAACTACAGCTCCCTATACACCACAATAGAATGGTGTAGCCGAAAGGAAGAATAGAACCTTGAAAGAAATGGTGAATTCCATGTTATCCTATTCGGGTTTAAGTGAAGGATTTTGGGGTGAGGCTATGTTGGCAGCCTGATACTTGTTGAACCGAATTCTTAACAAAAGGAATAAGGTTATCCCATATGAACTTTGGCACAAAAAGACACCAAATTTGAGTTATCTCAAAATTTGGGAATGTAGGGCTGTGAGAACTCAGCATAATTTGGCCGATCATTTAACCAAAGGGTTAAGTAGAGATCTCGTGAAAAGGTCGGCTGTGGGATTAGGATTAAAGTCCATCTGAAATCTCTTATGTTAAGATACCCAATTCCCATCTAATATGACATTAGGTGCTGAATTCAATGTGGAAAGCTTAACATGTAGAGATTGGAACACATCATCGAAAGTATCCCAAAAGGAATGTGTTCGGTTCTGTAAGTTAAGGAGGTTGGAGTATAACTCCTCAATGGTTCTTTTGAAAAATTGCATTTGCAGGTGCAAGAAAGAAAAGAACTACCTATATAAGCATGAAGTTTAGCCGCTTCAAGAAGCTGGGACTTGGCTTTGATATGCTTATGAAGGATAGGGACACAGGCTAGTAAACTAGTGTCGAGCAAGAGTAATGTTATAAACTATTGTGCATATTATCTTCATGTATTCATTATGAATAGAAAGGGTTCAATCCTTAGTGACACCCTGATATTCGAATATTTGAAACGTGTAATTTGCTAAGATGAAATTCAATCGTCACGATATTTCATCTATGCAGTAGTTTGTGGTATGTTATGACTTTGGTGATTTGATCGGTAATTACACTAAAATGGGGGAGGTTTGTTGGATATTTTAGTGTAATTGATCTCTTTATTATGTTAAAATAAGAGTGCACGCTTATTTTAATGTAATAACGAGATGTTCGGTTTAGGCAAATTTTGGAAGTTACATGGAAGTTACTAAAACTTCCATCAACAGTTGGAAGTTACATGGAAGTTACTAAAACTTCCATCAACGGTAATTTTTAAAAAGAAATAACTTCCATCAACTGCCAAAAACCACCTTTTCTTTGATCATAAATAATCATTCTGGTTCAGAAAGCATAACGGGTGACAAAACATACAAGACCAAAACAAAACTCTTGAATTATAATCTTCTGATTTTATCCGATTGAACAATTTTGGTTGAACCCCGAAATTTGATTCAATCTGAAAGTGTTATACACGACTTCAGATTTATCCAGTATCATCTCGATTTTTCAAATTAACCAACATTAAGTTGAATACTCATTTAACATACCAGCTTGATTTCTGTTATATCAATGAGTTAACCAACCCTAGAATCAAGGGATGCCATACATATCTCAGTCTGTTATCAGTTTCAATTATATTTGCTTTGAATTGTAGATAACATATCTAGTTGTTATATATACCAGGTTGTTACGAATCTAAACAGTTTTATCTCATCCATGTGATCCTTATTGTTGTTTTTGATTAATAACAGCAGGTAGAAATGTTAAAGAATGAAAGGGAGCATAAAGAAAGAAATTGAGACTACAAAGGCTTATTTTATTCTGATATGAAGCAACGTATTTAAAAACATGAAAAAGATAGTAACTGCTAACAAAAATATAACATCACTAACAGAAAGATAATACCACTAACAGATCATGCCTAGAGAATAGGATCAAAACTGCTTTATCCTATCAGTCAACATGACTTTTATTTTTCCTAAAAAATAACATAAAAATCTTATCTACTATAATTTGTTAGGCAGTTCCAACAGTCAAATTTTAACAATCCTCCTTGACTTTGGAACTGCAAACTCCAAGCTTTTGTCTCAAGTATTCAAATTTGGCTTTTGGAAGTGCCTTGGTCAGAATGTCAGCACTTTGATTCTCTGTTTTGCAGTACAGTAACTTCACTTCTCCTTCCCTTTGAACTTCTCTTAGAAGAAAAAGCGTTATCTTGAAATGCTTAGGTTTGCCATGAAACACTAGATCATTAGCAATTGAGATTGCAGCCTGGTTGTCCACAAAAATTTGTGTGCTTTCTTCTTGTTTCATATGCAAATCTGTCATAATTTTCCTAATCCAAAGAGCTTGATTCACTGCAGCAACAACAGCTACATACTCTGCTTCTGTAGTTGATTGAGCTACAACTTCTTGCTTTTTAGAACACCAAGAAAAGACTCCAGAACCAAAGGAAAAACAATAACCAGAGGTGCTTCTCATATCAACAATACAACCTACCCAGTCACTATCAGAATATCCATGGAGCTTAAAATTATGAGAATGAGAGTACATTATACCATAGTCTAAAGTGCCTTTAACATATCTAATAACTCGTTTGGCAGCTTGAAGATGAACTTCACTAGCACAATGCATGAACCTTGAAAGTATACTTACTGCAAACAAAATGTCAGGTCTGGTTGCAATAAGATATATTAAGCAACCAATCAAGCTTCTGTAATGCATTTCGTCAACTTTATCAGCTCCATCATCCTTGCTAAATTTCTCCTTTTGGTTCATTGGAGATGTAGTGCTTTTGCAGTCCTCCATATGAAACTTCTTGAGTATTTCCCTTGCGTACTTCTTTTGGTGAATGAGGATTCCATCATGATCTTGTTTCACCTCCATTCCCAAAAAGAAACTCATCAAGCCAAGATCTGTCATTTCAAATGCTTTAAACATTTCAGCTTTAAACTCCTTTATGAGTTTCTCATCACTTCCTGTCACAAGTAAATCATCAACATAGACAGCAATAATGATTAAATATGCATCTACCAATTTCACATATAATGCAGCCTCACTTGGACTTTTGACAAATCCAAGATCTTGAAGATGATCATCTATCCTGCTGTACTAGGCCCTAGGAGTCTGTTTAAGACCATATAATGTCTTTTTCAACTTGTAAACTTTTTGCTCCTCTCCTTTGATTTGAAACCCCTCAGGTTGCTCTACATAAATCTCCTCCTGCAAGTAACCATTTAGAAAGGCAGATTTTACATCTAAATGATAAACTTTCCACCTTTTATGTGCAGTCAAGGCAAGTAGCATTCTAATTGTATCAAGACGTGTAACTGGAGCAAAGGTTTCTAAAAAATCCACTCCAAACACCTGAGCATAGCCTTTCACCACCAACCTGGCGTTGTATTTATTTACAGAACCATCTGGATTAAGTTTGGTTCTATAAACCCATTTTACCCTTATAGGTTGTTTGTGTTGAGGTCTGTCCACTAGCTCCCACGTGTCATTTTTTTGGATCATCTTCAACTCTTCCTTCATAGCATTTATCCACTTGTCATCCTTTTCAGCTTCTTCAAATTCTGCAAGTTCTAGGACAACTACATTACTCTTTTGATAAATCTCAGATAAAGATCTTGTACCTTTGACAGGAATGTCATCTATATCATCATCAAGGAATTGTGGGATTTTTGGCAGCTGCTTCCTTATTGGCTCATCCCAACTCCATTGTTGATCTTCCATAAATTTGACATCTCTACTCACTAGAATTTTCCCATTTTGAGGTTGGAAAATTCTGTAAGCTTTGGAGGTGTTGTTGTATCCAATGAAAACTTCGGGTTCTGGCTTTTTATCAAGTTTGTCCCTTTTAACCTGTGGAACATAAGAGAAACAAACACAACCAAAGATTTTTAGATTTTGTAAATCTGGTTTGTAACCAAACCAGCCTTCAAATGGAGTTTTTTTGTGCAGAACTCTTGTAGGTAGTCTATTCAGCAAAAATACTGCAGTGTTTGCAGCCTCCACCCATAGCTCCTTTGACAACTCCTTTTCATGCAGCATACACCTTGTCATCTCCATGATACTTCTATTTTTTCTCTCACTCACACCATTTTGTTGTAGGGTGTAAGGTACGGTGAATTGGTGCTCAATGCCAGCTTCTTCACAAAATTTATCAAAAACATCATTTCTGTATTCCTTCCCGTTGCCAGACCTTATTGTTTGCAACCTGCAATCACTTTGATTCTCCCCCAATGCTTTAAATTTCCAGAAAATATTAGCAACCTCAGTCTTGGATTTAAAGAAATAAATCCAACAATATCTAGTATAATCATCAATAAATGTAATATAGTATTTATTACCATTTAAAGATGATACTCTTTGAGGTCCCCCAACATCTGTGTGAACTAATTGCAGCTTTTGAGTTGCTCTCCAAGTTGATTGAGGAAATGGTTTTCTGACTAGCTTACCATATTGGCAAGCCACGCCATCGGCTAACTTGTCTTCAAGCATTGACACACCTTTCACCAAGGCATGTTTTTGCATGTATAAAAGTCCAGCAAGATGGAAGTGTCCGAGCCTTTTGTGCCATAGTTCAACATTGGTGGTCATGCTTGAAAAAGCTATTTGCTTTTCCTCCATTAGATTTAAAGCATAGCTTTTAGCCCTCATTTTCACCCTGAATACGTCTTTTCCTTTTGCATCTTTGATCAAGCACCAATTTTCTTCAAATATAACTTTGAAGCCTTTCTCTACAAGCAGAGCAACACTAAGTAGATTTTGATCAATGTCAGGCACATATAAGACATCAAAGATATATTTCAAACCTGTCAAGCTTTCAATAGCAACAGTCCCTTTTCCCTTGACTGAGATGAAATCACCATTTCCAATTTTTACTTTGGAAACAATGGTTTTGTCAAGTTTTTTAAAGAGGTTCAGGTCATTGGTCATATGGTTTGTGCAACCGCTGTCTATTAACCATGAATCACTGGAACTATTGCTTGTGGCAAAGCATATTGCGACAAAGAGTTGCTCTTCTTCTTGTTCCTCCGCAACCACCTTTGCTTCCTCTGATTTGGACTTGCATATTCGCTCTACATGTCCCATATTGCCACACTTTCTACACTTGACATCTGGCCTCCACCAACATTTTCTTTCAGGATGATTTGTCTTTTTGCAATGCGGACAAGGAGGAAAGGTCTCACCTTGTTGCTTGTTGGAGCCTTCTGGTTTTTTGTTCCTCCATTTGTTGTTCTTCTTGTCTTTGCCACCTCTTGAATTTTGTGCTTTCGTATGAAACGCACCTTGTACCACCTCATCTTGTCTCATCATTCTTCTCTGCTCTTGGGCTTGTAGAGCATTTATGAGTTCTCCCAAGGTGATGGTTGATAGGTCTTTAGACTCCTCCAATGCTGATATCTTTGATTCATACTTCTCGGGTATAGTGACCAGGATTTTTTGCACTAGTCTTTCATCAGGAAAGTCCTTCCCAAGAAGCCTCACTCTATTTGCTATGCCTAACAGCCGGTCAGCGTAGCCTTTAATTGTTTTAGTCTCTTTCATGCTCTGCATCTCGAATTCTCTGCCCAAGTTGAGTACTTGCATGCCTTTGGTTCTTTCACAGCCTTGATATTCTGATATGAGATAATCCCAAATCTGTTTGGCAGACTTGAAGTTCATAATTCTTGTAAAAATAATTTTTGACATAGCAGAGAAAAGGCAATTTTTAGCCTTAGCCTTTTTGGTCTTCCTTTCTCTGTGATTCTTCATCTGAGCCCCCGTTGGATCTAAAGGTAGTTCAGGAACATCATAGTTTTCTTCTACTGCCTCCCAAAGATCCAAAGCTTCAAGATGAGCGGTCATCCTTGCAGCCCATAATTCGTACTCCTCCCCATCAAAAATTGGTGGTGAACCTGCTGTGTATGATGTTTCTCCTTCCATTGCGATTTCTCTCAACTCACAGATCCCTTAAAGATAAGAGCTCTAGATACCAATTTGTTGTTTTTGATTAATAACAACAGGCAGAAATATTAAAGAATGAAAGGGAGCATAAAGAAAGAAATTGAGATTGCAAAGGCTTATTTTATTCTGATATGAAGCAACGTATTTAAAAACATGAAAAAGATAGTAACTGCTAACAAAAAGATAACATCACTAACAAAAAGATAATACCACTAACAGATCATGCCTAGAGAATAGGATCAAAACTGCTTTATCCTATCAGTCAACATGACTTTTATTTTTCCTAAAAAATAGCATAAAAATCTTATCTACTATAATTTGTTAGGCAGTTCCAACAGTCAAATCTTAACACTTATGTATAAATACACTTCCAGAGCAATAGAAAAAGTGTGCCATTATTGTTTCAATTCTCTACAATTTCATTCATGGCCCACTTTGCATTTTCATCTGACTCTATATCAACAATCAATGTTTGAACAATTTCACACCCATAAACTGACATATCTTGTTAAGACAATAAAGCAGCAAAATCAAATTAAATATAAGGCAGCACGGTTTACATTATATGTAAATTTCATAAATAGAACCTCTAGTTCATCTTCCACGCTTTCGCAATGTCATTTTTCTGCTCAAAAGCATCATCCAAGTTGAGTTTTGGAACGCTTGCTCTAATTACTGCAATTAGAACAAACAGTTTAGCTGAAAACTTATATGCTTCAAGTACTAATTTATATACGTTTATAGTTTACACAGCGTTATGGTTTATTATAGTTTACTTGGATTTGGGTCTTAGTAGTTAGTATTGCTTATTTACTTGGTTTGCAAAAAGCATCGTGGCACATTTCCCTGTTTGGGGTTCTTTTAGAAAGAATTTCCCAAACTAGGGCTGTTTTGGAGGTATTTCCCAGGGGGTGCTGTTTTGTACGTAGCTGGCCATGCATGGCGCCAGTGCTGATGGCGCTTCGACAGGGACGAGCCACGTGGCCATGGAAGCGCCATTCCCAGCAGCGCGTCCCCTTTTGCTGAGGTGGCTTTGGAAGCGCCAACAGTAGTGGCGACTTGGTGAACGCGTAGCCCTAGGTTTAGGTTACAGCGTTGCAGACTGGCCTGCAGCAGGGAAGCGCCAGTGGTGGTTGCGATTTTGGAAGCGCCATTGGTTCCTGCGACTTGCATGAAAACGCCAATGGTGATGGCGTTTGAAGGTGTTTAAATACCCAGCCAATACCCAGAGTCTTGTACATTTGTTCTGCGCTTTCCCTTTGAACATTTTACTTTCGTTTTCGTAGCTTTGGAATTTTGGTGACTTTGGAAATTTCTGTGGTATGAAGCATTTTTTTTAAAATTATATTAGCTTTTATGTTTTTTCTTCAACGCTTTCCCTTTGAACATTTTGCTTTCGTTTTGGTAGCTTTAGCATTTTGGTGGCTTTGGAAATTTCTGTGGTATGAAGCATTTTTTTTTAAAAAAATTATATTAGCTTTTATGTTTTTTCTTCAGCGCTTTCCCTTTGAACATTTTGTTTTCGTTTTGGTAGCTTTGGCATTTTGGTGGCTTTGGAAATTTCTATGGTATGAAGCATTTTATTTTAAAAAAATTATATTAGCTTTTATGTTTAAAAGGCTTGTTAGTGTGTGTTTAAATGTAAAAAATAAACAGAAAAATTGTGTAACGATGTTTATTTGAAGAAAATATTTTGAATATGAAATTTGTATTATTTTGTTAATTAAATTAGGTTGGTGTTGATGAACGTTTGAACTTTGAATAAAAAATAATTATAGATGATATTTATTTGAAGTAAGTATTTTGAGTACGAATTTTTTTTTTTAATATGAAGTTGTAGTATTTTTTCAATTAGATTAGGTTGGTTTGTTGGTGTGTTAAAAATTTAGAAACGTTGAACTAGAAAGTGTTATCTGATGCTTTGTTTTTTCTCGTACTACAAATATTTTATTATATTTGTAGTAATTTTGTAATTACCTTTTTCCATTTTAAAGTTATTAATGGTTAAGATTAATTATTTATACTACTAACTTCGTTAATGAATTATTAAATTTTCTGTTAAAAATGACTATGTTGAAATTGTTCATTTTTTATAAGTTTGTCCCATAAAATTAATTTGAAGTTAATTAAATTTTTTTAAAAGAGAAATTGAATGTGAAGTTCCAATAAAGAGATCTTTTGTGATTACATTTTATTAGTTTTGATTAAAAGTTTTATAAAATCGTTTGTGTTATTTAAGTGTGTTGATGTGAAATTTATTTAAAGTTAATAATTTTAATTACATCTTGATTAGTTTAAAATTACTACATTGAAATTGTTAATTTTTTTTAAAGTGTCTTAATGTGAAATTGATTTGAAGTTAATTTTTTTTTTTAAAATTAAGTTTTATTTTGAAGTTTCAGTAATGATTTTTTGTGATACCCATTTTGTAATTTATTTGACGTGTTAAAATATTGTTTTTGTAGGTACACGATGAATTCGGTTATAACAGTGTTGTATTTCAATGGAAGGGTATATGAAGATAATGATGGTGTAATATTTGAAGGCAGTAAAAAAGCGATTCAGATTAAACGTGGAATTAGTTTCAATGTTTTGAAGAAAAAAATTGGAGATAAGGTAAAGTTACAAAATAATGAAATTATTTCTGCTATTAGCGGTAGATTTTTAGTGTCAGGAAAATATATTGCCTTGCAAATTTGTGATGACGAAGACATTGAAACAATGTTGGAAAGTTTTAAACAACAAGACTAAATGTCAGTTCTGGAATTGTACATAGAAAAGGATGTGGCTGGTGGTTCAATGTTTCATTCTGCCAATTTGCTTACATCATGTGGAAATTATTTATCTAATTATGAGACACAACCGGCAACAAATATGAGCAATTTACATATTGACGAAGACGATGATGATGATGATTATCTTGTGTCTAACTCATACGTTGAAGAGTCTCTAGACGAAGATGACAGTGTTGACGATATATCTGATACAGACGATGAAGTCACCAACATTCCTCAACCAGTAAGAATTGTTCACCCAGCAGAAAGTATAATTTTTTGTATAAAAAAAATAGACAATACATTTATTATTTGATGACAATTGTATTTAATGCTAAATAAGTATTATTTGATTTTTTATTTTATTTTGAACTGTTAGGTGCACAACGAATTGAAAATCCATTTTGGAATGATGCCTTATATTATAACAATATCAACTGGAGTTATCCTGATGAGGAGGACATTTGCGGTTTGGAGATGCCGTCGACCTTTAATGTTGGCCAAGTTGGCATGGAATTTGATAGTAAAGATGCGGTCAAAAATGCAGTCAAACAATGTGTTATGAAGGTGCATCAAAGTTTCAAAGTTGTCGAAAGCAAAACGAACAAGTATGTGGTTTGTTGCGTGAATAAAAATGCAGAGTGTCCTTGCCCTTTCTATATGAGGGCAATTTTATCTAAAAAAACAGATACATGGAAAGTCACACAATGGGGTGGACCATGACACAAGATCACGAGAAACTTGATTCAGATTTAATTGCCACTTGTGTAGTAGGTACGTATTTTATGTTCATTTTTTGTTAATTATCATTTAAATTTTGTTATGTTATTGACAGGCATGATCAGAGAAGATCCATCAATAAAAATTTATTTGATTCAAGAAAGAATTAACAGTGAATTTGCGTACAAGGTGTCGTACAAAAAAGCTTGGTTGGCGAAACAGAAAGCCATTGCAATTGAATATGGCAATTGGGATGAGTCATATGCGAAACTTTCGTCGTGGCTAACACACATGCAAAATCATTCTCCTGGATCATATTTTCAAGTACTACATGACGATTTTATCGTTGGGAATAAGGTTAGTCGCGAACACCGTCAGTTTCATAGAGTTTTTTGGACTTTTGGACAATGTAAAGAAGCTTTCAAGTACTGTAAGCCAATCATACAAGTTGACGGCACACATTTGTACGGCAAATACCGTGGGACCCTCTTAATGGCCACATCACAAGATGGAAATGGTGGTGTCCTTCCTTTAGCATTCGCGGTGGTTGAAGGTGAGACGTTAACAGGGTGGTCATGGTTTTTGGCACACTTGCGTGAACACGTCAATGATAAAAATGGTATTTGTCTCATATCTGATCGACACGCGAGTATAAAGTCCGTTGTCGCTAACGAAGCACTTGGTTGGCAACCTCCCCACGGTTATCATGTCTATTGCGTGCGACACATAGCAAGCAACTTCAATCGGAAATTCAATAACGCCAAACAAAAAGAAATGTTGAAGAAGTTGGGTAAGATTTCATATTTGATGGTCACGTTTATTTAACTTTCATATATACTTGAAATTGTTATTCATAACTAATTTTATGCAGTCTACACTCCTTGCAAGCACATTTTTGATCAAAATTTAGAAAAATTTCGTGAACTAAGTCCAGCCATAGCAACATGGATTGATCGCATTTCAAAGGAAAAATGGACGATGGCTTATGATAGAGAAGGACGTCGATATGGCCACATGACAACCAACCTCTCAGAATGTATCAATAAGGTTTTGAAGGATTGTCGCAACATTCCCATAACAGCCTTGGTCAAATCAACGTACAGTAGGTGTCGAAAGTACTTTGTTGAGCGTGGCCACCAAGCCCAGAGACAGTTAAATGAAGGGCAAGTATATTGTTCAAAGCTTGTTAAAGAACTTAGAAAAAATCAAGAACAAGCTTGTTCGCACATCGTTCGTGTGTATGACATCCACTCCACAAGGTTTGAAGTAGAGGAGACCTTCAATCCTATTACGCAACGTGGCGGACAAAAGTGGGCAGTTAACTTGAACGGTCATTATTGTCAATGCGGAAGGTATTCTGCGCTTCACTATCCATGTTCACATATTATTGCAGCTTGTGGTTACGTGAGCCTGAACTACTACCAATATATAGATGTTGTTTATACAAATGAGCACATCTTAAAAGCTTACTCCGCACAATGGTGGCCTCTTGGGAATGAAGCGGCTATTCCTCCTTTTGATGATGCATGGACACTTATCCCTGACCCAACCACAATTTGTGCGAAAGGTCAGCCAAAATCAACAAGGATAAGGAATGAGATGGATTGGGTCGAACCATCTGAGCACCGAATAAAATGCAGTAGATGTGGAGCCGAAGGGCATAACAGGCGTCGCTGTCCAATGCAATCTGAGCGTGGGAGTTGTTCAAATAATTGATTTATGTATGTTAGTCGAATGACTTGTATTTGTTTAAGTTCTCTTCAATGTATTGAATTTCTGGGGTTGAATAAATTTGTTAGTTAAAAACATTACTTATTTTGGTTTGTGTACATTAGCTATTTGTGGGTTTCAATGAATTCGTTACTTAAAAACACATCCATACACCCTAACACTAAACCCTAATCCTCAAACCTAACCCTAACACCTAAACCCTAAGCCCAACACACTAAACCACAACCCCAAACCACCTAAACCCTAAGTCCATCACACTAAACCCCAACCCCAAACCACCTAAACCCTAAGCCCAACACATTAAACCTCAACCCCAAACAACCTAAACCCTAAGCCCAACACATTAAACCTCAACCCCAAACAACCTAAACCCTAAGCCCAACACACTAAACCCTAACCCCAAAACACTAAACCCTACTCATAACCCCTAATCCAAAACCCTAAGCCCTAAACCTATCTCTAACCCTACCCTACTCCCCAAACCCCTAATCCAACACACTAAGCCCTAAACCCTAAACCGCAACCCTAACCCTAACCCCAATCCATAACACACATCCCTAATCCGTAATCCCTAAAAACTAACCCTAACCCAAACCCTAATCCCAAAAACATAACCCTAACCATAACCCCTAATCCTAATCCATACTCCCTAAACCCCTAAGCCCTAACCCTAATCCTAACCCTAACCCCTAATACAAAACACTAAGCCCTAAACCCTAAACCCAAATACCTAACCCTAACCCAAAATACCTAACTCTCCCCCACATACCTAACCCTAACCCCAAGCCCTAGGCCAAACTAACCCTAAACACTACCCCTAACCCCTAATCCAAAACCTATCCCTTAAACCCCTAAGCTCTAACCCTAACCCAAACCCAAACACCTAAACTCTAACCCCCAAGCCCTAGGAAACAACCCTAATCCATATAATCCATAAAACCTAACCCTAACCCCTAATCCAAAACCTATCCCTTAAACCCCTAAGCTCTAACCCTAACCAAACCCAAACACCTAAACCCTAACCCCAAGCCCTAGGAAATAACCCTAATCCATATAATCCATAAAACATAACCCTAACCCCTAATCCAAAACCTATCCCTTAAACCCCTAAGCTCTAACCTTAACCCAAACCTAAACACCTAAACCCTAACCCCAAGCCCTAGGAAACAACCCTAATCCATATAATCCATAAAACCTAACCCTAAACCCTAACCTAACCCTAAAACATAACCCCAACCCCTAATCCAAACCCATAAGCTCTAACCCTAACCCAAACACCTAAACCCTAACCCCAAGCCATAGGACACACTAACCCTAATCCATAAAACCTAACCATCAAACCTAAACCCTAAACCCTTACCCTACTCCATAAAACCTAACCCTAAACCATAAAACTCAACCCTAAAACCTATCCCTAATCCATAAAACCTAACCCAAACCCCTAAGCCAAACCTAAGCACCAAGCATAACCCTAAAACCTTACCGTTACCCCTAATCCAAAACTCTAAGCCTTAAACCCCTAAGCCCTAACCCTAAGCCTAGCCCAAACCCCTAAACACTAACCCCGGGCCCTAAGCCACATCCCTAAACCGTAACCCCTAAGCCTAATCCCTAATCCCTAAACCCCTAACCGTAAAGGAGAACATATCGCGTTGGTGTTTGGCTTTAGTTACTGAAACTACTTATTTTTTTGTTTGTCTACTTTAGTTTTATTTGTAAACTTAGTTTATTATTATAGTTTGATGCGCCATATAAACTCTATACATTATTAAGGCATAATAAATGAGATGCGATAGATTAATTGTCAAAATCAAATGTCTTACAAACAACAACAAAATTACACAGATACATCAAAATCAGTCATTATGGTGTCCGTGATGTCGTGAGGATGTGCCACATGGTCGATCCCATCTTCGCGCTTGACGATCAGGATTTCTTCTGCCGCCGCGTTGTCTCCCCGCTTCTGCTTGCTCAGCCTCTACAGAAAACTCCTGACGCAAATCAACACCTAATAAGTCGCCCATATCAGGTATTGCTCCGGGTACATTCCATTGCGGAGCAAATGGGGCGTTAGGTGTTGCCATGGGGGCATCGTGCTGCTGTGAAGGAGTCATAGTGGGCCATGAAAAATGAGGCTGTGTTTCCGCAACACCACCGAATGAATGTGAGGTCTTAGAAGTATCAGTATGATGACCTGCAAAAGGATATTGATACATCTGTGAAGGATATTCGGAAAATGTTGCTGGCGTGTAATACATTCCATGACCACGCTCCATCATTTGTTGGGAATATTGTTCCGCTTCAACAGGCTCCCTTCGTCTGCCTATGCCCCGAGTTTCAACACTTGACTGAAGAATGTGAAACTCTTGTGCTGGGAATTCACGCTCTGATGTTGGACCATGTGACACTGGCTCAGTGATTCTCTCTTGCTCTTCAGATATAATCGCTAACTTATCCACGTAAGGCACGAGATCATCAACTGTCCATGTGTTCCTCCCTGGTGGTGACACCATATATTGTAAAGTCTCCACAACTTCACCTTGCAATTATTAGCGTCAAGAAATTAATGCTCATGCTTAAGAAATTAATTAGAAGTTAAACATTGAAAAACAGATAAATACCGATGCAGCTGTGTTTGCATTTTTGGGTCGACAAACATCTTTGTTTTACGCTTATACCACACCATGTAGTCCGAGTTAAAACCCAGTAGGCCCTCCTGTCGAGGATAAACGTCGACCCTAAACTCAGCTGCATTGTTCCACTGACTAATGATTGGGGCCAACAGGTGGAACCAATTATCATCTTGTTTGCCTTTGAGCATTATGCCATGGAGATTCTGCGGTTGCGAAGGAAACCCGAGAATGGGTTGTTGCAATCCAAATTGTCGTAAAACTCTATCGGGTTGGTGCCACTCAACTACATGGAAACAAATCAGTGGCACCACCGCAAACCAGACTACACTTCCAACCACACAAATTGGAGGCAACGCTGCCATCACAGTTGCTGTGTATGGCTCCTAGACAAACTGCATATAACAACACACTTGTCAATTTTCAGTCAAACATAACATATTAAAATTTCATTTAACCATTACATTACGATGTTCTTACCTCATGTCGTTTCATCAGATCCAATTTGTGACGGAAAAGTCTAAGATCATCATTGCCAATATGTTGATTTCCACGTCGCAGCCACCTACAATAAAAATGAAATCATCATTGTCAACACGTTCCATCATTAAATATTTTTAATTCAAATCTAATTTTTTAAACGACAAACCTGTGTCCGAGTGGTTTATTTTCTATGACGGGAGGCGTCCCCTTTGGAGCTAAAGTCGTGCATCGTTCCCATGCCCACATTTGGATTAAGATGCACATACCTCCGATTGATTTAACTTTGTAATCGGTGGCGCTGCACATCTCTCTATATAAATACGCAAGCACGACAGGTCCCCACGCATACGTACTGCACTGTTCAAAGTCACGTAAAAATTGTAGGTACCTTAAGGAAACTCTGCTACTAAAGAGGACACCTCATATGAATCGAAGGATCCACGCACGGGTAAACCTTTGTAATTGCTCAACGTTACCCTCATCAATATTTATGTGAGAAAAATGGTGAGCCAACCAACTTAATTTGACGACACTGCCTTCAATTTCGCCTTCCTGTGGTCTAACTCCTAATAATTCTTCACACAAATCGGCCCAAACAAGATTTGTTGAACCAATTAATGGTGCCCCGTCAGTACGTAGACCTAATAAAACTAACACATCTTGGAGAGTAATGGTAGCCTCTCCGCATCTCAGGTGAAACATGTGGGTTTCGGGCCTCCATCTTTCAATGAACGCACTAATTAAGGCCGCATTTATCTTTAGGTATCCCATCTTCATGATCCAATAAAACCCACATTGCCGAAGCAAAGGAACAATTTCCTTTGGTATTTGTTCTTCACCTTGATACGTTGGGACTGCTCGTCTGATGTTTTCTGTCTGGTTCCCCATTCCAAACATGTTCTGAAACATGCTTGGGTTGCATCCACAACACGTCACCATCAATTGGACCAGACCTAGTTTGTATACTTGATGAGCATGACGACGAAGATGTCATTGATCCTACAAAATAAAATATAATACAATTAATTGACAATAAAATTTATACATTAATTATACATACACAAATTAAGTATATTTACAAAAAATTAATTAAAATACATAAGAAATTATATTTTTTAAATTTCAATAACAAAATATATTATACAAATAACCTAATTCATATATATTCTATAAATAAATTAAATTACAAACAAATATAAATTTAAATATATAAATTAATGACTTCAAATAATTACGAGTAAAATAATTTAACATACAAAATTAATAATTTAAAATACGTAAAACTATTCTAATTTAAACATAACATATGAAACTAATAATAATAACTAAAACTAACGTAATATAAAAAATTTAATTCTAACCTAATTTAAAATTACTAATTTACACTACATAAAATTATTCTTAATATATCATAACAAATATTTAAACTAAATGTAATCTATCATATAAAAAATGAATGACTTCAAATAATTACGAGTAAAATAATTTAACATACAACATCACTAATTTAAAATACGTAAAACTATTCTAATTTAAACATAACATATGAAACTAATAATAACTAAAACTAACGTAATATAAAAAATTTAATTCTAACCTAATTTAAAATTACTAATTTACATTACATACAATTATTCTTAATCTATCATAACAAATATTTAAACTAAATGTAATCTACCATATACAAAATTAATGACTTCAAATAATTACGAGTAAAATAATTTAACATACAACATCAATAATTTAAAATACCTAAAACTATTCTAATTTAAACATAACATATGAAACTAATAATAATTAAAATTAAAATTAACGTAATATAAAAAATTTAATTCAAACCTATTTTTAAATTAATAATTTACAATACATAAAATTATTTCTAATCTATGATCAAATATTTAAACTAAATGTAATCTACCATATACAAAATTTAAACTAAAGCTAATCTAAACTTAATACGTTATGGTACCTAAAATTATTCTTAATCTAAAATTATTAAATTACGGTACCTAAACCTATATAAAAAATTTCAACTAAACTTAATCTATCATATAAAATTATTCCTAATTTACCATATAAAAAATTATTCCTAATTTGTCATATAAAAAATTTAAACTAAATCTAATCTATCCTATAACATTAAGAATTGAAACTAAACTATACAAAATTATTATATTACACTACCTAAACTATACAAAATTATTATCATCTTACACTACCTAAACTATACAAAATTATTATCTTACACTACCTAAAACCATTTTATTATCAGAATATAAATATTTATATAAATAAAAACATACAAAAGATTCAATATATAACTTACAAATTTTTTACGAAAATGGAAGAACACCAACAAGAACAGCACCAACCAAGCAGTTCTCTCTTCACACAATATTTCACTCTCTCGGATAACAAGTAAACTCGAAAACGCAGGCAAACAATTGAAGGCCAAACACAATTTATAAACGAAAGAAAAAGCACGAAGCGCCAATGGCACCAGCGCCTTCAACAGGCACGAAGCGCCAATGGGAATGGCGTTTCCCTGCACCTAGCTGCCTAGCCCTGCTGCTGCTGCTTGACGGGACAAGACAGGGTCAAAGCGCCAACACCACTGGCGTTTTGCAATACATGGTCAAATCGCCAATCAGGTTAGCGCGTCCCTCCAGCAGTCAACACTTGTCCGCCATGCATGAAGTCGCCAGTTCTACTGGCGCGTCCCATGCTGGGTACGTGCAAAAACAGCACCCCATGGAAAATATTTCTAAAACAGCCCTAGTTTGAGAAATTCTTTGTAAAAGAATCCCAAACAGGGAAATTTGCCAAAGCATCGCTAGTCTTCCCTGACACGATAATGAGTTGACAAAGACATAATCCAGAAATTAAATAAACATCAAAACTAATCTACCATAATCCAATGGAAAACAATAACTTAAATATATGGACCAGGGAAATTAGGAAAACAATATATTAGATATAGATAGAAAGAATTTAACAGGAATGCAACTTGTACTTGTAAAAGACCGTCTAACTAACAAAACATGAAGGGTGAAGACTACAAATTATCAAAACACCATAGAAGAGAGCCAAGGTAACATGACAAAGTTCTCCAAAATTCAAATAACACATTTTTTAATGTGCCAGTCAAAAATAAAGAATTCAATCTGTGGTTGATAAGATGAGTTAAAATAAATTATAACTAAGTTCTTCCAAATAAACTTGGCATTTTATTGAAGTCATTGATGACATTTATTTAATTAATTTCCCAGGCATAGATATATTAATTTAAAATAAAAAATTTATTTATATTAAAATTATTAGTAAATTCATCAAAATGTTTTATTCAATAAAACATTATTGCACAAATGTAAATCATTAGTTACTTTATTAACTTTTATTAATAATTGAACGAAAAATTTATAAAGTGATCTAATTTAGATATGACTAATGTAAAAAGGTTACTGAATAATTAAGGGAATAAATAATATAATAATTATTATTTAATTATTTAATCATAAATATAAGTAGATTTGTTAGTTATTACTTTTAAAAAATTAATTAATTAGCATAATAAAAACTTTTATATTCATAATGTATATCAATTAAACCATATCTAAAATTACACACTAACTATAAAAAAAATATATAATTTAGTCCAAACATTAGCATTTTTTTTGGCCAACTAAAAGCTTCATTTTTTATTTCTGGATCCATCCCTAAATTTTCTCAACCTCTAATTCATTTGTAGTATAACAAAGTAAAAAGAGAGAGGAATAAGCTGGAGAGAAAATATCAGTTTCCAATAAAGGATAAAGCTAAGACAAAAATGATTGGTGGAGATCAAGCAACGAGATCGCGTCACATAAAAACACACCACGATTGTTACTACTAATTTATATTTAGTCTTATTATTATCACAGAAAATGTCCTTTGTGTCTCTACCTCTGCATCGTCCCACGTGGCAGCTGAGTTGAGATATCAAGCAGAAGAAGCACTCTGGTTCTGAGGCGCAACCTCGTCCCAACAACCATGGCGGTCCCTGCTACATCCTCAGCCCCTGTCCTTCGACCCATCCGCACCAATCACTCCTTCTCTTCCCCTTTCCGCTCTCTCCCCTCTCCCGCCGCCAGAAAACCCCTAACCGTCTTCGCCATGGCCCCCAAAAAGAAGGTACAAATTCCTTATTTAATCCCTCACTAATCTTTTATTTCGTAAATGTCCAGTTCCACAAATTTCACGTTTGAGATGCCTAATTTGTGGCGTGAAAAGATTGTGTTAAAAAATCTCAAATTTAGCAGTGGTATGTTCAAAATTGTGTGTATGAAAAATGTTAGAAACACAGATGCTTTTTTTTTATTATTGGTTCAAATCTATTGAAAATTATAAAATTTTATAGGTCTCATTTTATTTAATGATTCCTTCTCGTGATTGTTTGGTTTTTAATAAGTATTAACCAATAAAAAAAAATAAACATGTTTTACTAATCGGAAAAATGCTAGTGATGAGCAATGGCGGATACAGAATCCTAAGTTAGTGGGAATAAAAAAGCTTACTTGCCACTAGTGTTACTGGAGAGTGAGAAATTAGAGAATACTGAATTCAAATATAATAAACTAGAGGGAGTAAAACACCAGAATTTAAGACATTTAGATGTAACTTTTCAAATTCAAGGTGCCCATAATTTCACACTGAATTATATATATAGGTCTGTGAATGGTAATTATTTTTGTTAACGAGAAAGATTAGAATCCACAATCTTTTCTTCTTTCTCCCTTCTTCTTCTATCAGCAACCTTGATGAATTAAGTGGAAACTCAAAGGTTAAGATTTGATTTTAGTTATGGAATTGAACTTGGTAGGTGAACAAGTACAATGATAAGTGGAAGAAGGAGTGGTTTGGAGCGGGGATATTCTACGAGGGAAGCGAGGAGGTGGAGGTGGACGTGTTCAAGAAGATAGAGAAGAGGAAGGTTTTGAGCAACGTGGAGAAAGCTGGCTTGCTCTCCAAGGCAGAGGACTTGGGATTCACGCTCTCTTCCATAGAGAAGCTCGGCGTCTTCTCCAAAGCCGAGGAGCTCGGCTTGCTCAGCTTGCTCGACCGAGCCGCCAGCTTCTCCCCCTCCCTCCTCGCCTCCGCCGCCCTCCCCGCCTTCGTCGCTGCCATTGCCGCCATTGTGCTCATTCCCGACGACTCTGCCACCCTCGTCGCCGTCCAGGCTGTTGTTGCTGCCGCGCTCGGCGTCGGAGCCGTCGGGCTTTTCGTTGGCTCCGTCGTGCTCGGCGGCTTGCAAGAGGCTGATTGATTGAATGGTGTGGGAATGGTATGTGGATGAATTCATCTTAGATTTTTTTTTTTTTGTCTTTGTAGTTGTAGAATTGAGGAGGAGAGATTATGGCAGTTTCTTTTGGTGTAAAAAAATTGTAATAAAAAAAATGAAAATGACAATAATTTGACTGGAAATGGTTGCATACAACATAATGTAGTAGTGTCTCTGTCTCTTGTGAATGAATTGCTGTTTTCTGATTTATGTTTCTTAATTGAATTAGTAAAATTAAGCACTAGTAGTCAGTTTAATAAATCATTTATTGTTCAGATAAATATATAATAATAAATCTAATCTTATTGTGAAATTTATTGTACTTCACTAAATGCAACATAGTTTTTTTTATACAGTGTGGACAAATGTGCGATTATATGCTTATAGAAAAATATTAGTAACACTTTTTAGTTTTAGTGGAATTTATTTGGAATCATAAAATTGTGTAAATTTTACTCCTTGTTTAACAATTCTTTGCTCATAATTTTATTGTTTATGATAAATTTAATAAAAGATGTATTAGAATGAATGTATTTTTATTTGTTGTCCTGCATTAGGGTGGTTCGGTGGTGATGTAAGATGGTTGCGAAGTGGTGTTTAGATCGACAGTGGTATTGGGTGGAGCCAAGGCTTGTCTGGAAGAGAAAGGGTTATTTGTGTCCGTTCAGGTCTTTGGGGTCCAGAAAGCAATAAAGGAGGTATAGGGAGTAAAAGCCTACTTGAATCTAACTTTCAAGCAATTGATACAAGATCCAAAATATAGGAGTCATCCTCTTGTCACTGCATCACGAGGATGTGTGGTTTAATAGGTGTTGCTATTCCCACCCACACACACACAAAAAAAAAGAAGCTATTTTCACCTAACATATTTCGAATTCCAAAAAATACTTTTGCAATTCTGTTGCCAAAAATGCAAAATTGAAACTCGATTTTATTACACATCGGGGCTACATATAAAGCCCTAAAGCAGAAATGCAAAACAGAATCTTGTGTTGTTAAAAAAAAAAATCCACTAAAAAATGTGATTTGGTTTTGTTATTTTATAACACAACATAATTGTAATTTCATTACATTTTTCATTCAGCATTCAAAAAATCTTGCATTTTTTTGTTATATTTTCTTTTTTATCGAGACAAACTTTTAATGACTAAATACGAACAGTACCCTTGACACGCATGCCAAGAATTTTAACCGTGCAACCTCTTCATCCCGATGAACTAATGTAGTCAACTGACGACCCTTGGATGACCAAGCATCGTACACTATACAAAGATTGCTCGAAGATCATATGTAGCATTTTTTATCATTTAGTCCATGGACTAAATGAGTTGATCATTTAGTTCACGGATTAGATAGTTGACTTGCGTCTGAAAGAAAAAAAAAATAGATAAATAAATTTTAAAAATATGAAATTTAACCCATTTTTCAAATCCTTTTAAAAGTAATTGTCTAACAAAAACAAATTAAAAAAAGTGACTAAAAATTAAATTAAAAATTCTTTTATTAACATTTTATAGTCCAATTGCACAAAGTATTTTGCAACTATATGTTCGGGTGCACAAAATTTACGGTGAAAAGGAAGTGTAGATAGCCGTTCTAACAATGTGACCGTATCTCGCACTCCCACGATTCTTTTATTAGTCTAGTTCTATTTTTGCAGAGTTCGCGGTTAATCCCGTTTAACCCAAAGGTTAAAGCTTAAAAAAACCCACAATTTAATGGACTAGAAATTGATGCCCATGTATTAAGGTTGTGGACGTCCAAATGCATAGCTCTAAACATAAGTCATAAGTGGAAGTAGACAAAGAAAAAATTGAACATTTTAAGAAGAGAAGCATTAGAAATAAATTCTTTTGAATATACTACTTTTTATTGGCTAAATTTTGTTAAAAACTACAAAATTATTAGAATTACTAAGATCCGATGAGTGTATCTATTGACAACATACGTGAAAAGATCTAAATTCAATTCTTACATAATACACTTTTGAGAAGAGACAATAAACTTAAAATATAACTAAGTCTTTAGAATCAAGAATTTATGGTTAACCTAAAGAACTAAAGCTTGTAGTGAGGGTCTCACCTAAGAACTAAAAATTGGTTATAAAAAATGACGTAGGACCCATAAGGTCATGTAATTTTTTTAAAAAAAGATCAATCAATAAGAGAATGTATATTTTTAAAAATATATAAAAACAAAGGACTGAAATTGAAATTTAAACTGTTGGAATACTAAAAAAAAAAATCATCATCATTTGATAAACTAAAACTAAAGTTTATTAAGAGGACGCGTGGATGCCCACAGTAACCATGTGGACAGCCCTAAATTACAGTAAGTAAACAAGGTAAAAACATGCAAAATGAACACAATGCAAAACAAACAAAGGGTCGAATCGAACAAAATCATGAAGGTTTTAATAGCACAAGGGCATCATGGTAAAGCAGCACTCTCATCCATCATTGACCCGTATTATAAACCCAGGATTCCCTCTTCTTCCATGAACACCCCCCCTCAACAAAAGGAAACTCATTCACCTTCTTCTCTCTCTCTCTCTCTCTCTTGGTCTCATACACCACCTTCCATTTTCCTCCTCCAACTCCAACCCCTGCTTCTCTTATTTATATATACATACATACATACATATATATATATATACACATATATATATATATATATATATTTCTCATTCCCCGTCTTCTGAGAGTGATGGGTGTTTGCTACCGTTGTTCCCACACCTCGCACATCACCGCCATCATCATCACCAGCTTCTTTCGCCACAAGCCTTAGAATTATACTATTATCATTCACTCACACCCTCCTCCTCCTCCCCCTTATTTCAACAACAACCGTTGACCACATCACAATCACAATCACATTGTCTTCCTCTGAGGATCCAACCTTCTTCACATGGCGGGTGGGAGCGTCTTCTGCTCCACTTCTTCTTCTTCTTCTAATTTAACAACAACCACTCAGCCTCCTCTCGATTCTCTTTTCCTCTCTGCCTCTTCCCCTTTCCTCGGTACCTTTCCTTCTTCTGCTGTTTTATTTTTTTCTTGTTTAGTTTATAAAGTCTCGTGTCAAGCTAAGTTGGTCGATTAGAGTGAGTTACTGTTAATTATTTTAAATTGTCTGTTTCTATATTCGATTCTTACAAATAAAAAAACTACTTAATTTAAGTGATCGAAATCAACTAATTCAGATTCACAACATCAGTTAAAAACTGAAAAGTACATCTTACACTTACCCCCCAGTTCTGATTGACCCAAATATAATTTACTAACATGGTTGGATAGAATAGGACTTTGGAGTAGTCTAAATTATTAATCTTTTGGTTGTTTGTTGTTATTTTTTCAGGTTCAAGATCTATAGTGAGTTTTGGAGATGTTCAAGGAGGGAAGGGGTGCAATGACTCGTTCTTCAGTTCCTACGATGAGCATGGGGATCATGAGGACATGGACGAGTACTTCCACCAGCCAGAGAAGAAGCGCAGGCTCTCGGTAGAGCAAGTGCGGTTTCTTGAGAAGAGCTTTGATGAGGAGAACAAGCTCGAACCTGAGAGGAAGATTCGGCTAGCCAAGGAACTCGGCTTGCAGCCGAGGCAGGTGGCGATTTGGTTTCAGAACCGCCGCGCGCGGTGGAAGACCAAGCAGATGGAAAAGGACTATGATTCCCTGCAGGCTAGCTACAATGATCTCAAGGCCAATTATGACAACCTTCTCAGGGAAAAGGTTAAGCTCAAAGCTGAGGTGACTTGGTACTTGATAGATATTAGATGCCACTTGTTGAATTCTACAATGTCACACTTTGACTTAACAATTTAGCATACAATTTAGCTCTTGAATGTAGTAACTTTTGTTGAATTGTTGATTTGATAATTAATGTTCATGATTCTACAAATTGGCAATCTTCTAGCAAGTTTGTTGTGTATTAGATTTCAACTAGCAATATATGTGTGCCTTGGTTAGAATCTCACTAGCTATGTCATTACCCCAAGTGCAATATTTTTTATTGATGTTGTGAACTAGTTTTCAACTAGCAATATTTGTGTGCCTTGTTTAGAATTTCACTAGCTATGTCATTAGTCATTACCCCAAGTGCAAATTTACCTTACCAAGTTGTCAATTTGTGAATAATATTGTTCAGTCTAAAAGGATTAATTTACCAAACTGTATGTTAACTTACACTGTTACACTCCATTTTATGATTGATGTAAATGTTTGTGATTTGTGGTCTTTCAATTTAGGTGGCAAGGCTCACTGAGAAGGTGCTTGGAAGAAAGAAAAATGAGGGGAACTTGGAACAGGCTGAAACCAACGGATTGCAGGAGCCACTGCAGAAGTCTTTGGCTGATTCAGCCTCAGAGGGTGAAGGGTCCAAAGTGTCTATTGGGGCTTGTAAACAGGAGGACATTAATTCAGCCAAGAGTGACATATTTGATTCATCAGAAAGCCCACATTGCACTGATGGAATCCACTCTGCACTTCTAGAGACAGGTGACTCTTCTTATGTGTTTGAACCTGATCAATCGGATGTGTCTCAGGATGAAGAAGATAACCTGAGCAAGACCCTTTTGCCTCATTACATCTTTCCCAAACTTGAAGATGTTGATTACTCCGACCTGCCTCATGGTTCATGTAATTTTGGAATTCCGGAGGAGGATCAAGCCATTTGGTCTTGGCCTTACTGAATTTTCTGTAGTAGTATACAATATGTCTCTACCTTCTACTCTCAGGTTCTACTGTTTAGACTTGAGTTGAGATCATGTGTACATGGGTGAGTGAATAATAATACTAAGCCAAAGAAAAAATGGCACTCTACGGGTTTGTTCCCAAATGGTGGTTTCTTGCCAGTTTTTTTTTTTTTACTTTGCAATGTAACTTTTGGTTCACAATGTAATTAAATAATATGTTCTTGTTGAGGATGTAGTTCTGAATTTCATTTCAAGGATGAATTTACATAGCAAACTAGATGAGAAAATGTTGGACATTTTAGTGTAATTAATCTCTTTATTATGTTAAAATAAGAGTGCACGTTTGTTTTAATGTAATAACGAGATGCTCGGTTTAGGCAAATTTTGGAAGTTACATGGAAGTCAAATTTTGGAAGTTACATGGAAGTTATTTTTCAAGAAAAGACAGTTTTTTAAAAAAGATAAACTTCCATCAACCGCCAACCGTTTTTTTTAAAAGGATAAAACTTCCATAACTTCCTTCAACCGCCAAAAACCACCTGTTCTTTGATTATAAATAATCATCCTGGTTCAGAAAGCATAAGATGTGAAAAACATACAAGACCAAAACAAAACTCTTGAATTATAATCTTCTGATTTTATCCGATTGAACAATTTTGGTTGAACCCCGAAATTTGATTCAATCTGAAAGTGTTTATACACGACTTCAGATTTATCCAGGATTATCTCGATTTTCAAATTTAACCAACAAAAGATTGAATCAAATCTTTCGAGATGACGAACGATAGTTCGAAGATGACAAGCAAGTTTGCGAAGTTGGACAAGTTTGAAGGGCAGGATTTCAGAAGATGGCAAAAGAAGATGCACTTTCTCTTGACAATATTGAATGTGGTGTATGTGCTGAGTACACCGATGCCGGTGTATATGGAAGGCGAAACTCTGGATCAAACAAGGAAGCGTTCGAAATGGGAGAACGACGATTACATTTGTCGTGGACACATTCTGAACGGTATGTCTGACTCTCTCTTTGATATTTATCAAAATGTTGAGTCTGCTAAGGAATTATGGGACTCTCTTGAATCCAAGTATATGGCAGAAGATGCCTCAAGTAACAAATTCTTAGTTAGTAATTTCTTTAATTACAAAATGATTGATTCGAGGCCTGTTATGGAGCAATATAATGAACTGCTGCGGATTTTGGGTCAGTTTACTCAACATGATTTGAAAATGGATGAATCCATTGCAGTTTCATCTATAATTGATAAACTGCCTTCTTCTTGGAAAGACTTCAAGCATACCTTGAAACATATGAAGGAAGAGTTGACTCTGGTTCAACTCGGTAGTCATTTCATGATTGAGGAGTCGCTGAGGGCTCAGGAAATTGACAAAGTCAATGATAAAACCGTAGCAGGTTCCTCTTTCGTTAATATGGTAGAGGAAAGTGGAACAGTTAAGCAAAATTACAATGCTAAAGGTAACAAACGAAAATTTCAAGGAAATAAGAACAAAGGTCCAAACAAACAGACAAAATTGTCATGTTGGAAGTGTGGGAAACCTGGTCATTTAAAGAGGGATTGCCGGGTGTTCAAAGGAAAGAACAAGGCTGGTCCAAGTGGGTCTAATGATCCTGAAAAGCAACAAGGTTAGATTGTAGTGAATAATTTTAATTCGAATACGAATTCAAATTATGTATCACTAATATCTGATGCATTCTATGTGCAGGATGATGACGTTGCTTGGTGGTTTGATTCGGGAGCAACAAGCCATGTGTGCAAAGATCGTCGTTGGTTCAAGGAATTTAGACCAATCGATGATGGCTCTATTGTGAAGATGGGCAATGTTGCAACTGAACCAATCCTAGGATTAGGTTGTGTGAATTTAGTTTTTACTTCCGGAAAAAGTTTGTATTTGGATAATGTCTTATTTGTACCTGGTATTCGTAAGAACTTATTGTCTGGTATGGTTTTAAATAATTGTGGTTTCAAGCAAGTACTTGAAAGTGACAAGTACATCTTGTCAAGACATGGCTCGTTTGTTGGATTTGGTTATCGTTGTAATGGAATGTTTAAATTAAACATTGATGTTCCTTTTGTTCATGAATCTGTTTGTATGGCCTCGTGTAGTTCTATAACTAATATGACAAAATCAGAAATTTGGCATGCTAGATTAGGACATGTTCATTACAAAAGATTAAAAGATATGTCAAAAACAAGTATGATTCCTCCTTTTGATATGAACATTGAAAAATGCAAAACTTGCATGTTGACCAAGATCACTAGGAAACCTTTTAAGGATGTTAAAAGTGAGACTAAAGTCTTAGACCTTATTCATAGTGATTTGTGTGATTTGCATGCTACTCCATCATTAGGTCATAAAAAATATCTTGTTACTTTTATTGATGATGCATCAAGGTATTGTTATGTATATTTATTAAATACAAAAGATGAAGCTCTTGATAAATTTAAAATTTATAAGAAAGAGGTAGAACTTCATCAAAATGGGCTAATCAAAACTCTTCGTATGGATAGGGGAGGTGAGTATTATGATCCGGTTTATTTTCAATCTACTGGAATAATACATCAAACTACAGCTCCCTATACACCACAACAGAATGGTGTAACCGAAAGGAAGAATAGAACCTTGAAAGAAATGGTGAATTCCATGTTATCCTATTCGGGTTTAAGTGAAGGATTTTGGGGTGAGGCTATGTTGACAGCCTGTTACTTGTTGAACCGAATTCCTAACAAAAGGAATAAGGTTACCCCATATGAACTTTGGCACAAAAAGACACCAAATTTGAGTTATCTCAAAATTTGGGGATGTAGGGCTGTAGTCAGGCTTACAGAACCTAAAAGGAAAACCATAGGTGAAAGAGATATAGATTGCATATTTATTGGATATGCTGAACATTCTAAAGCATATAGATTCTATGTGCTAGAATCTAATGATTTTGTTGCTGTGAACTCGATTATAGAGTCACGGGATGCTATCTTTGATGAACAAAGGTTTACATCTATACCTAGGCCAAAGGACATGAATTCCATGTCGAAAGTCTCAGTTAATATTGAGGATATACCTTCAACTAGTACTGAAACTAGAAAGAGTACGAGAGTAAGAAAGGCTAAGTCATTTGGTGATGACTTTCAACTCTATTTGGTTGAAGGGTCAAGGAATGATATTGAATTTCAATATCAATATTGCCTTAATGTTGAGGAAGACCCAAAGACTTTTAGTGAAGCAATGGCTTCAAGGGATGCTGTATTCTGGAAAGAAGCAATCCAAAGTGAGATGGATTCCATCATGCAAAATAATACCTGGAAATTGGTTGACTTACCTCCTGGATGTAAGCCATTAGGATGTAAGATGATCTTTAGGAGAAAGATGAAAGTGGATGGTACTGTTGACAAGTACAAAGCCAGATTGGTTATCCAAGGCTTTAGGCAAAAGGAGGGTATTGATTTTTTCGATACATATGCTCTTGTTGCTAGGATATCCACTATTAGACTGTTGTTAGCACTTGCTGCTATCCACAATCTGGTGATTCACCAAATGGATGTGAAAACTGCATTCTTAAATGGTGAATTGGATGAAGAGATATACATGAAACAACCTGAAGGGTTTGTTATGCCAGGAAATGAAAATAAGGTGTGTAAACTGATGAAATCTCTTTATGGCTTGAAACAAGCGCCTAAGCAATGGCATCAAAAATTTGATGAGGTTGTGTTGTCTAGTGGTTTTGTTATAAACCAAGCAGATAAATGTCTATACAACAAGTTTGATACTCATGGCAAAGGAGTTATCATTTGTCTGTATGTAGACGACATGTTGATCTTTGGTACCGACCAAGATCAAGTTGATGAAACTAAGGCATTTTTGTCTTCTAAGTTTGATATGAAAGATATGGGGGAGGCGGATGTGATCTTAGGAATAAAGATCAAACGTGGAAACAATGGCATTTCCATCTCTCAATCACATTATATTGAGAAGATATTGGAGAAATTTAATTTTAAAGATTGTTCTCCGGTAAGTACTCCCATTGATCCTAACCTGAAGCTATTACCTAATAAAGGTGTAGCAGTGTCTCAACTTGAATACTCAAGGGCGATAGGATCACTCATGTATGCAATGATTAGTACTAGGCCTGATATAGCTTATGTTGTTGCTAAACTCAGTAGGTTTACAAGTAATCCTAGTTCTCATCATTGGCAAGCTATGAATAGAGTATTCAAGTACTTAAAGGGAACCATTGACTATGGTTTGACATATACTAGATTTCCTTCGGTTATTGAAGGTTACTCTGATGCAAGTTGGATAACCAATATGGAGGATTATTCATCCACAAGTGGTTGGGTATTCCTCCTTGGAGGAGGTGCTATCTCTTGGGCATCCAAGAAACAGACCTGCATTACAAATTCAACAATGGAATCTGAATTTGTAGCTTTAGCAGCAGCTGGTAAAGAAGCTGAGTGGCTAAGAAATCTGATCTATGAGATTCCATTGTGGCCCAAACCTATACCTCCCATGTCTATCAGGTGTGATAGTCAGGCAACTTTGGCTAAGGCATATAGTCAAGTGTATAATGGGAAGTCTAGACACTTGGGTGTTAGACACAACATGGTTTGGGAGTTAATCATGCATGGTGTGATATCAGTGGAGTTTGTGAGAACTCAGCATAATTTGGCTGATCATTTAACCAAAGGGTTAAGTAGAGATCTCGTGAAAAGGTCGGCTGTGGGATTAGGATTAAAGTCCATCTGAAATCTCTTATGTTAAGATACCCAATTCCCATCTAATATGACATTAGGTGCTGAATTCAATGTGGAAAGCTTAACATGTAGAGATTGGAACACATCATGGAAAGTATCCCAAAAGGAATGTGTTCGGTTCTGTAAGTTAAGGAGGTTGAAGTATAACTTCTCAATGGTTCTTTTGAAAAATTGCATTTACAGGTGCAAGAAAGAAAAGGACTACCTATATAAGCATAAAGTTTAGCCGCTTCAAGAAGCTGGGACTTGGCTTTGATATGCTTATGAAGGATAGGGACACAGGCTAGTAAAACTAGTGTCGAGCAAGAGTAATGTTATAAACTATTGTGCAGATTATCTTCATGTATTCATTATGAATAGAAAGGGTTCAATCCTTAGTGACACCCTGATATTCGAATATTTGAAACGTGTAATTTGCTAAGATGAAATTCAATCGTCACGATATTTCATCTATGCAGTAGTTTGTTGTATATTATGACTTTGGTGATTTGATCGGTAATTACACTAAAATGGGGGAGGTTTGTTGGACATTTTAGTGTAATTGATCTCTTTATTATGTTAAAATAAGAGTGCACGCTTGTTTTAATGTAATAACGATATGCTCGGTTTAGGCAAATTTTGGAAGTTACATGGAAGTCAAATTTTGGAAGTTACATGGAAGTTATTTTTCAAGAAAAGACAGTTTTTTAAAAAAGATAAACTTCCATCAACCGCCAACCGTTTTTTTTTTAAAGGATAAAACTTCCATAACTTCTTTCAACCGCCAAAAACCACCTGTTCTTTGATTATAAATAATCCTGGTTCAGAAAGCATAAGATGTGAAAAACATACAAGACCAAAACAAAACTCTTGAATTATAATTTTCTGATTTTATCCGATTGAACAATTTTGGTTGAACCCCGAAATTTGATTCAATCTGAAAGTGTTTATACACGACTTCAGATTTATCCAGGATTATCTCGATTTTCAAATTTAACCAACAGAAAAGTGGGAAGAAAAAAAGGTTGTCTTCCATTCGAGGCCAGATATTGTGATTCTGTTCTATTGCTATGTGCTCATTGTCTTGTTGACATTTAATTGGTTGAGAACCTCTAGCACTTGGGTGATTCCTCTGTCCACTTGGGTTATGGGTCCCTGTTGATTCAAAATTCAATAGGTGGCAAGCTTGCATGACTTAACGCTTTGAAGGGTTACCTTCCAGAGTTGAGGGACGAAAAAATGGTCACGCTTCTCCTTAGAAGCGTCACTTTCACCAAACTAGCCAAATCACAGTAGTGGCTTCCAACAAATTGAGGAGAATCACCGACTTTTTTTTTCTTCACTCCTCCTTGCATACTTTTGAGAAAAAGTTTTCGAAGTGGTTCCGGATATCGAGTTCATGTTTAGATTATACTATTTCTTAAAAAATGTAGTATTCACACTTCATTGCAAAATTGTTTTAGATATCAATTTACTCGTGTTTAAGTAACTTGTCATTTTATTTTTTTAGTATATTTCTTTTAACAAATCCAGAAGCAATCATTTTTCTCCTCAGCTTTTAAGTACCTAGATTTCAATAATTTATATGTGAATATTATGATGTTTGTTTGATCCATGTAGTTAGTCCCACAAAATGGGAAAGGACAAATTAGGCTTTGTTGTTGTTGATAATCAAACGATTTTTGAAGTCATGAATTCAGTAATATAAGAAGGTCAGCTCAAATTGGCCTTCAAATTACCAAGAATGATTAAAGTAAATTGTGGACTTTGGCGAACTTTAATGTTATTGGTTTTGAATCATGGAATCATCCGTATTAGAAAGACTTTATATATATAAACCATTACTCTAGATTTTTAGAGTGAGTCTCACAATTGTATGTTTGTAGAGATTTAAAAAAAAAAAACTTTTCAATTATAGCTTATCATTAAAGTTGAATCCCCAAACAATTTATTTGATTAAGTTATAGAACATACATGAGTACGTGCGTGAGTTTAATTTCCAACAAGGTGATGCCCTTGTTTCCATTCTCCTATCCCTTACGACTCAAGCCTTTCATTGTAAAAACAAAAAAAAAATATTATCCTTACATTAATTAGTAAACAATAACTTTAAATCATTTTATTATCAAAAGAGTATGTTAGAACAAAGCATGAAAGTTTAAAAAAGAAAAAAAAAAGACTTCAAATCTCACATCGCTAAAATATAAAACTCAATTAATTTATTAATTGAGTATAAAGTATAATTTACTGTAAATGATTTGATATTGTGATTCTCAATGATAAAAAAAAGAGAGTATAATTTGAATACTAATTTAATGCAATAATCTTTAGATGATTAATTAACATTTCAAATTAGCAATTTTCTAAACTACGATGAACGTTGAAACATTTTTTTAATCATATGAAAAAAGTTATTTATTTGATATTCTTTATATACTAACCTTGAGATTTTGTGGCTGAGAAATAAGAATGATATTTTTAAGGTCAACCCCCGACCACTTGTGGACTGCGGGGGTTAATTATCGTCACGTAAATTGATGTTTGAGTGAAAAAGAACCATTCGTGGGTGGTAATTAATAGTAGTAAGGGCCATCATCAAAGTTGAATTGAGACATGAGATGAGATGAGTGAACACAACAAAATGACAAACAGTACTCACTCGGGAACATGAAATAAAAAAACTCCCTTGGACGAGAAACCAGGTGAGTGAATGTTGCGTTTTTCAATGGCCTTATTCCCACACGTTCCATCATAGTACTACCCTACGCTGTACAGTAAACCATGCACCCTCAAATGAAAATATGCCACGTGCACAACATCGTTAAGATTGAGGTTATGTGCACGGTCATGATGCAACAACATAACCGTCTGGAAAAAGAAATTAAAAATAAATAAATTAAGATAAAAATTTTAAATTAAAATAAAATATAATTAATGTGGGTCTCACATTATTTTTTATTTTATTATTTATTTATCTTAATTTTCATTTTTGAACACACCATTGGCTGATAATGATTTTTTGATTTTCTTTTCCTTCTCTGGAAGCAAAATCCAGCACAAGAAGCAAAGGAAAGGAAGATTGAATTGGAGGGAAACTCGACAAGTGGAATCCGGTGGAGCAACGTGACGTGTAGTGTGGGGATCAGGTCCAAGCGTATGATAGGGACCACCACTTTGTTGTTTCGTTTGGAAGTAATCGAGAAATGAAAGGGTTTTTTGGGATGTCGATAGCAATAACCTACGTGAGAGAGAGAGAGATCGTAGAGAGTCATATTTGTCATCATATACACTAGTAGAAAATTACATATAAGGGTCATAAAAAACAAAAAGAAAGAAGATTACAGATAAATATAAGCAATGTGATCAATAGGTCGGGTCGATCGCATTCAGACTCAAGAAGCCCAATCTAAACAAACCCACGGTTGACGTTTTTAGACTTGAACCCACCCAAGTAAACTTTTAGTTTGGAAGGTTTCGTTTTAGGCGGATTTCGGATTAAGCAGTTGGACTAGTGTGGTTGTGAGCTCTGTTACACCATCATAGACGATCGTGCTTTGTTACATTCAGCTACTATTGTGATTTTCGACAACATCTCCCTCCTAATTTCCTCCATTTTTTCTGTCTCTCCAAATACAAAACAACCGTCGCACATGTGGTTACAAACATTTATCGCTCAACAGTAAAAATATACATTTAACATCATTCCATTAACATCAATTATATGAAAACTAATATTAAAAAAAATATAAAAATATTTTTGAAAATAGTAGCCTCTCGTTAACATTGGTTATTTTATAACCTCCATCATCATATGAGAAGTAATATCTCATGTGGGAGGCATTTATGTAAGGACTAATAAATAAATAAATAATAATTAAAGACTAAATTGTAATTGGGTTAAATGGAAAACATTTCTAGAGATAAATGTTATTTGATAAGAGTAGTGATTATAAAGGGATTAATACATTCGTGACAAAAAAAAATGTTCTCTCTAACTCCTAGTCATCATGAATGTAGAGAGACGAAAGAATAGTCAAGGAAGCGAAATATTGTTTCTCTCCTCCTCTTCCAAGGAATCAAAGTACACCGCATTCATTATGGAGAAAGGTACGCACTGTTTATCTATTATTTGTGAAAATCATATATTTCAAGATCCTATTGGTTTCCTATAATTGCTAATCTAGGGAACCCTTAAGTTTTACATGTGGTATCACAACATATGTTATAAAATTTATTATTCTTCAAGAATGATTTATTTTCTTCCAAATATGCATGAATCCTAATTATGAAATTTAGAGATTTTAATTTTTCGCTGCAAGTACGTGTTTTCGTTGTTGTATCTTATGCTAATTGATATATAATAAAGAGAAAGTATTTTAATTTGAATGGAACCAAAGGAATTCAAAAGGTGTAATCTTTCTCCCATGTTTAAAAGTAATTCTTGTTAGAATTCTTTTGGAAATGCTATTCTCAACCCACTTTTTGTTATTCTCAATCCCACGTGCTCATTTTTTTTAACACAATTGTTGAATGTGATTAAAAGATTGAAATTTTATGCCCTAGAATTAAATTAACGTGAATGCTTTAAAATTGTCGGTAGCATTAAATATGTATATGTTATATATATTTGCTTGAATGTGTTTGAATACAAAAAAAATATGAATATTATTTTATGGCCTGGAATAAAATTAATAAAATGGTTATGAATTGTTAATAGCAATAAGTACGTGCAAGTTGTATATTTGATTGGAATTAAGTGTATGATGGATTTGTTAGTCACCAAAGTAGTCAAATCTATAAGGTTATTTAATTTCAAATTAATGATTACTTCAGTTACTCATAGAATAATGAAAGCTAAATTATATGATTATTGGTTTATGGGTAATTGAAATTCATTGTTATAAGTCATTTATGGATCGCCCAAAGGTTGATTAGTTATTCTGATAATCAATGAATATAATTGTAAGTAATTTATGTGTACCATTAGTTTATTTATATATCCAAAGGTAATAGATACTACTAATTGGTGCATATTTAATTGTCTAATAATGTTAAAAAATTTATTAGCATCATTGTATTTGTATGTTGTGTGTTGGTGTATCACCCAAAGGAAAACATCAATATACATTGAATGTTATCTAAATGAATTATATGTATGACATGTGTTTTATCTCTCAAAACGCTTATGTGAATTTTATTATGTAATACTTATTCCCAATTTACTGAATTCTCATGTATCATCTATGTCAATTTTTAATGGGCTTAACTTCTTTGACTGGAATGAGCAAGTCCAATTTTACCTCGGTGTATTGGATCTTGATCTTGCTATATTGGAAGAGAAACATGATATTATTACTAATGCTAGTAGCAATGAAGAGAAAACCTATTATAAAGCTTGGGAAAGATATAACAGACTTAGCTTAATGTTCATGAGTTTGACTGTTGCAAACAATATTAAGACAATTCTCCCTAAGATCAATAATGTTAAAGAGTTTACGGGGTTAGTGGGAGAGTGCTCTCAAACAACTGATAAGTCTCTTGCTGGGACATTAATGAGTACACTAACCACCATGAAGTTTGATGGTTCACGTATTATGCATAAGCATATCATTGAGATGACAAATGTTGCAACAAGACTTAAGACCTTGGGAATGGTTGTGAATGAGAACTTCCTTGTTCAGTTTATTCTGAACTCATTGTCGTATGAGTATGACCCATTCCAAATGAGCTATAATACCACGAAAGATAAATGGAATGTGCATGAATTGCATAGTATGTTAGTTCAGGAAGAAACGAGGCTTAAGAATCAAGGAAGTCACTCAGTTCATTATGTAAGTCACCAAGAGAATTAAGGAGCTGGAAAAAAATTTGTGAAGAAATATGATAAAGGAAAAGGGTCATTAAAGATCAATGTCAGCTTTTTGCAAATCCAGAAGAAGGTATCAAAGGAAAATAATTATCATTTCTGTAGGAAATCTGGACACTTCCAGAAAGCGTATGTCTTGGTTCTAAAAGAAATGTGAGCTTAATGCTCATGTATGTTTTGAATCAAACTTAAATGAAGTTCTCCATAATGCATAGTGGATTGATATTGGATGTATGACTTATGTATCTAATACTATGCAGGGATTTCTTATGATTCAAACCATAAGCCCAAATGAGAAGTTTGTCTTCATGGGGAATAGAGTAAAAGCTCCAGTGAAAACAATCAGGACTTATCATTTAAAACTCGACACTGGACATCATTTAGATTTACTGGAAACTCTTTATATACTTAGTTTATCTAGGAATTTAGTTTCATTATCTAAACTTGATATTACTGGATACTCTTTTAATTTTGGTAATGGATATTTCAGTTTATTTAAGCATAATCATCTCATTGGTACTAGTGTTCTTTGTGATGATTTACATAAATTGAAATTAGATGGTTTATATTATGTAACTATTTTAGCTCTGTATTATAATGTTGGCACTAAACATAGTTTAGTGAATGAACAATCTGCTTTCTTGTGGTATAAACGTTTAGGTCACATTTCTAGAAAAAGGATGGAAAAATTAATAAAGGATGAAATTCTTCCTGATCTAGATTTTACGGATCTAAATATTTGTGTGGATTGTACTAAGGGAAAACAAACAAAACACACAAAGAAAGGAGCTACAATAAGCATTCAGCTTCTTGAAATTGTATATACTGATATTTGCCGGTCTTTTGATATTAATTCTTTCAGAAAGGAAAGATACTTTATCACCTTTATTTATGAGTATTTACGTTATAGTTATTTCTACTTGAATGGAGTAGAAAGACAATTAGACAGAAAGGTGAAAGTTGTTAGGTATGATAGAGGTGGTGAGTATTACAGAAGATACGATGAAACTGGGCAACACCCAGGTCCATTTGCTAAACTTCTTCAAAAACATGGCATTTGTGTGCAATACACAATGTCTGGTGCACCACAACAAAATGGTGTATCAGAAAGGCGTAATAGAACTTTAATAGATGTGGTTAGGAGCATATTAAGCAATTCAACTTTACTCGTATCTTTGTGGATGTATGTCTTGAAAAGTGTCATACATTTGTTGAATAGGATTCCTAGTAAGGCGGTTCCAAACACACATTTTGAACTGTGGACGAATAAGGCACCTGCATGTTTGGGGTTGCCAGACAGAAATAAGGATTTATAATCCATAAGAAAGAAAATTGGATAGGGTTCCTAGTAAGGCGGTTCCAAACACACATTTTGAATTGTGGACGAATAAAGGCACCTGCATGTTTGGGGTTGCCAGACAGAAATAAGGATTTATAATCCATAAGAAAGAAAATTGGATGCAAGAACAATCAGTGGATATTTCATTGATTATCCATAAAAGTCAAAGGGGTATATATTTTATTGTCCTAATCATAGTATGAGAATGTTGAAACTGGAAATGCAAGGTTCATTGAAAATGGTGAAATCAGTGGAAATACAGTTCCACGAGATGTGGAAATTAAAGAAGTTAAAGTTCAAGTCCCTTTAGCTTGGGTCTCTAGCAGTAAGGTGATTGTTCCATTAGTTATTGTTCCAAACAACAATGAAAAAGAGCAACACAATAATGAGCATATGATACATAATGAACCTATTGTGGAAGAACCACAAGAAGTAGCATTAAGGAGGTCTCAAAAGAAAAGAAACCAACTATTTAGAATGACTATGTGATATACCTACATAAAATAGAAGCAGACTTAAGCATGAATGATAATGATTCAATTTCATTTTCACAAGCTGTAAGTTGTGATAATTCTAAGAAGTGGTTAAATATCATGAAAGAAGAGATAAAATTCATGGAACATAATGGTGTTTGGGATCTCATAGAATTGCCAAAGGGTTGTAAGAGAGTTGATTGTAAGTGGGTCTTCAAGACTAAACGTGACTCTCATGGAAACCTTGAATGTTACAAGGCTAGACTTGTTGCTAAGGGATTTACTCAGAAAGACAGCATTGATTATAAAGAGATGTTTTCACCGGTCTCACGAAAGGATTCTTTTAGGATTATCATGACATTATTAGCTCATTATGACTTGGAGCTACATCAAATGGATGTGAAAACTGTCTTTCTTAATGGAGATTTAGAGAAGAATGTTTATATGAACCAACCAATGGGGTTTTCATTTAAAGGAAGGAAACACATGGTGTGCAAATTAAAGAAATCAATATACAGTCTTAAGCAAGCTTCCCGCCAATGGTATTTGAAGTTTAATGATACCATTGTTTCCTTTGGATTTAAGAAAAATATTGTTGATCGGTGCATATATCTAAAGGTCAGTAGGAGTAAGGTTATTTTTCTAATTTTGTATGTTGATGATATCTTGCTTGAAACTGATGATCTTGGTCTTTTTCATGAGACTAAGAAGTTTCTCTGTAGCAACTTTAAATTGAAATATATGGGTGAGGCAAGCCATGTGATAAGGATAGAAATATTCCAAAATAGATCACAAGAATTGTTAGGCTTGTCTCAAAAAGCAAATATCAATAAAGTACTAGAGAAATTCATGATGGAATAGAGCTCAACATCATCCGTTCCAATTCAGAAAGGAGACAAATTTAGTCTCACACAATGTCTTAGAAATGATCTGGAATGAAAACAAATGGAAGCAATTTCATATGCATGATTTGTTATTGCATCTACCATGGAAGCTGAATTTGTAGCATGTTTTGAGGCTACAATTCAGGCTAATTGGTTGCAGAACTTTATTTTAAAGCTTGGAATTGTCAACAGTATTACTAGGCCGCTGAAATGTATTGTGATAACTCTACATCAGAATTTTTCTTTAAGAACGACAAGTACTCTAAGGGTTCTAAGCATATAGAATTGAAGTACTTTGTCGTAAAGGAAGAAGTTCAGAAATAAAGAATGTCAATAGAATATATTAGCACAAACCTTATGATAGATGGTCGTTTGACAAAGGGATTACCACCCAAGACATTTATAGAACATGTTGAAAGTATGAACATTATTGTTATTGATGATCATTAAGTGTAATTTAACTTATGTATTTTACTGACACTTTGAGCTCATTGTTTCTAATTACATGTTCTCTATGTTTGCATGCATATTTGTATTAAAGTAATGTTAACATGTTTTGTCTTGAATAAAGACATCATGTTGGACCAATTATGTACTCCTAACTAATGGTCATATTAAGGAGAAGACTAATTTGTAGTACATGAATTAAATTGTAATTGAGTTAAATAGGAGAAGTTTCTAAAGATAACTGCTACTTGATGGGAGTAGTGGTTATAAAGGGATTAATACCCACAAACGTGAGACAATGTCCTCTTCTTGACAGAAAAATGTTCTCTTTAACCCCTAGAGATCATGAACGTAGAGAGACAAAAATAATAGTCAAGGAAGCGAAATCTTGTTTCTCTCCTCTTCCAAGAAATCAAGGTACACCGAAGATAAGCCTCACTATGGAGAAATACACACATTGTTTATCTATTATTTGTAAGAATCATATATTTCAAGATCCTATTGGTTTCCTATAATTGTTAATCTAAGGAACCCTTAAGTTTCACATGTCTAGCTTCTTTAAGAATCTTATTCAATTAAAAATTTTCAAATAACTTCTTCAACACTCAACTAACCACTACATTTAAAATTCTTTCAAGTCTATATATACCTTGCAGTAATAATTCATGAAAACAACTCATTTACATTTTTTTATTTGTTTGATCCTTTTACTTTCACCATCCATGATGTGCCAAATGATTGCATGGACCATATGTCACCCCTCCTACTTACACCTACATCATCCTAAAATCATTTCACTCTTTACACTCCAAACATGATCAAAAGAATGAAAAATGACATGTGTTTTGTGTGTCACTATAGGGTCATGTCCACTTAAGTTCTCTAATACCCAATCTTTGAATAACAACATAAAACTACAAATACGAAAGAAAATAGGGGTACAATGTATTACACTTGTCCCATCAAAATGGTATGAAAACAAATGATTTTAAGTTCTAACACTTTCATTTTTATCCCTTTCGTGATTCATAAGTTTTTTAACTATATTTTCATTATTAATGTTATTCCATAAAATAAATTAATTTAATAATTTATCTATCATTCTACATGTATTAATGGCATATAAGATAATAGTTTGATTTGGGTATAAGATTTGGTTTGAAGCTTTATAGAATTTTGTTAGCAATGTTATGTAATCATTCATAAATTAATTTCATACTTATAATATAATTTAAATGACAAAATTGGTAAAATGAAGGTTAAAATATGAGGGATAAAGAATGAAAGTGAGAATATGATAATATGATGCATGCTAATAATTTACATGCAACATATGACTTAATTGAAAATTCAAAAGTGCTTTCAGGAATCAAAGCGATAATACATGATTAAGTTTAGGGACAAAATATCAAAAAAGATGTGTTCATTTGCAAAGGAAGAAAGAGAAAAATGAGAAAAATGAACTATAAAATGAGGTGAAATCCACACTTTACACTATACTTTAATTCAAAGTTTTCATCTCAATTCACTTTCTTTCCATTTTTTTCCTTCTACCGAATAGACCCTAAGTGATTAAGCTCAAGGATTAAAAGGATAACAAGTTGTTAAAATTAAATTGAACAATCAACTTTTTAACATATGATAATTAAGTGAATACCATATGACATTTGTTAGTTTAAAAACTAAATTAAAAAGTTAACTTTTAAACATGTGGCATTTGTCTAATGCCATGTCATCACTAGAATTATTAGGTAGGCACATATGTTAAAGTTAACATAGATAAATTAATGGTATGATTAATTTGTCATACTTTTTGCACAATAAAAAATAAATTCAAATTTTTAAATTTTTATAAACTAATTTGTCAGGGCCATACGAATAAAAATATGCATTTATCCTTATACATAAGCTTCAAAGAACATTTTCTGATTTTTTTAATAAAGGCAATTATATTTTTATTGAGAAGAAAATAATGCATCCTTATTTGCTAACATGATAATTCATATACTGAAAGATCACGCACGCACTTGATAATCCTTTTTAAAAAATTAAAATAATCATTTCTTAAAATAAACTGAATTAAGAAGGCTAGAAAAATTAATTAGTACTTTAGAAGACGTGCTGCAGCCTGCGGGTTTTCTCATTGAAATTTATGATATTCTTGGTAACCTCAAGAATAAAAACTCGTGAATGAGGAAGAGAACACCATCATCTTTTCTTCTTTTTTTTTGACAATGAACCGCCGTCATTGAAAAAAGAAAATAAATGAAATAAAGTTTAAACTTATTCTTAAAAAGGGAAATAAAGTTGAAACTTGAGAATTGAGATGATGAAAAATAAGATTATTTGGTTGATCGGAAAGAAAATAAAAAAATAACAATTGCCGAAACAGAGCACTTTTCAAATAAAAAAAGAAGGAAACAGCATAGTAAATTTCAGCTATTTTCGTTCATGTATTGCAATAAAATGAACTTTAGTGGAGCCCAACAAAATTTTAAAACTTTGACTCTTTCCTCTTCCCGTTGTGTGTGTGTCTATATATATATATATATAATTTTTTTCTTTTTTTACCGATTAATTAAGAGTGTGTTTAAAAGATATTTCATCTGGTTTAATTTTTTTTACTAATTGAAATTTTTTTAACTGTTTAATAAACGAATTTTTTTAGTAACTTTTAATTATTTTATGTTATTTGAAGTAAGATTTTTTAAAATGATAACTTTTAGTTTTAAATTTTTTATATTTATTCTCTTTTTATTTTTAAATATATTTTTTAATTTTTTCTATTTAAGGTAAAATTATATTATTTTTATCATTTATGTAATTTATATTTTTTAACTATTATAAGATAATTTTATCATTCGATAAGATAATTTTTTCAATTTTTAATAAGTTCTCTAACTTTGAGTTAATTTTTCAGTTAGTTTTATCAAATGTAACTGAATCATGTTAATTAAATTTTTTTATATTTTATTCTATTTCTTTTCTACCAAACAATTTATATTTTTTATCTTATTTCTTTTTCTTCTTCTTTTTTTTACATTTTCACTTTCATTTCCTTCTTCCTGTGACAACCATAGACAACAAAGATTGTGTCTACTAACATAACGAATAATAAGTTTATGAAACTCTTCAAATAAATTATGAAATATTTGTTTTATCAATATTTAAGATTCCTTTCCTCTAAAAAAAAAAAAAGATTCCTAGCTTTCAAATGAACAACTCAGCAAGGTACAAGGTTGTCGGATGGATAAGGCTACTCCTCAATCTTATTTCCACGGCATCTTATTCGGATCCACTACAGTTTCAAGCGAAACTGCACGCCATGCTAGTATCATTATTAAAATCAAAATTGTTCCTATGATTAATTAAGTCTTATCCCATGTAATTCAAAAGCATTCAACTCAAATTAAAATGTAATCCCTTCTTAGATCAGCCTTGGGGATTCTTATCCTCATAGTCTTCCTTACGATAAGAACGATTACTTTTGTCTTCAATTTTTCATAAATCACTATTATTAATATCATATAAGAAAGTGTTTGGATGGGAGAATTTAAAATTCTGAAAAATTTTAAATTCTAAGAATTTTAAATACTTTAATTAAAATTCTTTTATTTTCAAAATTTTATATTTGGATAAAAAAAAGTTAAAATTATGAGGATGAAAAAAAAGAAAAGATATGATTGGTGTGTTAGTTATACGTGTTCTTCTATGCTTAGACATGTTCCACACTCTCATACGGTGTTTCTTGAAGAAGACTATAAAAAGAGAATTTCAATTTCTCACATTTTAAAAGGAAATTGAAATTCCAGATTTTTAGTTGTTTAAAATTTCAAAATTTTAAATTCTTCACAAAAAAACATCCAAACAATGAATTCTAGATTATAGAAATTCAAATTTTTTGATAAATTACTTTCCTCAATTAAAATTCTGTATCCAAACATACTCTAAAAGTTTTTCCTAGGTAATCATTATGACGCTAGGCTAGGGGATTACAAATGTGACTATTAGTGGTGTGGGGCGGGTCATCCAAAGACCAACCACTAAGGGATGAATGAAAAGACCGATGAGACGGATGGAAATAGCTAGATGATAGGGGACTATATAATGAAAGCTTAAGTTAGTTGGCATATATGTACAAAGAGATGTGAAGTCTTGAGCCCATCGACATATGATAAGTATAATAACAATCGTTTGGTAACTATCATTCCCTAAACATAGATAAGTCGATGGACTATCATAATGAGGCAAATTTCCCAGTTTAGGCTTCTTTTACAAAGTATTTCCCAATCTATGGCTATTTTTAAACTTATTCCCCGGAGGTGTTGTTTTTTACGTAGATGCCATGCATGGCGCCACCACCACTGGTGCCTTCGGGGAAGAGGTGACACGTGGCATGTCGCCACTGCAACTGGTGACACAGGCAGTGTTGTCGCCACTGGTATTGACGCATCCAGGAGGCTGCATGGAAGCGCTGGTTTGACCAGCGACTTCAGCTTTGCAGAGCTTTGCAGGCGTAGGCTGCAGCACCTGCAAGTGGTCAGGCGTAGGCTGGAAGGCGCCATCCAGGCTGGCGAGTTGCGTCTTGGAGGATGTCGCCATTCGTGGTAGCGCTTTCAACTTTAGCTTGGTGGATTTATATATCCCCAAGTGCAGAGAGGGTGCTTGCTTGTGAAATGCTTGTGTCGAGAAGGTGAAAAAAAAGGGTGCTTGCTTGTGTCGAGAGAGAGGTAGCTAGTGTTGGAACTTTGTGTTCTTCCATTTTCTAAAAAGCTTGTAAGTCATATATTGAATATATTTTGTATGTTTTATTTATGTAGATGTTTATATTCTGATAAAGGAATAGTTTTAGGTACTGTAAGCTAATAATTTTGTATAGTTTAGTTTGAATTCTTAATGTTATATGCTAGATTAGATTTAGTTTAAAATTTTTATATGGTAAATTAGGAATAGTTTTACATACTCTAAGTTATTAATTTTATGTAGATTAGGAATAGTTTAAATTCTTATATCATAGATTAGGTTTAGTTGAAATTTTTTATATAATAGATTAGAAATAGTTTGAAGTACCGTAACTTATTAATTTTAGATTAGCTTTAGTTTAAATTTTCTATATGGTAGATTACATTTAGTTTAAATATTTGATATGATAGATTAAGAATAATTTTATGTACTGGAAATTATTAATTTTAAATTAGGTTAGAATGAAATTTTTTATATTACGTTAATTTTAGTTATTATTAGTTTCATATGTTATGTTTAAATTATAATAGTTTTACATATTTAAAATTATTGATTTTGTATGTTAAATTATTTTACTCGTGATTATTTAAAGTCATTAATTTTGTATATGGTAAATTATATTTAGTTTAAATATTTGATATGATAGATTAAGAATAATTTTATGTAGTGTAAATTATTAATTTTAAATTAGGTTAGAATTAAATTTTTTATATTACGTTAGTTTTAGTTATTATTAGTTTCATATGTTATATTTAAATTATAATAGTTTTACGTATTTAAAATTATTGATTTTGTATGTTAAATTATTTTACTCATAATTATTTGAAGTCATTAATTTTGTATATGGAGATTACATTTAGTTTAAATATTTGATATCATAGATTAAGAATAATTTTATGTAGTGTAAATTATTAATTTTAAATTAGGTTAAAATTTAATTTTTTATATTACGTTAGTTTTACTTATTATTAGTTTCATATGTTATGTTTAAATTATAATAGTTTTGCGTATTTTAAATTATTGATTTTGTATGTTAAATTATTTTACTCGTAATTATTTGAAGTCATTAATTTTGTATATATATTATTTTAATTTTTATTCAAAAATATAAATATTATTTTATATATTTAAATTTATATTTGTATGAAATTTAATTTATTTATAGAATATATATAAATTAGGTTATTTGTATAATATATTTTTTTATTGAAATTAAAAAAATATAATTTGTTATTTATGTAAAGTTGTGTTTGGATGTGATTTAATTTATTTGTATAATACATTTAAATTTTCGTGATTGTATATTATATTTTGTTATTGAAATATGTAATTTTTGAAATATTGTATATTACATTTAATTTATTATATTTTGTTATTTATTTTAAGTTGTGTTTGCATGTATTTGAAATTATTTGGAGAGTATATTTTGAAATTATTTTAATTAATTTTTTGTAAATATACTTAATTTGTGTATGTATAATTAATGTATAAATTTTATCGTTAATTAATTGTATTATATTTTATTTTGTAGGATCAATGACATCTTCGTCGTCATGCTCATCAAGTATACAAACTAGGTCTGGTCCAATTGATGGTGACGTTTTGTGGATGCAACCCAAGCATGTTTCAGAACATGTTTGGAATGAGGAACCAGACAGAAAATTACATATCAGACAAGCAGTCCCGACGTATCAAGGTGAAGAACAAATATCATAGGAAATTGTTCCTCTGCTTTGGCAATCTGGGTTTTATTGATAATGAAGATGGGATACCTAAAGATAAATGCGGCATTAATTAGTGCGTTCATTGAAAGATGGAGGCCCGAAACACACACGTTTCACTTGAGATGCGGAGAGACTACCATTACTATTCAAGATGTGTCAGTTTTATTAGATCTTCGTACTAACAGGACACCATTAATTGGTTCAACAAATCTTGATTGGGCCGATTTATGTGAAAAATTATTAGGAGTCAGACCACACGAAGGCGAACTTGAAGGCAGTGTTGTAAAATTAAGTTGGCTAGCTCACCATTTTTCTCACATAAATATTGATGAGGGTAACGTTGAACAATTACAAAGGTTTATTCGTGCATGGATCCTTCGATTCATAGGAGGTGTCCTCTTTGTTAACAAAAGCAGTAGCAGAGTTTCCTTAAGATACCTACAATTTTTACGTGACTTTGAACAGTGCAGCACGTATGCGTGGGGACTTGCCGTGCTTGCGTATTTATATAGAAAGATGTGCAGCGCCACCGATTACAAAGTTAAATCAATCGGAGGTGTGTGCATCTTAATCCAAATGTGGGCATGGGAACGATGCACGACTTTGACTCCAAAGAGGATGCCTCCCGTAATAGAAAATAAACCACTCGGACACAGGTTTGTCATTTAAAAAATTCGATTTGAATTGAAAATATTTAATGATGGAACGTGTTGACAATGATGATTTCATTTTTATTGTAGGTGGCTGCGACAAGGAAATCAACATATTGGCAATGATGATCTTAGAGTTTTCCTTCGCAAATTGGATCTAATTAAACGACATGAGGTAACAAGAACGTAATGTATTGGTTAAATGAAATTTTAATATGTTATGTTTGACTGAAAATTGACAAGTGTGTTGTTATATGCAATTTGTCTAGGAGCCATACACAACAACTGTGATGGCAACGTTGCCTCAAATTTGTGTGGTTGGAAGTGTAGCCTGGTTCGCGGTGGTGCCACTGATTTGTTTCCATGTTGTTGAGTGGCACCAACCTGATAGAGTTTTACAACAATTTGGATTGCAAAAACCTATTCCCGGATGTCCTTCACAACCGCAGAATCTCCATGGCATAACACTGAAAGGCAAACAAGACGAAAATTGGTTCCACCTATTGGCCCCGATCATCAGTCAATGGAACAATAGAGCTGAGTTTAGGGTCGACGTTTATCCTCGACAGGAGGGCCTACTGGGTTTTAACTCGGACAACATGGTGTGATATAGGCGTAAAACAAAGATGTTTGTCGACCCAAACAATGCAAACACAGCGACATTGGTATTTATCTGTTTTTCAATGTTTAACTTCAAATTATTTTGTTAAGCATGAACATTAATTTCTTGACGCTAATAATTGCAAGATGAAGTTGTGGAGACTTTACAGTATATGGTGTCACCACAAGGGAGGAACACATGGACAGTTGATGATCTCATGCCTTACGTGGAAAAGTTAGCGATTATATCCGAAGAGCAAGAGAGAATCATTGAGCCAGTGTCACATGGTCCAACATCAGAGCGTGAATTCTCAGCACAAGAGTTTCACATTCTTCAGTCAAGTGTTGAAACTCAGGGCATAGGCAGACGAAGGGAGCTTGTTGAAGCGGAACAATATTCCCAACAAATGATGGAGCGTGGTCATGGAATGTATTACACGCCAGCAACATTTTCCCAATATCCTTCACAGATGTATCAGTATTCTTTTGAAGGTCATCACACTGATACTTCTGCGAGCGAACATTCGTTCGGTGGTGTTGCGGAAACACAGTCTCATTTTTCATGGCCCACTATGACTCCTTCACAGCAACACGATGCCCCAATGGCAACACCTAACGCCCCATTTGCTCTGCAATGGAATGTACCCGAAGTAATACCTCATATGGGCGACTTATTAGGTGTTGATTTGCGTCAGGAGTTTTCTGCTGAGGCTGAGCAAGCAGAAGCGGGGAGACAACGCGGCAGAAGAAATCCTGATCGTCAAGCGCGAAGATAGGATCGACCATGTGGCACATCCTCACGACATCACGGACCATAATGACTGATTTTCATGTCTCTGTGTAATTTTGTTGTTGTATGTATGACATTTGATTTTGACAGTTAATTTATCGCATCTCATTTATTATGCCTTACTAATGTATACAGTTTATGTGGCGCATCAAACTATAATAATAAAGAAAGTTTAAAAATAAAACTAAAGTAGACAAAAAAAATAGGTAGTTTTAGTAACTAAAGTCGAACACCAATGTCATATGTGCAGATACTCCACATTGACTAAGTCCATAATTCATCATTGTAGCTAGTTCTCCTTTAGTATCAATTTGAATACCCTTAACTACAACATTGGACTCCCCACTTTCACTCAACCAAGGTTTAGGGTTAAGGGGTTATTGTGTAGGGTTTATCGATTTAGGGTTTAATGCATAGGGTTAGGGTTTGGGATTTATGGTTTTTGGTCTTGGGTTTAGGTTTATGGCTTAGGGTTGCGGATTAGGGGTTAGGTTTAGGGCTTAGGGGTTACGGTTTGGGGTTTAGGGGTTAGGGATTAGGCTTAGGGCTTAGGGTTTAAGGCTTAGGGTTGTGGATTAGGTTTTAGGTTTAGGGCTAAGGGTTTACGGTTTGGGGTTTAGTGGTTAGGTTTATGGTTTAGGGTTTTATGGTTAGGTTTTAGGTGTTAGGGATTAGGCTTAGGGCTTGGGGTTTAGGGTTTAAGGCTTATGGTTTTGGGGTTTGGGTTAGGGTTAGGGCTTAGGGTTTAAGTCTTATGGGTTTGGATTAGGGTTTATGGTTAGGTTTTAGGTGTTAGGGATTAGTCTTAGGGCTTAGGGTTTAGGGTTTAAGTCTTAGGGTTTTGGGGGTTTGGTTAGGGGTTAGGGTTTAGGGCTTAGGGTTTAGGATTAGGGTTTAGGGTTTAGGGTTAGGGTTTATGGTTTTGTTTTTAACTAACGAATTCATTGTACCCCACAAATAGCTAATGTACACAATCCAAAATAAGTAATGTTTTTAACTAACAAATTTATTCAACCCCAGAAATTCAATACATTTAAGAGAACTTAAACAAATACAAGTCACTCGACTAACATACATAAATCAATGATTTGAACAACTCTCACGCTCAGATTGCATTGGACAGCGACGCCTGTTATTCCCTTCGGCTCCACATCTACTGCATTTTTGTCGGTGCTCAGATGGTTCGACCCAATCCATCTCATTCCTTATCCTTGTTGATTTTGGTCGACCTTTCACACGAATTGTAGTTGGGTCAGGGATAAGTGTCCATGTGTCATTAGAAGGAGGAATAGCCGCTTCATTCCCAAGAGGCCACCATTGTGCGGAGTAAGCTTTTAAGATGTGCTCATTTGTATAAACAACATCTATATATTGGTATTAGTTCAGGCTCACGTAACCACAAGCTGCAATAATATGTGAACATGGATAGTGAAGCGCAGAATACCTTCCGCATTGACAATAATGACCATTCAAGTTAACTGCCCACTTTTGTCTGCCACATTGCGTAATAGGATTGAAGGTCTCCTCTACTTCAAACCTTGTGGAGTGGATGTCATACACGCGAACAATGTGCGAACAAGCTTGTTCTTGATTGTTTCTAAGTTCTTTAACAAGCTTTGAACAATATACTTGCCAATGTTCAACAAAGTACTTTCGACACCTACTGTACATTGATTTGACCAATGCTGTTATGGGAATGTTGCGACAATCCTTCAAAACCTTATTGATACATTTTGAGAGGTTGGTTGTCATGTGGCCATATCGACGTCCTTCTCTATCATAAGCCATCATCCATTTTTCCTTTGAAATGCGATCAATCCAGGTTGCTATGGCTGGACTCAGTGCACGAAATTTTTCTAAATTTTGATAAAAAAAAATGTGCTTGCAAGGAGTGTAGGCTGCATAAAATTAGTTATGAATAAAAATTTTAAGTATATATGAAAGTTAAATAAACGTGACCATCAAATATGAAATCTTACCCAATTTCTTCAACATTTCTTTTTGTTTGGCATTATTGAATTTCCGATTGAAGTTGCTTGCTATGTGTCACACGCAGTAGACATGATAACCGCAGGGAGGTTGCCAACCAAGTGCTTCGTTAGCGACAACGGACTTTATACTCGCGTGTCGATCAGATATCAGACAAATATCATTTTTATCTGTGACGTGTTCACGCAAGTGTGTCAAAAACCATGACCACACTGTCAACGTCTCACCTTCGACCACCGCGAATGCTAGAGGAAGGACACCACCATTTCCATCTTGTGATGTGGCCATTAAGAGGGTCCCACGGTATTTTCCGTACAAATGTGTGCCGACAACTAGTATGATTGGCTTACAGTACTTGAAAGCCTCTTTACATTGGCCAAAAGTCCAAAAAACTCTATGAAATTGACGGTGTTTGCGACTAACCTTATTCCCAACGATAAAATCGTCATGTAGTATTTGAAAATATGATCCAGGAGAATGATTTTGCATGTGTGTTAGCCACGACGAAAGTTTCGCATATGACTCATCTCAATCGCCATATTCAATTGCAATGGCTTTCTGTTTCGCCAACCAAGCTTTTTTGTACGACACCTTGTACGCAAATTCACTGTTAATCCTCTCTTGAATCAAAGAAACTTTTATTGATGGATCTTCTCTGATCATGCCTGTCAATAACATAACAAAATTTAAATGACAATTAACAAAAAATGAACATAATATGAACATAAAATACGTACCTACTACACAAATGGCAATTAAATATGAATCAAGTTTCTCGTTATCTTGTGTCATGGTCATATTCAGACATGTGTGTGGTCTACCCCATTGTGTGACTTTCCACCTATCTGTTTTTTTTAGATAAAATTGCCCTCATATAGACAGGGCAAGGACACTCTACACTTATATTCAAGCAACAAACCACATACTTGTTCGATTTGCTTTCAACAACTTTGAAACTTTGATGCTCCTTCATAACATATTGTTTGACTGCATTTTTGACCGCATCTTTACTATCAAATTTCATGCCAACATATAATTCTTGGCCAACATTAAAGGTCGACGACATCTCCAAACCGCAAATGTCCTCCTCATCAGGATAACTCCAGTTGATATTGTTATAATGTAAAGCATCATTCCAAAATGGATTTTCAATTCGTTGTGCACCTAACAGTTCAAAATAAAAATTCAAATCATACTTATTTAGCATTAAATACAATTGTCATCAAATAATAAATGTATTGTCTAATTTTTTTATACAGCAAATTATACCTTCTGCTGGGTGAACAATTCTTACTGGTTGAATCATGTCAGTGACTTCATCGTCTGTATCAGATATACCGTCAACACTGTCATCTTCGTCAAAAGACTCTTCAACATATGAGTTAGACACAAGATAATCATCATCATCATCATCTTCGTCTATATGTAAATTGCTCATATTTGTTGGCGGTTGTGTCTCATCATTAGATAAATAATTTCCACATGATGTAAGCGAATTTGCAGAATGAAACATTGAACCACCAGCCACATCCTTTTCTATGTACAATTCCAGAACTGACATTTGGTCTTGTTGTTTAAAACTTTCTAGCATCGTTTCAACATCTTCGTTATCGCAAATTTGCAAGGCAATATATTTTTCTGACACTAAAAATCTACAGCTGATAGCAGAAATAATTTCATTATTTTGTAACTTTACCTTATCTCCATTTTTTTTCTTCAAAGCATTGAAACTAATTTCACGTTTAATCTGAATCGCTTTTTTACTGCCTTCAAATATTACACCATCATTATCTTCATATACCCTTCCATTGAAATACAACACTGTTATAACCGAATTCATCGTGTACCTACAAAAACAACATTTTAACACGTCAAATAAATTATAAAATGGGTATCACAAAAAGTCATTATTGGAACTTCAAAATAAAACTTTATTTTAAAAAAAAATTAACTTCAAATCAATTTCAGATTAAGACACTTTAAAAAAATTAACAATTTCAATGTAGTAATTTTAAACTAATCAAGATGTAATCAAAATTATTAACTTTAAATAAATTTCACATCAACACACTTAAATAACACGAACGATTTTATAAAACTTTAAATCCAAACTAATAAAATGTAATCACAAAAGGTCCATTTATTGGAACTTCACATTCAATTTCTCTTTTAAAAAGATTTAATTAACTTCAAATTAATTTCATGGGACACACTTAAAAAAATGAACAATTTCGAGATAGTCATTTTTAACACAAAATAAAATAATTCATGAACGAAGTTAGTAGTATAAATAATAAATCTTAACATTAATAACTTTAAAATGGAAAAAGGTAATTACAAAATTACTATATAGTAAAATATTTGTAGTACGAGAAAAAACAAAGCATCAAATAACACTTTCAAGTTCAACATTTATAAATTTTTAACACACCAACAAATCAACCTAATCTAATTAAAAAAATACTACAACTTCATATTAAAAAAAATCGTACTCAAAATACTTACTTCAAATAAATATGATCTACAATTTTTTTTTATTCAAAGTTCAAACGTTCATCAATTTTTAACACACTAATAAATCATCAACACCAACCTAATTTAATTAAAAAAATAATACAAATTTCATATTCAAAATATTTTATTTTGACTGAAAATATTTTCTTCAAATAAACATTCTTACACAATTTTTTTTATTTTTTACATTTAAACACACACTACCAAGCCTATCAAACATAAAAGCTAATTTAATTTTTTAAAAAATAAATACTTCATACCACAGAAATTTCCAAAGCCACGAAAATGCCAAAGCCACGAAAACGAAAGCAAAAATAAAGTTGAAAGGGAAAGCGCTAAAAAAATGAAGAAGGGGATGGGGTATTTAAGCACCCTAAAATGCAAATGCTGGTGGCGTTTTCAGGTATTCTGGTGGAAACTACACCTATGTAAGTCGCAGGAACGAATGGCGCCTCCCTCTTGCAAATCGCAACCCCCAATGGCGCGTCCCTGAGCACTCTGTAATGTTGCCCCTATCCCTGACTTGCTGCAGTCTGCCTTAGGGCCTTGCGTTTGACTGAGCCATGACCAACTCGCCATTAGTGCTGGCGCTTCCAAAGCCACGTCAGCAAAAGGGGAGGTGCTGGTGGAAAATTTACCATCATAATGATATAAATTCAGTTACTCATTAAAAAAAATAGTAAAATTTATTTTAAAATATTAACTTATTATAAGAAAATAAATTCATTAAATTGGATGATGGATGAATTCATACAATTTCACTTCTAAAGGCAGAGGATCAAAATCCACACGGAATCATAGTTTTTTTTTTTTTTAAGGCGAATGAACGATTGAAAAATAATGTATATATACTTGTAAAACAATCATAAATTATTTACACGGAATTATAGTTGGCTTCTACAATGGACTCCTCTTCTCTTATACATTTTTTTTTTAATAAGCATCCTCTTCTCTTATACATGATTACATGTTAAGGGCTCTTTTAACTTCGAAGCCGCTAAATTGATTTGTTTTTAGTTTTCTTTTACAATGATTTTTAATTGTAATCCATAATCGTGGCTGTAACCTTTTTATTTTTAATTCACACAACCCTGTCGTGATTGCATTTACAACTAGTATATTAGAAAATATTTTTTTTAATTTTTTATGAAAATGTCACATTTTCATTCCTTCTCCTGAAAATAAAAGTGTAGGAAAATATAGTAACAGTGAAAGTTATAACATTTATCAGAATCAATAATCCCCAAAAATAATTTGTTAAAGTTTGTAGCAAACACGAGTATGTAATATTCTCATCCGACAAAATATGATAAGCTACAAGTAGTTTGGATCCTTTAAGTCATATGTCAAGGGTTCAAGCATTGACTATGGGAATAGAATAACACAAGTGGGGAGAGGAATTTCTCCTTAGTTGGTATTCTATTTTTTCGAGAAATTAGTCTCATGACTTTCAATTGTAAAGATGTTCTACTGTTGGCAAAAAAAATTAATATTCTCATGTTAGATTTATCGAAACAATAATTTTAAATTCTCATATTGTATTTTCTTAGAGCATTTTTAATGCACATATTTCATGAGTTGCTTAAAATTAAACAATATTGCTTAATAAGTTTTGATCATTGGAGTAGAAGAGTTACTAAAGTGTTGCTTAAGCGAGTTGCTTATATAAGCAATCATTGCTTAATTCATCCTTACCAATTAAAGAATAATTTTTCAATTACAAAAATTAATATGGGTCAAGTTTAGCACTCACTCTAGTAACTTTAGTATTGAAATAAATTTTGTGTAAAATTTTTAAATTTATGTATCATTGTAGGACTTACAAATTTAAGAAAAATAATCAATGTTCTTACAAATCTTCCTACTACTTTTTATTGTAAGTTTTAAACATGTTTTATATTTTCAAGACATTATATGCATTATATGCATGTACTTTTCATTCAATACTTACTATATAAAAGGTAATAGAAGGATTTATAAAATGATATAACATTACTCTTATGAAAATCAACTTTTAGGTTATGTTTAACAAAACTAACCAAAAAGTTAATTGCAAATTAAAAAGTTAACCGGTAATTAAAAGTCAGAAGCTGGAAGCTGCAAAAATAACTTATTAAATTATGTAAGTGTAGGATAAAACTAAGTGTTAAAATAATTGAAAAACATATAATGAAAAAATAATAATAAAATCATGATCTATTTAAAAATAGTAACTAAGAAATTGGATAAATAGAGGATAAAAATGAAAAAATATAAAAAAAAATCAGAAACTAAAAGATAGCATTTTAAAAATATTACTTAAAATAACATTTTAAAAATTATTAAAACAATTTATTTATCAAATAATCAAATAAGTTTTTCAAATAATAAAAAAATTAAAAATTAATTAAATTATTTTGTCGAACACAACTTTAATATATGAAACAAACACACTCAATGTAACCACAACACTAATTTAAAATTATGAGTTTGTTAAAATGTATTATTACTATTTGTCATTTTATCCTTGTAAATTTTGATTTTTTGGCCAAACCAATCTTTAATTTACGCTAAAAATTTGTCTCTTTCACAAAATGTATTACATGATAATTGAACCCATTCTTTCCACAAACTCAGCAATTAATAAAATTCTCAATACATTGCTCAAAAACAACATAATTCATTAATCATTATTATTTGAAACTCATCAACAACTTCTTTTGTTCTTTATCTCTCCTTATCATATTACTCTATCAAATTCCTTATTTCTTTTCACTTCCTTTCTCTCTTAAAAGGTATCTAAAAAACACTTTTCTTATCTGAAAGAAACAGCAGAAGAAAAAAAGATGGTAAACACTAATAAAAAAACTAAATACTTGTTTATTTTACCGTTTCAGATCGTTGGCACTAAATTATTAGTTCTCCTTATCCTTGAACGTACATTTGAAGCTTTTCAACTAAAACCAAACACACTCTAAACACCGTCAAAACAACCGTCCACCACAAGATCGTGTCCGGTTACAAACTCGGAGTCACCGCACGCAAGAAACAGCACCGCATCCGCGACATGCTTCGGCGTCAAAAAGACACCTTTCAACCTAGAGCTCTGCGCGTACTGCTTCTGCAACTCCTTCGTCTCCATCGCGGCATGCGCGGCACGTGTCAGCGGCGTGGTCAACCCACTCGGCGAGACGCAGTTCACCCTAACACCATGCGCTCCAAGCTGCGCGCTGGCCGCGTGCATGAGCCCCTTCACCGCGTGCTTCGACATCACGTAGTCGGTTCGCCGCAGGCCGCCGTGCGACGCTGACACGCTCGCCGTGCACACAATGCTGCCCCTCACGCGCCGCTCCACCATCGACCGCGCTGCGTGCTTCACGCACGCTGCCATGCCCCGCGCGTTCACGGCGAGGAGACGGTCGTACGCGGAGAAGTCGAGGTCGAGGATTGTCTGGTCGGAGGGACTGAGGATGCCCGCGTTGCTGAACATGATGTCCAGCTGGCCGTGAGCGTTGACCGTGGAATCCACGAGGTTTTTGACTTGGTCTTCGTCTGTCACGTCACAACGGACATAGCTGCACCTGAAGTATACACAAATACAAATACTGAAATACTTATCTTTCTAAACTATATTTTCACTATTTTATGGTAGTGACCAAGATTATTAAACTTGAAAGTTTACGCAGATTCGTTAAAGTTTGATAGACTCGACTCATAAATCCAACTTATAAATTTATAAGAGTCTATTTTGTATAAAAATAATAATAAAATATATATAAATAACATATTAATTAAAAATTTCAATAATATAATAAAGCAAAACACTAAATTATAAAGTTTCGAATATTTAAATAACCAAGTCTAGTAATAATACATCACTACCAGATAATAACTTGTAGAGGTTATAGTAGTGGTAGATCATTCTCATCGAAGGTTTGATGTTATTAGAAAACAAAGATTTGACATTATTAAAGGTGAAAATTTGTATTTGAGAATAACACACTAAATAAAAGTATGTTGAATACTAAACAGATAGAAAACAATAAAAAATAACTTACATTTGATCTAATTTTTTTAACTTGCTAACTCGTTGACTAGGTGGTAAACTCGAGAGTTTATTAAGTTTACTCAGAGTTTATAGAGTTTACCCTAAGAATTAACGAGTTAACTCGAGAGTTTGATAACCATAATAGTGATTATTAAACTTAGGATAATCATATATTATCATTTATTTTTAATACTCTATTAATATATTTTTTTATCATATTATAAATCTTATTATAATTATATTTTTCTTTTTTTTTCTCTTTTTAGATAATTAGATAGATTATTGAAATTTTATCAAACATTATTCTTAACTGTCTACTTTTCACTATTCACCATTTGAAACAAAATAATCGTTGTCTTTCAAGTTATTTTACACATATTAAGAAAATAATAATAATAATAATAATAATAAATAAAAAAGAATAATTATTTTACTTTAATATTATTAGAAATTTTTAAAAAGATAATTAAAGTTATATAAAAAAAACTAAAATCATAATTATTTTAAAATAATTTTTTTCTGTTACGCACTAATTATTATAAGACAGACAGAGTATTATAATTTGTAAAAGTGTAGAAGATTAGTCAATATATTAGGGGTATTTAAACCTAAATCGATTTAAATAAAAATAAAAAATTACTAAAAAAATCCTAAAATCAAACCAAATTGATCTTTTTATTTGTTTAGATGTTTTTTTTATAATTTATCGGTTTAGTTCAGATTATAATTTGTGTTTTTAAAACTAAATCAAACCTAAAACACTTATATTAGTACTTATATAATGTATACCATTTTATTTTTTCAAACAACTTTTTGAAGATATATTTAGTTTAAAATAAATAAAAATTTGATAAATTTTTATTATAAAAGAATTAAGATTCGTAGATTATTATTAGCAATTTTTTAATGTAACTTAATTTAAAAGATGAAAAGAAACTATATTAATTTTAATAAAATAGTATTTTAGTAAAAATCACAAAAATCAAACCAAATTAAATTGTAAAATATTGGTTTGGATTTTTTAAAAATGAAAATTGAACCGCATATGTTTTATAAATTTGGTTTGACTAACTTTTAAATGAAAAATCAAAGCAAAACAAGCTACCAACATTCCTTTAATATATAGCTCAAATTTAGAATTATTCAATTTGTAAATTACTACCCTCCGGCCTCATATATATGTAAAAAAATTGATTTTTATCTTGGACTAAAATATAATTAAATCTAACTAATTTTATCCCTATTTAATGATATTATTTTTAAATATTTTTTCATTTAATTACAATTCTATTTTTAAGAACTCTATTTTATTCCTATATGAAATTTTAATGAAGGACATTTTAAAATTACTTGACATTTTGTTTATACATAAGTAAAGTTGAATTTCTATCATTTTTTTTTTGTTACACTCATCTAAATTGTAAACTATCATTTGACCAAACGTATATTTTATCATTTTCACTCAAATTATATATGATTTAGATAGTATTTCTTTTTCTACTCTTTTAAGTAAAAGTTAAATTAAGCATACATTAACAAATAACTTTAATAAAGAAAAATGAAGAAATATAACTTCAAAAAAGAAAATGACTAAAATAATTTTAAAAATAGTTAATGCAACAAAACTTTTAAAATGAAATATTGTCGAATAACTTGTATTTTACTTTTATAGTTTTTATTTTAAAATTTATCTTTATAACTATTTTTTTTAAAAGGTTGGGTCAATATAAAATTATGTCCAAGCATAATTTAATCATAACTTTATTAAACATACTATTATTATCAACCTAGCCAACAGTGAAGAGTTTGAGTAATTTTACATTAAAAGTTTTAGTCCAAACCATTATGTGAAATGTGTAAATTACAAAGCCAAACATGAACTTAGTAATAGTAGTAATTTTTTGTTTCCACAGTAAGATTATGCAAGAATATCTTGTACCTGTGAGAGCCAATGGATGCTGCTACTTGGATACCCAGGTCATCTTGGATGTCTGCAATCACAACCATTCGTGCACCATGGTGAGCAAACAGACGCGCCGTCTCTTCGCCGATGCCGCTGGCTCCGCCGGTGATTATGGCAACTTTGCCGGCTAACTTTTTCTGGCCACTGTTGTGGATTGAGTTTGCTGATTCAGCCATTCTATATTATCTTCTCAGTAATGTGAGGCTCTATGGATAGAGAGGACCAAGCCTAATTAATCTCATGTGCTCATATATATATACTCTAGTTATGTCAAGCTTTCTCACAAACAATCACATTAATTATTTCACCTACTACAACCACTGACGTCACAGTACACTCCCACACTCATATTGATTTTAGGAAATAAATAAGTTTTTTTTTAGTCAAAGATTATGTATTGGTGTCTTCTAATCCAGAGAGACTAATTTTACTCCATGATTGTTACTTGTCCCGAAAAATCTCCTACCAGATCTTATATCACTATATATGGATCCTATTAATTTGTAAATAAGTTTTCATAAAGATTAATAATACGTTCTTATCCATTATTGAAATTTATTAATGATTGCAAATGTTAGTGGATTTTACTTCCTTTTAAGGAATAAGTTAATTGACACCTAAACTTATTATAGCCTCATTATCTTAGCAAAGGAATAAAGAAAAAAGAAAAAAGTTTTATATTATTTAAAGGTCGAATATATGTTAAGTTTATCGTTATTTCTCGTTTTAATCTTATATTCCTTTCGAATACTACCACAGAATTATCGTACAAAAGAAACACTACTCAAAATGAAATTCGAAGTTTGATACAGAAAAGTTTTTTTTATCGGCCTATTTTTTTTCTATTATATTATTTATGCACAGAATTTAAGGGGAAAAAATTCTTGTTGGTACATAATACATTGTGTTTAATTTTCCTACATTATCGCTGTAAATATTTGTATACTTTAATTGATAAAAAAACCATTTTAAATATATTTTAAATAATTATTGTAAAGTCTACAAATTTAATACACACAATAATTTTTTTTAAGAATACACATAATAATTAATTATTAGATGATAGTATAAAAACATATTTATACCATGAATTATGTAACAAAAAAATTTATAGCATGAACGTTTTTTTAATTAAATTCATACTTCTATTAGAATTTAATATACACATCTTTAAATACACACACAAAACAACAATCTAATTTAAGGTCGTGATAAAATTTTTTTTTTGAGATAAAAGGTCGTGATAAATAAAGTTATAAAAAAAAGGTCATGATAAATAACAATAAATATGCATGTGCAAATACTGACATGCAGTGTACTAAATTAAATATGCTTTTTGGCACTGGTCTACATTGACATACTGCAAAATAAAAATATTTTAACGTATAAAAAAGTGAACACTCAAACAATGCAATATTTACTATTAATTTGTAGGGTATTAACCGTTGAGTTTAACTGGTGCATGAGTTAATACTTGTGATATTGAGTTTGAGTCTCGATTATATTAGGTCAATTATATTAGAGGTGTTTGGTTTGATTGTTTTTTGTTTTCATTTTTTTAATTGAAAATATAAAATAGTGATGAAAATGTGTTTGGTTGAATTTCTGAAAATATTTTCAGTAAAATTAAAAATAGGAAATGATCAGAAAATGAAAATAATAAATTCTTATTTTTAATTAAGAACAGAAATCTCATTTCGGATAAAATGAAATTGCGGTGATAATAAATGTAATTTTAAGCAAATATAAAAATACAAAAAGATAAGAAGTCAATATATCATAAATTTTCAGTATTTTTATTTCATAAAAATAAAAAATAAAAAGTCAAATCAAACATATTTTTAAAATTTTAATATTTTAAAAATGAAAACAATTTTCAAAAAATAAAACAAAAAATAAAATTCAAACATACCCTTAAATATTCTGAGAGAAAGTACTATTAATTATTACTACCGTAGTATTTTTTTATTTTTTTTTAGTGTTTATATGCCACTTTATTGCATGTAGGTGACACATGAATCAAAGAGCAAAAGGGCAGACCTCTAGCTAAAACCTTACAATCCTCTACCACGAAACCCCAAAAGAAGTAACTATTACCAATTATTTTCGCCATCTACCAAGCAAGAAACAAAATGATAAGCAGATTTAACTCTATATGTTTCCAAATCAGAACATCTTCCATGTCATTCCTCTATGTTGGAATCTCAATGTCCGAAGGAAAAAGAGAATTAATCAAATTAATGTCCCAAAGATAAGTGCCCTTCTAGAAAAGGTCATGAACCAAAAGATGTTGCATATCCGAATCTGGAGCAGGAATGTGAATTTTATGTTCTGGCATAATTGACACCCATTTATCTCCCCATACCTTGTAATTTTACGATCATCCTCCATTAATTCTCCAAAAAGTTCCTTGGTCAATGTATATTAAATATTTGGCTTGCAGTGATAAGATGACTTGCTTGCTTGCAGTGACTCACATTGGGGATCGATAATATTTAGCTTAATTTAGTTCTATTTTTGAATCAACATCTGATGTATAAAAAGTTACGTTGTTCAGAGATTACAACTATTTTATTTATGAGCCAAAATTTTGTTCAAACTAAATATATATATATTATTATTGTTACCATTGTGTGCAGCATGATTTTTTTTTTCAGAATACTTAACATAATAATAATAAATAAATAAACAAACATGTCCCACGAACCACTAGTACCATACTATTACCTTGTCCTATTATAATTGTTATTTTAAATTATTTGAAAATGATCAAGAAAAATTAATAAATACATAATAATTTTACAAAGTTAATTTTATCATATTAGTATTTTTTTTCTCCTTTTTAGCTAATATCATTAATATTATAAGGGCCGGAAATAAGTGAAAAATAATTAATATGTATTATAATAAAAAATTAAAATAATAATTATTTTAAAATAATTTTTTTCTTCTTACAGTATAATTATTATAGGATGAACGGAGTACGATATGACTTCCCTGATTATATAACGGAAAAATCAGATACAGAATTGTGTTAGAGAATTGCATTTTGCATGTGGTATAAAATCTGGTCCAAGTGGCCAACTGAAATGAATGAAAAACACGTTTTGTCAGTTTTGCTTTTATTTGACAGCTCAATACAACTCAATATGTGTCCTTTTTCTTTTAGTTTTTAATATAAAAATTATATATAATGTTTTTCTTTTTATTCTTATACTGACTTTCTTAATTATTTTTTACGTATTTCAATAAAAAATTACTATAAATTTTAAACAAAAAATAAAAAGACTTATATACAATCTCAAAAAATTTCAAGTTGCATGGTGCAATTCACTGCTTTTATTTTATTTTATTCCTTTAAAAAAATTATATTATTTCAATAATACTTTTCTTAAAATATTTTTATTTCTCTTTATTGCATTAATTATTTTATTTTACATTTTTATTTTCACCTTCTCTTTCTCCATTATAGAAAAAAATATAAAAAATTGTTCCAATTGAATTTCTACAAGTTAAATGGTTAATGTAAAATATTTATTAATTTTATTAATAAATTTTTTTGTTAAATAATATCACTTGGATCAATAATTTGTGAGTAACTAAACAAATGTATAATTTATTTATTTTTTTCTGCTCATTTTTTTATATCACCTTTTCCTTGACAAAGTGCATATTTCCCACACGATAACATTAAAAAGTCAATACCAAATAATTGATAATTTACTTTAAACTCTGATAGTTGGGAGTGACTTTTGTACTTTAGTTTGAATGTGAAAAACGTGTTCTTAAATATTTCATGTCTAATTGTGATATGTTATAATAATTGGACAAAAACGTTAAATATAAATCTGTATTTTTATTTTTATTTTCAAAATCAAAGAGTAATTATTTGATAAATTAAAACCTTAGAGATTACTTTTCCCTGAGAAAGCTAATTCGAAGTAACGTATTGGTATTTGCGGACTGAACTAGTTTTAATTTGTTGGATATAATTATAAAGTTTAAATATTTTTTTAGTTTTTCTAATTTAATATTTTTTGGCTTTTTATACCGCATAAAAAATTATTTTAGTTCTTGTAATTTTTTTTGTCCTTTAAACGGTTAATAAATTTTTTTTTTACTATTTAAAGTGTTATCTAAATCACTTTAAGATGAAAAATAAAACAAATATTATTTGTAAGGATTAAAATAAATAAATAAATAATTATAAGAAAAAAAAATACTAAATTAGAAGGACTAATAAAAAGTATTTGAGCCATTCTATTAATTATTACTTTTATCATTCAACTTTTTTAAAATCAAGTTTAATATATTTAAAGCATACTTAAATTGAACAAGATCTTTTTTTTCTTTTCACTCGTTTGAGAATATTAAATTTACTTTTTAATAAAAGACTAAAAAGATATAGAATAAAAGAAAACATGAGACACGAACAAAATTGATTCAGTAGCCAAACGAACAAACTTAAAATTAACTCAGAATTTAAATTATTCACAAATATATCAATATATAAGATGCAATTTAAGAAATAAGATTTTAGAAAATATTACCATGATAATACTAATATGTTAATTTTATCAATATATTTTATATATACAAATAGGTTTAGTTTGAATTGAATTAGATCATTGTTTAGAATTGGATCGAAAATCCAATCTAATATGTAATTTATTCTTCTATTAAAATAGGAAATCGTGTTATTGAGAAACAACACTTTCTTGATTAAGGCAAGGAGGCAAGGGTTCGGGTGATAGCACGGGATGAAGTCCAAGTCTAAAGAACACAAAAAAATAACAAAGTGCTACAAATGCAACTAAAAGGGACATTTCAAGAAAGATTGTTCAAAGTTGAAGAAATATGGTGAAGGGACATCCCGCTTAGCAAATGTGGCAGAGATTAATGATTCAGATTACTACAGTGAGGGAGATGTCTACTATAGCGAAGGAGATGTTTTATCTGGTTCTTGCAGTCAACTGACAGATGCATGAATTCTTGATTTTAGATGTTCTTACAATATGACTCCTAATAGGGAGTGATTCACCACATACAAGTCAGGTAATTTTGGCAATGTCTATATGGGTAACAACAAAGCATGTGTTGTTGTTGGAAGGGGACAGGTGCAGATTGCTATGGATGATGGTGGATTAAGAACGTTATGTTATGTATGATATATCCTTGAGTTGAGGAATAATTTGATCTTACATGGTACCTTGCAGGCCAATGGTTTTAACTATAGAACTGATGGAGATCGAGATACCCTCAGAGTGTGTAAAGGGGTGTTGACTATGATGAAAGCACAATGAATTGTAGGAAATATTTATAGGCTACTAAGGAGTACAATTATAGGCTGAATTGCATCTATTGAGTCTAATGATGATGCTACCATATTATGGCACCAGCGTTTGGGTCATCTCAATGAGTGTGGGATGCCAGAGCTTCATAAGAGAGGACTTTTGAAAGGAGTTAAGAGTTGAAAGTTAGACTTGTGTGAGTATTGTGTGCTTGGGAAACAAAGACCAGAGAGCGGTTTAAAGCTGTGAAACACACCACCAAGTGGATTCTAGATAATGTGCATATTGATGTGTGACATCCTACTAGAGATTCGTCCTTGGGTGGTTCTCACTATTTTGTGACCTTCATTAATGATTTTTCCCGCAAGGTCTGGGTGTACTTCATGAAACAAAAATCTGAAGTCTTTGAGAAGTTCAAGTTGTGGAAGGCTGAGGTGGAGAACCAAACATGTAGAAAGATTAGGTACTTGAGATCCGATAATGACAAGGAATACACAAACTCACAGTTTTAGAAATTCTATAAGGAACATGGCATTCAGAGGCATTTCTCAGTGCGAAAAACACCACAATAGAATGATGTTGCAGAAAGAATGAATAGGTCCCTTAACAAAAGGGCATGGTGTCTAAGGTTGCAAGTTGTCCTTTCTAAAGGTTTTTGGGCAGATGCGGTGAATATGGCATGTTATTTTCTCCATTGATCACCATGAACATCATTGGATGGGAAAGTTGCACAAGATGTTTAGACTGGTAACCCTGTTGATTTTAATAACTTGAGATTATTTGGGTGTTCGGATTTTGTGTATATATCCAGTGATGAGAGATCTAAACTTGATCCAAAGTCCAAAAAATGTGTTTTCGTAGGTTATTCCAAAGGTGTGAAAGGGTTCAAGTTTTGGGATCCAATTTCCAAGAAGATGGTGATCAGCAAGGATGCAGTGTTTAATGAGCAATTCATATTACTAGAGATAGTCAAGACAAATATGCCAATGTTTGATGGAGCTTCCCCCAACTCCATGGAGGTTCAAGTGGACTTTGAGCAACTGTTAGTGATTCCTGAGAGGGTAAAACCATGTAGACCAAGACCTGAGGCCATGACCCCACACCTAAGCCTAGATTGGTAAGACTAGGTGAACCACATTAAGAGTGCAATCTTGTCAAAGATAGAGATCGTCACACCATTAAACCCGTTATCCAATATGGGTTTGAAGAATTGGATAAGTTGGTTGCTTTTGCACTTCTCAATAGTCTTGTAGATCCTTATACTTTTCAAGACGCTATGAATAGCCTGGAGAAAAATAGATGAACGATGGGTGCTATGGTGGAGAAGATGGAGTCTTTGTAGAAGAATCATACATGTGAGCTAGTTGAGCTTCCTATGGGCAAGAGAATCATAGGATACAAATGGGTGTACAAGAGGAAACCTCTAGTATCAAAAAAAGAAGGGAAAAAGTTCAAGGCTCGCCTAGTAACAAAAGGATATGCACAACAAAAAAGGGTTGATTATGATGAGATTTTCTCCCCAGTCATAAGACGCACTTCTATCAAGGCAGTGCTAGCCTTGGTAGCTAGTCATGACATGCACTTAGAGCAAATGGATGTGAAGACAACCTTTCTTCACGGTGATCTAAATGAGAAAATTCACATGGAGCAGCCAGATGGGTCCAGTAAAGATGGACCAGGTCAGTTGGTTTGTAAGTGGAAGAAGTCTTTGTATAGATTGAAGGAGTCTTTAAGGCAATGGTACAAGTGGTTTGATTCCTATATGCTTCAGATTGGCTATAAATGATGTGAGTATGACTGTTGTGTTTTCATGAGGATCCTTGATGATGGCTCTTTTATTATTCTGCTACTATATGTTGATGATATGTTGATTGTTGATTATCATTTGTGTGATGTGAATGAGTTTAAATCAATGTTGAGCAAGGAGTTTGACATGAAGGACTTGGGTTTTGCCAAAATGATTCTTGGGATGGAGATTCACATGGACATGAAATCCAGACGACAATGGCTCTCACAACAAGGCTATGTTGAGAAGGTGCTAGACAAGTTCAACATGAGCAATGCAAAGCTTGTGTTACTCCATTGACAAAATACTTAAGCTTTTTGTAGACCAATGTCTGAAGAGAGATGCTGAGGTGGACTACATGTCAAAGGTTCTTTATGCCAGTGCAGTTGGTTGCTTGATGTATGCTATATATGCACTAGACCAAATGTGGTCCTATTTGTTGAAAGTCCATAATTCAGTCTCTTTTGGCAATGTCAATAACTAAAATAGAGTATATGGCAGTAGTAGAGGCTAGCAAAGAAGTTGTGTGGTTAGTGGGGTTAGTGAAGGAGTTGGACATTGAACAAGGTGAAGTTCAATTGTATTGTGATAGTCATAGTGCTATTGATTTGGCAAAGAATCAAAGATATCATGCTAGAACCAAACATATTAATGTGAGGTTCCGATGGATTAGGGAATTGATGACATTTGGTCAGGCTTTGCTTAGGAAGGTCCACACTTAAGAGAATGCAACTGATATGTTTACCAAGGCGATCACAACCGACAAGTTCAAGTGTTGTTCGAACTTGTTGAATGCTGCTTAGTGCTAGACATTACAGGACCCCAAACTTAGAACACTATGAAGTGTACTTGTTGTTTGGAGTGGAGTGTAAAGGCCACATGTTGTTGGGTTACGAAGCAAGTTGGGGGTGCAGGGGCAAAGTCCCCGTAGAACATGTAATATTGTGCGCGGATTAAAATAAGATCATGTATGCAATTTTAAGATCATGTACATGTATATTATATAGTATATCATGATATAACCCCATTGTTTAATGAACAAGAAAAAAATCGTTATGCTGTCGAGGACGTAGGCACACTTGTTGAACCTCGTTAAATCTTTTGTGTTTGCGTGTGTGTGCGATTTCTATCATTCTCTTTAGAATTTTGGGTGCTATTGCTAATAATTGGTATCAGAGTCGATGGTTCAACTTGGTGATCGACTCGGATGAGTAAAACAGAGGCAGTGGATCCACGGATATTGGGATCCTGTGTATCAAAAGTCTACCTAGCAGGTGAGTCCATGCATGGAGGCCATATAGCGGGTCACGCAGGTGTTGCAGCAGTACAAGGTACTAGAACATGTTGGTGATAATGGCTAGGTAAGCCGGGACAAACACGATTAAGCTCTAAGAACCACCATTAGATACTCGTGGGTTAAAAATGGCTTCCGCTCAAGGGGAAGGCTACCATGTGGAAGGGACTCATATTTGAGGAAGAAATTGTTAAAGTATAAATGTGAGGTGAAATCCCACATCGGGTAAAAATAGAAAAGTTAACTATCATATAAGTGAGGACAAAATCCTTAAAGTTGAGTCTTATGATTTTGGATTAAAATGTGGTGTCAAGTTCATTTATACCTTTAAATTCCAAACATGTTTCATCAATTTCGAGATTTGGGTACCAACCACTCCTTTACATTTTCTCTCACATTCAAGGTATGAAAAATCACAACCTTATGTATCTTAGTTCTATAAAATACAAGGTCATGTCAAGCATAAGGTGGTCCAAGCCTAGCCCTTCTCCCCCTGCTGTTGCAGTACAATTGATTTTTAAGGTAAAAAATCGATTCTTTAGACAAAAAAAAAAATCAATTTTCTTTTACATAATGTTATTTTTCACTTATTTCTTTTAAACCAAACAATATAATATATCATTTTATTTCTATTTTATTTTATTTTTTAAATTATCTCTCTTGTATTTCTATCTATTTTATTTCTTTTCTCCTCTAAACCAAACATTACATAAAGTGTTATGTATTACTTTCATGTGAGCTAATTTCAACTGGAAAAAAATTGGCACACTGAGAAAATGCTTTTGCAGTGACAAAAGAGAAACATGAAATTGAACTTAACCCTTGCTTGTTAAACATGAAATTCCAAGTAGCTAGAAGATATTACGTCGTTCCATAAATTCATTTCTGGTTAATTAAATAATCATGCAGAATGCTAAAAGAAATAAACAAAATAATTAACTGCTCCGTTTGTAATCAACAAATACAGGTTGGCTAACCAAAATGATCTCAATGGAGGTCATTCATTCCAAATACCAGACCATTGCAATGTTGAACTACTACTGAGGTTGTCACATTTGCCATTTGCTACAACAAAAAATTTACAGACCCGCAAGAATGGGGCAAAAGAACACTTGCCAAAAGTTGTTAGCATAGCCATCTTGGAATTGCTGGAGTCATTTAACAGTGATCTGAATGTGACTCATAAAAATCACTTGGGCATGGAGACATAACCTCTTGTTCCAGTATCTGTAACACTTGGTTCATCGATGGACGTTCATCCGCGTTTGCATCAGTGCAACTTGCTGCTAGTTCAAGGATTACTTCAACAGATTCCAAATCTGCATCAGTGCATCTTTTGTCTACTACGTCTTCCAGTCTATTTTCTCTCAGGAATGTGTTCATCTGCAAAATATTATCCTCAGTTTATTAGCTAGGAGTGAAAAAAGAGGAGAAAACAAAAGTTCATGTGACTCTTGTGCATTCAATGAGTTAAAGCTTACCCAACCAACAACATTTACACCTCTCCTTGCAAAGGAAGGATCTGTTGGTCTCTTTCCAGTTACAAGTTCTAGCAATAGCACTCCAAAACTATACACATCTGATTTCTCAGTGGCTCTCCCACTTTGTAGATACTCTGATGTTGACATATAAGAAAAAAATCATCAACTATAAGTTATTTCTCATGAGATTAGTTACTACAATTTAGAATAGTATAAAGTATATAACACTGCATAAAAACATGTTACATTTACAAAAGGAAAGTTAGTAGCTACATTCAAGATGTTTAACCAGATATGAATGGATATTATTTAGAATGCTACTTAATGAATAATTGGGTGAAGTATTTTACATGATTATTTATCTACAAATTTATACCTAGGTAATTTATCTCTCAAAGACACATCAAATATCTAAGTTCAAACAATGACACACTTATAGAAAATTTCAGTGTCCTAATGATTGTACACCCTGAAAAGAGAGATCAGAATCCAGATGCCAGTGGTGTGCAGAACTAAATACATACCTGGAGCTAGATAACCAAATGTGCCAGCAACCACTGTTGTAACATGGGCATCTTCATCTACCAAAAGTTTTGCAAGACCAAAATCAGAGACACGGGGCTCCATGTTCTCATCAAGAAGGATGTTGCTGGATTTTATGTCGCGATGCACAATTTTTGGGCAGCAGTCATGGTGCAAGTAAGCCAATCCCCTGGCAGAACCGAGAGCTATCTTTAGGCGAGTACTCCAATTCAGTGATTGCTCAGTATTTTCTAAAGCAGAAAGGATTCATGAAAAGGTTAGCAAATGAAGAACTGAAGAGTTTGTCATCATGAAACCCCCACACCCTTCTCCTAGACCTCATTCCAAACAAAATTCATAGATCACGAATAATGCTGTCCCACCAAGAAATTTTTTATAGGATTCAACTAGACTTTTGACAAGATTCAAAGGTGGTAGCTAGATAAGTCAAATAAATAAGGACCACTCTGCCATGTAAGAGTCTAACAATGCCAACTCATTCCCACCAAATTTTGCATTCTTATGTAATGGCACAAAAAGATAGATGGTACATAATACATACATAATGAATCATACCATGCAAGAGATCATCTAAGCTTCCCATGGCTAAATAATCATATATTAGAAGCTTAGTAGAAGGTAGGCTGCAGTAACCACGCAGGTTAACTAGATTAATGTGCTTGATGCTACCCAATATTTCTAGTTCCCTTTCAAACCCCTGATCAGAACCTTCACGGCTTCTATCAATCCTCTTTACAGCAAATGTACCACAATCATTCATCACCATTCGGTAAACGGTACCAAATCCTCCAGACCCTACCACATCATCTTCATCAACAGACTCCAACTTTTCTATGATCTCCAACGATGTGTATGGCATATCACCATGGAAGGTGATGAGTTTTGTACCTGTTACAAGACCATTTTAGTATTTACAAAGAAGAAAAGGACAAAAATTTGTTATGTTCTTTTCTGTGCTGAATAGGAGTGTTAAATTTGAAATACCATCATCCTTCCTACTTGATTCTGGATTGACTTGATCCTTCACTTCTATGTATCTCCTGGCAGCTCTTTCCTTCTTTGATAGCAAACAAATCCATAGTAATGAAAGTGTTATAACAAGTGCAAGGCCCATTAGTGTTATTGCACCAACTAGCACCCACTTCACATAATGTGAAGATCTTTTGTCAGGGACTGCATCATACAAATTCAAACAGTGATTACTCTATGTAAATTTGATTATAAGATCTACCAAGCCAAAGTGTACTTAAAAGTAGAATATTTCCAACTCTTAATACAACAATACAACATCTTCCTGCTTACTAAATGAAGAAAATATTGAATTGAATGTTTTTATATTTTCAAAGATATTAAATGCATTTGCTTTTTATATTTAACATGGCTGATTAAAAATTGGGAGAATCAATATTAATATGAAGATATTGTAGGAGGATATAGCATTATTGCTGAAAATACAAAGCACTGGATTCGACTTGCCTGCAGCTTCATCACTTTCAGCATGTGGTAGCACCACTGGGAAACCAAGTGATGTCCTACATGGTTTCTGAACTTGCCTCCCACAAAGATCTAAATTCCCAATAAACCTATTCATATGCAATGAATTTATAAATAGAAGCATATACACAGACAACAAAGCCAACCTTCCACCACTTAGTGCGAGGACCAAATAGGTTAGCAACATAACAAGAACTGATTTAAAAGAAAGTTAACCAAAAATGAATGTTATCTCTAAGAAATTAAAAGAGGAAAGTTATTATTAGAAAGTGTAGCATTTAATGTTATCAAAACATCCCTACTCCAATTGTAATAAAAGCTTTCTATTTATTCATTCATTAATCATTGCCCTAAGGGCAATGCATAACAAAGCCTTCATTACATTATGTAACAGTTTAAATATTACTTGGTCGAAAGGGTAAAACGTATCAGCCTAGACACAACATCATTGGGCAAGAGTGCTTACGCATTGCTCCCAAAGGTGCTCAGTACTCCAATGTCGGGGATTTCACCGGAAAAGAAATTGGTTGACAAGTTCCTAAGACAAGCAGAATAGCACATACTGAATCCCAAAGCTATGGTTATCAATATCATTATCCCAAAGCTATAGGTTGAAATAAACTTACAGAACTCGCAACTGTGTAAGACGGCCAATAGAAGAAGGAATAGCACCCTTCAATGAGTTGCTTGATAAATCCCTGTATTTGAACTTTCCGTTAAAATCTTTAAATTGAGAGTTAAAATGCAGTTGAAATATAAAACCATGTTAAGAGCCCAAACACAGACAGTTCCATAAGAAAGGTAAACACCAATTAAAATCATTGCAAACAAATAGGACAAAATAATGGGGAAGAAATAAAAGATAGGGCCTTACAATACATGTAAAAAGGAAAGATTTCCAATATTTGATGGGATGCCTCCTTGTAAATAATTAGCTCTCAAGTACCTATCATTAGAATCAGATGAAGTATGTCCACAAATTACAACAAAAGGAAAATTCACATATAAACATAAATTTCTAACAAAGCACTGAAGTAATTTTCACTTACAGTGCTCTAAGCTCAGTACAATTGCTAATTTCATTAGGAATAACTCCATGTAAGCCATTTTGATGAAGTGCCCTGATTCATTGCAAACACAAATCAAAGATGTTACATTTTTCAACTTTGGGCAGTGAATGAATTGGAAAGGACAATGTTATACTACTACTTACAGTCTATGCAGTCTACTGAGTTTGCCAATGCTGGGAGATATAATCCCCCCCAGTTGCATATAAGGTAAATTTCTGAACCACACAAGACAAAAACAAGTGTCACACACTCAAACTCAGGAGGAAAATGAGAAAATTAAGTGTCCTTTAGTTTGAGAAATCATTAATTAATGATGAAAAAAATCTTTTTTTTTTCTTCTCAAACCAAGTATAGATATCAGAGAATTTGTACAGTGTGTGCTGCTTACATACATTGATCGAACTCGTTGTTCCCCAAGATGACAAGTGATACCAGTCCATGTACAGTGAGACTCATCAGACTTTCTCCAGTTGCTGAGAAAATTCCTTGTGTCATTCAAAGTGCTTTTGACCTCCAACAATGCCAATCCTAATAGATGAATAAAAAAATCAGAAGTTTGAAAATTTAAATCTGCATTGTTAATTTTATCCCATCTTTGAATAACAAAAGAAGTTAGAGAAAGGTGACAACTGAAAACTACCCAAAATGCAATAATCATTCATCATAAACAATTAAAAAAAATGAAAAACAATACTATTATTAATGCCTTGTTTATTTAGTGACTCAATGGCAACCAAAGCCAGAATATGTATTAGGAAGGAAAAAAAAAAGTGAAGCACCAATAGAAAAGGGTTTAACTTCAACCCAGAAAGAGACAAAAGGGGTTCATATATAGTTCTTACCATCTAGCGTCAGAGCAAGAGAAGAAGGGCACAAAACAGTGGTGGGAATCACCACCATCAACATCAACACTACAAGACCCATTTCAAATCCAGCCTTCAAGATGGACTCTTTTGCTCACAACTTATTTGGGTGGTGGAATTGAAGTGGAATCACTCAGTGAGAAAGTGTCAACAGTGATGATGATTCCAGTTGGTGGAGTTGTGATGGCAAAATGGACCTCAAAGGGTCACCACCATGATTAAAACTTTAAACTAGCCAAAGCTAATAATTTGAACTTTTGAAGCATGGAGAGAGAGAGAAAGCACAGGGAATGCTTCTTTTTCACTCCAATAAATAATTGTTACTAAATTAATATTAATATTTACGTGAAAACTGAAAAAATTGAAACTAAAATGCAGTTTTTTGCGAAAGGTGGCATAAAAAGTGATGCAGTGTGAACTGTGAAGTAGCCGTTTCAACAGTGCAAAATTCAAACATGAAAGTTTTTTCTGGTTTGTATCGTAGTCTCGCGTAAGTGGTGAAGTACTGTACGCGCCAGTAATTCTCAATCTCTGTTACACGTGTCTAGTAAAAGGTGGAGAGTATATTGAAATTAAAAACATGAGCGCGTGGTCTCATGTGGTTGGAATTTTCATACTACTAACTAGCTCCGTATTATTGGGGCAACGGCGTACAATGTTCGAAATACGCCAAACATTTTACGGAGATGCTTATGCTGTTATACAGTTACTGGATGCCAATGACAGCCTCAAACATGGAGCATCGTTTTGGTGATACCCACACCAAAGATGTGACTCGTCAATATGAATACAAGTTTTTAAAGATGTGAATATTAATGATTCAACGGTAAACAGGTGAGTGCCACATGATTAAAATTTGATTTGAAATTAATAGTGATAAATTACATGTCAATTTCTATTTTGTTTTTATTTTGTGGGTCACAAATTGCAGATTTAAGAACTCACATCTTTTTTTCTCCAATCTTAGAACCCATTTTAATTTCTTAATTTACTTTTTAGTAGATCCTACATACTCATTATTTTTAGTCAAAATTATTTTTAATGTAAATTGAAAATTTTATTTATATAAATTACTTATGAAACAACAAACTCGTAAAAATTATAAAAATAATATGATTTTTTTTTATTTATCACTAAAAGTTAAATTCATGAGGAATACATGTATAACAATGGAATTGAGATTAAAAAAAATCATTATTCTCATTCTAAAACTTTCTAGATATGTTCCGTCAAGTTTGACTTAAAATTATTGATAAATCTTTCCCAAATATAAGCTTCTGTTTATAGGTATGGAGCATAATCCTGATCACCATTTGATAATTCTTCGATTGAGATTTCGTTATTTATATAAGCATAATAAAAATTATTATTGTATGTATTTTGTTTATTTTCACATTACGTAATATAATATATGTTAATATTATATGTTTCATTATATTCATATGTCAATTATGTGATGGACAACGCATAATTATAAATCATAGTTCAAGTACATCAAATATTCATTTCACATCATTGATCTTGAGTTGGTCTTAATAAATGTGACATATTTTGAATAAATATCATCTACAAAATAATATTATCGTATTATATGAAATTCTTTTAATGATAAATTATACAGCAAAAGTTTATCCTTTTAAAATATCAATTAACACATTAGATTAATTTATCACATTGTTTAAATCCACAACTCCAAAAAAATATAAGTTAAATTCATAAGTCTTGATACGTAACTTTGTCAAGCATGATCCTGGGTTTAATATGACCATGTGGACAAAATTGGTTTTTTCACGTAACTAAATAATTTTTTTATTCTTAATGCATAATATCAATAGAATCCAAAATATTTGATAAATCATCTGTCTCCTCCAATTTGTATAGTAGACAATCAATGTCACTGTTAAGTCTTCTCTGTTATGTCTTCTCAAGTACTCAACCGAAAACATCTCTTTTGCACCCTTTATAGATAGTGTTTTTGTTAATTCTAATGTGCTGATTTCATATACATTGTCAATGGGTAATCCTTATAGCAACAATGTAGTTTTGTAACGGTAAAAGACTCATTATACCAACTATACCCGCTTTCTTTAAAAAAAATATTCATCATGATTGTTAAGAGAATCTACTATTTAAAGGAATGCAGGCCTTCACATTTGATGCATTTTTATTTATCTTAAAAATATTTTAGATTAAATTATAAAAAAATATCAATTTAAACCAATTCTCTGCACCGATTTCACTAGTTTGACATATTCCCATTGATTCTAAAATGTCTTGATTTTTTATTGTCTAATGGGTCACTATACGAGTGCCTGATTGAACCGGTTCTGTTCCATACAAGATCAAAATTGGAGTGAGCACGGGTCACGTGAGTAAGTTTAATGATTTTATCAGGAATGTTAGATTACAATAAAATGAATGGTTAAGGTTCAGTATTACATTGAGATAATTTAATTCCTCATCTTCTAAATTTTAATAATTACTTAGAAAGTGAAACTTTTATTTTAATTACTTTTTTCCATTTTTTATATTCTCTTTGTTTCCCTTCGTTACATAATGATCTCCCAAAACTTATGGGAATAGAATTAGTTTTTTTTTAAAAGATTTTGCTATTTTAAAAAAAAATTCAGTTATTTCTAAATTAATTATTTTTATTATAAGTATATTCCTATTTTTAAATTTAAAATAAATCTTATTTTATTTTATATTCTAACAATTTCTATTATCTTTTTCCTTCAAAAAAAGTTCTATTATCTTTGAAATATTTTTTATAATTATATTATTATCATCAAATTAAATTTTTTATATTAATTTGGTTTATCGAAAAAATATAATAAAATATTTTAATTTTATATATAATAAATTATTGTTTAAAAATTATGAACGCTACTGTCAAAATAGAATTTAGATCAAACAACACTTTCATGGTAAACTAAAGAGTGTGTCTGTAAATTATTATAAATTTTTTATATCTTATTTCAATTCCTACAGAGTTAATAAAAATTAAAAAAAAAAAAAGGAAAGAAAAGCTCTTCCATAGTCACTTTTCTGCACCAACAATTAATTCGGAAGGATGATTGTCTTAAAATTATCTATGTAGCTTTTAAGTTTTAACACGAAAAGGACGAGAGCTGACAATAGTGTCAAATTTGCATGCTAAATATCAAATGTCCCTGGAAATAAATGAAACCTGGATTGAACATTGACCACGCTTACCTTTAGTTTCACTCCTTTCAAATTTCTTGCCACGCAATGACATACGAACCAACCTTTGTTTTAAATACCTCCCTAATATATATATATTTTTTAGATCTTTCTTTCTTTTAAGTCACAAATTCTATTATATTTATATTTTTTTTTCTTTTCTTTTTCAAGTGTTAAATAAGATACGACGTGTCTATCAATTATTTTCCTTTCTCCCCTGCTTGGTCTTTCATTGCAACTAATTGCAGTGGTTGCTTTCCCATATATTATGCATTTGGGTCAGCCATTGATTCTGACTGATTACCTATTTATTCTGGCATTTGCCAAAAAGGCTTAAAAGTCATGACCATTACCTAATCACCTACTTGCACATGATAAAAAGAAAAACTGATTAAATGAATATGTGCACGTTTAAGAATAATTAATACCTATGATCAACCCTCCCTAAGAGTAAGAAAAATTAAACTTTTTAACAAAAGTAATTAGAGTCTTTAGTTTAATGGCAAGACTCTAAAATATCTTCATAAATTTCGATCTTTTCAACCCCTAAAAATTAGTACGAAGTTTCATACTAAAAATTATATACGTATAAAACTCTTAAAACTCTGTTGCACTATAGAGATTATGTAATGTTCCTAGATTCTAATTTAGGTAACAGCCAAAAAATTAATTTTCATCTAATCTCTTTTGTCTCTTAACCTTCCATTTGTCCTTTTCAATTTTTGGGTAAATTTAGAATATTTCTCAGTCTAAATAGGAAACTTAGCATTAATGAGTCTCTGTAGTGCAAAAATTAGACTTATTCTTAGCATTAATAGTTTCAAAAGAATTATACATTTAGAAAACTATACGACGTTTGACATATTCTAATATTATAAGATGATTTGATTCTTTTATAAGTAAATATATTGGTTATAGAAATATTAAAATTTAATGTGATTTTTGGCTATTATATTTTTTAATTATTTCACTTTGGTACATTAAATTTTAAAAGTTTTATTTTCGTTATTTATATTTTTTAAATGAATTATTTTGTGAAACATAATAATTTCATTTAGTTCATAATCATCTTACTTGAATTGAATATGATTATCTCTTTAAAAAGTACGCGTTGTTTATACCAACATGTAATTTCATTTGGTTATTGTTAAAAAAATTAAAATTAAGATTAATAAAATGTTACCTACAATTGATGAAAATGAATTGATAAATATATTATGATAGTCACAAAGTTTCACGTGGCTTAAAAGTTAAAGTTAAGGGTAATTTATATATGTCTTCCTCCCTTAACCCACACAGGTCCATTTTACAAAAAACAATTATGACGATTCACCAAACACTAGGTAGATAATACCTTGAATACAAAGACCTTAACAATGTCACTAAATTTGAGGTCGGAATAGAATAAAATTGATTATATAAAATAGAAGGAATGTGTCTACACTAGGTCTCCTATCCCTAAGAACAATCTAAGCAAGAACAGATATAATGAAATATTTACTATTTTTGCAAAATGACTGGAAATGAAATAAATTGTTCTTGCTAAAATGTGAAACAAAATAGGACGTTAAAAGTATATCGAATTCCCAATTTTATTTGTAAATCTCATTTATTTTCCGATTCCACTCTAGGTTGATTCCTCTTGTATTTATTTAGAATTTTGTTTACGATCTACAAAAATAAGGCTTTCTTTAGATGAGTTTTTTTGACCGTCTTTCAAATACGTATCAAACTCTTGCATTACTCACGCACACGCAGGGACATAGTATACCCACATGCATAATAGTATAGGCAGACTACCTTTTAAACAAAACTGAATTCTCAACAAAGTACGCATCTCCTCCTAAACAAACACCATAAAATAACGTGATTTTCTTATATTCAGAACTTCAAAGTTTGAACTCTAAAGGGTTTGAGAGTAAAGTACAAGGGAAAATGGGTTTAGAAACATAGAAGATGAACGCCTCTCCCCGTTGCAGTATAAACAATAAAACTGTAGAAAAAAAAGTGACAGCTATAGTGACCACAGGAAACAAGAAGCATATGTAAATAGACCTTACAAAGCACTCCTTTTAAGTGCTCAAAACGGTGAGAGGACATTGAACTCAACTCGAGTGTAAACATCATTAGGTTCTATTCCTCTCAGAAGTCGTCAGCACCATTGGATTGTGCCCCCACCCTTTACAGTATCAGTATGCAAATATATATATAAAAAAAAAAAAAAAAACATATTCAGACTGTGTATGCCTGCTGAATTGTGTCTACATCAATCCCCTTCAATTTCAAAACTGATTCTACGTGCCCCTTTAGTGTATGCAGTTCTCGCAGCCTGAAATCGATTAGGAAACAAATAAGAATTTAATTAGAATGCACTTACAAAATATTATTGACTTCTGTAATAATTACTTTAAAAAATCATATCTTAAATGATTTCTAATCGATTAAACTGAACAAATAAATACAGTTATTTGCGGCTTATATCCTACTGGTAAGGAATGAATTGAAAACTCAACCTTCCATGTATGCATTAAGGAAAATTTTGTGTGTTTATCTCTAACTTATTTCCTTATCACACAAATAATTAATTAAATAGCGATGTCTACCTTGCAATTTCGGCTCTCCTTTTAGCTTCTTCAGCCATTTGATTGAGTTCATTGAAATGTGTGCGCTCGGTGAACATCTTGGTGTCAGGTGGCTGAAGTCCATGCAATGTTCTTTGTGCATGGGCCCATTGAAGTTCCCTTTGTTCCTTTCCAAAGTCCTTTTGCCTTGTGAATGCAATCTACATGACAATGAAATCTATGAGCATGGAGCCAAAGGTACTGAATGCCCTCCTAGGATACAATTAACCACAACAAAGCTCTACTTACCCTTTGCTCGATGACAAGCTCCCAAGCCCTCCCGCTCAAAGCATATCGAATTAAAAACTTGATGGGGTCAAGTGGAATGTAGAATATTATGTTATATAACCATATTACACCAGCCCAACCCCAACCTATGCCTTCAATTGCAGCAAAGCTCCAATTGGCATATACTGCAATCAAAGTGGCAATCTGCAAAAAACAGATTGATCAACAAAGTGATCCTTGATGTAATTGGAAAAATTGTAACAGAACAAGTGCTTAATTATCTTACCAGCTGAGCAATCACGAAAGCTGTCACAAGCAAAATACCAGGACGTTCAACATAAGACCAACCCCGCGACCGAGTCACGAATATTAGGGCCTGACTAATAGTGCTCACTTGAAGATAGATTGCAGAGGCCAGTTTTCGGAAATCATCATGAGCAGTTTTCTCAAGAGTAGAAACTCCAAATACTCGCTGCACAAGTAGCAGGTAATGAATGAACCATCCAAAATAATCAATTGTAGCGGGCATAAATTGACATTGACTAACAATTAATTAGGAATCCTTAAATTGTAACAGTTGGCAAATCATAGGACTCATGGTATAAAGGATCAAGTTACTTCACATGCATGAATGTCGCACAATAAACTCTAATTATGACCAAATTTAATTAAACTAAAGAATATTTTGGGATTGAATGAAATCATCAAAAGATATACCGGGAAGAAATTGGTTTTGTATGCTGCCCAAAAGAATATGACTGTCATCATTGCCAAGTAACTTCCAAGCACAACACCAGTTGTAAATATCTCAGCTAGCTTCCAGCTATCCGGCAGAGGTGATGGTTTTACTCGATCTTTTGAAATAGTCATGATAGTACCTAAAATTCATAGATGTCATAATATTAGCTGCAAATAAAACTCAGGATCACAAAGGCAAGCTGAGGGAGAAAAGAAACAACTAACCGTCATTTAGAATGGCGATAATAAGCACCATAAAAGGTGGAAAATCAAACTTCCATATGAGAGCCAGTAACATGAAACCAAGCTGCAAGCATGTCAAAGATGTAAAATATAGTAAGAATAATATTAGACCTATTTCATCAATGATGATGACATCTAAGGTAGAAATATATTCCAGAGCTGCAAGTTCACTTACTACTATACGAATTGTAATCGAGACAGCATAAATCTGCATTAAAATAAACAAATGGGTCAAAAATTGGTTCTAAGGTACGAGTACAAGGCCAAGTGCATCAGGCCTAAACAAAACAAGTTTCCTCAAAATCAATAGAAAATATGATGAATTACTATAATGGCATAAGTAAAAAGTGATTAAAAACTGCAAAGTTTAATTGCTCACTGTATAATTTTTCATTCTCTGGAAGATAGCTCGGCTTGTCAACACTGCACTAATAATAACACTAAGACCAGGTTCTGTTAAAACAATATCAGATGCACTCCGAGCTGCATCAGTTGCATCAGCAACAGCTATACCAATGTCTGCCTTCTTGAGTGCAGGCGCATCATTCACTCCATCACCGGTCATTCCACAAATATGTTTCCTAGCTTGCAGGCGTTTCACAATCTCATACTTGTGTTCTGTCAAAATATAAACCAATATCCAAAAATAAGCATATACTGCTCAATTACCCCAACTGATGATTAATCTTTCTTCCAATATATGCTCAAAAGCTTTCAAAACAATCAATTGCAATTATCATCATAAAAACATACCAGGAAAAACACCAGCAAATCCATCAGCCTTTTCAATTAGTTCATCAATGGGTAAAGCAGATATGGATTCATCCTTATCCTGCCCAAGCAATGCAGATGAAGGATACATATTGGTACCCATTCCCAAGCGACGGCCGGTTTCCTTTCCTATAGCTAGCTGATCCCCTGAGAAGAAAAAGGAAGACATATAAATGACATCATGAGGAGGATATGGTGTTAACAAGATTAGAAAAATAAATTATGATGTGCCCTTGTTGGAAATCAGATCCATTGCTCTAAACGCAGAAGTTAGAATGAACCAGGAGAATAGATAAATGAAACTTGGAAAGGTGTACAGTATGTTGGAAATAATCCATTACTCTAAGCACAAGAAATGCCAGTTTCTCAGGGATCATTCTTCCACTACAGGATGTTCATGATAACATGGTTATGAAGTTATTTCCCCAAGTCACCCCATGCAAATCAAAATTGTTCATCTACTAGCATGTTGGCTTTGAATCAATCAAATCTAGTTCAATCATGACTCTTGACCTATATACATGATAACTTTACTTCCCCAACAACATGTTCCGACTTCTGAATCACAAAATAACAAGAATGGGACTCAGAAATCACAGGACTGGGATTGCTTGCTTAATACAACTACTTGCTCCAAAGCTTTTAAGAAATTAACTAGCTATAAAGAAAAGTGATTCCAGTGCCACAATACAAGAAACTCAAGGGCTTTCATCATTATATGTAATATACCTGTAATCATTTTGACATTCACTCCAAGGTTTAGTGCCCTGCGTATTGTTTCTGCACTGTCATGCCTAGGTGGGTCGAACAGAGGCAAAAGACCAATAAACTGCCATGGGCCACCTGTACTCTCTTTCCTTCCATCAGGAACATCCTGTGTATAAAATGCAAAAGACCAAGTAAATATCTTTAGCATAAAGTTTAGATATATAAATTCATCAAATGATTGTGCAAGAGAATATGAAACAAATCAATTACCTGGAATGCTACTGCAAGGGATCGTAAACCACGCTCTGCAAACTTATCTATAACTGCATGAACTCTACGTTCAATGTCCGATTTATTGTGTGCAAGATTAAGGATCTAGCAATCACAACATAATTGTACAAATCAGAATGAGAATATGAGAATTTAACAGAAATTTATGAGAACAACATCAACAAGTTACCTGTTCTGGAGCACCTTTGCTTACTCTATGCATTTTCCCATTACGATCAATATAAGTCAATGCTGTCCTCTTATCAGTGGGATTGAAAGGAAGAAAATGTACTTCTTGGATACCAAGACGAGCCTTTGTAGCAGTAAGTTAGACAAGAAAATTAAAACGCAAACTAAAATACAGTAACAATTATGATGATCTGCAGATTACAGTTAGAGGCTTGCAGCTAATAAATATGTCATCAAAAGAATCGCGGTGAATAATATATCAATGACTAACCTCTTTTGGATCAGCCAACATTCCAACTATGGCAGTGTCTATTGCATCTTGATTCTCAAGTCTTGAAGCTTGAGCTGCCATCAAAACCACAGTATCCGCATCCACTCCTTTTGTAAAAACCTTATTGGTTTAAACAAAAATAATTAGAAAATGTGCATATAAGTAAAAAGTTAAGGCCTTATCACTGCAAGTAAAACCATTAAGTATCCAACCTCAATAAGATTTTTGTCAACAGTAAGCTTATTTAGTGTTAGGGTCCCAGTCTTATCACTGCAAAGCACATCCATGCCTGCCATCTCTTCAATAGCTGTCATTCTCTTTGTGATAGCCCCCTACAAAAATCATTATTGATTAACCATTAATTCTTGTTAACATCCACCAAACCAAACATACGCAACTGAACCTAACTGACCTGCTGTGATAGCCTATGAGAACCAATGGCCATAGTCACTGAGAGGACAGTGGGCATGGCAATTGGAATTCCACCAATAAGAAGCACAAGAAGGTTATCAATTCCAGGGCGATATTCTCGATCTTGGATGGGATACATAACGATAATCTCAATAACCATCCCCACAGCAATTGAACAAATGCAGAAGTTCCCAATTGCAGTCAACACCTAAATAAAACAGCAGCAGAAAATAGAGCAAATGAAATCTAAAGCACAAAAACAACATTTAGGGTGCCAAAAAAAAAGGTTCCTGCTTACATGTTAGTTACCTTTTGAAAGTGCCCCACTTGATTAGTGGTATCAACAAGGTGAGCAGCTTTCCCAAAGAAGGTATGGACGCCGGTGGCAATGACCACAGCTTCAATCTCTCCTTGCTTGCAGGTAGAACCAGAATATACTCCATCGCCAGGGCCCTTTGTCACCGGAAGGGACTCACCAGTAAGAGCAGACTGAAAAGGTACATAGCAAAGCAGAAAGCTGAGTGTAATTAAACCATTTGGCATATAATGGACAAAACAACAAATTTATATGATTCAGAAGGAAAACAAAAAAGACATAAATATTAGACACACCTGATCAATTTTCAAAGGATCCCCTTCAAGAAGACGAGCATCAGCCGGTATAATATCACCAAGTTTAATGCTAACTATGTCACCAGGAACCAGGACCGAGGCATCTTGCTCATTCCATCTACCATCGCGGAGGACCTTTACAACAAAAGACACCAAAAGTTATATCTTTTTCAAAGAAAAGATTCTACAACATTTATCAAAAGGCACCAAGTATTAAATTGAAAGAAGTCAAAATTGACACCTTTGCTTTCGGAGCAAGCCGAGCCATGAGAGCCGCCGCAGCATTACCTGCATTGTTCTCCTCAATGAAACTGATAGTTGAATTGATGAGAAGCAAGGTGATGATACCAACAAAATCTTGCCAATCAGGGGGCTTCCCCTGCATAAAAAAAAATTAAAAAAAAAATCTATTGAGCAACAACCATAGTGATTAAAAACTCCCAAAACTGAATTTGCTCAACTCACCCCTCCATTGGCAAGTGCAATTGCCATTATAGCAGCAGCCTCCATAACCCAAGACAGAGGATTCCACATAAACCCCAAGAACTTCAAGAACTTGCTCTCCTGAAAAACACCCAGAAAGATAATTCACCTCAAAATTCAAACTTTTTAAGTGGGGCTCATTCAACAAGTGACAAAGAGAAGTTTCATGGACAGAAGAAGAAAAAGAGAGAAAAAAACAAAGTGAAACTTTGAACCTTTTTCTCTTCAAGCTTGTTGTGGCCAAAAATGACCAGCCTCTCCTCAGCAGCCTCACTGCTGAGACCCTCTTTGCTACATCTCAGATTCTCAAAAACCTCCTCAATGGGAATGTTCTCCTGCATTAAAAAAAAAAAAAAAAAACCATCAATGAAACCAAAAAAGGCACAGCAAGGAAGAGGCTTATAGAGTGGTTCAGATCTGTTACCAAATCTACAGCTTCCTTCAACACAGCCTCCAATACTTGAGACTTGTCACCCATGCTGGACCACTTCCTCTACCTCTCTCTCCCAACTTTGTCTCACTAAAACAAATATAATAAAAACAGCTAAGAAATCAACACAAGGCGTGCACAGCACAAACAGTGAGAGCTGAGACCACAAGCGCAACAGCTAAGGAACATTATTATAGTATCCAAAGAAAGATAAAAGAATGAAGTTGGACAACCTTAATGGTTCTGACCCCAAAATTTTTGGGATCCTGGAATGAAGGGATGTTGAAACTGCAAGTGATTTTCACAACAACAAGAAAGAACTACTCTGCAGAAAGAACAGAAGCAAAGATGGCACGAGAAGAAACGAGACTATGCAAATGCATATGGAAATGGAAATGCAAGCAAGCATGTAGGAGGAGCAAGAGAGCAAGTCAGTAGCTGTAACCACTCACAACTCATTCACCCCTTTTTAACTTCGCTTTCTCTCAAAAAAAAATAATAATTTCTTTTTATGTTTATGCTATTGCTCTTATTATTTATATTTATTTGCGGCATCAGAAAAGACTCCTGAATCAGAAAGAATGTCACCTCTTTTTGTTAATTAAACCGGGTTACTGTTTAATCACGGTTAGTCGGTTACTATTTCTTGTTAGCGTTGCGTCTTCTTGCATCATATTTTTAAGGATTAATTGCCCGTTTGATTTTTTCTTTCAATTTTATGAATTTATTTTTCTAATAGCTTTGGTCTTTATTATTTTGATTCTATAAATTTAATCTATCTATTAATTTGATATCTAATATTTAATAAAAAAAATTATTGATATGATTTTTTTTAAAATCAAAAGTTTAAATAAATTAGATTTGAGGAACTCATGATTGTAAAAACATATATGAAGACTTATTAAACGCTTACATAAATAGTTACATATTATTCATTAATAAAATTATTTATATGAGATTTTATTATATTGTGACATCAACACATCATATTGACAGTTTACTATACTGCTTCATCAACATTTTAATGTTTTTTATTAAATATTAGATATACTTAATTATACATTTTATTACCCCAAATTTTACTTTTATATATTTTATTATCATTTTTTTAATTTTTGAACATTTTACATATTTATTAAATGTGTAACAAAATAATGACTTGTTCCTTAAAAATAATGTTATTTTGTTATCAATTTTTGTAAAAATCATAACATGATAGTAAAATGCATAAAAATTAAAAAATATATATATAATAGTAAAATTTACCAAAAAAACTTAGATTGTAAAATACACAAAAATTAAAAATGTCATAAACTGCGCAAAAGAAAAATATATTTATCTTAAATATGATATTAAAATATTTTATAAACTTCACTCGCTTTAAAATGTTTACTTTGCCACATTAGATAAAACTTGTATTTTCTTGTTTTAAATACTTTTCATTTAAAAATAAGAATTTAATTTATAGACCTTATTAGTGTAAAATATTATTTTACAAGTATTCAATAGAAGTTCACCTTATTATCATATCATATTAATAAATGGAATAATGGAGTAAAGTGATCAATTTTATAAGATTAATATTTTATACCAAAAAAAAAAATCTTATTAGATATTTTATACCAAAACAAAATCTTATTACATATTTTTGCCAAAAAAAATATTGTATATTCACAATGTAGTACTATATAAATCAAATTCAAAAAGTAAGCTTAAATTTAATCATAATTAATCACTTTTACCACGTGGACAGTATTGATTGCTTGTTGCTAGGTAAACATGTAATTATGGATTAAAATTTTCTTCTCTATTAATGGAAGTTTTGTTCAGAAGAGATAGAAGTTCTGGTGAGATTGTCAAAGTCTAATTAAATTCTGTGGGCATCCATTCCTGGTCGCGAAAGAAAAATCAACTTGTACGGTATTATTATTATTGTTCACTTTATTGTTTGGATAAATTTAGAAGTTTTCAAAATTAATTGAGTTGAGTAAAAGTAATTTTAAGAAAAGTATTTTTTATTACAAATTAGTTTTAAATGCAAAACTTTATCAAGTATTTTAAAATACAGGTTGGTCTAGCTTAATCAAATATTTTAAATTTAAATTTATAGTGAAAGATACATGTCATTTAGAAAAAAAATGTAAAACTTATATAATATATTTATATTTTTAAAATTTATTTTATTCTATGGTTAAAAAATAATATTTTAAAATTAATTTATTTTTAATTTAAATTTTTAAAATTAATTACACTGTAATATAAAATAAATGTTCAGTTAATTTGGGTTTATGAAAATAATCCTTCAGAGCTTACAAAATGTAAGTGGGCGAAAGGCAAGTATTTGCGGTAAAAATCATGGAACTCACTGTAATAAGAGCTATAATTTTGAGTTTTTGACATCTAGGACCTATCTTAAAGGAAAAATAACATAAAATTTCAACGCAGTAGATAAAAAGGTAAAATATAATTTAATTCAAATAAAAATTGAGTTAATTAGTCTTAGTTCATAAAAAATTGCCTTCTGTAAAAGATATATGGAGTCCTCATACTAAAAAATAAGAGTTAATTAATTGTAATTATAAAGTTTCTCTTTCGTTTAAAATATTTTTTTTACCAAATTATAAGGCTAACAATTTTTAAAGAACATAAATTAGCTGTTTCGTAAATAAAATATTAAGTGAACGAGTCACCATATAAATAAATATTTTAAAATTAATATAAAAGAGACAAAATTGAAATGGTCCTTGCTTTAGGATAAAATCATAAAAACCTCAATAAAAAGAGTTCATTACAATTAAAATAACCCCCATAACCGATGGTAGTAAAGGAAATTGAAAATTTTAAAAGAAAATATTTTATAAAAAAAAAGTATCTTCATTTAATAGGAAAGAAAATGAGGTAAGAAAAAATTAAATTTTAAAATGTAAGTAAATAAAAACTAGAAGAAAAAATTGAAATGTTTATTATTTAATTTTCCTTCTATTTTTTATTTTGTACTTAATTAAATAAGAGAGTTTTAAAATTAAAAAAAAAACTTTCTGTAATTTTTTTTATCAACGTTGGGGGAAAAAAGTTGACTTTTAACGCAATAGAGTGGTACTGTTTAACTGGTGTAGCTGAATCCTGGCCATGGGCAGTAAGTTGTGGATAAAATTATTGCCCTGCATTGAAAAACTTAATAAATCAATTCAATAAACAAAAATGAAAATGAACCAATAAAATTCATTAAAGTCAACTTAGTAAGAGATTTGAATAGATTAAATGGGATTCTAAATTTAAACATGGTTAGACCTGGACCATTCACCATAAGATGCAGCTGTAAATGTACTCTTATATTTAAACCGATAACTAATTTTCGCCACACAATGCACTTTTGTCATCATTTAAAGAACATGCACTAAGAATTAAAACTAGCATATTTACAATTTCCTTCTTATAACTTAATGGATTGAATTAATCAAAGAGAGACTACCAAATTATTTTTATAACATGATTCATATTTTAGTAAAACAATTTTTTATAGTTTTTAAAATAAATTATTAACAAATTAATTTATAATATTTAATACAATTTACATAAAAAATTAATAACTATTTACTATTTGTTATTAAAAGCATAAAGTAAATAAATAAACGTGTTAGTAATTTTCTATAAATAATCGTAGAAAAATGTTCTATTTAATTTCACAAGAGACTAATTTAAATAAATAAATTAATTTATTAGCATAAAACTTGTCAACTTGTCAAAATTAGCTCGTGTACATGGTGTGTGAAAGTAAAATTATCTTGTGTTTGTTGATTCACATGTTTGGTAGTATATGTGTGTGTATTATATATTGTTGTCATGTAACAATACATTATAGATTAGTTTTCTATCAAAATTTAATGACTAAAATTTATTTTTGGTCCTCTTATTTTGATGAATGTGTGATTTTAGTCCTCCTAAAAAAATTGAGACATTTGATCTTCTTATTTAAAAAATTGAAGATTTTAGTCACTCCATCAAATTGCATGTGTTGATCGTTACTATGTAAATGTTGATCATGTAATTGCTTATGTGACACAATTTTTTTGTATTTATAAACTATTAATTGAGATTAATAAAGTCATTAATTTAATTTTAAATTAATTAAAATTATAATTATTGAAAAAAAAAATTGGTAAATCAACCCTTGGTTTAAAGGTTTGTTGGGAAGAGGAATGAATGCTTTAGAGATATGTTGTGGAAGAATGAACACATTGGCATGTGCATAGGTGGGTGGTTCAAAATATTCATGAACTTGTTAAGAATTGATGTTTGACTTTCTTTTTGGTTGCTTGTGATTGCAACCATGTTGTAGACAGACCGGCAGGTTGTGGAGCCTCTAACAAATCCACAATGAGTATATGGAAGGCATCTCTTGATTTGTGTTGCATGACCTTTATTTGGATTCCTTATGAGTTTAGTTGTTGTTTTCTTTCCATTATTATACCAAAAAAAGAGTTAATTGAACCCTAACCTAACATACAGGTTCATTTCCCCAACCTTATTCCCCTAACCTTCACTCACGAACCCTAACTACAGATCACAACTTCATTTTTTTGCTTCGCTACTGCCACTGCTCATGGCTTCTACAAAATTTTCTTATGCAACTTCGATCCTGATAGTGAAATCGACCTCATCCACATGTTTTTCCACTACAATGCCTTGTGTCAGCGGTGACTGTGAGCCACTGACCATTGCAAACCCCATAGACTTCTACGACATCATGAACAAAGAACAAAAGGAGAAACAAAAAACAAAGCAATCACATAATAAGACTAACAACAAAAACTCATATCTATTTATTTTTTGTATCATGCCTTTGTTTTTTTTGTTGTTGTGGTCAATTAAGGATCATTTCCTATGAGTGGGTTGTGGTGGTTGTTGATTTTTGTTCCCCCAACCCCTTTTACAAACCTTTATCAAACCTGTTTTTCATTTGTTCAATTTTTTTGTTATTAATGTTAATTATTTATTGAAAAACACTTAATCATCAATTCATTAGATGCCTTACAAAGAGGGCAATTAGCTAAAATTATATATCATGATTGGTTTTTCTAATTAGTATAAATAAAGGTGACTAGTACTTTAAATTATATTAATAGATGCAATGCACATCAATTAATTTCAATTATTGCTTCATTCTCTTTTACTTCTTTTAATATTTAAAAGTAATATATTTTCAACAAAATCAATTGGATGGTAAAGGAGATGTATCTGATGAGAAAATCATTTTTTTCATAAAAGTGAGAAAAATAAATTTGTGATGCACCATTATACATAAATGATAAAGTTTAAAAGTTTTTAAAGTAATATGATCACTTAAAAATCTCACATAACCTTTTTCAGAGCTCAATTGTCTTATATATTTTAATTTTAACCATTCACGATAAAATTTAATCGTCAATATCTATTCCTATCACTTTACTCAAGAAAGGCTTTCTAATTTGATATTTCTCCATATAGTAAAATAAAAAAAAATGATGAACTTATAATGAATGACTTTTTCTTCCTTAAAATCTATGAATAATCCTAACAAATAACAAGCATATGGTGTATTATGTAAATATTTTAAAATTGGCTTAATGTATTTTTACTCCCTTAAATATTGTGATTGTGTAACTTTGGTCTCTCAAATTTAAATTGTGACAATTGAGTCCTTTAAGTTTTCTTCCCTTTACAATTAAGTCATTACATTATTCATAAGGTGTTAGGGGTACAAGTAAAATTTTCCAAGTATACTACATAGAAAGTTTATTGGAAAAAAATGGAGTTAAAAAACATGATACTGAGGTTATGTTTGATTATTGATCGAAAAAAAGTATAAACTTACAAGAGTTCGAAGACAAGATCGAAATAACAAAACTGTGAAGGTAAAGACAAATCATGAAGACATGTTATTTGAAGTTGCAAGTTCCTTGAAAAGACAAGTAAACAATCATCAAAGGCCTATAGGTTTCAATCAAGTGCACAAAGACGGTTATCAACGGTTTTCCGTCAAAGAGTGCAAAGATATAGGTGTCGACGTCTTAGATAGTTAGTTAAAATAAATTGTATACTTGTGGAAATCTTGTAAATCGATCGTTGAGTCACATAAGACTATAAATAGGTGCAATAATAATCATTTTTCCTTGGTTACGAAGATCACACAAACACCTCTACACCAACATGTCACACCAGGAAATGGCTACCAGTTACCAAGAAAACGTGTATGTTCAAACTTGTACTTTAATGCAATTTACTATTTTTACACTTTTGTTTCATTGATCAATTTAGATTCATGCAAATCTCTTCTACATTTCTTCTCTAAACTCTTCTCTTTCCAATTACCATTTATTCTCTGAACTCAAACTTATTTATGTATTGTTCTTTGCTTTTATGCACCTTTTATATTGTTTTGCATTTAATTTCAATTTACATTTTGAAAATGCTTTAACTTTCTATCATTTTTCTTTGTTTGCATTTCAATTTGATTTACTTTCAAAGCATTTTACTTTACAAATCTTTTGATCTCTTTACATTGTAACTTTACTTCTTAGTCAAATTTACATATTTTTACTTGTTCAAAAGACATCTTTATTATAAAAGAACTATAGAATTGTCTAAAAATCACTTTTATTACTATACTTGAAATCAATATCTCTTGATTACTAAAAACAACTTTGGTTACAAAGATTAATCATCTAAATATTTTCGAATGTAATACAAAAATACATGATTATGTTAAAATCTTATATATATTTGATGCATCTCATAATTCTTTTAATTGAAAATTATATTAACCGCTAGTTTGAACAAAAATAACTTACAATTATAATTCTGTCATACCAAATAAAATAAATTCTTTGTGAATGATTCTTATTGATAAGAATCAAGTGTAAAAACTATGATAAATTACATATCGATTAGATAGACAAATTTCCACCAAATATAAGGAATTCATTATTATCATAAAAATAATAATTTATTCAAACATTGTCAAAACAACAACTAAGTCAATAAAGGTAAAATACTTTTTTACTAGATATATTTTTTAGTTACTACATTGTATTTATTCATTTTTCATGTCATGTTGAATTTGCCACATCACTAGTTCTATAAGATGGATCTAATGGAGATAAATGGACCAAATTATGAATGAAAGAAAATTTAAGGGTTCTAACTTGCCCAATATAAACATTGAGGACCAAAATTTCACAATCTCAACACCTAAAAGATTAAAAAATATATATAATTAGGCCTTTTAAATTTAGGTATGGTAATTAAAAAATTATTTGAAATTATAAAAATGCATAATAAGTTCTAGTGGAAATAAAAAAAATAAACTAAAAAGATATATATATATATATATATATATATAACTCAATAAATTTAAATGTAAGTTAATTAATTTCACACGTTGCCAAACAATAAAACAAGGATAATTTGGATGTTCATTATCTATACATGATTGATGAAAGGAATATTTTTTTTAGTAAATGAGTATATTTGTCCGTGTGTGTAAACAAGTGACTAGTTAGTCATTCAAACAACATAAATACTGTTTTAGTCTTTAAATATATAAAAATTATGAGAATCATGTTTTATTAAATTTTATAAAATTATTTTATCATCAAATTATAATATTTTAAAGACTAATTTAACATTAAATTATATTTTTTTAAAATAATTTAACATTAAGTTATATAATAAAATGTAATTGTCATATTTTTACACTAAATTAAAATTTTCATTTTAAAAATTAATTTGTCACCACTTAACATATTCAATTACTAAAATGATCATTTATCCAATTTTTTTCCTTCCTCTAACTGGTTGTTTGTTGTGAATAGAAGTTAAAACAAGTAAATAGTAAGTAGTTAATGTAAAATATACATATATATAATACATCTTTTAAATATACTGTAATTTAATATATAAATCATTAAATCAATAACTTAAAAAGATAAATAAATTTTCAAAATCTTGTCACTACCTCATAAAACTTATCTACGATTTTGTGTGCGTTTAGATCAACATTAACAAAATTGATTTTTCCATAATTAATTTTAAAGTAAAATTAGATATAAATATCTTTATATAATGTAGAAGTTAACTTAAAAATAATTTTAGATCCATAATTAATTTTAAACTATTTTTAATTTGAAATCGAATATGTAAAAAACTATCAAAAAATTAACTGGACTCCAAATCAATTATGTAACGTGAAAAAAAAAACTGCACTTCGGAGATACTGATTCAACTTCGGGTTTAAGGGGAAAAAAGTAATCACAATGATGATATAAACACATAAAAATAAAAACAGAAAAAGGTCATCAGAGAAAGTAAAACAGATTGTTTTTCACTTTCCCTTATCTCCGCGTGCTTTCTGAACGTTTCCCTTTGCCTTTCCAAGTCCTAACTTCAATAATTTTGGTAGCATCGATTTTTAGGAAAAGAGGTTTTTCGAAAATCATTGTACTATTTTAGGTTAAAATACACCACAGAGGCATAGACATATTAGTTTTTTTATGCATATATTTACACTAAAAGACTGATGTATAGTTAGTATAAAGATAACATGTAACAAAAATAAATGTCATCGGACTAATAAATATTGTTATTTGTTATACATTGATATCATATAATTTTCCATCTCAAAAAGTATATAACTAAAACATAACATTGCCCCCATCATATAATAATATGTGTTTCTATTAATAGACTTAACTTTTACATAATTATTAGCTTTTAAATATGATTAAAATGTACGTTGTATATATTCTTAATTACAAATGTTTTTTTTAGGGAATCTTAAATACAAATGTTGTTCCTAATGTAAAGGAACATATATATTCACCCTTTTGTTTTAGTCACCAGAGTCATCGTTCATCAATAGGAGCTGAAAATTACTCCTACACACAATAATTCACGTATCACGTAATCCGTTGCACAAACGCTGCATCGTCACATGAAAGTAACAGGCAGAGGACAAGTTGGTGTCTAAATCTAGAGGGTGTTAAGAACAGTTTTAATATTTTTTTGGGTTTTAATCAATTGCGATTTTTGAATTTGAAAAAAAACATTATATTTAATAATGTCATGATCTATTAATTATTAAATAATATTTAAGTTCGTTAATTTAATAATTAATTGGTAATTAATTTTAGATATATAATACTGATATACTAGTATATAGATAACATTATAACAACATAGATCATAATCTTTAGACCATGATGGGAGGTATGGGTTTTTTTTAAATAGATATTTTTCAGTCGAAATCAATGATTAATTTTTTGAGATATTAAGATTTAAGATATTGACATCTGATAATAGATATTTCTTTTCGTACCTCACCGAATGCTTAAAGAACAAAATTATTTATTAATTATTTCATATTATGGATGGTGGCCGGAGGTACGGGTTTATATATAATCATAGTTACATATTTTTTTCATATTACAATTACTCACTTTATTACTTGTCTCATTAATAACTGAACCTCAAGAGTGTAATCAAGCAAAGCAAAGAAAGAGATGGAGAAAGGCTCGAGTTTTCTATTTACATTTTCAAGTGATTCACTCTGTGATGGTGTCAATAATCATAGCTATAAGGAAAAATTATCTGCCTTAATTGTGCAGAATAGTAAACCATGGTGCTGCTTTGTTTTCGAAACTGCTCTCTTTTGTTGGTTGGTAGATATTAAAGCTGGTTAAGCTGGAGACTTTTGTGTAATGTATTTGTTAAGTTGGATACTGCATATTAAGTAGAAGTATAACACTTAATATTGTGTATCCAAGTGGTGTGGGGGATAGATTTTGTTATATTTTTTCCTGAATGATATAATGGGTTGGTATGTTTTTAACCATTTTTTGTGTGTCCTGGGTTAAGATGATGAGTGTCTCCTAATTTATTGAATCATAGACAAATTTGACTTGCATGTAAGATAAAAATTAAATACAGATTCTCCAATTATATTCCTATACCTTTTTTAATGAAACTTTCTGTTTTATCTGCCTTAATTTCATATAATGTCATAATTATTTTGTACTCGTTTTTCTTACACAAGGCACCCTGTTTTTCTTTGGGGCTTAACTCTAATTTTGGGCATTCTGCTTTAGACCTTTTACGATTTTAATTTTCTAAAATTCTTAAAGATAATTAAGCTCTTGTATTTTAAAATAAAGAAATAGATCTTCTGACTGGGTGAAGCAAATTCAAGGGGACCCTTATTTTCTCATATCTCTCTCAATATACAAACACCTGTTCATAGATAAAGATACAAAATTTAGAACATTTAAATGAGAAAAAAAAACTTACTTTCAAAAATTAATCTCTCAAGACACTAAAATTTATTTAGGGAACGAAATTTTTTTAATAAACTTTTTTTTCATATACATGAACCTAATAATTGAACCCCTGACCATTTCTTTAATTCATTTTTATTTAAAATTCTTAAATGTTATTATCTTAATGTTTTGAGATTCATAATATAGTATTGAAATATAAAATAATTTTCAAGTATACAAGTAAGAAAAAATAAAGGAAAACTTGATAAAATTTAATGAATTTTTTAAATGTGATATTAATGTTTGAAGAGGAAAAATTTTAAGTTTTAAGTAGATAAAATATAATGTAAGAAACCAATATTTTTAACTTTAAATTGGGGAAATTAATTGAATGAAAAATTAAAAATAATAATTGCATGGTGTCCAGGCCAAAACAATACAATTAATTTTTTCTTTGTTTTATATATTCAATTCTTCTGAAGCATTCTCTTGAATATTGTAGTGATTGCTATTGGTAGGCAGTACAATAAGACAACAGTAATTTTCTTAAATTTAAATTATATTGTATTAATTATTACTGTAATGGGAATATTCTTATCTTTAGATTTAAAGTAAGTTATACTTTATTTTAAGTATTAGCAAAATTTATTGTGTTTAAAATAATATTGTGTAATTATAATTTTATTTTTAAATTTATATCAAATGAAATATTGTTTTTATATTAATTTGATTCATTAAAAATATAACAAAGAGGTTTTAATTTATATAATCAAATAGTTATATATATAATTTACTTTAACAATAAAATATTAATATATTCAATTTTTCTGAACCACTCTGTTGACTATTCTAGTGACTGCTACTTGATAGGTACTAGTATTAAATTTTCTGTTTTTTTTTTTCTCAAATCTTCCAAAGCACTTTGTTGACTGTATTGTAATGACTGCTAGTGGTAGTTAGTACTACGTTATGGCTTAATTATCACAAGGTTCAAGATGAGTATTCGTCCACGTTTTGTTGAATGGCCCGCAAGGTATGGTATATTATTTGCCTGGCATTAGGCAGCAAACTATTAATAAAGTATTATTTTAATAATTTATAAATATCTCATTTATACTAATTTATATTCACTATTAAATAATATTTTGAGTATTAATAAAATAAATTATGAAATTTTTAATCAATTAAGGATTAATTATGTTTTTAGCTGTTAAACTTTTTAAAATTTTCACTTGTATTATCTAAACAAAAATTGACGTGATGTTAATTTTATTATTATTATTTAATTATATTTTTTATGATTACTCAAAAATTTTAACCCATCAATTAAAGTATTGTTAGTGCAAGAGAAGAGTTCCATTTTAAATAAAAATGAATATGTTAAGTGACATCCAAGTTATAAGGACTCGTACATTAAATGCGTTAAGATTGTGGATCAAATGTAGTATTAGATTTTTTACGTGATTTTGGTCAAATTAATTTAAAAGTTGACAAAAAAGGTTATAAGTTGCTAAAAAATCTTATCAATCGCACTTAGAAACTTAACTTGTTGATAAAAAATGTTCTCAAAACATGTTTATGTATGCACGTATATTAATGTTGAAGAATGACAGCTTTAAGTAAATTATATAAACATGGATAAATCTAATCTATTAAAAATAAATTATGGATATATTCAATTAGAATTTTAAAATACTTTTTAAAGTTTTGTGATATTCAAGACAATAAATTATGTGGTATTCAATCAATATTATCAATATTTTTTAAGAAATATATAATAAAAAATATAAATATTAGATTTATTAAACAATCTCATTTAAATCTTTGAAATTTTATTAGACTTTTTTATTTTTCTTTTTTCTGTCTGTCATTAAATTTTTTCCTCTCATCATACATAATTTATTTTCTCTTCGTTAAAGCCTGTATAATTTCTTTTTTTCTTTTGTATTGTTGGTGCCATGCTGAATCTTTGAAGCAAGTCTGTTGTTGGTGCTGGACAAGGATCATGAGCGTGGAGGGCATCTTCAGGGATAGTTGGACAAGCAAGTCTGTTCTGTGTTCAAGATAAACATGCCTTTATTTCTTATCAATTCAATTGCATCATGAAAGACATTTTTCTTTACGATGGGCATCAAAATGTATCAGACTTTAGAAAGCAACTCAAATATGTTTTGGATCCAATTTTTTCCCAATGGGAACAAATACTTTTTTATTTGTTTGATCCTTACAAAACTATGGTACGAGGGGGATATAGGCACTCTGGTGTGCCATGTTTTCTTGACTTTTTTTGGGCCTTTTATTGGATGTTATGATCTAATTTTTCGCTTGGTTGAGCATAGAGCAAGAACAAGAAGAAAACTACTAAAAAGTTTGAATTTTTTTATTGATTTTTCTTTTCTTTTTATAAATCTTATCATTTTGTTATTATCTTTTAGCTTAACTCTTATAATTTTAAATATTTTTTTAAAATTTATAGAATTCTATCAAATCTGATAAAATTGTAAACTTTTTTTTAAATATTTTAAATTCTTATAATATAAATATGTTAAAATCATAAAACTCTTTTGAAAAAAAATCTCATAAATCATAATATTTTTATATTATTTTTTAAAATTTACCATACTTTTTTATGTTAAAATAGTTTTGTTCAATTCTCAATCCAATACAGTCCTTTAATATATTATTATCTTAAATATAAATAATTGCTATAAAATATTTATTTAATTATTAGTATAAAATGATAACATGTCATTGGTTATCTACACAATGTTTTTCACCATGAAAACTTTCATATATATATATATATATATATATATATATATAATAGTGACATTTAAATCACCCGCTATACAAGAGTGACATTTAAATCACCCGCTATACAAGAGTGACATTTAAATCACCCGCTATACAAGAGTGACATTCAAATATATGGACCTTTTCTACTAATCAACAATCAAGAGCATGCATCATAGGCAAAACATTTTCAGCCATAAAAATCTGCATCAGCGGTTACTTAATGTGTGTTTCTTTTAACGTTTGAGGAGTTGTTCTCACAAAAGTAAACAATTATTACTTCTCACAAGATGACACTTCAAAATTTGTGCCAATTAAATGTAATGGAACCTAAGCTTTAATCTTTTTGCTTAGGTATGTTTTTTAGCAACAAAAAAGTTAAGTGAATTGTTGAAGTATGTAGAGTGTGAGCTATCAAGACTTAACTTCTCAAGGGTGTTATAAGTGATATCAAAATATGGTTTTGGTGGACATGTAACATCTCATGTGCTTATGAGACTAGAGAGAATGGTTTATGCAAAATAGAGACACAAATAAAGAGTGTCTCTTGACAGACTTTTAGTGGAAGGAACACATTAATATGAATTAAATACATATCGAAATGAAAAGAATTTAGAGACTATGTAAGTATAAAATTGTATAGTCAAGGATGAAATAAAAAATTAATTAGTATTACATATATCAACAAGATGCATTTACTTTCAAAGAGATCACTAATTCCATAAATATTACAAGTGAATCACACTTATCTATGGAGTCATTTGTAACACCCCCTTGAGAGTTGATGTCTTGACACTCACTTAAGATACTTCACTCAACTTTCTTGTTAGTTAGAATCCCATAGGTAGCTCTTTTCTACACATAAAAAACAAACTCTAATCTCACTTGATGTATGACTGCTTTTAAGATCAATAATTATCTCTACAAATCAGTACGAGATTTTTCAACATACTTTGGCTTTATTCACACACTTCTTGGAAAACTTCTCAAGAGATAACACATTCCATATTTGCTCCATGTGAAACACACTTAACTATAAAATTCTTAAATAATAGACTACCAAAAAATAAATATATCTTGTTAGTATAATAATACTAATTAATTCCTTTAAATTTTCATTAAATGTATAATCTTATACTTATAAAACCTCTAAATTTCTCTCATTTAGATGTTTATTTGATTCATTTGGGTGTCCCTTCCATTAGAAGTTTGCCAAGAGTTGCTCTTTGTTTGTAACTTTCTTTTGCACTGATGATTATTGCTTGCCCTTGTCAGCATCCGGGAGGTTAAAAAATACCTTTTTTTAGTTAGACATTTTTTTTAATCAGCTTGTTTTTAATCATTTTATAATTATTTTTAATATTAAAATAAAATTTGTTTTATTAATTTATAAAAAGAGTATATTGAAATATTTCGTTTAACTATAATTATTGTATATCATGGTTAATATTTTAAAAGTTTAAAGTTCGACATTATCTTGTTTTTAATTAAGCGCCTTTAATTGAAAGGTTTACATGTGAAGTTGAACTTTGAACTTGTATTTATTAAGCTAGAAGCGTTGGACTTGTGTGTATTAACTACATTTGTCCAAGTAGTTTGGTTTGATTTCGGTTCAAATCTTCTAATTTGCTCCTCTATGCACATGGTAATAAATAAGCTCGCACTTGATTAATTTAACGTATTTGTGGTTCAGATAAGGTTTAGAATGGTCAGATAGTTTTGGTTCAAATTTTTCTCATTTGTCCATTCACATGACGAATAGGCCCACAAACTTCTTTACTTTTAGAAACACATGATGCAATTGTCTGACTTATCTAATCATTTTTTTCTTAACCCGTTTGTTTATCAAATAAAAGAGATCTCGACTAATTTTCAGTTTAATATGAGATAAGGAAAGTTTGGTTAAAAATTGTTTCTGCGAAGAATCAAATTTGAGTAATATCCGAAAGATTTAATCTTAATTTCAACATATTAATCATTTATGTTCAATCACTTGAATCAAAATAGGCTTTAAAATATATTTTTTCCCAGATCTAACATCGAATAATTTTATTTTCCTGAACCAAATACCACACATGTCTTTCAACTTAATAGTTCAGAGATTAGTCTTACTCATGATGTGTAGTTATTATTGTCCAAGAAAATTTTGCACATGAAAGAATAAATTATCTCACTAAATAAATCATTTTCTCACGTGTCAACAACATAGGTGGATACATAAATTTTATTTAGTGGAAACATTATTTTTTTACAGAAGAAAAATATTATAAAATTTTACAAAATACATAATTTTATGATAATTCAAATTACTTATATAAGCTTTTACAAACTACAATTGAGTGAAGGTGTCTGTTTGTATTACTAACTTTATATATGTTTAGTATTATAGAAGCAAAACGATAAAAATTAAAAAGATAAAATAATAAAATTAGTATTAATTTATTTTCTCTTTTATCTCTTAATTATAACTTTTTACATTCATCTAAAAAAACTGTCTATGATAGCAATACCTGTTTTTTGTGGGAGCAATTTTTTTATCAAGTATAAGTAAAAAAAAAAATGACTTAGTTCCTAAAATTGCGATTCGTAGTCTTTAAACTTTCCAAAATTAAAATGATAATAATAATAATTCATCGCTCACTTTAGTCTAAAGTTACAATTTTTTTTTACTACTAGTCTAAAGTTACATATAATATTTAACATTAGTGATCCTATTAACGAAAACAAAAATGATAGTAAATAATAAATCATAAATGTATGAAATTATATGAAACAAATTACAATTTAAGGACTTTTTAATTTATTTAGTTAAATCTAAAGACTAAAATAACAACAAATCACAATTTTAGAAACTAAATTAATTAATTACTCAATAAATAATTTGACATGTTTACTTATGTGTGAGGCAACATTACTCCATACCCACCCAAAAGATGAGATACTGGTACCTCCTGGAGTGTAATAACATGATAAATATTTTCCTTATTTTTCTTAAAAAAATTCTTGATAACTAATAAAAAAGTAATTAATTTATGCAGTATAATTTTTTTATATTATTATTTAATTATAAACTAATATATATATGATAATAGGATTCATCATGACATTTTATAGACTCATAATGAAAAGAAACATATAAAATAAGATGATAATTTTTTTTGTTATCATGTTATTGATATGAAGTATTCAGTGACTTTATCGATGATTAATCTTACTTTTTGAAAACCTGACTATTTTTAGTAGGGTTCTTCCTCTTAATCATATTTTTTCTATCTACAAGACTTGAACTCAAGATCTTATTTAAAGGGATTATATACAATACCACTTGAACCAACGCTTTGTTAGTAAATAAGATGATAATTTTAATCTATTTATAAAAATAACATAAAACAGTATAAAAACAAATATTGCATAGCTAAATAAACTTGTTTTTTTTTATAAAAAAATTTAAGCCTCCCTTTTACTACCTTCGGTTTTGGGTCATCACTCCTCTAAACTAGACCAAAGACTAATCTTGCATGATAAATTAATTTACTTTTACAATATCACATTAAGATACCTTTTATAATAAGTAGGTTGATCTATTCACTTTGGTTGTTTTTATTTATAAGAGTTAATTATCTTATTCGTCAAGATTAAAAAAAATGATTAATTTAGTTTATACTAATAAATTTATAATTTTTATCAAAATTATTTTTGTCATTAATACACTTTTGGCTTCTACTCCATTAATTTTTTGTCAATACATTCTCTCTCTTCTTTTAATAAGAGATATTTTCGGTCTAAACATAATTAATACAAAAGAACATTATAAATCAAATCTTAAAAAAAGAACAAACATACTTGGATCGTATAGAGAGAAACAGTAACATTCTAAAACACTTTTAATATATTAAGTCTATTTAAAGAATATTTTATCTACTTTTAGAGTTAATTGAAATATTTTAATTCTAAGTAAGAAAACATAAAATTAGTTAAAATATTTAAATATATTTATAATTTTGTTTCAGTTTTTTTTCTTGAGACATAGGTTAGTTGTGGTGAAAAATTAGCTATAAGTTGAAAAATTAACATATTAAATTATAATTATTCGGTAAAAATAATTATTAAAATAAAATAATAAAATCATAATTTATTTTAAAAGAGTAACTGGAAAATTAAATAAATATATTGAAAATAAAAATAAAAAAATATTAAAACTTAGAAATTAAAATCTAACCTTTTAAAAAACATTATTTCAAATAGTATTTTAAAAAATATTAAAAATTATTAGAAAAACTTATTTATCAAACAATTAATAAGAATTTATTAAAAAAATTTGTTTACCAACTGATCAAACAAATTTTTTAATAAATAAAAAAATTAAAAACTAATTAAAATATTTTATCCATCATAACCATAGTTTTACTTCATTTTTGTATTTTCTATTTTTTAGATAAAAAAAATGTTTGGAAAACTGGTGTTTCAAGATTGCATTTTGCATGGGAAGTTGGAAGGCAAGGACATGTGAATGAAGACAGGAAGAGTGAGACAAAGAAGGGTCCCACTGCTCCATGGAGACATGTGTGGTAATAATCCCTATTGCCTATTGGGCAATCAAACGTGTTTGGTACTAACTAATGGCAAGTGTCGAACCAAACGTTCATCACATCACATGATTTTTGTCCGGTCCTCACCTCCAAAACAACGTACAACCCGTACTGTTCCATGATACCCGCTTCAAACATTTTAGCTGCGTCCGGTTTATAACCCATATTTGATTAAATTAAGTTTATGAGTTTATTAGAGTGTTCATTTTATATTAGAAAATTAATTTTAAGTTTAAAATTCATTTTAGATATATTTTTTATATATTTGATTTCACATGAAAAAATAATGTAAAATTGATTTTAGGTTCAACTAATTTTATAATAAAAATATTTAAACCAAAATTAATTACATTAAAAATCAATTTTTCTAACCCCATTTGAACACACTAAAAAATTAGTTAATTTAGGTATTAACATTAAATTTGTCTTTAAATGTAATATTTTTTAAAGTATTTTGGTAAAAAATAATCAATGCACAAAAAGAGATGAAATAAAATATTATAATAAGAAATAAATTTTTTTACTAACAATGTCGAGGGAAGTAGTTTTGATCCTTTTAATCTAGAAGTTTATCTTTTTTAATCTTTCAAGTTATTTTTTTTTAATTTTTTAAATATATAAAATATATTTTAGTCGTCCCTCCCACCTTGAAAAATCATTACAAATGTGCATTCAAAGTACTAAAAAAAATTCACAAAGAACTAAAAATATTTTATAAATTTGAGAGACTAAAATATATAAATTTTAATTTAGAAGACTTGTAAAAAAATAACAGGTCGAAGAGTTGATCGATAAGTCAACTCATCTTATCTACTTCTAATGTAATTTGATGAAAGAATTTCCATCTTTCACGAATTTGTTTTTGGTGAAATGCTTTCATTGTTTGATTAATGATGATGACAATATTAGTTACCTAATTAATTATTTTGGAAAAATACCTAAATTTTCCGTCCAAATTAATTTCTTATCACCAAAAAAGTTCACTCTGTGATTTTCTAAATGAGTCTTAAGATTAGTAATATGTTGTAGGTAATTTTAAAACCGGAAAGGACCTTACCAGACAGTAGCTTCTTAAATGCCTTTTAACTTCTATATAAAAAACACCTTTTAAATTTTAATTATTTCCGTACTTAATGATTAGATGAATCTTCGATTGTTTACTGCTCTTTTGAGCCACTTGTGGAGATTTCCTTGTCACCCAATGCAACATGATTTGCTTCTTGTCGTGGGAGCCACTTTTAAAATTCTGAAAGATATTCTTTTGAATAATTTTGTAGATTTGGTAATGAAGCTTTCAAATAATTAAAGGAATCAAGTGTTACTTGAGCATCTCTAACGGATTCCTTTGAAGATTTCTTAAATGAAGAAATTATATTTTACAGTTTTTTTTAATTGAAGTAAATCTAAGTGATATTTTCATTGCAGTAAATCTAAGTAACAGAATTTTTTTTTAAAGATAAGATCCGCATGTTTAAGAAGAGACTGTTTCTTACAACTAAAAACAATATTTTTGTTAGAAACAATAGCACGGAAGGCAACAAAGAAGAGGACAAAAAAAGGTCATCAACAATATGGTGAAGAATAGACATGGTAATGGGACGGGATGTGTATTATTTTCTCAATTCTTGACCTTGACTCTCCAACATGTCTCTATACCCGTACCCGGTACCTGACGGGTTTAAAATTTTTATCCCATTCATTCCCGTACCTGTCGCGTATCGGGTATCTCCGACCCCGACTTGTACCCGATTCCAATTAAAAAAAATTAATTGATTTTAGAAAAAAATAAATTGATTGTTAAACATTTATTTTCAACTACATATATATCATTAAATTTATTACAACGTATGTGCCTACAAAATTTGTTAAGAAATGAATATTCAATTATGTAAAAATTCTAAAATAAAATTAACTAGTAATAAATAAAATAAAGACTAACACATTTGTCTAGCATGATTCCATAATTTTTTAAGGTAAATAAAATACGTCAAATATGAAACAACATAATTCAAATGTTCATTAGTTCCCAAATTAGAAATAACTAGAAAATGAAAACAATGTTCATCATCAAAATAACCACCAACTTCACCAAAGATATCATCAACATTTCTTCTTCAACGCTTAACCTGGTATTTATAAAATCAAAGATCATATTTTAGATGTTTTAAATCTTAAAATCATACATAGACATGGCAAGAAAATCCGTACCCGTGGATACCCGCCCGAACCCGTCCCGACTTTGATGGGTAATACCCGAGTTAACCGGGTATGGGTTTGGGTTCAGGTTTTTCTCGATGACCAAAAGTCGGGTACGGATACAGGTATGGGATTCCTGTATCTGCCGCGACCCCGACCCCGACCCCGCCCCGCCACTAAAAATAACATAAATAAAAATAACATAAATAGGATCCACACGTGAAAGAATAGGGTTCGTACCCACCCGCCTTGAACAATGAATAATTAAAATTTACGCATTACACTAATTTATTATGGAATATAAGTAAAATATGTATTTGAGGAAAAACACATTTTTATTTAGATATAGTTTATTATATACGGTTACATTAAAAAAGCTAAAGCCGCATTCAGAGAGAAAAGCTAAAGCCGCATTATATCACCAAACAGCATCCTACGGTCCTACCCCCAACCCTAACCCTAACTTCAGACCTTGAATCTTTCTCTTCTTCTTCCTTCAGGTAATCAGGTATGGCTTCCTTCCTCTTCTTCTTTTAATGGTTTTCTTTACATTTCGCGCGAACAAGCCAGAAGGAAATCGGTGATCTTGCGCTGTTATGCTCTCTGTCTGATTAGTACACTGGTTTTATTTTATGTTCCCTGCTTTGGATTGAATGTGGATTTTCATTAGTGGTCTCTTGGATATAGGAGGATATAGCAAAGCTCTTAATAAAAACACAAACCCTAAGAGCTGAACAGGACGTTGTGCTTTGTGTAGTTGCCCAATCGCGTCACCACAGGTTTTCCATCTAAAGCTTTTTCTTCTTAAAATGTTTGCTTTTATGCTTTCTGTGGTATGGTATATATCAATCTTGTTGTATGCTTTTTCAGTCTGTTTTTGTTTTATATGAAAGGTGATGTTTATGAAAAATTTGCATAAGTAAAAGACTAATTATTTAAATTAACACAAAGTAATTAGCCATTGAATCTCTAAATACATTATGATATTGTTCATTACAAGTTCTGTAATTGAAAGAGATGGCCGGATGACGTAGTTACAATTAAAACGCTCTGTGCTCTGCCTATTGCTAAACTAGTAATTGCCGCATTTATACGCCTCAAACCAAAACAGGTAATTTCCTAGAAATTTAACTAATTGTGTTGTTTATCAAAGATACAAGAATTCTCTTATATTATATATATGGGACAGATCCGTTGACACCAAATCTCATCCATTAAATTTAATCAATCTAATGGTTCCAAATATTTCAGCTAATAAATAAAATTAAAACAAAACATAATTAGTTAGAGCTATATTTAAAATTACATTATCATATTCTTTCTGCAAGCGTGTGGATTAAAGATAAGCACACCAATATAGTTAGAGCTATATTTAAAATTACATTATAATATTCTATAAGTAATCATTTATAGCAAAGAATTAAACATATTTTTGAGACACTCAGTGCTAAATGGAATAGTAGTCTTCATACTCTTAATTAACATAAGTGGCAGTGGTTGGCTGAGGTGGAAAATAAAAGGTCAATGCTGTTACTTGTGATGGCAAAAGTTGTGCTTCCATACTAGTTCACTCCCTCCTCTACTTTGGCTTCATTTGTCTTTTCTTGTTTGCCATTAAGGTCCACTTTTACATCGGCTAGCTTTCTTTATGTTTGCTAATTCAATCACTTTTTCCTTTTTCTTATAATCATCCATTTGCTATCTTCATGTTCTTATTATTACTAGGATTGTCTTGGAAGATCTTGTGGGGAAAAAAATAAATATGGCTTGAGTCAAGTCTTTGTATTTTCTTTCGTTTTGTTGTTTATTTTTCATGTGCTTGTACTCACTTTAACATGCATAATATATTGAGATATGTATCTTTTTGCTGCGAGGTTGAGATTAATTAAATTAAACCTTTCTATACCAATTAAATTAACCTGTATCTTTTTCCGCAGTGCATAATTCAATTCATTTTCTTCTTTAATCATTGGCAAAGTGCACATCACATTTAAGCTCATTGCTTGGTCATTATTCATAACTTCCATAAATCTATGTACCTGAGATTTATTTTATAATTAGTTGCAAGTCCTACTAATTCTGCAAGCTCTGTTTTCATGCACCAGATCCCATAGCTTCTATATCTCTCTTAAAAATGACAACTTCCCAAATTCATTATGTTGGATCAAGTGGCCTCGGAATAATTAAGAAGGGGGGAAGGTTGAATTAATTATTAATGTGTCTTGACTAATTAAAAATTTAACCTTCTTAATGTTACTAGATTCAATTAGGCTTTACTACTAAGTTGTGAGGATGTAAAGAACAAAGACAATAACTTAGACAAAAGTAAAGCGGAAATAAAAGAACACAGCAGAAATTAAAGAGTGTAGGGAAGAAGAAGACAAACACAAGATTTATACTGATTCGGCCACAAACCGTGCCTACATCCAGTCCCCAAGCAACCTACGGTTCTTGAGATTTCTTTCAACCTTGTAAAATCCTTTATAAGCCAAAGATCCACAAGGGATGTACCCTCCCTTGTTCTCTTTGAAAAACCAAGTGGATGTACCCTCCACTTGAACTAATCCACAAGAGATGTACCCTCTCTTGTTCTCAGTATAACAATCCCCAAGTAGATGTACCCTCTACTTGTACCACAAAGGATGTACCCTCCAATGTGTTAGGACAAAGAATTCTCAGGCGGTTAGTCCTTTGAATCTTTGTAAGGGGAAACAAAAGATATCTCAGACGGTTAGTCCTTTGAAATCTTTTGCTTAAGGGGAAGGGAAGAATCAAAAGAATTCTCAGGCGGTTAGTCCTTTGAATCTTTTGTAAGGGAGAAGAGAGACACAAAAGAATTTAGGCGGTTAGTTCTTGTTGGATCGAGTGACCTCAGAATAATTAAGAAGGGGGGGTTGAATTAATTATTCCTAAACCTTTACTAATTAAAAAATTACTCTTTTAAGGCTTTTACTAAATTGTTAAGAGAATGAGGAGTAGAAGAGAAACTTAACAGAAAGTAAAAGCGGAAATTAAATGCACAGCGGAAAGTAAAAGAGTAGGGAAGAAGGAAACAAACACACAAGAGTTTTTATACTGGTTCGGCAACAACCCGTGCCTACCTCCAGTCCCCAAGCGACCTGCGGTCCTTGAGATTTCTTTCAACCTTGTAAAAATCCTTTTACAAGCAAAGATCCATAAGGGATGTACCCTCCCTTGTTCTTTTTGAAACCCTAGTGGATGTACCCTCCACTAGAACTGATCCACAAGAGATGTACCCTCTCTTGTTCTCAGTCAAACCCAAGTAGATGTACCCTCTACTTGTACCATAAAGGATGTACCCTCCAATGTGTTAAGACAAAGATCTCAGGCTGTTACACCTTTGATACTTTGTGAATGGGGATACAAAAGAATTCTCAGGCGGTTAAACCTTTGAACGCTTTTGTATTAGGGAATGGGAAGAATCAAAAGAATTCTCAGACTGTGTCGTTTTGAATTCTTTGACAAGGGAGAAGGGAGACACAAAAGAATTCAAGCGGTTAGTCCCTTGTTCTTTTGGAAAAGAGAGAAGAGAGACACAAAAAGAATTTAGGCGGTTAGTCCTTGGCGAATTCTTTTTGGCAAAGAGAGAAGAGAATGAAAAGGATGAATAGCACAAGTTTTCAAGGTTTAGAAAACCAGAAAACTTCACAAAGCTTTTGGTACAAAGAAGAAGAAGAAGAACTTGAAAGAGATTTCAAGGCTTGTAAAGGATTGATGGGAAAAGAAAAAGTATTCAAGATTGTTGTTTGAAAGATTGATTGAACATGCAAAACAAAGCCTTGCTTTTATAGACTCTTCATGTCTGGTCAAGAAGGTCATTCAGAAGAGTTATAACTTTTAGAAAAACTTAAAACCCATTTGAAAAAGTCAAAACCTTTTTGAAGAGTTACATCTTTAGATTTTTCAGAAACAAACACTGGTAATCGATTACCACATAAGTGTAATCGATTACACAAAGCTTTTGAGTGAAACAATGTGACTCTTCACTTTTAAATTTGAATTTCAACATTCAAGGACACTGGTAATCGATTACCAAAACATTGTAATCGATTACAGCCTTTTGAAAATATTTGGAACATTGTAAATTCAGTTTGAAAACTTTTTCAAACTCATTTTGCTACTGGTAATCGGTTACAACAATATGGTAATCGATTACCAGAGAGTAAAAACTCTTTGGTAAATGTTTTGTCAAAAACTCATGTGCTATTCAAAGTTTTGAAAAAACTTTTTAATACTTATCTTGATTGAGTCTTTTCTTCATTCTTGAATCTTGATCTTGATTCTTGAGATCTTGAATCTTGAATCTTGATTCTTTATTGTAGACTTTCTTCTTGAGTCTTGAATTCTTCTTGATTCTTGAACTCTTGACTTGTTCTTGATTCACTTGAGATGTTCTTTGATTCACTTGAGTTGTTCTTTGATTCACTTGAGTTGTTCTTTGATCTTTGGAGCTTTTTGTTCATTACCTTTGTCATCATCTTTTGTTGTCATCATTGTTATCATCAAAACACCTTTGAATCATTGTTGATTCATCATGAAGCTTTGCTTCCACAATCTCCCCCTTTTTGATGATGACAACTTCTGAAATCAAGAAACACACACACACTTTTTCCTAGTCGATCACTCTTATAAATGCTCCCCCTTTGTTTTTGAATTTATGCTTATCTTAAAATTAAATTATTTACTCATGTGAGTTCTTGATTTATCCCTATTTCTTTCCCCCTTTGGCATCAACAAAAAGCCAAAGTGTGTATCAAACTTAAAGTATGCAAATATATCTTAAACATTCATACAACATTCATAAAAATATATTAACCACAACATGAAGTAAAAACCATGAAGTAATAATCATAAATAGATTAACTTATAAAATCCACATAGTCAAATAACATACTTGTTCAACCAAACCATGCAAATAAGGAAATAATAAATTGTTCAAATACCATAGTAATATAGCCAAAATACAAGGCTGAAAATCAAAGTAGTAATAATATTAAAATATAATTCTAAGATGATGGTGGCGGCGGTGGTGGAAGATCAAAGCTTGTCCGGATGTAAGATACATCTTCTTCAACCTTAGTCATTCTTGACTCCATTTCATTGAAGCGCATATCCACTTGCAGTTCCAAAGTATCAAACCTCTCACCAACAAAGGTTTGAAGACCATCAAACCTTTCCAAAATCTTCGAAAGAAGAGATGAATCTTCTCCCTCATGTCCTTCTTCACCAATATTTCTAGCACCCTTCTTTACCCATGATCCATCATGCTCCTTAATATAACCAAAGGATGCTATGACTGAAGCGCCTATAAGGAATGATCTCTTGATTGGAACATAAGGTTCAGAATCAAGAGGGATGTTGAAATGTTGAAGGAAGAGGGTAACAAGGTGAGGATAAGGCAATGGGGCATTCAATCGCAATGCCTTATGCATGCGATATCTAACAAGATGTGCCCAATCAATTTGTAAACCTTTATGAAAGGCCCACATGACAATGAGATCTTCTTCAGAAACCTGGGCAAGGTTTGAAGATCTAGGAAGCAAAATGTGAACTATAAGGTAATGGAGGATGCGGCTTTCAAAAGCCAATGAACCGGCAAGAAGTCTTCCGGTCATATCGGCTTGGTTGGTGCAAACCAACCGGCGGGATCATGCACAGAGAAATCGAATTTCCATTCATCAATCAGTACACCCTCAAAAGACACACCTTCACTAGGCAATTTGGTTAAGTCAAAAAATAGGGATTGGTCAATGACCATCTTAATCCCATAGATTTCAGAAATTAGAACACCTTCATGAATTTCTAAATTAGAATAGAAGGCTTTGACTAATTCAGAATAGACAGGTAATTTCAGAGACATGAATGGAATAAGATTGGAGTTTTCAAATGCTTGGAAGCATTCAAAATTCTCATTTAAGAAGAACTCCATATCTATGAATTTTGGGTCTACAATGGAACGAGAGGAAAAGAGGTTTGTGTACCGTATACGCTATTCCTCTGATGAGAATAATGATCCAGAGGGAATGGAGGGAGGAATTGGTGCTTCCTGTGACCCGAAATGCCGCTGACTCCGACTCAAAGTTCCTTTCCGCTTTTTCGATGGTTCCGCCATTTGAAGAGTTTTTTCGGGATTTCAATCGGTTCAAATGAAAGAGATTGAAAAAAGATGAAGTTTGGGCTTTGTGGGGAGTGATTTGGATAAGAATTGAGTGAGATATGACTGGAAGAAAAATTTGGGGCGAGGGTTTTCGAGAGAATGAAAGGTTGCAGGTTTCAGAATTTGAAATTTTAATATATAGGTGCAGGGACGCGTCGTAATCGATTACACAAATATGGTAATCGATTACCAGAGAGCAACTTTGCCAGAAATAACTGCTTGTAATCGATTACACTAGTATGGTAATCGATTACCAGTGATTATTTTAGCCAGAAAACAAAAATAGAAGGCTTTCTAGGAGAGAAGAAGTTTTGAAAACTATTTTTGAAAATACTATATTTGAAAATACTTTATGACTAATTTTCACTCATGTAATTTACATATCATGTCATGCAAAAATATTTAAAACATGAAGATAATCAATTTTATCAAGAACAATCAAAACACATGCAAGAAGAATATTGATTTTACTTAACTATATAAATGAATATATCACGCAAATAGGATAAAATCACTCAAGTAAATATACTCATGATTTCAAACAATCAAAAGACAAACAAATAAAGAATTGTTAGTCATCATAGTCAAATTGTTTGAATAAAAATTTCAACTTTAAGAGAAATTTTAATAAGATAATGGTTTTGATATTACCTTTTTCAGAATTGAAGTGTCTAGATCTTCAAAGATGAGGATCATTCTTTTTCTCCTTGTTTTTCATCCTTGAGAGATGTTCTCGTCACTTTCATAATCTTTGGTTAAAAGATTAATCTCCTTTTCTGAACCATCGGATGAATCATTGTCATCCCATGCAATGTATGTTTTCTTAGTTCTTCTTTCGTCAAATCTTTTCTTTTCACTTTTCTCCGACCATTCTTCATTTGACGGACAGTTGGCCTTGATGTGACCAATTTGGTTGCATTTGTAACACCTAAGGACTTGAGAATCCTCTTGTGATTTTCTTCCATTATTGAAATTTTGATGCCTATCAATTCTTCTTTTCTTGATGTATTTCTGAAATTTCTTAACAAAGAAGGAAAAATCTTCATCATCTGAATCTTCTTCTTCGTTTTCTTCTTGTATTGAAGATAAGGCTTTAAGGGCCATGCTTTTCTTCTTTTTGTCATTTTCTTCATTCTGATTGAGGCGTTGAAGTTCCATCTCGTGTTCCTGCAATTTACCAAATAAAGTGGCAAGAGACATGGAAGAGAGATCTTTTCTTTCAGAAATAGCAGTTACCTTGGGCTGCCATTCCCTACTTAAACATCTTAAGACTTTATTAATTAAATCCTCATTAGGAAAAACTTTTCCTAATGATGCAAGATGGTTTACAATATGTGTAAACCTTTTCTGTAAACTCTGAATATTTTCATTTGGATTCATCCTAAATAACTCATATTCATGGGTAAGGGTATTTATTCTAGACCTTTTTACATATGTGGTTCCTTCATGGGTTAACTGGAGAGTATCCCACATATCCTTGGCATTAGTACAATTTGACACTCTAAAGTACTCATCTATCCCTAGGGCTGAAGTGATGATATTTTTAGCTTTGAGATCGTACTGGATTTTTCTCCTATCTTCTTTTGTCCACTGATCTCTAGGTTTTTGGGTTGAAGTACTTGTGCTTACATCTACTATAGTGGGTATATGTGGTCCTAATTCTATTGCTTCCCATATATTTAGATCTATGGCTTCAATGAATATTTGCATGCGGGTTTTCCAATAATGGTAACCCTCACCATTGAAAATGGGTGGTCTGTGAATAGAATTTCCTTCAGGAAACAAGGGATTTGAGGAGGCCATCCTACAAGAAACCTGCTCTGATACCACTTGTTGGATCGAGTGGCCTCAGAATAATTAAGAAGGGGGGTTGAATTAATTATTCCTAAACCTTTACTAATTAAAAATTACTCTTTTAAGGCTTTTACTAAATTGTTAAGAGAATGAGGAGTAGAAGAGAAACTTAAAAGAAAGTAAAAGCGGAAATTAAATGCACAACGGAAAGTAAAAGAGTAGGGAAGAAGGAAACAAACACACAAGAGTTTTTATACTGATTCGGCAACAACCCATGCCTACCTCCAGTCCCCAAGCGACCTGCGGTCCTTGGGATTTCTTTCAACCTTGTAAAAATCCTTTTACAAGCAAAGATCCACAAGGGATGTACCCTCCCTTGTTCTTTTTGAAACCCTAGTGGATGTACCCTCCACTAGAACTGATCCACAAGAGATGTACTCTCTCTTGTTCTCAGTCAAACCCAAGTAGATGTACCCTCTACTTGTACCACAAAGGATGTACCCTCCAATGTGTGAAGACAAAGATCTCAGGCTGTTACACCTTTGATACTTTGTGAATGAGGATACAAAAGAATTCTCAGGCGGTTAAACCTTTGAACGCTTTTGTATTAGGGAATGGGAAGAATCAAAAGAATTCTCAGACTGTGTCGTTTTGAATTCTTTGACAAGGGAGAAGGGAGACACAAAAGAATTCAGGCGGTTAGTCCCTTGTTCTTTTGGAAAAGAGAGAAGAGAGACACAAAAAGAATTCAGGCGGTTAGTCCTTGGCGAATTCTTTTTGGCAAAGAGAGAAGAGAATGAAAAGGATGAATAGCACAAGTTTTCAAGGTTTAGAAAACCAGAAAACTTCACAAAGCTTTTGGTACAAAGAAGAAGAAGAAGAACTGGAAAGAGATTTCAAGGCTTGTAAAGGATTGATGGGAAAAGCAAAAGTATTCAAGATTGTTGTTTGAAAGATTGATTGAACATGCAAAACAAAGCCTTGCTTTTATAGACTCTTCATGTCTGGTCAAGAAGGCCATTCAGAAGAGTTATAACTTTTAGAAAAACTTAAAACCCATTTGAAAAAGTCAAAACCTTTTTGAAGAGTTACATCTTTAGATTTTTCAGAAACAAACATTGGTAATCGATTACCACATAAGTGTAATCGATTACACAAAGCTTTTGAGTGAAACAATGTGACTCTTCACTTTTAAATTTGAATTTCAACGTTCAAGGACACTGGTAATCGATTACCAGAGAGTAAAAACTCTTTGGTAAAGGTTTTGTCAAAAACTCATGTGCTATTCAAAGTTTTGAAAAAACTTTTTAATACTTATCTTGATTGAGTCTTTTCTTCATTCTTGAATCTTGATCTTGATTCTTGAGATCTTGAATCTTGAATCTTGATTCTTTATTGTAGACTTTCTTCTTGAGTCTTGAATTCTTCTTGATTCTTGAACTCTTGACTTGTTCTTGATTCACTTGAGATGTTCTTTGATTCACTTGAGTTGTTCTTTGATTCACTTGAGTTGTTCTTTGATCTTTGGAGCTTTTTGTTCATTACCTTTGTCATCATCTTTTGTTGTCATCATTATTATTATCAAAACACCTTTGAATCATTGTTGATTCATTATGAAGCTTTGCTTCCATAGTTCTTCGTTCTTTTGGCAAAGGGAGAAGAGAGACAAAAAAAATTCAGGCGGTTAGTCCGTCGTTCTTTTGGCAAAGGGAGAAGAGAATGAAAAAGATGAATAACACAAGTTTTTGAACAAAGAACTTTTCTTGGAAAAGAAAGTGTTGATAAAAAACTTTTAGAAAGATGAAGAGAAATGAATCAGAAAATTCTGTAGAAAGATATTGAAAGATTGATTGAAAGATGTTTGAGAGATGATGTTGAAAAAAATTGAAAGATAGATGATTCAAAGATGATTGATAATTGATGATTGATAATTCAAAAAAGATTGATAACAATTCAATGAAACTCATGCCATGGTCACATATTTATAATCTCTTGATGACTCAAGTCAAAGCTTGTTACTCTTGGCAATTTCTTTAAAACCAGTCACTTAAAAAAGGTTGTGACTTTTGAAAAAATCTTCAAACAAGTCACTTGAAGAATTGTGACTTTTGGAAATGTATTTTTTGAAATCAGTCACTGGTAATCGATTACCATTAAGGTGTAATCGATTACACATCAACAGATGTGACTCTTCATTTTAAATTTTAAAAATCAAAACGTTTAGAAGCTCTGGTAATCGATTACAAGTGTTGTGTAATCGATTACACATCAACAGATGTGACTCTTCATTTTAAATTTTAAAAATCAAAACGTTTAGAAGCTCTGGTAATCGATTACAAGTGTTGTGTAATCGATTACACTAGTTTAAAATGATTTAAAACTGTTAAACACAAGTTGTAACTTTTGAAATTTGAAATCTTAACGTTTTAAAACACTGGTAATCGATTACTACCTTCTGGTAATCGATTACCAGAGAGTAAAACTCTTTGGTAATGATTTTGTGAAAAGCTTTTTGTGCTACTCAATGTTTTGAAAAACTTTTTTAGTACTTATCTTGATTGAGTCTTCCCTTGATTCTTGAATCTTGATTATTCTTGAATCTTGATTCTTGAAACTTGATTCTTGATTCTTGAAACTTGATTCTTGAATCTTTGGAATTTGCTTAACTCTTGATTCTTTGGCATCATCAAAATAACCTTGGAAGGTATTGCTTCCACACATTAGACTTATCTAAGCAACAACTAGGTCCTAGATTTTGATGCCTATCAAAGTTCAAACAAACCAATTGTTTAAGTGTTATAGAAAGCAATTTTAAGGCAATTTATCTAGTGTCCCAAATAACCAAAATGACCATAAAACATATTAATGTAAAGCAACCTGATTACAGAAAAAGAAAATTAAGATCAAGATTTCAATCACTAAACATAAGTTGAAACCAGATTTATTTCTTATCACATTTTTATGGCTATACAGGGTTTTGAAGTACTATTCTCTGCACTAGTTGCCATGGATTACTATTTGATTCATGTTTGTTAATCTGTATTAATTGCTTTGGTTTTTAAAACAATAGCTTGTTGTTGAAGTCCATGGCAGAAAATATGCAAACTGAAGAACCTAGTTCACACCAACCAACTCTACAGTCTTCATACCATCCTACTTCGCTGTCTTCACACACCAACCAACTCCACAATCTTCAGACCATCCTACTCCGCTGTCTTCACACCAATCAACTCCAATAGAAAGTTCTACTGGTACAACGGAAGGTCCTAATAATGAACCTATGCAACAACCACCTAGCATGGAGGTGGATGACCATGGTGTATCATCAACAAAAATTGGAGGAGGGAGGCTCAAAAGCATTGTGTGGAACCATTTTGATAAGATTAAAACTATTGATAGGAAAGACAAGGCCCAATGTAAATACTGCAAAAAACTTCACGGGGGAGCATCAAAGAATGGAACAAAGCATTTGCATGTCCATATGAAGAAATGCATTCAGAAAAGGTTACATGACAAAGGGAAGGGACAAACATTTCTTATTCCTAAGGTTACACAAGGTAGACAAGAATTGACTGCTGGAGGTTATAATGAAGAAAATGCAAGGAAGGATCTTGCATGTGCTATTATCATGCGTGGATATCCACTTTCAATAGTGAATCATGTTAGGTTTAGAAGATTTTTAGCTACACTCCAACCACAATTTCAATGTCCTTCACGAAACACTATAAAGAAAGAGATATTTAATGTTTATGACTTTGAAAAATCAATTGTTATGAAGCTGTTGGATACAAATGAAGGAAGGGTGGCAATTACATTAGATATGTGGATTGCAAGCAACCAAAAGAAAGGGTATATGGCTATCACAACTCGTTACATTGATAGCTCATGGACTTTTCAAAGTCGCATTTTGAGGTACTAGCAACATCCTTAATTTTATAGCTTCCCAATATATTGTGTTGGATATTTTTTATAATTTTTTGTGTTAGATATTTTAGTGTTCATATATTGTGTTAGATCTTTTTCTGTGATAGTGTGATTAAGCTATTTTTGTGCTGATATACTAAGTTCATTTATGTTCCTTCACCTCACACAAGTGAAAGACTTTGCAATGCACTAGTTGGGTGTTTGCTGGATTGGAACATTGTTACAAAATTGTCCACTATCACTTTGGATAATTGTAGTACAAATGATTGCATGATTGAAAAAATTAAGAATAAGTTGCAATTAGGCACTTTAATTAAGGAAGGAGCGTTTCTTCACATGCGTTGTTGTGCACATATCTTAAATTTGATAGTGAAAGATGGTTTAGGAGTTGTGAAGGATGGAGTGGAAAAAATTCGAGATAGTGTAGCATATTGGATTGCAACACCTAAAAGGATGGAAAAATTTCAAGAAACTGCTAAACAATTGCGAATCCCTTGCACCAAAAATTTGAGTTTAGATTGTCCAACTAGATGGAATTCAAATTACAAGATGCTTGATGTTGCAATATCATATAAGGATGTGTTTTCCCGATTAAAGCAGCGTGAAACTCAATACTCTTGTTTTCCAAGTGATTCACAATGGGAATTTGCAAAGGAAGTGTGTAAGAGGTTGGCCATATTTAATGATACTACAGAAATGATTTCTGGTACAAAATATCCAATTGCCAACATTGATTTTCCTCAAATTTGTGAGATCAAGATGACTTTATCTGAATGGGTCAATTCCCCTAATGAAGTGATTCAAAAAATGGCAGAAAAAATGTTACAAAAATTTGATTCTTATTGGAGTGTTATTCATGTGATCATGGGAGTTGCTACTATTTTAGATCCAAGATACAAAATGGAGTTGCTTGAGTTTTACTTTGAATCAATTTGCCCCATTGATTTTTTTTCACAAGTTAATAGGATCCGAAACTTGTGTTATGATTTGGTTTCGGAATATCAAGCCAAAAAGCATCAAGATTCTACTAGTTCTTTTGAATCACAAGATGTAGTTAGTGATGGAAAGAGTAAATTGTGTGATTATGATAGATACATTGAAAGAAAGAAAAGGGCAAGAACCTCAACTATGAAAATGGAGTTAGATCATTACTTAAAGGAGGAAGTTTTACCAAGAAGTTCAGATTTTGATATCTTAATGTGGTGGAAATTGAATGAGTTAAAGTATCCAACACTACAAGCAATTGCAAGGGTTGTGTTAGCTATTCTGATCTCCACTGTAGCTTATGAATTGGCATTTAGTATTGGAGGTCAGATATTAACTCCTCATCATAGCCGACTTCATTATACTACTTTAGAAGCTTTGATGTGTTCTAAAAGTTGGTTATGGAATTCAGAGAATGCAGGTAAAATTCTGAATGCTTATGTGATACTTTATGAATTGCTTATATTTTTAAAACTTATAACTTGTTATTTATTATTTTATAATTATTATTCATAGGTTCTAGATCAATTGAAGAATCAACTTTTACTAATGAGATTGAATCCGATGATGAAGGTATATTCACTTTTAGTTGTTCTAATTTTTTTAATATCATTATACATATCTAATTTTTCAAAAATTTTAAAATATTGGTGGATCTTTGGTCAATAGCATTACTCAATGTTTGCAAGATTAGTGAAAAAGATGTTGACTAGTTTAATTTGTTTCCTAATGTTCATCTATCTAATTTGCTTGCCTTTTGAGTTGCCTAAGGTTGTAGCTAGAAGTTGGCAGCTTTTTCAAGGCTACAATGTAGTCAACAAGCTTGCTGGGTGTGCTCAAAGCCTGGAAAGTTGGAGCAGGAGAATCAAAACCCACTTTAAGGAGGATATAGAAAAGTGTAGAAGAGACTTGGAATCCCTCTGATATACCCAAGATGAAAACTCTATTAACCTGTACAATGCAACCAAAAATAGACTATTTGCTCTTTTGCTGCAAGAGAAGAACTACTGGAAACAGAGTTCTAAAGTCCACTAGCTAAAAAAAAGAGACCTCAATACCAAATACTTCCATGTTGCAATGACAAATAGAAAGAAAAATAATAAAATACATAAGCTTACTAATGATCTAAAAGTTGAGGTAGAAGGGCAACAAGGTCTGAATGCTACTGCTTATGGTTACTTCTCAAATATGTTTGAGTGTACCCAAAGCAACTATGATCCATTGGTTAGTATAGTGCAGCCCTATCTCATTGAGAAGGACAAAATAAAACTTGTGGAACCTTTCACTAAAGCAGGGTTTGAGAAAACATTATTCCAGATGCATCCAGGGAAGTCTCCAGGGCTTGATGGTCTCAATGTTGTGTTTTATCAAAGACTTTGGGCTCTTCGTGGATCGGAGATAGCAATCGCCTGCTCCAAATGGTAAGAAGATGGAGCTTTTCCCTAATCGGTGAACAATACCGACAAATTTTTGGTTCCTAAGTTTGAAAACCCCACTCCTATGAGGGATTTGAGACCAATGACTTTATGCAACATTTTGTATAAAATTCTAGCTAAGGATTTAGCTAACAGATTGTGAGAAGTGATCCACAAATGTGCATCGAAGGAGCAATCAACATTCATTGGTGGGAGCTCTATCATCAATAACGCACTGATTGCTACTAAAATCATTCATCACCTTAATTGTAGATCCAGAGGAGTAAGAGTCAAGGTTGCTTTAAAAATTAACATCAACAAAGCCTATCATAAAGTGGATTGGGGCTATTTAGTGCCCATGATGTCTAAACTTGGTTTCCATTAAAAGTCGATGAGTTGGATTATGTTATGTGTGAGAACTGTGAGCTATTCTATTCTTGTTAATAATGATTTTGTGTAGAAGGTCTTTCAACCCTCATTAAAAAAGTAGAGATCAAAGGAGAAATTTGTGGAATCAAGATTTGCAACAAAGCTCCCAATGTCTCACATTTTTTGTTTGTAGATGATTGCTTTCTCTTCTTCAAATCATCCCTCCAAGAATATGTAGCAATAAGGAATAACTTGGAAGTCTATGGGAAAGCCTCGGGTCAATGCCTGAACTTGCAATAATAAGAAGTTTTCTTTAGTAGGAATGTGACTGATACTGGTAAAAGGGATGTGTTGAATTCCCTTCAAGTCAAAGAAGGCCTTGAGTTTGGGAGATATCTTGGAGTTCCTTCTAGGGTGGGTAGAAGAAAGAAGGCTACCTTTAATTACATAAAGGAGTGAATTTGGAAACGACTAAATTTCTGGCTGGCTAAGAACCTTTCAATGGTGGAAAAATAGGTTCTTCTTAAATCAGTAGCTCAGGCAATCCCTACGTACATTATGAGTACATATATGTTCCATTTTTCCCTTTATGAGGAAATCAAAAGAATGATGAACTCGTCCTAGTGGGTTTAAAGGGCCTTGGGGATAAAGGAATTAAATGGATGTCATAGGAAAAACTTGGTATGAGGAAGAATGTAGGTGGGAAGAGATTCAGAAACATCTATGCCTTTAATATAGCTATGCTTAGGAAGCAAGGTTGGAATTTCATGACTATCCTAGAGGCTCTTGTTTTGCACATCTTTAAGGCCATATACTATCCTAAGGGGGACTTCTTGGAATCCAAGCTAGGTCACAAACCATGTTATAGTTGGAGCAGCATCTGGAGTTCTTGTGTGTTGCTGAGTGAAAGTTTTGGATGGATTCTGGGTGATAGATCAAAAGTAAAAGTCTGATATCAACTTTGGATCTGAAATTCTGCTAATCCAAAACCCTTTTACTATCCTTCAACTGAGATGCAACATTTGACAGTGCAGTATCTCTTTGTTCCTGGTGAGAAAAGGTGGGATAATGATATTGTAAATTCTATTTTTAACCTTGTTGATGTTGTTGCTATATTGAATTACCCTCTTTACCTCTCTATCAAGGAGGATATGCATATGGGCTTTTGAAAGGAATGTTTTTTGTTCTGTAAAATCTGCACACAAGTATATTATGGAAAATATATGTAAGAGTGATCACTTGTTAGAAATTGGAGATTGGAATACTACTAGAAAATAAGCTTTTAACGTCAGTTATTAAGGACTTTCAACATCGATTATTAACCGATGTTGAAACTATAAAAAATCGATGTTATTTTCTTCTCACCAACATCAATTTTTAGAAAAACTAATGTTGTTTTTTGGATTTTTATAATATCCTATCTGTTTTTTTAATTACCAACTATAATTATTCATATCACAGGCTATCATTCCAAGTTGTAAAAAACTCTAAAAATAAACCGAAGTTATAAACAAAATATACCCCCAAAAGTTATAAACAAAATATACCACCAAAAGTTATCACCAAATATACCACTAAGAGTTATAAATAAATATACCACCAAGAGTACTTATAAACAAAAAATTTCCCACAAATGTTTTCATGATGTTCCAAGCATCATTTCGCACAAAATATACCACCAAGAGTTATAAACAAAAATTTACAGATATTAGTATAAGACAATGTACTTTAATTACAAACAAATCCAAAAAAATAATAATTTGAGTTCCAACTTTCAAATTTTGTAATTATTCAAAAGTCATCCATTCATAGTCAATTTTTGTAGACTTCCTCCAATGATTATAAATAATCCCGCACTCCATAATTCCTTCCAAATTTAGATGGGTGAATCTTGCAGCTTTCGTAAGTGAGTACATGGTACTTGTCACATCCAAAAATTAACATTAAGTTCATATTAGATATGCATATGATTTTAAAATTTGATAGATAAATGAGTGCTTGATTACTCACCAAACTACTGCAAGTCACTATCATTCAATAGGACTTTAAAAGTAACTAAGTTAGGAACTTGGTGGTACAGCGAGTGCCATTTAGGATAAGCTTTTGGTTTAAAGCTGCTTTTGAAGATGGTCAGGAAGAAAACAATCTGTTCAAAATGGGTCATGGTCACTTGATGATTTCCTATGAATCCATAGAAATCAGAGTTCTGTCTATCTAGCCAGTATAGTTAGGTTCATCAGATCTTGGTTGTATGTAACAGAGTGCATGTTGCCATTACTATCTAGCATGTGCCAAGTATGCTCTAGTTCATCCTTCCATCTTACACCAAAAGACCTACTCACTTCACCATAAGGCTACATTTAAAGTAAACTAATATAAGCAATATTGATGTGTTATATCATGTCATGTTTATTTGAGAATAGTCTTGAAATTCCTAATCTGATCCATAATATGCATTATGTTGAACATTTCCTCTGGTTTTTTTTGTCAATCTTCATCATTGTGTCAGCCATTTCCTTCCAATTATGTTGATCTTCATTTATCGTTTCTAAACTTCATTTACAATATAAAAGTTACTATTAAAAATAAACATGCATGCCTACCTACTAGTAGTAAACCAAGACATATGAGATTGGTTTAGTAAATGCCACGAAGTTGAAATACATAGTGCATATACCCATTTTTGAAAACCAAGAATGATATTCCTATTTTGTAAAAAATTGGGGGCCTAAGGTTGTGGCAGAATTTTCACACCAGTACAAAGTTCCATTATAAGAAAACAAATAGAATGGCATGCATCAACAGTACCACATAACACACAACAACCTTCCAGCCAATGACACTCACAGTCACAATCACATATCACCTTTTGTACGATTCTGTTATTCCCATACCAGAATTTGTCATTTTGTAATCAGCCAATGATTGGCTTATGTGTTCATATGCAATATCTCTATAAATACCACAAAATGGAATAAAGTGGGAAGAAGAAATTATCACTAATCTTTTACCTTTTTCTAGAATAGTTTAGTTTCCTAAAAAGGTTCTTGTATGACAACCATGAGCAAGCTATCAACTATGTTCCTATATTCACTCAGTTCCCATGTATATAGGCCACTACCAGAACCCGCCAGCATCACAAATTTCTTTTACGTTAAAGAACATTCAAAAAGTACCTAATGCGACTTCGACACAACACGAAACCACCATTTACCCAATCATCCAAAGCCAAAACAAGCCTTTAACTCAAAACAAGAGAGTGTACCTTTAACTCAACACTTCGAATGATAATGAGAGCCTCAATGTGCAATGACAATTGTAGTGCAATGTAGTAGACAAGCTGGTGTCGACATGGTGGTGGACAGCGGGTGGTGCGGTGGCATAAATAGACGACGAGGTTTCTGGAGGTGCAACGAAGGAACATAGAAATGGAGGATTTCGAGAGAGATGAGGGTTTCAAGTGGCTCGTGAGATTGATAAATGGGGGTCGTATTTAAAAACATCAACATCGGTTTTATATCCCCCTCTTAACAATGGTTTTTTAAAAACCGATGTTAGTGATGACATCTTATTTATAAAAATGCCATCGTGTATTTTTTAACATCGATTTTTGACATAACTGATATTAACAGAGTGATGTCAAAAGTCAATTTTCTAGTAATGGAACTTAGTCTGGAATTTGGAAGCCCTTCTACTGATTAAGTTGTTTTTGTGGAGGGTCTTAAGAGATTGTTTGCCTACAAGGTTGAGGTTGAATGTAAAGGGTATTGATTGGTCCTATCAACTATGTTTTTTGTGATGCAGGTGTGGAATCTAGTGGGCATATTTTCTTATTTTATCCATTTAGTAAATCTTGTTGGGAACATGTGGAGATATGGGAGAGGATTAATCCCTTGGTGGCCTAAGCTTCATCTTTCAAGCAATGTTTTCTTTTTTATTCTTCAAAGCTTCATTGAGAGCAATAGGGCCTTGTTTGCTATAGTGTAGTGGGGTATTTGGAAGAACATAAACGAGAAGTTTTGGGAGGATTCTATATCCCAACTGGGCTAGGTTTGCAAACTTACTAAGCAATTTATTTTGGACTGGTATAGAGCAAGGAATGCGTCTTACTGTAACTCCAGCCAAATCCAAGAGGTAGCCTCGACTAAAATTAGCTGGGATCCTTCTAATTTGAGGATTCTCAAAGTTAATGTAGATGATGAAATTTTTGCCAATTTAAACCTAGTTTAATTGGGAGCTTGTGTTTGAGATGACAACATGTGTTTTATGCGGGCAACCTCAGGATGGCAATCTTTGTGCTCATCTATTTTAGAGGGTGAGGTTTTGGGTCTCCTCAATGCCTTTCAGTGGGCTGCCTCGTGAAATATGTCTCATGTTGTTTTTCAAGTTGATTGCAAAGGATTAATAGATAGAATATAAGGGCCCTTATTATTTCTGTTTGTAAGAACTTTTTATTATCTTTTCCAAACTTCATTGTAAAGTTTGTTAAGAGATAGACGGATATAGCTGCTCACTCTCTTGCGAGAGATTCCATATCTTATATAAAGTTTGTTACATTGGAAAGCCAAATATGACACTTATTTTGGGACAATTGTTTTTTTAAATGCGACACTTATTTTGGGATGGAGGGAGTAATATTTACTGAAACGTTTTTTAGAAGATTAATATTTTATTTTTCTCAATTTATCCTCATCCAAAGCTTTCAATATTTAGGATTCAAATGACAAAATTTCAAACGTGATTTCTTAATATGAAAATTGTTCAAACCAACTTTTAAACGCAGAAGAAGTTGATCTAATAAGTATACAAAATAATTAATAGGATTTTTTTAGTTAATTACGTAATTTTATCACTAACTTTTGTCTTAAGGCCATCCCAAGAAACTTTGAGTTAGTGTCGGGTTTGAGAGTGGATTTTTTCAAGAAGGGTATTTGTGTAGATGATGGGGATTTGGAAAGGTTAGCCACAATATTGAATTGTAAAGTTGTAGGGATGCCCTTTCTCTACTTGGCTATTCTTATCAGGAGAAATCTGAGAAGGTTTTCAACATTGGATCCGGTGTTGGAAAAGTTTAAATCCAAGTTGGCAACATGGAAGCAAAATACCTTATTTATTAGGGGGAGAGTCACCCTTATTAACTCGGTATTGTCCTCCCTACCCCTTTTTTCTCTCTTCTTCTTTAAAGCCTCTTTTTGTGTTACTAACAAAATTATTATTATTCGAAGGAATTTTTTATGAGGTGGGAGTGTGGAGGCAAGGAAGGTTAGTTGGGTCAAGTGGGACGATGCGTACTTACCAAAGGCGCAAGGAAGGTTGGGAATAAAAAATGTAGAATCATTCAATAAGGTGCTTCTTGGGAAATGGAGATGGAGGTTGTCACAAGGTCCATCTTCCTTATGATAATGCGTGTTGAAATCTAATTATGGTGAGGGGAGACCGTGGTTGTTAAAAGGAAATCCGAAAAGGATTCATGTTGGTGAAAGGACCTTGTTGAGGTGTGTAGAGTAGGAATTGGTTCATGGTTTGATAAGAATATTGTGTAAAAGTTTGGCAACAAGAAGAAATTAAATTTATGGCATTTCATCAAGGAGGAGGGATGGGTACCTTTTGCAAATAAATATCAGAGGATTTATTTGAATTATGAGCAAAAGGATATTTGTATGGGTTCTTGGGTGGATGGGCAGTGTTTGTGGGGGTTGTTATGGTGAAGGTCGTGGTTCCCGAGGGAATTGCCCATACTGGAGTCATTTATGCAAGATTTGTTGGGAATTTCTTTCCAACAATTTGAGGGGGATTACTTGTTGTGGAAAAATGCATCAATAGTGATTTATTATGTTAAAGATGCTTATAATGCTTTAACTTTATCCAATGCTTTTTTCCAAAGTTTGAAAACTCGGACCAACCCGATCGGTCTGTGAGCTGGTGGCTGGACCGGGTTGAGTCTGTTGCTTGATCGGACATGCTTTTGACCTAGAGTGGCCCGACCAGATCTATGGTCAAACCGGTGACCCATTGATCTGGACCGGGTCATTTATATTTTTTTTCCTTTGTGAAGTGCAAAACAAAGTCGTTTTGATTTCTAGGTTTTTGATTTTAGAAAGTTTCTCTCTTCGTCACAACTCGCAGGCTCATCACTTTTATCGCAGCTGTAGCTTCTAGGTTCCTTCCTCTCACAACTTCTCTCGCGGCGGCATCGTCGTCTATCTTTTGGTGTCCATCATCTTCTTGTTCTCGCTTTATCACAGCTTCTCTCACAGCTTCTAGGTTCCTTCCTCTCGCAACTTCTCTTGCGGCGCCGTCGTCCACAGTTTGCCGTCCAGTGTCAGACATCCCAAAGGTATAATTCTTTTCTAAACTACAATTGCTTCTTCTTTCTCATCAAAGCAAAGACTTCTGCCACATGTTTTAAGGCAAATTCGGATTTTGGTTTTTTCCATTTTGTTCCTTCATATTTTTCCAATGTTTGTGATTGTGTTTAAGTGTGTACCTGCCCATGTGGTTTGGTTGGTTTGCCTGTGAGAACTTAAGTGTGGGTCGCGTGCATCACAAAAAGATGGATATTGTGGTCAGTATGGTGGCTGCCAGCCGTAACCCCTTAAAATTGCAAAATTTTTATTCTAACTCACAAATTTATGAAGTATATCATGCAATGATGCAAAGGTCTCGGTGATTAGTTGTTCAATACGATTGTATAGGTCAATTTTCTTGTTGGGGAAATTTTTTTGCCACTTTACTGTACCTGAGGAACTCAAGCTTGCATTTTAATCAAAAATAAATTCTTATGCAGACTTCTTTTTAGTATTTATATTGCATAACATGGCAGTTATGTTGTCACTACAATTTGAGACCTTTAATTTGGTATTTCTACTGCAAAACTTTTTATTGAATCAGGCCAATCACAATGTCTTTTGCCGTACATTATCCAATTCATTCCAGCACTAGTACATTCATTCAAATATGATTTATGCGGTCTTATAAAAAAATGATTTATTTGGTTTATAAGGACGTTTTGAAGTTATCAATTCAAGCCTATTAAAATGGGAAATTTTACTTCCTTTTGATTTATTTGTTCTTTAAGGACATTTTGAAGCACTAAGCCACTAACTAATTTTTTAACTTTGAAATTAGTATTACTCTTTTAACAGTCCGTGTTATTTTCATGAGGTCCCTAATGTCCAGTGTGCATTTGAGCTGATTAAATTTAGATCTTGAATGTGGGTGTCTAATAAAATGAAAAAAATTCTCTTTATCTTCTTATGAATGGTCAATGAATCCCATATAATGTTTGAAGGGATTATATAGGTTGTCAATATAATGTTGTAGGATATGCTATAGAAGGATTGAAGGAACTACTATAGTTATTTTGGTATGGCTGCAGGCTAGTGGATAGTTTTTTTTTTTTTTTTTTTTTTGTATATGGGTTTGGTACCCGTATCTAATGTACTTTATTTTGGTTGACCAAGAAAGGAGATATTCAACAATTAATATACCATGTGGGTTGTGCGCATGTGAATATATCCTAGTGAGTTATGTGCTACAAATTAGAATCAGAAAATTCTGTACATTCATAAATGCATTGTCTTCTCTGTCTCTCTTAACTTTTATTTTTATGTTTAATTATTTGCTGATGTATGATTCTCATTAGTGGCTGGAATTAATTTGATTGTCTATCTAACTGTTCTACTATGACCTCTCTGTCGCTTTCACTTTCATCTTATGTTATACTAAAGACAAGCCTTTAAAGGACTACATAACTTTTGTGGCTCACCTAAGATAAACAATAATAAGGATAAAATGTCTTTTTTTTTTAAAGTGTATTGCATTGTTATGCTAATTTTTAAAATAAAATTATTAAAAAAACTATGAAAATGGAATTTGTTTGTGAAAGTGTATTGCATTGTTATGCTCATTTTTAAAATTAAAAATATTAAAAAAAACTACGAAAGTGGAATTCATGGATCATTATAGTCTAAATTACAAAAAAGTGTATAACTTTTTTTATACAAAAAATCATATAGTGGTAATTACTTAAGTGAAATATTAACATATCAAAATAATAATAAATAATTAAATTTAATTACTTAAATTAAACAACTAAAAAATCCATATCATATCTTATTCAGTATTTACAAAAGTTACATTATTAGAAATGTAGCCTTTTACGACGTACATTCTAAGACAGTTATCTGAGACCGTCTTAGAATGTGATGCGGTGATAAACTTGTAATTATGATACCTGAGAATTACTTTTTACAACGCACATCCTAAGACGGTTGTTAATAACTGTCTTAGATTGTACTTGGATGACAATTTTGTAATTATTGACAAAACAACAACAACGGTTTTAAGAGAAAACCACCTTTGTTTTAATTCCCAGTAATTACCATGTGTGCACACACAGGGCCAGGACCTTTGCTATACTTTCTTCTTCCTCGAATTTTAAGAGAAAACCCACCCTTTATTTACTCTATGCCATGTTGAACACCAAAATATGAATGGGACGTGGGAGTACGCGATTTGAGTTTGAGTTGATTTATGGTCTTAGATAAGTGAAGATTGGGAAAGGACTTGAGATTGGGTTCAAGCAAAACCTTGACGCTCTTGAACGCTGCCCAATGCAACGGGGAGTATGCGATTAGGGTTTCATCCCATCGAGACGTAGAACTTGATAACCTTCACGTGCCCCTCCCTCGCCGCCACGTGGATTGCTGTCCTCCCCTCGGAGTCCACCGCATCCACGTCCAACTCCTTGCCGTCGTTGCCGTAGTGCTCCAACACAAACTTCATCGTGTCGATTCGATCCATCGTCGCGACCTCATGAAGAACCGATTTGTCGATATTGCAGCTGAAGGCTTTCAGAAGCTTAACCGCTTGGATGCTCCCAACCCTAATTGCGAGCGACATGAGGGATTCCACCGTCGTGGTCGCATCCGTGTCGGCGCGCATCAAATCCACAACAACATTGGCGCTGCCGCATTCCACGACTGGTTTGAGCAGCCTCGTGAGCTGCGGTTTTGTGCATGCGGATATGGTTTGGTGAAGAGGTTGCGTGATTGGGGAATTTGAGAGACGAGGAACTCGGCGACGTGGGGCCGACGAGGGAGATGTTTAAGACGGCATCGCAGAAGACGTGGGGGCCGGGTTTGGAGAAGAGTTGGCGGAGGTGTTCGATGGTGGCCTTTCCGGTGGGGAGCATGGTGGCTCGGACAGTTATGGCATTGGGAGGGTCAGAGAGAGGGGGTTGATCAGAGGGCTGGGAGAGTTGTAGCGTGTAAGAAGCATAAGAGAGTGGGGGAATTATGGAGAAGGGTTTGTTGATGGTGAAAAGAGAAGGGTTTGTGGTGGTTAAAGACACTGCCACTGACATGGTGTGCATGAGGCTAGTGAGCTTGAATGCAAGTAAGCGCCTAGGCACTCTAGGACTAAGCATATAACATATTCACTTCTTCAAACATTTTTTGTGTGTTAGTGTGGTTGGGGGGGGGGGTGGGGGCTTACTACCTACTACAGTTGGGGTGGAATTACACTCGCAGAGATGTGAAATTTACTGATTTGCTGATTTTGGGGCATGTTGTTCCCATCTGCCAGATTGTGGAAAATGAAATTGTATACACAATTTCATTGAAGGGCCAGAAGACAGGTTCTATGCAGATCAGCGTGAGAATCGCCAGTTTATATCAAGAATTTCAGATGGTCAAAAGGTTCTTGATATTTGCTGCTTTAGTGGCGGTTTTGCTCTAAATGTTGTGCGTGGAGGTGCTCTAAATGTCACTGGTACATTATATGTTGTTAATTTTGCCTTTTTTATTATTAATTATCGTTTTTTATGATTGACATTATAATACTGTAGATAATTTGGTTGTTCAACTGTCTCGACCTTGTCATTTAGAAAGGAATGATCCATGCAACTTACCATCATTGAGGTAGTAGTGATGTTAAGTATAATTGACTCTAATCCAAATTTGGAACTAAACTTATAACATGTTTTAGGAAATTTTAAGACAGTTAAACCTATTAATCATTAATCAAGCAAAAGTTTACAACTATTGTGCACTTGCTAACTACAGACCATTGATCAAAAAGGCTTTTAGCATCCAATGACCTGCGGACCATATGTATGTCACTTGTGACTGTGATCCTGTTTGTTAGAGAAAATTAAGAATGGGAATGAAAATTAAGTATAGGAATTACTGACTTAGTATTGTTTGTCTTGTCTATATTCATGCTATGAGTATGAAATAAGACTAATACAAGAAAGATAGGCCCAACCCAATAAGTTATAATAACCTAAGAACTATTCTCTACGACTGTTGATTGAATTATTTTAAAGTAGGTGAATTTCTTTTATTCATTTGTAGCAATAGAGAATTTTTTGAGTTTTCATTTATACTTAATGCTACTTTATAAGTTCTATATTTTTTTATGTCCCAATTTATTATTTCTTTTGAGGTTATTAACAGTGGATATTCTGTTTCTCAGCATGAACTCACTCTAAGAAGTTCAAATTTCACTAAATCAACTATTGAGTCTGCACAAAAAAGAATAACAAAGATTTTTTGTTCTTTAATGTTTTGCCTGGATGAGCTTGGCGTTTGGTTGGCTTTGAAGGTTCTTTTCTTGCCTTTATTCTATAGAGACTTTCTGATTCTCATGTCTGTTCAAGGTTTCATAAATCATAAATGACAATTTCTTTTTTGTTTTCTTGATAGGTTGCAGAGTCTTTATCTTCCAATGAAATAAAGTCATTTTCATGGGGACACTCTAGGGATAGAGTTGTCAAAGACTTTATTTTGGATGGTGTACATGCACTTAAAAGTTACTTGTAATGTGGTAATGATTCTCCTACCATTGAGAGAACAGTGAAATTTTAAATATAAATCTTTTGCTTGCATTCGCAGCATTAATTACTTTTTACACAATGTTTTCTTATTAGTGTTCTCTGAATGTGTGACTTGCATTGTAGGTCTTGGAAGCAATAACTACTAAAAGATGCAATGGGGCCTTTCATTATGAGTCTCTAGAGACTCTTGAGATTCTTTTTTAAAATATGCTGCCAGTCAACAACTTTTTAAAACATATAAAATTCACCATGAAGGTCTCCTTAGTGTGAAGAGGGAAAAGATCATTTCTAATGCTACCCTTTGTAAGTTAGGGTGCAGTTTTGGACTTCCGGTACTCTCTCTGTCATTTAATGCTCCATTTTTTATTTACACTATTCTAGTTTAGAATTATTATTCAAACTTATGGCTGATATAATAACAAGTAATGAGTGCTTCAATGCTTTGGCTAGTTGATTTTATTAAAATGTTTGATAAAAGATTATAATTTTGAATCAATTGAGTGGTTGCAATTGATAAGAGTCTTGATCAAGCATTGTTTGGTATGAGAAAATGACACTTTTTGTTTTTTTTTTTCCAAAAATATCTAACTTTGGTTTGGCCAAATTATATGATGATATCAGTCTTGGAGTGAGCTCCGGCATTGCTCACTCCGTTGTTGTTTCCTTCTCAGACTCACTCGCACTTTTCTATTCGGACTACAATGCTCTAATATTGACCCTTCATCTCACTGCAATATATATCTTAGGGAGACTAAAAAATTAATCAATTTAGAAGACTATCATTATTAATTTGATAATTTAATTTGAAGACTACTGTCAGATTACCAAAATGATTGATGTGTAATATATAGAGAACTTAAATTAATTGATGTGCATTAGAGATCAATATATATATATATATATATATATATATATATATATATTGAGAATAAGCGACCAAAATAATAATTATTTGCCAAAGTAAAGAACAAATTTGACCTATCCTTAACATCAAAGTTCGAAATGATAAGTAGTTGTTAAGGATTATTTTTTTTGGTTTTATAATTTAATTACTATACACATATGCTATGCAGATTTGGCACTCATAATAGTGCATTATTATGGTTTCCTTAGCGAAGAGCATAATAAAGAGAAGTTCACTCCTCTCAATGTCCTAGCCACCAGACCATCGGCCTTCAAAAGTACAAGCAAGCACTCATTTATAAGCAAATCACAACTGTAAGTAAGATACACTTTATCAGTATTTTATGAAATTATACCAATCCTTATCATTGTATTTAAATTAATCATCAGGTATAACCATTTTTAATAAATAAATTATTTTTGTACACTAAGTTAGAACAAAAAAATTGTAACCAGAAAAAATATGAAGAGAAAAGAGACAAGTATATAAAATTATATGAATTAGAGAAGTATAATTTTTTGAAATGTGCACATTCACAAATCCTATATGTGAATGACTTCTCATGGCAGTCCCGTTTTTCTTTTTCTTTATTAATACTTTACTATACTTACTGAAACTTATTTTATTATGTCTTCATAGATGATAGCTAGATACAAAAGTAATTATTTGTTGTTTTGTTTTGTTTTTGGAGACTAGTTTATCAAAACTCAAAATCTACTACTACGTACGTACTTCTCACACTTGTTAAATGATTAACACAATTCTTCTGGCCGGTTTCATTGCGCACTTGCTTTTTAAGACATAAACGAAGTAAAGAAGACAAAAGAGAGGCATCAATGGGGTTATCAACTCTTTAAGGAGCGAATGATGAAAACGCCACCTGTTCAAGATTATATTGGAAATGGGGATTTACCGCCTGATAAGGAATTTGACCCAGGCATATTTAATACATATAGTGAATACACACCAAAACAAGGTACTTACTCTTACTCTCTGTTCTATTATAATTATTATGTTAAAAGAAAAAATGTTTCAAAATAATTATTATTTTAATTTTTTAATATAACATTAATTAACCTAGGTTTTATGACATAATTAAGAAAATAAACAAGTATTCCTAAGCTAATTAATTTGTGTAATATTCCAAAGTAATGTGATATTGGATATTGTATATGATTTTTAATTTTTTTATACTTTTTTATATGTACCAATGACAATTACACTACTCGAAATATTTTTCTTGTTCCTTTTTAATATTAAGTAACATTTTATTTGCCTTGATTTCGTGTTGTGTAGTGAATTTTGAGTTATGATTATTATTATAAACCTGTGCTGTTGATAACAGATCATATAAATTTGGACATGAACTTTGATTTGATCATGTGCCAGTGTCTGATAATATCTGATTTTTGGAATTAAGTTCTTTGTATTAGTTTGTAAATTATTCTTTCTCTTCAGATTTAGTTCACATTTTTGTTTGTACAATACCTCAAATAATTGAAGAAGGTTGAACATTAAATATATCTTCATCAAGTATTTTTAACTTTATTTCAGATACTATTTACAGGTCACTCTTCTTCCAATTTTAGTGTTGGTTTAAGAGGTGGTTCAAAGAGTCTACAAGGGTATGAACGCATTATTGCCTTTTCCATTTATGCATGACATTTTAAGACGGTTATGCAAATAACCGTCTTAGAATGTATGATATTCTAAGACGATAATTCGCAGAACAGTCTTAGAATCCTATACATACTAAGACGATTGTACTAGAAAACCGTCTTAGTTTGTATGACATACTAAGACGGTTGCGTGTCATAACCGTCTTAGATTGCTTGATATACTAAGACAGTTACAGAATCGTTGTTGTAGAGTAATGACTCATTTACGACGCTTGTTTTGATGATAGTTCATAACTGTCGTAAAAAGTAAAAAAAAAAATCGATTTAGAAGAGCGCTTTTCTAGTAGTGTTACCCTAGGAAGTTAGGTCACCAACAAATACAATAGGATAGAGAAAATTTTGGTTTTTCACCATTATCTTACTCTGAACTACTATTTTGTGTTCCCCCACTTAGTCGGTAACAATATCATAATTATTGGTATTGTTGTTCATTACTATATTATTATTTTCAATGACATGATCCTTATTATTATAATTGTCTAAATTTATTAAGTGTTTAATTCTACCTCTAAGAGTGAGCTCTCTTCTTCTCTTTATAACTCAACTGAATAAGAAACAGAAAAAATAGAATAAAACTAACTTCTCTTATAGAATAACTAATCATGCCATGCATGATTACTCAATTTCATAGGGTGGCAATATTCTTTTGTATTGATGTTTTTGTTTCCTAAACTTAAATAAGTAAATTTATCCATAAACATGATAAATTCATAAAATAGATGTCTAAATTTATTAAGTGTGTAATTGTATAATAGATGACATCTTGTGAAACACCAACATTCTAAGAAGCATCCACTCAAGATTCAAGGCCTAATATTAGAGGAAAGACTGACATAGCTTGGGCACATTGTAAGCTCATTCCGGAGGGTGACAAGATTGCTATGATGTTTATTGTGATAAAATTTTTAGGGGAGGTGAAATTAATAGATTAAAGAGTCACTTGGTTGATTAAAGAGTCATCTGGATCTCAACCTACCTTGAAAAGTGTGTTGCAAAACAAAGAAGTGATACGAAGGTGTGACCTTGCTATTGCTAAATGGTTCATTGATGTATCTATTCCATTTAATGCAACTAATTTAGCATATTTTCAGCCTATGATTGATGCTCTCTATAACATGAGTCCAGGATACAAGGCTCCAAGTATGCATTGTCTTCATGGTGATTTGTTAATTAGTTGGGTTGATGATGTGCATAAACTTGCAGACGATTATCGTTCCATTTGGAAAAAAATTGGTTGTACTGTTACAGCAGATGGATGGACTGATAGGAAAAGGAGAACTCTTATCAATTTTTTGGTCTATTGTCCTAAAGGAACTATTTTTTCTAAAATCTATTGATGTCTCTCATGCTTCTAAATCTATTGATTTATTGTTTAAGTTTTTCAAGGATGTTGTGTTACGTGTTGGTCCTAAAAATGTAGTTCACATAGTAACTTACAACGCTACCAATTATGTTGTTGCTGGTAGGTTACTGGAAAAAGAGTTTCCTAAATTGTTTTGGTCTCCTTGTGCAGCATATTGCATCAATTTAATGTTGCAAGACATGGGAAAATTGGTGGAAGTTAGTGAGGATGTGTCACATGCCTAAAAAATTACTAAATATATTTATAATCATTTATATGCTTTGTTTTTTATGAGAAAGTATACAAGTGGAAGGGACATAATTCGTCCTGCTTCTACTCGCTTTGCCACTAATTTCATTGCTTTGCAGAGTATTTTGGCTCAAAAAGATGCATTAAGAGTCATGGTAACATCTAAAGAATGGGCAAGCTCAGCTTATGCCAAAGAAGCCAAGGCAAAAAAATTTGTGGAACAAGTCTTAGACTCTGGGTTTTGGAGTAAATGTGTTGATGTAGTGAAACTAACTGAGCCACTTGTATGTGTGTTGCGTATGGTTGATAGTGAAGATAAACCTACTATGGGTTTTCTTTACTGAGCCATGTATAAAGCTAGAGAAGAGATGGTAAAGAGGTTTCGAAGAAATACAACAAAAGTAGAGCTTTACTTGAAAATCTTAGATCATTGTTGGGATTCACAACTTCACAAAAATCTCCATGCCTCGGGTTATTGGTTAAATCCTGCTTATCGGTATAATAAGGAAGAATTTGAACAACATATGACTACAACAACTGGTCTATTGGATGTCATTGAAAGATATGCTCATAAAGATAGTCAGTTGTGAACTAGTGAGAAGAGAATTTACAGCAATCCTGAGTTGGATTTAGGAAGACAAGCTGCTTTGGATGAACAAAATACAATCATGCCAAGTAATTTTCACAACTTGTAAATTGTAATCCTTCTTAATATTTATTTTTGCGTTTTGATTTTATTTGTTATTAATTTATTTTATGACATACAATATTTTAGATCAATGTTGGGTATCTTATGGATGTGGGGTACCACATTCACAAAAGTTGGCTATTCGTATTTTAAGCCAAACTTGTACTGCTTCAGGCTGTGAGCGGAATTGGAGTGTATTTGAGCACATTCATTAAAAAAAAAAGAAATAGGTTGGAGCATAAGAAACTTAATGATTTAGTCTATGTTCGTTACAACTTAAGGTTACAAAATAGGTATTATTATATTTTTATTCTTTTTTCATTGTTTATCTTTCTATATTACATATAGTTACATATTTTGTACATGTGCTTAGGAAAAAGGGACAGCAATGTTATGATCCTATTAATTTGGAAACACTTGATGACCTTGTTGATTGGATAATGGAGGATTCACCACCATTCTTAACCAATGAGGAGGTGGATGCATTACGCAAAGACCTTGCAAACATGACCATTCAATCACTTTCAAATGATATTGGTATATTTTAATCATATTTTTATTTCAAATTTGTTTCATACTTGTTATCTCTAAATGCTAATTAGTAATTACTACTTTCTATTTTTTTTTGTCATAGGTCCTTTAAATTTGGATGATGATGTTGATGAAGCACAAGGCAATCCCATGGAAAACATGAATTTAAATGAAAGCAATATTGATCATGAAGTTACAATGGGAGATTCTTTTGAGTTCTTTAATGAAGAAGGAGTTCCTAAAAATGACAATGACTTAATTTATGTCCCCTAACCATAGAAAAAGTTCAACTTGTTTAGGAACATATGTTGAACTTGAACTTATTAAGCTATTATTTATGTTTGTGATCTTTGTTACTTGTTTGTTTGAACTTCGATAATGATGTTTTTTTTTTTACATTTTAGTATCTAATTATCTATGTTATGGAATTATATTAATTGGTGATGTTATTTTTAAATATTTTAAGACATGTGTAACATTTTATATTTTTTTATTGTAGATCGGGTCATGCGGGTCAATAAGTGATTTATCGGTTTGACCACTGGCCCAATGACCCAGTGGGGGTCGGGTTTTAAAACTAAGCTTTTTTTTCTATAACTACCTTTGGCAGTTGTGAGTCCTTTTAAGTGTGGCAATTTTTATCTGACGTCTCTTAAGGAGGAGGCAAATACTACCACTCAACTCAACTGATTCCTACACTTTTTGTCTATCACATCAAGAATCAATATCTCACCTTTGTTTTCGTGCCCATTCTCTTACAAAGTGTGGACTACGTGTGGTAGTTGGCTAGGGGTGAGCTATGTCTTCCCTGCAAATTGGAGATAACATTTTGCTATGTTAAATTGTGCTTGGCTTGGGAGGGGCAAAACAACACTATTAAAAAAAATAAGTTTTAACATCGTCCTATTAACATCGGTTATGATAAAAATCGATGTAACGTAATACGCGATGACATTTTTGAAAATAAATATCTTTATTAACATCGATTATTTGAAAACCGATGTTGTAAGTGCTTAGACGACATCAGTTTTTAAAATAATCGATGTTAATAAAGATATTTTATTTTAAAAAATGCCACCACGTATTACGTTACATCGGTTCTTATCATAACCGATGTTAAAACTTATTTTTTTAGTAGTGCTATATTATTAATTTTTCTTATTCTGTCACTTTTTTAATTAATTGTATTAAATTTTTATTGTTTTTGTTTTTTATTTGTTATTTAAGAAAATGAGAGGCACAGTCCGGACTAAGAAAATGAGAGGGATCCCTCTCTTCCCCAATAAATATAAAAGGAATGCTAATAAAATTGTTCAATTATAAATGTAATTATTTATAGTTTTAAAAATATCAATAATGAATTATAAAAAGAAAAACATTAAAAGTGAAAATTTATAGTAAAATATTTTATAAATAGATAAAGAAATTATCTTCACAATGAAGACCATAAAAAGATAATTCTAATATTTATCTAAAAGTATTATTATCTTCAAAATAAAAATTATAAGTGGATGAAATATTTTTAAAGATAAAAATATTCTAATTTTAAAATAACATATACAATATTAATACAATATAAAAAAATAGGGCGGGCAAGGTCCCTCCATATCCACCCACAGATTATACTCTCTCTTCTTTTTTGTGTTTTTCATCTTCGTTTTTCTCCCAAAACCGTTCTTTTTCCTGATTTATGATGGATGTGAATTTTTTTTTCTATCTCTCCTGTTGGGGATTGGGTATATCAATTCCCTACAAGTACTCATCCAATAATTTATATAAAAAATATAATTCTTGTGCAAAAAAATAATATTTAATTTTTTTTTTTGATAAAATTAAATATATTATTTACTCGTATGCCTTGACTATAATAATATATTGATAGTTTACAAACAGATTATTGTCAAGCTTCACACCCAATCTTATTACAGATGATTATAATTTGTAAGATGTCAAATGTTACAAATGAAATGACACAAACGTTCCTTCACAAAAAAATATATATAGATCAAGAAATGAATCCAAAATAAGAAACAAGGAGGGAATAGTAAGGGTAAAAGATTAATAAGGGCAGTCATGCAATATACATAATATAAAATAAGAGTAATTTAATATATATATATATATATATATATATATATATATATATATATATATATATATATATATATATATATCAAGTATGAGTATGAAAACACGCGGGTGGTATATATCAATTTTTGTCTGTGTCTCTCAATAGTGTTTTGAAATGACTTGACGATACTCAACAAAGTAAATGCAAGCCTATTGCTAGGTGGATTGTTGTTAAAGTAAGTAATTTAAACAATATGCTTATACTTATATTTTAGTATTGTGTAGACTAATTTGTACTTAACGTTGAATATCTAAATTTCATAATGTATTTAGTGTAATAGACAAAAATGAAGCACTGAGTGTGGATATTATGTCATGCACTGGATGTCAACTATAATCTTAGGAAATTTCAAGAATAATTGAGAAATGATAATTTTTAATTCACCAAATTTCATTTTGTTATGATTGCTATTATATTATTAACTTATGTTTTATTATATCATGTAGTATTTCACTAATGCTAGACCATTGGAACCAGAGAGATTGAAGGCGCTTTACATCCAGTGGGCAAAGTACTATTTGAAAGTTAAAAATGAAACTTAGGATGTTTAGGAAATTTTGTAATTGTAGTTTATATTTACTTCACATTTTTTACAATTCATGTCTCAACATTAAATATGCTTTTAATTTTTAGTAATTAGTAAATTTCTCATGGAATTTCTGGTAAAAGCTGTTTCAAAACAGAATGAAAATTATATGTTACGTGATCTGGTTTTAAAATTTACAGGTTAATTTTGGGTTTATTGAAAAAACAGACAACATATTAAAAAAAAAAATCTAAAAACAACATCGGTTTTAAAAATCAATGTTGTTAGTGACAGTTGTAAAAAATCGATGTTGATATGTATATTTATAATTTTCTTTTTTCATAATTCTTATCATATAACATCAGCTATTTAAATAACCGATGTTGTATTAATTAGTTAACATCGATTTTGGAAAACCGATGTTAACAATATTACTTTCAACATTAGTTAATAACTGATGTTGAAAGTCTTAAATAAACGATGTAAAAACCTTATTTTCTAATAGTCCAAGGTTGTGGAGAGTTGTATGGAGTGTTGCAGTTTGGGTACTATGGTGTCACCAGAAAAATATTATATTCTGACAAGCAAACCTTGATTTGGAGGTTGTTTTCCAGCTTATTCGATTGAAATCATGGTACATATTATGTGACCAAATCACTCGTCACCAGCATCAACCTAATTCTCATTTTCCACTGGTACAATGTTCATCAACATCTAAGGTTGGTGAGGTGGATTTCAACAAGGGACAAATTAAAAACAGAGCTTCACATAATAGGGGAGGATGCATGGCAAGGGTGGGTTGGAAAATGAGAATTAGGTTAATGTTGGTGACGAGTGATGGGTTGGTCACAAATCAATATACTCGTCACAAACAAAGCTTCACATTGTTGTGCTTGTGACGAGTGATTGGTTTGTGTTGATGTTGATGACACAAAGACGAAAAAGGTTGTTAGGTTTGATATGGTGATTTTCATAGGCCATGATGGTTGGGTGTTTGGTTCTAAATGGGTAACACTGATGCTAAATAATTGTCACAAAACGTTAAATTCGAAGAACAACATAATTTATATATATTTTAGGAGTTTTAAACCGTAAAAAATTGTATAAAAATCCACCACAAATCACTAACATTGGAATTTTCACTAATGTAGTTAGTGAGGAAGGAACAATGTTAGAAATGAGGTATGAAAATTATCCATTTTCAAAAGTTTGAATACTAATTTATCAATTCAAAATTATATATAGGGACTAAATTTAGAATTGACAAAAATGTATAAAGACTTAAAAAAAATTTTCCTTTATTTTTTTTTAGGAAGCTACAAGTATATTTTACTAACACTACTAGAAAATACACTTTCAACATCGGTTATTTAGAACATTCTACATCGGTTCTAAGACCGATGTTGAAAGTGACGATGTTGAATGTATGAATGTTAACATCGGTTTTGGAGAACCGATGTTAACATACATATGACAACATCGGTTCTCCAAATACCTGATGTTAAACACAATGAACAACAGCAAAAAAGTGTAGGCATGATGAACGTTGACATCGGTTTTTCAGTAAAACCGATGTAAATATGTTAGTTTAACATCGATTTTCTAGAAAAACCGATGTTAATATATGCCCTTAACATCGGTTTTGCTAGAAAACCGATGTTAATATATGCCCTTAACATCGGTTTTGCTAGAAAACCGATGTCAACGTTGATGATGCATACACTTATTTGGTGTAGTTCTTTGTGTATAACATCGGTTAATTATAAATAACCGATGTTAATATTCAAATATTCACATCGGTTATTTATAATTAACCGATGTTAATGTACACTAGTTAACATCGGTTTTCTACAGATAACCGATGTTAAAATACAAACGCTGACATCGGTTATACACAAAAAACCGATGTTAATATACAAACGTTAACATCGGTTTTCTATTATAACCGATGTTGGTTATCATATTAACATCGATTTTTGTTAATAACCGATGTTGTTTTCAAATATTTTTTTTATATATACTTTCTGTTTTTACAGTAAACCCAAAATTGTACCTGTCAAATGCAATTTCAGGAGGCCCAATTCACAGCAAATAAACATTTTATTCTGCTTTCAAGCAGCTTTAATGATAATAAACATCAAATAATTGATTTATATATTATAAAGAACTATCAACAAATGAATTCAATGTTCATGTTACATAGAAAATGTAAAAAATGTAAAAAATGTTAAAAATGTCCCTAAATCCTAGGCCTGATCTCTAATTCGGAGATAAAACTGTGCCCACTGGATCCGCAATGCTTTTAATCTCTCAGGCTCCAATGGTCTAGGGTCGTTAAAATACTGCATGATTAAATAAATCATATTAAGTTAATAATGTAATACAAATTATAAATAAATCGATTTTCTTTGAAATAAACTTACCGCTTCCCAATTATTTCTAAAAGTTCCTAAAATGATGGTGGACATCCAGTGCATGACATAATAGCCGCACTCAGTAGTTCCTTTTTGTCTATTACACTAAATACATAATGAAATTTGGATATTAATTAAACAACTAGTGTACAGACACATAAAGAAATATATATATAAGTAGAAGTTTTATGTAAATGACGTACCTTGACGACAATCCACCTAGCAGGAGCCTTTGATTTAGGCTGTGGAGCATCATTAAGACCCTTGATAGCACTGTTCCATATGAGTAACAATTAAAAACTGGTGTTGTACGTTGAGGTATTACAATGCAAATGTATTGAAAACAACACTAACCTATTAATAATCCCCTTAAGGTAGTTGTCTGGCCTGTTATGCAATGAACAAAACCAGACAACTAAGTGTTCCTTGGGCAGGATGACCACCATCTGTCAGTGTCCGCTGCAGTGGAACCTAAAATGGGTTAGTACATTAGTAAACATTAATTAAATTTTGTTATTTTGTGACTTACCCATTTAGGTAGGCTCCAAGATACAGATCGCGTTGTGAACTCTGCATCCAACTCTTTATGTAACTTTTAGATTCAAACTGCAATTGCCCAGACCTCTGAATGGACTGAGGCTCGAGGAATCCATAGATATCAGAATTCCCCGCTCGCATAGATGTTTCAGTGAGATGTCTGTTTATGTTAAGTCAAAGTTAAATATTTATGAATTGAAAGCCATAACTTAGGTAAATAAAATCCTTTTATATAAAGACTTACAGAATCCACAACTGTAACACTGATATGCTGAGACATTGACCACCGTGTGCGATTTCGGAGAGGTCTTCGTGCTTTTTGTATAGGGGGAAATCTGGATTAACGACCCCGAACATGGTGGCATCCCATCTAACCTGATAAGGCCTCAAGAAAAGCTCTGGGATGGTCAATGTCATCAAATAAAGCGGATCATCGACCTCCGGATCGGGCTTCAGAGGTGGTTTTGGCGGAGACACAGCTACCTGTTCATGAAACAAAGTTAAATAGCCTAATTTGAAAAGAAGAAACATATAGTAAGGACAATAAGTACCTACTGTGATAAAGACTTGACCAGATGTGTCGGCCAAGCAAGGAAGGTGTGAAGTGCCTGCCCCACTAAGGAAACCTCATCAGTGGGTACAGGAACTGGAGCATCTGCATCTCTAACCTCCTCCACACTCACCTTTATTTGGCCAGGCAACAAAGGAGTGTTATGAACAACAGTGGATCCCTCATAAACTCTCCCGATGGCAACCAGGCGGGCAGGATCTGCTTCTATGTACAAGCCGCACCTGTCAGAGTCACCGGTCTCAGGATCGTTTCCTGAGGGATCAACACAACTCCCCTTTGTGCTCACTCGAGGACCGGAGGGACCAGGACCAACCAGAGGCTCAAGAGGCACTGCAAGTCCCTGAGATTGCATCTGCGACTGAAGCTGGCTGAAGGATGCCATGACCTGCCTCGTCACTTTCTTTGTGATGGACTCCTCTAGCTGGTCCCTGATCTACTGAGTCAGCTGGTGTAATTCGTCAGGAGGCAGGGAGGAAGCGCTGCGGGACGTCCGTGGAGCCGATCCAAAGTATTGTTTGATGGTGACACCGGCTCCAGTACCACGGACACGTCCAGGGTGCTCTGGACGTCCAATAGCAGCGGTCAGAACATCCTGACGTCCATGGGGGGACGAACGATCCCTGTGTGGCCTGCTCCTCAAACGAATCCTGCATAGAAAACACACAGTGGTACATGGCATTCTCAAAATATTCAAACATAATTGTAATGGTTAGTTGAACATGACTTACAATCTTCTCAGCGATTTCCTTTGCGGCCTCAGTCGTCATCTCCCCTGTCTTCTTCGTGCAGGCCATCTTCCACTTCACGTGGCGTCTGACCGGGGATGGAGGGTCGATGACGCCATCAATGCTTCCTGACTGTGCAGCTTCCTGCATCTTCTTCTTGGTCTTCTTAGCCAGGAGCTTCTGCTCCAAATAATCATAACCCCCACGAGACAAAACGTGGGGGGCAGTATTCTGCTTTTGGATGGCCTGTGCCTTCATATGCACATCCTGAAAAAATTAAACAATAATGTTTGAAATGGGTAGAATGAAGTATAACAACATCATGTTTAATATGAAAAACAACTTAAATGGCAAAGGAACATACCTCCCAAGAAGGGTCTCTGCGAGTCTGGCAAAACTGGGTCCACTTTTCCTTGCTGATGCCGTATTTGTCACAGTGTCCTCGACACCGTCCTGATCAGCTGCAAGGGCCCATTTTCTCGTGAGGTCTGATTTAAACTGCCTCCATCTCTCTCCCACGGTCTGTAGTAACTTCCTTTTCGTCCTACTGTCAGAAGCCTCTGGGATATCAAATTCCGCCTGACAACATGAAACAAAGTTTATTTATTACAATAATGAAATTTTTTGGCTATTAATTACACACAATCAAATAAGAAAAGAGAAATACTTGAATATCCTCCCAAATTAGGTCCTTCTGAGCAGTAGGGACCTCCTTCCAGTTCTCGTAGGTGATGTCCACCTTATCACGTGCCACAATCCCCAAATATGTTCTTAATTTCTTCTTGTGGGGACCGTCGGCCTTCCCTATAGCAGGATCAACATGCACCACTGGTCTCTCAACACCAGGTGGTCTAGTGGACAACAATCGTAGGCGTGAGGCTTTGCGTGTCCGCTTCACGGCAGACGTCGAAGTCGATGCGTCCGAAGTAGGAGGAGGAGGAGGAGGAGAAGGAGGAGAAGGAGGAGGAGGAGGAGGAGGAGTAGTGGAGGCAGGTGGAAAACCCATGATCTTTTATACAATAACATACAAAATTGGATTAATGAAAAGAGGATTAGTGATAAGTTTTTTTTGGAAGGCAAAAGTATAAGATTATTAAACAAAACCCCACCACATAAGGAGACAAGACAAATTAACCAAAGGACTCTGAAAGATAGGTAGTTGTGCTTTTTAATTGTGATTTCATCCATGTTTTCTTTGATATTGATTTTCTTAGGACTTCATCCATGTTTTGACAGCATTTGATTTTCTTTTTTGTAGAAAAGAAAGAGGGGAACGAGCAACAATTTGAAGGTTGTACATTCAGGAACTAAAGAATTCAAAATAGCTAGTAATAAGAGGGATTTGTTTTTGGGATTTTATGAGCACCAAGAGCGGCTACGCAAGAAGCTTGCACTTGAGGAGGGAAGGATATTTGCAGCTAATGAACAACTTTCTTAACTATTTGTCCTTCAGATTTCACTGTTTTTTTTTCTTATATGTAAATATAAATAATATAAGGTTATGCCATAGGGACATGGTCATTTTTACCCCTAACAATCTTAGAAGTAAATATAGACCATGTTTTTATGCCATACCCTTATACCATTTATATTTACATATTAGCAAAAAGAAACAGTAAAATCTTAAGGACAAATAGTTAAGAAACTTGTTCATTAGCTACAAATATCCTCCCCTCCTCAAGTGCAAACTTCTTGCGTAGCCGCTCTTGGTGCTCAGAAAATCCCAAAAACAAATCCCTCTTATTACTAGCTATTTTGAATTCTTTAGTTCCTGAATATACAACCTTCAAATTATTGCTCGTTCCCCTCTTTGAGAATGAGGAGGATCTTCATAGGACTTCATCCAGCTGATGTTTGTCGGCAGTTTCATCATCCACCACCCTTTTCTTCTGTGCCTTCTCACGTTCATTGTTGTTAAACCCATATTTATGCCTTCTTCCCTTCATGTCTTGTTTTATCACCACTTTAGCTGAATCTCCCATCTTCAGCATAGTTGAATCTCCTGTCTTATTGTCCAATGCCACATTTTGATGGCCTGTATCTCTTTTCTTCGTATGTTCTACTGCTTCAGCTTCACAATGCATAGAGCAATCTGAATTTTCCAGTCATCACCAAAGGCTTCTGCATCAGCGTTGACACTCTCCACCCTCTTTGGTTTATGCTTCTGTGTTTTCTTCCATGCTTCCTCCTTATAATTCTTAGATTTATTGGAGGTCCCACTAGAAGGATCAGCACCAATCCGTGCCTGTTCCTCCTCTACCAGCTCAATATCTTTCGTTTCACCTTTGCTTTTGAAAACTACACTGTAATTTACAAAACAAAAGTTGAAAGGAAAGATATTGACCTGATAGACGAGGAAGAAGCACAGATTGGTGGTGATCGTTCTAGTGCAACCTCGAATAAAGCTGAGATTTATAACGAGGAGGCACGGAAGAAAACACAGAAGCATAAACCAAAGAGGGTGGAGAGTGTCAATGCTGATGCAGAAGCCTTTGGTGATCACTGGAAAATTCTGATTGCTTTATGCATTCTGAAGCTGAAGCACTAGAACATACGAAGAAAAGAGATACTGGCCATCAAAGTGTGTCATTGGACAATGAGACAGGAGATTCAACTATGCTGAAGATGGGAGATTCAGCTAAAGTTGTGATAAAACAAGACATGAAGGGAATAGAGCATAAATATGGGTTTAACAACAATGAACGTGAGAAGCCAGAGAAGAAAAGGGTGGTGGATGATGAAACTGGCGACAAACATGAGCTGGATGAAGTCCTAAGGAGGCAAATTGAAACAAAAAACCGATGCCTCAATAAGAGAAAAATGTAGTTGTCACTTACTAGGTTTGGTGACCTCTGTCTCTGTAGAAAATTACATTAGCCGATGTTAATCAATTCTCCTTCATCATGATCATTTCGATTTGCATGAACGTCGTCAGCTTCTTCTTCTCTGACAACGTTACCAGTGATTTGAGCGGTCAAAGGACTAACATAGGTGTCCATGTATGAATCATCATCTTCTACATTAACACCAACTATTTTGCCCTGCAGAACCATGCACCACCTTTTATCACAAGGGTCTTGCACGTAAAATACTTGTCTAGCTTGTTCTGCCATGATGAAAGGGTCATTGTGGTAACCAAGTTTCTTTAGATCTACCAGGGTAAATCCTATATCATCGGTGCGCACACCGGTGTTGCTGTCAACCCATTTACATTTGAAAACACATACTGTAAATTTCACATAATTAAGCTCCCAAATTTCATCAATGAACCCAAAGTAAAGGATGGAAGCTACACAGGGATTGGCGTCATTGACACTTGCAAAGTGTTGAGATTCAGCCCTTAGGGTGACCCCGCTGTTCTGCATTGTACTTTTGTCATCTTGTGCTTTTGTGTAAAATGAATACCTGTTTATGTCGTATCCTTGCCAGGTTATAACATTTCTTTTAGGCCCATCTGCTAGTTTTCTTAATTTTTCTGAAGCATTCTCATCTGCAAAGATTGTATCTTTAAACCAATCACAAAAATTTTTGTTATGCTTTTTCAACGCCCAATTCTTTGACATTTTCGGATTATTCTGTTTGACTAAAGCTTCATGCTTAACTATGTATGGCAAAACTTCATTACTGTTGTTCAAGACATACAAGTGAGCTTGTAACAAATCTTCTACACTTGGAGTGATCACCTGCAGTCCTCTTGAACCCTTACCACCCACTCTGTCATCATGCCGACACTCAGGAAGCCCAACAGCTTTAGCCTTCTCTAAGTATTCTGAACAAAATTCAATGGCTTCTTCTGCAATGTACCTCTCAACAATAGATGCTTCCGGACGATATAGATTCTTTGTATACCCTTTTAAGATCTTCATGTATCGCTCAATCGGGTACATCCACCGTAGATAAACAGGACCACAACATTTGATTTCTCTGACCAGATGCACAATCAAGTGAATCATGATGTCAAAGAAAGCAGGGGGAAAATACATCTCCAACTGGCATAGTATAATTGCGGCCTTATTTTCCAACTCATCAAACATTACTGGATCAATCACTTTGCTACATATAGCATGGAAGAAAAAGCACAGGCGAGTTATCGTGAACCTGACTTTATTTGGCAAGATGTCTCGTATAGCCACGGCTAACAATTGTTGCATGAGCACGTGACAATCGTGAGACTTTAACCCTACAAGCTTAAGCTCCTTCAACTGCACAAGGCTCTTAATATTTGAAGAGTATCCTTGTGGAACCTTCACCCGACGAAGACACTGACAAAAACTTATCTTCTCCTTCTTGGACAAAGTATGGCAGGCTGGGGGCAAGTAAATTTTCTTCCCATCAGACCTTGGATGCAACTGTGATCTTATACCCATATCAGCTAGATCTTGACGGGTATTCAAGCCATCCTTCGTCTTGCCTTGAATGTTAAGGAGCGTCCCAATCACACTGTCACAAACATTTTTCTCCACATGCATAACATCAATACAATGTCTAACGTCAAGATCACACCAGTACGGAAGATCAAAGAAAATGGACCTCTTCTTCCATATGCAACTCTGACTTTTATCCTTCTTTTGGGTCTTCCCAAATACAGTGTTCAGGTGTTGAACCCGCTGATATACCTGCTCACCAGTCAACGGTATCGGTGCAATATCATGCTCTTGACTTCCATTAAAAGTTTTTCTCAGTCGTCTGTAAGGATGATTAGGTGTTAGAAAGCGGCGATGCCTACTGTAGACTATTTTTCTCCCATGTTTCAGTTGTATGTAACTTGTATTTTCTTCACAGATGGGGCATGCATGATGACCCTTAACACTGTAACCGCTGAGATTTCCATATGCTGGAAAGTCATTAATGGTACAAAAAAGCATTGCACGCATTTCAAACGTCTCCTTGCGAAACACATCAAACACTACAACCCCTTCGTCCCACAACTTTCTCAGATCTTCAACCAACGGACTTAGATAAACGTCAATGTCATTTCCTGGCTGTCTTGGGCCCGATATCATCATACACAACATCATGTATTTTCGCTTCATGCACAACCAAGGAGGCAAATTGTGAATTACTAGCAAAACTGGCCATGAACTGTGTTGAGTGCTTAAGGTGCCATATGGATTCATTCCATCACTGACTAGTCCAAGTCTAAGATTTCTTGGCTCATTCCTGAAATCCGGATACAAACCATCAATCTTCTTCCACTGGGAGCAATCAGTCGGATGACGGACCATTCCATCAGAAATCCTTCCATTTGCATGCCATGTAAGGTCTTTTGCATCTTCCTCGTTAGCAAACATACGCTTAAACCTTGGAATGATTAGAAGATACCACAAAACCTTCGCTGGGGGGCCCTTGTTGCAGTTTTCATCAGAATTGCTTTCCTCTTCATCCTTTACTTTGTACCGTGAAGTCCCACAGACAGGGCATTTGGACATTTCTTGGAATTCATGCCTGTAGAGTATGCAATCATTGGGGCAAGCATGAATCTTCTGATACTCCATACCCATGGGACACAATATATTCTTCGCCTTATAGTAACTTTTAGGCAGCGTGTTGTCCTCTGGAAGCAGATTGTGCACTACCTCAAGCAGTGAGGTGAAACTTTTGTCACTCCACCCATACCTGGCCCTCACATTAACCAGACTTAACACCGCAGACAACAGGGTTAAGGAATTCTTGCACCTCGTATACAAAGGCTTCTTTGAATCACTCTGCAATCCTTCATACACAGGGGCGTGTGCTTGTTGAAAACACTCTTGTCCAAGGTCACGAATCATGTCTTCCAAGCGATCTCCCATTTCTACATCAAATGGTTCAGATTGGGACCCAGTATGCATGTCAGTCACTTCACCATGCCATATCCACGTCGTGTAATTCTTCTTCATCCCATCACACAATAGATGGTCCCATATGTCGTCAAGTAGTTGTCGTCTTCCATTCAAACAGTTGATGCAAGGACAATAATATTTTCCTTCTTCATTCGGTCGACCTCTTTCTAAAGCAAATTGCAAAAACTGCTCGACGCCATCCTCATATTCTGGGCTCATGCGACTTTGATTGATCCAACTTCGATCCATCTAAGCAAATCCATGCATGCAAATCTCACTTTTTTATTTATAGGTGTGGCCCTATCCCATTTAGGAAGACTGTCTTTTATGTTAGCCTCAAACGTCATGGTTAGCATTATTTTGAACAATTTGAGTAAATTTCGGCAGCATTTCGCATTGGTCTCCAAGTACACGACATGACATCGGTGAAACGAATTTCATGATAATCAAGTATGCACTCAGAGAACAACTTGAAATGCATTCAACCGAAATTTCATCAAATTAATCAAAATAATAATAACCTGACCAAATGAGTCTAACATAAAAATACAAGTCTCCCCAAACTGTCCAAACGGACAATTCAAGACTAAATACAATGACTAATGCAAACTATCCGCAAGAATCATTGCATTCAGTCTCAAACGAGAATCTACGGTTCACTCAGCATGAACAACAGTTATTTATATAGCAAATTACATTCAGCACGTATAACAACATTCATGACATACAAGAACATTCATGACGTACAACAACATACAAGGACATCAACAGTTGTGTGTGTGTGTGTGTTTGTCTATGTGTGTGAGTGTGTTTGTGTATGTGTGTGTCTGTGACTCAGTGTGTGTGTCTTTGTGTCTTTGTCCGTCTCTTTATGTGTGTGTGTGTGTGTCTGTGTGTGTGTTTGTCTCTTTATCTGTGTGTGTGTGGGTGTGTGTGTTTGTGGTTGTCTCTTTATCTGTGTGTGTGTTTGTCTCTTTATGTGTGTGTGACTGTGTGTGTGTGTGTGTGTTTGTCTCTTTATCTGTGTGTGTGTGGGTGTGTGTGTTTGTGGTTGTCTCTTTATCTGTGTGTGTTTGTCTCTTTATGTGTGTGTGTGTGTCTGTCCATGTGTGTCAGTGAGTTTGTGTATGTGTGTGTTTGTGACTCAGTGTGTGGGTCTCTGTGTGTGTCTGTGGCTCAGTGTGTTTGTGTCTTTGTCTGTGTCTTTATGTGTGCGTGACTCTGTGTGTGTGTGTGTATCTTTATGTGTGTGTATGTGTTTGTGTTTGTGTTTGTGTCTGCGTGTGTTTGTCTCTATGTGTGTTTGTTTGTGTATCTGTGTGTGTCTCATTGCAGGGTAGCAAAGGATCATTTCAGTGGCTTGACACAACACAGTTTGTACTAGACAGAGATTTTTCAGATCATTGCCCTATCCTTCTAAGATCCAAAAGTGTTGATTGGGGTCCTAAGCCTTTCAAGGTCATGGATTGGTGGCTGCAGGACAAGGGATTTCAGGAAATGGTGACCCTTAAATGGAGCAATTTCCACCCTAGTGGATGGGGAGGATATGCCCTCAAGCAAAAACTGAAGTTCATTAAAGCTTGCATTCGACAGTGGAGCTCATCCAATGGAGTTATTAATGCTAAGAAAATTCAGGTTTTAAAGAAGGAGCTGAATGCTTTGGAGGCTGGTATCTTTGACAGAATTCTGAATCAATCTGAAGTGGAGCTCAAGAAGTCTCTTCAGGAGCAATTGTGGCATGCTACTAATGCCTATGAATGTATGCTGAGGCAAAAGGCTAGAGTGAAATGGTTAAAGGAAGGGGACAGAAATTCAGCTTACTTCCACAAGCTGATAAATCATAGAAGAAGACATAATGCTATTCAAGGATTGATCATTGATGGGGAATGGGTTCAGGAACCTAGTAGAGTCAAAACTGAGGCCTTCAATCATTTCAAAGATAGATTTTCTGAGCAGAATTTTAATAGACCAACCCTGGATGGTGTGCAGCTACCTTCCCTTGGTCAAAGTGAGAATGAAGCCCTTGTGGCCAGATTTTCTGATGCTGATACAGTTTGTTTACCAAAAGCCAGAGGTGGATTGGGTATTAAAGATTTGAACAAGTTTAATGAAGCCTTGCTAGGCAGCTGGCAAATAATCCTCATCAGCTTTGGGCAAGAACTCTAGTGTCTATATATGGGGGATGGCATGCCTTATTACATGGTAGAGGTAGTGTTGACAATTCTCCTTGGTGGAAGGATTTAAAATCTATCTTCCAATAGCAACACCAGAGTAGGTTGGCCACTAACTTGAGGTGGAAGGTGGGTAATGGGGCCAGAATCCAGTTTTGGAAAGACAAATGGAGGGAAGATGATATAACCCTTAAAGACAAATACCCTGTTTTATATCAGGTGAGTCAGCAGCAGGACCTTACTATCAGTTTAATGGGTCAGAATGTTGACAATGAGTGGGACTGGAAGTTTCAATGGAGGAGAATTTTTTCGATCATGAAATTGATATGGTGGTAGCTTTCATGGATGAGATTGATGGGGTTCAGATTCACTCCTCTAGAATGGATCATCTCACTTGGAGGGCTGAACCTAGTGGATCCTATTCCACAAAGTCAGCATACATATTTCTCATGGAAGATGGCAGTTCAGAATATGAAGATAATGCTTCCAGGTTTATGTGGAATCTGAAAATTCCTCCAAGAGCAGCTGCATTCTCTTGGAGAATTTTTAAAGATAGATTGCCTACTAAGGCTAACTTAAGAAGGAGGCAGGTGTGCCTTCCATCGTATTCTTGTCCTTTATGTGATGGAGAGGAGGAAACTATTGGTCATGTCATGTTTGATTGCACAAGAACTAGATGCCTTTGGTGGGAGGCTTTGAGATGGGCTGACAGAGTGGGTCCTTTCACTAATGATCCCAAAGATCACTTCATCCAATTCTCAAGCTGGAGTAGCAAAAGATGTACAGACAATAGATGGGCAGTGCTTTGGATAGCTTTATCCATGACTATTTGGAAGCATAGAAATTTAATGGTTTTTAATAACCATAATTTCAACTCCGAAAAAGTCATGGATGCTATTTTAATAACCAGAATTTCTCTAATCAAACTTTTGATGGTAACAAGCTAATGGAGGATGCTATTTTTACACTATGGACATGGCTGAAGAACTTTGACAAGGACTTTGCCTTCACCTACAGCTATTGGTCGTCTAACATAGCATCGAGATTTGTCTTTTCAGGGGGGTAGAAACCATAGACAGTGGGTGTTGTAGGTCTTTGTAATACATAGCTTTGGTTCCTTGCGAGACTGATCTCAGTCTGAGCTTGAAACCATGTTGCTGGCAAGTCAATCTAATTCATGTACTGTTTTGTACCTCTGGTACTCACAATATATATAAATATAATTTATCTTGGCTGATAAAAAAAATGTGGGTGGAAAAATAAGCACTGCAGAAGGTTTTCTATTTTTTTACATCAATTCATTTCCTAAGGGACTCAATTCCTCATTCATTGAAACCAGTATGCAACATTTTACATCAAACACCAGTATATAACATTTTAAAGCAAACACCACTATATAATATTTTAAATGAAACAACAGTATATACATGCTAGTTCCTACGTACGTACCTGGAGTTGCTATAACCCGAACGACCTTCAACAACAATGTCAATTAAAATTAGTCTATGATAACCTGAAAAAAAAAACCAATGGTCATGGACATGGCTGACACATTTGGAGAAGGATTTTGGTATTCATTTCAACCAATGGTCATCCAATATCAGAGCAGGATTTAATCATATATTAAGAAATGGAAGCCATTAAACCAAAGTCAATACTCATGAATGCTAGAACATCCATCAAGAATGATAACAAAGCAGTAATTTAAATTAAATTCATCTTAGTTTTTCTATTTTATGATCACTCTCGATTGCTGGAATGGTGAAGGAAATGGGCTTCTTTATACGAGGACCCTATACAGCTGCAATGTGACATCTTGAAGGAAATGGGCTTGTCTTATAAGGAAGAAGATAGCAAGGTTAAGGGGCTGCTGCTGGATATGGAGAATAAAGATGATTTGATGGCAGCAGAGAAGGGAATTAAATCTCAGCAATTATGATAATTCTCTCCTATAATTCTAGAGGTTTGGGGAGAGGAGTCAAGTGGGCTGCTGTTAGAAGGCTCATTGTAAAGCACAAAGTGCATCTTGTCTGCCTCCAAGAAACCAAGAGGGAGAACTTTAATAAAAGTATTTGCTAGGCCATTTCGGGAGACTCCACTGGTCATTGGGATTTTGTTCCATCTGTGGAAGCTGCTGGTGGCCTTTTATGTATGTGGAATAACTCCACCTTTGTGGTAGAAAGGAAGGAAAAAGGTAGAAGCTTCTTAATGCTTGAAGGCACATGTTGTAGTAATAATCAGAAGTTGATATTTGTCAATGTTTATGCTCCTTGTGATCTGGTTGGGAAGAAAGCTTTATGGGATGAGTTGAGGCAGCTGAAGGCTTCTAATCCTAGTGGAATGTGGTGTTTCCTTGGGGACTTCAATAGCATTAGAAGTTCTCAGGAAAGAATCAGCTTATCTCAAAGAAGGACAGATCCTTATGACATTGCAGCCTTTAATCAATGGATTGATGATATGGAGCTTCAGGAAATTAAATGTTCTGGGAATAGCTTTACTTGGATTAGGCCTAATGGCTGTGTGAAAAGCAGGCTTGATAGATTCTTGGTCTCACAGAATTGGCTATCTCTTTGGCCTGAGAGCTGCCAAACTGTCCTTCAAAGGAACCTCTCTGATCATTGCCCGTCTATATTGCAAACTAACATGGTGGACTGGGGCCCAAAGCCCTTTAGGGTGTTTGACTGGTGGCTGCAGCAAAAGGGGTACCAAAAAATGGTGAGGGAGGCCTGGAAAAAGGACCAGCAGGGGGGCTGGGGGGGTATTGCCCTTAAAAATAAGTTGAAGAACTTAAAATCTGTTATAAAACAGTGGAGCAAAGCAGAGGGGAATATTAATCCTAAGAAGGTCCTTAATATTCAGCAGAAGCTAAATGAAGTGGAGGATCTAGCTGCTCATCGAAATCTGACTGATCAAGAGATTAAGGACAAAACTTTACTTCAGCAGGAGTTATGGAATGCCTCTAATGCTTTTGAATCTTTATTGAGACAAAAATCTAGGGCCAGATGGCTGAAGGAGGGGGACTACAACACTGCTTACTTTCACAAATACATGAATTTCAGGAGAGCTTATACTAATATTCCAGGTATATTTATATATGGGGAGTGGATCCAGCAACCTGATGCAGTGAAAAATGAAGCTGCTGCCAACTTCTTCCATAATAGATTCACTGAGCAGATGCATTCTAGACCTACCTTGGATGGAGTTCACTTCAAATCTATTTCTCAGAGGCAAAGAGAACAGCTGACTGTCCCATTCTCTGACCAAGAGATCAAACAAGCAGTGTGGAGTTGTGGAGGGGATAAGTGTCCTGGGCCTGATGGCCTTAACTTCAATTTTATTAAGGAATTCTGGGATGTGTTGAATCCTGAGTTTAGAAGATTCGTGGATGAGTTCTATGCTCATGAAAGCTTTCCTAGAGGCTCCAATGCTTCCTTTGTGGCTTTAATTCCCAAAAAGTATCAGCCACAGTCCCTAAATGATTACAGACTCATATCCTTGATAGGCTGCATGTATAAAGTCATAGCTAAGCTTTTATCTAATAGATTAAGGTCTGTTATGGATGAATTCATTGATGAAAAACAGTCAGCTTTCATTAAAGGAAGACATATACTTCATGGGATCCTGATTCTTAATGAGGTGGTGGAGGAAGCAATGAGAAGCAAGAAGCCAGCAATGATTTTCAAGGTGGATTTTGAAAAGGCCTATGACTCAGTGTCTTGGTCCTTCTTGGATTATATGTTGCTTAGATTGGGTTTCTGCCAAAAATGGAGAAGATGGATCTCAGCTTGCCTACATTCAGCAACCATATCAGTTTTGATTAATGGTAGCCCATCTAAGGAGTTCAACCCCTCAAGAGGCTTGAGGCAAGGAGATCCTTTAGCCCCCTTGCTCTTCAATATAATTGGGGAAGGTCTCACTGGTATGATGAGGGAAGCAGTTCACAAAAATATTTATAGAAGCTATCTAGTTGGAAAGAAGAGAGAACCTGTTAATATTCTGCAGTATGCTGATGATACTGTTTTTGTGGGTGAGGTTGATTGGCAGAATGTTCATGCTATAAAGGCCCTGCTTAGAGGCTTTGAATTGGCTTCTGGCTTGAAGATTAACTTTGCTAAAAGTCAATTCGGGATCATAGGAGGTGGAGTTAATTGGGGTTTGGCAACAACTAATATCCTGAACTGCAGTAAAATGAATTACCCCTTTCACTATTTAGGCATTCCCATTGGTGCCAATCCTTCCAGTCTGATGGTTTGGGAGCCTCTCATTACTAAATTCAAAGCAAAACTATCCAAATGGGCCCAGAAAGATATATCCATGGGGGGGGGGGGGGAAGGTCACACTTATCAATTCTGTTCTCAATGCTCTTCCAATCTATCTTCTTTCCTTTTTCAGGATTCCCCAAAGGATAGTCCAAAAATTAATTTCCTTACAAAGGAAATTTCTGTGGGGAGGAGACAATACTCATAATAAAATTCCTTAGGTGAAATGGGCTGATATTTGTCTGCCCAAGAATGAGGGGGGATTGGGTATAAAGGATATTTCAAAGTTCAATGTAGCCTTGATGGGTAGATGGATATGGGCTTTTGCATCTGGTCAGCAGCAGCTTTGGGTAAGAGTTCTAATCTCTAAATATGGTGGATGGCCTGAGTTCCAGCATGATACAGATAAGAGGGGATTTTCTCATTGATGGAGGGACCTTAGAAAGATATTTCACCAGTCAGATCACAATATCTTCAAGCACCAATTGACTTGGAAGGTGGGATGTGGGGAAACAATCAAGTTCTGGACAGACAAGTGGCTAGGGGAAGATTATACCCTTGAACAGAAATATAATCAGCTTTTTCTGATTAGTAGGCAGCAAAATTCTCTCATCTCAAATATGGGAGAATTTAATCATGATAGCTGGTAATGGAACCTTAGATGGAGAAGGAACTTATTTGATCATGAAAGTGATTTAGCTGTGCAGTTTATGGAAGAAATCTGCTCTATCCCTATACAACGACATATCAAAGACTCTATGCTGTGGTTGGCTGAACCCCATGGCCAATATACTACTAAATCAACTTATAGATTGTGCATTAACCCCAGTACATCAAGTGTAGATGAGAACATTTATAAGATAATTTGGAAGCTGAAAATCCTAAGGTAGCCAAATGGAAGCAGAGGTGTCTCTCTATGGGAGGCAGGATATTCCTAACAGCCCTTCCTATCTACCTACTGTCATTCTTCAAAATTCCTAAAAAAGTGGTGCATAAGGTAGTATCTATTCCACACTTGGTCTTGGTTAAATGGAATGGAGACAGACTTCCATCTTCAGATTTTTGCAGTGCAAAAAAAAAAAAACAATCATGCAAGCATATTTGAAAACTTAAAATACGAATAACTCAAGTTAAAATCAATTCATTTTTTACAACTGTGAACAAATTAACTAAGGTACAGTAGGCAAATTTGTTTTCACTAATATTAGTAGGTCATCACCACTGCAGTAGAATTTAAGTTAAACTTAGATAAGTACCTTATGAAGAGGCCAGCTACCTTGTCACAGCTAACAAGTCAGAACTGAACAAATTTCTGCATGTATAATTGAACAAATTTGTTATCAAACTTGTGTGTGTGTCTTTGTATGATGAGTGTGTGTGTGTGTGTGTCATCAGTGTGTGTCTGTGTGTTTCTATCATACGTGTGTGTGTGTGTGTGTCATTAGGGTTTGTGTGTGTGTATGTGTGTGTGTGTGTTTCATGACCAATTTTTCTTACTGGCAATTCAGTGGCAGTGTATTGCTTAGGCTTCCGTCGAAATGAAAGGAAAATCAACGAGTCTCACATAACAACTTCAGTCTTCACTCTTCACTAGTTGAACACAAATAAAAAAAAATTAAACTACTTCAAGGATAAATAAAAGGTTCAGAAGCAGCAGACCTAGATTGTCTAAGCTATTTTATAATGGGCAGCTATAGTTACAATGATGATGAAATGAACTATAGAAAAAAAAGTATAAAATACAGAAGAATAAAAAAACAATTAAGGGCAGAACTCAAAAGCTTTTAGCCATGCTGCTTGGAATTTAATCAATTAAAGGCTGAACACTTGTTCTTCAATTGTAGCAAAACCCTCCCTTTATGGTGGGAATCAATGTCCTGGGTTAACTCTTAAACTCTTAAACTGTTACAAGAACACAATAAGGGTAAGGGAAACTGTTAAACTCCAATAATAGGCGTTAACTCTTAAACTCTTAAACTGTTACAAGAACACAATAAGGGTAAGGGAAACTGTTAAACTCCAATAATAGGCGTTAACTCTTAAACTGTTACAAGAACACAATAAGGGTAAGGGAAACTTCACTAAGGAGAAGAAGCACAAAGTTGTCACGATGCTCGAGTTAAATATGAGATACCCTAGCCATGTTTAGTTCACTAAGTGTGCGATACATGAATGCAATCAAATATTCATACAGGATTAGACCAAACATACCTACATGAGGTGGCGAAGGAGAAGAAGCACAGACTTCTGACGATGCTCAAGTGCGACGAACACGATGCTCGACCTTAGACAAAATGATGGTCAGATGGAGAACATACAACTTCAAGGTAGATGGAGAACAAAGAGAGCAAGAAAGCTTAGATGGAGAAGAAGACAGAGAGAAGGACAAGACAACGCGAAGGAGACGAAACATACCTAGGTATGGTGGCGAAGGAGAAGAAGCAGAGACTTGTGACGATGCTCGAGTGCAACGAAGACGATGCTCGAGTGTGACGAACACGATGCTCAGATGCACACAGGGACGGTTTCGCTAGACGGAGATTAGAAGAAGAAGAGAGCGCGAAAGCTTAGATGGAGAAGAAGACACAGAGTGCCAGCTTCTTAGGGCTCACCATATTTTTTAAAATATAACTTCAACATCGATTTTTAAAAAAACCCGATGTTAACAAAATGATGTTAAGGTTAACATCGGTTTTCTGGAGAAAACCGATGTTAACATAACAAACATTAACATCGGTTTTCTAAAAATCCGATGTTAATAAACATATGTTAACATCGGTTATTTAAAAACCGATGTTACTAATAAATGTTAACATCGGTTCTCCAATAACCGATGTTAATGAATTTCGTTAACATCGGTTTTTCACAAAACCGATGTTAACGTATACACGGTATTTACAATTATGCCACCGCGCATATGTTAACATTGGTTTTTTTAACAACTGATGTTAACACACCGATGTTGAATCCGCTTTTTGTAGTAGTGTAAAGATAATTTTGTTCAAATCAAATAAAAATATTATAAAGACATTTTTTTCCTTCAAGTTTATCTCATTTTCAATAACTATTTTTATTAATTTTATGAGAAAAATTAAATAAATACTACTTTCAAAACAATCTAATTATATCAAATAATTTTTATATTTAGTTAAAGTGAGATAATTTTTTAGTTTTATACAATATTATTAAAATTCAGTATTAAAAATAAACTATAAAAGTAATTACATACATAGATAAATGTGTATCAATTATTTAATTTTCACTTAACTTTTTATTTTATGTACAATACAGACAATAAAGATTGAACTCAAAATGTATTTATCTCAAAATTTCACCACTGGGCCTTAATGGGTTTTAGTTTTCATATACTAACTAATTCAAATAGTAACATATTACATTAGACAGCTGAATATTAAGAACTGTGGAGATAGAAGAAAAAAACAGTAAAAAATAAAGTTGAGAGACAGCATATATGGTTTGTATTCCACTATTCTTTATGTCAGCAACTCAGCAAGCACACCGATTGTCTGCAATGATCAGAAATAGGGGCCAATTTTCGTAAGACTAATAATACAGAAATCAATTTTCATTTAAATATCTCATCAATATATTTTAATTTTTTTTCTATCTGTTTCTTTTTATTACATCATAAATTTTATTATATTTTTAATTTTCTCTTTCTTTTTTCTTTCTTTAGATTTTGACTAACACATTGAATATTTATCATATATTTTTCTTTTCATAATTAAAAATGACAAAATATGCTCATTTACCTCTCCACCATATCTGTCATAATAATAATTGGAAGGAATTCAACTCATCTTCCATCAAACAATTAATGCTAGCCATGGCTACCGCGAGGTTGGCTCCCAACCAAGAGCTAAGTGCTTACCAAATCAAATACTACTATAATTTACGTTTAATAATATTTTTAATTAGTGTTTTTTCAGAAAAATTATTTATTTAGTGATCTACAATTATTAAAAATAGTTGTGGTAGTTTATAATCACCTAAAATATAAGGAGTCTAACTAAGTTGATTGAACAAAATGTAAATTATTATAAATTTTCTTACATAATCCTTAATTCTCACGTATTAAAAAAAAATCACCTAAAATAAAAGGAAACCATACTCATTAAATGTAACTTACTTTATATATATTTTTTTAAAAAATTGCACTAATTTAATAATTTAAAAAGAAAACTATTTCCTAAAAGATAGTCACTTAAATAATATAGTTTTCAATTTCTCTGCCCCTCCCTCTGTATGAAGCAAGAGTAGTATGCAAGAGAAGCAAATTGTGATTTTTTAGTCTTACACAAATAATTCACAGAAAAGTAAAAAGTAGTTGAGATCGATTAACTTATCCGTATATAGAGATTAATTGTATGGAAATGAAAATAGTTAATTTTTAACTAAAATTATTTTTCACAATATATATAAGATTGAATTGTCAAACTCAATTTATCTTATCTCATTTGACACGTGTTTTTATGTAAATATAACACTCATTTATGATTGTGGATGCTAGAAACTTCATCTGATTGGACAAAAATATCTATTTTTATCAAATTTTCTGAATCATTTGAGGATATTTAGGAATTGTGTAAGTTACTAAATTCAAATGGTTACTTCTTTTTAATACAACTAATAAATTATGTATCATACTATGTTTTTACAAATTTAAAAATAGAGTTACTTTTTTGCTTTTATTATGTATCTTTATAGGAATAGGAATAACCATGGAGCTAATTTTCAAGTTAAAGTGCCAACTCCAAGTCTGCAAAAGGAATAAGTATATCTATTTATTGCTGTAAAAACAGTATATATATTCATTACGAATACCCAAACTTGAATATAGATCTAATATTCACTAGTAGTGTTCAAACCTAAATTTGCATGGACTGCAAATATCTGAACTCATAAATGTTATGAACAAAGAATAATTCGTAGCTTTCGAGATCTAGAGTCTCCAGAACAAGGTAAAAAGGAAAAAGATTGTATTATTGCTTGCCCATTAGCTACAGTGTTTCCTCATATATATAGAATTACTATCACACTACTAATGGTGCTTTTGGCATATTTGCCTTGGAGGAAACGGACGAAATTACAAAAGAAAAAGCAAGTCTGCTCCTAACGGAATTAGTGCCACCTCAGCCGACAGAATGGAATTGCAAGGTGATGATTGCATTGCTGAGGACCACGCTTGGCACTCATTTTGCCACAAAATCCTGTGGCTTAGTAATTTCCCTTTTTGGCCTTCTTGTCTCTGTGGTTGCTTTTGGTTCCTTTTCTTGCATTGTTGCTGGTTTTAGCTTTGATATTGGTTCTGTTTCTGCTTCTTGTTGTTTCATGTCTCTGGTTATAACATTCCCATGCGCATCGAAAACAACCTTGCCCCCAAGGTTGTAGGTTTCCTTGAGAAGGTGCCAAGGTTCCCACGAAGTGTCCTCCGACCAGAGGCCGGACCATTGAACCAGCAAGAGCAGTTGGTGATCGTCCCCTGAGCCGGACCATTTGGAATCCAGTATAGTGAGAGGCGTGACAAGTGGTTGATTATCTTCTGTTGACTCAGGTAGCATGATGGGGGTGTCTAGTGCTGATAATGGTGGATTATAAGGCCGGAGTAGGGAACAGTGGAAGACGGGGTGTATGCGTGAAGTAGGGGGTAAGTTAAGCTTGTAAGCAACTGGGCTGAGCTTTTGAATGACTTGGAAGGGGCCGTAGTATCTTTTTGCAAGTTTCGTGTATGGGGCGCCCACGACGGTGGATTGGCGTCTTGGATGGAGTTTTACCAGAACCATGTCTCCTTCGGTGAAGTGGAGTTCGCGATGGTGCTTGTCTGCAAGTTCTTTCATGTGTTGTTGGGCCTTGAACAGTTTGTGTCGCAAGCTTTTGAACATTAAGTCACGATCAGTTAACCAGGTGTCGACAACGTCTATATTTGAATTTCTCGCCACGTATTGAGGAAGGTTGGGTGGTTTCTTCCCAAAGGTAATCTCATAAGGAGACATGCCTGTAGCGGAGTGGACAGAGGTGTTGTAGGACCACTCCATCCACATTAGGAAGCGACCCCATGTTGAGGGTTTGTCGTGAACGAATTCCCTGAGGTATTGTTCAACGACTCTATTTATCACCTCCGTTTGGCCGTCTGTTTGGGGGTGATAAGCAGTGCTCATCCTAAGCGTTGTGCCGCTAAGTTTGAAGAGCTCCTACCAGAAACGGCTGATGAACAGAGGATCCCGATCAGAGACGAGACTTCGTGGGGGACCGTGGAGCTTACCGGAGACTTCCATGAACACTCTGGCAACTTTGAAGGCAGTGTAGTGGGTTGGCAGTAATCCCAAGTGTACGCCTTTGGAGAATCTATCAACAATTACTAGTATAGTTGTATGGCCTTGATATGAGGGAAGGCCTACGATGAAGTCGAGGGACAAATCCTCCTTGGGTCTCGCCGGCACAGGTAACAGGCATAGCAGTTCGGCGCTCTTGCGATGGTCATTCTTAGTCTGTTGGCAAACCAGACAAGCAGCGACGAAGAGTTTGATGTCCTTCCTCATAGATGGCCAAATAAAGTTCTCGTCGACGCGTGCCGTGGTCTTTGCAACGCCCATGTGGCCCCCAGTGGGCGTATTGTGAAATTCAGAGATGATAGTGTGTATGATTGGGGAATCCTTGGGTAGCCATAAACGCCTCTTCTGCAGAATGAGTTTCTGATGGATCACACAATCTGGGTAAGCCTCAGGAGTTGCTTGAATACGGTGGCAATAATCCAGAAAGGTTGGGTCCCGATTCAGCTCCTTCTTCAGTTCCTGCAAAAAAAGAGAATTGGGAATTGTAAGAATGAATAGTGTGGCGGCATTGGGTTCTGACTGCCGTGATAGCGCGTCCGCTGCGGTGTTTGCCCGTCCGGCCCTGTACTGGATGGTGAAATCATAACCCAAGAGGCGGGCCAGGTAGCGGTCTTGTTCAGGTGTCTGGATAGCTTATGTCATCAGCTCCTTAAGGCTGCGATGGTCCGTTAGGATTATGAATTGGTGCCCAAGGAGATATTGGCGCCATTTTTTAACGGCCGCCGTGATGGCGGCGAGCTCCCTGACATAGGTGGAGGCGCGAAGGAGGGCGGGGCAGAATGGCTTGCTGAAGAAGGCGATGGGGTGATTTCTTTGGGAGAGCATCGCACCCATCCCGACACCGGAGGCGTCTGTTTCCATGAAAAAAGGTAAGGAAAAATCCGACAAGCTGAGTACCGGGGCCCGGCATAATGCATCCTTGAGTTGATTAAAAGCCGCGGTGGCGCTGTCATTCCATTGGAAAGAGTCTTTGGCTAGGAGGAGGGTCAAAGGTGTCGCGATGGAGGAATACCCTTTGATGAATCTCCTGTAAAAGCCAGAGAGACTGAGGAAACCCCACAAGGCTCTGGCAGACTGTGGAGTGGGCCATTGTTGTATGGCCGTGATTTTTGCCGGCACCGGTGCAACGCCATGTTGGGAGACAATGTGACCTAGGTATTCAACCTCTGTGACCGCAAAAGTGCACTTTGAGAGCTTGAGGAAGAGTTGATGAGTTCTGAGGACCTCGAAAGTGGTTCACAGATGTTCGAGGTGTTCCGGGAATGACTGGCTGTAGATAAGGTTGTCATCGAAGAAGATGATGACGAATTTGCGTAAGTAAGGACCAAAGGTGGAATTCATGGTTGCTTGGAAGGTCGAAGGTGCGTTACACAATCCAAAGGGCATGACGAGGAATTCGTAATGACCTTGGTGCGTTCTGAAAGCAGTTTTCCCGATGTCGGATTCCGCCATGAGAATTTGGTGGTAACCTTGCATTAAGTCGAGCTTTGAGAACCATTTTGCGCCTCCCAATTCTTCCAAAAGCTCGTCGATTGTGGAAATGGGAAAGCGGTCCTTGATTGTCAAGGCGTTTAAGGCTTTGTAGTCTACGCAAAAACGCCAAGAGCCATCTCTCTTTTTGACGAAGAGCACCGGCGACGAGAAGGGGCTCGTGCTTGGTCGAATGATGCCGGACTGAAGCATTGTGGTAACTTGAGCCTCAATTTCCTGTTTCTGGGAAAAAGGGTATCGATAAGGTTTAACATTTACAGGAGTGGCGGAGGGGTGGAGGTGAATGCAGTGATTGGTGGGCCGGGATGGTGGTAGTGTTTGTGGAGTTTGAAAAAGAGGGTTGAATTGGTTGATGAGGGATTGAATTTCAGGTGGTGTGTGTGGAGTGTCAGGGATGGAGGTATCAACGCGAATATGGAAGAATTCGCTGACACCGTCCGTGTGGAGCATACAACGGAGCTGAGGTGGGGAGATAGCTTGAAGTTCACTAGAGGAGTCACCACTGAGCTCGATGATTGTCCCATTATGAACAAACTTCATGGTTAAGGTGTTGTAATCAGTCAGGATAGGGCCCAAGGATTTTAACCAATGGACGCCGAGAACGACGTTAGCACCGCTAATTGGCAAGACATGGAGGTCTGTTTTGAAGGTATGGCCTTGTATGCGAATGGAGGTAGCAGAGGAGAGTAGATGGCATTCCAGTTCGTTCTTGTTGCCAACTAGGACTCGCAGGGGTGGTGTGGGGGTGGCGGTAAGGCCCAGGTGGCGGACGAGGCGAGCCTGCACAAAGTTGTGCGTGGTGCCGCCATCCACAAGGATCACGACGGGCTGACAGCCGATGTGGCCCAATAACCGTAGGGTCTCCGGGGCGGAATGACCCGAGAGGGCATAAAAACTAATTTGGGCTTGGGTTGGTTTGGGCTGGGTTAGGTCGTCAGGTTGCGGGTTTAGATTAGGGTCCGGGTGTGTGGGAGATAAATTGGGTTGAGGGGTGTTGTCTGGGGGCTCTGAGTCCGCGATGAGAACGAAGAAGCGTGAGGCACAACGGTGGCCCCACATAAATTTCTTGACACAGTTAAAACAGAGGCCCCGCTCGCGGTGGCTAGCCATCTCGATCGGGGTAAGGTGCTTCAGGGGTATAGGTGGTGGTTTGGGTGGAGGGGGTAACAGGGGTAGGGTTGGCGGAGGGGGCGAAGACAGAGGGATGGTCGGAGGGTTAGGGGGAAAGTAAGGTTGAGGGCTTGGGGTGGCTCGGTGTCGTGATGGACGGCGGGTGTCTGCCAGCTTTTCTTCCTGGAGTCGGGCGAGTCCCGCGGCGTGGACCATGGTGAGAGGCTGAAGCATTTTAACTTCGCGACGAATGTCAGGATCCAATCCTGAAATGAAGCAGCTCAGAAGGAGAGAAAGGGAGAGCCCAATGATGCGATTGGCAATGGCCTCGAATTGGGTAAGGTATTCTGTCACCGTTCCTATTTGAGTGAGCTTGAAGAGGAGCCCAGTAGGGTCCTCATATGGCGAGTGGGAGAAGCGAGCGTCAAGGGCCTCGAGAAAACTCTGCCACGTCGTGAGCTGATGGTTGCGCATGAGCCACTGGAACCATGCCAGCGCCGACCCCTCCATGTAGAAGGAGGCAATAGTGAGGCGCTCCGAGTCCGGGGTAGAATGGTAAGCAAAAAATTGTTGGATTTTAAAAATCCATCCAGATGGGTCTGAACCATCAAAACGTGGAACATCAAGTTTCATTTTCTGTGGATTGCTGGTGTTTGCAGGTGAAGGGTTGGCTGAAGAGGAGGATGGTCAGTGGGTGTTAGTGCTGGTCTGTTCGAGGTTGGCTACTCGAAGGAGTAAATCTTCAAGTTTTTCGGTAACGTGGATTTGAGAAGCTGCAAGTTTAGAGATGGCATCTTCAATGCGGTCCAGAGTGGATTTATCGTGAGCTGCCATGGGAGGGTGAAGATGAAAGCACCAGAAATGTTATGAACAAAGAGTAATTCCTAGCTTTCGAGACCTAGGAGTCTCCTGAACAAGGTAAGAAGGAAAAAGATTGTATTATTGCTTGCCCATTAGCTAGTGTTTCCTCATATATATATAGAATTACTACCACACTACTAATGGTGCTTTTGGCATATTTGCCTTGGAGGAAACGGACGAAATTACAAAAGAAAAAGCAAGTCTGCTCCTAACGGAATTAGTGCCACCTCAGCCGACAGAATGGAATTGCAAGGTGATGATTGCATTGCTGAGGACCACGCTTGGCACTCATTTTGCCACAAAATTCTTCATGTACTGTGGCTTAGTAAAGTAATTTCCCTTCTTGGCCTTCTTGTCTCTGTGGTTGCTTTTGGTTCCTTTTCTTGCATTGTTGCTGGTTTTAGCTCTGATATTGGTTCTGTTTCTGTTTCCTGTTGTTTCATGTCTCTGGTTATAACACATAACCTCTCTCAACTAATATCTAAAAATCGTCATAGATCTTAGATTTGGTGCCTATCAAATATCTAGAGTAAAACTGCTTTGAAAAATCTCCTAGATAACAGGTCAACTAGCTGCTACTATTAGATAACCACAAAAATGCTACATAAAATAGGTAACGTGGATTTTAACACGGGGAAGTTAAAAAATGATTCACCATGGACAATTTTATAGCATTTGATATTTAAATACTTAATCACTTTCTTTAAATTATTATATGCTGGTTCCTTCACGACTCCATTTTGTTAAATCCCAGTTCTAAAATAAACCTCATTCTTTGATATTTTAGGGGGTTAAAATGGATTAAATCAGTGTATGTTTGGATTAAAATTTGCAAATTTAAGTTTGAATTAAAAGTATGTTGTAGACTTAAATTTGATAAAAATAAGTTTATTATAACATAATTTGTATTTTGCATATTTTTTGTTTAAAAGTATGTTGATAAAATGATTTTTTTTAATAATATCAATTAAAAGTATTTTTACCTCATTTTTTATTGTAAATAAAAAAATCAAAAGTATTTTTTCTTTAAAAGCAACTCATTGCTTCTGATTCAAACCTAAGTTTGTCCTAAATGTATATAACAAATTAAATTTTAGAGAAATTCAAACATGATACAAAATTGAGTTTGAGTTTCCAAAAGTATGTTTAAGGTCTCAAATAAATATCCCAATATATCCTTAGTTAGAAATAAAAGATTTACCTAGTGATTGAAGACTTAAGGGTGAAAAAAAAATTGAAAAAGAAAAAAGTTAGACTTTGAATCCTCTTATTAATATTTCTAATAAAACTAATAAAATAATATTTACTGATAAAAAAAATCAGGTTAACTCAATTATCTCGATGTATACCAGTCAATTTCGTAAAAATGTATGTTTCAGCGTCCATTGATCCAATCCGGCTTGAATTTTTATTGACCCGAACCAGGCTAGCCAATGTGGGCTCGACCAAGCAACTTGGCTCATTTTTTAATTGGTAAAATTACAAATGATAAATTGAATGTTGCATGTATTGTTAATATTCATTTTAAGATTAATATTCTATGTATGTTGATTTTATTTTTATTTTTATTTTACTTTTGAACGCTTATTTATTATTACAATTGATGCACTCTATTTTATTTCTATTATTGTACACTATATTTTGCTATTTTACTATATAAATGACAACTTATATATATATATATATATATATATATATATATATATTATTTTAATTTATGGAGATTAAAAAGTATTTTATTAACTTGTTATATAAAAACTAATATGCTTAATTTTTAATTTTTATCCTCTAATTTTTTTTTTCTTTTTGTTTGATTTTATCCTCTGTTTTTCATTCGGGTTCATTTAACTCATCTAATTTTTAGAATAGGTTCAATTAGGTATTGATGGTTCATAGGCCGGTGTATCATGACGACCTACCAAAGACTGAGTTGCACAAGCAAAATTCTAACCTTAAATCAATCTTTAATCAATTTAATCCGAAAATGCTTAACCCGTAATTCAAGCATATCCAAATTGACAACTCTTAGATAAAGCCTCTTAAAGCATCACCAACGTTAACAAATTATATATTTTTAGACATTGGTTAATAAATTGTTTATTTTTAGACATAGTTATTTAACTCTTTTTTTTATCATTGGAGGTGATTTATGTGTTGTATTGGATTGCTTAAAATTAAACTTCATTATTTATACAAGTAACAGTTGCTTATGAAAAAAAAAATATTTTCTTACCATTTAAGGATCATTTATGTTGAAAAATATCAAGAATAAATTTTCCCATCGTCTATGTGAATAAGATGGACAATAAGAAAAATAAATTAAGAGAGTAAGAAAATAAAAATAATATAATTTTTTTACATGAAAACCCCCCTCAATATAAAAAGGAAAAAAACAATATAACCAAGTCGAGAAAGAATATCTCTATTATGAAGAATGGTAAAAAATATAACTCTTTTTCTTGGAGAGGATTACAAAAAAGCTCTCTCACTCTATCACTCTTCAAGAATCTCACTTGTTTAGTGGACTGATATGACTTCTCCTAAGAGTAATAAATGGATGTAACTTTTGTGGGAGGAAATCTAGTAACTTGGAGAAGTAAAAAGCAACAAGTAGTTGTTAGATCAAGTACTGAAGCGGAGTTTAGAGGGATGACAATTAGAATATGTGAACTGATATGGATTAGAAATCTCTTGAAGGATATTGGATATGAACAAAAGGATGCAATGAAACTTTACTATGATAATAAATCAGCCATAGAGATTGCTAACAACCCCGTCCAACATGATCGTATAAAATATGTGGAAATTGACAGACATTTCATTAAAGAAAAAATTGAAGATGATACTATTATCTTTTCTTTTGTAAAATCAGAACAACAACTTGCTGATATGCTGACCAAGGTAGTAGCATCCAAGACCCTTAGTAGTTCTCTTTACAAGTTTGAAATGTGTGACATTTATGCACCAACTTGAGAGGGGGTGTTAGAATCCATTAATGGTAGGGATTAATTATGATTTGTCCGTGATTTTGTTTTGATATTTTGTCCTCAATAATCGTGGAGAAATGATAGAAAAGATTATGTATTTATTCAGTGTATCAAATTAATGAAAATTATTTGAGTGATATGAACAAAAGGATGCAATGAAGCTTTACTATGATAATAAATCAATCAAGAATAATTCCTTACAAACCCCATTTATACACTGGAGTGATATGACTTCTTCCAAGAGTAATAAATGGATGTAAATTAATTTTCATATTTCTAAGAACTTTTGAACATGTTATCTTGATTTTTTTAAGATGAATGTGATATTATCATGAGTCAAAGATGAAATTTCAAAACCTTGGAATCTTTACCTTTTATTTTCCATGCATTTGATATTATCAAAATTTGTTGAATGGGATGCTCCATAATTATGGAGAGATTTCCAATAATTTAAGAGTATAATTCAGGAATTTCTTAAAATTATACTATTGAAACAAAAAATATATAAATTATTTAACTATAATATGACATTATAAGGACCAATTAGCATAAAATAAAAAACTTAAAATAAGTTAGTTAAATTGCACACATTAAAAATGCTCTCGGAAGTAAATTGAAAATTTGAAACCCGTAATTGTGTAACCCGGAGAAGAAGTAAACTTCTCAATCTGTGCGTACACTCTGCTTGAAATGATGCTGTTCAGTATCGATTTGTTTTCTTTGATTTGGGAATTGTAATGGTACTTTTAATTCTATCACCTTATTTTTATATAATATTCTGCCGATAACTGCATATTTTGGGAACTCAAGTTAATGACAACGTGTAATATAATTAGGATGGTCAGAGTACAAAAGAATGAACATCTTTTGACTTTTATAAAAAAAATTTAAAATACAATTTTTGTTTCCTGATTTTTTTTAAATCCATAATTTTAATTTCTTTATTTTTTAATTAAAACATTTTATTTCATTTAAAAAAATATAATTTTAATCCACGTGATTAATTTCAAACATTATCTATGTATTGTTTTAATTTTCTTTTATAAATTATGCTTATCAATAATTAAATAATTAAAAAAAATATGTCACATAAGTAATCAACATATACATGTAAGCCAATGTTAATAAAAATAGTCAAATATTTAAAAATAGATCATTGGAATTAAAATGATGAATTTTTTAAAAATAAGACACAAAATATCTCAATTAAAAAATATGAGAGATTAAAATTATAGATTTAAAAAAATAAAAAGATAAAAATTATATTTTAGTCGTATTTTTTTATTATCTAAAATTCTGTTGGGTTGCAGTAAAAAAGATGTGTTGGGTTTTGTAGGTAAATAGAAAGCCATACGAGAAATATAAATGGAAGTAGACCCAAATTTTCTCCTCACTCTTATTGAAAGTTCCATATCTCTGTTGTTCAACTAGACATCGTGCAAACTATCCACGAGACATTGCTTTATCTTTTGCAAAAATTTTAACAAATTATTCTTTCTACGAAGGATTGATTTGTATATAAATATCATTGTAGTTATATACACAGCCATTTTATCGAGGTTCTAAGTAATCCATCTTTCCTTAAAATAAAAAAAAAGAATACAGTGGTCCATCTTATCCACATTCTTTTTTTTATATTACAATATCTAAGGTAATAATTTTGTTAAAATTGGTATGTACATTTTGGACTTTGGAAAATATTTCATCAGTTTTGGAGTTAAAAAGTCAAATATTGAATGACTATTAAATAAATTATTGATGATAAGATGTCTATATATAACATATGTGCTTGGTTCATTTTTCACATTTCTTAATGACCTCTGCCTTGCTTCTCCATTCTCGATTTTCGATATTTTTTTGATCTAATTTTGTTTTTGGTGTTTAGAGTCTTGTTGGGTTTCGAAATAGCGACCTACACCTTATTGGAATTCGCATGAGTAACTTGACCATTTAAGGTTCTTTGAAATTTATTCATTTTTCATATCTTATATACTTATGCGTTTTTGTTTACTTTTTCAATTTATTTTGTGCATCATTATATTCTGAAAAATTTTATTTTGTTCATATATATATATATATATATATATATATATATATATATATGAAATCAAATGCATAATATTATATTTTAATTATGCAATTATATATGAGAATTTTATTCATTATTGTATTATATCTTGATCTTGAAGTGCATAATATGATTTATTCTCGTATGACTAAGTTTTATGTCTAAGTGATCTTTATAATTTTGATTAATTATGAATTAGCCACAACATCTATAATTTGATTAAAATTATATATTAAGTTGTTTAGAGATCATATAAGGAATTAAACATAATATTATGATTAATTGTACTTTATATAATGAATTTTATCCCACATGAATTTTTATTATATTTGTATAACTAATTAGGATAAAATGTCATATTATTTTTCATGGTTTACCTATAGGGATCATGAGATATGTATAATTTGCCAGTTTTATCATAAAGTAAATATTTGCAATAAAAGATCAAATTATTTTCATGATGTACTCGTAAAACATGAATCCGAGTATATAATTTGATTATTCTATCATAAAACTTAACTGTATCTTATTGAATTAAAAATTTAGTCCATAGATAATTTTTATGTCACAAGATTCAATTTTCTGGTACGTTTACATTGGTAAAACATACAATTAAGATTAATATGCCTCAAATTTTGACATAAGCCTTAGGATTTTTGCAACTTCTCAAACTGTTAGTTTTTCTGATATTCAATATATTGTTCCCGAACTTAAAGGAGATAACTATAAGATATGAAAGGAGAGAATTCTTCTGCAATTGGGGTGGATGAACATAGACTATGCTATAAGGAAAGACGGACCATCTGCAATAACCCAACTACTATTGCGCTATATGAGCGGTGAGAGTGATCCAACCGGCTCAGCATGATGTTCATTAAGACCAAAATCTTGGCTGGGATACGTGGTTCTGTCGATTAGCATGAAAAAGTCCGAGACTTGCTTAAGGCTATTGATGACCAGTTCATCACTTCAGATAAGGCTTTAGCAAGCACCCTGATCATGAAGTTTTCCTTTCTCCGACTCACCAGTGTGAAATGTGTGTGTGAGTACATAATGCAAATACGAGATATTTCAGCTCAACTTAAGAAACTAGAGGTTGATATGTTTGAGTCCTTCTTGGTGCACTTCATTCTGAACACTCTTCCGCCAGAATATGGGTCGTTTAAGATTTCCTACAACACACATAAGGACAAATGACCTTTCAAGGAATTAATGACCATGTGTGTTCAGGAAGAAGAAAGGCTTGTAATGGAGATGAGTGAGAGTGCATTGCTGACAACTGCTTGTGAGAATAACAAAATAACTAAGTCTCAAGCTAATTAGGAGGGGAATGGTAAAATACCACCTCAAGCTCATATTAAAAAGGTGGCAAAGTGTTTCTTCTGTAAAAAGAAGGGACGCATGTAGAAGAATTGTCCCAGATTCCAAAAATGGCTTGAGAAGAAAGATAAATCAATCTCATTAGTATGTTTCAAATCTAATATGGCTAGTGTTATATTAACACCTGGTAGATTGATTATGGATCTACAATCCATATTGCAAATTCTCTACAGGGTATGCAAAACCTAATGATACCAGTGGGAAGTGAGCAAAGCATTTTATCAAGTTAGGCTCACTTGTGGAGGCTATTGGAACTTGCATTTTAACTTTAAGTAGTGACTTTATTTTGAAACTAGAAAGGACTTTTTATGTGCCAAGTTTTTCTCAAAACTTGATTTCTGTTTCCAAACTCATACCTTTTGGATATTTCTTTAATTTTAAAGATACATCGTTTGAATTATTTTATAATTCTGAATGCATTGGGAATGGTATCTTGTCTGATGGTCTTTATCTTCTTGGTTTACAAAATGATGTCACTTATAGTTCAATGCATGTTCAAACTGGTATTAAAATGTGTAATATTATTGAGAATTCCTCTATGTTATGGCTCCGAAGATTAAGACATATCTCCATTGATAGGATTAAAAGGTTAGTGAAAGATGGAGTACTCAATACTCTAGATTTTGCTAACTTTAAGATTTTTGTGGACTGCATTAAGGGTAAGCAGACCAACATGTCTAAGAAAGGTGCTAATAAGAGTTCAAACATATTAGAAATAATTCATGCTAATATTTGTTGTCCAGATATGGATGCACATAGTTAGAAATATTTTATCACCTTTATGAATGATTATTCACGATATATGCTTCATAATAAAAATGAAGAATTGGATGCCTTCAAAGTCTTTAAGGTTGAAGTTGAGAACCATTGTGGCAAGCAAATAAAAATAGTGAGATCAGATAAAGGTGGAGAATATTATGACAGATATACTGAGAATGGACAAACACCTGCTCCTTTTACAAAGTTTCTTCAAGAACATGGAATTGTTGCCCAATGGTCCATGCTTGGTTCTCCAAATCAGAATGGTGTGGCAGAAAGAAGGAACCGAACATTATTGGACATGGTACAAAGTATTCTTAGCAACTTCAATCTTCCTAAATCCTTGTGGGCTGAAGCACTAAAGACAACAGTGTATATATTAAACCGTGTTCCAACCAAGGTTGTCCCAAAGACAACTTTTAAGTTGTTTAAAGGTTGGAAACCAAGTTTGAAACATATGAGCGTTTGGGGTTGTCCGTTTGAGGTGAGAATATATAATCCACAAGAGAAGAAACTTGACTCAAGGACTATTAGTGGGTATTTCATTGGATATACCGAAAGGTCTAAAGGTTATAGGTTTTATTGCCCATATCATATTACTAGAATTGTGGAATCAAGAAATGTCAAGTTTGTTGAAAATGACTTGATTAGTGGGAGTGATCAATTGAGGGACTTATGTTCTAAAATTGATCATGTAGAGTCTCAACCTTCCACATTAAGTGAAAGATTGGTTGTAATTCATACCCCTCAAGTTCAAAGGGATGATGAACAACAAATGACTGACATTCCACAACCTATTGCTGATAATCCAGCAGATCAAGTTGATCATCAAATTCCTAAAAATGATGAACAACCAGCAGAACAACATGATCCACAAAAAAATGTTGATGCAACATTAAAGAGGTCACTAGAGTAAGAAAATCAGTTATTCCTAGTGTTATATTGTATATTTGCAAGAATCTGACTATAATATTGGAGCTGAAAATGATTCCAGAATTTTTGATCAAGCCATGAGTTGTAAAAAGTCAAATTTATGGTATGATGTCATGAAGGATGAGATGAGTTCCATGCAGAGTAATATAGTTTGGAACCTTGCAAAGTTTCCTAATGGGGCAAAGGCCATTGGCTGTAAATAGGTCTTTAAGACCAAAATGGATTCATTAGGCAACAATGAGAGATGCAAGGCAAGACTCGTTACTAAGGGATTTACTCAAAAAGAATGAATCGATTACACAAAGACTTTTTCTCCTATATCCAAGAAAGATTCTCTTCGTATTATCTTGATGTTAGTTGCTCATTTTGACCTTGAGTTGCAAAAAATGGATGTGAAAACAACCTTTCTTAATGGTGATTTAGAGGAGGAGGTTTATATGAAACAACCTGAAGGCTTCTCCTCTAGCGGTTGTGAGTATTTGATTTATAAGCTTAAGAAATCTATATATGGTTTAAAACAAGCCTCCCATCAGTGGTACCTTAAGTTTCATGGGATAATTTCTTCATTTGGTTTTGATGAAAACCCCATGGATCAATGCATATACCACAAGGTCAGTAAAAGTAAAATATGTTTTCTTGTTTTATATGTAGATGATATTTAACTTGTAGTCAATGATCAGGGTTTGCTACATGAGGTGATTCTCTCTAAGAATTTTGACATGAAGGATATAGGTGATGCATATTATGTCATTGACATTAAGATTCATAGAGATAGACTTCAAGGTATTTTAGGTCTATCACATGAAACCAATATTAACAAAATTTTAGTGAGATTGCAGATGAAAGATTGTTCACCAAGTGTCGCTCCCATTGTGAAGGGTGATAGGTTTAATTTGAACCAATGCCCAAAGAATGACTTTAAGAGGGAACAAATGAAAAACATTCCTTATGTTTTAGTTGTTAGAAGCCTCGTGTATGCTCAAGTATGCACAAGGCCTGACATTGCTTTTGTAGTTGGAATGTTAGGAAGATATCAGAATAATCCAAGTATTGACCATTGGGGAGCTGCAAAGAAACTGATGAGGTACCTTCAAGGAACCAAAGATTATATGCTATGCATAGACAAACAAACAATCTAGATGTGATTGGTTATTCAGACTCAGACTTTATTGGCTGTGTTGATTCTCGCAAATCAACATCTGGGAACATTTTCATGATGACTGGTAGAGCTATTTCGTGGAGGAGTGTTAAGCAGACTATGACTGCTACTTCTATCATGGAAGCTGAGTTTGTCTCTTGCTTTGAGGCTACATAACATGGTGTATGGCTTAAGAGTTTCATTTCTGGGCTGAAGATAGTTGATATTATTTCAAGGTCTTTGAGAATTTTCTGCGAAAACTCAACTACTGTCTTTATGGCTAAGATAACATAAGTGGAAGTTGAAGTAAGCACATCGACATTAAGTACTTAGTCATTAGAGAAAGAGTAAAAGACAAGAAAGTAGTCATTGAACATATAAGCACTAAGTTGATGACTTTGACTAAGGGCATTCCATCGTTTAAATTCAAGGATCATGTAGAGAGAATGAGACTTGATTCCACTTTATGATTTATAGGTTAGAGTTGAAACTTTTATATAGTATTATTTTTTTCATATTCAGGCGCACATTGATTTATTTGAGAAAAATTATATGTTGGACCAAAAATAAACATTGAGTTTATTCATTAAGTTTTATTACCACATTGAGTATACTACTTGGGAAATTGAGCATGTTGTAATACATGGATGATATTACTTGTAATAAAAGAAATTATCGCTATGATTCGTATGTTCATTTTTTAAGAAGATTGAGCATTGACTTATTTAAATCAATGAATCAAAATGTTTGGACCAAGTGGGAGAATGTAATAATTTTGTTAAAATTGGTTTGTACGTTTTGGACTTGGTAGGTCAAGTGCTCCATCAGTTTTGGAGTTGAAAAACTAAATATTGAATGACTACTAATAGGTGGTAATGACTATTAATTGGTGGTAATGACTACTAATTGTATTCTTAATGGTAGAATGCCTATATATAACACATGTGTTTAGTCCCTGAGTTCACATATTTCATTTTTGTCTAATGCACCATCTATAAAGAGAGTGGGAGCTTGAAAAAATCAAAACAAAACAGCTCTTTCATGGCAATGGTTGAATGTATATTTTGATTTTGTTTTCTACATTTATTAATCACCTGTGTTTGATTTTGTAGTTTGTAACATCACATGTTTGATATTTTAGTCTTACAATCTAGTGTGCAACTTTAATGAGGTCTATCACAAGCAAGATTTTAACTTGACCATGTGATTGCCATTATTGTCATTCATCAAGAAAACAACTCTAACCCTTATGATATGTTTGGTAGAGATAAGGGAAATTTTTGTATTTTTTTAGATTTATATATTTTATACTATTTTAATTTTAAAAAATTTCTTCTATTTTCATCATTTCTATTTCTATCCTTTAAATTAAACACGCCATTAAAATTTTATTCTCCATCCCCTCATTGTATAGCGATGGTCATGGATTGGGTTGGGAGAAAATTTTGGTATGAATGAATAGATGAAGTCAAGTCACATCAATTTTTTGATAGTGGGTCGATTTAAGTTGTGCCATTACTTCACAAAAGAAACCACTTGCCTTGAAAAACAAAAGAAACCATTTGAAAAAAATCATTAAAAGAAAAATAAATAAAGAAATAGAAATGGAAAGTTAAAAACATAGTAGGTTAGATGACTTTCAGTTCCACTTTAATATAAGAATTTTGCAATGATTCTTCAAAAATCGATTTAGTATATAAGGCAGAGATATTTAGAAAATATCTCCTACACTTATTGTACTAGGAATTGATGTAGAATTAACTTTCTATATTAGTTCTAATAATTAAAGTAACTAATATAGAATTATCTTTCTATATTAGTTCTAATAATTAAGGTAATTAATATAGAATGTGGATTTTCTTATACAAAGAATCGATGTAGAGAAACATGTGTAAAACGTTGATACATTTTTAAGTTATGAAATTTTCTTACAAAACTTTTTAGATTGGTTGTTCTAATAATTGATGAAGTAAGTGACATTTTACATCTATTTTAGTAAGTAAATGTTACTAAATGTCATTGAAGAAGCCTTTGAAAGTCTAATGCCTTCATTTTTGTGTTGGTGGCCTCTTTCACCTTATTTTGTATTGATGCATAAATAACATTATGAACTGTGTAACAATCAATGAATTTTGGAATTGTGTTAATTAATGGAAAAGTATTGTTTAAATTTGAGACTTCATATATCTCATAACCATTAAGGAAAGTTTGTGTACAAGAAGAAAAGTTTCCACATGATTAAGAGTGCACCAAAATCATAAATATAATTGATAAGTAGTCCTTGTACTAAACTAATATCTAAGATATTGATAAAAAAAAAAATATCCAAGATAAACTTTCTCAACATATTGTTATAAGTTCATTTCAATTGGTAGGACATGTAGATAACCAAATTTCCCTGCAGACTTTTTGGTAAAACATAGGGTTGCTAACTTTGAAAAATGGAAGCTTGTTCGTGTCCTCCCATTGAAATTAGTCATTGGTCGATGGCCGTACGCAACCTATATTTTTCGGTCGTAGTTTGTTTTTACTGTATTGTTTCTTTTTATTTTCTTACGTTACCAAAAACCAAAATCTAAAAAAAAAACTGAGAAAGTATACAAAAGTGCAGCGGAATAGTCATCTCCCTTATGACATTATTTATTTGCAGTACAAGTTTTTTTATTGCTAAATGAAAATTAAATTTACCACACCAAAGGTATAAATTATATTTGGTATGGAATTGTTTTAACTTAATTCTAATGAAGAACTTTACTTATATAGTAGTTGTATTTGAATCAAACATAATTATTTTCAATAAATAAATGATATTATGATCTATAAAAAAATTGAAAATGAAATTTGGACTTTTGTACGACAAACGTGGTGTTAACTTTCTCGTTTAACATCCTTTCCATGCACAAAGGAATCTTTATACAGCAAAATCATTTCACTGTGGGAAAATCTCCACAAAAAAGAAAAAGATGCTTTTGGCAAGTGGAATCGTGGGAGAGGGGGGTGTCTTTTTCTTTTAAAGTAAATCTCTATCAACTTTCATAATTCAGTTTTCCTTTACCACATATTATGTACCATATGATTTGTCGTATAATCTCTATACCTTTATTCCAACTTCGAAAGAGGAAAGGTGTGAGAACACAGCAAAAGTTAAAAAGATGATTTTCAGTGTCACAAAAATTATCGAGAAGAGGGGTGAAAAGAGCTTACTCATTGGATTGCCTAGAGAATGCCACAATTCTGTAGTTGAAATTAAAATAACACGGCAATCAAACATATCCGAATGATAAATATAGAATAAATGATGATTTTGATTTCTAAATATATAAATTGGTGATAATTTAATCTTTCAAAAGAATTTTTTTGTTTTAATTTTTAAATATGTAAAACATATAATAATTATGTCTTATAATTTAATATCAAATTAATCTTTAATATTATAATTTAATAATAAAATAATTTCATAAATTTAACCATAAAACAAAATTGTCACATTTTTTAAATATTCATAAAATAAATTAGAACTTTTATTTTTAAAAAATTAAATTATCACAAAAAAACTCATTCACCCAAATATATAACATGAATCATGAGCCACATTATGAAATAGAAAACATGGTTCCTAGTCATAAAAAAGAAGAAAGAGAGAAAGAAAACATGATTCCTTCCAAAAAAGACAATCATACTTTTTGGACACGTGGTTTTCTTTGCAGGTTTTACAATTACATTATGTTACCACAGAATATTCTGCCAGCGAAGGACAGAGAATCGGGTTTCGGAAAGCACCAATACATTAGCATAGCACTGTGTGAATTAAGATAATAATTTAACAAAATGCAACGAACAAAAGAGAACCAATGATACAATCGGGCTAATTATGAAATAGTATTGATTATCTCCACTTGTGAGATATTTTCATTTTAAAAAAATAATAACTCTTGTCGTTAAATAAAAACCTTTTCAGGGATTCATCTTTTTTTGTGACTGACATGCATATCTGATCTTTTTTTTTTTTTTCTGGGGGTGTGGCCCTGTTTTGTGCTTCATATATATTAAATCCATAAATAAATATGACAATAACGGTACAGGATAATATTACAAGCCAAATATCACGAATTAAAGGTCAAGACAAAATGGCAAAAAAAAAAAACTAACAATAAAATAACGGAAGATAAAGGGACATGTGATATGAGATGAGAATTGCTTTCTGATTCTGAATATTATTGAGATTTTGTGGCGTGTGGTCCTGGCAGAGAATCAACCAAATTAAATCTGGCTAAAATTCTTGAGACTGAGCAATGCCAATAAATTCTACATTCTGGTAACAAAGCCTTGATTGCTAGTAACATATTGCCAAGGATAGCACACCTAGAATCCAAAAGAAAGAAAACAAAACACAACACTAAGAATATTCCCAAAAATTAGGTTTTCCCCCTAGGACTGAAAAGAGAGAGTTAAACTAGCCACACATTTTAACAATATATATAAAACTTTTTGTCAATTAGTTAGGTTATAAAAAATAAAAGATAAAACTACTTTTGTCAATAAATTTATTGAAAGTTATTTAAAATATTTTAATGCTTATAAAATCAAAATAAATTTAAGGGAAGCTTGTTCATTTTTATTTATTTATTTTCTTCAAAAACTGCTTTGTTAGTATTTATTTGGAAGAGAAATTGGACATAAACAAGGGCCGAAATCCATCAACTCCCAGCTGCATGACAAAGCCCAATTGGTCATGATTCATAGCAAAATAAATAAACACGGACCTATACAAATTATTCTTTTAAAAGTATAGCAGAAGCAAATATATGAATTAACCTTTAATTCTCTAACCTACCAAGTAGTGATTCACAATGAAAGCAAATTACAATATCTAGTAAGCTTTACTTACAGGGTCAACTGTCAAATTTGAACCTTAAAACTGTTACTTAGGCAAGGCCTTAACCACTATCCCATGCCCAAAATTGCAGGAGCTCTTGCTTGGGGCAAAAAAGAAGAAAGAAAATTCTCACACAATGTGTTGTATGTTTTTACGACATAAACTAGTTCTTTTGTTATCATTTATCAAACTCCCAAACCCACACATATCCAGCACAGGAAACTTAACAACTCCTTTGTATTTTTCAAGAATATAATGGAAATAATGTAGATAAATCCATTAACTTCGGTAGTAATTTTCTCACTGTCAGTTTATAGATGGTTCATGATCTATATAATGTGTATATATCCTCAGTTATCCATTTAAAGTGAGAAAAGTGCATTCATATAGCTCATTTAAATTAATTTCAAACGTTTGGACACTTTAATAAAAGTTCAGCTTCACTGAACAATGTATCTTATCGCACTAAATAACTCGTCGCGACTTATAAACCTAAACATGTGTATGAATGACATTTGAGCACTAATTAAACACCAACCGAGCGAGGCACTATCAAGTCCAATGACGACACTCCAAAGATTTCTAATATAAATACGAAATATATGAATTTTCATAATATATTAGAGAAAACTATGTACTACAAAATCTTTAAATTTCTTCATACTTTTTATTTGCTCTTTTAAACCTTTTAACTCATTTTTCTATTTCAAATTAGTGTTGAAGCTCCGATTATGAGTAAAACCAATAACAATTTAAAGATTAAAGAAACATTAACTTAAGGACTTAACTTACAGATAAAAAAATTAAGGAATTAAATTTGAACAAAAATTATTGTAGAATCAAAATCACACATCAATCATATTTGAGAAAGCAAAATACACTTCGTGCCTATCATTCGTCGACGAAGCACAATCTACAACCTCCAGTATCTGATTTAGACAAGAAATTTAAATACACTTGGGTAAGATTAAGAGTTTCAGGTGACGAAAACCTCAAACATAAAGGGCTCCTACATATTCAAGAGATGTAATGTATTGTACGGGAACTTGAGAGGCACAAATGTAGCATTTTAAAATACATGCACTAGAGTTGATCAATAAAGAAAACTTAAAAGAAAACTTTGCCTCAGTATACATCAAATTTTAATGGCAGAATATACGAGGTTGTAATAAAAGCATAGATCACGATTCCATGTCGTACTTCAAATTTTAAAAGAACAGCATATAAATAAAGGAACCTCCAATAAAATAACAATCAATATATACAATTTTCATGGTATGAGCATGACTCATTGTGATATCGAGACTAGTAATCTTCACGACTCCAACCAAAAGGCAAAACAAGTTGATGCAAAATGATGGAAACTCAGCTGAATTACCTAACTATCTGTTTCACTAAGCTTGACGCTTCCACTCATTTCCAAACAGTCGTTTGTGTTTCCTACCCTGCAAAAAAGTCCAAATGGCAAGACATGGGCTCATCGTATGTTAGCCTTTTATACTCAGTTTCACCCGTGGAGAGTATTCCTGTTATTCACATATGCATCAGCAGTATGCACATGATATATTTACAATGTGCATTCACCAGTGATACCAAATAGCAAACTTAAATATTTATGAGATTCCACCTAAAACTCTTCTCAGATCAGACTTCTGCTCTGGAGTTAGCCTTGAAGGATACTTGACGTCGAGCTTAATTCTCAAATTCCCCTTCCTCCCAGGCTCTTTTGATATAGGCATTCCTTCATTAGGGACAACAACCTCAGCACCAGGTCTGACAATATCTGTCAATGGGATCATGAGACTCCTTCCGTCCAAGGTGGTGAGATCCAATGTTTTACCAGTAAGGGCCTCAAGAAGGGTTATCTCTTGGTTGATCACCAAATCATTACCATCCCTTCTATAAAGAGCATGCGGTTTCTCATCTATCACAAAAATAAGATCTGCTGGGATGACACCAGGCTCATGGTTACCTTTCTCTGGGAAGGTAATCTTTGTTCCTTTCTTCCAGCCAGGTTTTATCTCAATAGTCAAAATCTCCTCCATGTTCCGACATTTGCTGAAATGGAATTGCATGTGTCAAATACTGTCAACAAACACAAATATTCATTTCTCAGATGTAAAAGAAACAAAGCAGGATTTTTCCTAAAAAGACGTTTATGGTGTCAGTACAAACAAGGCAAATCTTTCCCCCTTTCTTGGAAGTTACTGGGTAATAGATTAATACTAAGATTGCAATTTTCAAAATACCCTGCAACTTTCATATTTGTATTTTAGAAGACCTGTGTCTAAACCACAGTTATTAGAATCATATGATTCAGCTAGCTATCGATTCATATCATAAAATAAACCTCAACTTCGAATCTTACAATACATGAATGAATCGGTGCAATTTCATATCATCGATACGATTCAATGATTCGTTATTTTTTCTTTTTTACTTTTCTTTCACTAATTCAATAGTTAAAAGAAAAGGAATTGAAGGAGCACTTTAGAACATATCTTATTTGATTATTACACTATTTACGACTCATTCAGTACATGGGCTCTACTTGGCCGTTTCATTTCTTCAATTTCATTCTTCCAAAATAGAGACTTCATAAACTCAAATAATTAATAACTTTGTTTACTGAGACTTATGGTTAAGTTGTTTTGTCTATGTGATATATTCAAAGTTATTTTTCATTTTCTTTGAACCTCACAATTCGATACAAATTATGATTCACAATTTCAAAGTTAGATTGGTGATTCATGATTTGAATCTCAATTTGGTAATGTTGGTCTAAACTCTAAACCAATAAATCAGGGTAATGGAGGCTCCTACTGTAGAAAAACAATAATAGGCTCATCAAATCACTTCAAACAACCATAAAAAAAAAAATTAAAATTAGGCTTAATTACACTTTGGTCCCTATAGTTCCACCAAAGTTTGACTTTGGTCCCCAGGTTTCAATTGCAACAATGCACCCCATAGTTTCAAATTGATGAAATAAGTTTGGTACAAAATAAATTGGCTCCTTTTTTTCACGGTCAAAAAATATGCCTACATTAAATATGTAAATTATTGGCCAAAAGGTGCCAGAAAAAAGTAGCATATAAATACTTGACTTGTATTGGGTATCAATTATCTTCTCCAACTTGAAAATTTATAAGCATATAGATATTTATTTTTATTTAACTCAAAGTATCATGACCTATAGTCCTATACAAATCCTACGTTTTCACTTTTCAAAATTTCCCAAGATTCAGGCAGTATTTTGAACATCATGATACACAAGTCTATCATTGCTACCTTTATTTGAATAAAAAATGGCAGCAGTCTAATACACGAGGATACCACGGATGTGGAGTTAAGGGTGGGTTACATGTATGAAACCAAACAGTAGAGAACAAATAGATGGGCTTTCCTGCGACTGAAACTTGTTGAGTCAAGGGCACACCATCTACCATGACTCACTGGACACATTTTTTAATCTAAACCCTGCAATTAATATGTATATCATATTCTTAGTACATCTTTGGGATGTTAACTCCAACGTAAATGCACCAAATAGGTAAGAAAAACATACATGTATACATAAGCTTCAATTTTATCACATCATGGTTATTGAAATGGGCTTTAGTTAAACTTCTATTTTATATCCTTGCTTCCATATTTTAATGATTAAGCAGAAACCTCCTGGTGTACATACATTCATTAATGAATTATAAACCAATATATGGTATAAGAAAAAGTCATAAACTAAATACAAACTTGCCAGTGTGTTTTGTTTGATTCCGGTTTTCATTTAGAATTCACATGTTTTCATAAATAACTACATAAATCTAATTTTGTATTAATTTGACTTCTTATTTTCAAATTTTGGGGAATGAAATGGTAAAAGTAAACTTTTTTTCCTCCATTTCTTTCACAAAATTTTGAAAACATAAAGCACAATAAATAACTTGTAATTATTAAGAAATCAACATCAAATGAAAATAGAGGACAAGCCAAACAACCTTAATTGTCTTACTTTCATGTTAACGTCAATCTTGCTAACTTTAATTGACAGGCAAGTTTTAGAAGTTATTAAGCATCCTAGAGTTGCAGTATGGTATCAAAAGGATTGTTCCATACACATAAGCTTTGAAGGAAACAATTGCATAAAACATTTAATTTACAAAAACAAAGTAGGCCATCAAATTTTAATCATTCTGAAATTGAACATTATTTCAACTGTGCTTATGTGCAACAGATAGAATACTTCTCTATGGTAAACATAAGAGCCCAAAAATCATAACTGATAGCAAATTTAAAATTATGTTTAGAATTCATCTTCAAATCATATGAATGATGTATATAAACCGTTAGATTCCACGCCTACACAGGCGTGCCATTATGAATTAGCTTACACAAGGATAGGCAAAAGCAAGGATGGTGTAAGTGGAAGGTGATAAAATTATTTTTTAAATCTTAGTGTGAAAGCCTAAAGTTTATTATATAAGTGATCACAAAGGCAACAAATTAGGTTCAATTACTCATTTGATCTCCATAATTACAAAAATTTTCCCTTTTAGTCTCAATACTTAACAATATCCCATTTTAGTCTCTACACATACCATTTTTAATCCCTTGTAGTCCTCGTCATAGGGACTAAAAAGGACTTAAATGATATTTGTAGGGATTAAAAACGGTATGTGTAGGTACTAAATAGGAATATTTTCAAGTATCAGGATTAAAAAAGAAAGTTTTTGTAAATTATAGGGATTAAATGAGTAATTAAATCCAATAGGTTATAATCAAGACAACTGCTAATAACATGTACTTGTCTCAATCAACACACTAGCCAAATACTAAGGCAGTCCTGACCTCCTGATAGCTGATAGTCTTAATATAATTAAGAACTATATTAACTAGGTCCAGCTGAAGCAAGTGCAAACTGTGCAATGTGCATGGCAGTCATTACCCTGCCTCCTATACTGATAAACATAAAATGCATATCTTAATGCATTACCTTTCACAATAATTTTTCATGTCCATAAGGTCAAAAGCATGACAAATGAAACACTCACAGGATTCCAAGATGTGAGTGAAAAACAACTTTCTGGGAAACGTTATACTTAACATTTATGAACAACATCCTTGGATCCATAGACTAAGAGGCAGTCAGAAATTTCTGTTGTTAAAAAGAAGGCCCATGAAAAATTTCTACTTGGAAAATTTGCTCTTCCACCATGTACAATGTATGTATTCACTATGGCATATTTGCTCTTCCAAGATTGACAATGTATGGACTCACTATGGCATTCACATTTACGTTATACATAATCCCCCATGTCAAATCTGACATCATCACCTAAGCCACAAAGTCCTCTTTGGCCCTTCGTTTCAAGGTAACTCAAATTACTGTGTCATACTCATATCTTTCCACTCAAATATAGAATGATAAATGACCCAACTACCAAGCATAGACAAGCATTATACATAAGGGGAAAAAAGTGAATACTGCCAAAAACAAAAGAAGAAAAAAGAAAGCAAAAACCACTAAATCATGTTACCTAGCCAGTCAAAGATTTGGACTTCAAGAACAATCAAACATAAAGCGGTTCAGCGACCACTACAGATAAGTGTAACATAGCTCTATTCAGTCATAGGTTAAGGGAATCAAAGTCTAGTAGCTAAAGGCTAACCTAAAGGCTTATGACTTCAATGCCACAAAGAGAATTTGAAAATTGCAACTAGAACTCTAGAACTTTCAGCTAAGGCAATCCTTCATGGTAAACATGTGCGTGCTCACACACTCAATTGATCCAGTAGGTGGGGAATTTGGAATTAAAAAGTAATCCTTTTCAATACCAATGTACTTTATTTTCACCCTCAGTTGAAAATTAGTTTCAACAAAACACACCTTTAGACCAACTAACCAACCATTTGACACAATAGGCCATTAACCAAAGAATAATCCGCAAAACAATTCTAAATAAGCACATTACGTCAAGTTAGGTCAAAGAATTAGAATCTCTTTTACCCAAAAGCATTGTAGACGTTCCTCAAAATGTTCATCTTCTTCAATTTCAATGTACTTCATTTTCACCCACAGTGGAAAATTGGTCCCAACTAAACACACCTTTAGACTAATTAACCAACCATTTGACACACACAATTGGTCATTAAGTAAAGAATAATCATCCACGAAACAATTCAAAAACAAGCACATTACGACAAATTAGGTTAAGATAAGAGTTAGTCTCTCTTTTACCCAAAGGCATCGTAGACGTTCCTGGAAATCTTCATCTTCTTCTTGACGCCTTTGTAGAGGTCCTCCAAGCTGCACGGGAGCGCGTTCTCCACCGCGGCAGCCTTCCGTCCCGCCGCAGCGGAGGCGCCGAACGCGCCACCGCCGTTGGAGGTCCGGAAGAAGGCGTCGGGGCCGCCGGCGCCGATGTCCTCCGGGCCGAAAAACTCGGCGTAGATGTCGTCGGCATCGCGCGGGTTGAATCGGAACGACGAGGCGGCCGGGGGAGGGTTGCTGTTGTTTTTGTTGTTGTTGTTGTTGTTGTTGTTCTGACGGTGGTGGAAGGCGCGCGAGGACGACGAGGAGGAGGAGGAGTGCGGCGGCGGAAACTGCCCAGATTTGAGTGCCTCTTCGCCGTAGAGATCGTAGATCTGGCGCTTCTGCGGGTCGCTGAGAACGTCGTAGGCTTCGGAGATTCGTTTGAATTTGGCCTCCGCTTCGGTGTTGTTGACGGGATTCTTGTCGGGGTGCCATATACGCGCGAGTCTCTTGTAAGCCTTCTTCAAATCGTCGTCGCTGGCGTTGCGATTCACTTTGAGTATGTTGTAGTAGTCCATGCCCATCAGTGACGGTGTCGTTTTGGGATTCCGGTGGTGGCGGAGGGGTTTAGGAGGACCGTTGGAAATGGAATTGACGGTTAAGACTTGTTGGAGGAAGAAAAGAAATAATTTATCAAATCAGAAACCGTAATCATATGCGGGCCCCCCTGCCATTTTGACCTACCCGGATTATTAGTTTCTGTTTTTTCGGGTATTTCAATTTTTATTTTTGTTTTTAATTTCGACGTGCAGCGCAACTCGGGTGCCTTTCAACCTTCAAGAGCCTTCACAACAGTCTTTACTTAATGCATTCTTTATTAAAATTATTTTCTTTTCATTGGAATTTATTATAAAATTATGATACTTGAGGCGGTGAGGGAGACCGTTAAATTAAATAATAAATTAAATTTATAAAATTTATGATTTTTACTTAATTTTAGTTTATGATAAAAAAAATATAAGTTTAAAATATTGTGTCAGAGTGTTTTTACTTTTTATAATCCTTCTCTCCCGTTATGTATAAAAACATGACTAAATGACTATTTTGGTTTTGAAAGTATAAACAGGTGACACATTTAGTATATGAAAGAATAAAAATTTTAATTTAATTTTTAAATATGTAAATATTATAATAATTATGTCAAACATATAATTTATTAATAAATTGATCATGAAGTTTATAATTTAATGTTAATAGGTTATCAAAAAATTTAATTTAATGTTAAATTGGTCATTGAACATTACTATTTATTGTTACACATTTTACATATTTAAAAACTAAATTAGAATTTTTATTCTTTTAAAGATTAAATTGTCATTCATTGGGACCAAAGTCATTTGTCCTAAAAATATATTTTTCTCTTTTTTGTGCCTTTGTTGAGGGAACTGCTAGGGGCACCAGCACTTTTGCTGGTACACCCAGCATAATAATGAAATGTCAATTTTACCCTTCCGTATGTCCTCATATAGCAATCCGTATGGGCCTACAGATTGGCAATCCGTATGAGGCCCATAGGATTTTTTTTATTATTTTTCAAAAATATAATTTTGGAATTAATTTAAAATTAATGGTCCGAGCAGGAATCAAACTTGTGACTTTCATGTTATTAGAATAACACTCTAACCAACAGGTCTAATAGACCAATTATGTTATAATTAAAAATTTGATATTTAATTGGATGTTGTATTTAGATGTTTATTACAGTATTTAATAGTTAAATAAATTTGATATTTAATTAAATGATGTGTTTGGATGTTTATTACACTGATTGAAAATTAAACAAATATGATATTTAATTGAATGATGTATTTAGATATTTATTACAACAATTCATAATTAAATAAATTTGGTATTTTTTTACATATGTAAATTTTTATTAAATCTATGATTTTTATTTATAATTTTTATATATAAAAAAATTAATTATTAGATAAAAATTAAGTATCACAAAATTTATTATGCAAATTTACATATGCATTAAATATAAATTAGAAATTTTAGTATTATATATAGCGACATTAATTAATATATAACATTATTGGTCTATTAGTTCAGTTAGTTAGAGTGTTGTGTTAATAACGCGAAAGTCTCAAGTTCGATTCTTGCTTGAACCATTAATTTTAAATGTACAAAAGGGCAAAATCGATATTTCACAGTTATGCTAGGTGTACCAGCAAAACTTCTAGGTGCACCTAGCAGCTCCCCTTTGTTGATCGTGGGCCTTTTGTAGAAGAAAATAAGGTTTGGGTGTTGCTTTGGCCACCCAACATTTTTGCTAGGACACTCAGCAACCAAGATGAAAGGGCTAAAATGTCCTTCACCTTTTCTCTATACATAAAAAAAGTGATCCGTCCGTACGAGTCACTTTGTTGCTTCCATTCTCCTTCGTTGGTTCTTCTCCTTCCTTACTTCTTCTCTGTTTCCTGTTCTTCCTTGCTTCCATTCATGCAACAAACTTATTCTTCTTCGCCGTGGTTTTTCATCTTCTTCTCCATTCATTGGCTTGACGCATTTCTGTTCTCCTTCGAGTTAAGTTTTTCTCCATATCATTTTCGATTTGTTTGTGCACTGTTTTGTTTGAATCATTGCATTTTGGTTGTTGGTTGTTTGAATCATTGCATTGTTTTGTTTGAATCATTGTGTTTTGTTTGAAAATGACATTTTTTTTAATTGTTGGCCATACAGATTGACAATCCATATGAACCATACGGATTAGTCAATCTATATGAACCGTATGGTTCACACGGATTGTCAATCCGTATGACATTTTTTTTTTAAATTCTATATTTCTATTTCTAATTAATTTTTGAATTTGTTTTGTAATGTAACTTTTTTTTGTATATTAGCAATAATTTTAGCAATTTTATAAGTATTGGTTTGGTGATATTATTTTATAGTGGTATAAAAATAATACAAAAAAATTAGTTTAGTAATTAGATTGGTAAAAAAAATTATAATAGATATAAATGAATTTGGAAATAAAAATACTATAATATTAAATTTGTTTAACTTTTAAAAAATATTGAAACCAATATTTAAAAGATACTAAATTTGGTAGTTTTAAAAAATATTGAAACAAAAATTTAAAATAATTTAAATTTGTTAGTTTTAAAAATATGTTGAAACCAAATTTAAAATACTTTAAATTTGTTACTGTTAAAAAATATTCAAACAAATATTTAAAAGTGATAATAGATTTGTTAGTTTAAAAAAATGATTGAAATCAAAATTTAAAATATTTTAAAATTGTTAGTTAGTTTTAAAAAATTTTGAAACCAAAATTTAAAATATATTAAAATGTTAGTTTTAAAAGAAAATATTAAAACCAATATTAAAAAGACATTAAATTTTTTAGTTTAAAAAAATATTGAAACCAAAAGTTAAAATAATTTAAATATTGTTAACTTTTAAAAAATTGTTGAAACCAAAATTTAAAATATATTAAAATTGTTAGTTTTAAAAAATTGTTGAAACCAAAATTTAAAATATTTTAAAATTTTTAGTTTAAAAAAATTTTTGAAACCAAAATTTAAAATATTTTAAAATTATTAGTTTTAAAAAATTGTTGAAACCAAAATTTAAAATATATTAAAATTGTTAGTTTTAAAAAAGTATTGAAACCAATATTTAAAAGATATTAAATTAGTTAGTTTTAAAAAGTGATTGAAACCAAAATTTAAAATATTTTAAAATTGTTAGTTTTAAAAATTTGTTGAAACCAAAATTTAAAATATTTTAAAAATTTTAGTTTTAAAAAATTTTTGAAACCAAAATTTAAAATATATTAAATTTGTTAGTGTTAAAAAATATTGTGTAAACAATGGTTAGAATTAGAAGTCTTGAACGGGCTTTAGGCTGAGCAATAGGGAAAGCCCGAGGAGAGAGGCTAGTGACGATGACAATGATGCCCCTGGCATCGAAGACCTACCGTATCTGCCTGTAGGCAACGACGAGAGGCACAATGACAATGATGCCCATGGCAGCGAAGGCTTATCGCATCTGCCTGTAGGCAACGATAAGAGGCACGCGTTGTTGAGGATCCTCTTACAGCCGCAAAGGAATTAAACAAAGAGCAGCAACAACCACCTGTTGAAGAAGGTGTTATTGATGTTTAGGGTTTTCCAGGCGGATCCCATGACACATTAGTTTTGAGAGATTTTGAAAATCATGTTGCTTTGAGAGCTTAGAATGGAGAGGTATGTAAATCTTAAAAAACATAAAGCACGTAGATTAGAACTTATTATTTTTTTGTTACATGATCGATATTATTGCTTCCAAGAACGTCCTGAGCTTAGGCTATCTTCCCATGGAAGGAAGATGGCTAAGTTTGGTAGGCCTACTCCACAAATTGAAGGCCTTGTGGCTGCTAGTGAACTAAGTCCTTTGATCACATGCGTCACAACCTACCTTACAACGGAACAAAAAAAAAATAGATAAAGTAAAAGCACGTTCGTCTCTTAAGGAGAAAACGATGGGAGTCGCCACCAACGTTTATTTTGTTGGATCAAGTGGCCTCGAAATAATTAAAAAGGGGGGGTTAAATTAATTATTAATGTGCCTTGACTAATTAAAATCTTATCCTTCTTAATGTTACTAGATTCAATTAGGCTTTACTACTAAGTTATGTAATTTAAACAAAAGTAAAGCGTAAAAGAAAAGTACACAGCGGGAATTAAAGAGTGTAGGGAAGAAGAAGACAAACACAAGAATTTTATACTGGTTCGGCAACAACCCATGCCTACATCCAGTCCCCAAGCAACCTGTGATTCTTGAGATTTCTTTCAACCTTGTAAAATCCTTTACAAGCCAAAGATCCACAAGGGATGTCCCTTCCCTTGTTCTCTTTGAAAATCCAAGTGGATGTAACCTCCACTTGAATTGATCCACAAGAGATGTACCCTTTCTTGTTCTTAGTATAACAATCCCTAAATAGATGTACCCTCCAATGTGTTGGGACAAAGAATTCTCAAGCGGTTAGTCCTTTGAATCTTTGTAAAGGGGAAACAAAAGATATCTCAGGCGGTTAGTCCTTTGAGATCTTTTGTTTAAAGGAAAGAGAAGAATCAAAAGAATTCTCAGGCGGAGTCCTTTGAATTCTCTTGGAAAGGGAGAAGAGAGACACAAAAGAATTCAGGCGGTTAGTCCTTTGTTCTTTTGGCAAAGGGAGAAGAGAATAAAAAAGATGAATAACACAAGTTTTTGAACAAAGAACTTTTCTTGGAAGAGAAAGTTTTGAACAAAAACTTTTAGAAATATGAAGAGAAAAGGAATCAGAAAATTCTGTAGAAAAAGTTGAATGATGTTGAGAGAGAAGATTGAAAGATAGATTCTTGATTATTGAAAGAGATGTTGAAAAAGATGATATGAAATTCATGCCATGGTCATATATTTATAATCTCTTGATGACTCAAGTCAAAGCTTGTAACTCTTGGCAATTTCTTTAAAACTAGTCACTTAAAAAGTTATGACTTTAGAAGGAATCTTCAGAAACAAGTCACTTGAAGAATTGTGACTTTTGGAAATGTATTTTTCGAAATCAGTCACTGGTAATCGATTACCATTAAGGTGTAATCGATTACACATCAACAGATGTGACTCTTCATTTTGAATTTTGAAAATCTTAACGTTTTAAAACACTGGTAATCGATTACTTGATTATGGTAATCGATTACAGCTTTGTAAATCAGTTTGAAAAACAATGCTGGCTACTGGTAATCGATTACTACCTTCTGGTAATCAATTACCAGAGAGTAAAACTCTTTGGTAAAAGATTTTGTGAAAACTTCATGTACTACTCAATGTTTTGAAAAACTTTTTAGTACTTATCTTGATTGAGTCTTCTCTTGAGTCTTGAATCTTGATCTTGATTTTTCTTGAATCTTGATTCTTGAATCTTGAATCTTGAATCTTGAATCTTGAATCTTGAATCTTGAAACTTGAAACTTGAAACTTGAAACTTGAAACTTGAAACTTGATTCTTGAATCTTTGCTTGAAACTTTGCTTAACTCTTGATTCTTTGGCATCATCAAAATAACCTTGGAAGACATTGCTTCCACATATTTAAGGAAAACGTTAGAAAAAACCAAAAAGTGGTCTACAAATTTTGAAAAGAAAGGGTTCAGGAATTGTTTACGCATAGGGAAGGTATTAGCACCCCATGCGCTCGTCACAAGGGACGACAATCTTTAATCGAGTATGTAAAATGTGACTTCAAAATTATTTATTTTCCCTTTTCTATTACTAATATTTTTTTTTGAATCGACAAGGGTGTTGCCCTTGCTCCTACGTATCCCTAGGTGCAATGAGGAAATTAGACATACGTAGTTCTTTAATAAGAATACTTATGTTTCTTTTTGAAAGATTCATTTTAAATGCAAACAAAAAGTCGTTAAGGCGTTGGACCTTGAAACAACATTTTAATTTATTTGAAAAAAGCAAAGAGAACCGTTAAGGCGTTGGACTATGAAACGATCTTAAGTGATGTTTGATGAAAATAAGTTTGGTTGTGAATTGATTTTTTTTTTCATTTGGTTTCGTTTATTACTTTCCGGTCTAAAAGAAAAACCAATTTCATGACATTAGTGACCAATTAGAATTAAGCCTTACGAATAAGATGAAATTACCAACGATAAAGGGGAAAAGATAAATACACACATAATATCACAGAGGACCCATAAGGGTACATAGATTACATCAAAATCTTAAGAAAGACTGACCAACTATTGCACAGGGTACAAGGCTAGCAAGAAGAACGATGTAGGAAATGATCCACGGTTCGATTCGGTAGCGCCTCGACTTTTCTCTTTTCTCCTTCCCTTTCTCCTTTTTGCGTTTTTCCTCTCTTTCTTCAGTTTTCCAACCCCTAAAACCCTTCCCCTGCATGGCTATTTATAGGAAAAGGCCATTTGGTTCAGGGGAAGCTCGCCCAGGTGAGTTGGTTGCTTAGGTCTAGAAAGTACTAAGAAATGACCATTTTTCCCCTTTCCTTGTGGCTTTTGTTTCCAGATCTGACAATCAAGCATTAACCCTGAGCGACCCCTCGACTTTTTTCTGGATTTGACAATCAAACATTAACCCTGAGTGACCCCTCAGCTTTGCACTGCAACCAGTGCCAAACACCAAAATTCGATTGGCAATGATTAAAACATCATATTTGAATGATAAAACTATTATACCCGGATGAAATTAGGGTCTAACAACATGTTTCCTAGATACGGGTGATCGAGGACTTATGTTTGCTTTCTTGGAACACTGGCATAAGGAAACTAGTAGTTTCCATTTACCCGTAGGAGAGGTGACTGCCACCTTGGATGATGTGGCGTCGTTGCTGCATTTACCGATCATAGGGACGTTCCTTAGCTTTGAGCCACTTCATGTTGACGATGTTGTCTATATGTTGGTGGAATTACTTGAGGTTAGCGCTGCAAAGGCAAGAGCTGAGACGATTCAATGTCAGGGCTCTTATGTTCAACTATCTTGGCTACGAGACATGTATCAGACAAAAATTGATGCATGTCACTAGATCATAGCAGCACGAGCGTATTTGTTGCATCTTCTTGGATACACACTCTTTGCTAACAAGAGTGCCACACACGTGCACGTGGTATTCTTGGATGCACTGCGTGACTTGACGCAAAGTGGGACTTACGCTTAGGGAACTACTGCACTTGTGCATATGTATGATAATTTAAATGAGGTTTCAAAGAGCACAGTGAGGCGGCTTGCATGATATATCACTCTGTTACAGGTTAGTTGACATGTTAATAAAGCATTTTTTGATTGGCATTGGTTATTATATGTTTTTGGTTATTTTAATGAATATGTTTGCAAAATATTTGTAGTGTTGGATCTACGAGCATTCCTTGTCTATTGATTTCGCCATAGCTGCCGAAGATTATGACGAGCGGAGACTGCGTGCATGCTGATGGACCTTTGGCAAGGCGTTACCCGTGTCGATGTATCGTAGGTGTTTGGACAGACTGACACTTGATGTTATGTGTTGGATTCCATATGGTGACCACTGTTCATTTAGAGAATTTGAGGTCATCTTCTTGTTTTTTGGCCATCTCAGATAGGACCCCTTGACGGTCATTCACCGATTAGAGAGGGTTGTACGACAGTTTAGGTACATCTAGACCATTTCGCCATATCCTACTGTGCCTTCGACTTCTATTGAAGAAATAAATGCTAGATGGATGCAGTTCGGTGACTATGTTGCACTTGTGGAGCAAATTTTATAATGCATGGCCAGTGTTTGTCAGATTACATGGAGTGGTTCTATATGATTTCACATTCATTTATGACTCCAACACAATTAGGGGATCCTCCCAGAGTTCTGCCGGTTCAGTAATATGGCACCTGATGAACCAGATGCTGATGTGCATCATCCTCGACATGTAGTGGTAATATATTTTTTTCGTATTTTGTGTTTGTTGTTTTGTTTTATTTTATTACTAACAATTTTATGTTTGTTTTTTCTTCACTTACAAGGATGATTATGTAGCAATTGCTGATAAATTGGAGAGGCTACTGAACTTGAGGATCTTGACCGAAGGAACATAAGCCTATACTATTGCTAAAGAATGTCTGAGCATCACCAGAAGCTACATAGGCTAACCAACTGTCGGCCATAGATTAAGGCGTAAGCGACGTATGGACGATCATTGAAGTTTTTTTTTGCCTTATATATGTTATTTTTAATTTTGTGGATAAATTTTTTATTTGGTACATTTATTTATTGACATTGACATTTGGTTAATTTATAAATTTAGTATGTTACTTACGAACACATGGTTAATTATTTTATACAAAATTTTGTTATTCGTTTATCGTTAATTAGTCGTTAATGTTGATTTGAGGAATAAATTAATTTGTCCTTAACAAATTACGAATGTATGTTTTTTGTAACATTTAAGCATGATAAATCATTTTCAAACTTGACAACACATTGTGAATTGCATGCGTCTGTTTAAAAAGATCAATACTACATCTACATACTGACATAGAAATGACTACTCATTATTTTAGTTCTGATAGTAACAATGCATGTCTGATGCAACATTAAAGCATGAAATAACATTGTTGTACTTGACAATACATAGGAAGTGGCACGTGTCTATTTAAAAAAAATATTGCACCAACAAAATTGACATTCAATTATCTACTCAATTATTCAAGTCTAATTGAGCAACATCTATAAATACCACAAAAACACTCTTAACAATCGCACATTTTCACCAATCTACCTTTAGAAACCAAATTGTAGTCTCGAAACTATGAAATTTTTGGGAGAAACAAGCAGTAAGACCATTGTCAACTCCAAATCAGCTTTTCTTTTTCCAAATGGATCAATTATTCACAATGAATCTGGTGTTTATTTCCAAAGTCCTACTCTGATACCCATGCGAGTACCTAATGATTGTAGTTTTGAAACACTAAAGAGCAGAATGCACAATACCTTTTAACTAATCAATGATCAATATTTGGATGAAATTTATTACCGACAGCCATTCATAAATGCAGGTAACCAATTTTCCTTTCAATCTATGCAATTGAAAAATCATGATGATGTTAACACATTGTTAATGTGCAATGATCAATACTCGTGTGTTGGTTCGATTAAGTTATTATGATGACAACTAATGATTGTAGTTTTGAAACACTAAAGAGCAGAATGCACGATACCTTTTAGCTAACCAACGATCAATATTATGATGATGTTAACACATTGTTAATGTGCAATGATTAATACTTGAGTGTTGGTTTGATTAAGTTATTATAATATTATGATGATGTTAACACATTGTTAATGTGCAATGATCAATACTCGTGTGTTTGTTCGATTAAGTTATTATGATAACAACTAATGATTGTAGTTTTGAAACACTAAAGAGCAGAATGCATAATACCCATGCGAGTACCTAATGATTGTAGTTTTGAAACACTAAAGAGCAGAATGCACAATACCTTTTAACTAACCAACGATCAATATTTGGATGAAATTTAATACCGACATCCATTCGCAAATGCAAGTAACCAATTTGCCTTTCAATCTATGCAATTGAAAATTCATGATGACATTAACACAATGTTAATGTGCAATGATCAATACTTGTGTGTTGGTTCGATTAAGTTATTATGTACCATTGGTAGAACACCGGATGGTATATTAAACTTACTTCAAGCCACTATGACTCCTAGTCATGATGCCCTTCTATATCACAACGAGAGGTGGAACATGCCACGCCAAGGCGAATTTATGGGTTACTCGTTCACAGGAAAAAATCCAAAAAGATTTGACATTTCTTCGGGATGTAGCATCAACGAACTCAAGGATGTGATCAAGCAAGTTGCACCTCAAGGGATCTCCCCTTATGGTATTCATGAATCACAAACGGTTAGGCGATTGTTTTTTCGACAGCCAGGTCATTCTGAGTATTCAGAAAAAGTTATCAAATTTGAAATAATTGAGTTGAAAACTGACAACGATGTGTTGAAGGTCTTAGTAAAGTCTAACTACTAAAAACGATTTTGCCCAATAGAAATTTCAGTTGTTTTTAGTAAACCGGTAACCGAAATGGAAGACAACATGTCATAACTTTTTTAATTTATCTTAACAAAGCAACACAATTAGTGGAAATAACATGCATAGCGTAACAAAATGTCAACAAAATAATTATTTACAGAAACGCCAGTGGAAATAACATATTTTATGTTCATTATTCGCCTAAATCAACAAATTCGGTTTTCAGTCTTGACAAATTTGTGTAACGCTGCATTCTACCTATGTTTGGGGTGGGCCACTGCTTTGTCTAATAATGACAATGTGTATTCCACAACAACGCTTATGGTGGAAAATGACAATGGTCTCGTAAAAAAACTTGTTACATAACCACAAACAAATTTAATGTAAGATAACAAAAAACATTGTCAGCATTTATACTAACATAATAGTTATATAATTACCTGAACAAAATGATTCCCATACACATGACCAATGCATATTACGCGATGCACAGAATAATCTGGTGGTGGTTGACTTCTAAGAGGAAAATATGTCATGCTTTGTTGTCGTGAAAAAGAAACAATGATCACGTTGTATCGTGAAGCAATGACATATCCCATATTCGTAATATTCATCCACTTGTCTATGGTAACCTACATGTAATAGACAACAAATAGAGGTTACTTAAATGTTATTTTAAGAAAAACTGACATAACAATAAACTTACGCACCATAGATAATCCATCAACAAGTAGGGAACACTTTAATTCCTTAAATCTCTCTATGCCACCAAGCGGATTGATATACTCTTCCGACCAACTTGTGAGTTCTTTATGCAGATGGTTGCGCACCAATGACCACGGATCTTCACCCATACCCAATAAGGAAACTATTGCATGATAACTACAATTACCATCTTCTTTGACATCAATAATGTTTTCAATAGAATCCTGGATGCACGGATGAAATTGATCCAACATTAGAACATTTCGTCTCTGTATTGGTTGCTCAGATGATGATGCACTATGTTTCACAGAAGAATTACTATTTTGCACAGTGTAACGCATCAACATACTTCCAATAAGACATATCACATTTTGTTGACTTTTGTTATTTGGTCAGCGGTTTTTTTGGAGCACCTTTGGTCTTCACCTTTTTTGGAGGAGCACACATAGAGTTCAAATCCAAATAAGCAATTTCCTGAAGCTTTGTCTTTAAATGTAATTTCCCACAAACATCGAGTTTCTCAAATCGCTTCGATATGGTTTCCATCTCCTCTGTTATGGTCACCTCCGTCTCACATAACCCTTGATCTGAAAAACCGAGCCTACGCCAATGTCAGACCCTAATTTCATCCAGGTATAATGTTTCTATCATTCAGATATGATGTTTTGATCATTGCTAATCGAATTATGGTGTTTGGCACCGGTTACAGCGCAAAGCCAAGGGGTCGCGCGGGGTTTTGATGGTTGTTTGTCAGTTCCAGAAACAAAAGCCACAAGGAAGAGGAAAAATGGTCATATCCTAGATTTTTCATGACCTAAACTTGCCCTGGCTAGCATCTTGCTCGCCTGGGCCATGAAATTTCTTCAGCCTAACCTAGCCAATCGCTTGGGCGAGCTCCAGCTCGCCTCGGCGAGCTTCCCCTGCACCAAATGGCCTTTTCCTATAAATAGCCATACAGGGGAAGGGTTTAAGGGTTTTGGGAACTAAAGAAGGAGAGGAAAAATACAGTAAGGAGAAAGAGAAGACGGAAAAAAAAAGAGTCGAGGCGCTGTCGAATCGAACTGTGGATAGTTTCCTACATCATTTCTCTTGCAAGCCTTGTACCCTGTGCAACAATCGGTTAGTTTTTCTTAAGATTTTGATGTAATCTTTCTACCCTTATGTATGCCCTTTGATATTGTATATGTAATCTTTTCTACTCAAATATCACTTGAGATCGTTTCAAAGTCCAATGCCTTAACGACTCCTTCCACTTTTCAAAATCTAAAAAATCGTTTCAAGGTCCAACGCCTTAACGACCCTTTGTTTGCAATTAAAATAAATCTTTCAAAAGCATAAAATCAATTCAACACACAAACATTCTTACTTAAAGAACTATGTAGGTCTGATTTCCTTATTGCACTTGAGGATACGTAGGAGCAAGGGCAACACCCTTGTCAATTAAAAAAATCCAAAAAAATAATATTAAATAAATAAAAAATAATATAGTAAAAGAAAAGAAATTCACCGCTCTTGGAAAAATAATTAATTTTGTAGTTACGTTATTTTTTATTGCACACTCAATTAAAGGATGTCGTTCTTCGTGATGGGCGCGTGGGTTGCTAATAACTTCCCTATGCGTAAACAACTCGCGAACCCTTCTTTTCCAAATTCGCAGACCTCTTTTGGTTTTTCTAAAGTTTTCCTCGAATAAACGTTGGTGGAGACTCCCACACATTTTCTCCCTAGGAGACGAACGTGTTTTCTTTTATTTGCTTTCGCTGTCTCGTCGTAAGGTAGGTTGTGACAGATGGCGACTCCACTGGGGACTGTTAGAGAGTTAAGTCATTTGATTGAGCATGCAATTTTATCGTGACCTTTTATTCATTTATTTTTCCTTTCTCTTTAATCCATGTGTTGTGCTCATGTTCGTTAAAGTTTTATTCTGTTACCGTTCGTTTTGCGGTTTAGCTTCGAACTCGTTTCCTTTATTTGTTGTTTCGCTCATGTTTGTATATAACCTTTGCTACATTGTTACCTCTTGGTGTGTATCTTTGTATCTATTACCTTTGTAGTTAGAAATAAATTGTGCCATTGAATCCTAGGATAGACGACGTGTGCTATACTTCTTGTATCTGCTTGGAAATTTTCTGGTTGTTTTGTAGGTGGAGTTGGGTAATTCTTAGGTTGCTCCGTTCACACATGACACCCACACTTTTTGCACACACTTTGAGATATTGGGCCTTATACCTAGGTCTGAGTTAGCCATAGGGAGTGGAGGTCGATCTGTGGTCATGTTGGGTTCCTGACTCGCTTGATAACAGTGAAGCCTCATCTAGAGTTTTCCTCTTTGGGTGATGCATTGTCGCTGATAGTCCCTATTGCCATATCGTATTACCTAAGAGGATGATATCTCTAGAGGCCGGTAAGGTTACATGAAAATACCCTTGGGAGCTGTCACTAGATAGTGGACTTTTGGATCCTTTCCATTAGGTTCCTAAATTAAGGACACAGAGCAAACTCACCATGTCTGGTTTCTTTGATCGCATCATGCATCTCTTCATGGTGTCATAATGGACATATCATTCCTGCATTTATCATTTATCATATTCATGCATTGCATTTGCATAAGTCATTGCATTGTCATACATATTCATTTAGCATGTTTTTGTTCAGTCAATTGCATACATTCTATTATCATCGTTCGCATGTTATGCATAATCCTGTCGTATAGTTGCTCATGCCTTGTATTCCCTTCTTCATCGCCAAAAGTCACAATGAAGTGTGAAAGTTTACACCACGCTTTTAGTTTCATGTGTTGGGTACCATGATAATAGATATAAACAAACCATGTTGGGGTTATACAATCCTTTCTCCAAAAAATGATTGAAATCACATGAACATGGTACCCAATGCATTGTTAACACGAAATGGTGGTCTTTCGGGCGTCTTGTGTTGGTTTGATAAATACATTTGTCATGCATAGCATAACTATGCCCTAATCATTCATCATGTCTCCTCTATGATAGGTTGTTGAAATATTGGCGATCAAAATTTCTATTCCTTCGAACATAGGGTCGAACCAAGCACAGTCTTTTAAGAAAAGGATTTTATCAAGTCGAGGTCAAAGTGTGGAAGTAACCATCTTGCGAAAGTTGGGGCAAAAGATGGGTCAAATTTACATAGCTTCTTTGACTACTACCAACACATGATTAATCTAATAACTTACAAAATTAGGAACCCTTGATCTGTCCATGTTTTATTTCCAGTTGCACTTTGACTCTAGCGAGATTTATTGAAAATTAGAGTTGATTCGACCATATGTTCTACCGAATATCCTGTGTAAAATTCACAATACTTCAGCAACATATCATTCACATGCATTCATGCTTGTTTGTCTTTCCACTTTGGTTGCATTGCTCATTGCATTCTTTCCTTGAAATCAAAATTGTAATCATTGTAACCAAAGAGAAAGATTACGCTTTACGACACCCTTACCAGATGCGTGCCAAGGCCAGAATAATGATTGAAATCAAAGAAGTACAGGAAAAAATGAAGGTTGATATGGAGGCCATGAAGGAACATATGACAACGATGATGAGCATGAGGAAGATGATGGAGCATAACACTGCTACAGTTGTTGCTACGAGTACTGCTATTGAGATGGACCCGATTCACCTGGTCGGTTTAATCAAGTGAATCGTCTAGTTTTAGATGTAGTAGGTCAAGGAGGTGAGGCGGCAAAAAATGCATGTGGGTCTCATCATGTTCAGGTTCAGAGCAAGCATTCCTTCCCACCATATGGGTTGCCTCCTAATTATACACCGCCCATTGTTGTATACGCTTATGGTGAGAATATCAGCAATTCTACACCCGTATTCATTGATAATCAGCAATCCCAATCTAATCATGCACATGTCTCTCAACACATGGGGGAAACACATGAAGTTCTCCAAGACCACACTCTGGCTGGGTTTGGGATTTATCCAGGATATACCATTGAAGAGCAGGCATTTTCTGGCATCACTGTGCTGAATGCTCCCGAAATATCTCAATGTTGCCCGTTATCACAACCCTTGCATTTTGCAAGAGGAGAGGGGCCTTTCATAGTACTTGAGAAGGAAAGGATTGAGCATATGAAGGAGAGGCTACGCGCCATTGAAGGAGAAGAAAATTATGCCTTTCTTGACATGGCAGAGTTGTGCTTGGTACTCGATGTGGTTATTCCTCCAAAGTTCAAGGTGCCAGATTTTGATAAGTACAAGGGAACCACTTGCCCAAAGAATCACCTGAAAACTTATTGTAGGAAGATGGGGGCATATGCGAAAGATAAAAAGTTGTTGATGTATTTCTTCCAAGAGAGTCTTGCTGGGGCAGCTATTACCTAGTATACTAACCTGGAACCTTCCCGGGTCTATTCCTGGAAGGACCTAATGGCTGCTTTCATTAGGCAGTATCGGTATAACTCTGATATGGCTCCAGATAGAATGCAACTACAGAATATGTGCAAGAAAGACAATGAATCTTTCAAGAATATGCTCAAAGGCGGAGAGATCTAGCAGCTCAAGTACTGCCCCCGATGATGGAGAGATGATAACAATGATAGTGGACACATTGTCGATGTTTTAATATGAGAAGATGGTAGGTTACATGCCTTCAAGTTTTGCAGATTTAGAGTTTGTTGGCGAGAGGATCGAAGTGGGTCTCAGAAGAAGGAAATTTGATTATGCTGTTACTGTGAATTCTAATAATAGAAGACCTGAGATGAGTCGGGGGAATAAGAAGGAGGGAGAAACCCATGTTGTGACTATCGTTCCTACATGGCCAAATTTCCCACTAGCCCTTTTAAATTCCATGTACCAATATTCTCCCCAACAATATGAATACTCAGCCAATATTAGTTCTTCCCATTACTCACCACCCTACCAACCCAGAATGCCCAATCATCACAAAGGCCACCCCTAAATCGGCCACAAAATCCACCTGCTATACATCCAAGACCAAACACCACCCCTAATACCAATCAAAACACCAACCAGGGAAGGAACTTTCCAGAAAAAAAGCCTGTAGAATTCACCCCAATTCTAATATCGTATGTTGACTTTCTCCCATATCTGCTCGATAATGCAATGGTAGTCGCGAGCCCATCAAAGATTCTTAAACCTCCATTTCCTAGAGGATACAACTCCAATGTGACATGTGCTTATCATGGGGGAGTCCTGGGGCATTCCATTGAGCATTGTATGACCCTGAAACATAAGGTGCAAAGTCTGATCGATGCAGGCTGGCTGAGATTTGAGGAGGAGAATCACTTGTGAATTCTGATGTTGTCAGGCAATACTATGCATAATGCTTGGGGAAATTTGAAGGTTGTTGTTAGATATTTCCAATGACTCATTAGGATTTTCGGGTTTATGCTATTACTGTAAACAACAGTCACAATGTTAATAATATGGATGAATTTGATGTTGTTGTCTCTCATTCTCACACAATTACACCTTTGCTTATTTAACTTTCACTGGAATGTGAATGTACGCCATAGGTTTTTTTGCTTAAGTGACTTGCGTTCCTGAGTTGGTCTCAAAGTCTGCCCAATCAGAAATTGCATGTTCTACACATTTGGTGGGGATGTCGTAAGCGACGAGTAAAGTTGAATAAACATTTGATTGACTGTGTTTCCAAATCAAAAATAAGAAGTATAGACATTCATGTGACCTCATCTTATCATTCTTAAAAGTTGTCTTTCTCGAGAGAAAAATGAGTTGTGAAGAACAAGAGTAATCTGACTTAATTTGTCAATTGAAAATCCTTTAAATATTTATTGTCCTTAAAATTTCTTTTTCGAGAACCTGCACAATTTCTTTCATTTCTTCTTGCTACAAGGTCATGACAAACGACAACAACATGTACCTCTGAACCCTACACGGGGGCAATGACAAGCACCATGCATGCGCTTCAAGCGAACCTAGGGCAGACAAGAAGTCCTCACCCGATAGGTTGAAAACCCAAAAGGGTGGCCTAGGCAAAAGTAAAAAAAAAAAACAACAAACAATCAGAAGAGTGTTTATTAGAGGTTTTGTCCCAAAATCCAAATTATAAGAGTCTCTAGTCAAGATTTGAAATGACACATGGCCATGTTTCTTCATCCAAAACCCTAATTTGTCCCTTGCTATCCCTTCTGAACCAAAGTATAATTGTTTTCTTGAAAAAAAAAATAAAAAAATAAAACAAAATCTTGAGTAGGAACCACCATTAAACTGGTAGGAAAAGCAATGCAAACAACATATGCATGAGGTTTACCAAGCTCTAGGTTGGGCAACGATGATGTTAAGAAAAGAAAAAAGCAGAAAGCAAATCCGCTGAAGGCGAGTGAAAAAAAAAAAAGACAAAAGATCTCCAAATTTTACAAGGAAGGCACAAAAGTGCAATAAGGATTAATGTATAAGACAAATAAAGTAAAGCCCAACCCAAAAAGTTGAAATGAATAAAAGTACAAGCAACGCTCTCGAGGTTCTTACTCAATATAACCCTTAAACACTCTTTGAGCCTCTCTAATCCTTTCTTTCATAGCCTTCTTACCCCTGACCACATTACAAGCCCAATAAAGTCCATGTGGACCAAGGAAAGACTAATTTTGCTTTTGAGTTAGGATTTTGGAATAGAACCCGCACCCGCTTGTGATTGCCAAAAAACCCTAAGGTTTGCACTTGCACGTTTGAGAAGAAAACTCATACGACCAGGAGCTTGTGGGAGATGCTCAAAGACAATTGTGATAGTAGGGTACATCTTATGTTAGTCTCTCATGCAAACTCCTTAGGATTCCTTTCGAATCCAAGGGTAGCCTTCGCTATATATATTCTTTCCTGTTCAGCCCATGTCATCGAGTTTTAGCGGGATTGACAGACCCTTGGCATCACTCTATGAACTTAAATAAGGAAAGTTTCACTTGGTCATAAAGTGTAACAATCCATTGGCATCCTTCAATGGTGCAAGCGATCGGTCCCAAAGCCTTATATTTTCTTGTTGTGTAGAATAATTGAAGTTTTTAAACAAAAAGGGACGAACCCTAGGATCAATATTTCAGTTGATTGATTAAATATCAAATAACTCCACTGTCGTCATCCAAAATTGTCAAGTGATTAAGTCAAACAAAATATACATTCTTAGGGAGTCTTCGAAGGGATCTGCAAAAGATAGAATGAGATTGCATGAATTATCACGTCCTTCAGAAAGAGGCGGTCAATCAGTGTTCTTCACAAAAAAAATCAAACAAAAAAATATCACAAAAGAGGGAAAGAATGTCATGAGCATTGCACAGTTTTCATGATTTAAAACCTTTTGCATTGCTAGACACAAAGCCTACATTTACTACATTTCAGGATGAAATTTGCACGCCTCTGCATTCCATAACTCATGCTCCATATCAGGCTATAAGTGCATAGATTTCTCTTTAGTTTCCAAAATCCAATGTCCTATCTTTTGAGTTTGGGATGAGTGACCCTTTTAAAGAGTCAACCTCTTGCTTTCTTATATGGTTGAGCCCTTGGGTACTAGTGCCTATTGGCAGTTTTCATAGGACTCAACGTCTTCGCCTTTGTTTTTTGCAGGACTCAACATCCTCTGCCTTTTTTTCATAGAACTCAATGTCCTCTGTCTTTATGTTTCCATAGGACTCAACCTCCTCGCCTTTATTTTTCATAGGACTCAACATCCTCTGTCTTTATGCTTTCATAGGACTTAATATCCTCTGTCTTTATGTTTCCATAAGACTCGACATCCTCTGTCTTTATGCTTTCATAGGAACCAACGTCCTCGCCTTTATGTTTCCATAGGACTCAACATCCTCGCCTTCATTTTTCATAGGACTCAACATCCTCTGTCTTTATGCTTTCATAGGACTTAATATCCTCTGTCTTTATGTTTCCATAGGACTCGACATCCTCTGTCTTTATGCTTTCATAGGACCCAACGTCCTCGCCTTTATGTTTCCATAGGACTCAACATCCCCGCCTTTATCTTTCCATAGGACTCAACGTCCTCGCCTTTATTTTTCATAGGACTCAACGCCCTCTATCTTTATGTTTACATAGGACTCAATGTCTTCATCTTTATGTTTCATAGGACTCAACATCCTCACCTTTATTTTTCATAGGACTCAACGTCCTCCGCCTTTATGTTTCCTTGGACTCAATGTCCTCTGTCTTTATGTTTCCATAGGACTCAACGTCCTTGCCTTTATTTTTCATATGACTCAACGTCCTCTGTCTTTATGTTTTCATAGGATTCACCGTCCTCGCCTTTATGTTTCCATAGGACTCAATGTCCTCGCCTTTATTTTTCATAGGACTCAACATCCTCTGTCTTTATGCTTTCATAGGACTCAGTATCCTCTGTCTTTATGTTTCCATAGGACTCGACATCCTCTGTCTTTATGCTTTCATAGGGCTCAATATCCTCGCCTTTATGTTTCCATAGGACTCAACATCCTCGTCTTTATTTTTCCATAGGACTCAACATCCTCGCCTTTATTTTTCATAGGACTCAACGTCCTCTATCTTTATGTTTGCATAGGACTTAACTTCCTCGTCTTTATGTTTCATAGGACTCAATGTCCTTGCCTTTATGTTTCATAGGACTCAACGTCCGCCACCTTTATGTTTCCTTGGACTCAATGTCCTCTGTCTTTATGTTTCCATAGGACTCAACGTCCTCGCATTTATTTTTCATAGGACTCAATGTCCTCGCCTTTATTTTTCATAGAACTCAACGTCCTCTGTCTTTATGCTTTCATAGGACTCAATGTCCTCGCCTTTGTTTTTCATAGGAATCAATGTCATCGCCTTTATGTTTCATAGGATTCAACGTCCTTTATCTTTATGCTTGTCAAAGACTTCAATGTCTTCTATTTTATGCTTTACAAGACTTCAATGCCTTCTGCTTTTATGCTTTTCAAAAGACTTCAATGTCATCTATTTTATGCTTTACAAGACTTCAATGTCTTTTGCTTTTATGATTTTCAAAGACTTCAATGTCTTCTGCTTTTATGTTTTTCTAAGACTTCAATGTCTTCTGCTTTTATACTTTTCAAAGACTTCAATGTCTTCTGTTTTTACGCTTTACAAGACTTCAATGTCAATGTCCTCTGCCTTTATGCCCTATAGGACTCCAATGTCCTCCATTTTATGTTTTATAGGACTTCAAGGTCCTCTGTTTGGTGTTACAAGACTTTAATGTGTTGGACAAGCGGCCTCAGAAATATTAAGAATGGGGGGTTGAATTAAGGTTTCGTTGACTATTCCTTATTGAAATTTTCCTTTTCTTAATCATTCCCTAGATTCAATTATTTCTTTGTTAACAAGTTGCTGAAATAATAAATGAAGGAAAATAACTTGCGGAAATGAAAAGACAACAGAAAGTAAAAGAGATAAGGGAAGAGAGAATGCAAAACCGGATTTATCCTGGTTCTGCCATAACCCATGCCTACATCCAGTCCCCAAGCAACCCGCTTGAGATTTCCACTATCCTTGTAAAATCCTTTACAAGCAATGAACCACAAAGGAATCCCCTCCTTTGTGTTCAGTGATTACAACCAAGAAGTTATATTCACTTCTTACAATGAACTTAAAAGCGGTTAGTCTTTTGAGTCCAGTAATCAACCAAGAAGCAAATCCGCTTCTTGCAATGAACCCAAAAGCGGTTAGTCTTTTGAGTCCAGTGTTTAACCAAGAAGACCTTCTCTTAAAAACAATCACCAAGAGTCGGTCTATTGAAAAACTTTTTGTAAGAATGGAGGAGGAGAGGAAAATAGAATAGCACAAGTTTTTGCCCAATGAACTTTTCTTGACAAAGCAAGTATTGAACAAAAACTCTTAGAAAGATGTTAAGAATGAATGAATGAAAATCTGTTATCAAATTCATGCCATGGTCACATATTTATAGTCATTTGATGGCTCTTGAAGAAACCATATTAAAAGTTATGACTCTTGGTAATTTCTTCAAAACTAGTCACTTTAAGAGTTGTGACTTTCTTCAAAACTAGTCACTTTAAAAGTTATGACTCTTGGCAATTTATTTTTCAAAACCAGTCACAGGTAATCGATTACCATTATGGTGTAATCGATTACACATCAACATTTGTGACTCTTCATGTTTAGATCTGAAAACCAATGTTAAGAAATACTGGTAATCGATTACAAATGTTGTGTAATCGATTACACAAGTTTGAAAATATTTTATCACAAGTTATGACTCTTGGAATTTGAAACTCAACGTTCAAAAACATTGGTAATTGATTACATGCTCATGGTAATCGATTACTACTTTGTAAATCAGTTTGAAAAGAATGTTGGCTACTGGTAATCGATTACTGTCTTTTGGTAATCGATTACCAGAGAGTAAAAACTCTTGGTAAAAGATTTTTCTTTGAAAAATTCTTTTGGAAAAATAGTGCTATTCAATATTTTGAAAAACTCTTTTTATACTTATCTTAATGGTTCTTGAATATCTTGAGTCTTCTCTTGATTCTTTACTTGAATCTTGATTCTTGATTGAATGGCTCTTTGATTCTTGAAACTTGCTTGAATCTTGATTCTTGACTTGAGTCTTTGGCATCATCAAAATAAGCCTGGAAGCTTTGCTTCTACAATCTCTCCCTTTTTGATGATGACAATCCTGAAATCAAGAGAATACATGCAAGATTTGTTCTATCATTCACTCATCTCTTTCTCCCCATTTCTTTTTGAATTCATGCTTAAATTTAAATTAGGTTCTTGATTTCTAAAATACCCATTTTCTCTCCCCCTTTGGCAACATCAAAAAGCCAAAGTGTGCAAAAATGAAAAACAATAACAATATATATCATAGACTAACAGACATAGCTACAAGACAAAAGAAAACTTAATGAACACTTATTTATCTAAATCATAAATATCTAAAAGACCAAGTTCTCTTCTAATAGCAAAGAATGTTTCCTTTGGGAGAGGTTTAGTGAAGATTTCAGCAAGTTGATTTTTAGTATCTACAAATTCTAAAACACAATCGCCTTTAAGAACATGATCCCTTAAAAAGTGATGCCTAATCTCTATATGCTTTGTTCTAGAGTGTAGTACTGGGTTTTTGGATAGATTTATGGCACTGGTATTGTCACACTTAATAGGTATGTGATCAAGAATAATCCCATAATCATACAATTGTTGCTTCATCCATAAGATTCGTGCACAACAACTGCCAGTAGAAATATATTCTGCTTCGGCAGTGGATAAAGCAACACTATTTTGCTTCTTGCTATGCCATGAAACAAGAGCAGATCCTATAAATTGGCAATAGGGGTGGGAATAGGCCAGGTCAAGCCAGGCTTTGAAAGGCTTGAGCCTAGCCTACGATGAATTTTTTAGGCCTAAGCCTGGCCTATAGCCTATCAAAGGCTTTTATTTTGGCTCGGCCTGGCCTTTTTAAAAGCCTAGCCTGTTCTGATAGCCTTTTTAAAAGCCTTCTTCACATTAAATCTTTAATATTCCTTTGCTATGGAGTAGGAATGTAATAGGAAAGTTAAAGGAAAAGGAAACGTTAACAGAAATAGGAAAGCCAATAAAAATAATGAGGAATATAAAGGGGCACATGACTCACACCTAAATTGTAATTAAAGTCTTACTTGATTATAGAAATAGAAGTTATGGAGCAGTAATGTGTAATCAAAGTCTGATAGTTTTAAAAAAAAATTAATTGCACCCAAAAAATAATATAAGTATATATTGGTATCCAAAAAATAATATAAGTATATATACATATATATAGGCCGACCTATTAGGCTTATAAGGCTTTTTAATAAGCCTAAGCCTGGTCTATTTAATTTAATAGGCTTTTAAAAAATCCTGAGCCTAACCTTTTAATTAAATAGGCCAGTTCAAGCCAGGCTTTATGTAGGTCAGGTCGTAGGTCCCTGTAGGCTGGTCTGGCCTATTCCCACCCTTAATTGACAAGTTCCACTAGTGCTTTTTCTGTCGGTTTTGGATTCGACAAAATCAGAAACAGATCCTATAAATTACATGCAGAGTTTTTAGGATACCATAATCCTAGTTTAATAGTTCCTAAGAGATATCTGATAATCCTTTTTACTGCAATCAAGTGTGATTGTTTGGGATTAGGTTGGAATCTAGCTCACATGCATACATTAAACATGATGTCTGGTCTACTGGCAGATAAATAGAGAAGAGATCCAATCATACCTTGATATTGTTTTATGTCTATAGATTGAGCAAATTCATCTTTATCTAAGTAAAAGACAGTACTCATGGGTGTGGCCATGTGCTTTGAATTTTCCATCCCAAATCTTTTGATCAGTTCTTTGCCGTACTTGGCTTGGTTGACAAATATGCCTTCGTTGGTTTGCTTAATTTGAAACCCAAGGAAATAGTTTAAATCTCCCATCATTGACATCTCAAATTCGCTTAGCTATCAAAAGAAAATTCCTTGCACAAAGAATCATTAGTGGATCCAAAAATAATATCATCAACATATATTTGAACTAATAGAATATCATCATCCTTTTTCTTTATGAACAGAGTGGTATCCACTTTTCCTCTAGAAAAGTTTTTCTCTATGAGAAATTTGCTTAGTCTTTCATACCATGCCCTAGGGACTTGTTTTAAACCATATAGTGCCTTTTTCAATTTATAAACATGATCTGGCTTATCTGAATTTTCAAAATCTGGGGGTTGTTCTACATCTAACTTATTCCTAAATACCCATTTTGTTCCTATAATGGGGTAGTTATGTGGTTTCTCAACTAGTTCCCAAACATTATTTCTCTCAAATTGATTTAACTCTTCCTGCATAGCAACTATCCATTGATCATCTATTATGGCTTCTTTTAAGTTTTTAGATTCTATCATAGAAACAAATGCCATGTTATTGCATAAATCTTTGAGAGAGTGTCTAGTTGTTACCCCTTTAGAAATATCACCAATAATGTTGTCAAGAGGATGATTTCTGGAAGCTTTCCACTTTTTTGGAAGATCATTGGTTGCTGGAGTTTCGTAGTCTTGAGAATTCTCATTGCTTTCATCTCTTTTCCTTTTAGAACCCCTCTCATGAGTGTGTATCTCTTCTAAGAAATCTGAAACATCATCTAACACATCCTTTCTTGGAGAAATAACATTAGACTTATCAAAGGAAACATGAATGGATTCTTCAATATTCATAGTTCTCTTATTGTATATTCTATATGCTTTACTATGCAAGGAATAACCAAGGAAAATTCCTTCATCCGCCTTGGCATCAAACTTTCCTAAGTTTTCTTTTCCATTATTTAATACAAAACATTTGCAACCAAAGACATGTAGATGTGAAATGTTTGGTTTTCTACCATTGAATAATTCATAAGGAGTTTTCTTTAAGATGGGTCTTATTAAAGCCCTATTTAGGATATAGCATGCAATTTTAACAGCTTCAGCCCAAAAGTATTTTGGAAGAGGAGTATCATTTAATAGGGTTCTTGCTATTTCTTCTAAGGATTTATTTTTCCTTTCAACAACACCATTTTGTTGAGGAGTTCTAGGTGCAGAGAAGTTATGTTCAATGCCATATTCATCACAAAACATTTCAAATTCTTTATTTTCAAATTCTCCCCCATGATCACTCCTTATTGAAATAATTTTGAGATTTTTCTTATTTTGAATAACCTTTGCAAGTTTCCTAAATGCTTGAAATGCATCATTTTTATGAGTAATGAACAATGTCCAAGTATATCTAGAATAATCATCAACTATGAAAAGTGCATAATAACTTCCACCAAAACTCATGACTCTAGATGGACCAAACAAATCCATATGTAGTAATTGTAAAGGTTGAGTAGTTGAAACAATGTTTTTGGATTTAAATGATGCTCTAGTTTGTTTTCCCTTTTGACATGCATCACATAGTTTATCTTTTTCAAATTTTAGTCTTGGCAAGCCAACGACCAAATCTTTTGAAATTAATTTTTTTAAATGTTCCATATTTATATGAGCGATCCTTTTATGCCATAGCCAAGGATCATTATCTTTGCTAAGAAAATATTTATTATCATCTGATTTTTGTTTTAAATCTAACATGTGAACATTGTTTTCTCTAAATCCTATATGCTCTATGTCCTTATCATGTTCATGTTTAATGACACATTTTTTAGAATCAAATGATACCTTATAACCTCTATCACATAATTAACTAACACTATGCAAACTATGCTTAAGCCCTTCAACAAGTAAAACATTTTCAATAGAGGTTGAAGAGTTCGTACCTATTTTTCCGACTCCAAGAATTTTACCTCTGTTGTTGTCGCCATAGGTTACATGCCCGCTTTTCTTAGGAGAGATAGTTGTGAATTTTGAGACATCTCCTGTCATGTGTTTAGAGCATCCGCTGTCTATGTACCACTTTTTATTCCATGGCTCCTCCTCATCGCTTTCATGACTCTTGGTCATTAAACATATGTTTGCTTGTTCTTTCTCATTTTGATTGATTCTTTGCAATTCCATCTCATGTTCCTGCAACTTTCCAAATAATGTGGCAAGAGACATACTAGATAGATTTTTAGAATTTCCTTCCAGGAATAAGAAACTTGTTGTGGTCATATTTCTTGAAGTTTCTAAACTTTCTACAAGAAACCTGCTTTGATACCACTTGTTGGACAAGCGTCCTCAGAAATATTAAGAAGGGGGGGTTGAATTAAGATTTTGTTGACTATTCCTAATTGAAATTTTCCTTTTCTTAATTATTCCTTAGATTCAATTATTTCTTTGTTAACAAGTTACTGAAATAATAAATGAATGAAAATAACTTGCAGAAATATAAAGACAATAGGAAGTAAAAGAGATAAGGGAAGAGAGAATGCAAAATCGGATTTATCCTGGTTCGGCCACAACCCGTGCCTACATCCAGTCCCCAAACAACTCGCTTGAGATTTCCACTATCCTTGTAAAATCTTTTACAAGCAATGAACCACAAAGGAATCCCCTCCTTCGTGTTCAGTGATTACAACCAAGAAGTTATACCCACTTCTTGCAATGAACTCAAAAGCGGTTAGTCTTTTGAGTCCAGTGATCAACCAAGAAGCAAATTCGCTTCTTGTAATGAACCCAAAAGCGGTTAGTCTTTTGAGTCTAGTTTTTAACCAAGAAGACCTTCTCTTTAAAACACTCACCAAGAGTCGGTCTCTTGAAAAGCTTTTTGTAAGAATGGAGGAGGAGAGGAAAATAGAATAGCACAAGTTTTTGCCCAATGAGCTTTTCTTGACAAAGCAAATTTTGAACAAAAAATCTTAGAAAGATGTTGAATATGAATGAATGAAAATTTGTTATCAAATTCATGCCATGGTCACATATTTATAGTCATTTGATGGCTCTTGAAGAAACCATGTTAAAAGTTGTGACTTTTGGCAATTTCTTCAAAACTAGTCACTTTAAGAGTTGTGACTTTCTTCAAAACTAGTCACTTTAAAAGTTGTGACTCTTGGAAATTTATTTTTCAAAACCAGTCACAGGTAATCGATTACCATTATGGTGTAATCGATTACACATCAACAGTTGTGAGTCTTCATGTTTAGACTTGAAAACCAATGTTTAGAAATACTGGTAATCGATTATAAATGTTGTGTAATCGATTACACAAGTTTGAAAATATTTTATCACAAGTTGTGACTCTTGGAATTTGAAACTCAACGTTCAAAAACATTGGTAATCGATTACATGCCCATGGTAATCGATTACTGCTTTGTAAATCAGTTTGAAAAGAATGTTGGCTACTGGTAATCGATTACTGCCTTTTGGTAATCGATTACCAGAGAGTAAAAACTCTTGGTAAAAGATTTTTCTTTGAAAAATTATTTTGTACAAATTGTGCTATTCAATATTTTGAAAAACTCTTTTTATACTTATCTTAATGGTTCTTGAATATCTTGAGTCTTCTCTTGATTCTTTACTTGAATCTTGATTCTTGATTGAATGACTCTTTGATTCTTGAAACTTGCTTGAATCTTGATTCTTGACTTGAGTCTTTGACATCATCAAAATAAGCTTGGAAGCTTTGCTTCTACACAATGTCCTTTTATTTTTTTTGTTTTCATTTTTTTCTCTGGTGTCTGGTTTTGAATAGCCTGATCGCTTGAATAAAATTAGTGTCATTAAAAGATAAGTAAAGACGGGCAACTGTCAGACCCTAACTTCATCCGGGTATAATGTTTTTATCATTCATATATGATGTTTTGATCACTGCTAATTGAATTACAATGTTTGGCACCGGTTACAACTCAAGGCCAAGGGGTCGCATAGGGTTTTGATGGTTGTTTGTCAGTTCTAGAAAAAAAAAGCCATAAGGAGGGGGCAAAATGGTCATTTCCTAGATTTTTCTGGACCTAAACTTGCCCAGGCTAGCATTTGGCTCGCCTGGGCCATGAAATTTCTTTAGCCCTAAGCAAGCCACTAGCCTGGGCGAGCTGATACCTTTAGCTTTAAGCAACCAGCTCGCCTGGGCGAGCTTCCCTTGCACCAAATGGCCTTTTCCTATAAATAGCCATGCAGGGGAAGGGTTTAAGGGTTATGGGAACTAATGAAAGAAAGGGAAAACACAGAAAGGAGAAAAAGAAGAAGGAAAAAAAAGAAGAATTAAGGTGTTGTCGAATCAAACTGTGGATCGTTTCCTACATCATTTCTCTTGCAAACCTTGTACCTTGTGCAATAGTCGATTTGTTTTTCTTAAGATTTTGATGTAATCTTTGTACCCTTATGTATCCCTATTGATATTATATATGTAATCTTTTCTACTCAAATATCACTTGAGATCGTTTCAAGGTCCAACGCCTTAATGACTCCCTCCGCTTTTCAAAATCTAAAACGTCATTTCAAGATCCAACGTCTTAATGACCCCTTTGTTTGCAATTAAAATAAATCTTTCAAAAACATAAAATCAATTCAACACACAAACATTCTTACTTAAAGAACTACGTAGGTCTAATTTCCTCATTACACCTGAGGATACGTAGAAGCAAAGGCAATACCCTTGTCAATTCAAAAAAATCCAAAAAAAAATAATATTAAATAAATAAAAATAATATAGTAAAAGAAAATAAATTCGCCGCTCTTGGAAAGATAATTAATTTTGTAGTCACGTTATTTTTTATTACACACTCGATTAAAGGTTGTTGTTCTTCGTGACGGGCACGTGGGGTACTAATATCTTCCCTATGGGTAAACAACTCCCGAACCCTTCTTTTCAAAATTCACAGACCTTTTTTTATTTTTCTAACGCTTTCCTCGAATAAACGTTGGTGGCAACTCCCACACGTTTTCTCCCTAGGAGACGAACGTGCTTTCTTTTATTTGCTTTCATTGTCCCATCATAAGGTAGGTTGCGACAACCAAAAAATATGGATTGTCTCTAGTGGTATGGAGCCAACAACATATTTAGACAACTCACATGCACATGGAAGACCGTGGGTAGTCCTCATGACACATCCACAACGTGAATGGTTTTTGCCTACATAGGCTACACACTCATACTCAATAGCAATTTCATTTAAAGCGTACATTGATATCATGCCAAGTAGTTTTTTGTACAAGGTAACTTTAAACACATGCCCAACGACGTGCGTACTTATCTCAAAATATGCTTTAATTTTGGTGTGTTGAAGTATCATCATGTTGTTCATTGCTTCCCAAACACTGCATATGTCACCAAGGTTGTTTTGTAGAAGTCTCTTTAATGACCAATAAGCACTCTCAATCCTACAAATGAAATATACAACAATGTATAAACAACCGCAACATTTTCAATTAAGTCAACACTTAAACAAATCAACATAAACAAAAACAATATTCATACCTGTTAGTAGTTGTGTTTCCTAGATGCATCACTTTGTTAGTCCATGCTTTAACAATTTTTTCTTTGTGCGGAATCATTCAAGTTTGGCACACATAGTCGACAAACATAGGCCACAAAGAGCAAGCCATTTCAAAGTTCTTAAGGTACTCATCAAACTAACTCTTACATGGACAGTCAACCAAACTCCCCTAAGCCTCCATCACATAATCTCATGCATTTTTTTGACCCACTAGGGTTTTTCACTTTGCCTTCACATTCTTGTTAATGTGAAACCGACACAACAAGTTCGTAGCATCCGGGAATACAGTTTTTAGTGCATTCTTCAAAGCCAAATCTCTGTCGGTAACAATAACCCCAAGGAGTGCATCAACTTTCATGAAAAGACCCTAAAATCGCTGTAGAGCCTAAACAACATTATTAAGACGTTCTCCCTCCAAGTAAGCAAAAGCATTGGAAAATGTCATTCTTGTTGATGTAACACCAAAAATATCAAGCAACGACAGTTTGTATCTATTTGTTTTGTAGGTACTGTCAATAAAAAAAAACAAATTACAAGAATTGGTTAATTTGACTGCATTAGGATGACTCTAGAACAAGTCACGTACAACATTTTCATCCTTCAGCCTATGTCAGGGAATATATTGATCTCGGTCAAGCAGCATCATGAGCTGTTGCATTTTGGAGTTACTCCCTCTTATAGAAGAACGGTAATCATTTCTGGCATTGTAAATTTATTTGATTGTTGTATAACTGCTGGCATTGTACTTCTTCAACGTCAAAAGAATATTTCTTGGCTTCACCATGGACTTTGTCATATCAACAACAACAATCTTCTCATCTTTAGTCAGTCGACCCGCATATGGATGCCCAACAAATGACTTTGCCATTTCATGATTGTGAGTCTCACAAATTAACTTCACCATCCATCCTTCTCCTCCCAAAATTGGCTTCACACACAACTTAAACAGGCATCCACATTTTCTACTGCCAGTACATGTTCTAACCAAATCCTTCTTCTTAGGCCTATACTCACCACTCCTTTCGCAAGCTATTAATATAAATAAGGCCCTTTCTCTAATACCAGTATTTGTGTCTGACCTCATTATCACGACAAAAAATCCAATTTCATGAGCCATCGATTGAGCCCAATGTAAAACTTCATCACGAGTAGCAAACAATTATAACACAGTTCAAAGAAGATCTGAGATCAATGAATATTTATGTAATATAATTATTACACCAACAACAAATTAGACAAATACCTAAGAAGTATTAAAGGCATTAGAGCATTCAATGTGTTCAACTTTCACGCCAACATCTTCCTCATTTTCAACATTCATATCAACTTCTTCAAACATGATAGTATCATACCTCCATTCTTCTTCGTCCATCTTAATAAAACATTTAACAAATTCAATGATAAACAAAAAATGACTAAAAAAAAATTATACAATCACCTTATTTGTTATCAACACAAATATAGCTCTATACAAAATTAAAAAAAAAAAATCTATTGTAAACCATATAGCCACAGAATACATTTTCACTACATATTTTCATTAATATATTCAATTGTAAAAAATAAAAAAATAAAATTATAATTAAACAAATGAATAATAAATATCATATAAACTCTAATAAATACATCATTCAATTAAATATAAAAAAAATTTTAATTATCATTTGCTGTAATAAACATCTAAATACATCATTCAATTAAATATCATATTTGTTTAATTTTCAATCATTGTAATAAACATCTAAATACATCATTCAATTAAATACCAAATTTGTTTAATTATCAATTGTTGTAATAAACATTTAAATACATCATTCAATTAAATATCATATTTGTTTAATTTTCAATCATTGTAATAAACATCCAAATACATCATTCAATTAAATACCAAATTTGTTTAACTATTAATTACTGTAATAAACATCTAAACACAACATTCAATTAAATATCAAATTTGTTTGATTATCAAATTTTGTAAATAAATTAAATGTATAAAAAATTACAATTTAAAAAAATTCAAAACATACGGATTGCCAATCCATATGTTTTGAAAAAAAAATACGCACCTCTTCTTCTTTGACGAAGAAAAATCGTCAAACTTCACCGTATATTTGTAAACAACGCACGTACACTGCCGGCGACAACAAACGCTCACAAAAGGATGCTAACAGAAACAAGTTACACTAAGAGAGTGTGATTTTATGAAGAAAAAAAGTTCCTGCAGAAATGAAAAACCTAACTACTATTTATAACTGAAAATACCCATAAGGACATTTTTGGTATTTTGGAAAACTGTTGGGTGCCCCAAGCAGTTCCCATAAGGTTTTAGGAAGGAACTCAATTATTATCTATAACTATTAATAATGAGATTTATCCTATTTGGTGTACATATTTCATTGGATAATTTTATCCTTAAATCACTTCTTAAATTTCAAATTTTCCTTCTAACTTACATTAACTTTCTACTATTTTTATATTATTATTTTTTTATTCGGTTATTTTTTTATTAACTTTATTTAACTTCTATTTTTTTATTATTTAAAAAATTTAGAGTTAAGGTCTTCCCCTAGTAATAATAAAAAAAATCAACTAAGGAACTCAGTTTTAATGCGGAATTAGATTTTGTGGGACAATTTTCTAGTGTTTTAATTAATTTTAATGTGCTATATTGGAATCTTTTATGTCATTATTTTTTAATGAGAAAAATATGTACTAAACTGGTGATGGAGTTAAGTTTTTTTCACTACCGTCCAATAAGATTATCACGATAAATTTATTAATTATTATAATAATTATTTTAAAAGTCACGTTAATTTATATAAAATCTTTTATATTATCAGGTATAACTATTAAAATCTTTTTTTTTAATTAGTATTGATATTGTCATTCAATTCCTTGATTAATTATTTTGGTAGGCACTTAATTTATTGAAAATTATAAGCGTACGCTCCATTTTGGAGTGGATTCGAAGTGGAGGGAAAAGAGATATGAAGAGAAAATGATAAATATAACATATGATGTGATGAAAGAAATAAAGATAAAGAAAGAAAAATACAATGAGAGTAAATTGTAAGAGAGTAAGATATACAAATATTACCCTAATTTATTAGAGTTTAAGATGTGATATGAAAGTGGGAAAAAATGTCGTATGAAGGAAGTATTTAAGAAGATATATGTTGGGGCGAATTTAAAGAAAAAAAGCATACAATGTGTATAAGAACCATGTAGGAAAGTTTTTTTTAGCTCCATTCACCAAAAAATTATGTTTGGCTCCTAGAAGTTTGTCAAAAGAAAAAAGAAAAAGAAAACGAACGACACACTTATTTGGCATGAGATCCTGTCATGAATAATAGCAATCATTATTAATTTATTATTCATTATCTTTCTTCTTGACCAACTTATTTGGTAAGATATGAGAAAAAGTTAAAAAAAATATAAACTCTGGAATCTGGATCGATCATCCAAAGGTTTTCATTAATTTTGATTAAGTTATTAAGAAATTATAACTATTGATTAGGGTCCATTTGATACATGTTAAAATGAGTTAGGCTTGGACCATTTATTCAATCTTCATGTTATTTTGGGTAAATCCTATTTCTTAAACTATCGAGATGTAAACATTACCATTATCATATAGGAGAGACATGAGGACTATCACAATTTCTTCAGATAACATGTCATTTGAAGTCAAACGTTTAAATGAACTAAACATAAGGATGGAATTTTGGTAATCGTAACACTGATAATGAATTTACGTATCTTTACTTCCAAATGACTATAGTGAGAGATTGAGAGCACTTCACACAAGTTTGATTTGTAATTTAGCATATGTTGAACACAACAAACCAATGTATTTACCATTTAGAGCTGTTTCAGATTGTTTCTACCTCATGCAAATCAACCATTAAGTTCATAATAGGGGCAAAGGATAATTTATAAACAAGTGGGGGAAATGAAAAAATGAGGGCTTAAGATAGCTACATTTTCAGACAAATTAAATAGCTTCAACTAGCAGATGCCTAGACTTTCTATAAACTTTCTCAGAAGTTCATGTCGCCAATGAGACAAATCCTATAACTGGTTTTCTGCACACGAGTTAGAAAAATCACATTTACCAATGGAATTATCAAACACTAATATAACACATATACAAAGAATATGTAATTTTTTTCGGGTATGTAGCTGTAGCATGTGCCCCACACTTTTTGGTGTTAAGCTACGAACAATGAACCCTCTTTAGTATGCAATTGCAATCCTCCAACGCAGGCTTCAGGCATCTAACATCCAAGCCACTAAGATAACCAACTCCAACTCCAACTCAAGATCATTTGAATGCTTCAAACACTAAAACTCAAACCTGCCCAAAACTTGCTCCGTGGAGAGATTCCGCAAATGATATATTTCATTTCACGCACAATAGGCGGTGCAAGAAAAATGAGTAACTGAGTGAGCATGGCATGAGGTTACAGAAAGTAATTACTTTACACTCAAACCACCACAGCTTGACCAGTAATTTCATCATGAAGCTGAAGCGAGCCATCTTTCATCAAATTTAGGCTCAAACTCTTGAATCTCTCCCTTGAATATTGCCTGGATGCTTTTCTCCAGTCAGTTCCAGTTTTCATCATTGCCACAAACTCCTCATAACTGATGCAACCATCCTGTGAAGTGAAAACAGAAAAACGTTGGAACAACACGTAAAGAAGCAAGCAGGACGTGCACATAAGATGGTAAAGGCAAGTAACATGAGAGGCAGCAAATAATTGTAATTTTCACTGAAATTTCAAACTTTGCACAAATATACTAAGAATCTGCATAATGGAAAACTAGAAACAAGTAAACAACAAGTAATTAGCATAAAATTCAAACCTTGTCAGTGTCAACTTCCCGCATGATGTCATTCAATACATCAGCATCAGTTTCTCCTGACTCATCTGCTAATGCTTCCTCTAGCTCACCTAACTCAATATACCCACTCCCATCTTTGTCAAAAAACTTGAATGCTTTGTGGAAATGCTCATCATTCTCCATTTTTTGCAAGTGAATTGTAACAGCTACAAACTCTCCATAGTCAAGTACTCCATTCCCATCAACATCAGCCTATGTAATTCAAAACAAAGGAAACCATTCTAGAATCATAAATTTGTGTTAAAAATACACTTAACAAGTCCAAGATCAGGGTATGCATAGCAATTCAATTTATTTTCCTTTTAGATATATGAATCTCACTTCAAATAAAAGTAAGAGTGTTCCACTAACTTTATACAAAAATAGGAAGTGTTTTTAATAAACTGGTGCCACTTTCCTCTAGCAATGCCTAAAACAACAATCTCCACAAGAGACAAAAAATGTGATATACCAAGTAGGCAAATATTACCACAACAAAAGGTGATCTTCATAATCGATATAACCTTTAGCATCATTTTTTTAAATACTAATTAATAATAACCAAATATTACCATAAACCAAAGGTCCCTATAAGTAAATTTAGATATAATATACAGCACACAATTGGGTTAAATGTGGCATCTAATATTATATGATCTCAACACAACATCCAAAATGGCAAGACAAGATACATTTGTCATGCGCATGCCACATTCATATGTAATGGTGTATTCACGAGAGAGAGAAAAATCCTCATTACAGCAGAAAAATGCTTCCAAGAGCTCCATCAGATTGACTTAAGTCATAAACATAGTAATGATCAAAGAACTGATATTATTCGAAGTAATTACATTATCAATTATAAATGATATACAATTATAGAAATTTACCACTTCCATCAGCATCTTAATCTCCGGCTCAGCCAATTGTGAACCAACCTTCCTCAACCCAGCCTTCAGTTCCTCAAATGTTACTCTGCCATCTTTGTCAGTATCCATCAATGTAAACATGTCTTTGATTATTTCTACCTCTTCAACAGATAAATGTTCTGCAATTACCTGTATCATCCATTCAAAGAAACCTAAATCACTAACTTTTCAACTTAATACTTTAATCACACAAAGATTTGAGTCAGCAATCCAGCATAAACCACAATAGATGCTAACCCGCAGAGCTTTCTTTTTGAATCTATTCATCACAGAAAACTGCTTAAGCCTTGACCTCACAATATCTCCTAATGGAACATTTGGAGCTTTCTTTGCATTTTGCAGCCAGGGATGTTCTGTAAACATAATTAAAGATGGTAAATATTCACATGACTTTCTTCATAAGATAGACCTAACATAAAGTCCTGTCTCCCAACCCATGTCATAGGGATTCAAATGTTTAACAATTTATTTTCCTTTTTGAGGAGAAGGGGAAAATGGGCAAAGGATCTGAGTGAGAATGAGAATATTCCTTTTAAAACAAAGAAACATGATATTAAGCACAGCAATTTCAAACTGTTGCGATATTCTGATTTTGAAGCCCATAAGAAAATCTATCTACTTGTCAAAACAACATCTTCTAAACACAACATAGACCATAAATACCACTGTTTTTATAAAACAATAAGAATAAGAATAATAACAATAATAATAATAGATGCCACTATTCAACTTCAAAAGAGTAAAAAATGTATTCCCTCCCCTCCCCCTCCCCTATCTGCCTTAGTAAGACAGAATGCATGAAGATTGTTACATTTTAAACCCAAAACAAATACAAAATGAACCCAACTTAGCTTATAAACAATAGTTGAAATCTATCTTGGGTGAAGTTATAGCTTGCTAACTAACCCAGGAGAAGCAACAAATAGGAGTATCTTATATATAAACCATAGATGAACAGTATGCTTGGTTGAGTTAGTGGAAAGTTGGTATGTGGAAAATATATGACTGACTGAACATAATTTTCAACTAAAGTTAGTGCTATGACCTTGAAAAATGAATATTTTATTTTCCACCTTCTCGTATTTTAGTCATATCAAGAAAGTGAGAAGTGGTTTTCATTCCAAATTCCCCACCTTCCCAGTTTCCACCTACTCAACCAAGCAACCCCTAATTGTATTGCACCAAACAATTAATCCTACACTTCACCCACTAATCCCACCACAAAGAAAAATTTCCTCAAACATTATAGCTACCTATTCTGGAACAGAGCTATGCATAACTAAGATTTTAAGGAATTTAACTTTTTTCTTATATCCCTCTTCGTTGTAAGGGGCTTTCTGCTGACAAATTTCGTCCACACATTTAAAGTCCTATTACACTCACGATGCAAGAATCTGGCACAAAGAAGAAAACTAATGTTTATGTGGCATCCCTTACAGATCCGGTACTGATGTACCAAAAATGATAGGGATACCTGTCAGATCATTTATTGAGAGCCTACAAAACATACTGAAATTTGAAACAAACTCAGTTATCATACTTCTGCATTAAAGCCAATTCCAATGAAACCAAAATCAACACAAAGATTAACATATAGTGGAACAATTCTACAGAAGGAAAAAAAAAAGAAGCTATAACAACAAAATTTCCCTTGTTACAAAATCCAACATCTTGCTACCTAGTGAGTAAACAGTAGTACACTACACCACACGGCCACACAGTTTTTTTCAACAGATGTTAGTTATTAGTATTGGCAATTTTTGTTACCACAAGACCACACAGTAGAGTGAATGACTTACCAAGCACCTGTTCCGCTGTCAAGCGCTTTTTAGGATCCGGCTCCAACATTCGCCGCACAAGGCTCTTGGCACTCTCCGATATCTGTGGCCAAGGTTCCCTCTTGAAGTCAATCACACCTCTTAAGATCGCCAAAGCCACACCTTGCTCGGTCTCTGCAACATCCAAAAACCACACCAAAACCTCAACTTCAAATCAAATCTAAACACAACCAAACTCATCCAGAACAACAAAAGAAACACAAAAGCTTACCTGCCCAAAACGGAGGAACACCACACAACAAAATATAAAGAATCACCCCAGCACTCCACACATCAACCTCCGGCCCGTAATTCCGCTTCAAAACCTCTGGCGCCATATAGTAAGGACTCCCAACAATCTCCACAAACCTCTCCCCTAAAAAAAGAAACCCACAACAAAATTTTTAAAAATAAAATTAAAACAAATTAAACATTATCCGCCTCTGACAGAATTGTCTTGTCTTTTTTATTTGATCCTTCTCTAACAGAATTGTCTTGTCTTTTTATATTAGGTTAATGATTAGTTTTTGTTAGCAGGAGCAATCGAACCTCCACAACCTTTTCCTCTTTTCTTTCTTTCTTAACCATCCAACCAATCTCACATATCTCCATAAATGTCTTGTCTTGTCTTACCTGGCTTGAAGAAGACGGAGAGGCCGAAATCGATGGCCTTGAGAGCGGAATTCTCTTTCTTGTTAGCGAAGAGGAAATTCTCGGGCTTGAGGTCCCTGTGCATGACCCCATTGCTGTGGCACATCCTGACAACCTCGGCGATGGTGCGTGCCACGGAAGCGGCGGCGCGCTCGCTGTAGTGACCGCGGGCGACAATCCGGTCGAAGAGCTCGCCTCCCTCGCAGAGCTCCATGACGAGGTGGACGTTCTCGTTGTCCTCGTAGGTTGCCTTCAGCTTCACTATGTTGGGGTGCTCCGGCAGCGTGGACATGATGGCGACCTCGCGGCGCACGTCTTCGATGTCCACGGCGGTTCGGAGCTTCCGCTTGGAAATCGACTTGCAGGCCAGGGCCTCCTTGGTCTCGCGGTCCGTGCAGAGGTAGGTGATGCCGAACTCGCCCCGGCCCAGTTCCCGGCCCAGTATGTACTTGTCGCTTATGCGCGTCCGGTGGCTCATTGGAATCACGTCCTTCAAGACCCGGATCGGAGCCGCCGACCGGGCCGGTTCGTCTGAGAACGGGTTCGGTTTTTTCTGGTTCTGCTCTTTCTTCCTACCACCGCGGTTCGTTTCATTAGACTTCTTGTTCCTGTTGTTGGTGCTGTCTTCTACGACATCAGCTTTCGCACAGGCGTTGCAGTTTCCCATAGTGAACTTTCTAGAGTATCAACGTGAGTCTCTCTTTCTCTGTTAAGTGTTTAGGGTTTACTGTGAAGTGGCTCGTCGTGTGATGCCGCCGGTGGGTTCTGATTTCTCCGGCGGAACGAAGAAGAGAGAGAGGAAAAGTGTGAGAGAGAATAGTTTGGTTGAGAAAACAAAAATAAAAATGGCCCCTTGGGAATTAAGTAATAATAAATCGGCAATTAAAAATATACCAATAGAGTTATCATTCCTTGCACCTCAAATTTGTATCCTAAATTTTTCTAAAAGGAATATCCTAAAGTTCAATGTAGCTGTTCGGTGCTATTCCTTAAAGTAATAGCGTTAATACATGCGACATGAGCTTCTTTTATTATTATTATTATTATATGTTATTGATATAAAATATTTTTTAATTTTTTTGATAATTCATTTTTATGATAAAATTTATCTAAATTATCTTTAATGGATTTTCTCATTTATATCATATTTTTTATATATAAGACTTAAATTTTAAATTGTACTTTAAATCAGTAAATTTAATATCACTCAAAATAATAATTTATTGGTTTTTTATTTTTTATATACTTTTATATAAGACATTAAATATATTTCGCCGAATATCTTTATGGAGCGAGAAATATTATTGTAGTACTGTTTTAACACATTCTTTTATATGTATTTTTTATTGTTAACTAAAATTTATTGGACATCATAAATAATTTTGTGACGTACTTCTTATTTTATAAGCTGCATTCATAATTTTTTTAGTTTCTAATAAGTTTTGGCGTGTTAGAAAATATTTTTAAATTATACTATTAAATAACAGTATTCATATTTTCTCCTACACACATATTTACTTGTTTTTTTCAAGTGAAATATCATTTACGCACTTTTATAATTTTATTACACGACTATAGACTATAATAAAATTAGTTTGTTTTATATCAGTAATGTTTGGTTCCAAAATAGGAATTGTTTTGAAAATTAATTCTAAATTGTTGAATTGACTTTTCATAAAGTAGAAAATTTCACGCTGAGTAATGATATAATTTCTTACAAGTTTTCTTATTATTTTATAAAAAATGTTAAATGAGAAATAAATATATTTTGGAATTATTATTTTGAATTTTTTTCTATGATAATTAATTTAATTAAAAAAAATGTGTATATTGTGTTATTTATATAGAAATAATTTTCAATTAATTTGTAAAGAAATATTTTTTTCATTATAAATTGATTAATTTAATATTTCTTTTGAAAAATAATTTTTAGTTTCTATGAAAATTAGTTTTACTAAATTCTAAATTAAATGGGACCGACAGTAAGTCTTATCAAGATTTTTTTTTATACTATAGTCTAATTTTATCATTTTATTGGTAAGAAGTGTAAATGATAATTGACGTATGAAAATGTTTTTTTTTAAATAGTATCTTGTTCTATTGTAATTGAATAATTCATATTATATACATATTCAATAATTGTATAATTTATTTTATGCACGCATTTTATATAATCGGTACCGGCCAGTATGTTTTTCTTATTTTCTTAATTAGAAAATGCAAAAGACATTGATTTCGGCGTTATAAGTTATAATTTTTTATTATTGGATTATTTTCAAATTGATATAGAGGTAGTCAAATTCACCACCAACCTCTCATTGCTTGAATAATTGCGTTGGTCTTTGACATTGGGATATTTGTTTTGATTTTAATTTAAACGAAAGGCAAAAATAAATAATTAGAGCTTTCGATGGCGACAAAATATTTACGATGTTTCGTACTTTTGGCAGGGTCATATTTACTATTTATTATTTTCTTTTATATGTTTCTAGTACAGCTGTACAAGTAAGGAACGTTATCTGCTACGAGCTAAATACGAAAAGAAACTTCTATTTCAACTCATTATGTCTTTCTCATAATAAATCACCCTGTAAGTATCGAAGAAAATTAACTATTATCCTTCTAAAACAATCTTCACCTTGATCATTAGAATTTAGAGCTTGAGCTGGTATGAACTTTTGACTCGACTTAGCTCATGCTTTTGTGGTCCTTTAGAATTCGATCAATATATTATTTTGATTTTAGTTGACGGATTACTTCTTCTTCAATTAGTTATCTTGTTTTAGTTTAGTAATTAGGATTTTAGATCTCCAATGGAATTGAGATATTTTTATAAGATTTAATCTTTTGAGTACATTATAGACTAATAATCAAACTGATGGATGAATTACTTAACAAACTACTCCTTTAGTCTCATAAAATAAGTAATTTATTTTACACATTAAAAAAAATAATTTTACAAAATTAAATTTATATTACGATTTACGATTAATTCATTTATATATTTTGTTGTCATCATTAATATTATAAAGAATACGAGTTAAAAAAATTAATTAATATTATATTAAAAAATTAAAATAATAATTATTTCGGGATAATTTTTTTTCTTACACAATAATTAGAATAAGACAAAAGTAATATTTTTTACATTAAATTATTTTTGTTCTCTAACAATATTACCATGTTTTAAGCCTCTTGTTTTTTAAAAGTTACGATTTGGGTTTTGTAGTTTCGATCTTTTTCATATTTCCTGTAACTTGTTTGTCATTTTTTAGTAGTTTTGTTTATTGAGTATTACTTTTTATTTTTTTCAGTCCTTTTAAATACTATTGTTTTTATTTTATTTTTAAAAAATTAAAAATTTCTAATTTTTTAAAATCACACTTCACAAACAGAACAAATTGAATTGGTATTAAGTATTCGATGTTGACTTTAAATGGTTTGAGATGCTTTCGTGGTGGTTCATTCTTTAGTCACAATTGAATATTGATAGAGAGGAGTTAGGGCAAATGTAAAGGTATTTTAACACTCAAGTCAACAATAATTTTGGTAAAGTAATGGTAAAGATAAAAAAATACATATCCAACATTGTTGACAATGGTCATATTTATAGCAAAACCATGAGATGGATGGTGTGGGGTCAAGGTCCTATGCGGGAGTCTTTCTTGTTGAAGAGTAAAACATTATTAGTTATTTTAGGTCAAGGTATGCTCCATTACTCTATGGTACTTCTTCTAATTTGCCTTGTAGCTAAGTCACTCGTAGTGAACTTCAGTCTAAGAATTCTTGGGCTATCAATGTTTCTAGTCGAGGTTATCCAATTTATTTAGTTGTGCCTCTGGAGTTTAATCTAAAACGTACACAAATGAAAGTCTAAGAGAATGATTTTCTTATAAGACTAGACAAAAATTAGAAATTGTTGTTTGCATTCTCCCTCGTTGCTAATACATTCTTTTTTTCTTCAAAAATACTCCAAAAAACACATTTTCTTTCATCTATCTTCATAAGTTTCTCTTTGATGAAAACAAAACTTCTCCACCACAATTACTATGTTGCGTTGATGGTGATGAAGTAAACATAGTTTCCCTTTCTGTGGGAGGCTTGTGGTTTGATTCAAAATTAATATTAGTGTTCTTCAAATATGATAGCCAAAGGGAGGGTGCTAATGTTAGTTTGCATTACGAGAATTCAAAAAGATTGGTGTCGTTGTGAATCAAATTTGTGCTTTCTAGTTGACATCACTAACTATAGGAGTGGACCGAGCATACATTGGGAAACAATATAAGCCGCACTCCAAGGATTGAGGCAGTCGATGTGGGACTTGGGTATTTCCCAATACACCCCCTTCACGCCCAGCACTTATTGGGCTTGGTGCGTGAACTACAAATGGTGGGTACTCGTCGCAGCGGAAGCGAATGCGAGGTCCCAGGGTCAGAGTCTGCTCTGATACCATGTTAGATTTCATCTTAAAACCAATTGGCATTAAGTGAAGTTGTCCAACAGGTATATAAGCTGCACTCCAAGGATTGAGGCAGCCGATGTGGGACTTGGGTATTTTCCCAATATAGATAGGTGTATAAGGGTTGTGATGATGGAGTTGCTTTGTTTATTCGAAATTGCAGCACATGAGAAACAAAATATTTGGATACTACTAAATTGAGAGAGATTTCTTATTATCTTTACACCAATTTTTATAATGAGGTTGATGACAATTCTGAAATGCGAAGGGGAGCAATTACCAAAAGAACAGTGTTATCATCACATTTTCTAGGACAATCCTTTTTAACATATATTATACTAATATTATTAAATTATAAGAGAAAGAATCATTAAATAAGATGTGAAGCCTATAATTTATTATATTTTTAAAAAAAAATTAACTAATAAAAAATAGTGTGTTTAAAAAAGTGTATGCGTGGTACATTTCTCTTTTCAAAATGCAACATGAATGGGCGTGTACCGAGGGTATATTTTTTAAGAAAAAAAGGAAGTATATTAATAGGATTTAAGAATTAAAAGAAGAAAATATTTATTATAAAAATTATATGAGAATACAAAATAAGTCATGAATAATACAATTGTACATCCCAATAAAAAAAATTCTTCTTATCCTTAACCAATATCCTAAGGATAATAGTTAGTATTTATCATATTAATAATGATGTGGAAGAATTTTTTTGGGGGGTTATTTTTTAAGAGAAAAAAGAAAGTGTATTAATATAAAAGGGAGTGGAAATAAAATTTGTCTAACATTTTCTAAAAATAAAGTATCAATTAGAAAAATCATAGAGACCAATTTTTTTTTTGTCATTTTTATGTAGATTTTAATTGTGGTTGTTTTATACCTTTTCTTTTTAACTTTTGTGAAGATTTAGGGTTAGTTGGTTTATGTTTTAAGATTATTTTAAAAACTTATTTATTTATCTTTTATACCTTTTATACAACCAAAGTAGGATTTATTTATTTATTTATAATTATACACATAAAATATACCTTTTTATTGCAGTTATTTATATTTTCATTTTTATTGGGTACTAAATTAAAAGCTTGAACAAATGTGTTTTGTCTTAACTTATCTTAGAATTGTCTTTTTCTTAAAAAAGGAAGTGTAGAAAAATAAAATTTAAGAAAAATAATTTTTTTTAAAAAAAAGTTAATCAAGAAAAGTTAAAAAAAAAAACTGTAGAAAAAGTTAACTTTTTATGAGCTTTTACCTCTATTTCTCTTTTTTTTTTCAAATTACAAAATTGAAGGACGCACTACTTCAAAAAATTCACTTAATAAGTAATTTCTATATTAATATATTTTTTATTTTCTATTTTTATATTATTAAAAAGTAATTTAATTAAATACATTCACAATGTAAAGTTTTTCAAATTACTATTAAATCTTAAATTGAGATATTAATTAAAATTGTTGACTTTTTATGATTTTACTTTAAAAATTATATTTTGATTGATGATTAATTTTTTGATTTTTTTAAATCTTTTATGTTATTTAATTAATTAATGTCTTTAGAATATAAATATACATGTTTTTTATATAAAAAAAATGCCATTAAAGATTATGCTGACTGTGCCAACAACCTCGAGAATAGGATAAAAGTTTGTATGATTCTGTTTCCACGCGGAAGGTCTTTCGCTGGCAGCAATAAAACGACAGCACCTCTGTGCCCACCAATAATGTTGACCTTTGACCATTTTCATTTTTTTCATACATGTATTTTTTCTCGAGAAAAAAGAATTAATATACATCTAAAAAGCAAAAAAAAAAAAAATACCATAGAAAAAAAAGGTGGGAAAAGGAATGCTCTTTCATACGTCAGTTGTTGAAGTTGTTCAACGGTGGAAGGGTTACGTTAGGAATATTTTGACTTCATTGCCCAACCATACATGAAGGGTCCAAGAGAAGGGTAGTAACTAGTAAATAATGTAAACTTAACAACTGTTGATCAACCATTCCTAAGTTGAAGGGTAAAATTAAATTAAAAAATAATTAAAATATAAAATACGTTAAATTTATGAGGAAAAAAACTAATAAAAATATATAATTATATATAAAAACTAATAAAATCTAATATAGAATATATTTATAGTAAGAAAATAAGTTATTTATAAATAGATGTTAATTATTTAAATAAAGCATAAAATTTTAATGGTTATAACATGATCAATAATTTTTTATAATTATTAATTACTTTAAAAGGGAAGTTTCATATTATGTTTTTTTAACTTAAAAAAATTTAGAACATAATCTTTAAATTTCTGTATGTAAATAAAATTCAAGTGATCTTTATTTCTGATTGACAAATTTTATTAATGAATTTACATCTTATTAAAAAAAGGATATTTTTTTTCAAAAATAATTTTCATCCAAGTTGAACACAAACAATATGTAAGTTTCGCAAAGGCTAAGCAACACTTTTTTTGTCTAGACGACAGAGAATGACAGATGCACTTGCATTTTGTTCCCACACGTAATTTTTTTTAGTACTTAAAATTTATTTAATAAAAAAATTATCCACACAAAATAATAGGTATTACCCCATAACACAATTGTTTTTTTTTAAGAGATAAAAAAAGAGAATATTTTGATATGTGTAGAAATAATTGTAATTCATAGAAATTTAGGCATTTTGGAATTTTTTGTTATAAGATTTTGTATTTCATAAAAAGCTTATAATATTATTTTTAAGAAAATATCATGAACTATTTTCATGTCCCACTAAATAATTTTTTTGGATCTACCACTAAAGATAAATATTCTTGATTGGAGGCAACATGTTCGAATCAAATGAAATTATTATAGGTGATAAAGTTCTCTTTCTAAGTATTTAATGTAATTTTATATTCATAATTCAAACTCGAAATCACTAATTAAATTAGAATAATATATACTACGTCAGTTAATATAGGATTAGACTACATATGATTAAACTAACTGTATTTACCAAAATCTGGAATTAGAACACGTCAAGGTGAACATGGTCAAAGTGGACTCCCAGACTTCACACGACGGTTTAGAGAGACCCATTTGTTAAGAGGACAAAATGAAGACCTACAAAACAAAAGACTCTATGCTTAAGTAAATATATGAATTAGAACATAAAACAAGTATATACTTAAATGTAGGCTGAGGTGAGCAATAGAGAGAGATATCACTACTAGAAAAGCTTATTCTACGTCGATTAAAAGACATTTTCTACGATGGTTATTAACCATCGTCGTAGGCAACTTCGTAAAAAGTTTTTTACTTTTTACGACGGTTTCATAAAAACTGTCTTAGAAAGTCTACTATTCTAAAATGATTTTTAGCTAAAAATCATCTTAAAGGAATATCTTTTTAACACGATTCTTAGTTGAAAATCATCTTTGAAGGATAGATTTTTTAAGACGATCTTTTTAGATAACCGTCTTAGAATATGTGTTTTTTTATAAAAAAATTAAAATATGTCTGAGGATTTTAAGACAATTTTTTAAATAATCGTGTTAGAATGTATTTTTTTAAAAAAAATTAAAATATATTAGAGGATTTTAAGAAAGTTTTCTGAGAAAACCGTATACATTCTAAGACGATTTTTTAGAGAACCGTCTTAGAATGTGTTTTTTTTTAAAAAAATTAAAAATTTCATATACATTTCTTGCCATAAATCTCATATTTCTATTCCCAGCCACATCTTATTTCAATTTCATATATTCTGAAATAATAATAATAGAACTAATAACAATAATAATTTACAACATATACATTTTGTCATATAATTTGAACATATATCTATTACTTTTCATATACCTACAATTTCATATAATTTCAACATATACCTATTGCTTTTCATGCATTCTGTCAAAGCATGCAACTTGAGTTGAGTTAGCCATAAACACATATTTCCAAAAGGGAATGGGTTGGATATCGTGTAGTTTCAAAATGAATTGTAGGGTGTGAACTTACAATTTCTACCACATATAAAAAATTATATTAAATATAGTTTAAAGAAATAAATTTATTATTTGATATAAAATCAAAGGATGCAATGAAGATAAAATTTTAGAAGATGAAATGAAGATCAGGATGAAGCACCAAAACTGATAGTAACAGGCGTAACTAGCAAAGGCAGTGCCTCCGATGAAAGCGTCGACGAGGGCGTATTTGAGGATGTTCTCGCGGTTGGGAGAGACGGCGGAAGCAAAAGTGGCATTGGTGCAGAGGAATGGAGAAGAGGGCACACACGCTAGGGATTTAAAAGGGGAAGTGGTGACAATTTTGTAATTAGAGAAAATTAAAACTACAACGGTTTTACATAAAACTTTCATAGTTTTAATTTCATCTAATTAGAGTATTGTCACCACGTCACATTTAGAAAGTGCGTTGTAAAAAATAAGTTTTTTAGTAGTGTATGCACAAGCATGTTTGCTCATGCGCCAGTGTGTGTGTGATGTGTTGAGAGTTTGATGAAACTTGATATTTATAGGAGTGAAGCATAGTTGTGAGTCAATGTTTACAATGACTGTTATAGCCTTTGTAGATAATTTTTGGCTTATAAATAATAGCTAGTAGCTTGTAGATAATGTTAGAGATAAACTATAACTTAGAAATGAAATCTAAAAAATAATTGTACCTTATAAATAACGTGTGGTTTTGTAAATAACTAACTACTTGCCAATAGATGAAGAGATTCAAATATATTCAAATATTAATATGTTAGAGATAACCTGCCAGTTAGGGAGTCTCGCTGTTAAGGGTCAAGTGTCCGTGCTCTTGTTTCAGGGTTGACGTTGAGGATTAACACGTGTCTCAGAATGTCATGTAAGATGTCACATGTATTTTGTGGATCATAGGTAGTACACTAATATATCATCCAAAGATTGATGATGATTAATTTTTATAAATTTTTTAAGTTAAATGATTGAAAACGTTTTCTTACAAGTTCTACTTACTCTCGTGATTGATGCAAAAGAACTAAAGAAAAAGGTTAAGAAACCACACAATTTTAATATGATTTGTTTTATCATCTTATACTACGCCCTTGACAACCATTAAAACACATATTTATAAGAATCCCTTTTCCTTACATCAAAAAGTGTTCATTTTTATCACTTGTCTGTTGAGACAACACTCGAGTATTATTTTAACAAGTCACTTTATGCTAAAACAACATGCATGCTTAAAAAAAAAAAAACCCTACACTATTGTATGTGTAAGCACAATTACAATATATGAATATATGATGATAGTCTACTCACTTAATCAGTATTTACACAACTTAGAAGTTTTGCAAATTTCGATAAAAAAAAGAAAGAAGTTTTGCAAATGATTGAAATTAAATGATTACACTATTGTATGTATAAGCACAATTACAATATATGATGATAGTCTACTCAATTAATATTTACACAACTCAGAAGTTTTGCAAATTTCCATAAAAAGAAAAAGAAGTTTTGCAAATGATTGAAATTAAATGATACAATAAATCTCAATTTGCTCAAATTTGTAACCTGTTGAACTCTAGGGATTTTATAAATGACCTGAGAAAATAGTCATTGGGAAAGCTTTCTCCTTCATAAAATGAACATTGAAATGCATCAATTATTGCATTAAATGCCTTTCTCATTTTGTTGGAAAAATGATGAAAATAAAACAAAATTCTATCTTCTCTTTTTATAGTTTTTAATGCCACAGGTAAAGGTTTCAATTCTAATACCAATTTGTTTGACTTCTTTGAACACACGTGTGTTGTTTGATTTTGTTTTTGTATCGATCCATTCATTGAGTCTTAAGAGTTAGTAAACTTGGATAAGACATATAACTTAGCTTGGGCAAAAGCCTTCGAGACAACTCCCTAGCTTGGCCAAGGTGAGAACGTCTCATGAAAACTAGGAACGAACACATGTAGGATGCGTGATCCCAACCTGGGTCATGTCATACCTTTGATTGAAAGAGTTTGAATTGGCGCTTTCTCCTTAGTACCGTGATAGTATATATAATGTACAAGAGTATTAATTAGCCTAAAAAGTAAGAAAGTAAGAAACCAATTAGCTAAAAATATAGACAGAATATACATAAAATTAATTACATAATCAAAATAAAAGATATGCACAAATATAAAATATATGTATCATATATTCTAACATAGATAACAATTGTGTAACTGATTTTCCTGCCTAAACTGGTCATTGGTATGAATACTAACTAACTCATTTTATTACTCCATCTTAAGCTTTTTGCTGACTTGGGTGTCGAAGTTTATGAAGACACTTCAATGCTGTCCAATTCCAGGCTAGGAATTCTTCCCGAATCTGATCTTTTTCACATGAACCGAACATAACTGAAATACTAGTTTGTACCTCTGTACCTTGCCCTTCTTTTTTTTCTTTTGGGAAAACAAATATTCCTACAGCAAGGATACAAGAGAGTTGCACACTTGAAGCAAATAATGCATACCAATCCGATTGTACGATTGTCGAGCAATGGACCCTTTTGCATTGTAGTTCAAGGCATCCAATATGGCATTCGTATATCATCCAGCTAATGGTGGGTACGACAGACGAAAAGAATACCTTAATGCCAAATGGTTTCATGATCGATTTCCCGATGTTCAAATGGGTCAGCATTTTGGTTACCTTTCACGTCCAAATTTCATGATTGGCTTTTACAAGTGTTCTTGGCATATGTTTGGAAGTTAAGTTTTTTAAAAAGAAACAATCTTTTATTTTTTTAATTTAAAAGAGTTATATAATATTTATCATGAAAAATATTAGGATCTTAAACTGAAGTTAATTTCTTATTTTTTTTTCAAAAAAAATATATCAAAGTATTTAAAAAAACATTATTTTTCATTTATTCTCTTTTTCTTAAAAGAAGCCATTAGTTTACGAGTAAACTATTCAGCATTCACAGTTGAGTTTGCATTTTGCTCATATTCTCCAGCTCTTGATCTTACGTTCAGTAGTTTGCTATTTCTGTTGGCAGTTTTTTTTTTTTTTTTCTGTTTCATAACTTTGCATATGGGCCGGTACTCCTTGTACCATCTTATATGATGTTTTCTTTGATTGATAAAAAAAAAAAACAGTTGAGTTTGCATCAACTTTTTTAGATAAAAAGAAGAAATTTAGTTCGAACATAAAAATAAATTTGATTAATTTTTTTAAAAAATGATTAAATTCAATTAAATGCAATTTAATTTGATTTTATATATATATATATATATATATATATCATTATTTTGTAAATATTATTTGGACTATATCCAGTTAAACTAGAAAGTTGAAAAAATAATTTATTAAATTACAAGTATTTAATAAAAATAATTGTTAAAGTAATTAAAAAATATAAAATGACATAATAATAATAAAATCATAATTTAATAATAAAATTATAATTTATTTAAAAAGAATACTCAAGAAATTTAATAAATATATTAAGAATAATATATATATATATATATATATATATATATATATATATATATATATATATATATATATAAAGTTAGAAAAGCTAATCTTTTAAAAGATGTTAAAAAACCATTAAAAACTTGTTTACAGAATGGTTAAATAAACTTTTCAATTAATAAAAAAAAATTATAAACTAACTAAAATATCTTATTAAACATAACCTTAAAATATTATATTAGCACATTAAAATTATTCCACAAATAGAACCAAAATATTTCGAATTTACACTTACGACTTAGTACAGATTATTTAAGTCCTCACCATAACCTAATTTTAGTGACTTGTGACATGATTACCGAAAATCAAGCCACACACTCACTAATAATATTTTCCTTTTCCTAAATGTAAATTCTAAAGTACATCAAAACAACATGAATAATTGAATCCATCGTCACTTTTTTAAAAACTTTAAGAACAATAATACCACAACATATTTGTGGGTCAACAAGAATTTTTTTTATAAGTAATTATTAATTCATTAATTTTTGTTAGCATAAGAAATCGAATATGTGAGATTTCCCTCATTTTTTTCTTCCTTAACCATTCAATTAACAAAAATTGACAAAACTTAAATAATCAAATTGCATTCGCACCAAAAAAGAAAAATGAAAAAAAAACTTTAATCCTCTACTGTAAATCATCCGTAAGTATTATAACGATTTATCATCAAAATTTGTAATATGTCTTCATTTTTCAATGGGCAGCTTCATTTATTAAATTGCTTAAAAGAATCATGTTTATAATTGGAACCTTCGATCTGGATTACTGAAAACCGAGGTGGGAAAGGAAAGGAGCTGGAGTTTGAAAAATTGGGTTTGGCGTCTGGTTTGGGAAAGCTTGAATTGTTGACGCGGTCAACATGGAGAGCTGAAGTCTTAAAGTTGTATTTTATATCTAAACACTAAAAAGCAATAGAAATAGGATATTAAGTTATGACCCGTGTGAGGAAAATCTTAAGATTCTTCAAGGCCTATGTCAACAACAAATCATGATGATTTTTTTTCAACTAAAAAAAATAGAAAAGAGTTATAATATGATTAACGTTGAAACCAAATACAGGTAAAAAGAGTGAAAGACACGTTTGAAATTAAATCTACATTTTTGCATTTTAGACGACGACTTGTAGATGCAATTACATCTACACGTCAAACGTGGAACACAAATTTTTTCTTCTTTAAAGAATAGGGGAAGCTATCCCAATAAGCTCCCCCAATAAAATTGATCTTAATTTCCTAAATCAAACAGACAGTAACATATAAGCGCTTTGTATTAATTATGTAATGTTGAAATAAACATATATTAACGTTTCATTATGTAATTTAAGAACTTGATTATAATGGACTAAATGGTCAGAATATAGAAGAACTTGATCCAAGTTTAATTTCTGGAAAAATATTTTCTTTCAGAATATTCTTGAAAAAAATTATTAACAATACAATTTTTATTATTAATTGGAGTTCATGAAAAAAATAGAATTAAAAAAATGCACTAAATGACTGAGTTTTACATTAAAAATAATTATTTAATACATTATTTTATTGGTTAAAATTTATGTTAGAGAAGTGGATAGATCTCACAAATTAAGATAGGCTTCACTTTAGTGGGTCTGTTTTTTTTTATTTTTTTTCTTTTGCAAAAAGATAACTATTTTCATTTCATTTAAAAGAACATAGTGAATACTACTTGGAATTTGATAAAAAAAAAATTGGATGCCAACAAAAGACAATGATGCTCTAGCTAACAAGTGAGTATCACTATTGACTTGCCTTCTTACAAAATCACCAATGAGTTCGAAATAAATTATAAAATCTCCCTACACTCAGACAAGATAACTTAAACATTTGTTTTATTTCCATGACATTTTCTCAAGTCATCCACAAGAGACTTCTAATCAATCTCAATTGTTATATTTTGAACACCAAGTTCATGGATCCATAGAAGACCTTGTAAAAGTGCCCACAATTCTGCTTTTGTTGGTGTTGGATCTATATAGTTCCATTGAGCTCTCGCCTTTATAAATCTTCCATGCTCGTCACTAATACACATTCCAAGACCAAAACAAAGATTGTTCTTAAATATTGCAGCATCAATGTTAAGTTTGATCAAACATGAGTGAGGATTATACCTGATAAGTATTAGATAGGACGAGAAGATGCCTATGCAGACACCTGAAGTGACATGCCCTATGAATCCGAGTACCCCTTTTGGCCATATGCCTACATATTCCACACAACACGTCTAAGTCTTCAACATATACAGGTGGAGAGTATCATTCGGCCACGATTATCGTCAATAAACCTGCTTAAGGATAATTACCTGGTCTAAAACACCTAAATATGATTAAGAGGCATATGGTAATCAGAACATGTAGACCCATAAAACTAAGATCCAGTTAGGTTAGTATATAAATGGAAGATTCCCCTAGGTAAAAGGTCTTTTTTTACTTGAATATTCACTTGACATCCTTGATAGCTCTGAGCTGAATCCATACTTGAGCGTCAGAGTGCCTTTTGCAGGTACACCCTCCCCTCGCTCTTTCGGATTCATATGCATCGGAGACATCGACAAGTTACCATTAGAGAGACCTATCGGCACAACAGGAGATCCCTCGACACAGCAGAAGACCACTCACAAGAAGGGTAAGTGTCCAATCCATTAGTGACAATAACATTTTGGCGCCCACCATGGGATAGGGTAAGTTATATCCCAACCCAAAGAGATTATGGAAATAATGAGAATTGTAATGAATACAACAACAATAGAGCAATCGGCCAATCAGTAGAACGAAGAGATTCATGTAGAGGACCAGATCGGCTTGTCTTCAATAATGTGGGGATTACAAGCTCAGGTCTCAGAAATGTAAAGCCATCACACCAAAGAAGTCATCATCCTTCAGCACGAGAATGCCTATCTGCGGGAAGCTCACAGGTTGCGGCAGCTTGAGGCTAACTCACCTGAAGGAGAAAAAGCCAAGTCAACCACTACCGACTTACCTAGAGCTACTAATTTGAGTGTATGTCTGAACACTATTCCCCCGTCCCTCAACACTTTGGGAAGACAGTTGCTATAGTTCAAGAGCCCCTTTGTCCCTAAAATCATGGAGGTGTCTCTCACATCTAACTGGAAAAACTTGACCAATGAGAAATATGATGGTACCATAGACCCAGACAAACACCTAGATGTATACATCACCCAGGTAAGTCTATACACCATAGATGATGCAATCCTTTACTGGGTGTTCTTGAAGTCTCTTAAGTGACATGCCCTTCATTGATTCACGCGACTACCCCCAACTCTATGGATTCATTCGACACCTTGGCGGCCTATTTTGGAATACAGTTCGCCACTAGCCGACCTTGTTGGACAAGCGGTCTCAGAAATATTAAGAAGGGGGGGTTGAATTAAGATTTTGTTGACTATTCTTAATTAAAATTTTCCCTTTCTTTAGTATTCCCTAGATTCAATTATTTATTTGTTAACAAGTAACTGAAATAATAAATAAAGGAAAGTAACTTAAAGAAATATAAACACAACAGAAAGTAAAAAAGATTAGGGAAGAGGGAATGCAAAACTAGATTTATATTGGTTTGGCCACAACCCATGCTTACGTCTAGTCCCTAAGCAACCCGCTTGAGATTTCCACTATCCTTGTAAAATACTTTACAAGCAATGAACCACAAAGGAATCCCCTCCTTTGTGTTCAGTGATTACAACCAAGAAGTTATGTCCACTTCTTGCAATGAACCCCAAGGAACGTTGGTCCCTTGTGTCCAGTGATAACAACCAAGAAGTTGTACCTACTTCTTGCAATGAACCCAAAAGCGGTTAGTCTTTTGAGTCCAGTGATCAACCAAGAAGCAAATTCGCTTCTTGCAATGAATCCAAAAGCGGTTAGTCTTTTGAGTCCAGTGTTTAACCAAGAAGCAAATCCTGCTTCTTGCAATGAACCCAAGGAACGTTGGTCCCTTGTGTTCAGTGTTCAACCAAGAAGACCTTCTCTTAAAAACAGTCGCCAAGAGTAGGTCTCTTGAAAAACTTTTTGTAAGAATGGAGGAGAGGAAATAACACAAGTTTTTGCCCAATGAACTTTTCTTGACAAAGTAAGTGTTGAACAAAAACTCTTAGAAAGATGTTGTGAAATGAATGAATGAAATCAATTCTTAAAATTCGTGTCATGGTCACATATTTATAGCCATTTGATGGCTCTTGAAGAAACCATGTTAAAAGTTGTGTCATGGTCACATATTTATAGCCATTTGATGGCTCTTGAAGAAACCATGTTAAAAGTTGTGACTTTTGACGATTTCTTCAAAACTAGTCGCTTTAAAAGTTGTGACTCTTGGCAAATTCTTCAAAAACCAATCACTTTAAAAATTGTGACTCTTGGCAATTTATTTTTCAAAACCAGTCACTGGTAATCGATTACCATTATGGTGCAATCGCTTACACATCAACAGTTGTGACTCTTCATGTTTAGATTTGAAAACCAACGTTTAGAAATACTGGAAATCGATTACAAATATTGTGTAATCGATTACACAAGTTTGAAAATGTTTGATCACAAGTTGTGACTCTTGAAATTTGAAATTCAACGTTCAAAAACATTGGTAATTGATTACATGCCCATGGTAATCGATTACTACTTTGTAAAATAGTTATAAAACTGTTTTGGGCTTTTGGTAATCGATTACTGCCTTATGGTAATCGATTACCAGAGAGTAAAAACTCTGGTAAAAGATTTTTCTTTGAAAAATTCTTTTGGACAAATTGTGTTATTCAATCTTTTCTTTGAAAAATTATTTTTATACTTATCTTGATGCTTTTCTTGAGATTCTTGCATATCTTGAATCTTGATTCTTGATTGAATGACTCTTTGATTCTTGAAACTTGCTTGAATCTTGATTCTTGTCTTGAGTCTTTGGCATCATCAAAATAAACTTGGAAGCTTTGCTTCCACAGACCTCACCCCCTAACATCTGTGGCCCTCATCAACATCCGGTAGGAAAAGAGGGAACCATTGCAAACCTTCATGGAACACTTTGGAAAAGTTGCATTGAATATCCGAAAGCTTGACCCTGCAGTGGCTATGCACCATTTGATAACAGTGTTAAGGTCAGGAGCTTTTGCGAACATCCTATGCAAAAAGCCAGCATTTGACCTCAACGAACTTCGAATGAGGATGGCTAAGTACATGCAGATGCAAGAGTTGGCCAAGTATAGGAATCAGGTGTGGATGGATGCCGCATCGGCCAAAAAAAAATAATGATAAGCCCAACTTCAACAAAGCTCGCGACGACAAAAGGAGGTATCGAGCATCCCGAGAACTGCATTATGCTCACTACACTCCCCTTACCGCCAATAAATCTCATATCATGGATCAAACCTTGGTCGTAGACATTTTGACCATGTTGAAAAGAGCTAACACTCCATCAAAACCCGACTACTCAAAACATTGTTGATATCACCGCAATTGCAGTCACTCGACAAAGGAATGCAATGCCTTAAAAGAAAAAATAGAAGAACCCATCAAGCTTGGCCATATGAAGGAGTTCGTCCACAAGCCACAGTCATACAGGCCTAACAATCCATACAGACCAGAGTCAAGCCGAAGGAAGAACCGAGAACATGTAGGTCGTTCAGAGAGGTGAATGAGCCAAAGTTGCTTGAGGGAAAGAGAGAAAAGACCCCTTAATAAACCAAGGTGGGTAATAAACACCATCATCGGAGGTTTCGTTCAAGGAGGGGCCACCACATATGCAAAAAAAAGGCACCTACGACAAGTCTGGTCTGTCAATATGGTCTCCCAACACCGAGCACCCAACATGCCTCCCATAACCTTCATGTCAAATGACTTCAAGGCAATCAACCTAGGCCCACACTTCATACGATTTACTCCTCAATCGTCCCTCATTGAATGCCCTAGGCCCAATCATTTTAACTCCCCATCTCGCGATGAAATTTTAGTTGTACATCAGAACCATCATAACAGTACACGAAGACTAGAGGATGGCCAAAGAATGTTATATGACCAGCTCGAGAGGCCAAGACAAAAATCAAATAGGAGAAGGAACTAGAACTCGATTCAAGAACTAACGATGACAACAAGGTGAAGTTGATAGAGGGACATCCACTTTTCAGCTCGGACTTAAGGAAAGACAAGTCACTCAATTGGGAAACCAACTTTCCAATGATTACCAAAACCAAATACAATGGGTTATCCAAGAGCACGCTGACTTATTCGCATGGTTCACGATAGACATGCCCGAGATTGATTCAAGCTTTCATTGTCATAAGTTAGCTATATGTAAAAATGCAAAGCATGTTGCCTAGAGAGGTGCCAAGCAGTATGACAAGAAGTGCCCAAGTTAATGGCGGCCCAGTTCATAAGAGAAATCAACTATTCCACTTGGCTTTCCAATGTGATCATTGTCAAGAAACAGAACAAAAAGTTAAGGATGTGTACAAACTACATTGATCTTAATCGAGCATGCCCGAAGAACGCTTACCCACTCTCGAACATGAACCATTTGGTCGATGGAGCAAATAGACACAAAATGTTGAGTTTTCTGGATGCGTATTCTAGCAACAATAAGATAAAGATGGACCTAGGGGACGAGGAGAAAAAGATATTTATCACCGAATTCGCAAACTTTTGCTATAAAGTTATGCCATTTGGACTCAAAAATGCCGGAGTAACTTATCAACGTTTGATGGACAAGGTGTTCAAGAGTCATCTTGGACAAAACCTGGAAGTTTACGTAGATGACATGGTGGTCAAATATGACAATTTGGCAACCCCCATCACAGATTTAAAAGAAGTTTTTGGTCAACTTAGAAGGTATAACATGAGGTTGAACACTAAAAAGTTTGTCTTCGAGGTAAAAGGGGGGAAGTTTCTGGGTTTCATGTTAACCCATTGGGGAATACATGTTAACCTGAACAAATTCCAAGCCATCATAGAGATGAGGATCCCCCAAAATGTGAAAGAAGCTCAAAGGATAGCCGATAGGATAGCCTCCTTGTTAAGATTTTTGCCAAGAATTATCAAGAGAGCCAAGTCAATCATGAACCTCTTCATGAAAACCAACAAATTTGTTTAGGATGATGAGTGTGAAAAAGCTTTTTGGCACCTAAAAGAAACATTGGCAACACTGTCCGTCTTATTGAAGCATGGCACCAACAAAAAACTAATCGTCTACCTTTCAGTCTCGAGTGAGGTCTTGCGCGGTACTAGTATAAGAAGAAGGAAGTTATTTGAGGCCAGTATATTTTGTGAACTGAGTGCTACAGGATCTAGAAATGAGGTACCAAATGATGGAAAAGGTAGCCCTCGCATATGTTAACACTGCTCGTCGTCTCCGTCAATATTTTCAAAGCCATAGGGTCACTGTTCGAACTGACTGCTCCATAGCCAAAATATTGTGCAAACATGAGTTGGCAGAGCAGAAGATGGAATGGTCTATTGAACTCTAAGAGTATAAGATCGTTTACAAGCCAAAAGAAATTATTCAAGCCTAAGTGTTGATCGACTTTGTCAACGAACTTTACCCTCTATGATTACATTTTGAGCAGGAATGGTGGATGGTGCATGTAGACGTCTCCTTCAATCGACATGGAAGTGGAATTGGGGTGATCTTAGAAGGACCCAATGGCATAGTTGTGGCTCAATCTTTACATTTTGGCTTCAAGGCCACATGAAATTAGGCCGAATACAAGGCTCTCCTAACGGGACTAAGACTTGCCAAAGAGGTCAGCGTTGGAGTGATTCCAAGGTCGTCGCTGCACAGATAAACAAAGTGTTTCATATCCGAGACCCCCAACTCCTGAAGTACTACCTCACATTTGAAAGACTCGGGGAAGAGTTCAAAGAAGTTCAAGTGATTCATATAATTTGAGAAGTCAATGACAAGGCTGACAAGTTGGCTCAGCTGGCAACTTCTCATAAACATGTGCAACTGAAAACATTCATACCCCATTCGGTTCTTGAACCTAGTATCTCAGGAATAGAATGCTTGTAGGTGGAAGAAGGTCCTTCAAGATGGAAAAAGAAGATATTTTAGTACATGAAGCATGAGACACTCCCAGCAAATAAGGGAAAAGCAAGAAAACTAAGAACGCAAGCTACCAGGTATATTTTGGTGGCCATTGAACTATATACGAAAGGCTTCTCCTCACCTCTGCTCAAATGTCTTGACCAACACCAGGCTAACTACGTGCTTTGAGAACTACACGAAGGTGTTTGCGGTATGCATTCTAGGGGGAAAAATGGCCACCAGAGTTCTAAGGGCTGGGTACTATTGGCCAACCTTGAGGACGGATTGTTCAAGATTTGTGAAGAAATGCCTCCAATGCCAAAAACATGGGAATTTGATACATCGGTTGGCTGAAGAATTGCATGCTATGGTTTTCCCTTGGTTGTTCGTTGTTTGGGGAATGGATAATCTCAAACCTTTACCCAAGGCTCCAGGGTAAAGGAAATTCTTGCTGGTGACAGTTGATTCTTTCACAAAATAGATTGAGGCCGAACCACTAGCAAATATCACAGCCCAGGTCGTCCAAAAATTCTTTTGGAAAAATATCATTACACATTTTGGAATTCTAAATACGTTGGTCACAGACAATGGCCTATAATTCACAAACCAAAAGCTCAATGGTTTCTTGAGTGACCTCGGTATTAAGCATAGTATGACATCGATGGAACACCTTAAGACCAATGGGCAAGCTAAAATAGCTAACAAGATAATCCTGGGGCATCTAAGGAAGCGGCTGGATGAAGCAAAAAGAAGATGGACTAAAGTGCTTGTGGAGGTCCTATGGGCATATAGATGCACCCCATAATGTACAACCCAGGAAACATCGTTCTGGCTAACCTATGGGTTGGACACCATGCTGTCGGTCTAGGTAGGAGAAGTCTTTCTCTAAAGATACTACTTCACTGAGGTTGAAAACAACAAAACACGGTGAATAAAGTTGGACCTCATCGAACAAGCACGAGAAGACGTAGTCATCATGACTGAAGCCTGTAAACAACGCATGACCCGATGCTTCAACTCTAAGCTAGCACCTCAGCAGTTTGAAGAGGGGGACCTAGTATGGAGAATGTCGCAACCTACCTTTCGACGGGAGGGCGAGCGAGACTCGAGGTTGCATCTTCCAAGAAAGGAAAAAGCAAGGGAGTCACCACCAACATTTATTAGAGGAAAACATTAGAAAAACCAAAATAGGGTCTACAAATTTTAAGAATAAAAGGTTCGGGAGTTATTTATGTGCGGGGAAGGTATTAGCACCCCATGCATCTGCCATAAAGGACAACAACCTTTAATCAAATGTGCAAAATCATGACTTAAATATTTATTTATTTTTCCCTTTTTATGATTTTTATCTTTTGGGGTCGACAAGAGCGTGGCTCTTGCTCCTATGTATTCTCAAGTGCGATGAGGAACTCAGACCTACATAGTTCTTAAAAGCAAGAAGGTTACGCGTAGGGTTGATTTTAGACTTTTGAAAGGTTCATTTTAACCAACCAAAGTCAAAGAGACCTTTAAAGAGTTGGACCTTTGAACAAATTCGAGCGATTTTTGTGGATAAAAGCTTGTTTTTGTGTTGATTTTAACTTCGGTTTCACTTATTTACTTTCAAACTCATTAAAAGATGACTTGCAAAGTAAATGACCAATTGAAACTTTATTTTACATTGATAAACCGAGGTTACGACACAAATGATCAGTTGAAACTTTATTTGACAATGATTAAGTGAGATTACGATACAAACGATCAGTTGAAATTTTATTTTACGGTGATAAGGTGAGATTACGATACAAACGATCAGTTGAAATCGCTTTACACAAAGAAATGAGATCACTGATGGTAGAAGAATGAGATGAAGATGTTAAAAACAACAAGAGGGACCCCTAAGGGTGCATAGAATGAATTCAAAGCTTCAAAGTAAAAACTAATCAGTCGATGAACGAAGAACGGTGAAGAACGGTGTAGGACTCGATCACGGAAGCGATTCGGAAGTGCCTCAGCCTCATTTTTTCTTCTTCTTTCTCCTTTTTCTCACTAATTTCACTAAAATGCTCTTAATGTAAGAAGTTGAACCCTTTACCTCAGCCCCCTCATGCCTATTTATAGGAAATGAGGGGTGGAGGTTGCACAGCAGCTCGCCCAGGCAAGTTGGTTGCTTCCTCTAGAAGTAATCGTGCTGCCCAGGCGAGCTAGTTACTTCAGCCCTAAGCTTTCTGGTGGCCCGGGCGAGCTAGAGGCTAGCCAGGGGCTTGAAAAAGTCACCAAATGACCATTTGCCCTTCCTTTTGGGTATTTTCCGCATTTTTTTCGAAACGTCAAAAAACCTTATGGATTGCGTGACAACTGGTGTTAAGCAGCTCAATTCGGCTGGCAAGAATCCAAATGTTTGCAAATGATCGTCCCCGAACGAAATTAGGGTCTGACAGAGAACATGTGGAGAAGCCTGAAAGGTCCCATCAGAAAGTTGGCAGCCGACTAGGAAGGGCTCTTCAGAGTTCAACATAATTTTAAAAATAGAGCTTAAAGGCTAGAAGAACTATCTAGGAAAGTCATCCTAAGGACTTGGAACTACACCCATTTGAAAGTCTGTTATAGTTAGTTGCATCTTTGCAACAAGTGTCGTACTCTTTTTCCTACCTTGGTTTTTTATCCCTATAAAAATGTGAAATGGTTTTTATCAATGAGGTTTTTACGATACACACTCTGAAAATCAACTATTAATCAAAATCTTTTTATCTCTATCTTTGACTGCAAGTTAGCATATCTAGACATACTAATAGTTCCCTCTCAAGTAAACTCCTTGGCTAAGGTTGGACTTGAAGACTTACTAACAGTTCCCTCCTGAATACACTCCTCGGCTAAGGTTGAACTTCATGACTAATAGTTCCCTCCCGAGTATACTCCTCGGCTAGGGTTGAACTTGTATACTTATTAACAGTTCCCTCCAAGTACCTTCCTCGACTAAGGTTGAACTTCAATAATTCATTAACAAGTTATACAACATATGTCAAAATTTCTCACGTCTCGGTTAAGGGGTAAATTTACACACAATTTACTTTTATCATTTTTCCGTCGAATACCATTCCGGTCGAATATGAAGTCAAATAAGTCAACTGACTAAATTAAAATTGTAACAAGCAAGCTGGTTCTTCAAAAAGAAACTTCATTAATAAATAAGCCAAATACCGGCAACAAAGATTGCCAAACAAGAGGGGGGATACACAAAAAGTTGTAAATATAAACCTAAGAACTCAATCCCTAGGCCATACATGGTCTTCATCCTCAGCTCCGGCACCATCATCTTGAAAGTCCTTAGTCGGGGTCATCAACCTCTCCAGTGTGGGGGTTGCATCCTTCAAGATATCATCAATTAACATCAACTCCCCATAATATACATCTTTGTTGATTCCAAAGACACCTAGGTCAGAGAATTCACATAAGTGTAGCACCTGTCGAAGGCAGTGGTTTAAGCCCGCCTCATGTGCATTATACACATCGTCAAAAGCCTTTTACTGAATCCTCTCCTTTTCAACAGCGGCCTCCTCTTTCTCCTTTTCAGCAACCACCAAGGTTGATCGAAGCCTAGAAATCTCGCCATCCCAAGACCTAACGAAGGCTTCAACATTAGTAGTACGTGTCTCTAGCCCCTTAGCCTCGGTTGTCAGCGCAAACACTCAGTCCTCTAAGTTCTTGTTGTCCTCCGCTAACTTGGTCTTAGCTTGAAGTACCAAGTTCAGAGAATCATTGGCCTTCACCAACTAATCCTTCAAGGCATCGGCATTCGAGGACCCCTACAGATGTTGGGCCAAAGCCGAAGCCTTAACAAGAAAGGCCCAGAAGATGGCCCAATTAGCAGTATCATTGCTCTTGCTCAGCACTTGCCACCCATGGTTAGAGATCATCGTCGGAGGGATGAGACGATCTAGCTGAAAGTCCTTAACAAATAAACCTTGGTTGGTCAAGGCCGAGAAGTTGGCCAAGGTCGTGGTAGTGGAAGGTTGAAACTCAAGCATTTGTTGCTTGACTTTTTTTCTCTCGGGAGCTCCTTTCCTTATGACCAGAAGTTTTCCCCGAGCCACTTTGGTGGTCACAGTGACTCCTCTTATTGTGCTTATACTTCCCCTTGGGGTCTTTACCGGGAGGAGGCACCACATCAGTTGGTGTGTCGCATGGCCCCGATGTTCGATTGAGATGAGGATTTAGAGGACCTTTGCCGACAACAATCTGATTCCTACAGGCCAGGCAGAATGCATTCATGTTAGCATTAGCTTGAGTCATGATTCCTACAAAATAACACAAGTGATAAATGCATAAGTTAATGTAAGAAATTGGCGCACACCTGAAAAGAAAGATAACTAACCCTCAAGATCTTGTACAAGATCCAGATATTAAAGTGACACTAGAGGCCGAGCAGGCAGTTGTCGAGGGAGCATTTCAAGGAACTCGAGGTCTCAACATTCGTTAGCGCTCAGAAGCTTCTTGGATACTTTTCATACTGGCGGGGGCATTGTTTCCAATAGGTAGAAAGGAAACAAAGGGTTTCCTACTAAATTATAGAAAAATTCTTCTAGTGATCAGCCTTATTGTTACTTTAAAATAATCGTTTTTAAAAAAAATTAAGAAAAGGTAAATGGGTGAAAGAGAAGACGTTTTGGTATCTAGATCAACAATATCCATTGAGCCTTGTCTTGCAAACGACTACAAAAATAGTGCAAGAAGAGTCCAAGGGTTGTCGGCACAAAGTTATACAAGTAGAATACAAAGAACGCTTGCATGGAGGCCCACCCATTTGGATGAAGTTGCGTTGAAGCCACGTTTAGGATATGAAGCACGTATCGCCAAGAAATCATCAAACGGGAGCCTTACATGCAAATCACAAAACAAGAAATCATACATATAACAAAAATCCTTGTTGATCCCTTATCGGTTCATAAACACAAACTCCACAAGCGAAGTAACATCCGACTGAATAGTACGAAGAGTGAGCGGACAATATTTAGGTTCCATTATTGTACTAATCGGCAACCAACTCAAAGGTTGAGCAAGTTTGACTCATGGTTGTATCTACAGATGTAGGTACCTACCTCACCTCACCATCAACCCACGTGTACCCGAGAAGCGTAATAGGGGCATGTGAACACTTCTCCTTCTGGACAGGGCTCTTCTTAAGTTGAGGTGCAACTCTCATGGAAGTCCTTGTGTCAGTAGCAGCCATCGCCACTAGAGTCGTAATATTCTCACCCATTTTTTTAGCAACTGGCTCAAAAATGCTGAAAAGTCATTGGACCCCTCGGTGGTCAAATGGTCAATTGAAGTGGAAAAATCTGACCCCAAGAAGTTAGAATTAGATGACACCTCAAAAACTTCATCATTGTACCCACAAACCTCAGACCCGTTATCGACAGACTCCTCCAATGATGAACCTTCGATTAAAACCATTATTACATACCTGAAAAAGAATTAACCTATAAACACTACTCGACTGAGAGCAAAGAGTAAATATAAAAGGTAAAAAGTGAATATGGGGGATCCTTTATTTATAGGAGTTGGACCTGTGAGGAGGCCCAACCAACAACCTCTCCCCACCATTTGATCAACATCAATCTACGGATGAGATCGCAAAACATTCTGGTACCCAACGTACGAAGTTGAATAGACGTGCAATGTAACTGTTACATCCACGATTTATCTGTTACATCATGCCATTTAAGGCGCATAACCGTTAGAGAAGACAATAGTAACCGCTTTGACACGTAGCATAAAGACCTTTTTTTTGGCCGAGGCAAAAAAAAAAGCTAGGGGTAGTATACTGGATAAGTATTCGAATAAGACAAGAAGATGTCTATGCGGATACCTGATGCGACATACCCTACAAAGCCGAGTACCTTTTTTGGCCATAAGCCCATATATTTCACACAACACGTCTTAGTCTTTTGCATATACAGGTGGAGAGTACCATTTGGCCATAATTATCGTCAATAAGCCCATCTAAGGATAATTACCTGGTCTGAAGCATCTAATCAAGATTAAGAGGTGTATGCTAATCAAAACATGTAGGCCCATAGATTGAGGGCCTAGTTAGGTTAGTATATAAAGGGAAGAGTGTCAGTCGTTATTTACGACTAACTTTTGTATTGAATAGCTACATGAAATTGGCATTTCCCCCCCCCCCCAATTTATGGTTCTTTTTGTAGGAATTGTACATATTTCCATGTTTAGTTTGATTTTATATAGTAGATACTCCCATTTTGTGAATTAATGTTAAAAACACTTCAGTTTCAGGCTAAAAGAAAAGAAGGTCAAGCAGCTGGTGTCTCGCTAAGCGAGGCTTATGTGCTTAGTGAGTGACATTCGCTAAGCGAGGCCCTCAGCTCGCTTAGTGTGATGGGAAACCCTAGAAGAGGATCAATCAAAGATGTGTTCACCCAGCGGGCCACAAGCTCCCCCAGCGAGTCGTTTGTCTCTTCTCGCACCCAGTTTGCTAAGCCAAATTTCACTAACTCGCGCTTAGCGAGCCAATCTCGCTAAGCAAGCCTTCAAAATATGAAACGTCAATGAGCCTTTAAAACACTGAAATTGGTGGAAACTAAAGGAGGGAGTCAAAAAACAGAGCCAAGAAAGAAGCTAGAGCAACAGAAACAAGCCTCCAAGAGAGTTTAGGTTAGAGGAGTGAGATAAGGGTTCTAGAGGTCGAATGAGACATCCTTAACCATTCTTAGCCATTTTCTTCCCTCAAAATCTATCCTTTGTGCTGAAAGTTCATTACTTGTAATGGAAGGCTAAACCTCTTGTTGGGGATTTTTGCTGAACCTTTGATGTAAAACTCTCTTACTATCTATTTAATGTTGTTTTTATGTGTTCATTGCTTCTATCTTGCTTATTTTTGCATGATTGTGGCTTGATCACCCATTTGTATGTATAGTTATGATTTTTAGTACTAGGAAGTGCTTTAAAACCTTAGAACTTGGTAGAACAAGCTAGAAAACTGTATGTCTAGGAATGGAGTGCAGGGATCTAGTCCTTATTATGTTGTAATCGTAATGCAACTCTTTTAGACTAAGTTTGTTGAGGGATCAAGGACGTGGTTTAAATAGAGTTAGGCCCATTCACTTGAGGGATCTTGGTTTAGGTAATTTCTCAACATAAGAACACTAGGATAACATTAAATAGAGAACAATATTTAACGGCATCAAAGGAAATTCAGTAGGACGACCCAACGTGCTTTTTACTTGACTGTTTTTACTTCTCAATCTCTAGATATTTTAGTTTGTATTTAACTAGATTTTTGCACAAAAATCTAACTTTACATTTACTTTTTTTTAATGGTGTACAAATGTTTGCTTATTGAACATATATTTTCTGAGTGAAACAAGTCCCTTGTGGATTCGATACTCGGTTCTGATCGTTTTATATTACTTGTGCGACTCGGTGCACTTGCCAATTAGCATTGTTGACCAGCGAACAAAGAGCTCCCCAGGTAAAAGGATTGTTTTTTACTTGAATATTCACTTGACATCCTTGATAGCTCTGAGCCAAACCCTTACTTGAGCGTCGAAGTGCCTTTTATGGGTATCCTCTCCCCTCGTTCTTTTGGACACGTACGCATCGAAGACATCGACAAGTTACTATCAGAGAGACCCCTCAACAGAATGGTAAGTTTTCGATCCTTTAGTGACAGGAACAAGGATGAACCCAACTAATCTATTTGTGATTCTGCACTGATGCCCAAGAGTTGGGGTTGATGTCTTCTAGCAAGCTTCCAATCCAAAAAAAATTGAGACAAAGTAGACATAGAAATGAGAATGGGAGTATGAACTTCTTCAAAAAAAATTCTAATTTCTTTGTGTTCATATAGTCCAAATAATAATAGGTAGATGCTCCTTGTTGTCTATTGCAAGAGTAGAGAAAAGATGAAAAAAATTAATTCCTTAATTCCTTTCGCTACCAGAACCTTATTCTCAATGGTATTCCATAGTCCAGATGCTTGCCATATTGAAATTGCATGATTGCACCCAAAGAACAAATGTCATTCATTTTCCATGCTTGAACTGTAGAAAGGGCACTCATAAGGACATTGAACTCCTCTAGTTCATAGCCTAGCTCTTGAAGGCAAGCATTCACGTAATATTCTTCATAGGAAGTGCTTTATTTTAGATGGAATTTGAAGTTTCCAAATTTGTAGCCAATCTTCCTCTGGTTTGAGATGATTCATTTGGATAATTGAGTTTACACTATCCAAACTAAATAGTCACCATTATTTTAAAATTTCCAAAAAAGCTGATTTTCATTTGACACATCTAGCAATTGAATATTTTGAATTTCAATGCTATCACTTGGACTGAAAATTTGCTGAAGAAAGTCCACCCGCCAAGTATTAAAGTGATGATCAATGAGTGAACTTACATTGAGTTGATTTTCAGGACCCATGGGAGGTGAGGTTGAAACATAAGCATTGTCCATGGCCCTTAACCAAGGTTGGCCCCAAATATGGATTTTGTTTCCATTTCTAATTCTCCATCTTCTTCCGTCATTTTCCACCACCCATGAAGCATGGATACTACGCTTAACAAAACTTGGGTTGTGCCCTAATTGAGGAAATTTCCTTTGGAAAATATTTTGCCTTGAAACTAAATTATCTTGGTTGGTAAGAAGATTCCAACCTTGCTTCCCTAGCATGACCAAGTTGAAAGCATGAAGATGTTTGAATATTATTCCCTCATCCTCTTTCTTTAGAGTCAACTTTTCCTAATTAAGCCAGTTGATTCCTTTTGTTGCTCCTTTTCTTTTTCCAAAAGAATTCATCATTTTCTGAAGCTCATCCTCAAGTGATGTTGGCAATAAGTAGACACTCATATACTTGGTGGGAATAGGTTCCACCATAGATTTTATGAGAACCTATTTTCATGCTTTTGAGAGATATTGAGTAGACAAATGATTGATGCACTTCCATAATCTATCTTTCTGAAAAGCAAAGATCTATTTCTTCTTCCTTCCAATGAGAAATGGCAGCCTCAAGTATTTTATTGTGCCTAAAGTCTCCTAAACACCAAGAAGAGATGAGATGTGATGGCGCAAGGGTTATTGAGTACTGGCACTGAAGAAAATTTCTAATTTATGATAATTGATCATTAGGCTTGAAGCTTTGCCATAGATGTGAAAGACCTCGTTAAGAGAGTTGGCATCCTGTTCATCAGCCTTGCAAAATAAAAAACAATTGTCAACAAATAAAAGGCGTGAGAGGGTCGATGCCCCTCTGCACACATTGATACCATGGACCTCTTCTCTACACTTTTCAAAAGTGTAGATAGACCCTTGATGCAAAGGATGAAAAGGTAGGGTGACAGTGGGTCACCCTACCTGAGCCATCTCCTAGGAATAATAAGACCAACGGTGTCCCGATCGACAAGGACAACATGATTAATAGTTTCCAAGCAAAGCTTTATCCATCCCACCTATTTGTCATGGAATCCTATTTTTGTCAGAGGATTGAAAAGATAATTGCCAATCCACTCTATCAAAAGCATTACTAATATCAAATTTTAATGCCATTTCTCCTAAGGTGTTGTTTAGTTGGGATGGAAAAGAATCAATTCATTTCAAAATGTCTATAGAAGGCAAGGTTTAAACCATCAGGATTAGGACTTTTGTCAGAGTTCATTTCAAAAAGAGCATTTATGAATTTAGACATAAAGAAAGGTTTACGAAGGGTATCATTATCACCAAATGAGATGCAAGGAGAAATTTCATTAATAATTGGCATTAAATCAAATACACTATCATCATGATTGAACAAGATATTGAAATAAGTAAGCAACAATGTGATCATAAGTGATAGTACCATCACCACACGTTAAAGAAGGGATGATGTTAGCTTTCTTTTGAGCACTTGCAGAAGAATGCAAGAACTTGGAATTTATATCACCATCTTTTAACTAGAAAATTTTGCTATTTGTCTCCAATAAGCTTCTAACTGAAAGCTTCGAAATGGTAAAGGCATGTTCATCATGGCTGGTCCGAACCTACTCCATTTTTTCTCTAATATCATAAATTTTAGAGCGATATCTATTACAAATTTGCCTGCCCCAAGAGTTCATTTCTGTAGATGAAATTGACAGCATAGCAAGGAGATCATGACCATTTGGATTTGTTCATGCATACTGAGAAATAAATTCCGATTTTGGTTCTAGAAGCCAAGAATTTTTAAATTGGATTTTTTTGTTTTTAAATGAACATGACCACCATCATTAAGCTTGAGGAGAATAGGAGACTGATATGATTTTGATGTTACCAAGTTAAGAAGTTTGAAGGAAGGAAACATATCAAACCACTATGGAGTTGCAAGAGCACAGTCCAATTTTTCTTCTATAGCATCTAGTTTTCCCCTTCTTTTGGCCTAAGTGTATTGGTATCCTTCCATAGGAAGGTTATGAAGATTAGTGTCAAAGACAACTTCCCTGAAGTCTGTGATGAGCCAGCTTGGATGATCATTGATACCAATTTTATTTTCCTGCGAGAGAAGATCATTAAAGTCACAGAAGATACACCATGGAAGAAAGCAATAATCATAAGCAATGGACCTTATAAGATCCCACAAATCCCTTCTTGATGCAATCCTACCCCCCAAGGGCATTGGATAGAAGACTCCATGAAGTTTGGGCCAGAGAGGCAAGAGAAGGCCCTAGGATTCTCATGAGCCTTATGGTAGATTTTGGGCCATGGGCTAAGTATGAGCTCACTTATCTTTGTACATATTAGATTAGGATTTCATTATTGTTGGGCCTTGTATTTAGGGCTCCATAATATAGGAAGGGTACCCTAGAAATGTAGGATTTTTTAGCCCTTGTATTTTAGGGCACCTAGACTAGGGCTAAAAAATCCTACATTTCTAGGGTACCTTACCTACATTATGGAACCCTAAATACAAGGCCCAAAAATAATGAAATCCTAATCTAATATGCACAAAGATAAGTGGGCTCATACTTAGTCCATGGGCCCAAAATCTACCCTAAGGCTCATGAAAATCCTAGGACCTTCTCTTGCTTCTCTAGCCCAATCTTCTTGGAGTTTTCTATCCAATGCCCTTAGGGGTAGGATTTCATCACTTCTTTTATCTCCCTAGAAACCCATAAAAACCAGTTAGGTGCTAAACGGGTTTACCATCACGAAGAACTTTAATAGAAATAAAGTTGGAAAAGAATTTAAGTAAATGATAATCAAATTATTTTCTCCAAAGCAAAGTCAAACCACCACTCAACCCATGTCGGCAACAGTAGGGTTAGCTTGAACCAATGGCCTCAGAATAATTAAGAAGGGGGGTTGAATTAATTATTCCTAAACCTTTACTAATTAAAAATTTACTCTTTTAAGGTTTTTACTATTTTGTTAAGTAAATGAAGAATAGAAAAGAAACTTAACCAAAAGTAAAAGCGGGAATTAAAGTGCATAGCGGAAATTAAAAAAGTAGGGAAGAAGGAGACAAACACACAAGAGTTTTTATACTGGTTCGGCAACAACCTGTGCCTACATCCAGTCCCCAAGCGACCTGCGGTCCTTGAGATTTCTTTTCAACCTTGTAAAAATCCTTTTACAAGCAAAGATCCACAACGGATGTACCCTCCCTTGTTCTCTTTGAACAACCTAGTGGATGTACCCTCCACTAGAACTGATCCACAAGAGATGTACCCTCTCTTGTTCTCAGTCAACAACCCAAGTAGATGTACCATCTACTTGTACCACAAAGGATGTACCCTCCAATGTGTTAAGAAAAAGTTCTCAGGCGGTTAGTCCTTCAAAACTTTGTGAAGGGGGAAACAAAAGAATTCACAGGCGGTTAGTCCTATGAAATCTTGTGTTTATGGGAAAGGGAAGAATAAAAAGAATTCTCAGACTGTGTCTTATTGAATTCTTTGACAAGGGAGAAGGGAGACACAAAAGAATTCAGGCGGTTAGTCCTTTGTTCTTTTGGAAAAGGGAGAAGAGAGACACAAAAAGAATTCAGGCGGTTAGTCCTTGGCGAATTCTTTTTGGCAAAGGGAGAAGGGAAAGAAAAAGATGAATAACACAAGTTTTTGAATAAAGAACTTTTCTTGGAAGAGAAAGTTTTGAACAAAAACTTTTAGAAAGATGAAGAGAAGATGAAACCAGAAAGTTCTGAAAGAAATAAAAGAAGATGTTGAAAGATAGATTGAAAGATAAAATGATTGAAAGAGATGATTGATATGAATGAGATTGTTCTTTTAAATGTTTCATGCCAAGGTCACATATTTATAGTTTGTTGATGACTCAAGTCAAAACTTGTAACTCTTGGCAATTACTTGAAAACTAATCACTTAAAAAGATATGACTTTTGAAAGAATCTTCAGAAACAAGTCACTTGAAGAAATGTGACTTTTGGAAATGAATTTTTCGAAAACAGTCACTGGTAATCGATTACCATAAAGGTGTAATCGATTACACATCAACAGATGCGACTCTTCATTTTGAATTTTGAAAATCTTAACGTTTTAAAACCACTGGTAATTGATTACTATAATCTGGTAATCGATTACCAGAGAGTAAAACTCTTTGGTAATGATTTTGTGAAAACTTCTTGTGCTACTCAATGTTTTGAAAAACTTTTTAATACTTATCTTGATTAAGTCTTCTCTTGATTCTTGAATCTTTGAGTCTTGAATTTTGATCTTGATTATTCTTGAATCTTGAATCTTGATTCTTGAAATCAAATTTCCTCTTGATTCTTGAAGTGTTCTTGACTCAATCTTGAACTCATTCTTGAATGTCATCATCTTTGTTATCATGAAGTGATCTTGACTTTTGAGCTTTTTGTCATCATCTTTGTTATCATCAAAACTCCTTGAATCAATCTTGATTCATCATGAAACTTGCTTATACAGAACGTTTGAAAGATACATCCTAACGAGGTCATTAAGGACATGAATTATGCTCGGATTGTCTAGGTCCCAGAAGTTCCAACTTAGGAAACTCATTGTCCCTGGCGGGCTTGATTGTTAGGGCCCACCAATAAAAAAGGACTAGGGTTTCCATTGTCGGCAACAGTAGGGTTTCCATGCTATTGATCTTTAGCAAGCCTTGCAGGTTCAATTTCCAAAGCCGCCACATCATCCAGCCTACGTTTTTTCTCGCCCACAATTAATTCTGATACTTTGGAGTTACCATCCACCATCATGATGTGATTGATTGGCTGATTAATGGTTAATGATTGATGGCTTGATTGAGGATTGAGAAGTTTCAAATTCTTGAATAATTTTGTCATTAAATACACGTGTTGATCTTCTTGGACGTTGGAATTAATTGATGACTGGGCCTTATGATTATTATTGCATTGATTGGCCATTGGGGTTTCTGTTTTTTCTCCCATGGTGTTTGTAACTTTTTTGCCGCCACGAAGGTGTTGTTATGCCCTAGTGCTACTTGATTCCCACGTGTCTAATTGTAATCATCCAGGTATATTGATCTTTTGGTACACCTCTTTGGTCTACTAGTGTGTGGTGGGTTGGTGTTGCTAACATCTCCTTCCCCTGGGAGAATAACCTTGTTCACAAGGTTATAAGATTCACGCAATGCATCATAGTTGTCCCATGGGGTATCTTTTGGGGCCAAACCGAACCATTGGACCAAAACCAGCTTGGTTGGGGGTGAGACAGAATTGTCCCACTTCCAGTCCAACACAGTAGCGGTTCAACAACTGGATGATGGTCCACATTGGTAGGTGGTAAATGGGCTGGCTAAGAAGGAAGTGGGCCCTAGTGCAGTTTTAACAAAGAAACATGGATCACAGGGTGAATTCGTAATGATGCCAGTAAGCAACTGGGCCAATACATTCTTCAACCCGAAACAAATTGTAATAACGTTTGGAGAGCTTGGTGTAAGTTGGGGTGAATGAAGTTTGACGGTAATGGCAAAGCCTGTGATACACCCAATCACCAACCTTGAATTGAACTTCATGACGATGAGCGTTTATCGCCGCTTTCATAGCCATTTGAGTCTTAAGGAGGTGACATTGTAGTGTCGCATGAATGGAGGCTCTGATGGAAAGCAAGGTATCTATAGCCTCAACTGGGGATGAACCTTGCAAGTAGTGTGGAATGGATGGCAAAGGTTTGCCATAGATGACCCAGAAAGGGGAAAAACCTGTACCGGAGTGAACAGAGGTGTTGTAGCACCATTTAGCTAGCGAAAGGAATTTGACCCACTGAGAGGGCCTATCGTGGACGTACGAACGGAGATACTGTTCAAGCACCCTGTTCAGGACCTCTGTTTGGTCGTCCGTCTGAGGGTGGTACACCGTACTCATGTGGAGCTTAGTACCACTCAATCTGAAAAATTCACGCCAAAACATGTTGACGAATATGGGATCCATGTTGGACACCAAGCTCCTGGGAAACCCATGAAGCTTACACACAATATCCCAAAAGAAAAGAGTTGTTTTGTAAGCCATGAAATGAGGTGGAAGGGTACCAAAATGAACACCTTTAGAAAACCTATAAACCACGACTAGAATAGTTGAGACCCCATTGGATAAAGGGAGGCCTGTGATGAAATCGAGAGATAGATCTTCCCAAACTAAAGATGGTGTAGGTAAAGGCTGGAGTAGGCCTGTGGGTTTCTGGGTTTCATATTTCGTTTGTTGGCAGGACAAGCAGTGGGAGATATACCGGCGGATGTCAACATGCATGTTAGGCCACACAAAGTTCTAGTATAGGCGATTCAGTGTCTTAGCCATACCCATGTGGTCGCCCAAAGGAGTGGTATGGAACTCTTCCAACAATAATGTGGTAAAGGCAGAGTTTACTGAAAGCCAGATTTTGCTCTTATGAAAAATAAGATCCCGTTGAATGGAAAATTCAGGGTGAGAGGTTGGGTTGGGTTGAATCTGGTGCAGCAAATCAACATATTGAGTGTTACCGCGAAGGAAATTACGAAGATCCTTAAGAAAAAGAAAATTTTTTAAGAGACAACAATAACAGTTGTGAGTTAGGAGATGTTAGAAATCTAGAGAGTGCATTGGCGATGATATTGCTAGAGCCGAACTTGTATTTGATTGTGTAGTCATACCCCCAACAATTTGGACAAGTATGTTTGCTGCTCCGGGATTTGAATGACCTACGACATCAACTCCTTTAAGCTTTGATGGTCTACACTACTAAAAAATCGTGATTTAGCAACCGAATAAATCTGTCGCTAAATCATTAAATTCGGTTGTTATTAGTGTTCGTAACCGAAATAGCGACCGAAGCGACCACGTCGCAAAAACCCAAGTCGCTAAGTCCATTGTTACCGAATTCATTTTCGGCTGCTATTTAGCGACCGAAATAGTGACACACTAAAATAATCATTTCAGTCACTGCGTACTTGGTTTCTATTTTGCTTGGGACCGATTCTGCAACCAAACTTGTCCGTCACTAATTCGGTCGCTACTATGTAATTAAATTTAAAATTTAAAATAAAATCGAAAATATTCGGTTTCTATTTCAGTCGCTATCATATAATTAAACTTAAATATAAAATAAATTCAGAAGGTGTTCGGTAGCTATTTCGGTCACTATTGGATAATCAATTTTAATATATAATTTAAAAAAATACCTTTGGTCGCGAATTTGGTGGCTAAATTTGCAATAAAATAAATTTCGGTCGTTAATTAGGTCGCTAGTATATAATTTGTTTCACAATTTAATGTATTTTGGTTGCTAATTCGGTCGCTATTTAATATTAATTTTTTAATGCAAAATTACGTTGTATGTTTTGTTTTTCCAATTACACTTTGTTTTGCTTAATAATTATCGACTGTAAACATAAATTTTAATTAAATTGTATAATCAAAATTATAAATAAAAGTGGACATTCATAATGAGCAAATATATCTAATAACAAAGTTCTATTTTAAAGATTGATAAAGTGCAAATTCAAAGTTTTCAAAGTTTAATCAAATGCAACGTAAAAGTTAATAAAGTTCAAATTCATAACTAACGTGGCCTAATCAAAGTAAAGTAAACAATAACCAAGAGTCAATGATCATTTCCCATGTCATGAGGACGATCAACTTGAGCATCATTAACATGGTGCTCTATTCCATCTGCTATGATAGGTGATAGACTAGGAGCTGGTATGATAGACTGAATATACAAGTGTTATAGTATACGCTGCATTTGCTCATTTTGTTGACGAATTTGCTCATTTTGTTGTTGCATCTGTTGTCGCATCTCTTGACTTTGGTGGTCATGATTCTCCATCATCTGCAACATCTTTTCCTCAAGTGTCTTCTCCTTATTTGCCTTTGCTAAAAGCTTAGCATTCAATTTGTTAATTGTCTCAGCATTTCCTCTATTTGCTCTTCCACAGAAGCAATAGAAGTAGATGGAGCTGATTTTGAGCAATTAAACCTTTTGCTCAAAGTACCTAGGTCATACACGTTCCCCTTGTAATTTGGACCTCCAACAACATTCAAATATATTTCATTATCATTAACAGAAGTAGCAGTGTTAGGGGAATCCTGTGTAGATGTGCCTTCCTCTGTCGAATGTTGTAAGATTTCATCTCGACGATGTTGATATTTCTCCTTCAATATAAAGTGAGGTATGAAGATAAATTGTTAAATGTGTAGACATATAAGGATTAATATTCAAGAAAATCATCACTAATACAGGAAAAAAAAATTGACTTTAATCTACTATAGTAGGCTTCCAAGTTTATACTAGCCAATCACAAACATTTAACACTAACTAAAGAAAGGCAAATCAAGATGTGTAAATAAGTTCAAGAGATATTCATCAAAGGTAAGAGTTCATTTATAATATCAGCCACTATATATCAAATAAAGTGATAGGATTAGAAGAAACAACTTACAACAAATTCACGGGACTTGTCATTGACCCATCCACAAACTTGAAAACTTTACATTTGTATTTCTTGCATGGACACCTTGTTCGTTCTCCTTGCATTTGAAACATGTCCTGACTAATAACAAATTGTACAAATTCAAACACTCCTTCTCTAAACTCATTTGTCCAACGTTTATTATCATCCAACCTCTGATACATCCACCTTCGATTCTCAGGAATCTCCATTGATACAAACTACCAACAACAAATCTCCATTAAGAAACGTCAAGAAGTAAGAAAATATAATCATCAAATGAAATGATTCAATAGTATTCAATGGAGTGTGTTCATGCAAACACACAAGAGACATACTATTATAGTGTTTGCATGGAAGTTGAAACAGTTAAGTTAATGTTTATTTACTATGATTGATTTGAAACTTTAGATAAAGTAAGGTTGATGATGGAACATGGATATTGTGTATTACAAGTACCTAAATGTAGGTATAATTAGACAATGAAGAAAAAACTCCTGCACGAAATTAATAAAATACATTATATTTATTTTTAATAATTAATAAGGGAAAATAGTGCAAACTTACACATGCAATGCTCTTTTTTCTAATATCATTCATGTTCCTTAATCAATTTGTGTCCCGTGATCTAAGGGCTAAGCTTGGATAAGTCTTTTTTATTTTAAAAAAAACAAAATTGTGTCTATTCTGTGGAATTAATGAATTATAGTAGTACTATACTAGTGGAGAAAAATAAAACTATTGTTCAGAGCTTTGTTCAAATAAAGTAATTATAAATTTACTTACATTTAATTGTGAGTGTAAAAAAAATATAAAATAGAAAAAATGATTAATTTTAAATTATCTAATGAATTATCTTTAACTTAAATTTAAATATATTTAATTAAGTAATTTATTGTATCAATATTATAACATACACGGTAGCAATCTAAACATGAACAAAAAAGACAAACCAAGAGAGGGGTCCAATGAGATGTGTCAGCCACTATAGCTAGTTCCTCTGCTGTGCTATTTCCTCGGCCGTTTGCAATCCCATATACACATCAAACCATCTTGCACTAAAATTGTTCAAAGTTCAAAAACACAACACTTAATTAATTAGCACTATTGTGTAAGAGCCCCAAATATATACTGAGAAATCCTATGTCTCAGATATTATTATTAATTATTCTACTTATTTCCATTCCCTCCCTGGAATAAATAAAAGTAAAATTAGATTCTCTATTTACAGCTTTCATTTTTTTTTCTTACTGCTATTATTACTACGAGGCCCATTTTGGTGTAATCAATTTGAACATGACCCAAAGATCGAAAGCACGATAAATTGTATCTTGTTTCCTCTATAACATAACAGTCAGTCACCGAATGAATTGTGTGTATCTCATATGGAATGGACCAAACAGCAGGTTTTTTTTTTTTTTACATTATACTGTGACTAAAGCCATTATAAGGGAATTGTGTGCATGATTTGATATTTTTTACTTTGGGATTTGGAATAAGATGAAGTTTAAAGGGTGACAAGAAGGTGAAGTCATGGGTGGAGTGTGAGTTTGCCAATTGAATAGAATTTATAAGAATGGTGATGTTTTTTTTATGTAGCCTAAGAGATACGGTGGATTGCATCTTAAATTTATATTTATATTAAAAAAAATAGATTTAACATCTAATCTATTTAATTGGATATAGATTTGGTTATATCTCATATACATCCATTTAAATATTATAAGGATTTTAAAAAAAATATGAATATAAATTTAAAAATCACAATGAATATTCATAAATACTATGCGAGAGTTCTTGTGTTGACAGCAAATTAATAAGTAAGGTGGTAAAAAACGAAATTTTAAAATACTAGTTTAATAACATTTTAAAGGTGGATCACAAAAGTTTAAAAATGTCACAAAAGTTATTTAGAAAATATAGGTGGATATATATGCGAGAGTTCTTGTGTTGACAACAAATTAAAATTTTAAAGGACTAGTTTAATAACAATTTTTTTAATAACTAAGGTGGTAAAAAATGAAATTTTAGTGGACCAGTTTGATTATCAATTTTTTTAGAAATGTGATGACGTGTGTAACTTGGACATATCAAATTAAGAGTTTTAGTTTATTACACAATTAGCTATATAATTTAAATAAAACAGCATCACAATTCAGAGCAAAGAAATTCCATAAAAAAAACATATTTGAATATAAAGCAACAATATTCCTTCCAAATTGGTAAAAAATATATGAATATAAATGTAAAAATTCACAATGAATATTCATAAATATTAACTTTTACTCCCACGCCAGTGCATATATTGAACCAAGATATGAACCAAGACTCGTTTCAATTCTACTAAGATAAAAAACTGAAATAGCAAATCCAAAGAAACACACTTTATGCAATTTCTATCACTTATCCCTACTACAAAGCACTCAAAACACACAACCAACAAAAAAAATTGAAGTTCCACATACCTAGGTCTGGCAACGCAAAATTCAGAGCAAAGAAATTCCATCAGAAAAAAAAAACATATTTGAACATAAAGCAGCAATATTTCAGTTAGTAGAAATTGTTCTAATTATAACCAAATCGGAGCAAAAGTGTTGGAAAAAGCAGGGAACTCAAAACCCTAAACAGAATAAGCAAAAAAAGATGAAATAACTTATTGTGTAAGAGCCCCAAAACAGAAGAGAAGAAGGTATAGCGTGGGTTGCGCAATGAAATGTCACCATAACCTTTACCCTCTTTCTTTTGCACCGTAACCTTTACTCTCTTTCTTTTCCAATTTTTTCATTTTTTTTCGCGTGTTTCTTTTTTTCATATTTTTTCTTTTCATCATTTTTGACATCCTTTTTTTTTCTTCTTTTTTTCTCTTCTTTTCTCTGTTTTTTTTTTCTTTCTTTTCTTTTTTTATCTCTTTTTTTTCTTCTCTCTTTATTACTATTATTATTATTATTATTATTATTATTATTATTATATTTAAACTTTCTCTTCTCTTTTTTTTGTTTCTTTATTTCTTTTCTTTTTTTAAGAGTGATAAGTTGCTTTTTTTCACGTTTTGCTTCTTTTTTATTTCTTTTTCTTCTACTGTTCTTTCTTCTTTCCTTAAAGCTAATTTTAGCTGTTGACTTTCCGTTCACGGTAAAAAAATTTAACATTGACTACACTAGAAATTTGACCAATATTTTCTTAAAGAATAAGAAGTTTAAAAAATGCTTGAAAGGACTAGAACCATGATCATTGGAGTGAATGACACATTCTTTAATCATTACAACCATATATGCCCATTTGAATATTTGATGCAAAATGTAGTATTAATATAAGTTTTATGCCAAAATAATTCAAAATTCAAAGTTTATTTTTTTTAATTTATTATATTTTTATACTCATATATTATCTTTAAAATATAATATATAAGATAAAATTTTATTTTTCACATAAAATAGAATGTGTATACTTATATAAGCTTTATTTTATATTATATTTTAAATGATAATATATAAGACTAAAAATATGATAAATTTTAAAAAATAAACTTTTAAATTTTGAACTATTTTCGTCTAAAACTTATATTAATACTATTTTTTTGTACCAAACATTCAAATGAGTAGTTTGGTGTAGTGTAAAAACTTATATTAATACTATATTTTGTATCAAATATTCAAATGAGTTATTGAGTGTAATGTAAATAAGTGTGTTTCGTCCTTCAAAGACTATATTGTTCTTGTCTTTCTTCAAACTTTTTAAAGTTCTTATTTGTTAAGAACACGTTGGTCAACTTTCTAGAATTTTAAAATTTTTAATTTCACAAAATTTGATTATGACATATTTTCACAATATAAAGGGTATATATTTATTATAATTTTTAAATAATTTTATAAAATAAAAAATTATTTTGTATAAAACAAAAATAAAAATACCAATGATAACCATAATTTATTTATCTTAATCAAATAATGTAAATATTGTTCTTTTAATTTTATTGTAAATCATCAAAGTATAATTAAAAATAATATATAATTATTATGATTTACAAAATAATGAAAATATTGATTTGTTAATTTAAAAATATTACTAATATATTAATTTCAATAATTTTCAAGTATAAAAGCATTTAAAAATATTACATATTTATTATGATTTATAATAAATTAAAAATTTAGCTTCTTAATTTTTCTAGAAAAATAAATAAACACGATCGCAAATTCGGTCGCATAACATAGTGACCGAAACATATTCGGTTGCTAATTGCAAGTCCTAATTGGTCTCTAATTTCGTCGCTAAAACGCCTTTTCAGCATAACGACCGAAGTAGCGACCGACGTATTCAGTGACGTTTCTAGTCGGTCGTCAATACGGTCGCTGGCGCAACTTAGCTACTAACTATAATTTCGGCCGCAAATTCTATCGCAATTAGCAACGACATTACTCTGGTCGCTATTTCGGTCACTGACAGCGATTGAGTAGTTTCAGTCGCTAAACTGTATTTTTTTAGTAGTGCTGTGAGGATCACGAGTGGGTGGCCTAGTAGATAATGGTGTCATTTGTGGACTGTAGAGGTGATGGCGTGGAGTTCATGAACGTAAGTGAAAGCTTTTTGAAGGTGAGGACAAAAGACCTTGCTATAATATGCAATGGGGTGCGAATTTTGAAGAAGAACAACACCCAAGGTTGTGCCTGAAGTGCCTATTTCCACCGTGAAAGGAAGAGAAAAATTAGGTGTGGCTATCACAGGGGCTTGTGTCATGAGATGCTTCAGCTGATCAAAAGCTTGTTGCAATGCGAGTTGCCAACTAAATTGGTCCTTTCTAAGGAAGGTTGTCAGTGGGGAAATAATGGCTGCATACGCCCGAATGAGTTTCTGGTAAAAACCGATCAAGTGAAGGAATCCGCGTAACTCTGAGGGAGAAGAAGGAACAAGCCAATCAAGCATAGCTTGAATTTTGGATGGGTCTGGAGCAATGCCACTTACGAACACAATGTGGCCAAGATAATGCAGTTGGTTCTTTGTGAAGACGCATTTGGAATGTCAGAGTAAAAATTGGCCTTGGACTAAGGAAGATAGGACAGCTTCCAAGTGCTCCACATCTAAAGGGAGGGATGGGCTATAGACCAGAATGTTGTCGAAGAACACAATGACGAACATCCAGAGAAAGGGTCACAGAATGTCATTCATGGTGGCTTGAAAAGTGGACAGTGTGTTCCAGAGACCGAATGGCATGACTTTAAACTCGTAATAGTCATGGTGGGTTCTGAACATCATCTTGTGGATGTCTTCTTCCACCTTTCTAATTTGGTGAAAACCCTTTCGTAAGTCCAGCTTTGAAAACCAAGAAGCGGGGCCCAATTCATCAAGCAACTCGTCAATCATGGACATTGGAAAGCAATACTTGATGGTTATGGCATTTAAAGCCCTATAATCCATGCAACATCTCCAGCTTCTATCCTTCTTCTTGACAAGGAGAACTGGAGATGAGAACGGACTATGACTTGGTTGGATCATGTCGGAGTCGAGCATGGTGGCAACTTGCTTCTCCAATTCCGCCTTCTGAAAATAGGGATAGCAATAAGGTTTAACATTCACGGGATTGGAATTGGGTAGGAGATGGATATGGTGTGTAATGGAATGGGTTAGTGGAAGGGAATGAGGTTCACTAAAATGAGTGGCAAAACGATCTAGAAGGGAGGTGATGACAGGGGTGTGTTCTGGTCAAGGGGGGTTGTGCTGAAGAAGAAGGGTGAACTGCTGGTGGAATGGGCAAGAGTTGGAACAAAGCTGCAATGCTTTGGGTCTGTGCCAGGCGTTTCAGTTGTTGAGTCAAGGCAGTGGAGGGGAGGAAGGGTACATCTGCAAAAAGGGTGATGGGTTGGCCCGAAAAATTAAATGGCATGGTGAGTGTGGAGTAATTAGTGGTCACTGGGCCTAACAGCTTGAGCTGGCCAGGTCGGACCAGTTGTTATGAAGGGAAAAATGGGAAATGACGGGAAAAAAGATTAAAGAAGTGCAGGAATGATAAAGTAGCAGGAAAAGGTAGATAACTTTTTATTCCTCCCTTTCCTTCTGTAATGCACTTGTTTATATAGAAATCGAGCACCTATTGATGCTTTCTTAGTGCACGATGCAATAACTGAATTCTAACAATTTGTTATAACAATTTCAATTGCAGGGATGGTAGTGGGTTCGTGGAAGACAAATTCAGTTACAGGGATGCTAGTGGATTCGTGGAATAATAGTGGAATGCGTGGGTGCTGTTATGCCTTGGTACTACTTGATTCCCACGTGTCTAATTGTAATCATCGAGGTATGTTGATCTTCTGGTACACCTCTTTGGTCTGCTGGTGTGTGGTGGTTTGGTGTTGCTAACAGAGAGAATTTACCTTGTTCATTTCATACTTTTGTGGTCTTCATTAATTTTAATTTAGTGAGCCTCACATGAATTTTGAGTATTAATAAAATGTATTAGAGAGCAATAATTAAAATATAGTAGCAATTCTCATATAGCAAGTATAGTGAGCAACGTAACCATTCTCCTTATCTTAAATTAAACTCATTGAAACTTGTCACAACCGACTCGCACGATTGGATGGTAAAAAATATGTTAAAAACAAGAGAGTGGTCATCATAATTTATTAAGAAAAAATTACGAAAATAAATCTTAAAAAAAACGGTCATAAAAATTCAATTTAGAGTTTGGAAGTGGATTATGTATAGAAAATGTGTTAATTTCGTATGACTCTCATCCTAAAACGGTTACATCTAATTTGCAAAATTTGAATAATTTTAAACATTTATTTTATCCTCCAAACTAAACAAGATAACTTTTTAAGATTTTATTTGTTGTTATTTTTTTACAAAAGAAATATTATAATAAAAAAAGATTATTATTATATTTTTTTCATTTTTTTAGCTCAACACTCTCGACATGATTGATTCTCTGCTCTTACTATCTCCAAATATAATGGAGAATCAAAGCTACATTATTCTTGGGTAAAAAATATTTGTATGTTGATATTTTTCATCATTTTAATATTTTTTATTTTTTGTTCGAAAGCTTTCATGATAACCAAATCAAAAATGCATCTAAAGTAATTATCATTAACTTTTAATGGCTTTCACAATAACTAAATCAGAACTGAATCTAAAGTGGCTATTGCTAAACTCTTATTATATTTTTGTTCTTCTTCAGATTCTAAAATTATTTATCATTTTGTTTCTTTACATGTTTAATTATCTCTTTAAATATTTTATTTTCTTCATCTTTTTAAAAAAAATTCTTTTAATTTTAGAAGGCTTTTGCAACAATTAAATCGGAAGTGACTTCCGCGAAGTAATTATTGTTGACCTTTGATAGCTTTTATAATTACTAAATTACGTGCATTCAAATAGTCACTACTAAAGCTTCATTTTGTTAAAGTTATTATTAAAAGGTTATTATTAATAATATTATATTAATTGTTATTTTATATTTCTAAGTTATTATGAAAACATGCATACAATTTAAGATATTTTTAATTTGATTGATAGTTTTTAGTTGAATAATATTATTATATTATCGTTTTGCTCAGTTCTTGTCAGTAGATTCTAAAGATAAACTCAATTTAACACTTAAATCATAATAAAAGAAAAAAAGAAAAGAAAGATGAAATGATAGCATGTTGGTATCACGTACACAAATAAGGAAAAGAAATTGACAAAAGTAAGATAATGATGATGACCACATAATGTTTACCATTCAGTACTAGTAGCTTCATTCATGTCCTGCATGCTCGATGAGGGGAAAAATAACCAACAAAAATAATATGCACATCACTTAAAATTTTATTAGTTTCATATAACGCACTGATAAATTTTATTAGATGTATAATATGAGAAGTTTTAATTCAACCCCAAAAGTTAGTTTAAGGAATAAGAGTTGTCCATTACTTATATATATTTTAATGTTAATTTAAGGAATAAAAGTTGTCCATTACTTATATATATTTTAATGTGAGATTGCTTTTAAGTAATGTAAGACTTGAATTATTTTTATCAATGATAAAAGAAAATGATAGAAAACAAATACGACGCACACCATAACAGTCACATTTTCTGCATTAATTTGTTATTGCAACAAAATAAAAGTAAACATATATAGGAAAAGAGGGCATGCAAGAAAGCCGGTACTAGGCGCAAGCAATGCAGGACTCATAATCAAGCGCGGAACTCCTCCAAAAATGGAATTCAAAATTTCCATTTCTAGCTCTGATTTGTCTCATACACAGACGAGCAACATTGTTTTTTTTGTTTTTGGTATAGAGCTACGTTGGATTTAGGGCTGGACGCAAACCCGTGATCCGACCCAATCAATCTAAAAAGAAAAAACTAATTCTTGGGATAGTAGTATGAGACGTGGGTGACTTGTATTAAAGTACTAATCACATTCTATAAGCTGATTGCATGTCCTTGCCATTTGGTGGAGTATTGATTTTATTGAACTATTGTTGTCTATCCATGAATTTTTAGTTCATACACTGTTATGTGACAAAATTTGGATATGGAATGTGAAAATGATAAAAGTAAAATTTCATGTTGGTATCTTGTATTAATTTTACAGTAAAATTAGCATTGGTTGCTTCCTTGTTTCTTGAACATGGTTGAATTATGAATTTCACGTGGCTCTTTTAGTCTTTACTCAAATTTACTCCCTTTCCTTTCTCGTTCTCATTGTGATGGACAGAAGTCAGAACAATGAATGATAGTGAATTTGGGTTCTCTAACTCATGTGACAATGTAATCAGTTTCCATATTGAGCCATTAGCCTAGTGCCACATCGCACAACCATGTCTTCCTCTTATGTTTGATTTCCTAATACTTAATTTAGCATGTGCATTTCAGGTTTTGGAAGTTCTAATACTACAAATTAAATGATAAAAGTAATTAGTGCGGTTGAATTCATGTGAAAAAGAGATCATATCAAAAAGATTAATTCTTTTGTTAATGCATGACTGAGAATCGTTGTTAATAAAACATATTCCAAGAATGGTCTTACTTACAAGTGTTGAGGCTTATGTTAACAGTAAAAGTATAATGTAGAGTGTGCAGGTTCGTAAGGAAAATCACACTTTAATTATATTATCTGTGGAAGTGTCTTAGACTTAAGTTGAAATGACATGGATTTATATATGTAGCTCATAGACGAGTCTTAGAATAAATTATCCCATAGAAAAAAATATTAAGACAATCCAATACTTGATGGTTGATAGTTGGCAACACTTGATGAGGATTTTATGCGAGTATGACCATATGCAATGAAAAAAATAATTATTAAATAAAAAATTATGCATGTTGAAAAGGGAGTTTTACTAACATCCCTATCACATCACATGGAACTTGAATAAAAGAAACAGATTATCCGAATAGTCCTAATTGAATAGATGAAAATAAACGAAATAAAATGGTTTTAACACGTTAACAATTTAACACATTAACTGAAATATATTTAAGAAACTCTGAAATAAAATAGTTCCTGAATCTGGACGCTTCCCTGCAAGCACATACGAGACAGCATATCAGCAACCTTATCGCCTCACGTGGAATGCATGAAAAATTCACCATCCAATCACGTTTCACCATGTCCCTTATTTCTCGAAAAATCTTACCATAATTATGAATGTCAAGTTATTGCTTTGTTCCCTTATCCTATAGAGGACTAATTTGTTTAAATATATTTTTTAAAATAAGTAATTTTAAATAAAATAAATAATTTTCTGATATGTTGTATAATTATTTTTACTTAGAATAAAAAAATTACTTTTTTAAATAAGTAAATCCATTGTTGATAAAATCTTTTTTTTTTAATTTTTTTTTCTTATAGTTTATCTAACACCTTGTGTGCCTTCTTAAAGTTAACATATAAACTCTCGAGTTTTTATAACCATATCAATTAATTATAGAAAATAATAACATAATCTTAATGAATTTTTAAAAAGATAAGATCATTGCAATATTATAAATGAAATAATTGAAATAAATCATTTAAATAATATTAACTAAGAATACAATTACAACATTACTTCAGTTGAAAATATTATTCAATTTAATTATTTCTTTTCAAAGTTATTTTTTTATGTATAAAAAAATCAACTATAAAATTACCCTTTTAATTAATTATATTTACTTAAATTGGTCAATATTACCCATACTTTATGCGAAAAATGTTCATCATATTTATGTAAACCACTGTTATTAAGATAAGATTAACATTTTAATTAAAAAAGGTGATTAGTATTATATTCAATGTGATTGATATTAAAAATGTTAAATTGTATTATAACTAATTTGATTAATTTAATCATTATTAAAAGTTTTTTTTAAAAAAAGTAACTTATGTCTAAACTTACACAACAAAATATGTTATTCCATCTATCTTATTACAATTGTCGTTCTATGTTATTTCACACATACAAATAAAATATAAAATATAATAAATAGATGAAAGATAGTAACAATTTTATAAAGTTAACCTTATTATATTTAATTTATTTTTAGTTTTATAAGTACTATCAATGAGCAAAATAGTGTGGAAAGTAAATGGAGTGACCAAAATATTGTTAGGAATTTTATAATTTCTAATTGATTAATATGGGTTACATATTATATTATAATATTTATATTAGTTATTTACATTTAGATGAGCTCAATACAAAGTGGTCTAATTTAATGAGCTCATTAGACTGCCAACAGAAAATTGATATGGGCTTAATGAGCAAAAACCAGTTTGGCTCATTAGGAAATAATGAGAACCCTAATAGGTTAAAACCTAAGGCATGGTTATGATCCTCAATACACCAAATCAAGAAACAGTTTCTTCTCTCTCCATCTGAAAAGAAAACGAATGTCCTATAAGGAAGAATGTGATTTGGTTGAGGAAGGTCATTAAATCAATTGTTCGATTCCGCCGTGTGTTGATCAAGCTCTATGGATTCAGGTATTCCTTAAAACCTCTTGATAATTTGATGTAATGTGTTTTGGTGCTCATTTGGTATTTTATAAAGTTTTTTAAAAATTTCAACAAGTGGTATGAGAGCCACCATTACTGTTAGATTATTGGGATTTAAAGTTGTTTGATATGTATTATATCTGGATCGTTTTAGTTATATGAACCCTAATTTTATTTTGGGGAGAAACTATTTCAATCAACAAAATTGTAAAACCCGCAAAATTTCTGTGTTATGGTCGTAAAGTTTTTTTTAATAAAAGGCCTCTGCATTTGGTTTACGAATTTGTACATAGTTTTTGTTTGTGTCACGTGTGCTTACATATTATTCTATTTGGGATAAAGGTTCTACGTATCCGGCGAAGCCGTATAAATTGTTCTTGGCTGTATGAATTTGGACTTGACACTAAGGATGGAACGACCCATTCCCACTCTGGAAACCTCTAATGAGGTAAAAATTGAGAAGTGGGATCGGTCCAACTGAATGTACCTTATGATCATGAAGCGCTCTATTCTAGAGGCATTTCAGGGCTTTGTTTCTGAGGGTCAAAGTGTAAAGAAATTCCTTGAGGAAATTGAGCAATACTTTGCCAAAAATGAAAAAGCGGAGACGAGTAACCTTTTGGCTAAGCTTATCTCCATGAAGTATAAAGGCATAGGGAACATAAGAGAGTACATTATGGAGATGTCCAATCTCACATCGAAACTCAAGTCACTTAAGTTAGAGCTTAGTGAAGACCTGCTCGTGCACTTGGTTTTGATCTCGCTTCCTGCACACTTTGGGCAATTCAAAGTGAGCTATAACACTCAGAAGAACAAATGCTCCCTCAATGAGCTTATATCTCACTGTGTTCAAGAGGAGTAGAGGTTGCAGAGAGATAGGACTGGAAGTGCTCACTTGACTTCGACCTCTCAGAATAAGAAAAGGAAGAAGACTAAGGGTGTTGAGGAAGGGACTTCTCAACGAAAGAAACAAAAGAAGGATGAGGAATTTACCTGTTACTTTTGCAAGAAGTCGAGACACATGAAGAAAGAGTGTCCCAAGTATGCCGCATGGCGTGTGAAGAAAGGTAAATTTCTTACTCTAGTTTGTCCTCAAAGAGTGTGGAATTGTTCTACAATACACTATGTCGGGCAAACCTAGCATGAATGGTGTAGTAGAACGAAGAAACCGAACTCTTAAGGATATGGTGAAAGGTATGATTAGTCATTCTTCTTTTCCAGAGTCACTTTGGGGGGAAGCCTTAAAGACCGTAGTTTACATCCTTAATAGAGTGCCAAGTAAAGCAGTTAACAAACATGAACTTTGGACTCGTAAAAGGCCAAGAATTAAACATTTGCACATTTGGGGTTGTCCGGTTGAGGCAAGGCCTTATAGGCCACATGAAAGAAAGCTAGACTCAAGAACAATTAGTTGTTATTTTGTTGGGTATGTTGAACGCTCTCGGGGCTATAAATTTTACAATCCCACTTAAGATCCTTTTTCGAGACGGGAAATGCAAGATTTCTTGAGGAAATTGAGTTTGGGAAGGAAGAGAACATAATGAATGTTGTCTTTGAGGAAGAACCTATTATTTATAGTGATCAAGTCCTCATACTTATTACTGTTCAAGACACAACTCCAGTAATAGAAGACAATGTTCAAACTATTGACATTGTTCCAAAACAAGACAACAATAAGGTTCTCCCTCAAAAACCTTTAGAGCAACCCCAACAACCTCAAGAAGTGTCATTAAGGAGATCCGTTAGAGAGAGGAGAAGTGCAATCTCAAATGATTATATTATATTTCTCCAAGAACATGAGGATGATGTTGGTTTAACAGAGGATGATCCAATCAACTTCTGTCAAGCTATGCGCAGTTCTAACTCTAAAAAATGGATTGATACCATGAAGGATGAGATGAAGTCTATGAAAGACAATGAAGTTTTGGATCTAGTTGAATTGCTTGAAGGTGTGAAACCTATTGGTTGTAAATGCATATTTAAAACCAAGAAGGATTCAAAGGGTAATATTAAAATATATAAGGCTCATCTAGTTGCTAAAGACTTTACTCAAAAGGAAGGCATTGACTATAAAGAAACCTTTTCTCCAGTATCTTCAAAGGATTCTTTTAGAACTATAAAGGCACTGGTAGCTCATTTTGACTTAGAGCTACATCAGATGGATGTCAAGACTGTGTTTCTAAATGGTGACATTGAAGAAACGATTTATATGGTGCAACTAGAAAACTTTGTGTTAGGTGACTTAAAGTCCATGGTATGCAAACTAAAGAAATCCATCTATGGTCTCAAACAGGCTTCCTGTCAATGGTATTACAAGTTCCATCAAGTCATTACCTCATATGATTTCGAGGAAAATGTAGTTGATTATTGTGTATATCATAAGTTCAGTGGGAGTAAATACATATTCTTGGTATTATACGTCGATGATATACTGCTTGCTAGCAGAGATACAGGCTTCTTACAGGAGACCAAGAGATTTCTAACGAAATTTTTTGAAATGAAAGATCTTGGGGAAGCCTCTTTTGTGTTAGGTATTAAGATACTACGAGTTCACTCTCAAGGTATCCTAAGGTTGTCACAAGAGAGCTATATCGATAAAGTATTTGATAGATTCGACATGAAAGATAGTAAACCAGGAGATACCCCAATAGCTAAAGGAGACAAATTCAGTCTCAAACAATGCCCCAATAATGACCTTGAAAGAATTGAGATGCAGAAGATTCCATATGCGTTAGTAGTAGGAAGTCTGATGTATGCTTAAGTTGGTATTTGTCCCGACATAACATTTGTTGTAAGAGTTCTAGGTAGATACTCGAGTAATCTTGGATTGCAACATTAGAAGGCAGTGAAACACGTAATGCGTTACTTAAAGAGAATAAAAGGCTACATGCTCACTTATCAGAAGTCTGACAATTTGGAGATCATCGGTTACTTAGACTCTGATTTTGCTGGATGTCAAGACAGCAAACGCTCCACTTCTGGATACATATGTATGTTGGTTGGAGGAGCTATCTCTTAGAAGTCTACTAAACAGACTCTTGTAGCTTCTTCAACCATGACTGGGGAGTTCATTGCTTGTTTTGAGGCATCTAATCACGGGATATGACTGTGAAACTTTGTCACTAGTTTGTGTGTGGTCGATGGCATTGAAAGACCATTGAAAATTTATTGTGAGAATAACTTTGCAGTTCTTTACTCCAACAACAATAGGAGTACAACCAAGTCAAAATTCATTGACATCAAGTTTCTGGTTGTGAAGGAAAGAGTTCAAAAAAGGCAGATTTCCATAGAACATATAAGGATTAATTCCATGCTAACTGACCCCTTACTAAAGGTTTGGTACCTAGATTTTTTCATGAGTACACTTCTCATATGGGTGTAGTTCCTAACAGTACCTTAGTTTAGTGGGAGTCACATTTATGTTTTATATCTTATGTTTTCTAGATATTTGTATTGTTTGGATTTTCTGCAGAAATAAAGTTGATGTTTATCATTTTATTCTGAGCTTCTTTTGTGTGCAATATTTGTATTGCACTTTGGATTGATCTCTATAAAGAATAAAGTTTGAACTAGTTGGAAATAAACATGATTAAGATCACATTGTATGTAATTTTCATGCCGCTTATCCATATTTGATCTATGTCATCGAGTATGAGTAACAGTGGTGATCATTGTGGCTTAGTCACGCTGAATTGTGATGAAAACTGCAGTGATTTCCTGTTGCTATATGAGATAGACCAGATTGTATAAAAGGAATCTAAAAGTAAATAACATACGGTTGCGCTCCAAAAGAATTTTGTGATATAAATGTCTAAGGTTAATATGAAGCCCAAGTGGAAGATTGCTATAAATTTTATAATTCCTAATTAATTAATATGGACTACATATTATATTATATCATTTATATTAGTTATTTACATTTAGATGGATTCAATATAAAGTGATCTAATTCAATGAATTCATTAGACTGCCAACAGAAAATTGATATGGGCTTAATTAGCGAAAACTAGTTTGGCCCATTAGGGGATAATGAGAACCCTAATAGGTTAAAACCTAAGGCATGGTTATGGTCCCCAATACACCAAATCAAGAAACAGTTTCTCCGCTCCCCATCTGAAGAGAAAACGAAGGTCCCATAAGGAAGAAGGTGATTTGGTTAAGGAAGGTCATTAAACCAATTGTTCGTGACTGTTGTAAGATTCCACTGCGTGTTGATCAAGCTCTATGGATTCAGGTATTCCTTAAAACCTCTTGATAATCTGATGTAATGTGTTTTGGTGCAAATGAATGACCCATTAATAGGTTGGTCGGGCATTCTAAATGTGCTTCATAGTAGTAACACTATGCTCATTATGATCTTTCAATGTAAGCAGTATGTTTCTTGGCTTCACCATGTTCTTTGTGATATCATTGACTAAAGACTTCTCTTCAACACTCGGTCGATCAACATATGAATGACCCATTAATGTTTTCGCTAAGTCATGGTTGTGACAACCACATATCACCTTAACAATCCATCTTGTAGCCTTTTTTAAACATGTTTCCCTTAGCCTAAAGGGATATTCATATTTTTTTATACTCATCACCTTGGATGATGCATTCTTGCATGGTCTTCTATATTTTCCACTTCTTTCACAAGTCAAAATTATAAATGTATTTCTTTTATCACATCTCGTATCTATGTTTGACCTAAATATGATAAGAACAAATTCATTTTCATATGCAACATACTCAGTCCAATTCGACATATCATCTTGAGAAGAAAAAATATAAAAATATAGATATAAATTTAAATTTTCATGGTCATATATGGTCACAACTTAATAAAATTAATTTATGATTCACTTACCTCTTCACTGTTGAATGCCTCATCACAATCAACAATCTTATTTTTTTTTACATCAGTTGGTATATCCATCACCTTGGACATCTTATTAAAATGGTATTTCATGTTCACAATTAAAAAATAAATTAAAAACAAAATAAGGTTGTGACAAGATAAAACAAAATAAAAAATGATTGAAATTCATTTTTTAGAAAAACATATATCCATTCCAAAAAGTAATTTTAGAATCGTATATATGTTGTTAAAACATAATTGTGGATATAATTTTCTAGAATAACATATATAATTTTTGAAATTATGTTTTAACAAAATAAACATAATTCCTAAAAACTACTTTATGAAATTGATACATATTATTCTAGAAAGTTATTTACAGAAGTCGTACAAAATTTAGCAGGCACTTGATTTTTTATATTAGTAATTTTATATAATATGATAAAAAAAAAAGGCACAAGAAGTGCATAAAAGTTGTGACACAATAAACCAACATACCACCACCTTCCAGGAACCTATAACCATAATATTCCTACCAAGAATCTTAATGCAACACTAACCAACTACTGCTTGCATCTTAATGTATACACAATGTATGCATAAAGGAATGTGCAAAACATATATAGTGATATAAAATTAGAACAAAGGAGGCAGTAAAACAAAAACAAAGGAGGCCTAAAAAACATAACTACAGCACCCTAATTGAAACCTAAATTGGCTCTCACACTAAGGTAATACACCCCGCACATTGATAAATAATAGTGTCTTGTAGTATCCCAAATTGCTTCATGTCAGCCGAAGTAAAACCCAATTAACTGCTACCTTCTCTTCAAAACCAAATTGTTATCTTGTGCCTTTTGGTGTAAAGAGCAAGTGACAATTGAGTATGGTACGTGCCTTTTGGTGTAAAGAATGTATGGTGTACATTATATGATAGATAAGTCAACGATGAACATACCTTAAAACACAATGTCATATGGGAGAAAATACACACAATATTACGAATATGTTTGATGGGAAACACGGTATTACATTAATAATGTTTAAAGAATAATAAAGATTGGTGAAGATGGTGGTTCAAAATTAAGGTGGAGGTTTAAAGAATAACACAATTGGGGGAGGGGTAAGGGGGTGTAGAAACAGGATAAAAAGAGAGTATAATGGGTAATAACAAATTTAATGAAAAGAAAGAGAGGATTCTTTAGCAAACTTATAGGTGTATCTAGCAAGAGCCTACGGAGAGTTATTGGACCCAGCGTCTTCTTACACTTAAAAAAGTAAGAAAAAAAAAACAAAGAATAAAGAAGACATTTGTTGTAAGGAGACTAGGAGAGCTGTCGGTTACGTATTGTTCCATCGAAATAATATGCAATTATGCATTAAAAATTTTCTTAATATTTTCTCATACCTTAACAAAATTATGTTAAAAAAAAAAAAACTAAATAGTAAAATTCATTTGAGAACAAATTGATTCCTGACATATAAAATATTCAAAATTAAGTTCTGAATATAAAAAAATATGACAAATTAGTTTTATAGATAATTTAATAATAAATTATTTTTTAAATTTTACAATTTAATGTTAAATTAATATTAAAAATATAAATTATTATCAAATTAGTTTTTGAATATTACAACTTACTTATTGATAAATTGGTCTTACAAATTTAAATGATGAGACTAATTTATTCCATCAAAACAATATACATTAAACGTTTTCTAAATATTCTCTGATATACCTTAACAAAATTATGTAAAAAAAAAAAAAAAATCTAGAGCGGGTTGCACCGATTGTAGCGGGTCGGGCGCGTGAGATCAGGGCTGATACATTAACATTAGCTTCTGCCCCAAGTTGTTGGAAAAGTCTACCTCTTCGACAACATAGGAGCCGCCATCCCCCTCTTCTCTCAGCTTCTCAACCGTTCTATTCTCTCTATGCTTCCACAACTCCATTGAACGATGCAGGTGCCTCTCTCTCTTCACTCCTTCAACACTTTTAACACCTTACAAATTTCTTTAATTGCTTCTCATGTTCCATTTCCCATGTCTTTGTCATTTCGGGATTGCATCGCCTGTTTCATGTTTTGGGTTTTTCTAAATGACAGATTTTTTTTTAACCTTTGAATATGCCTCTTGTGTTGTTCAAAGTTAGTGTCATTCTGGGTGAAATGGAATTGCCGCTACATTTTCTTCTTCTGGGAATCTGTCTGTTTCAATAAGGGTAGCTGATTTTGTATTAGCCTTTGTTTATGATTGTAATTGTAATTATAGTTATAATAATGTGCACGTGCTTATAGTGACTGTATTTGCATTTTGTAGTGGCTGGTATGTTGCTTGTTTGCTTCCACTGCTGAAAGTTCACAGAAAGTTGGCTTCTTTTTGCTTATGCTTATTGCTTTCGTTTTCATGTTAAGAGTTTTGTGATCGGTGACATGTTGAGTTTTTACTTTTTATTCACAGAATATGTTAAGAGCAAAGCAGATCAGTAGTACCCTTTCGAGCAATGCTAGGAGTATTTTGCTTGGCGGTTCGCGATGTAACGCAGCAGATGGCAATTCGTGCACTTGCCCTGAGGATGAAACGTGTGTGTCGAAGAGACAGCAGAGGAAAAACAATGAAGATTTACTTGCGCTGAAGCCGCCCTCCTTGGTGTCCAAAGCCACCTCTCAAGTTGTAGGAACACTGGTTTCAGGAAACTTGGCTAATGGGCCTGCTTCCCACAAGGCTGGGAGTGTTGGTCAATCTGGCCGTGTGCAACAAGTCCAGCCTACTTCATATGCACCGAGCAAATCGGACTCGGCTACATCTGCTTGTGTTGTTGATGGTGTTCAAGATCATGTTGCTCACTCATCTTCTCTTAATGCTGACCAGTTTTATAGGGCCGGTATTGCAGCTGTTAATTTTATTTCTGATGTAGTTAGTTATAAGTTGCCTTTATCAGATGGCATGGGAATACTAAACTACTCTAAAAATTATATGGTTGATCCTGCCAGAGCCCTACCCAAGATCAGATCCTCCAGTGTGCAGCAAATTAAGAAGGAGAACTTCACTGCCGTTCATCCCAAACCGCCTGTTCCTACTCATCCAGGGCCATCAAAACATACAAATAATCATCATGGTGCAAAGGGAAAAGCTGATAAATCAAATTTAGCTAAAGGCTTTAAGCATGTTGCTTCTTCAGGGACAGAGAAGTCAGGAGCAGCTCCAAATATTCCTGTAAATAACCATGATCGCAGAGCCCTGCCACAGAGAACAAGAACCCATTCAAACCACTTTGTGACAAATTTTGGTTCCAACATGCAAAGTTCAAATCCACAGATGGCAGGGCCATTCAAGGAAAGTTTCAATAAACACACAAGGGATCTGAATATGCCTGCAGGAATTGTTCCAACAAAGAGGCATTTTACTAATTCAGGGCATGTTGTGGAAGTGGTTAAAGATATACTGAAACAGTTAAGGTGGGGTCCTGCTACAGAGAAGACTCTTTATAACCTGAATTTTTCAATTGATGCATATCAAGCTAACCAGATCCTAAAGCAACTTCAAGACCATTCAGTTGCTGTAGGCTTCTTTTGCTGGCTAAAGCGTCAACCAGGCTTCTGGCACGATGGGCATACTTACACCACCATGGTTGGTATCCTGGGCCGTGCAAGAGAGTTTGGTGCTATAAACAAATTGCTAGAGCAGATGGTCAAGGATGGATGCCAGCCTAATGTTGTTACTTACAACCGTCTAATTCACAGCTATGGCCGTGCAAACTACCTAAGGGAGGCACTGAATGTGTTCAACCAAATGCAGGAGATGGGATGTGAGCCTGATCGTGTTACTTACTGCACACTCATTGATATCCATGCAAAAGCTGGATTTCTTGATGTGGCCATGTCTATGTATGAAAGAATGCAAGAAGTTGGCCTTTCTCCTGACACATTTACATACAGTGTCATGATCAACTGCCTTGGAAAATCTGGTAATTTATCTGCTGCCCATAGGCTATTTTGTGAGATGGTTGATCAGGGTTGTGTTCCCAATATTGTCACATACAATATCTTGATTGCTTTGCAAGCTAAAGCAAGGAACTACCAGACAGCATTGGAATTATACCGTGACATGCAGAATGCAGGATTTAAACCCGACAAAGTTACTTATAGCATCGTAATGGAGGTGCTTGGCCACTGTGGGTATCTCGAGGAAGCAGAAGCAGTGTTTTTTGAGATGAAACAGAACCATTGGGTTCCAGATGAACCTGTTTATGGTCTTCTGGTAGACCTGTGGGGAAAGGCTGGTAATGTGGAGAAGGCTTGGGAATGGTATCATACAATGCTGAGAGCTGGTTTGCTTCCTAATGTACCAACATGCAATTCACTTCTCAGTGCATTCCTCAGGGTGCATCGATTGCCAGACGCATATAATCTTCTCCAAAACATGGTGACTCTTGGCTTAAACCCCTCTCTGCAGACTTACACTTTACTTCTCAGTTGTTGTACGGAGGCACAATCACCGTATGATATGGGATTTTGTTGTGAGCTTATGGCAGTCTCTGGCCATCCCGCACATGCATTTTTACAGTCCATGCCAGCAGCAGGACCTGATGGTCAAAATGTGCGAGATCATGTAAGCAAATTCTTAGACCTTATGCATTCCGAGGATAGAGAGGGCAAAAGAGGGCTTGTGGATGCAGTGGTGGATTTTCTTCACAAATCTGGACTCAAGGAGGAGGCTGGTTCGGTTTGGGAGGTGGCTGCACAAAAAAATGTGTATCCTGATGCTGTCAAGGAGAAAAGCACTTGCTATTGGCTTATAAATCTCCATGTCATGTCTGATGGAACTGCTGTAACAGCATTGTCTAGGACACTTGCTTGGTTTCGCAGGCAGATGCTGGCATCTGGTGTTGGCCCTAACAGGATAGATATTGTCACTGGATGGGGTCGTAGGAGTAGGGTGACAGGTTCTTCTCTTGTGAGACAGGCAGTGCAAGAACTGCTGCATGTATTCAGTTTCCCATTTTTCACAGAAAATAGCAATTCAGGTTGTTTTGTGGGATGTGGGGAGCCTCTTAGTCAATGGTTGGTCCACTCTTATGTGGAACGAATGCATTTACTGTAGTTAGTAATTGTAGAATCGTTTCCCCTTCTGCGTGGACACAATTTTGTTGCGGGAAATGAACTCGGAGTGAGATTTTTATGCACAGTGCTGACATTGTATGTAATTTTAGTTGGTCAGTGTGCAGTTATCCAAGTTGTTATCTTAAAATTTCTATTTTGGGAATGGAAAACTGAATGCTTGTTGGCAGTATTTGCTCTCCTATCTTAAAATTTCTTGTTGTCAAGAGGTGTACACAAAATTGAGATTGGAATAAGCCATACTGCTTAGTGACCTAGCGTCCTAGCCTGCACATGCTATCCTTTTAACAGGAATAAATTAGACCAAATTTTTCTATAAAAGCTTACTTGGTTAAAAATGACATCATTTAGTCTTTGTTTTTATACCAAATTTTAAAAAGTCTTTTAAGTGTAACCAGATGGACTTATATAACTCAATACAAATTTGTTAATATTACTATTATTATATTGAGCTTTTTGTAATGTATTAAATTCATATATGTATTGTTTTTTTTACATATTAAGCATACTAACTTACATGAAGAGTTAAAAGATATAAGTTTATTAAAGAATACATTTATGCTGGATTTAGAGGCCTTATTGCAAAATAAATTATCATAAATATCATATTGGGCCTTAAAAAAAAGCTTATAGCCTTAAATAAGTTTGATTCGCCTCTTATAAAGTCTAAATTCTATCTATTTTTATCTTTTTGTCTCATGTATGAGTAACAATGATTTTAATATTATATTTTACATAAAGTTTGTTTTCTCATTGGCCCATTAACCGATTAAACTATTTAATGTCAAATTACACTTTTCTTGAAATCTTTAATATGAAATAAGTCTTAAATAAACTAATAGATTAAACTTAACTTTCAAAAAGATTTAATCAAATTTGTGTACTTAGCTGCCATGGAATTCGATTGATTCCTTTGAAACTTGGTTGCGAGGTTTGAGGGCTCTAAAACGAAACCAGAAATGTAGGAAGGCTTAAACAGACAATGATGTTGAAATTGTATTTTTCATACTTTATTAAAAGATGCTATATAATATATATATTCAAGATACACGTTGTAGTAAGGAAGAAAAAGACAAAAATGAACAACAGAAAGATAACACCTCAGCATGTTCTAGAATGCTAATGACAAAATATAGTTACAACAGAAAAATAACAAAACAATTTTAATTGGGGACTCACATTTCTTTTAGCCCCCCACAAGCTGGAGGTTCAAACAAATCATGAAGCTCAAGCTTGGAGATATTAGACTGAAGCAGTTTCGGGGGTAAAGCTTTAGTGAACATATCAGCGAGCTGATGTGAAGAAGAAACAGGAAGAAGTTTTATTAAACCAGAAGTGAGTTTATCCCGAACAAGATGACAATCAATCTCCAAGTGCTTGGTCCTTTTGTGAAACACATGATTAGCAGCAATGTAAAGAACACTCTAATTATCACAGTATAAGACAGGACATTTTCCACAAGAAACTTGCAAGTCACGAAGTAAATAAACTAGCCATTGAAGCTCATAAGTAGCACTTGTCAGGGCTCTGTATTCGGCCTTAGTAGAGGAGCGAGATATAGTAGATTGTTTCTTCATTTTTCCAGGAAACTAGAGAGCTTCCGACAAAGATCATCAAGAGGAGCACTAGAATCTTGATGAAGATGCAGTGAATTATCCATGGGTGTAGAACACGACTTAGAATTGAGAAGAGCAACATCCGAGATTAAATCCAAACAGTATTTGCGCTGACAGAGAGAAATGTCAGAAGAGGAGTGAGCAACCTCTAATCCCAAAAAATACTTCAATTTTCCAAGGTCTTGAATATGAAAATGAGAACTCAAAGAAGTTTTGAGGTGATCAATTTCAGCAAGTGAATTGCCAATCAGAACAATGTCATCAACATAAATGATCAGAGCTGTAAAGGAAGAACCTGTCGCCTTTGTAAAAAGACTGTGATCAGCGTGAGCTTGCGTATAACCAAATGAGAATAACATATTAGAAAGTTTGGCAAACCATTGACGGCTAGCCTGTTTCAAGCAGTATAGAGATTTCTTCAACTTACAACACTGGGAAGATGAATAACCATGAAGTCCTCAAGGGATAGTCATGTAGACATCTTCGGTGAGATCACCATAAAGGAAAGCATTGTTGACATCAAGCTGCTGCAAGTGCCAATTGTTGATGGAAGAAATGCTAGAACAACACGGATGGTGGTTATTTTAACAACAGAAGAGAAAATCTCTAGATAATCAATGCCTTCAATCTGGGAGTAGCCTTTGGCTACTAATCATGCCTTGTACCGTTCAATAGTACCATCAGGGCCACGCTTGATTTTGTAAACCCATTTGCAACCAATGGGGCACACATTGGGAGGAGCTTGGACAATATCCCAGGTATGGTTTGAAACTAAGGCCCATATCTCAACATTCATGGCCTCTTGCCAAGAGGGTTGGGTAGCAGCCTCGCGATAGGTGGTGGGCTCATGCTCAGAGGACAGACTCATGAGATAGTGAGAATAAGAAGGAGAAAGACGAGAATAATCAAGAGAGTCATGAATAGGATAAGATACCTTTGAAGAAGATTGGTCGGAGGGCATTGAAGTAGGGAGTGCATCACTAGGGCAAGTATGGCCTTCATAGTCAGCAAGATAAACATGGGGTTGATGAAGGCGATGGGATCGACGAAGAGGTTGGGTTTGTTGGGAGGATTGGGAACTGGCGTGAGCAGGGGAAGGAGATGGGGAGTTTTAAGATGTAGGAGATGACGTTGGAATAGGTGTAGCGGATGTTGGTGAGGTAGATGTAAGAGTGGATTGAGGAGAAATGGGCTGGGAATTATTAGGCTGAAGATTGGGGTTGGCGAAATCAGAATAAGGGGTGTCAATATAATTGGGTTGAGGAATAGCGGGTTGCGTATTAATGGGCTAGTGAACAAGATTGATTTTTGTAAGAGGAAAAACTATTTCATTAAACAAGACATTTCGAGAGATAAAAATTTCTCTATTACTTAGATTAAGAATGAGATATCCTTTGGTCCCTGTTTGGTATCCTAAAAAAACACAACATCTTGCATGAACATCAAATTTTTTACGAGGAAGATTTGTGGAAGCATAGTTCAGACAACCAAAAACCTTTAATATGGAAAATCTGGATTTTGTTTATGTAATAATTCAAAAGGAGTTTTTATTTTCAATGATAGGGGATAGAGTGCGATTTATTAAATAAACAGCGTGTTTAACAACATATGACCAATAATGTTTTGGAAGTTGAGATTGTAACATAAGAGCCCTAGCAACATTAAGAATGTGCTGATGTTTTCTCTCAACTTTACCATTTTGTCGAGGAGTATAAACACATCTGGTTTGATGAAAAATTCCTTTAGATGCAAAAAAAATCTTTTTGAAGAAATTCAGGACCATTATCTGAGCGTATGCATTTTATTGAAAGATTGAATTGGTTTTCAATTAAAAAAACAAAATTTTGAATGTGTGTGCGAACTTCCCCTTTAGATTTAAGAAGAACTGTCCATGTGAAATGACTAAAATCATCCACAATAGTTAAAAAATATTTGTGGCCACGAATAGAAGATTGAGAGATGGGACCCCAAATATCCATATGTATCAAATCAAAAAATTTTGAAGCTCTATTAGCACTTGGAAAATATGATAATTTTTTTTTGTTTAGCAAGGTGACAAATATCACAATTCTCATCAACATGTCTTGAAATAAAAGGGAAATTAGCATGAAGAATGTTAAGCCGGGTTCCTGAGAGATGACCAAGTCTAAAGTGCCAAAGATTGGAGTTGGTAACAAGTGGAGTGGAAAAATTATTGATGAAGGTGGCTTTGGGAAAAGTATGTTTATGCTCGATGTGCATCTCCAAGTGATATAATCCATGCTTTAACTTAGTCAAACCAATCATCCTCAATGACTTTTTTTTCATGTATTTGACATTGAAAGTTAGAAAAATTAAGTGTGTAATCAGACGAAGCCAAGAGTTTAGAAATTGAAAGTAAATTAAATTTGTAATTTGGCACATAAGAACATCCTGAATGATGAGTTGTGGAGACAATTGAACAGTCTCGGAAATATGAGCAACTATTGTAGAGCCATTGGGTAGATTAATATGTATGGGTTTAATTTTTGAGAAATTTAGGAAATTATCAAAAGAACAAGTGATGTGATTCGTAGCCCCTGAATCATTAATCCAATAAAGCATTTTTGAATGTGTGTGCAGTTTTCAAATGGTTTGTGATGGTGCAAGAAGTAAAGCAAATACTAAGGCCCATATTAGTGGAATTAGAAGTGCCAATGCTGGACACTTGGATGAGGTTGACATTTTTGGGCTGAGAAGAGGCTCTTGGACCGTTGCTTTGTTGCTGAAGAAGACCAAGGAGACTGTGATATTGGGCCTTAGTGAAACCGTAACCTAGACCATTAGATGGAGAGTTTGGGTTCATTGAGGAGTGTGGATCTTCTTCCTGTGCAGCATTGTTGATAGTAGCGGAAGAAGAAGAGCTCTCTTTGTTGTGGAAACGTGGTCGCCCTAGATATCATGGATGACCAGGGGGATACCCATGCTTGGCGTAGCATATGTCTACTGTGTGTCCATTACGGCCACAATAGATGCACTTTTTGTTGGAGAAAGTTCGAGTATTGTCGCTAGATTGTCCTGCAGGAACGCCTCCTCCACGTCTTCTCCTGAAAGTCGATTGAGCAACATTGACGAATGTGTTGGATTCGTCAATGATTGGCGATGAAGAGTTATGACGCTCTTGTTGAATAATCATGGAAAACACATGGTTAACAGGTGGAAGAGGGTCCATAAGTAGGATTTGAGAACGAAAAAGCAGATAAATGCTCCTCTAAGCCTTTTCGAAAACAAATAATAAAATCTTGTTGATGATACAATTTTGCAGAACAAGTGCAATTCGAAAATGGACGTAAGTTATCAAGATGCTCCCACATAGATTTGAGTGCTATAAAATAATCCGTAACAAAATGAGAGCCTTGCCTGAGACCATATATTTCCTCTTGGAGTTCTGCGATGCGGAGTAGATCACTTTGAGAAAACATTTGCGAAGATCTGTCCAGATGTCTACTGCACAGTTCAGGAAGATGACACTTTGTGCAATGGGTGGTGACAGGGAATTTAGCAGCCAAGACATGACCAAGGTATTACAACATTCCCAAGAAGGATAGGAAGGGCTATAGACATCTGGTGTAGGTATTGTGCCAGTTAGAAAACCTATCTTGTTCTTAAATATCAAGGCCATTCTAATTGAACAGGACTAGGAATGGTAATTGTTACCATCTAGTGCTAGAGAATAGAAACGAAAGATGGGTTTTCACTGGGATGAATATGATATGGACTTGAGGGATCAAGACAAGGATCAAACCATGTTGGGGTAGCATCATCGAAAACATCTGACATTTTGACAGGGAATCAGCAGAGCTCCAGGAGTGGAGCTTTGATACCATAAAACGAAATCAGAAATGCAAGAAGGCTTAAACAGACAAAGATGATGAAATTGTATTTTTCATACTTTTATTGAAAGATGCTATATAATATATATATATATATATATATATATATATATATATACAAGATACACATTGTAGTATGGAAGAAAAAGACAAAAATGAAAAACAAAAAGATAACATCTCAGCATGTTCTAAAATACTGATAACAGAATAAGTTATAACAGAAAAATAACAAAACAATTTTAATTGGGGACTCGCATTTCTTTTAGGCTAGCTCCATATGCTATATGACTTTGGTTGCTTTGATGAACTTGAGGCAAGAGGATGATGAGTCCCTCGGGTAATTCATGGAGTGTTTTGATGAGATAAAAATAAAGATCATGGACCTAAATCTTGAAGTGGCTCTCATCTCTATGCACATGGTCCTTAAACTCAACCTTTTCATAAACATTATGTGTGTTAGAACAAAGGATGAATTGCATAGCCTCAATTGGTTATGATTTAAATAGATAATTGAATAATTTTTTAAAGTTAAAATAAAGCAACATGATAGTATATGAAAGACGACAACTTTATTTTTTGATCACCATCAACATGATTTCAACCAACTGAGTTAAATTTCATTAATTTTATAAATTTTAAAAGTTTTTATAAATTGGTCGTGCTACTCATAATCTCACCATTGTGCTCCTCTGGTTTCACCACCTTTTCTGCACTTATCTTGAGCAATGAATCATCTTCAACTTCAACATTCACATAACTGCGAAACCACGAGCAAATGATTATTCACACGTTGCAGACCCACCATATGATAGTGTTGTGCAAAGAACCCAATATGTCCTACACAAGACTTCTTTATGTACAACTGTAGGATGGAGAGAGAGGAGGATAGAATTTGGCATGACTTTGGAGACATGAACGAGGACAAAGAGGAGGGAGACAGCGTAGAGATGTTCCAGAAACGCACAAGGTTGAAGATCTTTATTTTGTAAGGAATGGAGTAGGTGAGGGTGCGCTTCATGGGTGACAAGATGATTATGCTTTCAACGGAAAGAAAAAGTAATATTTAGGAGATGGTGAAAAGTAAGGAAGACTGGTAGAATGAAATGTTTGATGCAGTGTAGAAATGGGACCTAGGAGTATTGATTGATATGACACAAAATTGCTTGTATCAAATATTATGAGCTACCTCTTCAGTTCTAGACGCGGCAAAAACACCAAAAAGGGTCACTTTTACATTTTATTTATCAAATAGGGGCTGTTTTGCAATTATTTACCTGGGGGGTCTGTTTTTTTATTACAAAGCGCCCCCCAGACAGGCGCTTCCATGAAGTACGCGACACGTGGCACGGCGCGGCGCACGAGGCAGCAGCAGGGTAGCGCCTCTGACGCGGGCGCGTCTGGTAGCGCCCTGCCGCTGGGCGCAACTGGTGGCGCCCCTGACGCAGGCGCGACCCCAGGCGCCTCGAGACCAGGCGCGTCCCTTCCCCACCCCCTCCAGCCCGATAAAGGGCGGTCCCCCCCCCCCCCCCCCCCCCGCCCCCCCATCAAAAAAGAATTGACCAAATCAAAAAGCATTTTAAAACATTTTAGGATTTCAAAATGTATTTTAGGTGAAAATGTACTTATATATACTTCAAAAAGAGAGAATAATAAAAAATAAAAAAATAACAAATAATACTAATAATAAAAATGAAAATAATTTAAATTTTTTATAAACAAATTAAAAATATACAATTTAAAGTGTATAAAAAATAATCTTGTTGAAATTTTGGGGTAGGGGGTGTGAGAATATAAAAAAATAACAAATAATACTAATAATAAAAATGAAAAAAATTTTAATTTTTGCTAAACAAATTAAAAAATATACAATTTAGAGTGTATAAAAAATAATCTTATTGAAATTTTGGGGTGGGGGTGTGGGAATATAAAAAAATAACAAATAATATTAATAACAAAAATGAAACAAAATTTAAATTTTTGATAAACAAATTAAAAAATATACAATTTTGGGGTGGGGGTGTGGGAAGAGGCTGGGGGGGTGTGAGAAGAAGAGACTGGGGGGTGTGGGAAGAGGCTGGGGGGGTGTGACAAGAAGAGACCTGGGGGGTGTGGGAAGAGACTGGGGGGTGGGGGGGTAAGGCGCCTGTTCCCTAGGCGCCTGGGGTCGCGCCCGCGTCAGGGGCGCCACCAGTCGCGCCCAGCGACAGGGCGCTACCCTGCTGCTGTCTCGTACGCCGCGCCGTGCCACGTGTCGCGTACTCCATGGAAGCGCCTGTCTGGGGGGCGCTTTGTAATAAAAGAATAGACCCCTTAGGTAAATAATTGCAAAACAGCCCCTATTTGGTAAATAAAATGTAAAAGTGACCCTTTTTGGTGTTTTTGCCTCTAGACGCAGGAATGATTATAAAGAAAATAAAAGATGTTGGAGGAAAGATTATTAAATTTGAGACTGTGTGAAAGTTTTATATATTTGATTTGTACATTTAATATGTAGACTTCATATAAAAATAATAATAATAAGATATTTATAAATAATATATTAATTAAATATTTTAATAATATAATAAAGTAAAATAATAAATTATAAATTTTATAATACTAAAATAATTAAGAATAATAATAAATAATTATAAAATAATAACTTGCATATTTGTTATATGATGATAGAACCCTCTTACTGAGAATTTGATATTAACATAGTTAAATTTTTGTAATCGAAACTAACATATTAAACGGTTAAATTTGTTATAGGAATATGTTGAATATTAAATAGATAAAAAATAATTTTAAATTATTTTTTTTAATTTATTTTTTTTAACTTATTGACTTATTTATTCGATAATAAATTTAAGAGTTTATCAAGTTTAAAATTATCAAGTCTATCCAAAAATTATTAAAAAAAATTATACGTAAATTAACTCTCAAAAAATAAATAAATTTGTAAATTCCTAACAATTAATGGGGAGGGCGTTTAATATCTATCGTGACTCTAATACATTAATTAATTACATCCTTGGTAATAATAATCATAGCGTGTCTTCATGTTTCACACGCAATTTCGTTTTTTTCCGAAACAGTAATAAACATTATGGTACTACCATACATAATTCTGAAAACGACTTTACAAAAATTCTCAACTTCAAGAAATTTAATTTTAATAAATAAAATAAATTTATTTCAGTATTTAAAAATTACAAACAGTACCAATCATATGAATTCACTCTAAGTGGATAGCCACCTAAAAAGTCTAATATTTGTTAGTATTATTTTTTAAAACATAAAATACTTGCGTCTGATAGTGAGTAACGTGACATGAGGCGTACCTGCCACTCTGACACTTTCTTCCTATCCAATTGTGTCGCTTTCCAAGTTTCTCGCGGCCAGTTTATTTTCGGGTCCCATTGCACTTAAACAATACTAATACTAATCCTACACAAATATTTCATTATTTTAAAAATAAATGTTAACTAATAGTTTGAAACTATTAATTAAAGAATTTAAAATAATTTTTTATTGAGAAATTAAAAAAAATTATGTTTTCTTATTTTATAAAATAAACACTTTTTAAATTTAATTAATGTCCTAAAAATACCTATTTATTTCAAACATGTCACTGACATTGTTTCTTTCCGTGTTGTTGACGTAACATTTTTTCCTTAAACAATTTCCGTTCTCGGTTCATTCACCCACGTCAACAAAACAATATCAACCAAACCATCCAAATCCCGAGAAAACAAAAAAAGAAACAAAAGCCATTTGCATGAGATAGATAGATAGAACGAAACCGAATCGATGATGGGGTGGGTGGCGAATCGGTGGACGGGCGTCGCCGCCGCCATATGGATCCAGTGGAGCTGCGGCGCATCGTACACCTTCAGCATCTACTCCTCCGTGCTCAAGTCCACGCAGGGCTACGACCAATCCACGCTCGACACCGTCTCTGTCTTCAAGGACATCGGCGCCAACTTCGGTGTTCTCTCCGGCCTCCTCTACTCCGCCGTCGCCCCCTACACAACCCACCGCGCCTCCCCCTCCAAGTCCATATGGACCTCGCTCAGCGGGCCCTGGGTCGTCGTCGCGGCCGGCGCCGTCCAGTGCTTCGCTGGCTTCATCTTCATCTGGGCCTCCGTCGTGGGCCTCGTGAGCCCGCCGCCCGTGCCGGTCATGTGCTTCTTCGCGTGGCTCGCGTCTAACGGTCAGACCTTCTTGAACACCACCAATGTCGTTACCGGCTTGCGCAATTTCCCTGAGTACAGCGGCACCATCATTGGTATCATGAAGGTAACTGAAAACCAAAATAAAAATAAATAAATAAATAAATAAAACGGGGTTAAATTAATAAAACAGTTTAATTTATACGAGTTTATTTGTGTCAACCAATCTCAAGGGACATGAAATAAATTGTGTTAGGGAATACTCACCTTGTATATTCACGGTCCTTGACGAAGATTTGTCACCGCTTAAAACTTCGTACCATTATCATGGTTAGAAAAAAAAAAGGTTTAGTTTAATCTGGAATCTCAAGTTCCAATGTGGGGTATGCAGTTGTGTGAGGGGAAGAGTTTTGTTATTTTGTTATTTGTAGTATCCTGCTCTGTTCGGGCATAAGTGTCTCCTGTGAAAAATGTTTGTGTTTTTGTACTAAAAAAGAAAACCAATCAGAAATCATTCTATATACTTCTTTTAAAGTAGTTATTATAGAAGTCTAACATAGTCAATGACATGTGATTAGATAAAAGTGTAAAAAGCCTTTAACTTTAACATTCTAATTAAGTTATGATTGAATTGAAATTTTGTTGTTCAGGGATTTCTGGGACTGAGTGGAGCTATCTTGATCCAAATCTACCATACGTTTTTTGATGGGGACCCAGCAACCTACCTTTTGATGCTTGCTGTGTTGCCTTCGTTGATCTGTGTGTTGCTTATGTTCTTTCTGAGGATTTATGAAGTGCATGGCAGTGATTACAAGAAGCATTTGGATGGTTTCTCTGTGGTTACTGTGATTATTGTAGCCTATCTCATGTTCATAATAATTTTACAGAACTTAGTTAGTTTACCGAACTGGGGACGGATGTTTGCATTTGTGATTCTTATGGTTCTGCTAGCAACGCCTTTTGGAATTGCTATAAAGGCCCATTGGGAAGAGTCACGGAAGTTTTCGCAATCCTACACAATTGAGAGGGGTTCTTCTACTAATAAGGGTACCACTTCCTCCAGTCATTCTGCATCAGTGGATCAAGTGGAGTACCATGAATTGCCTAGTGATGAGGGGCAGGTACAAGTGACTTCAGATGACAAATTGCCCCGTGAAGAAGAAAAGAATCTCTTGCAAGCTATGTGCACGGTTGATTTTTGGATGCTGTTTGTGATCATGATATCAGGGTTGGGTTCTGGGCTTGCAACTATAAATAATATGAGCCAAATAGGACAATCCCTTGGATATAGCGCCATTGAGATTAATAATTTGGTGTCACTGTGGAGTATGTGGAACTTCCTTGGTCGTTTTGGAGGTGGCCATGTATCAGATTATATCATGCACAGAAAAGGTTGGCCTAGGCCCCTGTTGATGACAGTGACTCTGGGGATAATGATTCTTGGCCATTTAATTATAGCATCTGGTTTCCAGGGAAATTTGTATTTGGGTCCTGTCCTGGTGGGCATCTGCTATGGTGCACATTGGTCCTTGATGCCCACAATCACTTCTGAGATATTTGGTGTAAAGCATATGGGTACCATTTTCAATACTATTGCTGCAGCAAGTCCACTTGGATCGTATATACTTTCTGTGAGAGTTGTTGGATATATTTACGACAAGCAAGCCGATAAAGAAGATCATTCGTGCTTTGGCATCAACTGTTTCATGCCGTCATTTTTTATCCTGGCAGCTGTTGCTTTTCTTGCGTTTTTGGTTGGTTTGGCATTATTCTTCCGGACCCGGAGGTTCTATAAGCAAGTTGTGCTTAGAAGATTAAAACATTATGCAAGATGATGGAGATTGCATTTGCCTGCATTTCAACACTAGGTAAAGGCTGAGGAAACCAGTCTTGTTTTCTCTGGTCTGTTTGGCATAAATATAGTTAATGCAGTTTTCTATGGGTTGTCTATGAGGATTATTTGAATTGTATTTTATTTGTTATAAGAGAAATGTACACAGAATTTTAAAAAAAGATATGTAGTCCATTCATTTATAATCACCATTATGTTTGATTATGAGCATAGGTTCCCACGTCTCAGAAAACATCATTTTTTTTTCCGTTCCAAATGATTGATGATAGACCTTTAACTTGTATATAAGAGAGGAAGGTTGGGAAGTGTTGGGCCAAGGGAAAATATACGTGATTAGAAGAGGAGAAATACAAATGGTGCTTGGAATAAGGAGGAAACTGTAGTGTGACAGTGTAATTGAATGTACACGAGTCATGACAGCTAGGTATTGGAGATGTGAACTGCGCAATGATGAGAGAGTGAAGGAAACATGAATAAGGAATGTGTGGGAAATAGTGAAGGGGCATAACAGAATTTTGGAGTGAATTGAGACTCTTTGTATAATTATATTTATATCAGTTCTGATTGTTGTCTTTTATTTCTGCATTTTTTGCATTTCTTCTATTCTGGTTTATACATTTCCATGTTGAGCAGTATCTTTCCCTTTCAAGTTGCAAAGGAGGTTTCCTCCTTGAGTTCTATTATATTGCAATATTGATACTAGTACCTATTAAGTTGGTATCAAAGCTCCTCATTGCAGGGAGTCCTTGGATGGTATTGACATGCTTGGAGGGAAGTTCGGAAGCTGTTGAATGGAGAATGGATAGAATTCAAGGTGCAAAGAGAGAAGACACTGCAACTTGTTAAACACAAGGGAACGGACAATGAATTCGTTCCAGTGGTTAGAACTGTGGTCAAGCACAAGGGTCATGATTTGGCCAATGCTCAACCATGGGTTGTTGGGGGATGTTTCAGATTTACTTTCCAGAAAATCCATGAGGTGTTAATGGAATTGTGATTGAAATTGGAATTTCCTTTAATGGACTTCCTTGACTCAGTTTAGGATTGAAATTGGATGCTGGATTGATCATATACAGGTATTTGATATAGGTTCTTAAAGATCAGGACAGAGAATTAAGAGAAGAAAGAGAGATGAGGAAGAAGAAAATCAGAGAGGAAGAAGAAAATCAGAGAGAAAGATCTATTATTCTGCTCCCAAGAGAGAAAACCCTTCTACAACTGTGAAAACAGTTTATTTCAATCACAGAAAAAATGACCCCCTTATTCCAATGGTATTTGTAAGTTCCTCCCTCTTAACTCCTGAACTGTCAAACAGACCTTTCTAGCTCTAACTAGTAAAAATACCCCACTTTACTAACTAGGCTTTCCTATAATCAGTCACCCATTACATCTCATTGCCTTCCTTTGCCTCCTAGAATAGACCTTCAATATGGGAACCTCTTAGTTCCTAACAGTATTAAACGTGGGTCCACATTCAACAGGCTCATTGAAAACGAGGAGAATATCTCTGCAAGACTGTAACTATTGGTGGCTAGAAGATCAATGACTTGGGAAGTAATGCTGATGGCACTGCAAGACAGATGATCAATTACTATCATTTGTTATTGCTCAATTCTGGACATGCTCTTTGCTTGTTGGCATTAGATATTCCTTGCCTCCTTGATAAGAGAAATTCTTCCATTTTTCGTTATTAAAAATTTCTGATGAAGGCACTAATCACTCTGAAAGTTAAGAACTTGTACAATTAAAATCAGTTGAAAAGGTTTTCTTGTGGTTGCAGCATGCTACTAGTCTGTATGTGGTAAAAAAATTTAGCAGGGGAGTGTAACAAGGAGGCACAATTCCATGATAAGCATTCCATACAATTTATGGTTGATAAACTTTGGAAGGTAGTCAGACAGAACAGGAAATCTCAAACTGCAAGCGTTATATATTTGAACGTACCTTGAGATGTATATATCACAAAGAAACTGGTATTGGTTTGTGTTTGTATCCTTGAGCAAACCAATTTGGAAGTGGTTGTTATTTTTTTATTTGTTACAAGTCGTGTGTCATGTTTAATTTGCTTTGTATTTCATATATTATTTTGCTGCAAATTTTAAGAGGAATGTACGGTAAAAAAATGCAGATTGTGACAGTAATTGGAAAAAAATAACGAGTACCTCGAGGTCTATCTTCCCAATGGATTGACATCATTTGATCTGATCCTCGTTAAGAGCTGATGGTTTGATACATGTATTGAAAACAAGTTCATACCGCGTATCTGGAGTGACCTGAATCCTTTAAATTAGTTTGAACCAAAAATGATAATGAAAAAAAATATATATATTTAACCTGAATCTTCAAATTAGTTTGAACCTTCATTAATAATTAAAATTCTTGATAATACATCTAGATCTTTATCTTTCTCTGTCTTTATTTGTACAATTTTAGGATTCTCATTGTACTTAGAAAATGAGAGGTTTCCTTAAAATGCTGCTAGTTTCAAATGTATTCCCATCAAATGTATTTTTTCTTTTCTTCCCACATGTCCAAAACAAATAAAATATTTATTTGGCTGAAACAAACATAATCTAATTTAATTCCCAACAAATGGAATTTGTTGGAAGAGTAACGCAATGCAAGCACGTAGGTACAGCTGTCTCCATGTCTCCATGAACAGTGTCCAAGACCAGGTGTCCCCACCGGAGAGAACCTATAACTCAGTTCTGATGAAGAAGGAACCGAGAAATTGAACCACATGACCCGAATGGAGTTCACGAAATTGAATTTCCTCCTTAACTCGAAGTGGGGATCGACGGTGGCGAGCATATGGATCCAGTGCACCAGCGGGTCACTCTACACATTCTCCATCTACTCACAAACCATAAAGTCAACGCAGCGCTACGATCAGTCAGCACTCGAATTCGTATCCGTCTCCAAGGACATCGGAGTCAACGTCGGCGTCCTCTCCGGCCTCCTCTACGACTTCCTGGCCCGCAGAACTACGATCGGGCCCTGGCTCCTCCACCTTTTGGGCTCGGCCCAATGCTTCTTGGGCTATTTTCTCATGTGGGCCGCCGTCGCCGGACTCTTACCCCCGGTGCCCTTGCCCGTCATGTGCTTGTTCATGTTCGTGGCGGCACACGGGCAGAGCTTCTTTAACACCTCTAACGTTGTCACCGGCGTGCGTAATTTCCCCAACAATAGCGGAACCATCGTCGGCATTATCAAGGTTTTTTCTATTTATTTATTGATGCACTTTCGCCCAAAATCATTTCCTCTCTGACTCTTATTCCAAACATAAAGGGGATAATTTTACAGTTGACGATGGGAACATAATTTGTGAAGGTTTACTAATTTTTTTTACCGAATTTTTAATAAGGTTTCTATTTTTTTTTTTTTTTTCAATTGGCCTCTTAACTTGTATTTATTTTTTAATCAAGTTCCTAAAATTGTACTGTATTTGTTTATTAAGTAGTTGAGAAATCTGCAGATTAGTTTAACCAATTTTAACTAGCAAAATGTTGTGAGAAATTATTTGAACACAGTCTCTCTTTCAGATTATTTAGTGAAATTCATATAAAATAGAGGAGTATTAGCAACATTCTGTTTGCCACTCTCATTCAAACATACCTTAGTTTACCATAAATTTCAGCTAATGAGAGTGTTTGAAGGAAGTCTTTGAAGGAATGAACCTGGTAAAGAATGTGTTCTGTATATTTTCATTATAAAATAACTAAAAGTAAATTACCCTACGAAACTCAGTTAGTTTCATCAAATTTCCTCACATACCCTCCTCTGGTTTACCTCTATTAAACTTACCATGAGCAAAATAAAAGAACCTCAAGGAGTGTTAGTAAATTTGCTCAATAATAACGAGTAAACCATCAAATTCCTCATACTCGGTTCTAAAGTAAAAAAAAAAAATTAAGACTAAGAAACTTTTCAAATTGATTCTATACTTTACTGGAATAAATTAACTTTTTTTTAATGTAGAAATACATTAACTCAGGAATTAAAGATGTTTTTTAATTTCTCACTCTCCGAAAGAAAACTTAGGGATCACTGAAATATTTAGAAGAGAGTATAATTGTCTGGGACAAATTGATGATTAATTCAATGCGTAATAAATAATATTTAGTTCATAAAGAACGTAAAAAAAAAAAATATATATATATATATATATATATAATATTTTAAAAATAAATAAGAAGGAAAAACATAAATAAAGAGATGAAATTGAAAATAGATAAAAGATACTATTATTGTAAAAATTGATATAAAAAAATAGTATATAATATATTAAAAAAACTCTATTTTTTCCTGGCCTTTCAATTCTTCGTTTGTTGCATTCTGTTCAAGTTTGGCCATTGGTTTTTTCCTCTTTTTGATAGGGATTTCTTGGTCTGAGTGGAGCAATATTAATTCAAATGTACGGAACAATATTCAACAACAAGCCTATGTCATATCTTCTGACGCTAGCGCTCTTACCACCTATAAATACATTGCTACTTATGTGGTTTGTAAGAATCCACAACACTCAGGAGGCGGAAGAAAGGAAGTACCTGAATATGTTTTCTTCGATGGCTCTGGTTGTTGCTGCATACCTTATGGTTGTTATAATCCTAGAGAACATCTTTAGTCTGCAATCATGGGTGCGCATATTTATATTTGTTGTGCTTATGGTGTTGCTAGCCTCACTTCTTTGCATTGCATTTGAAGCACATGAAAAGAACTCCGGTAGAAGTTTTCTAGATGAGGGGTCACCACTAATTGTCGAGCCAAGCCCCGAGGATACTACAGAAAAGGAGGATGCAAGGAAAGATTCTTTCAACAATCAAAGGACTAATTTGCAACTAGGAGAAAACCTGAATCTTTTCCAAGCAGTGAAAACTGTGAACTTTTGGGTTTTGTTTGTTTCTGTGGCATGTGGTATGGGATCAGGACTTGCAACTGTTAACAACTTAGGCCAAATAGGGGAATCCCTTGGTTATACCAGCCATGAGACAGGTTCCTTGGTTTCTTTGTGGAGCATTTGGAATTTCCTGGGACGCTTCGGAGCCGGTTATGTGTCGGATTATTATTTGCACACAAGAGGATGGGCAAGACCTTTATTCATGGTCATCACTTTACTGATCATGAGCATTGGCCATGTGGTGATTGCTTCTGGACTTCCGGGTGCCCTGTATGCCGGTTCGATATTGGTTGGTATTTGTTATGGCTCTCAGTGGTCACTAATGCCCACAATCACTTCTGAGATATTTGGTGTTGGAAATATGGGCAGCATATTCAACACCATTACTATAGCAAGTCCAGTGGGATCTTATATATTCTCTGTGAGAGTGGTTGGATATATATATGACAAAGAAGCATGGGATGGAAATACTTGCATTGGAACTCATTGTTTTATGTTTTCTTTTCTCATAATGGCTTCTGCCGCTATTCTGGGTTCTCTGTCGGCTTTAGGTTTGTTTTTCCGGACAAAAAACTTCTATGGTCAGGTTATACTCAGAAGAATTCAAAATATTCAGTGATGGAGTAAAGAGATCAGGTTGTAACATACTGTGAAGGAATAATGGATTATATACTTTACTGAATCCTGACATGGGGTTAGAAAGAAAATTGGTGTCATTCCGTTGCATGTGAGGTTGTTTCAATGTTAACAAATACATTGATTTACACTGTAAAGATGTTTATATCACTACCTGGGAGAAGTATGTGTATGTCCAAGCTTTTAGAGGCTTAGTATTGTATCGGCCAAGTGAGAGGTAAAGGGGTGATGAAAATCAATATGTACATTCTTGGTACATGATCCCTTTGATTCTTCTACCTCGTGGCTTCATAGTTCATACTTTTCTGATTTGAAGTTAGAATATGTCTCGTAGTTACAGAATTCACTTAATAATCTTGCATACGCATATCAAATTCAGTTTTAACCCGCCCAAGTCTACAATACAGTCACAATGTGATTGCATTTTTTATGAATTTTATTTATTGATAAAAATTGCTAATCTTAGACGCAAATTGTACTAAAGATTGGATAAATAAAATCAATAACAAAAATAAGAGGTTGCTGATTAAATTATGTAATAGAACACACACAAGCACCAAATGCCTCAGGACATAAAAGTTGGCTGGCAGTAAGATACAGCAACAGTCATGATTATGTAGTGATGATATTAATAAAGACTCTGTCGTTTTATCATGAAAGGGAAAGTTTACGCTCTGTTTTCAAACACATTTATAGTATTTGATATAATTTATACATGTCCAATGCACAAGTTGGAAAATGATGTAATTCAAATTTGGGAAAAGACTAATTAAATAATGATTATTGATGTACAGCCACGTTATTATTTACTTAGTCATAGTTGGTTAATAAAAAAACAAGGTAAATTTAGGCTTAATTATTGATTTTACCCTTAAATTATTTTAAATAATTCAATTTAATCCTTAAATTTTAAAATGATTCAATTTGAATTTAAATATCAAATTGATAATTAAGTCTAAATAATATTCATTTCTCTTATAAATATTTAAATTAAGTTTTCTTTAAGAATTATGTTTTTTTTACAGACATCATACGTGAAAGAAAAATATATTATAATTTAATATTTTTAGAAATATTTTCTTGTATGAAAATTATTGATAATTAATTTTGTAGAGTTTACATGATATATATTATTACTGTAAAATATTTTTGCACATATTTAGTAGAAAAATATTTTATCATCACATTATATTAATGAACAAAATGATATAATAAAGGGTTTATTATGTTTTTAGTTTTTAAATTTTTGGTTTTTTTCTCTGAATTTTTTTTCATCTATTTTTAGTTTTTTAAAAAAATTTCATCCTTATTTTTAGTCCCTTGAGAAGATCAAAATTAAGGATGATAAAAAAGTTAAAGGACTAAAAGTAAAGATGAAAAAATAGTTAAAAAACTAAAAATAGATAAAAAAAAAATTTAGAGATTAAAAACAAATTTTTTAAAAGTTTAAGGACTTCTCTTTCTTACAAGAAAAAATTTTAGGTACTAAAAATATAATTTATCCTATAATAAAATATAATATATTATTGAAATTTTATTTAAATATTTTTATCATATATGAAGTGCATATGATAGTGAAGGAACAACGTCATTAATTATGTCAATAAGTTTCTTCACGTGAATATCTAGAATATTCCATAAATATAAAATATGATACAACACATTTAACAAGATTGACTTATTAAGAAACATAATCAACATTAAGAAATTATAATTTAGTTAATTAAACAGAGTGTGTGTAAATTATTATATTATAAATTTTATAATAATATCTTTTAATTCACTAATAAAAAATAAAAAATAATTAACCACAGGCCAATATAGTTAGAAAACCTAAAACATGAACTCATTCACTTCTCTTTCCATTCCAAACAGAAATCTTATTAACCATGAAGCAGCCAAATGACCCATGGAAAAAATGAGAGAAACAGCTAATAAAATATAATATATTATTGAAATTTTATTTAAATATTTTTTGGCATTGTTTGCTAATTAATGTTCTTTGGTTGTGAAGAACCACCTTAAAAAACATCGTGTGATGATATTTTTACAATTATTTTCATTAGAAATCTTAGAATGTGTGCTAATTTTAAAATTACATTGAATGAACACAAAGACAGTCCTTGTCTATGACCGTCTTTGTTGACCGTTGATTTATTTTTCAGTTTTTAGTTGAGTCAACATCCCTGTTCCTGTCACTTTATTTTTCAGTTTTTAGTTGAGTCACCGGAGTTCTCCCCTTGCGCCGCTGCAGCAATGTTGACGAACTCCGCATCCGACGGTGACGCTCCTTCTCGCGGTTTTGATACGCCGAAGTGGGACCTTGAATCGGCGGCGCTGCTCCACGCGATCTCCGAGCATGGCGGGTACGCGTACGTGAGCATGGCGGCGCTGGCGGCAAGTTCTGGAAGTTGGGCTGAAGTAGGGAAAACGCAAAAGACAAAAGAAGGGTGTTCCGTCCTGGCGGCGTGGTGGAACTTCATTCACAGTAGGTGGCTTGCGTTTTGGATCAACGGTGTCGTGCGGAAACAGAAGCTACGTTTAAGTAAGCATCTTAAACCTTACTCTCTTTTGATTCTCAATCGCTCTCAATCAATTGCAGCATAATTGGGGGTGCCATTGCTATGATTTGTGTGCAATTACTTTGAACTGTAGAGACAAAATCATTAATAGTGGGATTAGAATGTTAAATAAAGGTGTATAAGCTAGTTCGCTTTTTTCTCCAATTGTATTTTTTGACTTTCCCTATTGCAGACTCATACATGAGTGACACATGTATTGAGTATATAAGTAATGAATAAATGGGCGCACACTGATTCAATTTTTCTGTTATTCAGTTGTAACAAACTCTCTCTCTCTCTTCATCTTCGTGTGTGTGTGAAGTGCAGTGAAGCACTCAAGCTCCAACATATGGTATCCAGAGCAAGTTGTTGAAGCTTTGAGAGTGAATCCAGTGTGAGAAAAGTGAGTGAAATCTCAATTCTAACAGAATCAGTGTGTGAGCAACAATGGCGACGAACAGCCATTTTCCGGCGACTTTTCCGATCCTCGACGGAAGAAATTACGATCAGTGGAGTAGGAAGATGAAGGCGATCCTCGGCTATCAGGATGTGTGGGATCTAGTGCAGAACGGATTAATTCCGTTGCCGGAGAACGCAAACGCTGCGCAACAAACAGTTTACAGAGAATCGAAGAAGAAGGATTGGAAAGGTCTATGCATCCTCCATCAGTGTGTGAATCCTGCAATTTTTGAGAAAATTGCGAGATCGGAGACGAGTAAAGAAGCGTGGGATATTCTTGCGAATTCCTACGCCGGTGATCAGAAATTGAAGAAGGTGCGACTTCAAACCCTACGAAGACAATATGAATTGCTAGGGATGGAGGAGAGTGAATCAATTGCTGCATATTTCACTAGAGTTCAAACGATGACGAATCAGATGCTGTACTGTGGTGAAACGTTGTCTGATGAATCAATCGTGGAGAAGATTTTGCGATCGGTGTCATCGCGATTTGATCACATCACGGTGGCGATTGAACAGGCGAAAGATCTGTCGACGATGACGATAGAAGAACTTCAAGGATCTCTTGAAGCGCATGAGCAGAGAATGAATGAGAAGAAAACTGTGAAGCCTAGTACCGAGCAAGCGCTGGCGGCACAAACAGGCAACAAATCTGGTGGAAATCAAAGAGGACGTGGTAGAGGTAGAAACAATTACAGAGGAGGAAGAGGAAGAGGTAATTACAATAACTCGAATTCTGCTAAAGTAAACTCTAGTGAAAACAGTAGCAATAATGAACAAGGAAATAATCATACTGAAAATTATAAAGGAAGAGGAGGTAGAGGTTTTAGAGGAAGAGGGAGAAAATTTGATAAGAGTTATATACAGTGTTATAACTGTGGGAGATATGGACATTTTGCTGATGAGTGCTACAGCAATGTCAATGGAAATGATGCTAAAATGGCTGAAGAAGAGGAGGAGACAGAGGAAACTCTGTTAATGGCCATTGAAGAAAAGAAGAGCAGTGATGAAACAGTGCAAATGGTGTCAATTAAGAAGGAAGGTGAGAATGGTGAGTACTGGGTTCTGGACACAGGTTGTTCAACTCATATGACAGGAAGGAGGGAGTGGTTTGTTGAACTTGATTTCACAATCAAGAGTAGAGTAAGATTTGCTGATGATAGAACCATGAAGGTGGAAGGTGTGGGGAAGGTGATGATAAGAAAAAAAGATGGTTCACTGTGCTACATTACTGGTGTTCTTTATGTGCCAGGAATGAAAAGTAACTTGTTGAGTATTGGACAGTTACTAGAGAAGGGATACAGAATGGTGCTTGAAGACAAGGCCATGAAGGTGTATGATACTGAACATAATCTGTTGATGAAGGGAATTCTTTCTAATAACAGAATATTCAAGATTGAGTTGGGTATGTTGTTGCAGCAGTGTTTAGCTACAGCAGTTGACAAAGAAGAATGGTTATGGCATTTCAGATATGGGCACTTGAATTTTGGTGATCTGAACAGGATGCAGAGCAAAGCAATAGTGAAAGGCCTGCCTCATATCCATGTTCCAAAGGATGTATGTGCAGAATGCATGGAAAGTAAGATGTCAAGAGGTGCCTTCAATCCAAATGTGCCAAGTAGATCAAAAAGAAAGCTGCAGGTGATTTTCTCAGATGTGTGTGGCCCAATACAACATGAAACTCCTGCAGGTAACAAGTATTTTGTTACATTTATTGATGACTTCACCAGGAAACTTTGGATTTATTTGATTAAGAGGAAGAATGAGGTGTTAGGAGTATTCAAAAAATTCAAAGTACTAGTTGAAAAACAGAGTGGACAGAATATAGAGATTCTGAGGACTGATGGTGGTGGGGAGTATGTTAGCACTGAGTTTGATGAATATTGTGAGAATGAAGGAATAACACATGAGGTTACACCTCCATATACTCCTCAACATAATGGAGTTGCTGAGAGGAAGAATAGGACATTGCTTAATATGGTGAGAAGCATGTTAAAAAGTAAGAACATGCCTAAGATGTGGTGGGGAGAGGCTGTTAACACTGCTGCATATATTATAAATAGAAGTCCAACAAAGAAAATGGAGAATATTACCCCTGAGGAAGCTTGGACAGGTGTTAAACCAAATGTATCACATTTTAGAGTATTTGGGTCTGTTTGTTATAGGCATGTGCCTGATCAACTTAGAACAAAGCTGGATGATAAAGGAGAAGTGATGATTATGGTGGGTTATCATTCAACTGGTGGTTACAAACTAGTGAATCCTGTGAACAACAAAATTGTGATAAGTAGAGACATAGTATTTGATGAGGGAAAAGCGTGGAAGTGGAGTGAAAAGGGAGAGAGTTCTACTGGTGTAGAACAAAATCTGTTTGATGTGCCTGCTGGTGAAACTGAGTCAGACATTGAGGGTGAAACAGGGCCAGTTGAAGATAATGATGATGAAGGTGGTAGTCCTGAGATGCCAAGAAGATCATTGAGACAAAGGCAGGTTCCTGCAAGGTTAAATGACTATGAGATAATGCCTGATGGTGCAATTGATGATGAAGGTGATTTAGTGCACTTTGCACTACTTGCTGAAACAGAACCAGTAACTTTGCAGGAAGCAATGAAAAACTCTAAGTGGCTAGAAGCTATGAAAGAGGAACTCAGATCCATAGAGAAGAACTTGACTTGGGAATTGGTTGAATTACCAAAAGGAAAGAAAGCAATAGGTGTGAAATGGGTGTATAAAGTGAAAGTTAATCCTAAAGGTGAAGTGGTGAAGTACAAAGCACGGTTAGTAGCTAGAGGATTCCTCCAAAGACATGGTGTTGATTATGAGGAAGTTTTTGCACCTGTTGCAAGGATTGAAACTGTGAGAGTTGTGGTAGCTCATGCTAGTATGCAGAGGTGGAAAGTACATCAACTTGATGTAAAATCTGCCTTCTTAAATGGAGAATTGGAAGAGGAAGTTTATGTTGAGCAACCAGCAGGTTTTGTGAAACAAGGAAGTGAGAAAAAGGTACTGAAATTGAGAAAAGCCTTGTATGGCTTGAAACAAGCTCCACGAGCTTGGAACAAAAAGATAGATAAGAGTTTAATCAACATGGGGTATGTGAGATGTATTTCTGAGCATGGAGTGTATGTGAAGTCAGGGGGTGGTGATATAGTAATACTATGCCTCTATGTTGATGATTTGTTGGTTACTGGAAACAATGAAACTAAGGTAACTGAATTTAAAAGGAAAATGATGAGTACTTTTGAAATGACAGACCTAGGAGAGATATCCTACTTTCTAGGAATTGAATTTCAAAATACTAGTGATGGTGTGCTACTGTCATAGAAAAAGTATGCTTCTGATGTACTGAAGAGATTCAACATGCAACACTGTAATGGTGCTGCAACACCAGCAGAAGCAGGATTATGGCTTGATAAAAATGTTGATGAGCCAGAAGTTGATGCTACTGAGTTTAGACAGGTGGTTGGGGCACTGAGATATCTCTGCAACACCAGACCTGATATTGCTTTCAGTGTAGGTCTGATTAGCAGAGTTATGGACAGACCTAGAACATCTCATCTTGCTGCTGCAAAACGAATTCTAAGATATGTCAAAGACACTATGACATATGGAATTCTTCTACCTAGTAAATGCAGAGAAAATGAGAAAGGTCTCTATGGTTTCACTGATGCAGATTGGGGTGGTGATAAAACTGATAGAAAGAGCACTGCTGGCTCTGTATTTCTACTTGGATCAGGTCCCATTTCCTGGAGTTCAAAGAAGGAATCTGTTGTGGCATTGTCCTCATGTGAAGCTGAATATATTGCAGCTTCAATGGGAGCTTGTCAGGCCATCTGGTTGGATAATTTGATGCAGGAACTAATGATAAAAAAGGAAAGTGTTGTGGAGCTATTTGTGGACAACAAATCTGCAATTAGCTTGGCCAAATATCCAGTAGCACATGGCAGATCCAAACACATAGAGACTCGTTATCATTTCTTGAGAGATCAAGTCACCAAAGGGAGATTGAAGCTGAGCTATTGCAGAACTGATATGCAGGTAGCAGATATCTTCACCAAGGCAGTGAAGAGAGAAACTTTTAAGAAGCTGAGGAACATTCTGAATGTTGTTGACTGTAATGAATTTGTTTAGCTGAAGTTTTGTTGTTATTTGCTTTATATTAGAGACTAGCTTAAGGGGGTGTGTTAAATAAAGGTGTATAAGCTAGTTCGCTTTTTTCTCCAATTGTATTTTTTGACTTTCCCTATTGCAGACTCATACATGAGTGACACATGTATTGAGTATATAAGTAATGAATAAATGGGCGCACACTGATTCAATTTTTCTGTTATTCAGTTGTAACAAACTCTCTCTCTCTCTTCATCTTCGTGTGTGTGTGAAGTACAGTGAAGCACTCAAGCTCCAACATAGAATACTTCCCTCTACAAAAATTATTATGTTTAATCTTAATTAAATTCATGTGCAAATGCAGCAACTGAATCAACAGTAGCTTGTACCTCCAGGTCTCCTTGCCCATTACATGCTTGATAAAATGCCCAAATGAACCACAAGTTAGGATATCTATGCTGTTTTATTGATGTGCTTTTTTGGGTGTTATTTGTTGTTTACTTACTGTTGGGAATAAGCATGGACTTCTTTTATTTTTATCAACCAAATAAGATAGCTTTCAGAGAAATGGTACAAGGAGTACCCGGACAGACACAGGAGATTGGCTGCAAACGTAAGTATCTTCAGCTTTTTGTGTTTGGAGGTTTTATTGCCTTGAATTTTGTTTACATCATTACATGATGTATATTTAGTCCTTTTTTTTTTACATTTGATTTAATTAACTCCAGTTAGATCAATAATGTGGTTATCAAACTTACACAGGCAACACTTGATGAATCATTGTACGAGCTTGCTGGGGAGCTGGTCAAGCAATATATCTTATACAAGAGATCATGGTATTTTCCTTTCCGTTATCTATTTTTTTTGGGTCCTCTGGTGCGGTTCTTGCCAAGATTTGGTAGGGATATTTTCCTTTCTTGTTATTTTCTTCTTTCAGCTTTGTCAGTAATATATTTTATCTAAATTATCAATAATAATAATATATAATATAGGTTCAATTTCTTTTCTCCAACGAGAGTTATACAAAACAAATCACTCTCTCGCTTTTTAAATATAATATTTATATTAGGTAGTATCTAGAACAGTTAATTAGTTGAATAATGTGCTTAAATTATTATATATTTATGATATTTTAAGTGTTTTCTACAAACTGTAAAAAAAGTGTTTTCTAGAAGAAAATCTAATTTAGACCCATATAAGATTTTTTTAAAATAAAAATTGTAACTTTTTAGTTGCCAAATCAATAACAAGAATGTAGCAATAAGAATTACTGTTTGACTAAACATTCATTCATGATAAGGATATGCAGAATCTTTTGAATGGGAAAACAAAAAGTAAAACAAAGAGGAATGGCAAAATTGGGTGAACCCTAAATGTGGCTGAGCCAATATCAGTTCAAATTAAAATAATTATTATTATTATTATTATTATTATTATTATTATTCTGTTTAAAAGAATGTCAATCTTATCCCACTTCTAATGAAAACGGTAGTATAGTAGTGTTTCCTTGGTATTTTTCTATTCAGATTTTCATTTTTATTCAGAGTGTTTCCTTGGACTGAATTTAAAGAATAAATAACGCTCAAACTATATCCTTTGAAATTCTGTGTCCTAGTATTTTGGCACCCATTTTATTGTTTAGATATGGGTTTATTAGGTTGGTTTTTTGCTATAACTTGATAAAATTGATCAATTATGCTCCAAAAGATCTCATGATATTTCAGGAGCTTGTCTAGATTTATGCTGATATTTTCTTTAGGCTTGTTTCATTTTGCTCCATTATTGAATGCTATTTTTTGTTATCAGCTTCCAATGGGAACATTACAGAGCCGTTTGGATGCTGACTTTCTCCTATCTCATATGTGCTCTGTTAAGTTTAAGGAATGGATAGTTGTCCTGGCTACTCTCTTAAGACGTTTTGAGGTATGTTTGGCTTCTCTATGTACAGGACAGTGAGATAAATGAAATTATGCTGACATCATTTCATCAAAATTATGTTGAAATTATAAGGAAAAACTGGAACAGAGATAGAGAGAAAAAAAAAAGAATAATAGATACTTGTAAATGTATGTTTGCTTCAAAGGTACATTCTGAGTTTCTCAATTGAAAGTAAAAGCAATATAAAATATAACAAATAAAAAATAAAAAATACACGTAAATGGACCATGAATATATGGGCAACAAGAAATATGTGGGAGAGAAATATAGATGGGCAACAAGAAACTAATTCAGGCAACAAGTAAAACCAAAAACTAATTCAGGAAAAGTAAGGGCAATAAGAAAACCTTGGCCATACTCTAATGCCCATCAACCATCTCAACAATACTATTGGCAGTATTTTGTTGGGGATCGTGGGTTTTAGCTTTAGCTCTTCCGAAGAACATGTTGATTCTGCATTCTCTATTTGGTGAGCGATACCATATGTTGCATGCGCAACAACTTAAAATAGAAACTGAGAACACAATAGGTATGAGTATCTTCATCAGGAGCAAGAGGACGTAGTGGGATGAGCGTTCCACCACCCCAGCTGGAAATTTTCTGCATGAAAAATTCAAACACCCAAATCCAACAAATTAACACCAAATTAATGCTCAAGATGAGAGTTTGCCTTTGGATTTTTTTTTATATTAATAAAAACTAGGCAATTTTTATTAATTATGATGATTTTTTCTGTTACTAAAATTAAGAATACAAAAAAATAATGAAAATGTATAAAAATCATTATGACCTGTTCACTTGTACGGATCAACATACTAGTTAATTAATTAACACAAGTATAAAGTATTAAATTAAATTAATTAATTCCCGGCGTGAACTTTAATTGTGGAATTTTAACGTCAAATTATAACAAATGTGAACCTTTTTTTGTGTTTATGTGTGTGATTAGATGTGAACTGTTTTGATTTAGTAGACAACACTACACTCATTTGTACTGTTGGAAAGGGCTAATAAGTTTCTTTTTCTTTGCCTTTAAAAAGGGGGATAATAATATCTAAATCTATATTAATACATTTAAAATCATTTTAAGGCTTAGACTCATTTTGCCGGTTTTTATAATTCAACGATCGACTTAAACCAAGGTTAAAAAAAAGACTCATCCATCCATTTATACTGACAAAACAAATAATAAATTTATAAAATTAACGTTTATAAATTTTGTTATTCATCATTAATATTCTAAAAAAATATAATGAATGAACATGACAAGATAATTATAATAAAACAGGGAGTAGTATTTATTAAGAAATTAAAAGTACCTCTTGGAGAAAGCGGGGCAGAAAGTAATGGTAAAATCGGCAGAGACACAAGTGAAAGAGGCATTGTGATAAGCATCAGGGCATCTAGTTTTTAAAAAGTGTGAAAACAAGTTGGAATTATTGCTGCATGGCTCATGAACCTCGCACGAGCTTTTGCAACCCACAACGCTCTCGCCCTCTTTTATCACCTGCAGCTCCACCGGACACTTTTTGTTCAAGTTCCTCCGGCAACCAGTCGCCCTACAGTTTTCGGCTCCTATTGCGCTCCGCGGTTCCACCACCAGGGGGAGGTTGAAACCGTCCACGAGGCTCACGTCGAAGTAATCCAGCCCGCCAGTGCCATTTAGAGTGAACTCTGCCAGAGTGACTGGTGCGGTGGCGCCGCCACATTCTACAGTGGAGGAGATGCAATCACCAGTGACGCACGTGAAACTTCCGGTGATGTTGTAGGAGCAGAGGGTCCGGCCCCAGAGTCTGCCGGACCAGGTTGGAGGCACTTGGATGGTGTTGGTGTCCCCTGGTTGGAGAACCAAGCCCGGGGTGTGGACCGGCAAGCTTCTGGCAGCAGATAAAATGGCAGGCCAAACTGTGTAGCTGCACTTGTTGGTGACCATTAATGTCGCTCCGTACGAACCTAGAGAATAGAGAAACAAAATTATTTATTATGATAAATAATATGATTTAATAAAAAAAAACTTGCAGTATCAACACTTATAATAGAAATCTTCAAAATATTTTTTTTTTAACAACCCAAAACAAAAGACAAGTATATGAATAAATATCACCTGATAGGAATCCCAAGAAAAACACCACAGTAGTAAAAGCCATATTTGATGAAATTAAACAGACAATAAGATGAATGTAGGAAGAGGGGGGGGTATTTATACAGACAATAAGATGAATGTAGGAAGAGGGGGGGGTATTTATAAAGATTTTTTTGTGTAGCGGAGCGAAGACGTCTAGGAGCAGAAAGGCAAAGACCTTTTCGACATTTATTACTACTTGGCATTCATGCGAAACCCAAGCAAAGGCAACTCTCAGATTTTGTCATTGTCAATGTCATTTTTTTAGCCACAGGAAACTTCATAGAAATTAAAACGAAAAGGTCTTTGCCTTTACGCTCCTAGACGTCTTCGCTCCTCTAAACAAAAGAATCTTTGACTTTTAATCTTATTGTTTTGACGAAAAGGTCTTTGCCATCAATCATTCCTATTCCTTTGAGATTTACTCCTTAAAGTGATATGAAGTTTTTTTTATAATAGAAATCTTCAAAATAAGTTTTTTTTAACAACCAAAAACAAAAGACAAGTATATGAATAAATATCACCTGATAGGAGTCCCAAGAAAAACACCACAGTAGTAATAAACACTTGAGTTGAAGCCATATTTGTATCAGTTTACATAATGTTTAAGGTTATAACACAAGAATTTATTTTCTGTCATCAATCTTAAGTTATAGGCACGTGGCTTCATCATAGTCATGGGTGTCTTGCTTCCCTGTTTGTATCCTTCTCATTCAGCGATTTGTCAACTATTGAACTTATCAAATCTTCATGCACCTTTCACTCTCAAGTCTAGCTCATTGTCAACTATTGTACCATTTCTCTGAAAGCTATCTTATAATGGATAGCAACAAGTTTGCAATTGCAGTTATAAGATAACGTAACAGGAAAGGAAAAGTCAAAAGTCAATTCCTTCTGACATAACCTTCTAGATTGTGTGGAGATGAGTCAGCTGTTTCATTTGTTTTTTTCCTATATTGCAGAAGAAGAATATGCCATTGTTTTTGATGAATTTCATATTGCATTTAATTTTTGTTGAATTTGAAATCTTTTTTTTTTCTACGTACAAATACATCACAAGTTTGCACGCGCTTTGTTGTATTTGAAATCTATGCTTCTCTCTCCAATAAATTATTAGGTTGATTCATTATTTATGATTTCAATTAATAATTATATGCTAGGTAAATAATTATATATTTATTTTTTAAATTAAAGATATACTTAATAATTATTTAACAAAAATTAATTGTATTATCTTTTAATTTAAAAATTCTTAATCAATTTAAAATATTAAATTATTTATATATTACATAATTATTAATTAAGACGATAAATAGCGTGATAATTCTAAATCACCCCATGTAACTCATTGAATTGTTACAGCAACGCCGGTCACATTGACTGTATTCGGCTCCAAATAATTTAAGGAAAAAAATATGCTCAGCCTATGTTTTAGAAGGTGACAAATTTTCATTTTAAATATTCAGATTTGAGTGCAACCAAAATTACAAGGTGACAAAGTTTTTCTTTTCAATACTTATTTTATTTTATTTTAAAATACGAACCCAACATTCTAATTGAAAATCCTCAAAAAATAATTCCTATTTTAAAAATTACTTTCTTTGTTCCTCGGTTGGACTGTTTTACTTTTAGCAACCAAAATATTATAAGTGGCCGTATAGTTAATGAAAAAACATTTTTTTAAAGTCTCTAAAAAAAAAAAATACATGTTTTAGCAAAAAATAAAAAATTTATGTGCCTTTGTCTTAGCAAAAAGTAAAAACTCTACATATCAATAGGTATTTTTTATTTATTTAACACTTGACACATAAATAATTAGTGTATGTTTGGGAATAAAACAATCACTTATTTATTAAAATTGATAAAAATAAGTATTTATTCTTAAATTAAAATTAGTTAGTTTTATCTTGAACTAGAAATAAACAATTAAAATATACAAAAGCTTGATAAGTCAATTTTAATAGAATTTAATTAGAATTCTGATATCATAATATTTTTTATTATGTTAATCAATCATCAATTATTATATTAAAAATCATTCACTGGTTACTATTTTAAAAGCCCCATTATAGTGTTATTTCATTGACTAATAATATAAACCTTTTACATTAATAATGTATCTAAATTAAATTTAATTAAAATATACTATTAATATAAAATTATTTTACTGATTACTTTATATATATATATATATATATATATATATATATAAATTAGAATAATTATCTTAAACAATTGAACGAGAAAGTTTTTTCAACTAGAATCTAGAGAGTTTGGAAGATTTTGTTCATTAATATAATGTGATGATAAAATATTTTTTTACTAAATATGTGCAAAAATATTTTACAGTAATAATATATATCATGTAAATTCTACAAAATTAATTATCAATAATTTTCATACAAGAAAATATTTCTAAAAATATTAAATTATAATATACTTTTCTTTCATGTATGATGTCTGTAAAAAAACATAATTCTTAAAGACAACTTAATTTAAATATTTATAAGAAAAATGAATATTATTTAGACTTAATTATCAATTTGATATTTAAATTTAAATTGAATCATTTTAAAATTTAAGGATTAAATTGAATTATTTAAAATAATTTAAGGATGAAATCAATAATTAAGCCTAAATTTACCTTGTTTTTTTATTAACCAACTATGACTAAGTAAATAATAACGTGGCTGTACATCAATAATCATTATTTAATTAGTCTTTTCCCAAATTTGAATTACATCATTTTCCAACTTGTGCATTGGACATGTATAAATTATATCAAATACTATAAATGTGTTTGAAAACAGAGCGTAAACTTTCCCTTTCATGATAAAACGACAGAGTCTTTATTAATATCATCACTACATAATCATGACTGTTGCTGTATCTTACTGCCAGCCAACTTTTATGTCCTGAGGCATTTGGTGCTTGTGTGTGTTCTATTACATAATTTAATCTGCAACCTCTTATTTTTGTTATTGATTTTATTTATCTAATCTTTAGTACAATTTGTGTCTAAGATTAGCAATTTATATCAATAAATAAAATTCATAAAAAATGCAATCACATTGTGACTGTATTGTAGACTTGGGCGGGTTAAAACTTAATTTGATATGCGTATGCAAGATTATTAAGTGAATTTATAAAAGTTAATAAATTACCTTTAATTTAGTTTTTTAACATAGCGAAAAGGAAAGCTAGTCCCTGGCTAACCAATGTGTCACATGCACTGTCTACATACGAGTCTAATATACTAAAATGAGGAGTGGAAAAATGGGCAGAAAATGGGTTATACAAAACTTGGCTTGTTGTTCGACTAGCATTGCTTTTAGAGTAAGAGAATAGATAGACTAATTGCTTGATTATAAATTGATTTGAGAATTAAAGGTAATTTATTAACTTTTATAAATTGATGGGGGGCGGGGGGGCAAATTTACCGGTATCTTTTAATTATATTCTTACTTATCTCTTAATCTTTAACTAATTTACATATCTATTATTGAGTGAAAAGAAAAGGAAATAAAATAGGAAATTATATAACAATTTTAATAGAAAAAAAATATTAATTTCTATCTAATAAGATGGAACTAAACATTCGATAAATTTTCATTAATGAACTATAAACAATTATATAAATAAATTTAATATCATATTTTAACTAAATTAGGATTCAAATATATGTATTTTAACTAAAAAAATTTAAGATTCAAATATATGTATTTTATCTTTATTTATATAATGTTGAATCTTTACATTTTTATTTGATGTGAAATTTTAGTTCATTTTTATTCCAACGGACAAATTAGGATTATTATTTCATGGTGTATATATTTAACGGTGAAGTTTAATATAATTAGGTCCATTAAATTTTATCAAGTCTGATCGACGATTATGCATCAAAATTCTGTAATAAATATTAACGTGACTAATTTAGTTATTCATTAAATATATATAGATTATTGTGCCATCTGCTATCTAGTAAAAAATTCCATATAAAAATTGATTGTATGAAAAACATGAAAGAATGAGACCAATAGATACTTGATTTAAAGCATAATTATTAAATGATAAGCTTTTAAGGAATCAATATGCATTTATTCGAACCATGTTTAAGAATTAAGACGGTTAAACTTGCATTTCTCAATATCTTTTGTGTCAATAAACATGGATAAATATATATATTTTGTCATTAATTTGTATTTTTAGTACTTCCAAATTATCAGTGTACCTACTCTTTTGTCAGAGTGAACGCATGCACACTTTCATTTTCATAAAGTCAAATGTGTTTTTCTTAAATTTTATATTTCATACTTATAATTTTATGTGTTTGAATTTCTAATTTATTTTGATGTGAGGATAAATAAATATGCCTACTTATTTTAATAAAATCATAAATATTTATCTTAAATTTTATATTTCATACTTATAATTTTATGTGTTTTTCCAAATCTAATTATTAATGACAAATATACAGCACCTAAATAGAGGACATTAACGCTAAACAACAAATAATTTTCAATGGGTTCTCTCACTGCTGTTAAATTTAATCAATCCTGCTTTTCATTCTCTAATAACAATATTACCTATAAAACTTAAGCGAATTAAAATTTTCTATTAGGAGTGGAATAAAATCTTATTTAATGTTTACTATATCCATATCTTTTGTATTGAGATAGTAATACAAACATGTACCAAAAGATGAGCAGAAAGTGATTAAAAAATGAGACTACTGGCTGAGGTCACTAAAATGAGTAGCAGGAAATACAATCTGCTTCTTCTTGTTTTGTGAGAAGGAAGCAAAACAAAGTAACTAAAAACTAATCTCCTCCCACAAGGCTACAACACAAGAATCCTCAAGTTCTGCACTTCTCATGTCCTCGTTTTTTCTTTTTCTTTCTTTTATTTTTTTACATATAAAGAAAAGACTATAACAGTCAAAAGAATAACAGAACCTGTGGAAGCTGTTGAATCAATGTCGCAAGTAATAATGCTCTCTTGAAATTTCCTGCATTTACTGAGGGATCAGTAACAATATTTGTAGCAATTATAGTACATTTCACCAATGCACAACAATATTTCGATTAACTAACGCGATGAACCTTATCTTGCCATTCATATGAAGCATGTTGTGGAAGAATTGCTCACTGCAAACACACATGGAAATCTATTGAAGCAAACAATCAATTTAACTTGAAAAATGGTGGAAACGAGCACAGGAGAGTGGCGAAAGATGTGTTACCGCAAATCTGCTTCTTCACTCTTTGGTCATGAAAGGACAACACAACATACAATTACAAACAGGTCCGACGATGACAAGTTATAAACAAGAGCAAAACATTTGAAATCCGACGGCGAGAGTGAGTGAGAATCACCTTGAGAGTTTCCAAATCGGATCCGACGGCAGAGATGTGGTCTTGAATTAGAGATACTCTCGCCTGCATCAATGTGTGTTCAATTGAATTGAATTCTATTAAAGAAAGTGAGTGAGATTACTGAGATGAGAAAGAGTGTAACCTCTAGCGTTTGAGCGGAAGATTCAGTCAACATCAATTGAACTTCGAAGCCTTTAAGATCCTGTTCGACGAGTTCTTTGCAGCGCTTCGCATTTTCAAGCTCCGCATTGGCCTCGCTCAGCTCAGATTTAAGCTTCTCGATTTGCTTTCTCAGATTCACCACTCTTCGTTCTTCAAATTTCAATTTCAATTTCAATTTTCAAATTTTCAAACAAAATGAATATCATGAAGCATTGCTCTTCCTTCTAATGGAAAATTGGAAGCAATGAAATGAGTGAATACCTCCTTGAGATTTCTCAGCAGCGAAATTACGGATAAGGCCCAACAGTTGTTTCTGCGAATCGCTTCCTCTTCCCATTCCCGTTCCCGCCATATTCTACCGCACCTTCCACAAACAAACCAACCTTATTTATAATCGGTTAAATCATCTATTTAGTCTTGTATTTTATTATTTTTTGTTTAGTTTAGTTTTTTATTTTTTAAAAAAATTTATTTTAATTATTTATATTGTAAAAGATGACCAAAATTATTCTTCCGTGTGTTTTAAACTAATACCACTAATGATTTTAAAAATTTGATAGCTAAAACGGCCATAAAATGTTTTTTTTTTTCTTCTCCCTTTTTCTTCCTCTTTCCGATTCTTCACTAGGCAACACACCACGCACAATGAAGTTCGAGAAAGGAGTGAATCTCTTACAGCACAATGAAGTTGAGGACGATGCACTGAAGCACTGCAACAGAAAAGGGGTTGCCGACAAGGAAGAACTTGAAGACGATGTGTTGAAGCACTATGTTGGAGAAGGGTTTGTCGATGGCGAGGATGAAGTTGAAAACGATGCGCTCAGGTTCAATGCATAAAAGCTTTTGGAACCTCTGTTGGCGATGTGTTGTCTAGTGAAAAATCGAAAGGATAAAGGAGACAGAAGAAAAAAAGGAGAAAGATGAAGGGAAAATGTTGTATTTTGCAATGATTTTTAGCTATCAAATTTTTAAAATCATTAAGGTGTTAGTTTAAAATAGACAAAAGAATTATTTTGATCCTTTTTTAAAACATTAAAAATTAAAATAAATTTTGTAAAAAATAAAGAACCAAATTAAATATGTGATTTGGTCTTTATAATTCGTTCTCAGCACCCAAATTCAATTTGTATGCCCTTTTTTGACTGTACTCATATTTTATTTAATTTTTATTATTTAAATAATCTATTCTTTATTTTGTCACTAAAACAGTTTTAACTCTTAAGTGTTTTATTTTTACAAGCTTTTTTTTTACTGAATATTTTTTACTAGCTAGTTTGTTTGGAATTAGATAGTCTATCTCGTCACTTAAATGCCGTTGCATTTTTTTTTTATGAGTGTTACGTATCGTAAACCTTTTTCATTTCATTCATTGTAGTCTTTATATACAAAATTCAAAAATTAAAGTAAATTTTTGTAATTGTAAGATTAAAATTATTGATATCCATAATTTCAGATACCAATTTGACATATTATTCTTTGCTTAGGCTTTTTATTGGTTAGTATGTTAGTTTTAGAAAATAGATTAAAAAATAACTTGCATTAGAGGATCTTAAATTTTAATAATAGAATATGCATTTGCACTTAAGAAAAAAAATTATTTTGTATCAAAGAGAGAAATTCATAACAAGAATCTAGATCCACACATGTACGAATCGTTTTTTTTTTTTTTTTACATTTCAAGAGTAATTTTTATAATAAAAAAATCAAAATAGGTAACTTTTAAAAATTACATAAATGGCTAAGTCGTATGGCAATGAAAGTTGTAATGATTCTAGAAAAAGGTAGCATAATATTCGCCTGATCATTATAAAAAATAAAATAAGGCCTCTTATATTTTTGCCTTAGTTCTAATTAATTAAGATATGTGCAAACAAGTTATTATTCCAAGTGATATTGTGATCATATCCTATTTAATGTCTTGAGTTCAAATTTGCGAATAAAAACAAAAACATAAATGAAAGAAAAAATCTTTTTAAAAGTGGTCAATCAAACTTTTTAATAAAAATTAATCATATTGATAGATATTTTATACCAATGTCATGGTAACAATAAAAATATGTCTCAAATTTTGACGATTGATATTTTTTGTGTCTAAAATTTAAATTTATATTTTTTAGTCCAGTGTATTTTGAAAATTGTTGTATTTAATCTTTTTTCATAGACACAATTGTTTTGTGCCAACTAAGAAATATTGGATTCACATTTTTTTTCAGCTATTGATCAATCCATTAGAAATTAAGAAAATGGGTGAGTTTCTCTTACCTATACAAATGTCAAATTCCAAGCCTATAAGATCTTGTTATATTCATATATGAAAAAATAATCAATTTAGTAAAAGAATTCATATTAATTCTCATTGTGTGCAGAAAAAAATGTGAGTCAAAGATAGTCATCGAAAACAAACATAATTAGTCTCTAACTAATAGATTGAGACACACTTATAATTTATGATTTGTGAAAAAAAAATTCTATCCCATTTCACATTCATAGTAGCTAAAGTTTTATACCATACTATATATCATTGGAGAGTTGAGAGTTGGAAGATTCTTTTATCATAATTTCCCTTTAAAGTGATTTCATTTTTAAATCAAATATATAAGAACAGTTTATTGTTAACTTAATTTAACATACATTTCATCTTTATTTAATGTATTAAAATTGAAGAAGGTAAATATATTTGTGTAATTTTAGTTTCAATATTTTTTCTGTCATTTTAGTATCAAGATTTTAAAAAGTTCAAAATTTTGTTCAAATCTTCAAGCATATATTTATTTTATATATATAGTTAATTAAATTACTTTTTAATTATTAAATATTAATTTTTACCGCATCACAATACTAACACATCATCTTATTCCACCATAAATAATCGACATATGTAAAATGAGGATTTGATCAAAATTATAAAAAAAATTAAGAACTAAAATAGTCAAACAAAAATAGATAGACAAAAATCATAAATCAAGAATTAAAGAGAGACCTAAATTGTAATAAGCTTGTATTTTATTACTTTAAAATCAAATTTATTTGACGGGATGTTTTAAATTTATGCTTTGCATATCAATAAGTTAATTTGAGTGATATTAAATTTAGTCTTTCTCAAATAAAGTTTTAGATTCAAATTTTGTGGATAAAAAAAAACATAATTAAAAAAGAAGATTCTATTAAAAATAGTTAGATTTTGGAGTGGTACTTTGCATACATATTATTATATAATAAACAAGACAATTATTTAATGAAAGTTTGAGTTTGGATTTTGTAAATAAAGAAAATAGACATTTTGAGAACTTTATTCACTAAATAATGAGTCTTAATAACTAATGTTCTTAAAGTGTTGCTTAAGAAATTATTAACAATTTTTTATATTAAAAATCATGTTGGGGATGCAATGAAAATCACATTAAATATATATTAGTAACATTTTTAATTCTGTAAAAAAAACATTTATAATTATTTAACCAATTTCAAAAGAACAATTGTTAATAACCCAGATTTAGTTAAATTAATCTGATCACAAAGTAATTGTTTCAATACGGAATCTCCAAACAAAAAATGTTCTGACGTAGCATGGAACACAACTAAGAGTGTGTTTAGTACACATTAACTAGCTGAAAGTTATTTTAGTAAAAGTGAAAAACATGTTTAGTTAATTAACTTTCTACAAATTAATTTTTCAACTTTAAACAAACCTATTGATTAATCCTTATTGGATTAAATAATTGGCAATATGATTTTAGATTAGATTGGACATAAATGTTTGTAATTTTTTTAGATGAAAATGTTGATATTTTTTATTGGAAGAAAATGTCAATGATTTTTTTTTACCTAAATATTAGTACGTTTCATTAAATCAAAATGTCAATAAGTTGTCACAATTAAACGAAAATGTCAGTAGTTTTTTGTTAGACCTAGATATCAGTGTATTTCTATTGGACTAATTTGTTAAATCCGAAATTTCATTCCAGACATAATATTACAATAATTATTTAAAAATATATTGACAAACATAGTTTAAAATAAACATTATAATAATGATAATATTCATTATCAATCATAATATGTTAGTCACAATAGAAATTATCCAAAGTAAACATTGTACCAATTTACTAAAATAAACATTGTAACATTATATCAATCATTACAAATTTTTTCAAATTATAATAATTAGTCACAATCTATTATAAATAAAAGATAAATATATCTTGTATTTTACTTCTTCTAATCTTGACTATTTATTAACGGTGACATACATAATTTAGCGGCTGAATATATTTGTCGTATTTTTTTACACTTTTGGAGACTAAATTTTATATTTTCATTCTAGAGAGACGCATTTGTCAATGAATTACACATTTAGGGACAAAAGTGACTATTTACCCTATTCTTATTTCAGAGGGTGGGAAGACAAAAAGTATATGATAAATATGTTCCTATGTTGACAATTAGATATGATCACGTTGACAATACGTATACTATTTTATTAACAGTGACGCACGAAAGTTAACGGTTAGATATATTTGTCGCGCTTTTTATATTTTTGGAGATAAAATTTTATATTTTCATCTTTTAAGGACACATTTATTAACGAATTACCCATTCATATAAAAATGACTATTTACCCTAAAAATTAACTCAAAATAACATATTTCTCTTCCCATTAACACTTTATTGTAAGTATAAAATCAATATCTCTAACTTTAGATTTAAACTATATTATAACGGGCTTATACAACATTACAATATTTTCAACTTACAAACTAACTCGTTTTCCTGTACGTACGTACATTGTAATTTATTTTTTACTTTGTTAAAGATACCTAATCTTTTTTTGTTAAAAGTTTCTATTTTACCTTTATGTATAAGAACAAATTAAAAACGGCGATCCTTGCAGCCAAATGCGTGCAACAAAGAAAATGACTTAAAACATTTTAATTAACCATTAACGAATAACGAAACTACTGAAAGAAAAACGAAAGAAACTAACACAAGCAATTACTCGAATGTGTACATATCGGTGTAGTAAGGAAAACACTACATCTATTTCCATTGTTGTTCTCTCTCTAATAACGATTAGGGGGAATAGTGACGGTAATCCACTTCTTGACATGTTAGGAGATAATGCCTCATCGCACTCATGTTGATAAGTTTGTGGAACAGACATGTCAAAAAGTGGTGTCCCTTCTATAGTCACATGATGTTAGAAGGTTTTACAACCTTTGACACTATACACATCCTTCTTTTTAGGTTGTTACATTTTGCTTGATAACCCGATTGTATGGTAGTCTACATGACGAAGGATCTCAAATGAATAAAAGGCGTGCGAGCATGTGACTCTTGAGATTTCATACTCTTCGTTCCTAATTATACAACTTTTTAACTAATTTAAATTCTTTAAAAAATAATTAATTTAATTAATCATATTAAACCTATCAAATATTTGTATTATCATTTTAAAATTATACTTTTTTATATTTTCCTATCCACTTAATTTTTTATTAATGTTTGAAGAAAAAATAATTAAATAATACTATATAGGAAAAAAAATTGATATATTTAAAAATTAAAAAAACTTATAAAAAACAACAATTTTTTTTTTAAAAATGATATTTAAGGAGGAATTAGGGCGAGTGAAGCATAAAGCAGCCCAAGCTTGCTTTAGCCCCAAATTAATATCTCGTAAGATTAATATTTTGATTTAATTAAGTTTTTTATATCTAAAAAATATGTTATTTTTACATTATTATTTAATATTTTCTTTAAAATAAATACTTAAAAAAATTGTTTTAATAAAGTCATTCATTGATATTTAATTATTATATCATTATATCTTATGATTGATATTTAATTATCACATCATTCTTTTTAATAATGTGACAATGATATATGTTTGTAATTAAACATAGTAACCTAACACTTCATTTATCATATATCACTCGAATTAAAATTATGATATTGGCATAATTATTAATTTAATAAGGTCTGTTAGTGAGGAAAATCGTATAAGATTATGCATTCTCTTGGTCTTCGCATGGTGCCTGTTTTAAGACATGTCGTCTTCGACTGTTGACTCTTTTTTTGTGTGGTTAAATTAATTAATTAATCCATTTTATTTTATCACAATCAATCCTTATAAAATAATCCTTAACTTTTTGGTACTTTTTACAAATTTAGTTTTACATTTTTGTCATTAGTGTTGCACCGATATTAAAAAAAGAGGAGTGATACACTTATAATAATAATAATCTGTATAACATTATATTTTGAGTGTATTTCTTTTTTCATCTTATCATTGTATTTTAAATTTAAATTTATCTCTTTCTTTTATCTTTTTATCTTTTTTTTATTTTAGTTGTATATTTTATTTTACAAATATAATTTTTCTCTTAAACAAATGCTATAATACGTGTTAAAAGGTAATTAACAAAGAAGAATGGAGGTTTTGTAAGAAAAGAAGAAGAAGAAATTAGTTACATGTGATTTTTTTTTACAGGAACATGTAATTTCTTAAAATTGTACTAAGAAGCACTTTAATTTATTTTTTTAGGGGAGAAGCACTTTAATTAAGTCAGGTGAATTCTTGAACACTACGTTTTATTTGTTTGTAATGTTGAACTCTACCGAAAACAAAAAGCTTTACACAAAGACGTTTATTTTTCATGTAAAATATAATAAATAATTTTTCTTAAAATTATTTATTTTAAAAAGGCCTCACTTTTAAAATTAATTAGCTTTAGCTCTAAAAGTATGTTGAGCAACCTGTGGCGAATGAAATAATAATCATAACAAGGTGGTGTCGTACACTGTATTTTTAACTTAAATCGAAACAGACAATAAATAAAGGAATGCTTGGGGATTTATGCTGATCGAGGGTTATATAGCCTGTGGAGTCATACTATAGGTGGTAATAAGTATAAAAAAAAAAAAAAACACTTGTTTTCCAAAATTAAATGGGACTTGTGTTTTGCTAGTAGACAAAACACTTGATAGTAGTACTCCTTTGATTCTTCCAACATATTAGTTTGAACAAGATTGACTAAAGAATGGCATCTTTATTTGTTGCTTTTTAGGTATTTAGTTGTAAAAAATTTAATTAAGTTTAATATTTGTATAATTTTTAATGTATGTTATTCTAATATAGTGGGCCAATTTTCTTGCAGGCCAAGAGTAATGCTGCAAATATGCAATATTGGTATGAGTGATGCTCTAAATCTGTAATATTGATATTTAAATTCAAAATTTATCACTCATTATACTGCACCTCTTTTTTTATTGTTTTGTATTACTTAGAAAATTAATTATTCATTAATTACATTATACATTAACGGTATTTTTATAATTGGATATATAAAATATTTCTCTCTAAATATATCAATTATTACTAAAATTGATCCAAAAGTCACTTTTACACTCTATTCTAAATATATAAATTTTCAGCATAATGCAGCCAAACAATATCTTAACAAGGATGGAATGAGTTGACTTTAATGTCAATCGGAAAATATATATATATATATATATATATATATATATATATATATATAAGGAAATTGATTATAATAATTTTTGCATGTGTAAGAGCTCAAAAAATTAAATTTTCAATGATAAAAATATAATAAATAATTTTTCTTAAAATTATTTATTTTAAAAAGACCTCACTTTTAAGATTAATTAGCTTTAGCTCTAAAAGTATGTTGAGCAAGCAGAGCATGTAGCGAATGAAATAATAATCATAACAAAGTGCTGTGGTACACTGTATTTTTAACTTAAATCCAAACAGACACTAAGTGGGTGGACTTAATTAACCCTGTTTGTTAGTAGGAAAAACATATTTTTTACTCCCAAATGCCATCTAGTGAGAGAAAAAAAAAGAAAGTATAATAGATACTTATGTAAATGTATGTTTTCTTCAAAGGTACATTCTGAGTTTCTCAATTGAAAGTAAAAGCAATATATATAAGAAATACAAAATACACGCAAATGGACCATGACTGCGGCCAACACCTCTTAACAGAACCTGTATCCCACAGGCACTGGTGCCACCTTAATTATGTGGGAGAGAAATATATATGGGCAATAAGAAACTAATTGAGGAAACGTGAGGGCAATAAGAAAACCTTGGCCATACTCTAATGCCCATCAACCATCTCAACAATACTATTGGCAGTATTTTGTTGGGGATCGTGGGTTTTAGCTTTAGCTCTTCCGAAGAACATGTTGATTCTGCATTCTCTATTTGGTGAGCGATACCATATGTTGCATGCGCAACAACTTAAAATAGAAACTGAGAACACAGTAGGTATGAGTATCTTCATCAGGAGCATGAGGACGTAGTGGGATGAGCGGTCCACCACCCGAGCTGGAAATTTTCTGCATGAAAAATTCAACCACCCAAATCCACCAAATTAATGCTCAAGATGAGAGTTTGCCATTGGATTATTTTTTTATATTAATAAAAACTAGGCAATTTTTATTATTTATGATGATTTTTTCTGTTACTTAAATTAAGAATAAAAAAAATAATGAAAATGTGTAAAAATCATTATGAGCTGTTCACTTGTACGGATCAACATACTAGTTAATTAATTACCATAAGTATAAAGTATTAAATTTAATTAATTAATTCCCAGTCCGTGCACTTTAATTGTGGAATTTTATACAACAAAAGTGAACGTTTATGTGTGATTAGATGTGAACTGTTTTGATTTAGTAGACAACACTACACTCATTTGTACTGTTGGAAAGGGCTAATAAGTTTCTTTTTCTTTGCCTTTAAAAAGGGGGATAATAATATCTATCTATATTAATACATTTAAAATCGTTTTAAGGCTTAGACTCATTTTGCCGGTTTTTATAATTCAACGACTTAAACCAAGGTTAAAAAAAAAGAGTCATCCATGTATATTTACACTGACAAAACAAATAATAAATAAATAAAATTAATATTTATAGATTATGTTATCCATGATTAATATTCTAAAAAAATATAATGAATGAACATGACAAGATAATTATAATAAAGCAGGGAGTAGTATTTATTAAGAAATTAAAAGTACCTCTTGGAGAAAGCGGGGCAGAAAGTGATGGTATAATCTGCAGAGACACAAGTGAAGGAGGCATTGTGATAAGCATCAGGGCAACTAGTTTTTAAAAAGTGTGAAAACAAGGTGGAATTATTGCTGCATGGCTCATGAACCTCGCACGAGCTTTTGCACCCCACAACGCCCTCGCCCTCTTTTATCACCTGCAGCTCCACCGGACACTTTTTGTTCAAGTTCCTCCGGCAACCAGTCGCCCTACAGTTTTCGGCTCCTATTCCGCTCCGCGGTTCCACCACCAGGGGGAGGTTGAAACCGTCCACGAGGCTCACGTCGAAGTGATCCAGCCCGCCAGTGCCATTCAGAGTGAACTCTGCCAGAGTGACTGGTGCGGTGGCGCCGCCACATTCTACAGTGGAGGAGATGCAATCACCAGTGACGCACGTGAAACTTCCGGTGATGTTGTAGGAGCAGAGGGTCCGGCCCCAGAGTCTGCCGGACCAGGTTGGAGGCACTTGGATGGTGTTGGTGTCCCCTGGTTGGAGAACGAAGCCCGGGGTGTGGATCGGCCAGCTTCTGGTAGCAGATAAAATGGCTGGCCAAACTGTGTAGCTGCACTTGTTGGTGACCATTAATGTCGCTCCGTACGAACCTAGAGGATAGAGAAACAAAATTATTTATTATGATAAATAATATGATTTAATAAAAAAAAAAACTTCCAGTATCAACACTTATAATAGAAATCTTCAAAACAAGTTTTTTTTAACAACCAAAAACAAAAGACATATGTAAGTATATGAATAAATATCACCTGATAGGAATCCTAAGAAAAACACTACAGTAGTAATAAACATTTGATTTGAAGCTGAAGCTGAAGCTGGAGGGGAGTAACGAGAAGCGGTGCCAACGTCAGCGTTGGAGTGGTGAAGCAAAACTACGAAAAGGGTGAAGAGAGAAGACAAATAATGAAGTGTAGGTGCTGACATGATCTTAGACATGAGGATGGCAATGGCAATCGCAATGATACTATATATTATTATTGTGAGGTATAAAAATGTTTATTTGATTTCCCACACTTCCGGTGAAAATGGATGACACAGTGATATTTTCGCAAGCAATAAGCACTTAAATAATACAATTCGAACCAATTTCTAGAGCGAGAAAGAGGAAGACAAAAATTTATTTGTATATGTTGAATATTTTGATGAATGAGAAAGAAGATACTGCTTGAAAAGTCATTTTCTCATCTTAAAAACACCTTAGCGTATACCCTCTTCCCATGTAGGGCCTGCTTGAAAGCTATGTAGATGTTTCTATTAACTCCTCTCCTCGTTTCTTCTCTCTTCCCTTTATTTATTTATTTTTTTATTTTCTGAATTTAAATTAAATCCGTCCCATTTTCTAGAACGAGAAAGAGGAAGACAAAAATTTATTTTTTAAAAAAAGAAGTTAATTGAGTTTCGTCATTTGCATATAGCAGCGGTAGTGGTCATGTTAACCATCAGTCTCTTATCTTTGCCTAACGCTGGTGTACCACCAAATTCGTACAAATATTACTTTTGTGAGTATAAAGAGGTGAGGCCAAAGCAAAGTGTAGTAGTCGTAGTTGTAGCCCCTGCCTGAGATTAACTATATACTAGTTGACATGGTGTTCTGATAGTTGCGAGAACACCATGTCGATGGATGCATTGGAGGTTTTCCGATAGTTGCGAGATGAGGGTGTGGAGATTGATGAGGTTAGTGGTTGCGATGATAGGTCGTGGAACATTTTATGGATTTTGCAATATGAGGCTTTTAGGTATTCTGATTAGGTTTTAGAGTTATTGTAAAAAAATTTACCATACCCAATTAAAAATTGCAACCCATTAACAGACTCCAGTTGACACATGTTAGTCAACCTAAATTGTCAACAGTAATGTCCAAATCTAGACTGGAGGGTCAAAATTGCGTGATTGGATATAAAAGATGGGCTAAATGCGTAAATAATTTTAAAGAGATACCAAATTTAAAATTGGAGACAACTAGGGAAACCAAATTTATAATTTTACCTTTTTTTTTAACATTATTTTTCATTCTTGTAGATAAAAAAAGCTTATCATCATCATGCCAACAACATATAGAAAGCATTCCTTAAACAATAAAATTTTATACAAAAATTAAAAAATTGAGTTTGATAATGAGTATATGACTTGAATCTAAGATTTTTCTTCCATGCAAATTACTTGTGAATTTTTATATCGATCATTTTTATGAACTTTGTGATTTTTATATTGATCAACAGTAAGTCTTCTTCATCCTTTCGTCTTCCTTTTGTTGCTTAAGATCACTTTAACTATTTTTTTACATTTTTTTTTCATTTTCTCTCTTAGCCTTGTTATTCAAGAACTTGTTTAGAAATACTATAATGAAAGGAACATGGAGTTTGTCGTTAGATATTTGACCAAATCTTGGTACTTTTTACAAGTTAGGTGTGGTAAAATAATTAATTTTATAAGGATTGATTGACCCAAAACAGGGTATATATTGAGTCAAGCGTTCTGGTAAATATGTTATGAGGTGATAATGATCTATCCACACAAAACTTTTCTTATCGCACGAATACGAAATCCTTCCAATCAAGCGCGTCCTCACCGGTCCACCGGTCCCACAAGACCATTCTAAATTAAATTGGTAATCAAGCCCGATTGTATGGTAGTCACGAAGGATCTAAAATGAATAAAAGGCGTGCGAGCACGTGATGACTCTTGAGATTTCATACTCTTCGTTCCTAATTATACAACTTTTTAACTAATTCGAATTCTTTAAAAAATAATTAATTTAATTAATCATATTAAACCTATCAAATATTTGTATTATCATTTTAAAATTATACTTTTTTTTATCCTTCTATCCATTTAATTTTTTTATTAATATTTGAAGAAAAAATAATTAAATAATAATATGTAGGAAAAAATAATTAATACATTTAAAAATTAAAAAAACTTATAAATTCTAAACCATTGATTTAAAATCAACAAAATTTAACGGTTGTGATTATATCCTGATAACATGGTGGTGAGGAATAGTCTCCCTCAGAAAAGATAATAGTAGTGTGCTGAGGACAGAGAAAGAGAAAGAGAGAAGACAGAGAAAGGGTAGATTAGAGAAAAGAAGGAAAATGAAAATAAATAAAATAAAAAAGAAAAAAAATTCTAAATCACTGATTTAAAATTAACAAAATCTAATGGCCGATGATTATATCCTTATAACTTTCATACAATAGTAAGAAATAGTCTCCCTCAAAAAAAAGATAATAGTAGTGTGCTGAGGACAGAGAAAGAGAAAGAGAGAAGACAGAGAAATGGTAGATTAGAGAAAAGAAGAAAAATGAAAATAAATAAAATAAAAAAGAAAAAAATTCTAAACCATTGATTTAAAATCAACAAAATTTAACGGCTCTGATTATATCCTGATAACTTTCACACGGTGGTGAGAAATAGTCTCCCTCAGACGAGATAATAGTAGTGTGGTGAGGGCAAAGAAAGAGAAAGAGAGAAGACAAAGAAAGGGTAGATTAGAGAAAAGAAGAAAAATAAAAATAAATAAAATATAAAAGAAAAAAAAATTAAACCATTAATTTAAAATCAACAAAATCTAACGACTATAATTATATCCTTGATAACTTTCACACGGTGATAAAGAATACTATCCTCAGAAAAGAAAAGATAATAGTAGTGTGCTTCCAGTAAATAGCGTACTCATATTATTATTATTTTCAAAGGCTACATGTGTATTCATTCTCTACTAAACTTGTAGATTGTATTGGAATTCGATTTGGTTCTTTCTCGTAAGATTTTACATTTAAGTTTTGTAAATAAACAATATATATAATTACAACACAAAATTTTACTAAAAATATTAAACAATTTATTTAATAAAAATTAATTATTTATAAAATCAATAAACACTTGAGTTGAAGCTGAAGCCATATTTGATGAATGATGTACTGATTAAACAGACAATGAATAAAGGAATGTGAGAACAATGAATATGAGATGAATGGAGGAAGAGATGGAGGGGTATTTAATCCAGCCCAATAGTAGGAAACCTACTAAAGCGGGAGAGGTTGACATGATGGAGAGTTGCTTCTCCGAGTCATTGGAAAGTTTTTCCAATGCCCCGTTACGTGCAGAAATTTGTCCAATGACCCGCTACGTGATAAGAGATAAATCAAAATCGGCTTAAGTCTCAGACAGCTCAAAAAAAATTATTATAAAAATAAATTTTAAATTATTAATTACAACAATTTAATTAATAATTTTACATAAAAAATCCATAAAATTAATTTTAAATAAGACAATAATAATTTTAATAAATTATTTTATAAATAAATAAAAAATCTCATTATTTTATATCTTTCAAATCCTTAAATTTTACCCCAGAAAAAAACTTCTACACGTAACGGGTCATTGCAAAAAATACACCCGCTTCAAAGGTCACATCTTACAATAGTAGGGGTATCGAAATCTCAGAGTCAAAAAGGTGTTGCCTTACCTTTTTTGTTCCAAGCAAGTAACGGCAAAAGTGGACAAAATTGCAACGACTTTCTTGTTCCCTCTGCCCCTGCCTTACCTTTTTTTACGGTAACACCCTTGCATATTTTTCTTCTTATGTTAACATATATATATATGGTGAAGGGGCTATCCAAATAAGATGAAGGGCTTCTGAACTAGAGATATTAAATGAGGGAATGTGTTGCAAAGAGACACGTAATGATTATGATGAACGTCACATATTACCATAATAGGGGTATCCAAATCTCAGAGTCAGAAAGAATATATGCTTAATCTCTTATGAAGAATATATATATATATATATATATATATATATATATATATATAAGGAATAGAGAAAAAAAACTAAAAATAGCTAAGCAATCTAGTGAAAAAATAATGAACGTATTGTGAAGATAGTATATTGTATTGTAAATTCTTGCAAAATTTATTGTAAATTATAGACATTATTACTCTCATTTTATTATGTAATTTTTTGTATTATGTAATTAAATGATGTTATATTTGTTGAAAATTATGATGATAGTTTTGGTTCAAATCAATGTATATATATATATATATATCAATATCAGAGACGTAGGAAAAAATTTAGAAGAAAGTAGGAAAAACTTTAGAAGAGTACAAAAAAAAAATCTAAGATGATTATGTGAATAATTATCTTAGTATGTCTATCTTTCTAAGACGGTTATAAGTATAACCGTCTTAATATGTTGAAAAGGACTTGACAATCTAAGACGATTATGGGAATAACCGTCTTAGAATATGAGACATATTAAAACAGTTATATGAATAATCGTCTTAGAAAAGTCATCATACTAAGATAGTTATTTTGATAACCGTCATAGATGCTCATGTATACTAAGCCGATTAAGGATCAACAATTGTCTTCGTATTGGAAATATTCAAAGACGGTTATTTGAATAACAGTCCTAGAAAGTTGATTCTACGAAGACGGTGAAAAATTATCGTTGTATATTAGTTTCCATTTACAACACCCCTGCTTATGATGGTTAAAAACCATCATAAAATGTCCTATACAACCGACTTAGAAGACATTAATTTTAGTAGTGTATTGGTCTTATTCTTTCATGTTTTTCATACAATTAATTTTTATATGAAATTTTTTACTAGATAGAAGATGGCACAATAATATATATATATATATATAATATGAATAATTAAGTTAGTCGCATTAATATTTATTACAGAATTTTGATGCCTATAATTAAGTTAATGTAATAATATATTTTCAAATTAATTACTCATGCATAATCGTCGATCAGACTTGATAAAAGTCATCATACTAATTATATTAAACTTCACCATTAAATATATACAATATGAAAGGATAATCTTAATTTGTCGAACAACATGCAAGTTTTGTATAACCCATTTTTCTGCCCCTTTTTCCACTCCTCATTTGAGTATATTAGACTCGTATGTTGATAGTGTGAAATTGGTTAGCCAGGGACCATATACTGACTTTCGCTGGTATGCTTTTCTTGCCGATTTTTAAATGAATTTTTTAAAAAATTCATAAAAACTGACTATTTTTTTTACGTTAAAATCAATTATCCCTAATTTAACTACAATTAATTACAATTATATTTAATTTTTTTCATTTAATTTTTTTCCGTTAAAATTAACCATGCTTAATTTTTTTCATTAAAATCAATCATCCCTAATTTAACTACAATCAATTACAATCATATTTAATTTTTTTCGTCTAATTTTTTCTGTTAAAATCAACCATCCATAATTTAATTACAATCATATTATCAAATCAACTAAATACGATTGTAATTGATTAGACATGGTTGATTTTAACGAAAAAAATTAAATATGATTGTAATCATCCCTAATTTAATTACAATCAATTGCAATGATTGTAATTAAATTAGGGATGATTGATTTTAACAGAAAAAATTAGACGAAAAAATTAAATATGATTGTAATTGATTATAGTTAAATTAGGGATGATTGATTTTAACGGAAAAAAATTAAATGAAAAAAATTAAATACGATTGTAATTGATTGTAATTAAATTAGGGATGATTGATTTTAACAGAAAAAATTAGACGAAAAAAATTAAATATGATTGTAATTGATTATAATTAAATTAGGGATGATTGATTTTAACAGAAAAAATTAGACGAAAAAAATTAAATATGATTGTAATTGATTATAATTAAATTAGGGATGATTGATTTTAACGTAAAAAAAATAGTCATTGTTGATTTTAACAAAAAAAATTAAATACGATTGTAATTGATTGTAGTTAAATTAGGGATGATTGATTTTAACGGAAAAAAATTAGGCATGTTGATTTTAATTGAAAAAAATTAGACGGAAAAAATTAAATATAATTATAATTAATTGTAGTTAAATTAGGGATGATTGATTTTAATGGCTGTGATTATATCCTGATAACTTTCACACGGTGGTGAGGAATAGTCTCCCTCAGAAAAGATAATAGTAGTGTGCTAAGGACAGAGAAAGAGAGAAGACAGACAAAGGGTAGATTAGAGAAAGGAAGAAAAATGAAAATAAATAAAATAAAAATGAAAAAAAATTCTAAACCATTAATTTAAAATCAACAAAATCTAACAGGCTGAGTCAAAAGGTTCATGAGCTTCGTGAGCACATAGCATAAGGGATATTCATGCCACCCTGAATCCAAAGTCGAAATAAATTTTTCGTATAATATATAATTTCCAAGTCAATTGGAATTTGGAAAATTGGAAACATGGAGGACCACACCCTAACCTTTAAAATATTTTTAAATGCCATACAGATATTCATGCCAATTTGAATAACACAAAGTTATTCTTGCACATACACACAACGTACACAACGTCTTCCGGAAAATTATTTTTTGAAAAATTATTCATGCCAATTATATTTTTATCATTCTTGTACATACACACAAAGTTATTCATGCCAATTATATTTTTATCATTGAAATTATATATTATACGACAAATTATATACAATTCGAACCAACCCCAACGAAAAGGACTAAATTATGTTTGTGTATATTGTGAGGTGCTGACTATCAAATATGTTGAATATTTTGATGAATGAGAAAGAAGATATTGCGTATTCCAATCAAGCGCGTCCTCATCGGTCCACCGTGGCAAAATAATTCATGCGCATTAGAATGGTCCTGTTGGTCAATGGCAATTTCAATAACAAGGCTAAGAGAGAAAATGAAAAAAAAATGTAGAAAAATAGTTAAAGTGATCTTAAGCAACAAAAGGAAGACGAAAGGATGAAGAAGACTTACTGACAAAAGGACGAAATTATATATTATACGACAAATTATATATTTTTATCATTTGCCCACATGCTACACTTCTTATTCATGCCAATTTTTTTATCATTGAAATTATATATACGACAAATTTATTTCGACTTTGGATTCAAGAAACGTGTTGTTCCTTTTAATAGGTGACGATTTGCCACAAATTTTGAATCCAAAGTCGAAATAAATTTGTCGTTAAATTAGGCGGAAAAAATTAAATATGATTGTAATTGATTGTAGTTAAATTAGGGATGATTGATTTTAACGGAAAAAAAGTAGTCATTGTTGATTTTAACATAAAAAATTAAATACGATTGTAGTTAAATTAGGGATGATTGATTTTAACGGAAAAAAATTAGGCATGTTGATTTTAATGAAAAAAATTAGACGAAAAAAATTAAATATGATTGTAATTGATTGTAGTTAAATTAGGGATGATTGATTTTAACGGAAAAAAATTATATACAATTGTAATTGATTGTAATTGATGATTGATATAATATACGTCGAATGTATGACCGACCAAATCATCAGTCTAGCTACGTTGTCCAGCTACGTCTGAAAAAGGAGCTTGCCATGCATGACCAAATCGCCAGTCACATTGGCGTTTCCCACCTAGCTTGATCAAATTGCCAATGGCACACAAGGCTAGTGCAAATCGCCAATGGTAACGGCATTTTCCTCCACGTGTTGATCCAAGGCATAGTCGCTAGTCCAAATGGCATTTTGCATGTGTAGAAACAACACCCCTCGGGAAAAAGTTTAGAAAGAGACCCAAATTAAAAATTTGTTTCTAAAAGAAGCCCTCTTAAGATAATTTGCCGAATGAGTTCATGTTTTAAGTTTTTGTAACTAGTGACTTGTGGTTAATTATTTTTTTATTTTTTTATTAGTGAATTAAAAGATATTATTATAAAATTTATAATATAATAATTTACACACGCTCTGTTTAATTAACTAAATTATAATTTCTTAATGTTGATTATGTTTCTTAATTAGTCAATCTTGTTAAATGTGTTGTATCATATTTTATATTTACGGGATATTCTACACATTCACATGAAGGTAGTTATTGACATAATTAATCATGTTGTTTCTTGACTATCATATGCATTTCATATATCATAAAAATATTTAATATATTATATTTTATTATAGGATAAATTATATTTTTAGTACCTAAAATTTTTTCTTGTAAGAAAGAGAAGTCCTTAAACTTTTTAAAAATTTGTTTTTAATCCCTAAATATTTTGTCTATTTTTAATTTTTTAACTCTTTTTTTTATCTTTACTTTTAGTCCTTTAATTTTTTTATCATCCTTAATTTTGATCTTCTCAAGGGACTAAAAATAAGGATGAAAATTTTTTTAAAAACTAAAAATAGATGAAAAAAAATTCAGAGAAAAAAAACCAAAAATTTAAAAACTAAAAACATAATAAACCCTTTATTATATCATTTTGTTCATTAATATAATGTGATGATAAAATATTTTTTTACTAAATATGTGCAAAAATATTTTACAGTAATAATATATATCATGTAAATTCTACAAAATTAATTATCAATAATTTTCATACAAGAAAATATTTCTAAAAATATTAAATTATAATATACTTTTCTTTCACGTATGATGTCTGTAAAAAAGCATAATTCTTAAAGACAACTTAATTTAAATATTTATAAGAGAAATGAATATTATTTAGACTTAATTATAAATTTGATATTTAAATTCAAATCGAATCATTTTAAAATTTAAGGATTAAATTGAATTGTTTAAAATAATTTAAGGATGAAATCAATAACTAAGCCTAAATTTACCTTGTTTTTTTATTAACCAACTATGACTAAGTAAATAATAACGTGGCTGTACATCAATAATCATTATTTAATTAGTCTTTTCCCAAATTTGAATTACATCATTTTCCAACTTGTGCATTGGACATGTATAAATTATATCAAATACTATAAATGCGTTTGAAAACAGCCTAAGCTTTCCCTTTCATGATAAAACGACAAAGTCTTTATTAATATCATCACTACATAATCATGACTGTTGCTGTATCTTACTGCCAGCCAACTTTTATGTCCTGAGGCATTTGGTGCTTGTGTGTGTTCTATTACATAATTTAATCTGCAACCTCTTATTTTTGTTATTGATTTTATTTATCTAATCTTTAGTACAATTTGCGTCTAAGATTCGCAATTTATATCAATAAATAAAATTCATAAAAAATGCAATCACATTGTGACTGTATTGTAGACTTGGGCGGGTTAAAACTGAATTTGATATGCGTATGCAAGATTATTAAGTGAATTCTGTAACTACGAGACATATTCTAACTTCAAATAAGAAAAGTATGAACTATGAAGGCCACGAGGTAGAATCAAAGGGATCATGTACCAAGAATGTACATATTGATTTTCATCACCCCTTTACCTTCTCACTTGGCCGATACAATACTAAGCCTCTAAAAGCATGGACATACACATACTTCACCCAGGTAGTGATATAAACAGTTGTACAAGGTCTTGCCCATCCTCTTGTGTGCAAATAATAATCCGACACATAACCGGCTCCGAAGCGTCCCAGGAAATTCCAAATGCTCCACAAAGAAACCAAGGAACCTGTCTCATGGCTGGTATAACCAAGGGATTCCCCTATTTGGCCTAAGTTGTTAACAGTTGCAAGTCCTGATCCCATACCACATGCCACAGAAACAAACAAAACCCAAAAGTTCACAGTTTTCACTGCTTGGAAAAGATTCAGGTTTTCTCCTAGTTGCAAATTAGTTCTTTGATTGTTGAAAGAATCTTTCCATGCATCCTCCCTTTCTGTAGTATCCTCGGGGCTTGGCTCGACAATTAGTGGTGACCCCTCATCTAGAAAACTTCTACCGGAGTTCTTTTCATGTGCTTCAAATGCAATGCAAAGAAGTGAGGCTAGCAACACAATAAGCACAACAAATATAAAGATGCGCACCGATGATTGCAGACTAAGGATGTTCTCTAGGATTATAACAACCATAAGGTATGCAGCAACAACCAGAGCCATCGAAGAAAACATATTCAGATACTTCCTTTCTTCCCCCTCGTGAGTGTTGTGGATTCTTACAAACCACATAAGTAGCAATGTATTTATAGGTGGTAAGAGAGCTAGCGTCAGAAGATATGACATAGGCTTGTTGTTGAATATTGTTCGGTACATTTGAATTAATATTGCTCCACTCAGACCAAGAAATCCCTATCAAAAAGTACAATATTTATAGCGTAAGTTGTGTCCATATATGATATAACATCACATATATATTGGATACAGAACTTATAATTGTGCCAGCATTATAATACTTATGCTAGTGTTACATAGACTGCAGCTGAGGACATTCAAAACTTTGGATTGTTTTGTACATTAAAAATAGAGTTTTTTTAAAATATATTATATACTATTTTTTATATCAATTTTTACGGTAATAGTATCTTTTATCTATTTTCAATTTCATCTCTTTATTTATGTTTTCCCTTCTTGTTTATTTTTAAAATATATTATACATTTATACATATACCATTTCTCTTAAAATTATTATCCAAAATAAGAAAAACTATTTTTCAGAAAAAATGTTGGTAACACAAATATGTTCTTTGTTTGAACTATCTATGGAGTGTGTTTGGATGAGGAAATTTAAAATTATGTAAAATTTGAAATTCTAAGAATTTTAAATACTTTAATTGAAATTTTTATTTTTAAAATTTTGTGATTGGATAAAAAAGATTAAAATTGTGAGGATGAAAGAAAATGAATGCAAAGAGTAGAGAAGATATGGTTGATGTGCTTCTAGAGTGAAGAATATTGATGCGGTATGAGGAGTCGCAGGGGATCAGAGACACGACAACGTACACCATTATACCCAGGTCCTCTGCGCCAGTGAGCACCTCCACCGTATGATAGGGCACTGGCAGCTGCTCCCGTGACTGACGGGTGCAATTTTACATGTCCCCTACACCCGCACCCGATCAACATTCTGCGAGCCCAGACGATGTTTCTTGAAGAATGAGATCATTATTGACGTGAGAGAAGAGTCGCGAGTTCAAGAACGAGATTTTGAAAACTTTCACGTGAAAGAGATGATGAAGGTTATAAAGGAAATACACAAAAAATATGGAAGGTTATTCTATCAAAAAGAGAATTTCAATTTCTCACTTTTTAGAAGGAAATTAAAATTTTACATTTTTAGTTGTTTAAAGTTCTATTTTAAAATTCCAAAAATTTAAATTCTTCATAAAAAAAACATTCAAACAATGAATTTTAAATTAAAAAAATTTAAATTCTCTAGTAAAGTTTACTTTCCTCAGTTAAAATCATCAGTTAAAATTTTTTATCTAAATTTTCTATCTAAATGCACTCTTAATTTTTTATCTAAATTTTCTATCTAAATGCACTCTTAATTCCTAAGTTAATGTATTTCTACATTAAAAAAAAGTTAATTTATTTCAGGAAAGTTTAGAATCAATTTGAAAAGTTTCTTAATCTTAATTTTTATACTTTAAGGACTGCATATGAGAAATTTGAAGGCATACTTGTTAGTTATTGAGCAAATTTACTAACACTCCTTGAGGTTCTTTTATTTTGCTCACAGTGTAGGTAAGTTTAATAGAGGTAAAACAGAGGAGGGTATGGGAGGAAATTTGATGAAACTAACTAACTGAGGTTGGTAGGATAATTTACTTTTAGTTATTTTATACTGAAAATATACCGAACACGTCCTTTACTAGATTCCTTCCTTCAAACACTTCCTTCCAACATTCTTTCATTAGCTGAAACTTATGGTAAACTAAGGTAAGGTATGTTTGAAGGAGGGTGGCAAAGAGAATGTTGCTAATACTCCTCTATTTTATATGAATTTCACTAAATAATCTGAAAGAGAGACTATGTTAAAATAATTTCTCACAACATTATGCTAGTTAAAATTGGTTAAACTAATCTGCAGATTTCTCAACTACTTAATAAACAAATACAACACAATTTTAGGAACTTGATTAAAAAATAAATACAAGTTAAGAGGCCAATTGAAAAAAAAAAATAGAAACCTTATTAAAAATTAGGTAAAAAAAATTAGTAAACCTTCACAAATTTTGTTCCCATCTTTAACGGTAAAATTATCCCCTTTATGTTTGGAATAAGAGTCAGAGAGGAAATGATTTTGCCTGAAAGTGCATCAATAAATAAATAGAAAAAACCTTGATAATGTCGACGATGGTTCCGCTATTGTTGGCGAAATTACGCACGTCGTTGACAACGTTAGAGGTGTTAAAGAAGCTCTGCACGTGTGCCGCAACGAACATGAACAAGCACATGACGGGCAAGGGCACCGGGGGTAAGAGTCCGGCGACGGCGGCCCACATGAGAAAATAGCCCAAGAAGCTTTGGACCGAGCTAGGGCCCGATCGTAGTTCTGCGAACCAGGAAGTCGTAGAGGAGGCCGGAGAGGACGCCGACGTTGACTCCGATGTCCTTGGAGACGGATACGACTTCGAGTGTTGATTGATCGTAGCGCTGTGTTGACTTTATGGTTTGTGAGTAGATGGAGAATGTGTAGAGTGACCCGCTGGTGCACTGGATCCATATGCTCACCACCGTCGATCCCCACTTCGAGTTAAGGAGGAAATTCAATTTTGTGAACTCCATTCGAGTCATGTGGTTCAATTTCTCGGTTCCTTCTGCATCAGAACTGAGTTATGGGTTCTCTCCGGTGGGGACACCTGGTCTTGGATACTGTTCATGGAGACAGCTGTACCTACATGCTTGCGTTGCGTTACTTTTCCAATAAATTTTCCATTTGTTGGGAATTAAATTAGATTATGTTCGTTTCAGCCAAATAAATATTTTATTTGTTTTGGACATGTAGGAAGAAAAGAAAAAATACATTTCATGGGAATACATTTGAAACTAGCCACATTTTAAGGAGACCTCTCATTCTCTAAAGAGATTGATGATAATGAGAATTCTAAAATTGTGCAAATAAAGAGTCTTATCATCAAGAATAAGATTAATCAGTTCGTGAATATTCTTCAATAATGATATCAAATATAACAAGAATGAGAAGGATAAAGATTCAATTTTTTTTTTTTTATCAAGATGCATCTTCTCTCTTATCAAAAGGCCCAATATACATCACTTTGAGATTTATTTCCCAAACTACACCAGTTGAGGGATGCTTTAGGGAAGTTTGGGTTGGTCACCCCAACTTCCCTTCTTAATATTTTTTTTATAAATTAAAATATTATTAAAATTAAATATTATATTATATAAAATTATTTTTGATTGATTTTAAAATTACTTATTTATTAAATTAATTTTTGAAGGGTTGATTAAATTAATTTTGTTATTAAGAAAATGATATTATTAAATTTAATTATTTTTGTTACATTATTTAATTTATTTAAGATGTTTTTTGGGTGAATATTTATTTTAAAATATGAATTTCGTATAATAATATATTTATTTTAGTAAAAAAATTAAATTTTTAATATAATTATTTTACTAAATATAGTTAGTTTGTTTATGTCATTAGATTTAATTAAAAATGATAAAGCTAAAGGTTTTAACAATTTATTTATAGAAAAACATTATATTACATTATCAATAAAATATTTAAACAATCATATTTGACTAAGGAAAAAACTTAAGATGAGGATATGTTAGGATAATTGTTTCTATTATGACAATGTTGCACATTTTTTTCTACCTGCCCGTTCATTTTCGTCTTCGTTCTTCTTCTCAGTAGGAATGCGAGTTGAAACGGGACGACCCTTTATAGTCCTCTTTCTCCTTGGATTAGGACCCCACTAATCTCCTTCATATTCTTGCCACATTGATTTGTATGGCAGTTGTCGCAACCTACCCTTCGGCGGGAGGGCGACGCGTGACTCGCGGGATGCGTGTTCCACGAAAGGAATACGCGCGGAGTCGCCACCAACGTTTATTCGAGGAAAACGTCGGAAAAACCGGAAAAGACGCGATCTACGAACTTTTAAGTTGAAAGGTTCGGGAGTTGTATTTACGCACGGGGAAGGTATTAGCACCCCACACGTCCGTCCCAAGGGACGGCAGCCTTTAATCGAATGTGCAAACATGACTTTGATTTTTTATGTTCCCTTTTTATGTTCTTATATCCTTTATACCCTTTTTATATTTTTTTCCTTTTTGTGGTCGACAAGGGTGTTTCCCTTTGCTCCTACGTATTCCTCAATTGCGATGAGGAAATCAGACCTACGTAGTTCTTTCGGAACAAAGTGTTTGGTTAAGTTATTTTTGTCTTTTTTGTAAAATATGTTTTTATTGAACAAAAGGTCATTTAAGGTGTTGGACCATTAAACGGTCTTTTGATTTTGAAAGGAGAGAAACGTTAAGGCGTTGGACCATTAACGACCTCTTGTTTTTGAAAGGAGAGAAACGTTAAGGCATTGGACCATTAACGATTTCTTGGGGTGGTCGACAAAAGCGGGGCTTTTGCTCCTACGTATCCTCAATGAGGAACTCAGACCTACGTAGTTCTTTCAAAAGCGGTAAAGTTACATGTTGATTTTATGCTTTTGAACGGTCCATGTTAACCGATAAAAGCAAAGAGGACCGTTTTAAGGCGTTGGACCTTAAAACGGTTTTTAGTGATTTTCGGACAAAACTTGATTTGTGAGTCTATTTTAGTCTTAGTTTCACTTTGGTTATTAATCAATTCATTCAAGGAAACTTCCAAAGAAAAAACGTCCGATTGATTTTTTTGTTTTATTTTATTCAAAGATATTTTGTTCATTTTATTATTATTTTTCAAGATATTTTGATTATTTTATTATTATTTTACTTTTTTTTGTTTAACCGAGGTTATAGCGTGAACGATCGGTTAGATTTCATTTTAAAAGTGATTAAATGAGATTACAACACAAATGATCGGTTGAAATTCATTTTATCATTTATTAGGTGAGAAAACGGCTTAAATAAACGGTAAAAGCGCGTTAAAGACGGAAGAAAAGAAATCGAAAATGAACGAAATAAAGAGGAAAGCTTAAAAAAACAAGAAATGAATTGAAAGTCTCGAATTCGAAAACTTACCCGTTGAAGAACGAAGAACGGATGAAGAACGATGAAGAACGGACGAAAACCTTCACGGATTTGCTTACGGAAACATCTCGGAAGCGTTACGGAAGCACCTCGGCTTGGATTTTCTTCACGGAAACAATTTTTTTTCACCCAAAACAGCTGAAATACATAGCCAGGGGGCTGAGGATCCTTAGAACAGCTCCCTTCAGCCTTTTTATAGGAAAAAGGGGGAGGAGGTTGCCGCCCAGCTCGCCCAGGCGACCTTAGCTCGCCCAGGCGAGCTGGGTTGCTTCCTCCAGAAGCAACCCAGCTTCAAAAAACGTTCTGGAAGGCCCAATTCAAAATTTCGAAATTGCTATTTGCACCCCCCCTCTTTTGATAAGTTCACCCCCCTTCTTTCGTAATTTACGGAAAAGTTACGGAAGCCTTACGGAAGCATATAGGACTTGATTTTCTTCTTTTTTTCTCTTCCGTCTCACCCGTATTAAGTTAGTTATGCTTATTTAGAGTTATGGGAATTTTACAGAAGCATTACGGGTGTCCCGGAAGCCCCGGAATCCCATTTTCCAACAAAATGGGGGGTGTGGTGGCCACCTAGCTCGCCCAGGCGAGCTAGGTTACTTCAACCTTAAGCAAGAAATTGCCCAGAAACCTCTAGAAGGGCCCAGATTCGAAAATTACTATTTGCACCCCCCATTTTACTAAATACACCCCCCTTTGGCTTTTTTTGGTGATTCTTTTTTCGTAAAGTTACGGAAACTTACGAATTTCGTAACGATACTTGTTTTCTTTCCGTAATGTTACGGAACCTTGCGGATTACATAATCATCCCCTTTTTGACTTACGGAATGTTACGGAACCTCACTTAATTATGCAACGATGCTTCCATTTGATTTCCGGTGTGTCACGGAAACTTACGGATTGTGCATCAATATTTTTTTGGTTTTCCGGCATGTCTTGGAATTTCACAAATTGCCTAATGATGGGTGCCAAGCACCTCACAAGGACCAAAGAAAGGTCGCATATCACCAAGCAAAGGTCCCCGGACGAAATTGGGGTATGACAGTTGCCCCTCTTTACTTGTCTTTTATTGGAGATAAAAGGAAAGTAAAGATAAGACACTAATTTCGTTCCTCTCGATTTGACGAGAGTCGCTGGTGACCATAAAATCTCCACATGCAAATGACTTGTTGTTCCCAGAATTTCACAAATTGCCTAATGATGGGTGCCAAGCACCTCACAAGGACCAAAGAAAGGTCGCATGTCATCAAGCAAAGGTACCCGGACGAAAATTAGTGTATGACACTAATTTCGCTCCTCTCGGTTGACGAGAGTCGCGGGTGACCATGACTTGTCGTTCCCGGATTTTCACAAATTGCCTAATGATGGGTGCCAAGCACCTCACAAGGACCAAAGAAAGGTCGCATGTCATCAAGCAAAGGTACCCGGACGAAAATTAGTGTACGACACTAATTTCGCTCCTCTCGGTTGACGAGAGTCGCGGGTGACCATGACTTGTCGTTCCCGGATTTTCACAAATTGCCTAATGATGGGTGCCAAGCACCTCACAAGGACCAAAGAAAGGTCGCATGTCATCAAGCAAAGGTACCCGGACGAAAATTAGTGTACGACACTAATTTTGCTCCTCTCGGTTGACGACAGTCGCGGGTGACCATGAAATTTCCGCATGTAAATGACTTGTTGTTCCCGGAGGAACAAAAGGTGCAGAAGACTATGTCAGCCTCTGCATGCTATCAAGCGTTCTGTCTTACAGATAGCAAAAGAATGTTTATACGGATAACCACTCGGGTATTTCCGCGTATCATCGGGCCCGCCGCCTCTGGATGATACAAGGGTGCAGAATGACCAAATTTGGTCTCTGCTTGTCATCGGGCCCGCCGCCTCTGGATGACAAAAGGGTGCGGATAACCGTAAGGTATCTCCGCGTATCATCGGGCCCGCCGCCTCTGGATGATACAAGGGTGCAGAATGACCAAACTTGGTCTCTGCTTGTCATCGGGCCCGCCGCCTCTGGATGACAAAAGGGTGCGGATAACCGTAAGGTATCTCCGCGTATCATCGGGCCCGCCGCCTCTGGATGATACAAGGGTGCAGAATGACCAAACTTGGTCTCTGCTTGTCATCGGGCCCGCCGCCTCTGGATGACAAAGGGGTGCGGATAACCGTAAGGTATCTCCGCGTATCATCGGGCCCGCCGCCTCTGGATGATACAAGGGTGCAGAATGACCAAACTTGGTCTCTGCTTGTCATCGGGCCCGCCGCCTCTGGATGACAAAAGGGTGCGGATAACTGTAAGGTATCTCCGCGTATCATCGGGCCCGCCGCCTCTGGATGATACAAGGGTGCAGAATGACCAAACTTGGTCTCTGCTTGTCATCGGGCCCGCCGCCTCTGGATGACAAAGGGGTGCGGATAACCGTAAGGTATCTCCGCGTATCATCGGGCCCGCCGCCTCTGGATGATACAAGGGTGCAGAATGACCAAACTTGGTCTCTGCTTGTCATCGGGCCCGCCGCCTCTGGATGACAAAAGGGTGCGGATAACTGTAAGGTATCTCCCCGTATCATCGGGCCCGCCACCTCTGGATGATACAAGGGTGCAGAATGACCAAACTTGGTCTCTGCTTGTCATCGGGCCCGCCGCCTCTGGATGACAAAAGGGTGCGGATAACCGTAAGGTATCTCCGCGGGCTACCAGCTCTTGAATCATAACAACAAAAGGCGGTGTGGTCGACAAAAGCGAGGCTCTTGCTCCTACGTATCCTCCAATGAGGAACTCAGACTTACGTAGTTCTGGATAACTTCTGAGACTTGAAAAAGTCTCGGTGTTTTCTCCACTAAAATGCAAACATGCTTTAGCAAAGAGACAAATATTCCAACTGATTTATAGCAGCATATGCTTTTTTGAGTGAAAAACAATGCGCCTACTGGGGGAGGAGAGTCTGCTGATGAAATCTCCCATAACCATAAATGAGATTTTGGATGTTAGCATTTCGTTTCTAAATGACCATTTAGAGGAAACACTGGGTTCGACAAAAATAGAAGAAATCCACTCAAAGTGTATCAATCTCGCACAGGTAAGTGTTTCATCCTAATTCCGAACCATAGATATGTCATGACTTGACTTTGCAAATTATTTCCTATCAAATCAAAAATTACATGCGTGATCATGGATCAAATAGGACTTCCCTTGGGAATGGGTTCTTTTGGTGGTTTCTTCTTTCGGCTTTTGTGTGTTTTTGGCTTTTGATTTTTCTGGCTTTTTTCTTTTTCTGTTTTTTTGTTTAGTGCGGGGCGAGGAAAAAAAAGTCGCTAGCGCACGGGATTTTGGTTGGTAATCAAAGGGAGAAGACTATTTTAGGTCGTGGTTCCCTTTCCTTCTTTTGTTCATTTGATGACAATTCTGTACTGTTCAGATATTGTCTGGTCCAAAGACCTCTCTGCACATTTCTTCTGGTTTCTTTGACCAGGAGCTTCCTTCTTTTTTACTTTCTCCCATTCTTTGGTTGGGAATTTTCTTTCTTTTCTTTTTTCTTTCTCCCACTCTTTGATTGGGAATTTCCTTTCTTTTTCTTTTTGCTTTCTCCCACTCTTTGATTGGGAATTTCCTTTCTTTTCTTTTTGCTTTCACTTTGATTGGAAATTTTCCTTCTTTCCTTTTTTGCTTCCGAGGGTAAGGATTATAGTGAGTCATGATTTTGGCTCAAGGTTTGTAGAATGGCTAGACATGATACATGTCGGGGTTTGGTTTGGCTCAAGGATAAAAGGGGTGCCCCACATTATTTCCATGACACAAATGCAAAAATGATGATTTGGAAACTTTATGCAAAACTGGTCATGCATGCACCTATGCGGACACTCAAGTGTCAAATTTTTATGGTCATGTGATGCTAGGGCTCAGGATTCATTTTCTCTATTTTAGTCAACCCAACGTTTCCAAAATATGTTCTTTTATCAATTTGTGCATTCATCCGGGTCCATTTCGGGCGCCCGGGGAAATCTTCACAGCATTCACCCTTCAGGTGTATACACATTTTTTTCAAAAACTAGTTATGATCAGTGAATTTTTCCAAAGAAAAGTTGGAAGTCATCTCTTTTCAAAAGCATGTTGGTTTTTCAGCTTGACAACTTATTTTTTTCTTTTTTCTCCCTTTTTTTTTATCATTATCATTTGTTTATTTCTTTTTCTTGTTTGTTTTTTTTTCTTTTTTTTTTCATGAGGTATTTTGCTACCTAAACATGTGTATATTTTTGTGAGGTATTTTTGCTATATACATGCATATCCAAGGTATCTTGCCACCTAAACATACATATATATGTTTTGTGAGGTATTTTTTTGTTTACATACACGCACATCTAAGGTATCTCTCTACCTAAACATACATATATATATTTTGTGAAGTATTTTTTTGTTTACATACATGCATATCTAAGGTATCTTTCTACCTAAACATACATATATATATTTTGTGAGGTATGACTACCTTCCGAGCTTGCGCTTGTTTTATTTAAATCCCCAGGATCATGAGCAACTAGGTGCATCCTACTATAAAAAGTGATCAAATAACAAACATAGATTCAAAAGGTACTAGGTTGCCTCCTAGTAGCGCTTCTTTAACGTCTTTAGCTGGACGCCTTATGACTTGTTGGTTACGGACCTAGTACTTCGCTTACCTTTGGCTTTGGACTTGGTCGCCTACTGGTCGGCCATGTGTCGTAGGCACACTCTAACCTTTTTATGGATGAGCTGAGGTGAACTTTAGAGGTGGTGGCGGTGTGTCTATTGCCCGCTACCGGCCATCCCAATGCTGCTGTGGTGTTTCGCCCTGCGCCTGCCTGGGGACGCAGTACTTTTTGATGAAAGCTCGATTAGTAGGGGGCCTGATGCCCTTGCTGGAGGTGACAGGTACTCCGTAGAACTGAAAGAGACCCGTGATTAGAGCTTGACAACTCCAAGACCCTGTTGGACTTCTTCGGGTCCACTGGGTGTCTTGCAGGCGCGATCCCTGCAAACAATAGATGAAATCAGAGATCAGTTGAGCGATGTGCATACTTACCTATGATGACATAACCTTGCCGGGGGGGTACGGGCACCCTATAGGACTGATAGAGGCCCGTAACCAGAGCTGGAAACCCCAGGGCCCTGTTGGACTTTTCCGGGTCCACTGGGTGTCTCTTGGGTGCGATCCCTGCAAACAATAGATGGTATCAGAAATCAGTTGAACTATATGCATACTTACCCATGTCGGGACGACACAGACCAACTGATACTTTTGCAGGGGGAGATTGGCATTGCGGTCGCTGGGCAGAATGTTGCTAAGTAGCAATGTCATCTACATCTGTGTAAGAGTGGTCATGTTGGTGCGCATGATCCGCACTCGTCTCTTTGCAGCGGCACGGGTGAAATCTTGCCCCGGTATGCGTAGTAGCTGTGTAATAGCCTCCCTCTCTGGTTGTGCTCGCACAGTTGGCCCTCCTCCAATATCAGGGGTGGCCCAGGAACCGTTAAAAGGAAACTACTGGCCCCTTAACCGGAAGGGCAAGTCTCGGTTAAGCATTTAAGGGCAGAGGACCTTAAATTCTTTTAAGGTGTGGATGTCGAGCACACTGAAAATGAGGACACGTAGCCCTCTAAAGGTGAGGGCATGCAGCCCTCTCAAGGTGAGGAGGTGTAGTCCTCTGGAGGTGAGGGCGTGCAGCCCTCTGCTGGTGAGGACGTGTAGTCCTCTCAAGGCGAGGACGTGTAGTCCTCTCAACGGTGAGGGTAACTAGTACCCAAGGTGAGGGCGTGTAGCCCTCTCAAGGCGAGCACATGTAGTCCTCTGAAGGTGAGGGCGTGCAGCCCTCTGTTGGCGAGGACGTGTAGTCCTCCCAAGGCGAGGACGTGTAGTCCTCTGATGGTGAGGGCGTGCAGCCCTCTGATGGTGAGGATGCGTAGTCCTCTCAAGGCGAGGACGTGTAGTCCTCTCAACGGTGAGGGTAACTAGTACCCAAGGTGAGGGCGTGTAGCCCTCTCAAGGCGAGCACATGTAGTCCTCTGAAGGTGAGGGCGTGCAGCCCTCTGTTGGCGAGGACGTGTAGTCCTCCCAAGGCGAGGACGTGTAGTCCTCTGATGGTGAGGGCGTGCAGCCCTCTGATGGTGAGGACGCGTAGTCCTCTCAAGGCGAGGACGTGTAGTCCTCTCAACGGTGAGGGTAACCAGTACCCAAGGTGAGGGCGTGTAGCCCTCTCAAGGCGAGGACATGTAGTCCTCTGATGGTGAGGGCGTGCAGCCCTCTGATGGTGAGGACGTGTAGTCCTCTCAAGGCGAGGACGTGTAGTCCTCTGACGGTGAGGGTAACTACTACCCAAGGTGAGGGCGTGCAGCCCTCTCAAGGCGAGGACATGTAGTCCTCTGGAGGTGAGGGCGTGCAGCCCTCTGCTGGTGAGGACGTGTAGTCCTCTCAACGGTGAGGGTAACTAGTACCCAAGGTGAGGGCGTGCAGCCCTCTCAAGGCGAGGACATGTAGTCCTCTGGAGGTGAGGGCGTGCAGCCCTCTGATGGTGAGGACGTGTAGTCCTCTCAAGGCGAGGACGTGTAGTCCTCTCAACGGTGAGGGTAACTAGTACCCAAGGTGAGGGCGTGTAGCCCTCTCAAGGCGAGGACTTATAGTCCTCTGGAGGTGAGGGCGTGCAGCCCTCTGGTGCTGAGGACGTGTAGTCCTCTCAAGGCGAGGATGTATAGTCCTCTGAAGACCAGGGTACTAGTACCCGAGGGTCCATCCTTATGAGAAAGCAAGAGATCGACTCATCGAGAGAGCCGGTCATCCCAAATTCAAAAGATTTGGACATTAGATGTAGGAAATCTATGCAGTTAACATGATTTTTAGGGATGCAGATGCATGCAACCTTTGTCGTGAAATTTGGTAAATGCGGACTTCATATGAAACAATGCAATGTAATGGAAAGTTGTACAATGTTCATGACATTCTTTCCCTATTTTGTGATTTTGATTTTGATTTAATTTTTTTTGGAAAACACAGATTGACTGTCCTTTTGAAAGAGGTGATAATTCATGCAACCTCATCCTATCTTTTTGCAAATCTCTCCGGGAACTCCCTCAGAGTATGTGTTCTGTTTGATTTAGTCACTTGACCATTTTGGAGCGACGGCAATGGAGTCGTTTGATGTTTGATCAATCCATTGAAATCCTAGGGTTTGTCCCCCCTTTTTTTTTCTTGTTTAAAAACATCGACGGGTGTGAACTTTTGATCGGCCCCTATGTTCACTTGAGGCTCATGCACGATGCCCCTCATTGCCCCAGTGTAAGGCTTTGAGGTACCAATCGTTGTCTTTCGTCATGACCTTGTAGGAGGGAACCTATTGGGTGAGAACTTCTAATCTGCCCCTAGGTTCACTTGAGGCTCATGCACGGTGCCCCTCATTGCCCCAGTGTAAGGCTTTGAGGTACCAATCGTTGTCTTTCGTCATGACCTTGTAGGAGGGAACCTTTTGGGGTGAGAACTTCTAATCTGCCCCTAGGTTCGCTTGAGGCTCATGCACGGTGCCCCTCATTGCCCCAGTGTAAGGCTTTGAGGTACCAATCGTTGTCTTTCGTCATGGCCTTGTAGGAGGGAACCTATTGGGTGAGAACTTCTAATCTGCCCCTAGGTTCGCTTGAGGTTTTTGCATGGTGCCTTTCGTTGCCCCAGTGTAGGGCTTAGAGGTACCAAGTGTTGTCTTGTCTTCACGACCTCGTAGTGAGGAAGAATGAAAGAAGTAGTTGATTCTTGCAAAAAGAATTTTCCAAGGACGAGAAATAGTTGAAGGTTTTTTTCAGCTGATGGATTTAAGCAAGATGTTTTGATGTCTTGATGATGCTAAAGGATCAAGTACTTCTAAGTTTTATTCAAGACAAGAATCCAAGAAAGTCAAGATATATGATCAAGTTTGATCTCTTAGAATCTTTAGGAAGAAGTTTCCAAATTGAAATAAACAAAAGGTTTGACCAAAGAATTCTATCATTTCAAATTGAGATTTGCTCTCTGGTAATCGATTACCATTAGTTGAAAATGTTTTAATTCAAATTTTTAAAACCTGTAATCGATTACATAAGTCTTGTAATTGATTACCAGAGGGGATTTTCAGAAAATAATTTCCAAGAGACATATCTATTCAAATGTTTTATGAATGGCCATTCAAATGTTTTAAAGAGAGTTTTCATTGCCCAAACAGTTTTATCCTCTCGAAAGATCAAGAGTTTTTCTGAACTGAAATGTCTTATCCTCTCAAAAAGATTCCTTGGTCAACCACTTGCTTATTCAATAAGGAATTTTGATTGGTCTTTATTGTACAATCTATCCCTTTTACGAGAGACCTCTTCTTCTCTTCTTCTTATTTCTGAAAAGGGATTAAGAGACCGTGGGTCTCTTGTTGTAGAGGATTCCTGAACACAAGGGAAGGGTTATCCCTGTGTGCATTGTTAATTCGAAAAGAGAGATTGATAGTTCAATTGGGGAATAGTCTTTGCATCTTAATTCAACCCCCCTTTTCCTTAAGGTAACTAAGGCCATTTGTCCAACATCCTATTCTTGATAACTCACTTCTCTCTAAAAAGACAAAATGAGGTCACATGAACGTCTATATTTTTACTTGAAAACACAGTCAATCAAATGCCTTTTTATTTTTTATTTTGAAACTTATTTGTTTTGAACTTTGCTCGTTGTTTTACGGCACCCCCACCAACGTGCAAGATGAGTAATCTCTGATTGAACGGTCTTGGAAGTCAACACTCAGGAGCGCAGGTTGCTTGAGCAAACAGACCAATGGCTTACACCCACATTCCGGTGAAAGTTGAAAATCCTGGTGAGTCATTAGAGACATCTAACAACAGCTTTCAAAATTTCCCCATGTGTGGCATCTCTTGTCAATGTCAGGATTTACACACAATTCTCCTCAAATTTCAGCCAGCATCAATTAGACCTCGCACCCTACACTTCAGAGCCCTACAATGCTCAATGGAACGCCCCGGGGCTTCTCCGTGACAAGCACACGTTGCGTTCGAGTCGTATTCTCGGAGAAATGGAGGTTGATGAACCTTGGCTAGGGTTATGGCTACCATTGAATTTATCAAGTAGATATGGGATCAAGTTTAGCATATGACAACGGAATTTGGGGTGAACCCTACAAGCTTTTTGCTACAAAATTCCTTTTTGTTGGTGTTTTTTTTTGGTTTGTGCTAAAGGTGGTCTTCGTCATTGGAAGTGCGGTAGACAGACTTTGTGGTTGATTTAGGGATGGCCTTTGTGGATAACTGGGTGGTGGGGTAAGGAGGAGGTTTGTTATTGGCTGAGTAATGACATTGTTGGGTTGGTGGGAAACTTGGCCGTATAGGAATGGTAGTCACAGCATGGGTTTCTCCCTCTTTCTCACCCTCTTCATTTGCCCCAGTTTTCTCAGTCGTCCTAGTAGGATGATCAAATTTGTCTCTTTTCGGATCCACTTCGATCTTTTTGCTGGCGGAGACCAAATCTGTAAAACTTGAAGGTGTGTAACCCACCATTTTTCATAGTAGAACACCGGTCACGTGTCTACTATCATTGTGATAATCTCTTTCTCTGTTTTTGGGGGGTGCTACTTGAGTTGCCAAGTCTCTCCATCTTTGGGCGTATTCTTTGAAAGATTCGTGCCCCCTTTTTGCACACTTTTTGTAGTTGCATCCTATCCGGAGCCATATCAGAATTGTACTGACACTGCCTAATGAAGGCAACCATTAGGTCCTTCCAAGAATGGACTCAAGAAGGTTCCTAAGTTAGTATACCAGGCGACAGTTGTCCTAGTAAGACTTTCTCAGGAAAAATGTATCAGCAGTTTCTCATCTTTTGCGTATGCCCCCATCTTCCGACAGTACATCTTTAGATGGTTCTTGGAGCGAGTAGTCCCCTTGTACTTGCCAAAGTCCGGCACCTTGAACTTGGGAATGACCATGTTTGGGTATTAGGAACAACTCTTCTAGGTTAGCAAAGGCATAATCTTCACCTCCTTCAATGGCCCTGAGCCTTTCCTCTAGATGATCCAACTTTCCCATTCCTGCCATAGTCATGAGGGTTTTTTAACCGCTGTGGAATGCAAGAGGTGCAGTTGTGGGTGATACTGAGGGCCCTCCAAAGGGTTTTGTAGGGGTATACCACCAACTGCTTGCCCTTTAGTGGTATATCCGAGCCAAGGCTCGAAGTCGTCTAGATTGTGATGGGGAATTTCATGGGTCTCTTCCGCGGTTTAAGAGACATGTGCATGATCAGTTTGGGGTTGTTGGCTCTCAATGGGTATAGGAGTGGAGTTATTGACATTCTTATTGGGAGTGTACGCCACTTTGGGTGGCGTATAGTTGAGAGGCAAGCCATATGGCGGGAAGGCGTGCTCGTTTTGAATTTGTACATTATGGGGGCTGCCCGTACTTCCCAAATCTTTGCCTACCATATCTGAGGTTGGATGATTCATTTGGTTGATGCCGGATGGGGACATCAGGTTCACCTTAGCAACAACGCTGGTAGCGGCAATTGCAACCGCATTGGCTTCCATTATCTTCTTCACGCTCATCATGGCCTCCATCATTGTGGCCATTTTCTCTTTCATGGCCTCCATGTCGGCCTTCATCTTCTCTTGCACCTCCTCTGCTTCACCCATTACTCTAGCTCTGGCACGAGTTCGGTAAGGGCGCCGTAAAGCGTGTCCTTTTCTTTTTGATAACAATGATTAAGATCATTTTTATTTTATTTTATTTATTTATTTATTTTTATTTTCTTTTTCAAGGAAAGAATGCAATGAGCAATGCAACCAATGAAAAGCATGGATGTATGCGAATGATGTACAGTTGAAGTATTGTGCAGGATATGGGGTTGAATCAATTTAGATTTTCCACATGGTCTATGACATCTTTGTCAAGGTGAAACTGGAAGTAACAAGGACATCAACAATCCTAAATATGTTTGGCAGTAGACGAAGCAGTGATGTGACTCGATTCATCTTTTGCCCCAATTTTTGCAAGATAGTTACTTCCATTCTTCAACTTGATTTGATGAACTTTTTTCGAAAAAGCATGAGCTTGGTTCAACCCCATAACCCAGGGAATGGCAATTTTGATCGCCAATACTTCAACAACACTTCATAGGGATGAATGACTCGGGCATACTTTAAGCCGTGCATGGAAAATGTAATTATGAAATTGAGATGCCCGAAGAAACACCATTTCCTAGTTAACCATGCATTAGGTACCATGTTCAATTATTTTTTAAAGTGAAACGGGTTTATGATCCCAACATGGTTGGCTCGTGGTGCCTAACACATGAAACTAAGAATGTAGTGTGAAGTTTCACGCTTCCCCCTTTTTTGTTTTTGTTTTGTAGAGGAAAACGCAAGGATGAGCAAACATGAAAACAAATGGCATGCAATTTTGCAGACCAAAAAGTTTGTTGAACGCATATGCATGATGATGCCATGACTCATGCAAAATGTGAGGCTGGAATATGATAACGGACAAATGCAGGATATGTCCATTATGATGTTATGAAGAGATGCTTATGCGATGCATGATATGAATGCATTTTACGGACACGAGAGCCTAGAAAATTATCTCTTCTTACTTGCGCATTTGGGGGCGCAGTGCCCCATGTGTACAATTAAGAAGGTGATATGGACCTTCCGGCTTCCCGTGACAAAGGACGAGACCAACATACAATGCATGCTAGAGATAAAATGCGGGAGTGATTTGATTCGCACTGATTTTTGGAGTAAAAACGTGGGATAAACTCATTTTATTCAAAAAGTTATAACTAGTCAAGATCTGAGCGACAATACAAACTTCCTAGCGGTTTCTAATCATATGGTCCATTAAGTCTATCATATGTTGACAATAGCTGAGAAGTCCGTGGATCTTCTTGGGGGCGGAGTAGGTGTCCGCCATTGCTTTGGCCTTGGCTAGCAATCGGGGAAGTTCTTGACTCCTGTTCAAAGTAAGAGCAAATCGGTCCGTCCACATTGTTGCCTCTTGGTGCAACGAATCAATTACCTTTTCCCTTGCTTCCCTTTCTGCTGATATCTTGGCGTACTCATCCTCTAGCCTTTGCTCGTGAGTCGCCGCTAGATTTAGCTTCTCTTTGCACTCATCGATGATGGCCCACATATTCCCTTCAGTCTCGCTTTAACTGTTGGGACAAATTTCTTTTCGACCTAAGGCAAGCCTTTAGCTCGTCCTTCAAGATCATGCCTTTGACCCATGATGATTCCTTTCACCTCTTCGGAGCTTGAGCTCACTATTTCTGCCATATAAAGCCCCTCAAAACTTTGCTTTGGTCGTGTTCTTCCTTTCGGGCCTTCTTGGTTTCTCGTTCCAAGGCTTCAGCGGTGGCCATATTGACGTCCCTTAGTTCATCATAGTCTTTTCAGACTTTGATGGCTATGGACTTGAACTTCTCTTCGACTACCCGGGCTCTTTCAAGCTTTGCCTTTAGGGCTTGTACCTCATCACTTTCTTCCGAAGCTTTAACCTCATCGTCCCTCACAGTCTTTAGATTTGGGAGCCAATCCAATCCTTGTGTTCGGACTCTCAGCCACTTATGATAGCCGCCGATGATCCCATTACTGCTTCCCCTAAGCTCTCTGTCCTTTCTTCACGCCGCATCCCATGCCTTGCGAACTCCTTGGAGTACCCTCGCGTTGTGGTCACTAAAACCCCGTGCGATGAAAGGCGTGATGCTTTCGTCTAATGGCGCTCCTCTCATGGGGTAGCCAAGCTGTCTTATGGCGAGAACGGGATTATAATTAATACAACCCCTTGTTCCCATCAAGGTAACATTTGGACATCCTTCGCATGAAGATAGAATCTTGATTCTTCCTTCCTTCTAGCGAGGGAACCAATTAACAGACGCCCCCCCATGCTAGCCAAGAGTTGGTCCCAATTCGCCTTTCCTTTTTCGACGCACGAGCGGTAACCTTGTAGCGGATAGACGGGCCTACCTTCTTGGAGAAAAAGGTGTGAAACCAGCCCCACATAGAGAGCTGGAGTACAGCAAACAATCCTTGCATTGCTTTCTTCACATCTTCGGTCGAAGGTGTCATATAGGTCGGCTAGCATAGCGACAACCGGACTTTCCTTGTGGTTATGATAGGCGAGAAAAACGTCGATCGCTGCCAGGTCCACCAACCCATCCACATTTGGAAAGAGGACTCCCTCGAAAATCAACAGTGTGAGAATATCTATGAATGGGGTCCACTCGCCTTTATCTGCCAAGATTCTTGCTTTTACCTCCAAATATTTTCTCGGTATTCCGACCACCCCATTCCTGTTTTGCTTTACACGGTCCAACTCTTGTGCTGAGATTTTCACCACCTTGGCAACTCTTGTCGTGGAGGGATAGAACCCAGAGAAAAGATATGGCTTCCTTCCTCCCAGTGGGCATCCCAGGATTTCTTCAAACTCTTTCACAGTCGGCACTAGCTGGAAGTCCTCAAATGTGAAGCACCTTAGGGGCTGGTCATAATACTGGGAAAGGGATGCAATCGGTTCCATGGAGACTTCTACCCTAGCTAGGTCCCAAATCTTACCATAGGCTTTGCGGAAGGCTTGCCGTTGAAGTTGACCCATTAATTGCCCCAACTTTCGTAAACTGGTGACCTCTAAGCTCTTGATTTTGACTTGATAGAACCTCTTATTAAGCGAAGGCTTTTGACTTGATCCCATGTTTTACTAAAGTGAAATAAAATCTAGTGCGAATCAAAACTCCGACATCTATCATGGGTGGAATGGATGAATGCATGAAGAAATTCATATGACACAGATGCAATTTACGAATACGGGAGCCCGAGAATTGTTTCCTTCTTGGATACAACGTTTGGGCAACATGGCACCCAACGTATGTTTTTAAGAAGGCGGCACGGACCCTCCGTCGGTTTGCTAAAGTGAGGGGATCAAAGACGAAACACACGCATGATGCATATGCGAAAGGCACAACACGGGGATGTACATAGTACGACAATATTCACAAACAAATATAAGCAAAAGGGTATATGATAATTATGCATGGCAGTGTGAAAAATGGCACGCAGCGTGTTTGCTCCGTGCCCCTATTTAAAGGACCTATAAGGGAGAGAGCTAACTAGGCTTTTAGTGATAACCCCCAAGGTAGTCATATCTCTCTTGATGGTTTCTAGAGGTATCATCCCCTTCGAAGAACATACTGCAGCAGTAGGGACTACTAGCAACAATATGTTTTCAAAGAGAAAAACTCTAGATGAGGGTTCACTGTAATCAAGCAAGTCGGAGACCTAGCATGATCACAGATTCACCTCCACTCCTTATGTTCCCATGAACCCGGGTATAGGGCCCTTTTTCACTCACAGTGTGTGCAAATAGTGTTAGTGTTTGTGTGCATCAAATGAATAAATATTTACCTCATGCATACATTCTAAAACTCACTAAAAGCAACAAATAGTTTATATACACAAGAACATAAAACAAATAAAGGGAAACCAACAAAGGAGAAAGTCATGATAAAACATTGCACAAGATTAAATGGCCTAACTCTCTAAAAAACAGTCCCCAGTGGAGTCGCCAACTGTCGCAACCTACCCTTCGGCGGGAGGGCGACGCGTGACTCGCGGGATGCGTGTTCCACGAAAGGAATACGCGCGGAGTCGCCACCAACGTTTATTCGAGGAAAACGTCGGAAAAACCGGAAAAGACGCGATCTACGAACTTTTAAGTTGAAAGGTTCGGGAGTTGTATTTACGCACGGGGAAGGTATTAGCACCCCACACGTCCGTCCCAAGGGACGGCAGCCTTTAATCGAATGTGCAAACATGACTTTGATTTTTTATGTTCCCTTTTTATGTTCTTATATCCTTTATACCCTTTTTATATTTTTTTCCTTTTTGTGGTCGACAAGGGTGTTTCCCTTTGCTCCTACGTATTCCTCAATTGCGATGAGGAAATCAGACCTACGTAGTTCTTTCGGAACAAAGTGTTTGGTTAAGTTATTTTTGTCTTTTTTGTAAAATATGTTTTTATTGAACAAAAGGTCATTTAAGGTGTTGGACCATTAAACGGTCTTTTGATTTTGAAAGGAGAGAAACGTTAAGGCGTTGGACCATTAACGACCTCTTGTTTTTGAAAGGAGAGAAACGTTAAGGCATTGGACCATTAACGATCTCTTGGGGTGGTCGACAAAAGCGGGGCTTTTGCTCCTACGTATCCTCAATGAGGAACTCAGACCTACGTAGTTCTTTCAAAAGCGGTAAAGTTACATGTTGATTTTATGCTTTTGAACGGTCCATGTTAACCGATAAAAGCAAAGAGGACCGTTTTAAGGCGTTGGACCTTAAAACGGTTTTTAGTGATTTTCGGACAAAACTTGATTTGTGAGTCTATTTTAGTCTTAGTTTCACTTTGGTTATTAATCAATTCATTCAAGGAAACTTCCAAAGAAAAAACGTCCGATTGATTTTTTTGTTTTATTTTATTCAAAGATATTTTGTTCATTTTATTATTATTTTTCAAGATATTTTGATTATTTTATTATTATTTTACTTTTTTTTGTTTAACCGAGGTTATAGCGTGAACGATCGGTTAGATTTCATTTTAAAAGTGATTAAATGAGATTACAACACAAATGATCGGTTGAAATTCATTTTATCATTTATTAGGTGAGAAAACGGCTTAAATAAACGGTAAAAGCGCGTTAAAGACGGAAGAAAAGAAATCGAAAATGAACGAAATAAAGAGGAAAGCTTAAAAAAACAAGAAATGAATTGAAAGTCTCGGATTCGAAAACTTACCCGTTGAAGAACGAAGAACGGATGAAGAACGATGAAGAACGGACGAAAACCTTCACGGATTTGCTTACGGAAACATCTCGGAAGCGTTACGGAAGCACCTCGGCTTGGATTTTCTTCACGGAAACAATTTTTCCAAGCAAATTCGAAAGAGAGAAAAGTGCCTCAGGGCTGAACCCCTTCCTTCTTGCCTTCCTCCCCTATTTATAGCAAAATAGGGGAGGTGGTTGCCGCCCAGCTCGCCCAGGCGAGCTCAGCTCGCCCAGGCGAGCAGGGTTGCTTCCTCCAGAAGCAACCGCCTTCTGGAGGAATATTCCGGAGGGCCCAAGTGGGCCTGGGTGCTATTTGCACCCCCATTTTTACTAAGTACACCCCCTCTGCTGTTTTTTGGTGATTCTTTTTTCGTAAAGTTACGGAAACTTACGAATTTCGTAACGATACTTGTTTTCTTTCCGTAATGTTACGGAACCTTGCGGATTACATAATCATCCCCTTTTTGACTTACGGAATATTACGGAACCTCACTTAATTATGCAACGATGCTTCCATTTGATTTCCGGTGTGTCACGGAAACTTACGGATTGTGCATCAATATTTTTTATATTTTCCGGCATGTCTTGGAATTTCACAAATTGCCTAATGATGGGTGCCAAGCACCTCACAAGGACCAAAGAAAGGTCGCATGTCACCAAGCAAAGGTCCCCGGACGAAATTGGGGTATGACAGCAGTAAGCAAAAGGAGTTGTCGTATATATGCAAAATGTGTTGTAAAGTGAATAATATCAGCACATAGGTCATGGGATCAACATTGACAGATTTACAGGCAGCCATGACGTGAGAATACAATAAGTGTTTAACCTGATATTCACCACAATCACACTTTTGGGATTGTAACATTACTCTAAAACTTCCAGGTGGTCTGGGTGTTTGAAGTGGGAATTGAGTCTCTGTTATAATAAAAGTGTGATTGTGTATGTCGAATTCATTTCCAATGTGTGTATTAGATTCTTGTTGACCATTATTCATTGCATTGGAGATGACTTCAAAATATGTGAGCTAGAGTTGATCATTGTCTGAGTTTGTCGACCTCTATTAGCAAAGAGTTGTGCGGTCTTGAAATACGTCTCATCAGCTAATGATGACATTGACAAATGTCTTGTATTTTTAAACATGAAATTAACATACTCAGACAAATGGGTAGTCATATGTCCCCAACGTTTCCCCTCATCGAAGCATTGTACCCATTTTTGTTTGGGTAATTGATCAAGCCATTCAGTTACATTTGGCTTATTCGCATGGATATCCCCAAGATGTCGCCAATGCATCTTCTTCGTGTATGCGTAACCTGTAAATATTCAATCAATCTATTATGTTATAAAATTTGATTGAAAGAAAATTTTAACGAATAAATAAAATATATTTTCATCAACCAACATGAGTGGTTTCTTTAAATGTTTGCAGTTTGAATTACCACAGAAAGTTTTGTGCAATGTGGAAGTTCGATGTAGATATTTAGCTACTTTACAACAGTTCGATGCACCACATTCGTTTGAAGAATAAGGACAAAGTTTTTCAGCTGCAACAACCAACATTGAAAATACTAACATAGAACAACAACATCATCATGACGTGGGAGAACCAGTCATACTGGAAAGAAGAAATCTGAGATATAATCGGCGTCCACCACCTTGTGGGACTGGTCATCTTCTTGGTCATTGAAGTATAAAATGATGCGATAATGGGATCAAATATGTTTAAGTACCACTATAACGGTATCAAAAAAACTATGATTTGGACCCTTGCAACTATGCTTAAGTGTCCATGTTCTGCATTTTTTCAAATTATGTCCAACACTGTAATGATATTCGTGACACACTTTTTCCATGGTTTGAACGTTTAAGAATCTAAAAAAAATATTGTGAACCAGTTCCATGGAATACCACCTCAAAATATAAGTACAAAATAAATAAAAAATTATGATTTGGTCCCTCGCAACTATGCTTAAGTGCCCATATTTTGCATTTTTTTAAAATTATGTACAACACTTTAATGATTCATGACACTTTTTCCATGGTTTGAACGTCAAAATTATGTACAACACTTCAATGATATTCATGACACACTTTTTTCATGGTTTGAACGTCAAAGAATCTAAAAATATATATATTGTGAACCAGGTCCATGGAATATCACCTCAAAATATAAACACAAAATAAAAAAAACTATGATTTGGTCCCTTGCAACTATGTTTAAGTGCCCATGTTTTGCATTTTTTTTCAAATTATGTCCAACACTTTAATGATATTTGTGACACACTTTTTCCATGGTTTGAACGTCAAAGAATCCAAAAAAAAATATCGTGAACTAGTCCCATGGAATACCACCTCAGAATATAAGTACAAAATAAAAAAAACTATGATTTGGACATTTTTTATATGGTAATAACGTTAAAGAATCCAAAAAAATATATATTTGTAACACATGAAATGTCTTAATTTCAAATTTTCAAATACCACTACTGCTAAAGACATTCGTACCACAATGTGTCACCCATTTATAAATATCATTACAGCTAAAGACATTCATAACAATTTCAAATTTTCATCTCAATCCCTACCACAATGTGTCACCTAACTGCATATGTTTGTGTTTACTACAACGACCAAATTTGCAATACTAATGAGGGCACCACCTTTGTTAGTAACAACACAAAAACTTTCATGGTCAACAAGGCCATAACCTTTACAGAATTGATTGAACTTGTTCACCAAAAATTAAACATTGAACCACAATAACATATCCAACATATCCAACATCTCCACTTTTGGTGCACTATATTTGAGTCAGGACAACGTTATATGTACACATCTTTTATTCTGTGAGATGATGTTGATGTTCGAAAAATGTTCAACATTTTTTATAACAACTCATCACTACCATTTGTGGAGTTATTTGCCATAATCTGTCACAATAATAACCCACCAACATGGCTCAACCTCTAATCTTGAGGACTTATCAGATGAATACGAGACTTGTTGGGTCAAAAATCATGATAGTGAAATTGACTCCTTTTTTGGGGCCAAAGGAAGTAACCTGTCTCCATCCCACGAAACAATATTCAAACGGGATTGGTAATCTATGGATCATTCATGTCTAAGTTATTTCTTCTTTGAGATTTTCATGTAATGTCTTATGTCCATCTTCAGTTATCACTTTACGTATTGAAATAATTTTTCCTTTAAATTTAACTTATCAATTTTCAGTTTACCCACTTTTATTACAGTAGTTGACATTATAACATAACCGTCAAAATTCACAATACTTTTCAATTTACACTACACTGTTTCTAAAAATTAAATGTCTCACCGGCAAAATTGACATGAAATGGACAACTCATAATCTCTTTGTTCACTCTAAAAATCATCATGGACGTCTGTTGCTTTAATTATATGGGAAAAATCACAGTTCAAATTGTCAACACTTTGCAACTTACACACGTCTCTACAAATTTAATGTCTCATCTGCAAAACTGACATGAAATGGATAACTCATAATCTCTTTGTTCACTCTGAAAATCATCATGGAGGTTTGCCGCTTTAATCATATGGGAAAAATCACAGTCTAAATTGACAACACTCTACAATTTGCACACATCTCTAAAAATTAAATGTCTCACCTGCAAAACTTACATGAAATGGACAACTCATAATCTCTTTGTTCACTCTGAAAATCATCATGGACGTCTGCTGCTTTAATTATATGGGAAAAATCACAGTCCAAATTGACAACACTCTAAAACTCTACAATTTGCACACGTCTCTAAAAATTAAATGTCTTACCTGCAAAACTTACATGAAATGGACAACTCATAATCTCTTTGTTCACTCTGAAAATCATCATGGATGAAATCTACTACCGATAATTATTCATAAATGCAGGTCAACAATATTTTTTTTTCAATCTCTACAATTGAAAAATGATGATGATGTTTACACAATGTTAATGTGCAAGGAGCAATACTCATGTGTTGGCCCTATATAATTATTTTGTACCATTATTAGAACATCGAATGCTATACTCAACCTGCTTCAATCAACTATCATTCCTACTCATGATGCAATTATGTATTACAACGGGAAGTGGAACATACCACGTCAAGGTGGGTTTTTGGGTTACTCCTTTACTGGAACTAATCCAATAAGATTTGACATTCCTTCCTGATGTAGCATGGACAAACTCAAGGATTTAATCAAGCAAGTTGTACCTATAGGGGTTCCCCCTAATGAAATTCATGAATCACAATTGGTTAGACGATTGTTTCTTTCGACAACCAGGTCATGCTAAGTATTCAGAAAATTTAATTGAATATGAAATAACAAAATTAAAAAATGAGGAAGACGTGATAAAGGTGTTAGTACAATCTAACTATTGGAAACAATTTTGCACAATAGAAATTTTGGCTATTTTTAGCTAACCAGTAATCCAAATAAAAGAAGACATGTATCGCACAACATATTTCAGATCATCATTAGTTTTGTCATATTTGCGTTGTAATTGTAATTTTTAATATATTTCATTATTGTCGACTATCAACTCAGTTAGTACAATTTGAAATTTTGTTTACTTTATAAGACAGATGTATCAATTATTTTTTCACAGTATTTTTTTAATACTATTAACTAATTTTATTATTTTTTAATTATAAGAACATAAAAAAAAATCAACCAAAACATAAATTTAACTACAAAATTACATATAACGTAAATAAAAAATTATACTCTAATTTTATCCAATTTTTATATTTTTATTTATATGTATATTTCTCTTTAAAAATATTATAAAACAATCCTTCAAAAATTAATTTAATAAATAAATAATTTTAAAATCAATTAAAATAATTTTAAATAATATAATATTTAATTTTTATAATATTTTAATTTATAAAAAAAAATCAAGAAGGGAATTCTAGAATGAAATTTCGGGTTTAACAAATTAGTCCAATAGAAACACACTGATATCTTGGTCCAATAAAAAAATTACCGACATTTTCATCTAATAATGACAACTTATTGACATTTTGATTTAATGGAATGTACTGACATTTAGGTAAAAAGAAAATCACCGACATTTTCCTCCAATAAAAAATATTGACATTTTCGTCCCAAAAAATTACAAACATTTATGTCCAATCTAATCAATAAGACCATATTGCCAATTATTTAACTGACAAATTCGTCCTTGTGTGTCACATAAGCTATTTTATTAACGGTGATAGATGAAAATTAACGATCGGATATATTTGTTGCACTTTTTACACTTTCGATGACTAAATTTTGTATTTTCATCTTTAAGGACGTATTTGTTAGCGAATTACATATTCAGGAACAAAAGTGGTTATTTATCATAATTTTTATTACATCTCTTATATTATATAAATCCGATTTAGTAAAAATTATAAATAATTATAAGAAAAACAATAATTTTATGCATAAAACAAGTATTAATCCATTGAATTGTAAGATTATAATAATAATTTAAAATATTTATTATATCATCAGAATAACATTGGGGCAAGGACAAGAATGGAGATCAGCCTACCTGACTCCATCCTTAATTCAACTTTTCAATAAAAAAAATTAAAACTTGAATTTGATCTCGACTTTGATTAACTCAAGTTTTTCCTATTAAAGTCAGAATGGATTAAGTGTATCTCCAAGAGCATGAATACACTTTTCATGCCTAATAACATGTACTTTAACTTTTTCAGTTTCTATGAATTAATTATTCCCTATGAAGCAAAATGCTACTGCAATGTGTATCGTATTGCATAAATATGAAGTGCATATGATAGTCAAGGAACAACATCATTAATTATGTCAATAAGTTCCTTCCCGTGAATGCGTAGAATATCCCATAAATATAAAATATGATACAACACATTTAACAAGATTGACTAATTAAGAAACATAATCAACATTAAGAAGTTATAATTTAGTTAATTAAACAGTGTGTGCAAATTATTATATTATAAATTTTATAATAATATCTTTTAATTCATGTACTAATAAAAAAAAGTAATTAACCACAAGCCAGTAGTTATGAAAACCTAAAACATGAACTCATTCTCTTCTCTTTCCATTCCAAACAGAAATTTTATTAACCATCAAGTAGCCAAATGACCCACTCAACATTGACATGTAATGGGTTGGGGGCGATGGTGTCAGCTCTAGTTCGTCTAAAGTTGATTCCCCAATGAAATTGTTGTAAAGGGGTTTCCTAAACTATCAATTATAGGAAACGACAAGATCTTAAAATCTATGATTCTCACAAACAATCAATAAACAGATAATGCGTACCTTTCTCCATAGGAAGACTTGTACCTTTCTTCATAAGAACTTCTCTCCGATGTACTTTGATTTCCTTGGAAGATGAGAGAAGTAAGATTTCCACTTCCTTAGACCTTTCTTATTGCCTCTCTTCGTTCATGATGGCTATGAATGAGAGAGAACACTTTTCTATCACGAATGGAACCTTATTTCACGTTAGTGGGTGTTAACTCTCTTTTATAACCACTACTCCCAGTCGTAGTTCCCTCTAGAAACTTCTCCTATTAAGCACAATTATAATTTAGCTCTTAATTATTAATTATTTATTTATTAGTCCACACATAAGTCACATGCCTCTCACATGAGACATTAATTCTAACATTCCCCGACTTGGCTCATGTGACATTAATAAACATTATGGACCAATTATTTGTTTATTAGTCCTTTCATAAGTCACATGTCTCTCACATGGGACACTAATTCTAACATTCTCCCACTTGGCTCAAGTGACCTTAATAAACATTATTAAACTAAATAAATAAATTAATTAACTAACATAATGCGCATTAAAAATGACTAAATTGTTCTTTACATTGGGTATGTAATGACCCGCCTCGTTACTACAGTATCCACACTCTAATATTCGATAATTTTAATTTTTATAAAAAGAACTCCCTTAATTTTTTGCTTATGAAAATAGAAGTGATTTTGTCACAACATAAATTCATCCAACAACACGCCATTACTTAAGTGAATATGCATAATTACATAGAAACAATAATTCGGTAAATGTCATACGCATAACGAAAATTAAATCTGTTCATAGATATAATTAAAATCCCAGTTTTACATTTTTAACTCAACAAAATAAAACTTAAAAACCAACTACGGAGGAGTTGTTTACAAAACACAACTCTCTCCCAAAATAACTCCAACGTCATCACATCGGCTCGACGGCTCCTCACCAGAATCTTACTCCCTGCACCCTACCACTGTCATTCTGCTCCCACGAACAAGGTTCGTGATCATCACAGGTATCAACCACACGATACAAAATTGCAAGGGTGAGTTCATTATAAAAAGAACCAATATCAATTCCAAAAAACCACAATTAGCAAGGAACATAGGCAAACATGATGAGCATACACAACAATCATTATTCAACACTCATATCCAACAAATATTCATCATCCACATCAACCAATTACTCATCATCCATCCATGGACCCAATCAAGACTACAGAGAATGATGCATGCACCTGACTCAACACTCAGATGCAATGTGGTACGTACCAACAACAACCAAACCTCAGAAAATAGCCTAAGCGTGTCCACACGACACTCTCACTTAGGGAACTGTGCTGAGTTCGTCGGGATCACCCAGTTGTGCACATAACAGCCTCCCTCCCATAGGTGATCAACATAGGAGCCCAAAGGTGTTCCCTACCAGGTGACAAGCCCCCTTAGTACAAAGTACACTTGGCCACAGTTACTCTATTTCCTGTGTCGTATGAGCTATGATCACGGCCAAAGGTAAGTGCCAAAGACCATGGACCAATTAAAGTGCCTAAGCATCCCCTCATAAATGCTTAGATTCTCTAACCACGATAGTTACCCATGTCTGGGCCATCCAACAAGGTCAGTGCACTCTACCCCCCATGACATACAATCTATACGTCGTATGAACGTGGCCAAAAGCTAGTGCCAAAGGCCCTGGAAGGTCAGTGCACAGTGCCCCCCACGAACATACACAACATCCAATGTATGAACGTGGCCAAAAGCTAGTGCCAAAGACCCTGGAAGGTCAGTGCACAGTGCCCCCCACAAACATACACAACATGCACATGCCAATGCATTTCCAACATCAATCAACATTCCATTTCCATGTCATTCACAACATAAATATCGTCTCATCTCAATGACGTTATCAACAACAACAACAACCTCATTTCATATTCACATATTCATCAATAATAACAATTCATGTTGACATGGTCTTTATTAACAACGTCATCTCAAATCAATATCATCATAATTATCATTATCATCACATATCAATTAAAATCCTTAATAGCGATATCAACAACAAATCGCATTTCGCATATATATATATATATATATATATACCAGAGATCAGCGGAAAAAGGACCAAACGTACAAATATGAAGTAAGAACAAATTATATATGAATGCAATATGTAGCGTTCAAAGTATAAAAGAATGTAGTAAGCAAGAACAAATTAAAAACAAAACAAAATCATAAAACAAACAGAAACGGCGGCAGAGCCGCACAAGATCTGTGAGGTGAAAAGAAGAGAAAGAAACTGAAGCGGCGACAGAGCCGCACAGGATCAGTCAAGAGGGATAAGAGATGTGAAAAGAAACTTTGAGTTTATTCAAATTAAAAGAAGAGCTTACAAAGATTTTTTCATTGCAGAGCACCTTTCTCTCTAAAACCTGAAAAATAAGGCTATCTGAAGGGTGTCTCCCAAAGGAAATGAGGACTCCTTTAAATAGACCAATTTTTTACTGTTTCTACAGTACCAGTAATGTTTACCGTAACTATTACAAACTGTGCAAAAATTTAATTTTCAACCGGATTGACTAGTTACAATAATTCTTGATTATTACAACTAATTAATCATCTTCTAGTGATATACCAAAACAATCATCCTCTTTCTGGTAGAATGGATCATCATCTTGGTCATCAATGTCCTCTGACGATTCGGCCTCCTTCTTTGAAGGTTCTTCATCTTCTTGTTGTTGAAGCAATTGGACAACTTCCTTGAGGTTCTGGGCAAGACTTTCTTTGGATTTTGAGCTTGCCAAGAATGTCGCGAGTTGAGACTTCTGATTCAGAAATAATGATGTCTCTGGACCAACAGGTTTGAGGAATTCAGGGTGGCTCTGGAACCAGTTCTTGGCTTGGTCTGGAGCAGCCTTTGAGATATCAAATTGTGACGACCATTTTACAAATGCATGTCTTTGTAACGACGGATATTGCTTGTTGTTTTCGGTTTTTCCATACCTGTATTGCCATGAAAAGATCCATGACAAAGCGAAGCTGGAAAAGTACTTCAAATCGGCTGGAATTCTTGATTCCTGGCTGTTGAATAATTTGTTGAACTGTTGAAATCCCTGTTGGACTTCTTCTGGGAATATTTGTGGTATTGGTCCGAAGTAATTCCACCATTGGAGAAACCAATTTGGAAAATTGTAAACAATATTGTTTTTGAAGTAAATCAACCACGAATGCTTGAATTTATTATTTTGGTGCCAAAACACATTGGTCCAGGCGTCAATGTAATCCCAATAAATGTATCCTGCTGGGTCAAAAGGTGCAGAAAACTTCTTGGGTTGGTTAAGATTGGTTCCGTAATGTCGTGGCTGCATCACTTTTAGGATTTGGATTGTGGAGTGGGTTTTTAGGTTTGGGTCCTTTGAGTCCTTGAAATGTTTGATGGATACGGAATTTGTATCTACTAGAATGAATTCATAGAATTTTCTAATTTTATTGAGGGTTGTTGGCCTATAATGAAACCCTAGGGGGAAGACTTTGGCGGTTGCTTTGAAAGGATTATTGTCCCAATATTCTGGCTCCATTTGTAGGACATTAAAGAATTTGTTTTTTGAAATATAGTTGTTGGTGGGTTGTGGTGTTGAGTCTTGTTGAGTCAATGGTCATTTTTCTTTCTGGTTACAAACTGTTTTAGTTTGTTTGGTTTTTTGGATTTGTTTTTGGAGGTCTATTTCAGAATCATCATCTGATTATGAGGCCATTTCTGCCCAGGTTTTCTTGGCTAATTTTGGGAGTTTGGTAAGGCCTATGTCTTCTAAGGCCTGAAGAGTTTGGATTGACCAGGCGTAGTCAGCCACAATTTATTTTGCTGTTACTGGTTTAAGGGATTCCTAAGTGGATGACTCAGGTTTGACGGTAGCTATTTGGGTCAATGACCCTTCAAATTTTGGTTTCCGAGTTGATGACCCAGTCTGGGTAGGTGACCTAGAGGATGATGAGGTTTTTTTCTTGATTACTGGCTCTGGTAGAGCCAACAGAACTTCTTTTCCCTTACTACTTGTTCTACCTCCTCTCCCGGAGGAGCTGGACACCTTACGAGGCATCAATATTTTTCTGTAAAAATTCACGGGTGAGGTAGTCAGGTAGAGAATTTGAGGTGCCCTTGATATATTCTATGTCAAAATCAAAGACACTTAAAATTATTTGCCATCTTGCAAAAATTTGTTTTGAGGCAAAGTTTTTGACATCTTTTTGTAAAATATCTTTGGCTGATTTACAATCAACCCTGATTAAAAAATTTTGGTTTAATAAATCTGATTGAAATTTGGAAATGCACAAAACAATTGCTAAAACTTCTTTTTTAACAGTTGAATATTTTAATTGTGCAGGATTCCAATGCTTTGATGTATATGCAATGACATGTTCTTGACCATGTACTCTTTGTTTGAGGATGCCACCATAACCTATGTCTGAAGCATCGGTTTCGACAATTTTAAATGCCTGTGGAATAGGAAGATACAGGCATTTTATGGATTGGAGCTTTAGTTTGATCTCCTTAACTGTTTGTGTATGGAGGTCAGACCAGGGAGGTGGATTTTTCTTCAGCCTATCATGTAACGGCTTGACAATATTGTTGAAATAGAGGACAAATTCTCCTACATAATTTAGACAACCTAGGAATCTTTGTAACTGAGTTTTGTCTAAGATTTGATTGGGAAATTTGCTAGCAAACTCTATTGATCTTTCTATTGGAATGATTGTTCCTTGATATATATGGTGACCAAGGAATCAGATTCGAGTTTGGAAGAGATTTATTTTTGATTTGGAGACTGCCAAACCATTCTGTTTGATAATATGGATGAAAGTCTGGAGATGTTTGAAATGGTGGTCAATATTTTGGGAAAAGATTAAAACATCATCTATGTAGACAATGACAAATTTTGAATAAGGATTGAAAATATCATTCATAATTTTTTGAAACTCTGAAGGGGTATTCTTTAGTCCTAATGGCATCACATTCAATTCGTATTGCCCGACCATAAACGCCGTTTTGTACCTATCTGACTCTTGGATTTGGATTTGCCAAAATCCAAATTTCATATCAAATTTTGAAAATACTTTTGCAGAATTTAACCTGTTAAGTAAATCTTTTTTGTTTGGAATAGGGTACCTAATCCATTGTAATGCTTGGTTTAGTGGTTTGTAGTTTATGACTAAGCGGGGCATTCCACGCTCAAGCTCAGATTGTTTGTTGACATAAAAAGCCGCACAGGACCACGGGCTTTTGCTTTTCCGGATTAAACCTTTATCAAGCAGATCCTCAATTTCCTTTTGACAGTATTGAAGAAGTTCTTCATTCATTTGAATTGGCCTGGCTTTTGTGGGAATTTGTTTTTCCCTAAAGTCTTTCTCATAAGGGAGATCAACAATATGTTTCTTTCTATTCCAAAATGCATGTGGTAAGTCAAAACAGACAGTTGATTCGATATGGTTTAGCAAGGATTAAATTTTCTCTTTTATTTGAGGTTTTCCCAGTTGTATCTGAATGTTATTAAAAGATACTTCTTCTTTTAAGAAGTTAATTTGGTTAATCTTATTTTCTGTAAGATTTATATTTTTGGAGATTGGTTTAGTAGAAAAATTGAATATAATTTTTCTTCCTAAATAATTTGTGGTTATTCCTTCATTAGATATTTGAATGGGACACAAGGCTCTAATGAAGGGCGTTCCTAGGATTACTTCATTCTTGAGGTTTTTTACCAGAAGAAAGTTTGTGTTAATCCTAAGACCTTGGTTTTCAATGATTGCATTTGATAGTTTAAAATTAATTTTTAATTTTGAGTCATTTGCCGTACTTAATTTGTCTGAGGTTTTCTCAAAGAATTTTGTAGGAATTAATCCTTCTAAAATGCAGTTGGAATCAACCCCTGTGTCAAATAGGGCCATTGTTTCTAAAACGAATTCATTAATAATTATTTTTATGTTTATGTAAAATTTTTGGATTTTAATCTTGTTGATTAATTCCATAAACATATCATCTTCTAAATTTTCTGGTTGGTTTTCTTCACTGTTGTTGGCACTTTCAGAATCACTATCTTCCTTAAGCTGAGAAAGAATGATCCGATGAATTTCTTGTTGTTGACGAAGTTCTTTTACCTCTTTTTTTAGATTGTTTATCTCAGTTTGGAGATCTTGGATTGTCGTTGGTTTGGTTGAAGAATTTTCTAATCTTTTGAATATGTTACTTACATCAAATTTATTATTTGTAATAAAATCTTTTTGCCTGGATTTTACCTCTAATGTCTTTTTGAGTTTTTCCAGAAAAACCTTCTTTTCTTGGGGGTCAGGTATGGAATTGATTGCTTCAAGCAAGAGATCTTATTCTCTCGTTAGAGTATTGTTTTGCCCATCATCTTCATCTGTTGATGATAGTTGGTCATCTTGTTGGATTAGGTTTAGGTTTTCATCAGAAATTACGGAGGATGAAGTTTCTGTTTCTTCTTCCTCTAAGGTTTCGATAAGCAAATTGTTTATTTTCTCTTCAATTGCTGGTTCTAAATTAAGGTTTCTTAATTTCTTTTTAGTCTACAATATTTACTAATGTGGCCTTGTTTTCCACAATTGTAACATGTTATCTTTGATTTTACCTTTTGTCTAGGATTTTCCATTTCTTTACTGGTTGAGGGTTTGTGTGAGTGTCTCCTTCTTGGGAATTTCTTTTTATTGACTGGTTTATTTTCATGTTATCTTTGATTTTACCTTTTGTCTAGAATTTTGCTTTTTCTTTTGTTTTGGACAAGCCGGTAGATCAAATTGTTCGCAGAAGGAACCTAAATCTTTCTTCGTTTGAGCCTTTTCTTTGGCTAATTGCCTCTGAATTTTGTCATCCTGACAAATCTATAAGGCTACCTTTTGGACATAAGAAATTAATTGACCATAGCTTAAACTCTCATATGGAATATCTCCATTGGCATATTGACTACAGATTTTATCTCTAACCTTGTCTCCTAATGATCTGGGAAGACCGGCTAGAAATTTTTCTTTCCAAAAAGGTTGTTGACTATCTTCTCTAGTGTAAACCCTAGTTAGGAAAGTATCTCTGTACCACCTAAAATCTGCTAAGGTTCTACACTTAAGGTTTGATAATAATTCTACAGACCTATCTTTTCATAAGGATGGGTCTCCAATGAAATGTTGGGCTATTGTAAAAATTAATGTGTTAACAGCGTCAGGAATTTCTTTATCCTCGTCATTAGTAATGAATTTTCCATTGACATCCGTTTTGACTGCGTTGTAGATTTTTTTATTTCTCTTTATTAGTGAGATAATTATCCCACCATCCTTTCAATTGTCCAGAAAATCCTGCCACTAAGACATCTATAATGGTTTCTACTGAACATTCATGAGAGGTTTGGTAAGTTGTAGCTACCATGGTTATATGTTGGAGTGCATTCATGATGTTATACTTCGTTTGTGCATCTATGTTCCATTCATAGATGTTATTTGCACTAAAACCCTTAAAATTGTTTTCACCTCTTTCTTCTAATAGAAGGTCGGGGGCAGTTAGGCGTTGATAATATAATTTGGAGGGTGTTTTTCAGTGTTTGGAATTAATTGGATTTATATCCTTTTCTGATACTGATCCTATCTCAGTTGCATTATCTGAGTTTTGGTCACTATCTTCATTAATAACATTAATTAATTTGGAAGTACTTCTTGTTACCATTTTGGAAGTATTATCTGAAATTTGGGGAGTTTCTGGGATGACCTTAAGTAAACTACCAATTTTTTTTAGTAATTCACTATGATTATCGCCTACTCCTTTAATTAAGGATTTAGTTTTTCTAAGTTTCCTAATTTTTCGTTTAGCTTTAACACTAACTTTGAAAGGTTTGAATAAAGGTTTTTCAATAGGAATACTTGGTGAAGCTTCCTCAACTGATTTTTGTTTAGAAACTACCTTAGTTTTAATGGTTTCTCCTAAAACTTGTAAATATTTATTGGTGTAATTTGCCTATTCCATTAGGCTCTTAATATCTTTGGAGGTTACTTCCTCATTGACATCCTTTGTCTACTCTCATATGGAATATCTCCATTGGCAGATTGACTACGGATTTTATCTCTAACCTTGTCTCCTAATGATCTGGGAAGACCGGCTAGAAATTTTTCTTTCCAAAAAGGTTGTTGACTATCTTCTCTGGTGTAAACCCTAGTTAGGAAAGTATCTCTGTACCACCTAAAATCTGCTAAGGTTCTACACTTAAGGTTTCATCGGTTGTGTACAAGTAGCCATCAAGCCCTTAATTGACATGGGCATAAATGCAGCAGTCTTAATGTGTCTAAGAGATATTAGACATAATAAATTTGAAGACTCCTTAATCAGAACAGTAGAAACCAACTTAGGACAAGGTCCAATATATTTTAATTGTTATCCAAACAAAACAGTGAGTTTAATGGACAGAAATATTCTTGACTCTCTATTCTTAAACATCCACTTTCATGGCCTTGACATGAAAGAAGGATCAATTCCGGCAGCTTTAATTTATAGGATCCAGTACAAGGTCATGAATACTTGTGCGTCTAGAGTCCTATTACAACCACAAAAGGGAGAAACAACCTTATTTATCACTGATATGACAAAAGCCAATGTTTCTTTAAAAATAATAATAAAATGGGATGAAGTAACTCTCCTCGAAAAATGGGTCATGGAGAAGGCCACACCGTCTGATCTCCGACCCGCTCCAATTATTTAAAAAATCAAACAAGACAACTCAGGAAAGGTACAAATAACCTTCAATAGAAGAAATTCATTTTCATCAAGAATAGAAGCCTCTAGGTCTGAATATGAATCAGCTAGAAGGTCATTTTCAGTAAGAACTCGTTCAATTCCAGTAGGACTAACCAGATCTGAGTCACACAACCAGTTCCCTACTGTAAACCTCCAAGGATTAGATACTACTTCTAGCATACCTAGAACAACTTACAACCAAGAACAAGAGGACGACCAAAAGTCGATCTAATCCCCTACTTACTCTTCTATGGAACCTTATGATGTTATCTGACAACTTTAGCATTGATAAGGAAACCTTTAGGAAAGATTTTTATTCTCCGGAGAATGAGCTTCAAAGGAGATGGTTTTTCCAACATTACAAGGGTACAAACAGAAAACAAATCCAAGATAAGTTCTATGAATTTGTCGAAAGAGTCAAAATTAATGTCCTGAAAAAAAACATAGGGACAGGCAATAACAAGCATGCATATCAATAACAATTTTATCGCATCCCATTAGTCAAAACGTAATTTTCTTTGAAGAAAAATCAGCATGCAATAGGGACAGACATATATCCTCATAGCTAGGTTCCCTGACCCTAGCTATGGTGTTAAAATGGTAAATTTTATAATAAACTCCCCTCACCTATCGTGAGCTACCCCGCGGGTTCCTCGTCGCGTCACTTGAAGATTCCTTTTTCTTCTCCGCTCATCGGTTCCACGCAAGCCTCTACCATGACAAAACGAAGGATAATTAATATGGATTTTCAGAAACAAAGCTAACAACAATGCTATGGGTCAAACACCCACGTCACTACATGAAAAAGCTGAGAGCATTTTGGGTTTTACAAAGGAAGCGTAAAACATGAAATGGTGGTTCCAAAGTCAGAAAAGATGCAAAGACAAGCTGAAACTAACAAGAAACAAACATGGAATCATGGTTACCTCAAAGGAAAATGAAAGTTCAGATTAGGGTTTCGTTCACTACCGAAACCGCGAGCCAAGTTGGAAAATTTTGCTTCGATTGAAGGGTTCCCCTCGGTGTGGGGTTTCAACGGAGAACAACGGCGGTTTGTGGTGGCTAATGGTGGCTGTGGGTGATGGAGAAAGTTCTTGAGACATTAGAAAGGGATTTGGAAGAAATAAAGGAGAAGAAATGACATTTTTCCTAAGCTACACGAAAGCAAAGGCTGAAACGCTTAAATGAGAAATGCTCTCGAGAACGGAAGCTTCACTCATACTCCAAACATCTTTCCAAAGATCCCAACGGTCATATTGTGGAAAATTGTCTTGTGAAGCTGAAGACCAAGTTTCGAGACGATCCAACGATTAACGAAGGCGGAGCAACGTTTTTACCGAGGCAGCTCATGTAGCTTCCTCAAGAAGCTTCATTAAGAGGCTTCCTCAAGAAGCTTCCTCGTTGCTTCTTTGAGAAGCTTTTTCATGAGGCTTCTTTGAGAAGCTAACACTTTAACTACTAACACCCTCCTAATAACAAAACTCACCTCCTTAAAAATAATTACGGATAAAAATAATGCAACAAATATAATCAAACATCAAACATAATTACTAATAATATTTAGATATATATCACGGTGTTACAACTCTCCCACCCTTTTAGAAATTTTGTCCTTGAAATTTACCTTACTCAAACAAGGATGGGTGAGCTTGTCGCATCTGACTTTCCAATTCCCACGTGGCATCTTCTCCTGATGCACCTCCCCAGATCACCTTGACCAACAAAATCTCTTTCCCTCTTAGGTGTTTTGTTCGCCTATCCTCATTCCTCAAAGGCAATGTTTCATATGTCAAATTCTCCTTTACTTGTACATCATCCAATACAATCACATGGGATGGATCACGGATATACTTACGGAGTTTAGACACATGAAATACATTGTGAAGATTATAAAAAGACGGGGGTAATACAATTTGGTATGCCACAGGGCCAACTCTCTTAAGAATTTGGAAAGGACCAATAAAGCGAGGTGTGAGTTTTCGGGATTTCAATGCTCGACCAACCCCAGTCCACGGAGTGACTCTCAAGAATACATGATCACCAACCTCGAATTCCAAATCTTTCCTCCTCTTATCATGATAACTTTTCTACCTACTCTGAGCAGTCCTCATCCTTTCCTGGATTAACTTGACCTTCTCTATGGTTTGTTGTACCACTTCTGGTCCTAAGGTGAGGCCTTCTCCGGGCTCTAAACAACATAGGGGTGTCCTACACCTTCTACCATATAAAGCTTCATAGGGAGCCATGCCAATGGTAGAGTGAAAACTGTTATTATAAGTGAACTCTATCAATGGAAGAAAACTCTCACAGCTTCCCTTCTGTTCTAAGACACATGCCCTCAAAAGGTCCTCCAATGACTGAATGGTCCGTTCAGTTCGGCCATCAGTCTGAGGATGGTAGGCTAAACTTAGTCTAAGCTTGGTCCCCAACGCTCTATTTAAGCTCCCCAAAATCTAGAGGTAAACCTAGGATCTCTATCATATACTATGCTAGATGGCACACCATGTAACCTGACAATCTCACTTATATACAAGGTGGTCAACTTCTCTAAGGAAAATATGATATTAATGGGAATGAAGTGAGCAGACTTAATCAGTCTATCAACAATAACCCAGATAGAATCTAATCCTTTAGGGGTCCTAGGTAGTCCTACCACAAAATCCATGGAAATATTGTCCCACTTCCACTGGGGTATGTCTAAAGGTTGTAACTTCCCTGAAGGTCTCTAATGTTCTATCTTAGCCTTCTGACAGACTAGGCATGCATACACAAACTCATTAACCTCTCTCTTCATGTTGGGCCACCAAAACATTGTCTTTAAATCCTGATACATCTTGGTAGCACCAGGATGGATGCTCAAATTACTCCTATGTCCTTCCTCTAAGATCATCTTCCTAAGTTCAGGCACATTGGGAACACAAATCCTATCTTGAAGTCTCAAAACTCCATCTGATCCAACCTTGAAACTACTGTCCCTTCCTGACTCTATAACCTCTAACTGAGTCCTTAGAAAAGGATCAATCTTCTGGCCTTCTCTACTATCACCTAGTAACTCACTAGTGATCCTCAAAGTTCCTAATCTCACACTATTTGGAGTAACCTCGCATGCAAGACTAAGGTCTCTAAACTGTTCCAGGAGATCCATCTCTCTAACTATCAAGGCAGACATATGTAGAGATTTCCTACTCAAGGCATCAGCCACTACATTGGCTTTACCGGGATGATAGATAAGCTCAAAATCATAATCCTTAAGAAACTCTAACCATCTCCTTTGTCTCATGTTCAGCTCCTTCTGACTAAACAAGTACTTAAGGCTCTTATGATCACTAAACACCTCGAACTTAGAGCCAAACAGATAATGCCTCCACATCTTAAGGGCAAAAACCACAACAGCCAACTCTAGATCATGGGTGGGATAATTCCTCTCATGAGTCTTAAGCTGTCTAGAAGCATAGGCCACCACTTGGTCATTTTACATCAACACTCCGCCTAAACCCATCTTTGATGCATCACAATACACCTCAAATGGTTCTATCAGGTTAGGCAAAACTAGCACTAGAGCGGTCGTCAATCTTTCCTTAAGGGTTTGGAAACTATGCTTACACCGGGTATCCCACACAAAAGCTTGACCTTTACGAGTCAGTTTAGTGAAAGGTAGAGCCAACTTGGAGAAACCTTCTATGAATCTCTGGTAATATCCTGCTAAACCTAGAAAACTCTTAATCTCAAAAACAGACTTAGGACTCTCTCACTTAAGAACAACTTCTAGCTTAGAGGGATCCACAGCTATACCCCCTTGAGATATCACATGCCCTAGGAAACTAACTTTCTCTAACCAGAACTCATACTTGGACAACTTAGCATAGAGTTGTTGGTCCTTAAGGGTATGCAACACAATCCTCAAATGTTTTTCATGTTCCTCTCTAGTCTTGGAGTATACCAAAATATCATCTATGAATACTACAACAAAACTATCAAGGTAAGGATGAAAAAATCTATTCATGTAGTCCATAAACACTCCTTGAGCATTAGTCACACCAAAGGCCATGACTAGATACTCATAGTGACCGTAACGGATCCTAAAAGCAGTCTTTGGTATGTCCTCAGACTTCACTTGGATTTGATGATAACCCGACCTAAGGTCTATCTTGCTAAACACACAAGCTCCTACCAGCTGGTCCATAAGGTCATCTATTCTAGGCAAAAGGTACTTATTCTTAATCGTTACCTTATTCAACTTGCGATAATCCACACACAACCTCATGGTTCCATCTTTCTTCTTCACTAGCAACACTGAGGCTCCCCACAGAGACACACTAGGCCTAACAAACTGCTTATCCAACAACTCCTCTAACTATTTCTTAAGCTCAGCTAACTCTATAGGAGACATCCTATAAGGAGCTATGAATATGGGTCCAGCACCAAGTACTAAGTCTATGGAAAACTCTATCTCTCTCTCAGGTGGCAGACTAGATATATCCTCAGGAAACACTTCAGGAAACTTTCTGACAACATGGAGGTCACACATAGAAACCTTTGTCTCTATTTCCAGGCTAGACAAGATCATGTACACTTGAGCATCTTCCTTTAAAGATGTCACAACTTGGTTGGCAGAGATAAACATCATATCCTTACTCACTCCAGAATCATCACTTTCTGACAACATGGAGGTCACACATAGAAACCTTTGTCTCTATTTCCAGGCTAGACAAGATCATGTACACTTGAGCATCTTCCTTTAAAGATGTCACAACTTGGTTGGCAGAGATAAACATCATATCCTTACTCACTCCAGAATCATCAAACACTACACTTTTATCAAAACAGTTCAACAAGACATGGTTGAAAGATAACTAGTCCATACCAAGAATAACATCAATCTGACTCAAAGGCAAACAAATCAAATCAATTAAGAATGTTCTACCAAAAATCTTCACAGGACAATTCAAACACACATCAGAAGTTAACACAGAACCACTAGTAGGGGTCTTTACTACTAGATCTTTATTTAAGGAAGACACATAAAGCTTAAGTTTTCCTACACACAAACAAGATATAAAGGAATGGGTGGCACCAGAATCAAACAACACAAGCAAAGGAATCCCATTTATGAAACATCTACCTTGGATTAGATCTTTGGATTTCGAAGCTTCAACACCATTAAGGGTAAAGACTCCTCCCGTGGCCTTTGGATGTCCAGTTTGACCATTTGGGCCTCCACCATTTTGCTCTTTCTTGAGTCGTGAACAATCTCTTTAAGTGTGTCCCTTTTGTCCATAATTAAAACAGATCATATCGTTATCTGGACAATGTGAGGAGATGTGCCCTGGCTTACCACATCTATAACAAATGATACGAGTGGGGAAAATATTAGGTTTGCTACCACTACCACCTGCAAATCCCCTAGCAGCAGTCCTTTGACTGTCATGGCGGTTACCATATTGCTTAGGAGGAGTCGAATATGGTTTTCCTCGATGTTGAGGCCCATTCTTTTTGTTCCTCATTGGACCTGTACTCCTATAATAGGATGCCCTGTCTCGGGAGTCTTCATCCCAAATCTAACACATGTTAACCAAAAGTGGGAACTGACGAATACCTTGGTAATTCACAGCTTGCTTCACTTTAGGTCGCAAGCCATTTAGAAACTTTACAGACTTGGAACTTTCACCATCTCTCCCTTGATAATGGGGAAAGTATCTCAGCAGCTCCTCAAACTTGGTTACATATTCAGCCACGGTCATACTTCCCTCTTTAAGCTCCAAGAACTCCATCTCCTTCTTGTTCCTAACATCCTCGGGAAAGTATTTCTCCAAAAACACTCTCTTGAAGTCCCAGGTCACATCTTGACCTTCAGCCTTTAGGCTTTGGCGAGTATTCTCCCACCAATACTCAGCTTCTTCCACTAGAGTATATGCACCAAAGGCAACCTTTGGCCCCTCCGAACATGCCATCACTCGGAAAATTTTCTCAATTTCCCTCATCCAGTTCTGAGCACCATCAGGGTTGTATCCTCCATTGAATGAAAGAAGGTTGTTTCGTTGGAAGCAGTCCAACCCCTGGTACTCAACAGCTCCACCAGCTTCTCCCCTATTCAGATTCCCTATAGCCTGAGCTAAGGCTTGAAGGGCATCCGTTATCGCACGATCATTCCGTCCAGCCATCACTCCATATACACACCAGGGAGTTAGACTCGGAAGGAATACACACAAACAAAGAACCACACAACAATCACAACCATCACAAATTCCTACTCAGTTACTCTTGAGAGTTGATGCCTCAAGACATTAACACCCATTTTCCATCTTTTTCATTTTCTGATCGTTTGTCATATCATTCCATTGCCCTTCACAAATTATATAGGTGGCCAGTCTGATAATCCGTGACCCGGCATTGAAATTCATGGTATAGCAGACGTCAAAAAAACAAATTCAATATGACTACAACAATCAAATCTCTATAGCTCATTAAAACACAACTAGTGAATAAGTGCTAATAGCAAACAACGAACATCAAACATCAGAAAACAACCAACATCACGCATTCAACAAAACAACCAGAGAATGCACAAAAAAACATAACAGACTCACAACTCACTGGCCGAAAGGTTCAACCTGGCTCTAATACCACTAGATGTAATGACCCGCCTCGTCGCTACGGTATCCACACTCTAATATTCGATAATTTCAATTTTTATAAAAAGAACTCCCTTAATTTTTGCTTATGAAAATAGAAGTGATTTTGTCGCAACATAAATTCATCCAACACACGCCATTACTTAAGTGAATATGCATAATTACATAGAAACTAATTCGGTACATGTCATACACATAACGAAAATTAAATCTGTTCATAGATATAATTAAAATCTCAGTTTTACATTTTTAAGTCAATAAAATAAAACTTAAAAACTAACTACGGAGGAGTTGATTAAAAAACACAACTCTCTCCAAAAATAACGCCAACGTCATCACGCCGGCTCGGCGACTCCTCACCAGAATCTTACTCCCTGCACTCTGTCACTATCATTCTGCTCCCACAAACAAGGTTCGTGATCATCACAGGTATCAACCACACGATACAAAATTGCAAGGGTGAGTTCATTGTAAAAAGAACCAATACCAATTCCAAATAACCACAACTAGCAAGGAACATAGGCAAACATGATGAGCATACACAACAATCATTATTCAACACTCATATCCAACAAATATTCATCATCCACATCCAACAATTACTCATCATCCTTCCATGGACCCAATCAAGACTGCAGAGAATGATGCATGCACCTGACTCAACACTCAGATGCAATGTGGTACGTACCAACAACAACCAAACCTCAGGAAATAGCCTAAGTGTGTCCACACGACACTCTCACTTAGGAACTGTGCTGAGTTCGTCGGGATCACCCGGTTGTGCACGTAACAGCCCCCCTCTCATAGGTGATCAGCCTGGGAGCCCAAAGGTGTTCCCTACCAGGTGACAAGCCCCCTTAGTACAAAGTACACTTGGCCACAGTTACTCTATTTCCTGTGTCGTATGAGCTATGATCACGACCAAAAGTAAGTGCCAAAGACCATGGACCAATTAAAGCGTCTAAGCATCCCGTCAGAAATGCTTAGATTCTCTAACTATGCTAGTTACCCACGTCTAGGCCATCCGACAAGGTCAGTGCACTCTACCCCCCATGACATACACTCCATACGATGTATGAACGTGGCCAAAAGCTAGTGCCAAAGACCCTGGAAGGTCAGTGCACAGTGCCCCCCACAAACATACACAACATGCACATGCCAATGCATTTTCAACATCAATCAACATTCCATTTCCATGTCATTCACAGCATAAATATCATCTCATCTCAATGACGTTATCAACAACAACAGCAACCTCATTTCATATTCACATATTCATCAATAATAACAATTCATGTTGACATGGTCTTTATTAACAACGTCATCTCAAATCAATATCATCATATATCAATTAAAATCCTTAATAGCGACATCAACAACAAATCACATTTCGCATATATATATATATATATATGCGAGTCATGTTTGGTCTTGAAGACTCACTTACAACCAACTCTCCTACAACCCTTTGGTAATTCTACAAGGTCCCAAACACTGTTATGTTCCATGAAATTTATCTCATGACTTTCATCGCATTTAACCACTTCTCATAATTATCACAACTTACAGCTTGTGAAAACGAAATTGGATCGTTATCATTAATGCTTAAGTCTGTTTGTGTTTCATGTAAGTATACCACATAGTCATTCAAAATAGCTGGTCTTCTTTTCTCTTTAAGACCTCTTTAATGCTACTTCTTGCGGTTCTTCCATAATAGGTTCATTATGCATCATGTGTTCATTATTGTGTTGCTCCTCTTCATTAATTTTGCAACAACAACTAAAAGAAAAAAACCTTACTACTGGAGGCACAAACTAAAAGGACTTGCACTCTAACTTCTTTAATTTCCACTTCTCGTGGTAATGCACTCCCACTGATTTCACCATTTTCAATGAACTTTGCATTTCCAGTTTCGACAATTCTCATACTATGATTAGGACAATAAAACCTATACCCCTTTGATTTTTCTGGATAACCAATGAAATATTCACTGATTGTTCTTGCATCCAATTTTCTTTCTTGCCGATTATAAATCTTTATATCTGTCTGGCAACCCCAAACATGCAGGTGCCTTATATTAGGTATCCTATTCGCCCACAATTTAAAAGGTGTCTTTGGAACTGCCTTACAAGGAGCCCTGTTCAACAAATACATGGCAGTTTTCAAGGCATACATCCACAAAGATACGAGTAAATTCAAATTGATTAACATACTCCTAACCATATCCATCAAAGTTCTATTACGCCTTTCTGATACACCATTTTGTTGTGGTGTACCGGCCATTGTGTATTGCGCACAAATGTCACGTTTCTGAAGAAGTTTAGCAAATGGACCTAGGTGTTGCCCAGTTTCATCATATCTTTCGTAATACTCACTACCTTTATTAAATCTAATAATTTTGACCTTTCTATCTAATTGTCTTTCTACTTCATTCAAGTAAATTTTCAAGGCATTCACTGCCTGAGATTTCTCATGCAATGAATAGACATAACCATAACGTAAATAATCATTAATAAAGGTGATAAAGTATTTTTCCCTTCTGAATAACTAACATCAAAAGGTCCACAAATATTAATATACACAATTTCAAGAAGCTGAGTGCTTCTTGTAGCTCCTTTCTTTGTGTGTTTTATTTGTTTTCCTTTAACACAAACCACACAAATATTTAGATCCATAAAATCTAGATAAGGAAGAGTTTTATTCTTTATTAATCTTTCTATCTTTTCTTTAGAAATGTGACCTAAACGTTTATGCCACAAGAAAACAAATCATTCATTCACTAAACTATGTTTAGTGCCAACATTATGATGCAGAGTTTAAATAGTTTTAACATACAAACTGTCTAATTTCAATTTATATAAACCATCACAAAGAATACCAGTACCAATGAGATAATTATGGTTAAATAAATTGAAATATCCATTACCAAAATTAAAAGAGTATATAGTAACATCAAGTTTAGATAATGAAACTAAATTCCTAGATAAACTAGGTACATAAAGAGTTTCCAGTAAATCTAAACGATATTCAGTGTTGAGTTTTAAACAATAAGTCTCAACTACTTCCATTAGAGCTTTCACTTTATTTTCCATGAAAATGAACTTCTCATTTAGGCTTATGATTTGGATTGTAAAGAATCTCTGCATAATGTTAGAAACATAAGTCGTACATCCAAAATTAATTCACCATGTATTATGTGGAACTTAAGTTAAGTTTGATTCAAAACATACATGAGCATTAAGCTCACCTTTCTTTTCGAACCAAGACTTACACTTTAGGCAATCCCTTTGGAAATGTCTTGATTTCCTACAAAATTGACAATTATTGCCCTTTGATACCTTATTCTGGATTTGCAAAGAATCTTCATTTATCTTTAATGACATTTTGCCTTTATCATGCTTCTTCATAAATTTCTTTCTAGCTCCTTGATCCCCTTGGTGACTTACATACTTAAGCCTCGTTTCTTCCTGAACTAACATACTGTGCAATTCATGCACATTTCATTTATCTTTCATGATATTATAGCTCATTTGGAATGGGCCAAACTCAGACAGTAATGAGTTTAGAATAAACTGAACAAGAAAGTTCTCATTCACAGTCATTCTCAAGGTCTTAAGTCTTGCTACAATGTTTGTCATCTCAATGACATGTTCATACATTGTACGTGAAACATCAAACTTTATGGTGACCAATGTACTCATTAATTTCCTAGCAATAGACTTATCAGCTGTTTGAGAGCACTCTCTCACTAATCCCATAAATTTTTTAGCACTTTCGATTTTAGAGAGAATTGTCTTAATACTGTCTGCAATAGTCATTCTCATCAACATTAGGCTAGTCTGTTAGACCTTTCTCAAGCTTTATAATGAACTTTGTCTTCATTGCTACTAGCATCAATAATAGTAACAAACTTTTCTTCCAACATAGCAAGATTATGATCCAAAACACCGAGGTGAAATTGGATTTTCTCATTTCAGTCAGAGAAGTTAAGCTCATTAAAATTGACACATATGATACATAAGAATTCAATGAATTCAAAACATGTATTACATAATAAAATTTACATAAGTGTTTTGAGACATAAATACATGTCATACATATGATTCATTTAGATGACAGTCAATGTATATTGATGTTCTCCTTTGGGTGATACACCAACACGCAACATACAAACATAATGATGCTAATAAAAATTCTTAACATTATTTGGCAATTAAATATGCACCAATTAGTAGTATCTATTTCCTTTGGGCATATAAATAAAACTAATGATACACACAAATCGCCTACAATTAAATTCATTAATTATAAGAACAACTAATCAACCTTTGGGCGATCCATAAATGTCTTATAACAATAAATTTCAATTACCCATGAACCAATAAATATATAATTTAGCATTCATTATTCTAAGAGTAATTGAAATAATCATTAGTTTGGAATTAAATAACCTTACAAATTTGGCCACTTTAGTAACTAACAAATTCAACATACATTTAATTCCAACCAAATATATATGCACTGCACATACTTATTTCTATTAACAATTCATAGTCATTCTATTAATTTCATTCAAGACCATAAAATAATATTCATATTTATTTGTGTTTTGCATTTAAACACATTCAAAGGAATATGCAGCACATACATATTTATTGCTATCAATAATTTCAAATCATTCACATTAATTTAATTGAAAGGTATAAACTTTCAATCCTTTAATCATGTTTAATAATAATTTTTTTAAAAAAAATTAAGCAAGTGGGATTAAAATAGCAAAAATGGGTTGTAGATAGTAAATTCCAAAATATCCCATCCCAACGCAACGGACGTACGTGCAATGGCACTTTTCTATCTTTCTCCATTTGAATTGGAACTACACATTAATGGCCAGCAGCAACTTTTCTATTTTCCTTCCATGAATGGGAATTGAAACTACACATTAATGGTGGGGGACGCTTTCTTCATTTCTCCATTAGAAATTAAAACGGACAACTTATATTAAAAGAAAAAACAACACCAGTCATTATAATCAAATTAAATTAGATAGCACAAAAGAATAAATCTGAAATCTTTTTCCAAATTTAATATATACAATCCAAAGTATCCATTAGGTATAAATATCATAAGTTTTTCTTCATTGAACGTAATTAAAATAATATAATTTTGCATATTCATACCCTTTTCAATATAAGATTTCATATTTGCAGTGGAAAAAATCTTTAAATTTCATAATTAGGGTTGATGTATAATTGAGAGAAATTAAATTATCCCTAAATTTCATAACAATCAATAAACAGATAAAGCGTACCTTTTTCCATATGAAAACTTGTACGTTTCTCCATAGTAACTTCTCTTCAGTGTTCTTTGATTTTTTTGGAAGATGAGAGAAAATTCCTTGAAAGATGAGAGAAATAAAATTTCCACTTTCTTATACCTTTGTCTCTCTCTCTTTGTTCGTAATGACTATGAGTGAGAGAAAACACTCTTCTATCAGGAGGGAACCTTATTTCAAGTTAGTAGGCGTTAATTTTCTTTTATAATCACTACTCATGCCAAGAAGTAACAGTCCCTTTAAAAACTTTTCCTATCAAGCTCAATTACAATTTAACTCTTATTTATTAATTATTTATTTATTAGTGTCACATAATAAGATAGAAGTCTCTCACGTTCAAACAATTGTCTGTGTGATGAGCGGTAACTTAGGTTGCATGCGAAATAGAAAATACTTTTATGCATTTATACTTTTTTTTAATATAAGATTTCATACTTGGAGGAAAAAAAATCCCTAAATTTCATAATTAGGATTGATGTATAATTGAGAGAATTTAAATTATCCCTAAATTTCATAACAATCAATAAAGATAATGCGTACCTTTTTTCATATAAAGACTTGTACCTTTCTTCATAGGAACTTCTCTCCGGTGTACTTTGATTTCCTTGGAAAATGAGAAAAAAAAATTAAAAGATGAGAGAAATAAGATTTCCACTTTCTTATATATTTGTTTCTTTCTTTGTTGTTTGTGATGACTATGAGTTATGAGTGAGAGAAAACATTTTTATGTCAAGAGGGAACCTTATTTCAAATTAGTAGATGTTAATCTCCTTTTATAACCACTACTCTTATCAAGAAGTATCAAGGAGTACCGGTCTCTTTAGAAACTTTTCGTATCAAACCCAATTACAATTTAACTCTAACTTATTTATTAATTATTTATTTATTAGTGTCACGATAGATGTCTCTCACATTCAAACAATTGTCTGGGTGATGAGCGAGAACTTAGGTTACATGCGAAATAGAAAATACAACCAAGAATGAGAGAAACAGCTCCACATTATTATTACTGCATCATTCATATATATGCCCAATCCCAAAAAATCAACAGCACATTAATGCCCAAGATTAGAAAGATACTCAGCTCCAAATCTAGCCGACTCCATAAACAAAATTTGTATGAAATTTTCTAAAAATCATATTTTTTTCCTCTATGAACATTTCCACAAATATAAAGGAATAATAATAAATTTGTCAAAATCACAAAGTTTATAAAAATGATCGATATAAAAAATCACAAGATAATCTGCACGCAAAAAAAATCATAGATTCAAGTCATATACTCATTATTTCATCTTTCTTGTACATAATGAAGATATAAAAGTCATAGAAAAAATGGTTTAAAAATGTAAAACAAAATAAAATAAAATTATGAAAATACAATTCACTATTAGAAAATACACTTTCAACATCGGTTATTTAGAACATTCTACATCGGTTCTAAAACCGATGTTGAAAGTGACGATGTTGAATGTATAAATGTTAACATCGGTTTTGGAGAACCGATGTTAACATACATATGACAACATCGGTTCTCTAAATAACCGATGTTAAACACAATGAACAACAGCAAAAAAAGTGTACGCATGATGAACGTTGACATCGAAAAAAACCGATGTTAATATATGTCCTTAACATCGGTTTAGCTAGAAAATCGATGTCAACGTTGATGATGCATACACTTATTTGGTGTAGTTCTTTGTGTATAACATCGGTTATTTGTACATAACCGATGTTAACGGTGCAATATTCACATCGGTTATTTATAATTAACCGATGTTAATGTACAATAGTTGACATCGGTTATCCACAGATAACCGATGTTAAAATACAAACGCTGACATCGGTTATACTCAAATAACTGATGTTAATATACAAACGTTAACATCAGTTTTCTATTATAACCGATGTTGGTTATGATATTAACATCGATTTTTGTTAATAACCGATGTTGTTTTCAAGTATTTTTTTTATATATACTTTCTGTTTTTACAGTAAACCCAAAATTGTACCTGTTAAATGCAATTTCAGGAGGCCCAATTCACAGCAAATAAACATTTTATTATGCTTTCAAGCAGTTTTAATGATAATAAACATCAAATAATTGATTTATTATAAAGAACAATCATCAAATGAATTCAATGTTCATGTTACATAGAAAATGTAAAAAATGTAAAAAATGTTAAAAAATGTCCCTAAATCCTAGGCCTGATCTCTAACTCGGAGATAAAACTGTGCCCACTGGATCCGCAATGCTTTTAATCTCTCTGGCTCCAATGGTCTAGGATCGTTAAAATACTGCATGATGAAATAAATCATAATAAGTTAATAATGTAATAAAAATTATAAATAAATTGATTTTCTTTGAAATAAACTTACCGCTTCCCAATTATTTCTAAAAGTTCCTAAAATGATGGTGGACATCCAGTGCATCACATAGTAGTCGCACTCAGTAGTTCCTTTTTGTCTATTACACTAAATACATAATGAAATTTGGATATTAATTAAACAACTAGTGTACAGACACATAAAGAAATATATATAAGTGGAAATTTTATGTAAATGACGTACCTTGACGACAATCCACCTAGCAGGAGCCTTTGATTTAGGCTGTGGAGCATCATCAAGACCCTTGATAGCACTGTTCCATATGAGTAACAATTAAAAACTGGTGTTGTACGTTGAGGTATTACAATGCAAATGTATTGAAAAGAACACTAACCTATTAATAATCCCCTTAAGGTAGTTGTTTGGCCTGTTATGCAATGAACAAAACCAGACAACTAAGTGTTCCTTGGGCAGGATGACCACCATCTGCCAGTGTCCGCTGCAGTGGAACCTAAAATGGGTTAGTACATTAGTAAACATTAATTAAATTTTGTTATTTTGTGACTTACCCATTTAGGTAGGCTCCAAGATACACATCGCGTTGTGAACTCTGCATCCAACTCTTTATGTAACTTTCAGATTCAAACTGCGATTGCCCAGACCTCTGAATGGACTATGGCTCGAGGAATCCAAAGATATCAGAATTCCCCGCTCGCATACATGTTTCAGTGAGATGCCTGTTTATGTTAAGTCAAAGTTAAATATTTATGAATTGAAAGCCATAACTTAGGTAAATAAAATCCTTTTATTTAAAGACTTACAGAATCCACAACTGTAACACTGATATGCTGAGACATTGACCACCGTGTGCGATTTCAGAGAGGTCTTCGTGCTTTATGTACAGGGGGAAATCTGGATTAACGACCCCGAACACGGTGGCATCCCATCTAACCTGATAAGGCCTCAAGAAAAGCTTTGGGATGGTCAATGTCATCAAATAAAGCGGATCATCGACCTCCGGATCGGGCTTCGAAGGTGGTTTTGGCGGAGACACAACTACCTGTTCATGAAACTAAGTTAAATAGCCAAATTTGAGGCACGCTTAATAAATTAATTTAAAAAGAAGAAACATATAGTAAGGACAATAAGTACCTGGTGTGATAAAGACTTGATCAGATGTGTCGGCCAAGCAAGGAAGGTGTGAAGTGTCTGCCCCACTAAGGAAACCTCATCAGTGGGTACAGGAACTGGAGCATCTGCATCTTTAACCTCGTCCACACTCACCTTTACTTGGCCAGACAACAAAGGAGTGTTATGAACAAGAGTGGATCCCTCATAAACTCTCCCCACGGCAACCAGGCGGGCAGGATCTGCTTCTATGTACAAGCCGCACCTGTCAGAGTCACCCGTTTCAGGATCGTTTCCTGAGGGATCAACACAACTCCCCTTTGTGCTCACTCGAGGACCGGAGGGACCAGAACCAACCAGAGGCTCAGGAGGCACTGCAAGTCCCTGAGATTGCATCTGTGAATGAAGCTGGCTGAAGGATGCCATGACCTGCCTCATCACTTTCTCTGTGATGGACTCCTCTAGCTGGTCCCTTATCTACTGAGTCAGTTGCTGTAATTCGTAAGGAGGCAGGGAGGAAGCGCTGCGGGACGTCCGTGGAGCCGATCCAAAGTATTGCTTGATGGTGACACCGGCTCCAGCAGCACGGACACGTCCAGGGTGCTCTGGACGTCCAATAGCAGCGGCCAGAACATCCTAACATCCATGGGGGACGAACGATCCCTGTGTGGCCTGCTTCTCAAACGAATCCTGCACAAAAGACACACAGTGGTACATGGCATTCTCAAAATATTCAAACATAATTGTAATGGTTAGTTGAAAATGACTTACAATCTTCTCAGCGATTTCCTTTGCGGCCTCAGTCGTCATCTCCCCTGTCTTCTTCGTGTGGGTCATCTTCCACTTCACGTGGCGTCTGACCGGGGATGGAGGGTCGATGACGCCATCAACGCTTCCTGACTGTGCAGCTTCCTGCAACTTCTTCTTGGTCTTCTCATCCAGGAGCTTCTGCTCCAAATAATCATAACCCCCACGAGACAAAACGTGGGGGGCAGTATTCTGCTTCTAGATGGCCTGTGCCTTGATGCGCACATCCTGGAAAAATTAAACAATAATGTTTGAAATGGGTAGAATGAAGTATAACAACATCATGTTTAATATGAAAAACAACTTAAATGGCAAAGGAACATACCTCCCAAGAAGGGTCTCTACGAGTCTGGCAAAACTGGGCCCACTTTTCCTTGCTGATGCCGTATTTGTCACAAACAGTGTCCTCGACACCGTCCTGATCGGCTGCAAGGGCCCATTTCCTCGTAAGGTATTATTTAAACTGCCTCCATCTCTCCCCCACGGTCTGTAGTAACTTCCTTTTCGTCCTACTGTCAGAAGCCTCTGGGATATCAAATTCCGCCTGACAACATGAAACGAAGTTTATTTGTTACAATAATGAAATTTTTTGGCTATTAATTACACAAAATCAAATAAGAAAAGAGAAATACCTAAATATCCTCCCAAATCAGGTCCTTCTGAGCAGTAGGGACCTCCTTCCAGTTCTCGTAGGTGATGTTCACCTTATCACGTGCCACAATCCCCAAATATGTTCTTAATTTCTTCCTGTGGGGACCGTCGGCCTTCCCGGTAGCAGGATCAACATGCACCACTGGTCTCTCAACACCAGGTGGTCTAGTGGACAACGATCATAGGCGTGAGGCTTTGTGTGTCCGCTTCACGGCAGACGTCGAAGCCAATGCGTCCGAAGTAGGAGGACGACGAGGAGGAGAAGGAGAAGAAGGAGGAGGAGGAGGAGGAGGAGGAGGAGTGGAGGCAGGTGGAGAACCCATGATCTTTTATACAATAACATACAAAATAGGATTAATGAAAAGAGGATCAGTCATAAGTTTTTTTTGGAAGGCAAAAGTATAATATTATTAAACAAAACCCCACCACATAAGGAGACAAGACAAATTAACCAAAGGACTCTGAAAGATTGGTAGTTGTGCTTTTTAATTGTGATTTCATCCATGTTTTCTTTGATATTGATTTTCTTAGGACTTCATCCATGTTTTCTTTGATATTGATTTTCTTTTTTGCAGAAAAGAAAGAGGGGGAACGAGCAACAATTTGAAGGTTGTACATTCAGGAACTAAAGAATTCAAAATAGCTAGTAATAAGAGGGATTTGTTTTTGGGATTTTCTGAGCACCAAGAGCGGCTACGCAAGAAGCTTGCACTTGAGGAGGGAAGGATATTTGCAGCTAATGAACAACTTTCTTAACTATTTGTCCTTCAAATTTTACTGTTTTTTTTCTTAACTATTTGTCTGTGTGTGTGTGTGTGTGTGTGTGTGTGTGTGTGTGCTTCTGTGTGTGTATGTGTTTTTGTGTATGTGTGTGTGTGTGTGTGTGTGTGTGTGTGTGTGTGGCTGTGTATGTGTGTGTGTGTGTGTGTGTGTGTGTGTGGCTGTGTATGTGTGTGTGTGTGTGTGTGTGTGTTGAAGATGCACACGAAGCGATGCACTGTTAAAAGGGTCCAAAAGTTAGAAGCTGAGCTTAACAAGCTTGAATCTGAAGCTGAACTATCGGGTCTGAAAATCAATTTTGCTAAGAGTAGATTCAGAGCTTTCGGGATTTCTGATCAATGGAAGCATGATGCAGCAATGTACTTGAACTGCAGCTACTTAACTCTTCCTTTTGTGTATCAAGGATATTGAAACATTCAACCTCGCACTACTTGGAAAATGGAAGTGGCAATTAATGCAAGAAAATGGTGAGCTGTGGACCAGAGTTTTGAATTCCAAATATGGTGGATGGAGGAACCTTGAAGAAATAGGAAATTCAGAAAAACAATCTGTTTGGTGGAGGGATCTAAAACAAGCTTTCAATCAATCTCAACAGGGACTGGTTATTCAAAATAACATGAGGTGGAAGGTGGGGGATGGAGAGAAAGTTAGATTCTGGACAGATAAGTGGATTAATCAACAGGATTCGCTAGCAGAAAGGTACCCCAGGCTGTTTATTATATCCTCACAGCAGAATCACACCATTAGGCAGACGGGAACTCAAAATGACACGGGCTGGGAATGGAATTTTTCATGGAGAAGACTGCTTTTTGACAATGAAATTGGTGCTGCCATCAGTTTCCTTAGGGAGGTAGAAGGACAAAGCATACAGCAACAACAAATTGACATTTGGGAGTGGATAGGAGATTCATCAGGGATTTACACAACTCGCAGCACCTACAATCTGATATGGGAGGAAATTGCTGGTGGCCAGAAGGAGGATTGGAGTATGGAACTATAGAAGACAAAGGTACCTAGCAAAATTTCGGTATTCGCTTGGAGATTATGTAGGGGCAGACTGCCCACAAAGGAGAATCTGCGAAAAAGGAACATACAGATCAACAATATGCTTTGCCCTTTTCTGCAGTGGAGCTATGGAAGATGAATCTCACCTATTTATTCTTTGCATCAAAATCCAACCAATTTGGTGGGAATCGATGTCATGGATGAATATCAAAGGCGCTTTCCCCTTCAGCCTGAAACAGCACTTCATGCAGCACATTTCTATCCAGATCGAAGGATTAAGGGCTAAGCGATGGAGGTATTGGTGGCTGGCAGTAACATGGTCTATATGGAAGCTCAGAAACAGAATTTTGTTTGCAAATGCAGAATTTGATACTAATCGGCTTTTTGAAGATGCTATCTTTATAATTTGGACTTGGCTTAGACAATTTGAGAAGGACTTCACAGTCCACTATAATCAGTGGTCAAGTAATATTAGACAAGGCTTTTTGTTTTTGTAGAGGGAGTGCACATAGTTTCAGAAATACTTGTACACTACACAAGTAGACCTATTAGACTACTTATGTACTACATATAATAGTCCATACCTTTGTAATTAGTACCTCTGGTACTTTATTTCAATATAATATATTTATCTTTGCTGATAAAAAAAAACATTTGCTTGCCGATTGATCAAAGATAGAATCCCAACTAAAGGGAATTTGCGGAGAAGACAGCTGGAGAAAGGCTTTGCCTAGCCCTACAACTATTGGTCTAGTAATTTATCAACAACATTTTTTGATTAGGGTAGCAGTGCAGGGTTATTGTATTCTATTTAGATTGGCACCTGATTCGTAGGACCTATGGTTCTGCTAGTCTGCTGGTTTCTACCTTGTATATTTAGTACCTTTGGTACTCACAGTTATTAATACAAATTATAATTTTACTGATAAAAAAAAGATAATACAAGATAGAGAGAAGGGCAGTGGCAGTCACAACATATATATAGAGAAGGCATGAACATATCAGTCCAATGAAAGAAAGGTCATGTAGACAGGCATAGCATAAGTTACAAATATACCAGTAATGCATACAACAACAATTTCAAATTAGTTTTCGAATCAAACATATAAATACCTGAGTTCGAGGCTTCAAAGATATAATCAAAGCGCTTCCACAGCAACGCCAATTAGCAGTAGTAAATGATAACCCTAAAAAAAATCATACAGAAATTAGCCACAGTGTATTTAAAGCCTTTTATCAACAATATGAGGGTTGTCCAGTATTCAAATAGAGAAGAACCATAATGATAATGGGTTTAGCTTCTTCCGTGAGTAATAGAGAAGGAAAACTTGTCTACAATAGTACTAGTAGTTGTTTCATTTGCACACTGCACAATTCACATGACTTTCAGCACAAGCTGACTATTCAAGCCATGATGACCATAGGAAGAACCACTTAAGAAAAATTCTTCGAAAACAAACAAACAAACCCCATGAAAGGAAAACAAACAAATAAACCCTAACAAACAAACCAGTTAAGAGTGCTGGTAGTAGCTTTACATGGATCAGGCCCAATGATAGTATGAAGAGTAGGCTTGATAGATTCCTGGTTTCAGACAAGTGGCTGTCTACTTGGCCTGATAGCTGTCAACATGTCCTACCACACAACTTCTCTGATCATTGCCTAACCATCTTGCAAACTAAGTTGGTGGATTGGGGTCCTAAGCCATTTAGGGTAGCTGATTGGTGGATTCATCAAAAAGGGTATCAAAATTTGGTGAGGGAGACTTGGAGTAGTGCTCAACAGGGGGTTGGGGGGGTTTTGTTCTCAAAAACAAGCTGATGTACTTAAAAGATGTCATAAGGCAATGGAGTAAAGATTATGGGTTCATTAATGACAAAGGAATTCAAAAAATCCAACAGAAGCTAAATGAAGTGGAAAATCTAGCATCCAATACCAGTCTATCCGAGGAAGACATCAAGGCTAAGAGAGATTTACAGCAACAATTGTGGGAGGTCTCAAATGCCTATGAATCCCTTTTAAGACAGAAATCTAGAGCAAAGTGGTTAAAAGAAGGGGACTGCAACTCAGCATATTATGTTTGAAATGCTTCCAGGTTTTTGCAACTCAGCAAAGTGGTTGGTTGTCCAAATGGCCTGACAGCTCCCAATTTAACCTTGAGAGGAATTACTCTGACCACTGTCCTATTATCATGCACTCTAAATGCATTGATTGGGGCCCTAAACCTTTTAAGGTTTATGATGGATGGCTAATGCACAAGCAATTTCAGAAGGTAGTGAGGGATTGTTGGTTAGATTATCAACCTATGGGGTGGGGTGGTTATGCTTTAAAATGCAAGCTTCAGCATCTTAAACAGAGGCTGAAAATCTGAAGTAAAGACAACATAGGAGACCTATGCAGCAAAGTCAAACAGCTTCAACAGAAACTAAATGACTTGGAGAATTCTATGCCAGTTCAACCTTCTGAACAACAAGTGAAGGACCTCAAGAAAACCCAAGCTGACCTTTGGGAAAAAGCTACTATGCAGGAGTCTATTGTAAGGTAGAAATCAAGATGCAGATGGATCAAAGAGGGGGACAGCAACACTTCCTATTTTCATAGAGTTATTAATTTGAGGAGGAGGAGAAATGCTTTGAGGGGGTTGCAGATTGGTGACACCTGGGTGGAAAATCCTAACATTATAAAGGCTGAAACCCTTCATCATTTTCAGAACAGGTTCAATGAGCCTCACTTGAGCAGACCTAACTTGGATGGGATTTCATTTAAAAGTCTGCCTTCTACTCATAGAGAAATTATGATTGAACCTTTTAAAGAGGAAGAGATAAGGTGTGTTGTGTGGGCCTGTGGCAATGACAAAGGCCCAGGGCCACATGGTTTTAATTTCAGATTTATTAAGCACTTTTGGAAGGAATTGAAGCCTGAATTCCTAAGATTTATAGCAGAATTCCATGTGAATGCTTCCTTCCCCAAGGGTCTCAATTCCTCTTTCATTGCTCTTATCCCTAAGATTAAGGACCCTCAATCCTTCAATGATTTCAGACCCATCTCCCTCATTGGATGTGTTTACAAAATCATTGCTAAACTACTGGCTAACAGGCTCAGCAAGGTCATGAACCACCTCATTGATGAAAGGCAAACAGCCTTTGTGAAGGGCAGACAGCTGCTCCATGGTGTTTTAATTGCCAATGAGGTGGTTGAGGAGGCTAGGAGGTCTAAGAGGCCTTGCAGGTTTTTTTCTGTTTGTGGATTCAATCCAAAAGAAAACTTAGGAGAATAATTGTTGCAGGTTTCTACAATTCAGAAGATTGTCTAGGTTTCAAGAGGACTGTTGTGATAGTCTTAGATTAGTACTGACTATAATCAGAGGATAATTAGAAATCATCATGTTTACAGCTGGTCAGGTTTCAACTTTTAAGTTAGCAAAATCAATGTGCATTATATAATTTTCTAAACTTTAAAGTATTGAAATTTCTAAAAGTCCAAAATTGTATCTAGATTCTAGATCATCTTATGAATGATGAGATGTTTGCATTTGTTTTTGTAAGCTCAAGTGTAGATTATAAAGATAAGCTAAAAAAAATGCGCAAACACATAAGCAGTTCACTTCAGGATATGTTATTGTAAAACAGTTACAAGCATAGTTTATTTGAAAGCACACTTACATATGACAACTTTTAGAAACTGCCAATACGAGGCAAGTGAATAGTTTATAAACAGTCTGGAAGCATTCAACAATTAAGCGAATAAAATAGAAAAGAGAGCAAGCAACCTAGTTCCTTAAATCCAGTTGGGTAAAAACATTATCTATACTTAAGAATTACTTGCTCAAGAAACAAAAAATATGTTAAAACAACAATAGTGAAGCCCCCTCTGTTGGACAGTAAAATGTTAAAGCAATTGCAGGCAATTTCAACAACCCTGTGGATCCATCTACAGAAATCATGGTTGATTCTCTGTTATAGTGCAAACAGAATAACACCTTACTAAAAATCATGCAACATTACTTATTACTACCCAGAAAAAATAAAATAGGTCAAATGAAGTATAGAAGTTAGTGTTACCTTGATCAAGAGAACCCAGCAACACACGCACGTCAGCGGAGCCTGTACAATCGCAAACAAAAACCTTTTCTTTATTATCCGATGCCATTCTCAATTCGGGTCAAACCACTCACAACGAAACTTAGCATACACGAATTTGACCTATGTACCTCGCGGAGAAAGCTTTGACCTTTGAGCACCGACGACTGTTTCAGCACCCTAGTAGCAACACTGTATCTAGGGTTTTCTTTGAGCTAGGACAATGTGGGTTCTGTGGGGTTCGAGCGACGACAATATGGGTTTTCCGGCAGTGTAGGGGGTTCTGTGGGTTTGACCAACGACAATGTGGGTGTCGACGGAGTGGTTTCCGGCAGATTTCGGGCGGGAGGAGAAAGAGAACAGCGATTTCAGGCAGGAGGATGACAAAGAGAAGAGGTAGGACAAGGTTTTCGAGCGCGCGCGACTTCTGAAATCTCTATTTTTTTAACTTATAAACACAACAACATCGGTTTTTTATGGATAACCGATGTTAACTGAATGTAGTTAACATCGGTTTTGTAAAAACCGATCTTAACATCAAATACATTACATCGGTTTTTTAACAAACTAATGTTAAAATCAACTCCTTAACATCGGCTCCCTCAAAATCGATGTTAACTTCATAGAGTTAACATCGGTTTTGCCCAAACCGATGTTACCATATTCATCTTAACATCATGTTAACATCGGTTTTTTAAATAACTGATGTTAACATCAATTAGTTTACATCGATTATGCTAAAACCGATGTTAAGTAACTCTATTTAATTACAAAAATACCACCGCGCTTTCGTTAACATCGGTTTTTGCTATAACCGATGTTAATAGGGCGATGTAGAAAACTTTTTTTTAGTAGTGATTAATGAATGAAAATGAGAGCAAAGGGGGCAAAAAAAAATGTAGAAAAAGAAGAAATATACGTTTTTATGTCAGTTTACCTTTTTTGTGAATATTTATTTTTTCAACTAATACGTGTTTTCCTTTTTCTACAATCAAACAATGAGGGGAAAGCTGTTTTAGTAAATATTTACATAAAAGGGACAAATCACAGTTATAGATAATATCAAAACTGATTAATTATTTGATTTTTTTAATATAATAAATTGTTATTATGAAAAAAATGGAATTATTTAAATTTTGGAGGGAAAAATGAATACCATTGAAACCGTATAATTAGGATAATCCATTCGTAGATCAACCGTAATTGATGAAAATAATTGTTTTTAATTTATCATGATAGAAAAAATCATTTTTAAGATTTAATGGTTTGATTTGTTAACAATTAAAATAATCTATTGCGGAAATTAAAATCATTTACTTAGAATTACATGTAATAATCTGTTAGAATGAATAGAAACAATAGAAATAGAATTGATTGCATTTATATATGGGACATAAAACTGTTATTAACATAATAAAATAATAGTTTTTTAGTTAATAATTTAATTCAACAATATCATTTGATATTTTTAAAAGGAATAAATATTGGATTGTAATGCCACAACATCCCATAAAATCAAATCTTCCTTGATTTTTCTATTATATTTCAATTAATATATATATATATATATATATATATATATATATATATAATAGTTAACAACATTAATATACAATAAAATGTTAAATGTTATAAAAATGACACCAAATTTTTGTATGATGTATATTATATTTTCATATACATGCATTAAATTTGTATTTTTTTTAAATTGAGTACTTGATAAAAAAAAATGTATCCTCATAAATTTTATTTTATATTTTTATATTTATAAATTTATAAATTTATATATTATTAATTGAAGAAATGTGAACATTAATAAAATGAGTTAATTTAAAATATAAACATCTTATTTAATTGAATAAATAAGGAAAATTTGATTTAACTAAAAACTTATTTTAAACATTGGTAAATGTTATTATTAAAACTTCAAATGTTTAAATATAATTCACGAATTCAATATTTCCTTTTTAAACATGAGTTTATTTTTGTTCTATAAAATAGATATAACTTAATACATATTACTCTAACAAATTTTTTTTATCTTCACATTTTTTTATATTATTTTATCCTTAATACTATTAAAATAATAATAATAAAGTAGTAAAATAGCTCCCACTGGCCACTGCATACTGCCCCACCTTATCGGAAAAATTGTCCACTAAACTTTTTCTCCCTCAAATATTCATGTGCTCTTTGTATACGCCTCTGTACCGTTTTCTTCTAGCTTTTTCCGCCAGTAATAATAATAATAATTTTCCGCTGGGTGCAGTTAACGTGCTTTTATATAAAACAGTAAACTTTGACTCAGTGTAGTAGACTGTGACCCATCGCATTGAATAATTTCGAGGGGAGAGAGATTTTATATGTATAAAAAATTAATCGGTTATTCGTAAATTCCAACGACTTGCTTTTGTTTTATGAATATTTTGAAATAATTTATGTATAAAATTATTTACTCAAAGGCACAAAGATAATAATAAAATAATTAAAATAAAACTTATAGCATGTGAATGAAATAAATAAAAAATTATTAATTATACATGAAAGAGAAAGTTAAAGAAGGAGAAGAGAAAAAAAAATGAAAGAAAGAGGTTATACATAAAAACTTAAAAGTAATAAAAGAAATTATAAAATGAGAATGTGGTATTTAATTTGAGTATTGTTATTAGTTTGAAAAAAATGTAAAAAAAAGAAAGAGAAACAAGGTACTGTTTATAAGGTTATTATACTTGTGTTGTTTAAGGAAAGAGAGTACATCATTAAAGGAAGTAAGCATCTAACAAAATAAGGTAACAATCTATATATTATCTATAAAAGAGATACCCTTGGAAATTCCTAAAATACCCCTATCTAAGATTGTGACACCTGTTTATTTCTTTGGTTTTTTTGGTCTTTTAGCCCTTTTATTTTCCACTCTTCTGCTTCTTACAGGTGTCTAATTTTGTAAATTGTGGCTTTTACACGTGTTTGATTGTGCAGATTGCGCATGTGATGGCCTTTGCTTCTTTACGTGGTTTCTTGCATTTCATTTCATTTGTGATGCTTCAGTTTGCGTTTTTTGCTTTTCATTTTTCCACATACAGACCAGGTTTGGGTTCTCTTTGGTGCTGTTTTGATGTATGTTTTCTTACATTGGATGTTAGCTTATGATTTTTTGGCTTTTCTTTTCTTACATGCATATTACCTTTTCGGTTTTTGGCTTTTGTTTCGGTGTTGTTTTCATGTTTGTTTTGTTACATGCATGTTATTTTTTCATTTTGCTCAGTTGGACGATGTTTGGTTTGCATGTTTGCTTATTGTGTTTGTCTATTCGTGCTACTTCTGCTGTTCTGTTCTGGTACTGTTTTCATGTGTGTTTTCTTACATGCATGTTAGCTTCTCATTTTTCTGTGTCAAACAAGGTTCTGGATTTTTTCTTAGCTTATCGTGTTTCTCTTTTCGTGGTGGTTTTGTTGTTAACTTCTTCCTTGCAAGATTATCGGTATTGTTGCATTTTTTTGCAGTATTATGGCACGTTCTCCAGACAAGATAAAGAGCATCGAAGGCTCAAAAGAAACTCTTAAACTTAGTGTGAGGATCAGTGATCTATGGTTTATTGGCACGCCTAACAAATCTGAGCAAGCTGAGATAGTGTTTGTGGACTTCGATGTATGCTTCAATTTTGTGTTTTTTTTTTGTAGATTTATTACTTATTGTTCAGGCCATTGTGTTGTAACTTTAATGCAATCCAAGATGATGAGATTCACGCTGTTTGTAAACAAGACCAACTGAAGTAAAAAAAGATGGACTTGAAAGAAAATTGTACTTATGTCATGCACAATTTTAAAGTGCTAAAAAACAATGGTCAGTACAGAGTCTGTGATCACCAATTTAAATTGGTGTTTATTGGGGTTACTGTTGTAAGGGAGTGTATTCTAGAGGACATCCCTTTTAGAAAATACAGGTTTGCTGGATTTGTAGATGTTGTGGTTGGCCAGTTTGAACCTGGGCTATTGGTTGGTATGTTAACTTATATTTTTGCAATTGAGTTTATTTTGAAAGTTTTGCTCTTTTTGGAATAAAATAACATTCCTTGATTTTCCTACTTGCTTTAGATGTTATTGGTGTTGTGGAGGAGGTTGTCTTTCGCCAAGTTTCAGGAAAAGGTAGAAGGGTAGTCTTTAAACTAAAGGACTAGAGGTAAAGTTCGATACTTGGTAACAATTTGTGTCATATGCTTTGTCAAGTTGTGGGTATGATTACATTATTATTAACGGATTGTCTCATAACTATTTGTTTCTGATAGCCAGCAATTGCTATCTTGCACTTTGTGGGATGTTTATTGCTTGCAGTTTTTAAAGTTCTTAGATGATTATGAAGGTGATGGCCCAATTACAGTTCTATTGACCCATGGTGGAATAAAGGAAGCTCAGGGTATATCCTTATCTTGAATTTATTGGTTCTTCTGTTTATGCTATTGCATGTTATGGTTCTATTTTTTAAATGATTTAGGATCTTATCCCCCATCAGTCACCAATTCTTTCAAGGCTTCAAAGTTAATTATTAACTAACTGGTAATGGAGATTCAAGAATTCAATGAACGGTATTTTTTGTATGTGCTATGTAATATATGTTGAACATTTTTTGTCTTATTTTTGTTGTTGATTCTATATTTGTAGGCTTGCAGAGTTGGGCATTGAGGCCTGGTCAGGTTTTAAATCCCATGGTGAAGGGAGTACACAGCTTGGAGGTTCTATCCAATTATCATCAAAGGAATCATTCTTTGGAAAGGCTGAGGCAAAGACTATTGTTGAGATTAACACCATCTCTGAAGTAATCATCTTATAAATTTTAATTCTTTACCCCGCACTATCTAAAGTTATTTCAGCATTTGAAGTGTATGTTGTTTCACACAGGAAATTGTTTGTGTAACTGTTGGCACAATTACTAGGATTGTTCTGGACAATCATTCATGGTGTTATACAGCTTGCATTCAGTGCCATAAAAAAAGTGATGCAGAGATGGCGCCCTTCACATGTGCATGCGACAAATACAATAAGGAAGTTGTGCTTAGGTCATTGTGATCTTTTAAAATGTTGTGTATTCTTCATACCTTCATCATTTTTTCACTGTTGGTACATATGGTAGCAGGTATAGGCTTGAGGTGATGATCAACCACGGAGATGGAAACACAAAATTCCTGCTTTGGGACCGTGAATGCAGTGAATTAATTAGTCAATCAGTTGATGCAGTTAATAAGCTTAAAATTAAAGTGTGTTTTTGGATTCAAAAGTAACTCTTTATCTTTGATATGTTATTTTTTGTTTGTGTGATACAATTATTCTCTTTGCACAAGGATGGTGATGTTGATTTGAATGTTTCACCCCAAGCACTTGATAAGTTGCTGGGTTATGAACTTGCTTTCAAGATAAAGGTGCAACCCAAGTTCAGGAATTCTATTGTTTTGAAGTGTTCAGCTGACTCAAGCTTAATAAATGTTGTGATGGATATGCTAGCTGATGCTGAGGTATTGTTCAATGCAAGTTATTTGACATTAACTATTGTGAGAACTATGTATTCTATTCATACTTATTTGTTTTGCATGGGTTGTGTTATCTTCAATGTATGTCTTATTCAGACATCTTCAAAAATGAATATCTCAGTTTCTAATTCCAATCGTTCTGCCCAACATGAATCTGTGAGTTTTGATCACTGCTCTCATTTTTTAATATGATCTTTCTTGCAACTCTTCCATTTTGACACTTCATGACTTTCAACTTAGCATTCAACTTATTCATTGCTATTTGTTTTATCCAGCAATCCGTGTCTGTGACAGTAGACCATGATCCACTGCTTGGACTCCCCTTGATGCCTATAAAGTGGCAGACATTTCAAGATTGTGATGATGAAGCAGGGACCTCTCAAATTTCACCTGCACAGCTTTCATCCAACAAATTAAAAAAAACATGGCAAAATTTAGTGCATTTGGTCGCTTGTGCTGAACAATTTTTTTTGCCCTACTATTTGTATATTGTAAATTGGCTCCTACCTTTAATTATGTTGTCGTGGTGTTCCTTTAAAACTTTGATCACAACTTTTGTTTAAATTTGAATCTTATTTTGTATCCAAGTATTCTGGGATTTTAGTTCTGTGGTTTATCCAATGTCACCTTAACTATTGCACTATATTTCAAAATCCTTATTTGTTCAATTGTTAAAATAAATATCGACAAAGCATGGTTATATTAATGGTTATAAAGGCATGTTTCAAGAAACTCGACAAATTCTCAAAGTTGATACAATACCTATGCAAATGTTATGAATCAAATATTTTGTGAGAGATAGAACAAGTAAGATTTGGAAATACAAATCACAGATTGCTAGACAGAAAGTTCAGAAAACATGTTCTTCATAATCATGATAACTTAAATTTCAATCAAAGTTTTAGAGGGTCATTAAAGCATGTGATTTTAAGGTGTACATCCTTAATTGTCTCAGCACAAAGTATTCACAGGAAACAAATTAAAATGTTAGAAATAATTACCATGAAATATTGATCACTAGGATAGCTAAACCAGCATTCATATCTGATTAATTTTCTAACAACAGAATATACACACCAAGACAAAAGTATCAGCTTTCGAGTCTTGAGAAACATGATCTTGGATCATCAATGATATGTAATTAACTGTTTATTTATTATTAATCATCGTTTAGCATCATTTATTATTTTAGATGGCATTTTTGGCTTGATTTAACTTTGACAAATGCAGAATCGGATATTTTATAAATTTACTCCATCTTTCATCATATCTCTCAATATTTTATAAATTTACTCCATCTTTCATCATAATCATGGCTATACATGCATGTCTAATCATTTTTATCAAAGTATGATCCATTTAACCAGCTGTCAACATTGATTATTTTAGTCAACAAGTCAAGTTATGTCTTGGTCCGAGTGGAAATAGCATTTCTTTTCTGCATGTCCATGGACTTTTGGAATTTTAATTTACCATATATTGTAACATTCCAACAAGAAATTGCTAAAAATTTTATAACTCAGTCAAGATTAACAACAAGCATCAAGAACATGGATAACCATCAGCATGCAAATCATAGTGATACAGCACAAGCCAGGATAAAGAAAAAAGGTATCAGGCAACACAAAGTTAATGATCATGCTCAGAATATTGATTGTAAGCAATTCAAAATATTATCTTCCAAATTACAGTTAATAATTGTAATTAGTTTATTGATTTAATAATACAATATCCACATTTTTTTTCACACAAAGACAACCAAGCTATAAGGTGCATTCAATATTATGGGAATCCATTCCACATTAAATAGATTCCACTAAACTTAGATTTAATTCACTTTTTTAGCTAATATTCGTGATTCATTAGAGGATGAGAGTTTTGAATCAACACCAGGTACCAATCAAAATCTACTTTATCAAATTAATTCTCAACATTATAATGCTATAATCTGATCTAAATGCAATTTTCATAGGCTCGACTTCAGTTTCTTCACCTGAAAATCAAAAACAATATGCCCTTAGCTAATGAGCCCGCAATTAATAGAGAAGGTAACAATTAATATTCATAAACACTATGTTATTAGCTTAGCCTCAAATACCTTGCACTGTACAGAACTGCTTTTGTTTATCGTGTTCCAATTTACATGTTTTCCTAAAACATTTTCAATAACCAACCTCATTTTGCCATATGTCATTAAACAATTTCAGGGTATTCTGATCTTGGTGACCAACTCATGCAGTGTAGCCACTGTAATGCAAATACGTGGTATGATGAAAGAGTCTCAAAACATAAAAGAACTACAAATCCAAGATTCAGTTTATGTTGTGGAAGTGGCAAAGTTGAACTTCCGTTGTTACAAAATCCACCTAAATATCTCTGCCAACTTTTGTATGATCATGGTACATCTGATAGTAAAAATTACCAACAGAACATAAGGACATATAACATGATGTTTGTCTTTACTTTTGCTGGTATTAAGTTTGACAAATCAATTAATCATTCAAGAGGACCTCCTACAATAAGAATTCAAGGTCAACCATGTCATAGAATAGGTAGCATGTTACCAATGCCTGGGAAAGAACCAAAATTTCACAATTGTATATCTTTGACACAGAAAATGAAGTGCAGGATAGGATTAATGCAATAAGGTAGTTAGTCTTTCATTGTTATTATTATAAATGCACAACATCGATCAACAATGTTACATTTAAACAGATTTCAATGGTTTATTCTGCATTGCTAATCTTGCAATCATCATATATATAATTGTTTGCTTTGCTCAGCAGTCCACATAATCAAATTCAAGAGCACATTGTTTCACAGCTTAGTGAGATGCTGGATGAATACAACGTGCATGCAAAAACTTTCAGGATGGCGAGAGATAAATTTCAAGATGCTCAAGTGGATAATATCAAGTTGAAATTGATTGCTAATCGTGAAAAAGATGGTCGTACATATAATGTACCTACTGTTCCAGAAGTTGCAGCACTAATAGTAGGCGATTTTGATGCAAATTCAAAAAGAGATATTATTATTGAAACTCAGCATGGACAACTACAAAGGATCCATGAATTACATTCTAGCTATCTAGCTCTACAATACCCTCTCTTATTTCCTTACAAGGAAGATGAATATAGACCTGATATCCTATATAGCAGTCCACCAGATGGTAAGAAAAGGAAAAGAAATCGTCTTACAATGAGGGAATGGTTTTCTTACAGGCTACAATGCAGATCAAATAAGTCAAAAACTTTGTTGAATTCTAGGAGACTATTCCAACAATTTGTTGTTGAGGGGTATACTATGGTTGAATCAGAAAGGCTTTCTTACATCAGAAACAACCAAAAAAAAACTTCGAGTTGACAAGTTTTGTAGCTTACAACAGTCATTGGATGATGGAAGCACGAAAGGCCTAAATAAAGGTAAAAGAGTCATTTTGCCTTCAACCTTTGTTGGCAGTCCCTGCTATATGGATCAACTTTATTTTGATGGTATGGCCATATGTAGCCATGTGGGCTTCCCAAATCTGTTTATTACTTTAACCTGCAATCCAAACTGGTCTGAAATCCATAGATTGCTGAATCCATTGAATCTGAAAGCAACAGACAGACTAGACATAATCTCCAGAGTCTTCAAACTAAAGTATGAACAAATGCTTATGGACCTAACAAAGAATCACATGTTAGGGAAAGTTATTGCATGTAAGTTGATTCTAAGTTTGGTGAATTTATATTATGTGTGACATTGTTATTTTACACTGTCAATATTAAGCACACAACCATATCTAATAACTTTAATTGTTGTCTATTAACAGACTTACTAATAAATTGCAGATATGTATACAATAGAATTTCAAAAACGAAGGCTGCCTCATGTCCATTTGTTGCTTTTTTTACATCCTGATAACAAATACCCATCCTCAGATGAAATTGATCAAATTATATCAGCAGAGATACCTTCACAGCAAGATGATCCAGAACTGCATTCATTAGTAAAAAACCATATGGTTCATGGTCCATGTGGAACTTTGAATCCTGGATCTCCATGCATGAAAGAAGGCAAGTGCATTCGTTTCTATCCTAAAATGTTCCAGCCGCATATTGTTTTAGATGCTGATGGTTTTCCGGTCTATCATAGAAGAAACAATGGTCACACAATTGAGAAAAATGGTGTTATAATTGATACCAGGTATATTGTACCTTACAATCCAAGATTGCTCAAAAAATACCAAGCACATATCAATATTGAATGGTGTAACCAAAGCACTTCTATCAAATATTTATTTAAGTACATCAACAAGGGATATGATAGAGTAACTGTTGTTTTGATTTATGAAGATAATGATCAAACTCACAATGGTGGCACTCATAATGATGAGATCAAAGAATATCTAGATTGCTGGTATTATTAAAACTTGATCTCTAATTTATCTGACCATCATTGTTTTAACAGCTACATCTATCTTCCTGATAGATACATATGTCCCTGTGAATCTACTTGGAGAATCTTTGGGTTTCCAATACATGGCAGAAAACCTGCTGTTGAAAGATTGCACTTCCATCTTCCAGGTCAACATAGTGTTTTCTACGAAGACCATGATGATATTGATGATGTATTGTCTAAGCCAAGTATCTCTGATTCAAAGTTTATTTCATGGATGAACACCAACCAAAATTCTGTTGAAGGAAGAAATCTTACTTATGCAGAATTTGTTTCTAAGTTTGTATACAATCAGAAGAAAAGATGTTGGCACCTTAGGAAGAAAGGCTACACCATTGGCAAATTACTATGGGTCCCACCAATTACAGGGGAATTATTTTATTTGAGAATGATGCTTACTGTTTGTAAAGGACCTACCTCATTTAAGGATTTAAGAACAATTGATAATGTTCAGTATCCTACATATAAAGAAGCATGCTTTGCTATGGGATTTTTGCAAGATGATAAAGAATTCATTGAGGCAATCAAAGAAGCAAAAGACTAGGGTTCAACACATTATATAAGAAAGCTATTTGTGTTGTTACTTTTAACTGCAACAATGAGCAAACCTGAACAAGTTTGGGACCAAACTTGGCATTGGATGGCTGATGACATTGTCTATAATTATAAAAAATATCAACAAGTCCAGGTTAGTGCTAATTTCCCATGACACAAATCAATATTGATACGACACATAATTTGACTTTTTTTCCTTTTTGTGTATTAGCATTACAGCTTGATGATAGAACTCTTCAAAATCTGGTCTTGCTTGAAATTGAAGAACTGCTGCAAGCAAATCAAAGATCGCTTAGAGACTATCCTTCAATGTCATATCCTGAGGATGCGAATTGTCCAGCCTATCTAGACAATAGCCTTTATTAGCTGAACTCAATTACAACAATCAAGAACTTAGATCAAAGTTTGAACATCTATTTTCTCAGATGGCAGGTACATTAACTACAAAGCAATTTACCCCTCTGAAAATTATTATGTCCATTTCCTTCTTAGCTTTTCTCATCTAGAAATTAGTATTTCAACTTGATTCATTTTTCTTTAAATCTAACACCACATATCGATAATTTCATACGAACAAGCATCAATTTACAACCAGATGGTTGAAGCTGTTAATAAAGATGAAGGTGGTATGTTTTTTCTCTATGGATATGGAGGTACAGGAAAAACATACATTTGGAAAACACTTGCAAATTCACTAAGAGCTGACAATAAAATTGTAATTATGGTAGCCTCTAGCGGCATAGCTTCTCTGTTATTGCCTGGAGGTAGAACTGCACATTCAAAAATTCAAAATTCCAGTTCCAGTTTTTGAAGACTCAACTTGCAATATCCATCAAGGAACTCAATTAGCTGAACTATTAAATCAGACGAGTCTGATCATTTAGGATGAAGCACCCATGGCTCACAAATTCTATTTTGAGGCACTTGATCACAGTCTTAGAGATATCATCAAACACAACTCAAAGGACAATAAAATCTTCGGAGGTAAAGTCATGGTCTTTGGTGGAGATTTTCGGCAGATCCTGCCAGTCATTCCAATAGGCAGCCGCTCTGATATTGTTAACGCAACAATTAATTCCTCTTATCTATGGGATCATTGTCAGATCTTGAGACTAACAAAAAACATGCGCTTACAAAACAACATGCAAGCAACAGATCAAGAATAAATTGCGGCTTTTGCACAATGGATTATAGATATTGGTGATGGTCTTATTGGAGATGAAAATGATGGCTATGCTACTATTGAAATTCCACACGAACTATTAATCACATAATATAATGATCCTATTCATAGTATAATTAGCTCTACATTCCTAGATCTATCTCATCATCACAATGATCGTGAATACTTCCAAACCAGAGCAATATTAGCTTCTATAAATGAAACAGTACAACAAGTTGATGATTATATGCTTACAATGATACCAGGTGATCATATACTAAATTATCTTATTTTGTTTTTCATCTTTTTGTCAACTTTCCTGGATTTTACATTTTTGGTTGATGAATTTGCCTTTTTATGTCTAAAATATTGATAGGTGAACAAATGGAATATCTAAGCTCTGGTTCAGTTGACAAATCCAAAACCATTGAAAGTTGTCATTTCCGCTCACTCACAACTGAATTTCTTAATTCATTGACAACATCTGGCTTACCCAATCATTGTCTCAAAGTCAAGATTGGAACACCTATAATGCTATTAAGGAACTTAGACCAAACTCAAGGGTTGTGTAACGGTACTAGGTTAATTATCACAAGACTAGCAAAACATGTTATTACAGCTGACATAATTTCTGGGACAAATATCGGAGATCATGTTTATATCCCACGAATGTCTATGTCACCTTCACAGTCACCATGGCCTTTTAAGCTATTGAGGAGACAATTTCCAATAATGCTTTCTTATGCAATGACAATTAACAAATCCCAAGGACAATTCCTATCTTCAATTGGACTTTACTTGCCAAAACCAGTTTTTTCACATGGCCAATTATATGTTGCATTATCAAGGGTCAAGTCAAAGAAAGGACTTCGAATTTTAATACATGATCAGAACAAAAAAAAATGACTTCAACCACCAATGTGGTTTTCAAAGAGGTCTTTACAAATATTAAAAGGTAAATCCAATTTATTTGCGATTGCAAATTTAATTCTAACCACAACTGTATTTGCTTCTTACTCATATGATCTCTCATATACAGTTAAAACATCATCAAATGAGCCAATCTATAATTCATCAACTTCAAAAAACCAGTCTTCCGTTATGGAGTGCATTTTCTTATTTGCTGCATTTTAAATTTCCATCCCTTTTCATGAACTCCAAATTAACCATTTCTTTCATGAATTGCACGAAAGAAAATAAAATGCTTATCTCAATTTAAATACTACCATTCAACAAATGAATTCAATATGTTATTCTGGCTGTTTTCCTAGGATAATACACTTATTTTTATTATTCTTTTAGTAGAATCATTTCTCTTTTGTTAGATAATCAATTGCCCTTGGAAAATATTATCTCTGCCAAATCATTACCGATTTCAGCATTAGATAGGTCATTCATCTGATAATGCAAATTGTATTTATAACAATAAAAAAATTTAACTTCCTCTTTATTATATTCAACAATAAAAATACCTCTTCACCTGCCTCCACCACCACAGCCCTTCATACTCATCATTCTGCCAATTCACGTCCAATCTTTGAACGTAACATTCAATGCTCCACAGTTCCCAAACCACTTAACTTGTCACCACTTACACCCCCCAAAAGCAATGACCCTTCCATCACCCACTACCTCACATCATCAAACCACCGTTCCTTTTTCTACCACCTCCACTTCAACTCATAGCAAATCATTCTCTCAAAGCAACTAGCACCATGACTTCCACTTCATCGACTGCCTCAAGCAAGGTAAGCCTAAACCCAATACCTCACTGCATGTCTATTCATTTTGTGATTTTTTCCTTGCCTTTGCTTAGATTTTTCATCGATATCCCGAACCAAAATTCAACATCTTGCCATCTGTATTTGTGACTTTTGCAATTGCAATTTAGGACAGACATATTGAACAATTCTACCTTTGAATCCATGATTGTCTCACTCAACTTTCTTTCGTGTGCCAAACCCCTAATTCAATTTTCCCTGCTTCTACTTCATTTATTTGTACCCATTGTCTTAGGTTTCTTGCATACTACGTTATCATCTACCTTACTCTTTAGATATTAGCAACGTTTAAATCCACATTTTTGCCCCTCACACTTTTTGCATTCATGTTGTGCTTTTATGGCAATGCATGTTCTATTTTGACATTTTGTTGATACTAATTCAAAAACCTGTTCCAGTGGTTCTGATATTCTATTGTTAAATAGTTAGTAAGAAATTTACATATTAATTTAGTTTTCTTCATTGCTAACGAGTGGTGAAAATTATCTTATAATTTAAAATGATGCTACTATATTGTCACTGTCAATGGACCCTAGGTAGCATGTCATCTAGAATAACATTTGAATCATGCATGTAGGAAAAAACAGCCTATCCGTATCCTGTATGATTATGCAACAGCCTAAACAAAACAGAAAGAAGATTAAGTTAAACCTTTTTAAGTGCCTATTAAATTTTGTAGCATTCTATTACCATTATTTCCAAGTATTGTATTAAGCTTCTGAGTTGTTTGGTTATATACATCATCTGTTATGTTGTTTTTATAATGTTGATTCTGCCCTTTCAAACTTTCTTGCTTTTGGTCTTTAATTCGGGTTATGAAGTGTATTTTCTTATTTGTTCGGTCATATGATCTCTGATATACATCATCTGTTATATTCTTTTTATAATGTTAATTCTGCCCTTTCAAACTTTCTTGCTTTTGGCCTTTAATTCGGATTATGAAGTGCATTTTCTTATTTGTTCAGTCATATGATCTCTGATTAAGAACTTTTGGTGCTGTTGTATTTGCTTTTGGTGCATTTTCTTATCTCTGCTTTATTTTCTTCACCCATGGGTTGATCTTTCACTTTTGTTACTCTGCATGAATTATACATGTTCTGTATTGCTTATTTTCATGTCTTGGATCCAATTTCTTAGGTGTTATATTATATCCATCTTCTCTTATGTTATTTTGATTATCCTAATTTACAACTCTTAAATACAATTACTACTACATTGCAGCAACACCCCAATTTAGACATGCAGACAATTAAATTGGTCAATATACATGTTCTTTAAATGCTAACTCCACTTTTTTTTCATTGCACTGCAGTTGAGATTCCCTGCTATCAGACAACCATTAATATTGCAATTTAAAGTCGTGTTCCATTGTGACAAGGTTAAATCAAATGCTTCATTTCCATACTTTTTCCTTTGCTGCTTTTGATATTTTTTTCCTTTTTAAAATACTTTTTCCCCTTGTAGGACGCCATGGAAATACCAGGTTTTTATCAGCGGCAATGGCTACCAAATTATCCAGAAATTGTTGAGTTTAAATATGATGGGGCAACCTACGAAATTCAAGTCAGGCAGCACAAGGGCAAACTTTACTTTGCTGATGGCCTAACAAGATTGAGGACAAAATTGCAGATTTATGAATCAGTGATCATAAATTTCCTAGCCCGTGACCACCACTCAAAATTTGACCTCCACTTCACTCCACCATTACACCAGCAGACATGCAAAAGACGCCGCGCATCAAGGAAACATATTTGGACCTATGAAATCACCCAATCAATGCTAGGGGCACCATATCCACTGGTAAAATATTCATATCCGTTTGTATCTTCTATACAAATATTAATTTCAATGCCTAACTCTTTTTTTTCCCTATAGCAACTTCCACCCTCTGTCACACAATGCCTAATCCATTGTGGTGATCACATGACAATTTTGAGAAGATTCGGACCTCCACTTCAATGGAATGTAGTTGTGCTTGACAAGGGAATTGGTGATAAGTATATCACTCAGCCTTGGTATAAATTCCTTCAAGAAGGTGATTTTAGCCATGGAGATGAACTCTCATTCTACTATAGGCGTGCTGAAAAAATCTGGGAAATTGTTATTAGACGTGCAATTGATTGGGATGACAGCGACATAGATTAGGAAAACTTATTCTGTTATTTTCCAACGTCTTTATATTTATCTTCAAACAATTTGACAATCGATCAACTCTACTATTTAGAACTCTTTAATATGAATGTTACTCCTTTTGTCTTTTTACAATATCTTTCTTTTTATTCTTCCATCGAAAATCATTTAGCGAAAGACCCATGTGTGTGCACAGGTTACCGACTAGTTACAATAAAAAGAAGAAGACAATTCTTTGCAGAGTCATCCTGCCCACCAAACAACCAATTCTTTCAAATCCTATAATTAAAAAAAAAACACATATTCCTTGTTAATTATTAGACAATTATGTATTCATAAACCTTGGGACTAATAATTTTCATTTCTCATCTCATGAAAAACCATTTTTGCTTCGCTTTGCCCTACCTTCCCTTAGTAGGGGTATTTTAGTGATAGGTTTTATAGAAACTGGACGATCCTATTTGATCAAATACTTAGCGACAAACTCATATGTTTCTTTTATTACAGTATTTCTCAACAAGTTCCTAAATAACAAGCCTAAGAGAGAAAATGAAAAAAGTAGAAAAATAGTTAAAATGATCTTAAGCAACAAAAGGAAGATGGAAGGATGGAGAAGACTTACCGTTGGTCGATATAAAAATCACACAGTTTATAAAAATGATCGATATGAAAATTCACAAGTAATTTAGGAGAAGAGAAGGCGAGGGTAGGAGTGGAGGAGGACATGGGGGAGTGCAATGACGAGGCGGATCAGCTTGGTGAGTACGTAGGAAGATTGCTGGAGGTTCTTTATGTAGATTTGGGCGTGGACTTCTTTCATGTGATTCAGGGTGATACATCTCTCCAGGATTCTCACTACTACCCACTCCAAAACCCTTTGCACAACCATGCCTCAACTTCTTCTTCTTAGACTGATAAAAAAATATATATTAAATGTTTTATGCCAAAGTCAAGACTAAAATAATTATAATTATCAAAGTTAGATTTTAAATTAATGGATTTTAAAACCTAATCAAAACACCTCACGCACACAAACACCACTGTCAACAATCAACAGCGACACCTCACGCAATAGGGATTGCCTTAGGGTTTGCGCTTCCAATTTGGGATTTTCAGGGAGAATGTACAGATGAAGCATTTTCAATATTACCATTGAAGAGTCGCGGTAAAAATATTACTGGGTTAAAAATCGTGCAACCTTTGACGGACTCCTCAGCAATTAACACATGTCAGTCAACGTAAGTTGCTAACGGTCAACGTCCAAATCTTAAAAATCAAAATTATGTGATTGGATGTAAAAGAGGATTAAATGTGTGAATAATTTTAAAGAATGACCAAATTCAAAATTAAAGATAACTAGGAGGACCAAATTTATAATTTTTACCAAAAATTTATAATAACTCATGTATAACCAATTGCATTTCCTTACTATGATAACAAGTTCTTATGTACTTTACAACCTTTGTAAAATGGAATAGATATTAAAAGACAAATAATTGTGAAGTCCTTTTTTTTCATTTTTTTTGGTTGAAGATTCTTCGTTCGCTTTACTCAAGAACATGACCAAAAAAAAAACATAGCGAAAAGGAAAGCTAGTCCCTGGCTAACCAATGTGTCACATGCACTGTCTACATACGAGTCTAATATACTAAAATGAGGAGTGGAAAAATGGGCAGAAAATGGGTTATACAAAACTTGGCTTGTTGTTCGACTAGCATTGCTTTTAGAGTAATAGAATAGATAGACTACTTGCTTTGATTATAAATTGATTTGAGAATTAAAGGTAATTTATTAACTTTTATAAATTGATGGGGGGGGGGGCAAATTTACCGGTATCTTTTAATTATATTCTTACTTATCTCTTAATCTTTAACTAATTTACATATCTATTATTGAGTGAAAAGAAAAGGAAATAAAATAGGAAATTATATAACAATTTTAATAGAAAAAAATATTGCATTTCTATCTAATAAGATGGAACTAAACATCCGATAAATTTTCACTAATGGACTATAAATAATTATATAAATACATTTAATATTATATTTTAACTAAAAATTTTTAAGATTTAAATATATGTATTTTATCTTTATTTATATAATGTTGAATCTTTTATTTTTTATTTGATGTGAAATTTTAGTTCATTTATATTCCAAAGGACAAATTAGGATTATTATTTCATGGTGTATATATTTAACGGTGAAGTTTAATATAATTAGGTCCATTAAATTTTATCAAGTCTGATCGACGATTATGCATCAAAATTCTGTAATAAATATTAACGTGACTAATTTAATTATTCATTAAATATATATAGATTATTGTGCCATCTGCTATCTAGTAAAAAATTTCATATAAAAATTGATAGTATGAAAAACATGAAAGAATGAGACCAATAGATACTTGATTTAAAGCATAATTATTAAATGATAAGCTTTTAAGGAATCAATATGCATTTATTCGAACCATGTTTAAGAATTAAGACGGTTAAACTTGCATTTCTCAATATCTTTTGTGTCAATAAACATGGATAAATATATATTTTTTGTCATTAATTTGTATTGCTAGTACTTCCAAATTATCAGTGTACCTACTCTTTTGTCAGAGTGAACGCATGCACACTTTCATTTTCATAAAGTCAAATGTATTTTTCTTAAATTTTATATTTCATACTTATAATTTTATGTGTTTGAATTTCTAATTTATTTTGATGTGAGGATAAATAAATATGCCTACTTATTTTAATAAAATCATAAATATTTATGTTAAAATTTTATATTTTATATCTATTATTTTTATGTCAACATATTAATTACCTTATTTTATGTTAGATTTTGTTTTAAATTATTTGCACCGATCGACTCCCATTCCTAGATCTCCCCAATTATAGTTATTTATTAACAAAGAACTTTAATATATAAATAAACAAACTACAATTAAATAAAAAATGAATGTTTTCTATGAATAGGAAAAGTGTCACATCAAAACGTCGTAAAAGTTATCGATAGATATGCCTGTTTCACAACTATGATTTCTACCCAAGTAAAAAAAATTCATGAAAAAAATTCGTAATCTGATGAAAGATAGTTCGTCTTCATTGAAGTTGGATTACTAGTTCAAAGTTCTTGATTCTCATTAATTACGGCTGGGTTAAAACAAGGAGAAGAGAGAAACTTTACCTTGCTGTCATTGTTATGGGAGAATTTAAGAGGAAACAAAGTGCCAACCCAGCACAACTATGGTTAAACGGACGATACAGGACGTCATGGAAGCTAGGTTTATCTGAAATGGTGCTTATGTAATTTAATATTTTTTTACTTTAATTTTTTTTTCAGATCCTTACAAAATAATTTTTTTCTTAAAGTACTTTAATTAATATTTTTTTACTTTTTAAGATACTTTTTATTATTCAAAATATTATCTAAAAAAGGATGGAAAATAAAATAAATATATTTTATAAGGACTAAAATAAAAAAATAAAATTACAGAAACAAAAAATATATTTAAACTTAATTTATTTTATAAATTTCTACAAATATATCAAGAATCAAGAGCTATCTAAGCTCTAGTTTGTGAAGAAGTCTGGCCAACTCAGAAAATATTACAACATAAAATTGCAAACAAAAGAAATAAAAATCAGTATAATGCAATAATGTATACCAATTTGTTCTGTTTTTTATTTCCTTACAAACAAGTCTTCATTTGTCTTAAGTAGAATGAAAGGTCTACTCAAACTTAAACTACACAATATGAGCAAAGTCTACTTCAGTATCATTACAATGCGATGATATCAACATCTTAAATGTTTGGTCGAGAAGTAGACTTACACAATGTCATTTCTCCATATTTGCCAGAAGTTCACTGAAAGAATCCAAATTGTCCAGATGACAACTAGGACACACACATCTCCTTTGGAGCTCCTCACCAAGTGAGCTGTATGCCGCTTCCAATTTAGATGACTGCTTGTTTCCAGTTAAGTACATAACTCAGATGCTCCAATTATGCTAATCAATTAAAATCCTTTAACTACACTATTGATACTAAGATCACACAACCAGAGTAACTAGTACTAAAATTTGGGAGAGGAGGGATAGAACAGTGTCTTTGGTAATAAAATTTTTAAAAAATATATTGTTTTATTATGTTTTATGAATATAGTATATCACCTCTATATTGATGGGTCGGGATTCTACTTTTCTTGGTTGTGTAACCTATGAAGCAGAGACTATCAAAACTATTAAAACAATTGCACTAGTTAAATATTTGTAAGGATATAAGGTCAAATCCTGCAATTCTTTTGTTTCCATGACTATCATGCTCATTAAAGACACCTTTTTTTCACAATCAATCAATTGCTGCTGAACCTGCAGGTTCTCCTTAACTTGAGAAAGAGTGAAAGCTAAGAAAATAAAGATCACGAAGGAGCCTTGACATTATAGGATTTGATTCTCATCTTACATTCTCATAATTTTTTTGTTCTGCTTGGTATTCCTCATCCTCTTTAGCAATTTGAGATACTACCTCTAAAAGTGTACTTTCAAGAGCCATTATAGCAACTTCAGCATCATTCTCTTTCATTGTTACTTGTGATGCATCTAAAACAATATCAAAGTGCATCCTCAGTTTCCAGGCAAAAGTCTTCACGTAGAAAAGCTTAATTGTATAGGAATACAATACGTTAAAATTCAAAGATAAAAAGAAAAGCTAGATGAGAATGAGGGATGTCTAACTACTACAGAAGATCTAGGAGGTATCCACGGGGTGAACAGGATCATCTATAATATGCAATTTTTAATATCAAGACACTATGAATTTAGGTAAATAACACAAATCAAATCTAATTATTGATGACAAATGTACAGCACCTAAATAGAGGACATTAACGCTAAACAACAAATAATTTTCAATGGGTTCTCTCACTGCTGTTAAATTTAATCAATCCTGCTTTTCATTCTCTAATAACAATATTACCTATAAAACTTAAGCGAATTAAAATTTTCTATTAGGAGTGGAATAAAATCTTATTTAATGTTTACTATATCCATATCTTTTGTATTGAGATAGTAATACAAACATGTACCAAAAGATGAGCAGAAAGTGATTAAAAAATGAGACTACTGGCTGAGGTCACTAAAATGAGTAGCAGGAAATACAATCTGCTTCTTCTTGTTTTGTGAGAAGGAAGCAAAACAAAGTAACTAAAAACTAATCTCCTCTCTACAAGGCTACAACACAAGAATCCTCAAGTTCTGCACTTCTCATGTCCTCGTTTTTTCTTTTTCTTTCTTATATTTTTGTACATATAAAGAAAAGACTATAACAGTCAAAAGAATAACAGAACCTGTGGAAGCTGTTGAATCAATGTCGCAAGTAATAATGCTCTCTTGAAATTTCCTGCATTTACTGAGGGATCAGTAACTATTTTTGTAGCAATTATAGTACATTTCACTAATGCACAACAATATTTCGATTATCTAACACGATGAACCTTATCTTGCCATTCATATGAAGCATGTTGTGGAAGAATTGCTCACTGCAAACACACATGGAAATCTATTGAAGCAAACAATCAATTTAACTTGAAAAATGGTGGAAACGAGCACAGGAGAGTGGCGAAAGATGTGTTACCGCAAATCTGCTTCTTCACTCTTTGGTCATGAAAGGACAACACAACATACAATTACAAACAGGTCCGACGATGACAAGTTATAAACAAGAGCAAAACATTTGAAATCCGACGGCGAGAGTGAGTGAGAATCACCTTGAGAGTTTCCAAATCAGATCCGACGGCAGAGATGTGGTTTTGAATTAGAGATACTCTCGCCTGCATCAATGTGTGTTCAATTGAATTGAATTCTATTAAAGAAAGTGAGTGAGATTACTGAGATGAGAAAGAGTGTAACCTCTAGCGTTTGAGCGGAAGATTCAGTCAACATCAATTGAACTTCGAAGCCTTTAAGATCCTGTTCGACAAGTTCTTTGCAGCGCTTCGCATTTTCAAGCTCCGCATTGGCCTCGCTCAGCTCAGATTTAAGCTTCTCGATTTGCTTTCTCAGATTCACCACTCTTCGTTCTTCCAATTTCAATTTTCAAATTTTCAAACAAAATGAATATCATGAAGCATTGCTCTTCCTTCTAATGGAAAATTGGAAGCAATGAAATGAGTGAATACCTCCTTGAGATTTCTCAGCAGCGAAATTACGGATAAGGCTCAACAGCTGTTTCTGCGAATCGCTTCCTCTTCCCATTCCCGTTCCCGCCATATTCTACCGCACCTTCCACAAACAAACCAACCTTATTTATAATCGGTTAAATCATCTATTTAGTCTTGTATTTTATTATTTTTTGTTTAGTTTAGTTTTTTATTTTTTAAAAAAATTTATTTTAATCATTTATATTTTAAAAGATGACCAAAATTATTCTTCCGTGTGTTTTAAACTAATACCACTAATGATTTTAAAAATTTGATAGCTAAAACGGCCATAAAATGTTTTTTTTTTCTTCTTCTCCCTTTTTCTTCACTAGGCAACACACCACGCACGATGAAGTTCGAGAAAGGAGTGAATCTCTTACAGCAAAATGAAGTTGAGGACGATGTGCTGGAGCACCATGACGGAGAAGGGGTTGTCGACGAGAGGATGAAGTTGAGGACGATGCACTGGAGCACTGCGACAGAGAAGGGATTGTCGACAAGGAAGAACTTGAAGACGATGTGTTGAAGCACTATGTTGGAGAAGGGTTTGTCTATGGCGAGGATGAAGTTGAAGACGATGCGCTCAGGTTCAATGCATAAAAGCTTTTGGAACCTCTGTTGGCAATGTGTTGTCTAGTGAAAAATCGAAAGGATGAAGGAGACAGAAGAAAAAAAAGGAGGAAGATGAAGGAAAAATGTTGTATTTTGCAATGATTTTTAGCTATCAATTTTTTTAAATCATTAAGGTGTTAGTTCAAAATACACAAAAGAATCATTTTGATCTTTTTTTTAAAATATAAAAAATCAAAATTTGGATCAAATTAAATAAAAAATAAAATAAAAACCTAAATATGTGATTTCGCCTTTATAATTCGTTCTCAGCACCCAAATTCAATTTGTATGTCCTTTTTTTACTGTACTGATATTTTATTTAATTTTTATTATTTAAATAATCTATTCTTTATTTTGTCACTAAAACAGTTTTAACTTTTAAGTGTTTTATTTTTACAAGCTTTTTTTTACTGAATATTTTTTACAAGCTAGTTTGTTTGGAATTAGATAGTCTATCTCGTCACTTAAATGCCGTCGCATTTTTTTTATGAGTGTTACGTATCGTGAACCTTTTTCATTTCATTCATTGTAGTCTTTATATACAAAATTCAAAAATTAAAGTAAATTTTTGTAATTGTAAGATTAAAATTATTGATATCCATAATTTCAGATACCAATTTGACATATTATTCTTTGCTTAGGATTTTTATTGGTTAGTATGTTAGTTTTAGAAAATAGATTAAAAAAATAACTTGCATTAGAGGATCTTAAATTTTAATAATAGAATATGCATTTTCACTTAAGAAAAAAAATTATTTTGCATCAAAGAGAGAAATTCATAAGAAGAATCTAGATCCACACATGTACGAATCTTTCTTTTTTTTTTTTACATTTCAAGAGTAATTTTTTATAAAAAAAAATCAAAATAAGTAACTTTTGAAAATTACATAAATGGCTAAGTCGTGTTCTCAAATGTCCAATTATGGCAATGAAATTTGTAATGATTCTAGAAAAAGGTAGCATAATATTCTCCTGATCATTATAAAAAATAAAATAAGGCCTCTTATATTTTTGCCTAAGTCGTGTTCTCAAATGTCCAATTATGGCAATGAAAGTTGTAATGATTCTAGAAAAAGGTAGCATAATATTCTCCTGATCATTATAAATAATCGACATATGTAAAATTGAGGATTTAATCAAAATTATAAAAAAAATTAAGAACTAAAATCGTCAAACAAAAATAGGTAGACAAAAATCGTAAATCAAGAATTAAAGAGAGACCTAAATTGTAATAAGCTTGTATTTTATTACTTTAAAATCAAATTCATTTGACGGGATGTAATTATACCCTATACTTAGTGGTCCCGTGTGTCCTGATACCAGCCACTACTTTCCAACTTTCTCTGCTATTATTAATTTATTATCCCATAAATGAAAATTATTTGCTGATACTTAATCATGTACCTCTCCCAAACGTGGCCACGCTTGACCAAACACTATTCTATTATTATTCTTACCCGGATAGCACATCGTATTGTGTCATGAGTGACATCAATAATGTCCATGTGGTATGACCTATGGGTCTTTATCCATATTTGGATTAAACCTTAATTCTCACTTTTCATATCTTTGTTTTTTCCATTACCATATCATTATTGTGGAATGGTCACAGTTGAATGCCGACTCTTTCTCTCTCGGCTTTTGTTATTTTTTATGAATTATTTGGCGAGTGATAATCCAAAGTGGTTTCCATTCTTTACTACTGTGAATATAAAATGTGAACATGAATAAGAGATGCTTTTCCGCTTCTTTTTTGGTTAGGAACACTGCAATAAATAAATGCCCTAAAGTTTTGATTTTGAACTCGACAAAAGTGAATGAAGTAATCAACTAAGTCAGCATGATTTGCTAGGTGCTTGGTTTCTCTATAGGCTAAACCACCACCAATACTTAATTTAAGAGAATTGTTGAAAAGTCAACTGCGGGAGAAGAAAACATGTAAATCTTGATCTCCCTGTCCTTTTCCATCCTTGAAAATTATGGCTTGTGAGCACGGGCAAGGGAGAAACTAAAAGGGTTTTTTTTTTACTCTGATGATTGAGGGAGTTTCTTTATATATATATATAGGTTTGAATGAAACAATGAGACTTAACTAACTTTGATTTGAAGACAACATATGAATATTAAAGGAAATTATGGGAAAGGATAGAAAGTGATTGTGTTTCTAGAACTGGTACTTTAAAAATGAAAGTGTGTGAGAGAGAGAGGGGGCCAAGACACAAAGCAGTTGGCAAATTAGCAGAAAGTTCAAAACCCCACAGAGCTGTTTTCAAATAAATTCTGTTCTTTTTATCCCATTCAAGTCAACTTAACACAAAAAGGTTTAGTCTTTGGAATTGGGGTTCTGGGATTTTTCTATATATGAATTGAAGTGGAGATGATATTGGTGTAGTTGGTGAGATGAAGGGTGTTCTTTCCATCAGTTTCTTGTTTTGTTGTGTGCTGCTGCTTTTGGATTCTTCAATTTCACTTCCTCTATGTGTTGATTCAAGTGAGTTTCTCTCTCTCTCTCTCTCTCTCTCTCTCTCTCTCTCTCTCTTTGTTTTAGCCTTTGTTGTGTGTGCTTTATCATTTATGCATAGTTTTTGTCTATGGTGTAGGGGCACCCTTTACCTTGAATAAGACACTTGGATTTTGTCCTTACAATGGAAGCACGTGTTGCAACACCACAGAAGATGCGCAGATAGAGAAGCAATTCCGAGCGAGCAACGTATCAGATCCTGGCTGTGCCTCGGTTTTGAAATCAATACTTTGTGCGGTAAGGTTTCTTCTTCTCCCAAAAGCATGAATTTAGATAAGGACCACGAAATATGTCTTTTTTCTCTGCCCCTTTTATTGGGGTAAACTTTACTAACAGGTTCTTCACGTTTAATACGTTTTATTAAGTAGCAATCAAGAATTAATGAATACGTTGTCGTGTCTTAATGGGTGTAATTTGGGTTCAAATAAATGATTTTGGCAAAATTTTGGTTAGGATGGAAACAAAAATAAACCCACCACCATTCATCCCAAAACACCCCTATTTTATGTCATGAATATCTGGTTTATATATTGATATTTGAGGATCAAGACTCCAGAGCGCCCTTATCAATTTCTCATGGATGGGTAGTGGCACTTTACAGGCTTCAAAATATAAACTTCTTTGTCATAAAATTTTCTTGTTTGGAAAAGGAATAGTCATGGCTATAGTTTTATTGATGCTATAATTTTCTTATCAATATGTTGACATAGAGACCACTGTGACACGTCCTCTATGCTGATAATTTCTAAAAGCAAGAATGAATCAAAGATAAAAGTATCCATGATAACTTCTGCCTTGGATTAATTTCTCTGATACCTTTGTTTGTAGAGGTGCGACCCATTTTCAGGGGAGCTATTTACAGTTCAATCCTCACCTAGATCAGTTCCTGTGCTTTGCAATTCCACCATACCAGCAAATTCTTCTCAATCAAAGACAGAGGTGCACGTTTTTTGCTCTCAAGTATGGGACACATGCAATGATGTATCCATAGTGAATTCTCCATTTGCCCCTTCATTACAAGGTCAAGCAGGAGCACCAGCTCACACCAATGCTACCAAACTCACTGATTTATGGCAGTCCAAAACAGACTTTTGCACTGCATTTGGTGGAGCATCTGATAATTCATCAGTGTGCTTTGAAGGTGAACCTGTTTCACTGAATAAAACTGAGACCTCTATTAGCCCCCCTCACGGCTTGTGCCTTGAGAGAATTGGTAATGGATCTTACCTCAACATGGTGGCTCACCCTGATGGCTCTAACCGCGCATTCTTCTCTAACCAAATGGGCAAGGTTTTTCTGGCAACACTTCCAGATGTGGGATCAGGAGGAACAATGAAGCTTGATGAATCGAGTCCTTTTGTTGATCTAACAGATCAAGTTTATTTTGATACTCAATTTGGAATGATGGGCATGGCATTTCATCCAGATTTTGCTAAAAATGGACGATTCTTTGCTTCATTTACATGTGATAAGTCTAAGTGGTCAGGATGTACTGGAAGATGTTCTTGTAATTCAGATGTTAACTGTGATCCATCAAAGTTAGGTACTGATCACGGTGCCCAACCATGCCAATATCAAACTGTTATTGCAGAGTATTCTGCTAATAGCACTGGATCTCAGCCTTCCTTGGTACGCACCTCTTCGCACATAGAAAAGTAGTTTCCATAATGAGTTCAATTCAATGAATTTACACGAGTTGTTAATGTTTTTGCAGGTGGAAAGTGCTAAACCAACTGAAGTGAGAAGAATATTTACCATGGGGCTCCCATTTACATCTCAACATGGTGGTCAAATACTCTTCGGACCTAATGATGGGTATTTATACTTAATGATGGGATATGGAGGAGGTGCAGGTGATCCTTACAATTTTGCACAAAACAAGAAATCCTTGCTTGGAAAGATTATGAGGCTTGATGTAGACAACATCCCAAGTGAGTAATTCACATATATATATAGGGGATGTATTTAGTGACAAAAAGATTTAATTTTAGCAATACAACCATGCATGAATGGTTAAGATAAACTCTTCACATGCGCTCACACTCTCTTGTAATGTGTGTATTTTTATCTTACTCTTGGCATTGACATCTAGACATCTATCTTTAATCTTCAGGTGCAGCAGATATTAGTAAACTCGGCCTTTGGGGTAACTACTCCATTCCAAAGGACAATCCTTTTAGTGAAGATAAAGATCTGCAGCCTGAAATATGGGCCTTGGGACTAAGGAATCCTTGGCGCTGCAGTTTTGATGCAGAAAGACCTTCCTACTTTTTGTGTGCAGATGTTGGACAGGTTTGTGAATTTAGTGGTGTGTTCAATTTATACAACAACTTTACACAATCAAACATTTGTGCATTACAACTTTGCAAGAGACCAAAATGTGCATTTCGAAGTGAGACATAATTGCCAGTTTTCTTAATAGAGAAACATGAGAATTTCTTTTTCTTTAAATTCTGATTCCTTGATCATCTTGATTCTTGAAAACTGTAAAAATACAAGTAGCAAGCACCAACTTGACTTATAATATCCTTTAATCATATCTAGCATAGTGCTATAAAACAGGTTCATCATCAATAGACCTTTCTTTACTTGTAATTGCAGAACTGTTAACATTCCAACATAGAGCTATTGATCCATTTATATAGTATAATAACATTACAGTTAAATCCCTAGATAGGTTGGAGTTTGTTGTGCCTCAAGGGTAAGAACTTTTAAAAACACACGAATACAAAAAAGTGTAACTAAAAACTTTAACTTCTACTCTATTCTTAACAATCTATGCTTCCTTTAAAGTGTTACCTAATTTTTTGAGAGTTTAGTGGAACATTCTCAGTAACTTAATTGATTTTCAGGATGTTTATGAGGAGGTGGATCTCATCACCAAGGGTGGAAACTATGGCTGGCGTGTTTATGAGGGCCCCTATCCATTCCAACCAACACAATCACCTGGAGGAAATACTTCGGTAAATTCAATAAATCCAATTTTCCCATTAATGGGATACAACCATTCTGAATTAAACAAGAATGAAGGATCAGCATCCATCACTGGAGGATATGTCTATCGATCTACCACTGATCCTTGCATGTATGGAAGGTAAAGAAGCTTCTTCCACAATACAGTTTGTCAAATATAACAACAAATTCTAATTTTATTGGGGGTTTTAAAAAAGGTGAGTGACTGTGACTTCAGTTGCAACATCAAGGTTGTGAGATTTTCTACAACTGCATTGTGACCGTATTAGCTGCATTTATCTACAATATCTTGCAATGCCATGGATTGCATTAAAACCGCGACTGCAGCTGCAATTTAAAACTTTGATTTGGATCTGCAAAATATTTCTTTTGCACTGAACATCCCCACCATGATGTGAATACACCTTGAGCCAATTCACATAAACTTCTGGACAAACATTTGCATCATGTACCTCATTATAAAAGTTAGATGAGAAGATTTTCTAAAATAGTTAAAGTGCATGAGTCAATCTTAACTTTCCCGAAATAATTAATTCATTTTTCTTTTTAATTCTTTAATTTGTCTTTTCTATAAGTGTCCCTTTTGACAAGTTTCTTGAAACTAGTTCCTAGACTCTATTGGAACAAACAATGCCAAGTGGACAAGTACTAGGAGGAAGGGTGTTCCCCTGTGCACCTCAATTTTTTGTACTGATAAAATTTTATATGTTAAATTTGGTTTCTTGCCTATCTATGCAGCATTAACATTGCTTATTGTTAAATCACTGAACTTCAGATACTTGTATGGAGATCTATACGCTGGAGCAATATGGGCAGCCACAGAAGATCCGCAAAATAGTGGCAATTTCAGCACCAGCAGAATTCCCTTCAGCTGTGCACGTGATTCTCCCATACAGTGCGACTCTGCACCTGGAAACCTTCCTGCTTTAGGCTACATCTTCTCATTTGGCGAAGACAACAACAAAGACATTTACATCCTTGCGAGCACCGGTGTATACCGAGCTGTTCGTCCAAGTCGCTGCAGTTATGCTTGCTCTCAGGAAAAGGCAACTACTACTACAACTTCAGCTCCCTCTCCTACTTCTCATGCTACACGTTGGAGGGTCCTTTCTGGATATCTGGTTTTGCAGTGCTCATTTTTCTTGCTGCTTTTGTTGGGTTTTATGTAGTGTGTTATGATCTTTGTACATTATGTAGTAGAGATCGTAAGAGGAGAATGTTTGCCCTTTCTTCTGGGTTTTCTACATTTTGGTTTCGTTCCTTTTGCTTAATTAATAAAAGATAAGTAAGTTGAGTTACTGAATCAATGTGCTTTTGAAGTTTTGATTTTAAACACAATCTAGTGCATGCAACCGTTAAGCTAGCGTATGTTTGTTCAAATTTTTTTGTAAACAATAAGCAAGGCTAATGTATAAAGATTAGCATTGGTGCAGTGATTAAAAGCACCAACATATATATGCTCTCGTACGTAAAAAAAAATCCACAAGGTTGAAGTGAAACCCTTCTCTCTTTTCGAAATGCAAAGGGGTGCGGGTGCAGTAGGAAGCAATAGTGACAGTACAGAAAGTTTTAGCCATTCAATATAATGTTAAAAATAGGTTTTACCGAATAATTTTAAAAAATGGCCCATGCAGGTCTCGAACCTGCGACCTTCGCGTTATTAGCACGACGCTCTAACCAGCTGAGCTAATAGGCCAATCATGTTCAAAGAAAATTAATATCGTTATATATAACATTAAGCTTTCTAATGTATATTTAATACACATATAAGTTTACATAATAACTCTTATAACAATTAATTTTGATCTAATAATCTATACTTTTTTACATATATAAATTTTAAAATAAAAATTATAGGTTTAATAAAAATTCATATATATAAAAAATATGCTATTATATTAAAATTAATTGTTATAAAATTTATTATGTAAACTTATATGTGTATTAAATATACACTAAAAAATTTAGTGTTATATATAACGACATTAATTTTTTTAAATATAATTGATTTATTAACTCAGTTGATTAAAACGTTGTGCTGATTATGTAAAAATTACAAGTTCGAGACTTGCATGGGTGTATGTTTTTAGGTTTTCTCTTTTCACTAAATGTATGAAGAAATATGTTAGCTGCAAAAAAGAAAAACATTATTGTTAAATGGGGCAATATGATGAGCTCAATCCATCAAACCAATTATTGACGGCAATTGCTTTGGACACCCAATATTTTTGTTGGGACACCCAACAATCAAGGTGAAAGGGTTAAAATGTCTTTCACCTTTTCTCTATAAAAATAAAGTGGCTCATCCATACGAATCACTTCTTCCGCTGTGACACCTTATTTTTTAATTTTTTTTGTAATGTAACTTTTTTATATTAGCAATAGTTTTAGTAATTAGATTGGTAAAAAAAATTATAATATATATAAACGAATTTGGAAATAATAATAATAGAGTAATATTAAATTTTTTTAACTTTTAAAAAATATTAAAACCAAAATTTAAAATAATATTGAAACAAATATTTTAAAGTGATAATATATTTTTTAGTTTTAAAAAAATATCGAAACCAAAATTTAAAATAATATTGAAACAAATATTTGAAAGTGATAATAAATTTGTTAGTTTTAAAAAATGATTGAAACAAAAATTTAAAATATTTTAAAATTGTTAGTTAGTTTTAAAAAAATTGTTGAAACCATAATTTAAAATATATTAAAATTGTTAGTTCTAAAAAAATATATGAAATCAATTTTTAAAAGATATTAAATTTGTTAGTTTTAAACAATGATTGAAACCAAAATTTAAAATATTTTAAAATTGTTAGTTTTAAAAAATATTATGCAGATAATGGTTAGAACTAGAGGTCTCGGACGGGTTTAGGCCGAGTAATAAGAAAAGTTCTAGGGATGAGAGAGACTAATGATGATGATAATGATGCCCACAGCGGTGAAAGCCAACCATATATGCCCATAGGCAACAACAAGAGGCACATGTTGAGGATCCTTTTACGACTGCGGAGGAATTAAACGAAGAGAAACAACAACAACCTGTTGAAGAAGGTGTTACTAATGTTGAGGGTTTTTTAGATGGACCCCATGACACATTAGTTTTAAGAGATTTTGAAAATCTGCTTTACGAGTCTGGAATGGAGAGGTATGTAAATATTAAAAAAAAAACATAAAGCATGTAGCTTACAACTTATTATTTTTTTGTTACATGATCGATATTATTGTTTCCAGCAACGTCCTGAGCTTAAGCTATCTTCCCATGAAAGGAAGGCTAAGTTCAGCAGGCCTGCTCCAGAGATTGAAGGCCTTGTGGCTGCCAGCGGACTAAGTCCTTTGATCGCATGTTCCCTAGATACAGGCGATTGAGGACTTAAGTTTGCTTTCGTGGAACACTTGCATAAGGAAACTAGTAGTTTCCATTTGCTAGTAAGAGAGGTGACTATCACCTTAGATGATGTGGCGTCGTTGCTGCATTTGCCGATAATAGGGGCGTTCCATAACTTCGAGCAACTTTATGTCGACGATGTTGTCAATATGTTGGTGAAATTACTAGAGGTCAGCGCTGTAAAGGCAAGAGCTGAGATGATTCAATGTCATGACTCTTATGTTTGACTAACCTGGCTGCGAGACGTGTATCAGACGAAAATCGATGCATGTCACTGGATCGTAGTAGCACGAGCGTATTTGTTGCATCTGCTTGGATGCACACTCTTTGCTAACAAGAGTGTCACACACGTGCATGTGATATTCTTAGATGCACTACATGACTTGACGCAGAGTGGGACTTATGCTTGGGGCGTTATTACACTTGTGCATATGTATGATAATTTAAATAAGGCGTCAAAGAGCATGATGAGGCAGCTTGCAGGATATATCACTCTGTTACAAGTTAATTGACATATTAATAAAACATTTTTTCATTGGTGTTGGTTATTCTATGTTGTCACTTATTTTAATGAATATGTTTGCAAAATATCTATAGTGTTGGATCTACAAGTATTTTCCGTCTATTGGTTCTGCCATAGCTGCCAAGGATTATGACGAGCGGAGACCGCGTGCATGTCGATGGACCTTTGGCAAGGCATTACCCGTGTTGATGTATCGTAGGCATCTGGACAGATTGACCCCTGATGTTGTGTGCTGGATTCCATATGATGACCACCGTTCATTTAGAGAATTTAAGGTCATCTCCTTGTTCTCTGACCATCTCAAATGGGCCCCTTGACGGTCATTCATCGATCGGAGAGGATTGTACGACAATTTGGGTACATCCAGACCATTCTGCCATATCCTGCTTTGCCTTCAACTTCTATTGAAGAAATGGATGTTATATGGATGCAGTTTGGTGACTATATTGCACCTGTAGGACAAATTTTTATAGTGCCTGGTCAATGTTCGTTAGATTATATGCAATGATTCTACATGATTTCGCATCCATTTATGACTCCAGCATAGCCAGGGGATCCTCCTAGAGTTCCGCTGGTTCAGCAATATGGCACATTTGTTGAACCAGATGTGTCTCAGCAATCGATGGCGGCAACGGCACCTGATGAACCAGACGTTGATGTGCATCGTCCTCGACATGCAGTAGTAATATATATTTTTTGCATATTTTTTGTTTGTTGTTTTTTTTATTACTAATAATTTTTATGTTTGTTTTTTTTTCCACTTACTAGGATGGTTATGTAGCAATTGATGCTAAATTGGAAAGGCTACTGAACCTGAGGATCTTGACTGAAGGAACAGAAGCCTATACTGTTGCCGAAGAATGTCTGACAATCGCCAGAAGCTACATTGGTCAACCAATTGGAGGTCACAGATCGAGGTGTAGGCGGTGTATGGATGATCATTGAAGTTTTTTTTGCCTTATATATGCTATTTTTAATTTTGTGGAGAATTTTTTTATTTGGTACATTTATTTATTGACATTGACATTTGGTTAATTTATAAATTTGGCATGTTACTTACGGACACGTGGTTAATTATTTTATACAAATTTTTGTTATTTGTTTATCCATAATTAGTCATTAATCTTGATTTGAGGGATAAATTAATTTGTCCTTAACAAATTATGAATGTATGTTTTTTGCAACATTTAAGCATCATAAATCATTTTCAAATTTGACAACACATTGTGAATTGCATGCGTCTGTTTAAAAAAAATCAATATTACACCTACATACTGACATAGAAATGACTATTCAATTATTTTAGTTCTGATAGTAACAATGCATATTTGATGTAACATTAAAGCATGAAACAACATTGTAGTACTTGACAACATATAGGAAGTGGCACTCGTCTATTTTAAAAAAGATATTGCACCAACAAAACTGACATTCAATTGTCTACTCAATTATAAAAGTCTAATTGAACAACATCTATAAATACCACAAAAACACTCTCAACAATCACACATTCTCACCCAATCTACCTTTAGAAACCAAATTATAGTCTCGAAACTATGACATTTTTGGGAGAAACAAGAAATTAGACCATTTTCAACTCCAGATTAGCTTTTATTTTTCCAATTGGATCAATTATTCACAACAAATCTGGTGTTGTGGAAGCAAAGCTTCATGATGAATAAAAAATGATTCAAAGGTGTTTTGATGATAACAATGATGACAACAAAAGATGATGACAAAGGTGATGAACAAAAAGCTCAAAGATCAAAGAACAACTCAAGTGAATCAAAGAACATCTCAAGTGAATCAAGAACAAGTCAAGAGTTAAAGAATCAAGAAGAATTCAAAACTCAAGAAGGAAGCCTAGAATCAAAAATCAAGATCAAGATTCAAGACTCAAGATTCAAGAATGAAGAAAAGATCCAATCAAGATAAGTATTAAAAAGTTTTTTCAAAACTTTGAATAGCACATGAGTTTTTGACAAAACCTTTACTAAAGAGTTTTTACTCTCTGGTAGTCGATTACCATATTGCTGTAATCGATTACCAGTAGCAAAATGAGTTTGAAAAAGTTTTCAAACTGAATTTACAACGTTCCAAATATTTTCAAAAGGCTGTAATCGATTACAATGTTTTGGTAATCGATTACCAGTGTCCTTGAACGTTGAAATCCAAATTTAAATGTGAAGAGTCACATTGTTTCACTCAAAAGCTTTGTGTAATCGATTACACTTATTTGGTAATCGATTACCAGTGTTTGTTTCTGAAAAATCTAAAGATGTAACTCTTCAAAAAGGTTTTGACTTTTTCAAATGGGTTTTAAGTTTTTCTAAAAGTTATAACTCTTCTGAATGACCTTCTTGACCAAACATGAAGAGTCTATAAAAGCAAGGCTTTGTTTTGCATTTTCAATCAATCATATACAATCCTTTACAAGCCTTGAATCTCTTTGAATCTCTTTGAACTTCTTCTTCTTCTTTGTACCAAAAGCTTTCTGAAGTTTTCTGGTTTTCTAAACCTTGAAAACTTGTGCTATTCATCTTTTCATTCTCTTCTCCCTTTGCCAAAAAGAATTCACAAAGGACTAACCGCCTGAATTCTTTTTGTGTCTCTCTTCTCCCTTTTCCAAAAGAACAAAGGACTAACCGCCTGAATTCTTTTGTGTCTCCCTTCTCTCTTGTCAAAGAATTCAAAACGACACAGTCTGAGAATTCTTTTGATTCTTCCCTTTCTCTAATACAAAAGTGTTCAAAGGACTAACCGCCTGAGAATTCTTTTGTATTCCCATTCACAAAGTATCAAAGGTTTAACAGTCTGAGATCTTTGTCTTAACACATTGGATGGTACATCCTTTGTGGTACAAGTAGAGGGTACATCTACTTGAGTTTGACTGAGAACAAGAGAGGGTACATCTCTTGTGGATCAGTTCTAGTGGAGGGTACATCCACTAGAACAAGGGAGGGTACATCCCTTGTGGATCTTTGCTTGTAAATGGATTTTTACAAGGTTGAAAGAAATCTCAAGGACCGCAAGTCGCTTGGGGACTGGATGTAGGCACGGGTTGTTGCCGAACCAGTATAAAAACTCTTATGTGTTTGTTTCCTTCTTCTCTACTCTTTTACTTTCCGCTGTGCATTTAATTTCCGCTTTTACTTTCTGTTAAGATTCTCTTCTACTTCTCATTCTCTTAACAATTTAGTAAAAGCCTTAAAAGAGTAATTTTTTAATTAGTAAAGGTTTAGGAATAATTAATTCAACCCCCCCTTCTTAATTATTTTGAGGCCACTCGATCCAACAGGTGTTTAATTCCAAAGTCCCACTCTGATACCCATGCGAGTACCTAATGTTTGTAGTTTTGAAACATTAAAAAGCAGAATGCACAATACTCTTCAACTAACCAACGATTAATATTTGGATGAAATTTACTACCGACAGTCATTCGCAGATGCATGTAACCAATTTGACTTTCAATCTATACAATTGAAAAATGATTATGATGTTAACACAATGTAAATGTGTAATGAGCAATACTCGTGTGATAGTCTAATTGAGTTATTATGTACCATTGGTTGAACACCAGATGGTATATTAAACTTACTTCAAGCCACTATAACTCCTACTCATAATGCCCTCCTATATTACAACGAGAGGTGGAACATGCCACACCAAGGCGACTTTGTGGGTTACTTGTTCATAGGAAAAAATCCAAAAAAGATTGGACATTCCTTTGGGATGTAGCATCGAAAAATTGAAGGATGTGATCAAGCAAGTTGCACCTCAAGAGATTCCCTCTTATGGTATTCATGAATCACAAACGGTAAGACGATTGTTTTTTCGATAGCTAGGTCATTTTGAGCATTCATAAAAAGTTATAAAATTTGAAATAATTGAATTAAAAACTGACGATGACATGGTGAAGGTCTTAGTACAATCTAACTAGGGAAACGATTTGGCCCAATAGAAATTTTAGTTTTTTTAGTAAATCGGTAAACAAAATGGAAGACGACATGTCTCCGTCGCAACATGATTCTATGCAAAATTAATATTATTTAATTGTAGTTTTTGATACATTTTATGTTTGTTTCAACTTTCTTGTAAGTTAATGTAATGTTTAAATTGGTGTTTATTAGCTAATGAAACCGTATGTTTTTTATTTTGAAAGTACATATTTATGTCCTAACTTTTTGAAGTTATCTTAGCAAAGCAACACAATTAGTGGAAATAACATGCATAGCGTAACAAAATGCCAACAAAATAATTATTTACAGAAACGTCAGTGGAAATAACATATTTTATGTTCACCTAAATCAACAAATTTGATTTTCAACCTGGACAAATTTGTGTAACGTTGCATTATACCTATGTATGGGTGGGCCACTACTTTTCCTGATAATGACAATGTGTATTCCATAACAACGCCAATGGTGGTAAAGGACAATGGTCTCGTAAAAAAATCTGTTACATAACCACAAACAGATTCAATGTAAGATAACCAACAACATTGTCAGCATTTATACTAATATAATAATTATGCAATTACTTGAATAAAATGATTCTCATACATATGAGCAATGCATATTACGCGATGCATAAAAGAATTTAGTAGTGGTTGACTTATAAACGGAAAAAATGTCATGCTTTGTTGTCGTAAAAGAGAAACAACGATCACATCCCATATCTGTAATATCCATCCACTTGTCTATGGTAACCTACATGGGACAAACAACAAATAGTGGTTACTTATATGTTATTTTAAGAAAAAGTCACATAACAATAAACTTACACACCATAGATAATCCATCAACAAGTAGGGAAAGCGTTAATTCCTCAAATTTTTCTATGCCACAAGCATGTTGATATACTTTTTCGACCAACTTGTGAGTTTTTTATGTAAATGGTTGCACACCAATGATCACAAATCTTCACTCATACCCAATAAGGCAACGATTGCACGATAACCACAATTACCATCCACTTTGATATCAATAATGTTTTCAATAGAATTCTAGATGCACGGATGAAATTGATCTAACATTGGAATATTCTGTCTCTGTATTGATTGCTCAGATGACGATGCACTATATTTCTCTGAATAATTACTATTTTGCACAGAATGTAACGTATCAACATACTCCTAATAAGATGGATCACATTTTGTTGACTTTTTTTGTTTGGTCAGCGGTTTTTTTAGAGCACCTTTGGTCTTCACCTTTTCTGAAGGAGGACACATAAAGTTCAGATTAGCATAAGCAATTTCCTAAAGCTTTGTATTCAAATGTACTTTGCTGTAAACATCAAGTTGCTTAAATTGTTTCGATATGGTTTTCATCTTCTCAGTTATGGTCACCTAAGCCTCACATAACCCTTGATCTGAAAAACTGAGTCTACGCCAAAAAATGTGGATTTTCTCTAGTGGTATGGAGCCAACAACATATTTAGACAACTCACATGCACATGGAAGACCGTGGGTAGTCCTCATGACACATCAACAACATGAAGGGTTTTTGCCTGCATAAGTTACACGCTCATACGCAACAACAATTTCATTTAAAGCGTACCTTGATACTATGCCAAATAGTTTTTTGTACAAGGTAACTTTAAACACATGCCCAACGACGTGTGTATTTGTCTCAAAAGATGCTTTAATTTGGGTGTGTTGAAGTGTCATCATGTTGTTCATTTCTTCCCAAACACTGCATATGTCACCAAGGTTATTTTGTAGAAGTCTCTGTAATGACCAATGAGCACTCTCAATCCTACAAATGAAATATACAACAACGTATAAACAACCACAACATTTTCAATTAAGTCAACACTTAAACAAATCAACACAAATAAAAAACAATATTCATACATCTTAGTAGTTGTGTTTCCTAGATGCCTCACTTTGTTAGTTTATGCTTTAACAAATTTTTCTTTGTGCGGAATCACCTATGTTTGACACACATAGTCGACAAACATAGGCCACAGAGAGTAAGCCATTTCAAAGTTCTTAAGGTATTAATCAAAATAACTCTCACATGGATAATCAACCAAACTCCCCCAAGCCTCAATCACATAATCCCATGCATTTTTTTTACCCACCAGGGTTTTGTACTTTGCCTTCACATTCTTGTCAATATGAAACTCACACAACAAGTTTGTAGCATCCGGGAATATAGTTTTCACTGCATTCATCAAAGCCAAATCTTTGTCAGTTACAATAACCATAGGGAGTGCATCAACTTTCATGAAAAGACCTCGAAATCGATGTAGAGCCCAAACAACATTATTAAGACGTTCTACTTCCAAGTAAACAAAAGTAGTGAAGAATGTCATTCATGTTGGTGTAACACCAACAATATCAAACAACAACAGTTTGTACCTATTTTTTTTTTTAGGTACCGTCAATAAAAAAAATCAAATTACAAGAATTGGTTAATTTGACTGCATCAGGATGATTCTAGAACAAGTTATGTACAACATTTTCATCCTTCATCCTATGCCAGTGAATATATTGATCTCGGTCAAGCAGCATCATGAGCTGTTGCATTTCGGTGTTACTCCTTCTTATGGAAGAACAGTAAGCATTTCTGGCATTGTAAATTTGTTTGATTTTTATATAACTATTGACATTGTGCTCCTTCAACATCAAAAGAATATTTCTTAGCTTCAGCATGGACTTCGTCATATCAGCAACAACAATCTTCTCATCTTTAGTCAATCGACCCGCATATAGATGTCCAACAAATGACTTTGCCATTTCATGATTGTGAGTCCCACAAACTAACTTCATCATCCATCATTCTCCTCCCAAAACTGGTTTCGCACGCAACTTAAACGGGCATCCACATTTTCTACTGCCAATGCATGTTCTAACCAAATCCTTCTTCTTAGGCCTATACTCATCACTCCTTTCGCAAGCTATTAACATGAATGAGACTCTTCCTCTAACACTAGTATTTGTGTCTGACCTCACTATCACGACAATATAAAACTTTATCACAGGTAGCAAATAACTATAACACAATTCAAAGAAGGTATATGAACATTTATGTAATATAATTACTGTACCAACAACAAATTAGACAAATACTCAAGAAATATTAAATGCATCAGAACAATCAACGTGCTCTATTTTCACGTCTGTATTTTGCTTATTTTCAACATTCATATCAACTTCTTCAGACATGATAGTATCATACTTGCACTTTTTTTCGTCCATCTTAATAAAACATTTAACAAATTCAATGATAAACAAAAAACGTTTAAAAAAAGTATACAATCACCTCATTTGTTATCGACACAAATATAGCTCTATACAAAATTTTTAAAAAGATGCATTGTACATCATATAGTCACAAAATACATTTTCACTACATATTTTCATTAATATATTCAATTATAAAAAATAATATTATAATTAAAAAAATGACTAATATATATCATATAAATTCTAATAAATATATCATTCAATTAAATATCAAATCTTTTAATTATCATTTGTTGTAATAAACATCTAAATACATCATTCAATTAAATATTATGTTTATTTAATTTTCAATCATTGTAATAAACATCTAAAAACATCATTCAACTAAATACCAAATTTTTTTAATTATCAATTGTTGTAATAAAATTTGTATAATTATCAATTGTTGTAATAAACATCTAAATTCACCATTCAATTAAATATCAAATTTTTTTAACTATTAATTACTGTAATAAATATTTAAATACAACATTCAGTTAAATATCGAATTTGTTTAATTGTCAAATTTTGTAAATAAATTAAATGTATAAAAAAAATTCTAAATAAATTATAATTTTAAAAAAATTCAAAATATACGGATTGACAATTCTTATGATTCATACGGATTGTTAATCATATGATTGTTAATCCATATGAACCATACCGTATGGCCATACAAATTTCTAATCCGTATTATTCATATAGATTGTTAATCCGTATGAACCATACAGATTGCCATCCGTATATTTTCTTAAAAAAATTATGCATCCCTTTTTCTTCGACGATGAAAAATCACTGAACTTCACCGTATATTCATAAACAATGCACGTAGACCACGGGAGACAACAAACGCTCTGAAAAGGAAACTAACAGAAGTAAGTTACACTAAGGGAGTGCAGTTTTACGGAAAAAAAGGCGCTGCAGAAATGAAAAACCTAATATGCTATTTATAACCAAAAATACCCATATGGACATTTTCGGTATTTTGGAAAACTGTTGGGTGTACCAGCAAAAATGTTGGGTGTCCCAAGCAGTTCCCATTATTGGCCACTTAAGGTGTGCCTATGATAATTAGGACTTGGGTTTTCCTTTGCATGATTTTTAGATGATATGTCAATCTAGTTTTTTTTTTTTGTTTTTTTTGCTTTTCTGATTTTTTTGCTTGTTTTGGTTTTTGTTTCTGGTCCATGCCTTCAAGAACATTGATTGTTGATTTTTCAAGATGGTTGATTTATGCTTCAAAATTGTTAATTTCTCTCCTTTTTTGCTAAATTATTTTAAGATTAAATTCTTACAAAAAAACTAATTCTCCGAGCCACATTCTCCAATGGTAAACAATTTATAAGAATTAGTTCTTAGTTTAAAAATCGAAATAAGAACCATCCGTTGGAGATGGGCTTAGCAATTGGTTTAGGGTCAATTTTTCTCTTTCCAAAACTCCCAACATAGTTTATAATTAGTTTTAAACTTTTACTAACAAATTTGGAAAGTCTATCGGATAATCTCTTCTGTTGTCCATTTTTATGATGTTCTTTTAGATAAATTATGCCATTCATGTGAATTGTTTCACTAGATTTATCCTCAAAGTCATGTACTTTATTGTAATAAGAAAGAAAAGCCATTTGATTAAACTTGTTTATGTTTTGGTTTGGATTTTTCTCATTTTAAACTTGTTTTTAATGTTTTTATTTCAAGTAGTGAAAGGAGAAGAATTGAACTTAAAAGGAAAAAAAAAGAACCACAAAGATAGATCGTAAAAGTGTTAAGAACACTATAAGAAAGCTAGGTGCATAAGTAAGATGCTAACCTTATATATTAACTTCTGTCACTTTACATGTTGATGGAAGCCAGATACCCCCAAGCACAAGTTGGACATCTTACATTAATGAATGAGCATTAAGTGTCTCATTTTTAAAAGGTCAATGATCTCAATTTTTTGAAATAAAGGAAACACATTAAAAGGGGTTCAACAATGTGTTTTTGAATTTTTTAAAAAAATATTTCGCAAAGTTTTTCACAAATAATAAAATTTTAAAAGCTTTCATCCAAAAGAAAATGTGGAAGGAAAACAAAAACAAAAACACATTCATTTTTATACTTGTTTACTCAACTTGAGTCATGTTTAATTCTCCTTCAACCTTAAAAGGCTTTCACTAACAAAAGAAGGTTACAAGTCTTCTCTATCTCACTTCTAGCTATAACCAATAACAATCTAACCCATGATTGTCAACCCAAGTATTCTTTAACACTAAGTTATTCTTGACTTTCACAAACAAATAAATGTTTGAAATTACAAATGATCAATTTATAATGTGAGAATATGAAAGTTTAGCATAATAAAAGTAACTTTGCAAGGCAAAGAGTGAGTTGTTTAAGCACAAAGTGTTTTGTCTAAGGAGCAAGAAAGGTATCTTTTAGAGTTTGATAAAATAGTTTTGTATTAATCCTCCTCTTTGAAAGTTGCTTTATATAGACTTCTAAAAATTATATGTTCACTGAGAGAAAAGGTTGCTTCAATCTTCCTGTTTTGAATCTTCATCAAATGCATGGAGATGAAACAATCCTGCTTAAGACCATTATAAACGATAAATTCTTTCTCCGAGTAGTTAACATAACTATGTACCAAAAACATTTCATTGTGTACTGTTTCACATTGATTCAAGAAACAAGCTTAGTCTGAAACAAGGACCATTATGAGGAAAAATGTATGGATTATTTGATAGCATATGTACTTCAAGACTTAATTCATGGTATGAATTAATTGAGTGGTAGGACATGTAGTGTGCAATCTAATATTTATACCAATAAACTATTTATAAAGTTTGATTATATGTGAGTTATAATATTTGAAAAAGATTATAAAATAATATCTACAAAATGTGAATTTTCTTAATTGGTGAATATTTTGAAATATAAGATATATGATAAGATTGTTTATAAATATACATCAACTTTCTATTTCATCTCATTTTCACTTTATTTTTTTTACCTTTCTTTTCATTTTTTTATTACATCACTTATCACATCTATAACCATGTTTGTTGTTGTGTTGGTGTATGTTGGTTCTAATGATGACTCACTAATGACAACACAATGACTAATGGTGAATACGATTGGTACATCAAAGTAATGTAAGTGCAAAGGGAATAATAGTTGAAAGTGAGAGTGTTGAGTAAGAGAAAATGTTATGTAGATGAGAAAGATACGAGCCTATGTTATGTCTATAGGAGCTCTATTGTTAAGGATGGAAACATATCAAACTCACGCTAGCTTAGGCTTTGTGAAAAAGAGAAAAAAGTTTCCAATTTATAGTTATTACTAACAACAACAAAAAAAAGAATGATTGAATATTCATGCTTGACCTTTTTCCTTAAAAAGACTTTTTTAAAAGTCTAAATCTATTTTAATAAACAAGTTAGGCCATGCCTTACATAAGCTATAATGTAGGTTCTTATTTTCACTCCTATCTACTATGACTAGTTATTCAAACACTACACTATTACCAACGTGATGCTAATAATGTGATACTTTTTTGCTAAAGTGACACATGATGATATTGTCATAATGTTAGCAAATTAACATTTTGTAATGAAGTTTGATTTTATGGTAGGTGTTCCAACCTCAAATCCTCAAGCATCATTAGAGTCACCTCATTTAAAGTATTATATCCTTTAGTACTCCATCACGATTTTGTTTTTATTAAAATGTGTTTATAAACTATCATCTTTCTTAACTCTTGAGCTATGTGAGACTTTTTAGCTTTTAGAAATAAAGCCTCAATCAAAGCTAAGGGGGAAAGAGTGATCTGAGTCATGCTTCTAGCACTAATTTTTTGATCTCAAATTCTCAACCATCATTAGAGTGATCTTAAGCGATATTGAATTTTCTAACATACCAGAACAATAGGGCATAAAAAAAAATCAACATACAAAAATAATTGTAAAATAAATAAATTATAGAGATGATATATGAAGAAACACTAACTTATATGGAAAAATATGTATTCAAGCGAATTTTTTTTTCTCTATTTTCCCTCCTTTCCCTAGCATTTAAATTCACCCCAATTTAAATAGAAGTTGATTATTATCGTATAGGTGAAAAGATGTTAGAGATTTTCCGATTTAAGTGTACCGTGTATTGTTGATATATGATTATAGGTCCTTATAGACTATGGGTCTACCATAATTCTGCACCCATACAAAGTTATTTTTTTAGACCTTGCCAGAATTATTGGCCGAAGATTTTCACTTATTTAGAATATATATATTATTATCGTGTTTTCCCCTTTTTTGGGCGTATAAGAAAAAGGAGTTTGCAAAATGAATTTCAAGTAAATATCTTCGGCCAATTTGATATAGGTCCTTATTAACTTGTGTTGTGTGTGTGTGTGTGAGATTTCAAGTTTTTAATTATATACCAATAAAGTAATGAATTTGCAAAATGCAACCTGGTTTCCGTAATCCTTGAGCCAAAGAGGGGAACATAATCCGCATTTGAAATTCATCACTCGAGGATGCTTAGGTCAAATCGGACATGGAGTTGGCAATAGAAAGTAGAAACAAGTGATACATAAATCACAATACTACTTATTTTTCCTTTCGTTTATAGAAATTATTGCTATTTAAATTTAAATTAGAAAACAACGAAAATCAAAATCAAATTACCTGTGTAACTCCGAAACAAAAACATAACAACCGTACGATTAAAAAATAAAAATAAAAAACAGAAACAGTTTTACCAAATAAGTGTAAAAAAAATAAAAAATCAAACCTTCAATTTAATCAAACCCAAATTCCTAGTACTGTGTTTCTGACCCTCTCCAAAATCCATCTCTCTCTGGTTCCTTCCTTGAGTATCCTATATTTGCAGAACAACAACATAGGCACATAGACTTTGTATTTGAGGGTTTGTGTCCCTAACTTCGGTACCTTAAAAAAAAAAAACACTGCTCAAAATTTTTTTCTTCCAACATTTATTGTTTCTCTCTCTAGAAAAAAGAAAGAAGTGTTTCTCTCTCCTCCTTTCTCTCTCTACAACCCTTGATCTTCTTCCTTCTTCACTTTGATTTTCCGCCTTCAATGCGAACCCAACCATGGTCCTCTACACGTAATCCCACCGTACTTAACCTAAAACCCTTTTGATCTCTCTGTTTCACACCATGTCCCAAGGATCTCCCCCACAAGACACCACCGAACCCTCGCCGGAACCCGATTCGTATAAGGAGGAAACAACCGCCACAACCACCAACAGCACCGCCGCCGATGCTGCTCCTCCCGCCCCCACCCGGAGCCCCCCCACCCGGAGCCGCCCCTCCCGAGCCTGCACCATGCGCACGGCTGCACGCCTCTACGCGGCGTCGCAGCCGGCGAGGCCAAAGGCCGCGAGGAGGGAGCCTCGCCGCGAGGAGTCGCCGTCGCCGCCGTCTCCGAAGCTGCAGCAATGCAGCAAGATCGTGACGCCGCTGGTGGAACCGCCCCCGCCGGTGCAGTTGCCGCGCTACAACCTCCGGTCCATGTGGGAATTGGCTTCAATACTCAATTTTTTGAATGTGAGCTTCGAAAATATTGTCTTTTTGCTTTTCATTGGGTTTGTTATGCATTCATTCTCTGTGTCTAAGGTTTTTGTTGTTGTTGCAGCTGTTTAGGCCACTTTTGAATATTTCAGTAGAATTTTCGGCTGAAGAGTTTGAGACGGCTTTGCTCACCCCGAATGACACATTGGGTGATATACATATGCCTTTGCTAAAGGTTGGTGCTTTTTTATTCTTTTTCCTCCATTGGTTTGTTTTTGTGTATGTACTGCATTTCTTCTTTTTTCTGTGAATGTGGGTGATAATTCTTAAGTTCTAGCCGTTGTGGGTTGTGTTAGTATTGTGCTTCTTGTTATTGTTAGGAGTTTGTTGGATGTTGCATTGGTGTGTTTTTATTGAATTTGCAGTGGTTTTGGTTATGGCTGCATGTCTTGAATTTGAAGTTGTAGTTTTGTGCTAGTTTTGTTGAGTGTGCCGTTGCCTGGGTGGGAGAGAAATTCGGAGCTATGAAATGGAGTTCTTGTTAGTGTAGGGTATTAGGAGGGTGCTGTGGTTGAAAGAGAATAGATTGTGCAATGGGGCATTTGCTTTGGTTAGTGTAAGCTTAAATCTAGTCGTATGTTTTGGGAATGTAAATAAAATGACGAAGGTGAGAACTTGTCCAAATTTTCCAAGAGAATGGGTCGAATCTGAATGATAAACTTGGGTACAAATCACTAATGTGGAGTTTGTAAGTACATTACTGAAAACTTTTGGAGTTTGTAAGTACATTTCTTGTTTGATGGGGTGGTTGAAACTTTTGGAATCTGGGAAATGATGGAAGGAACTGAAAACTGAACACCCGCAAATGTGGAGTTTGTAAGTACATTACTTGTTTGATGGACTCCTGGCCATAATACGGTTTACCAATATAATATTGGGAGATTGACATGATTGCTTTGCTACTGAGTTCAATGTTTGACAGAAATTCGTAAGCACAAAGCAGGTACTTGATTGGAAGATTTTGTGGCATGTATGAGAAACCCTTTCTTCCCCTTTTGAAAAAGATAAATGTGTTCTGTTCACTTGTTCCTTTCATGTGCATCAGTGTTAAACTGGGGACTTCTGCTGATTGGGTGTGCTCTCTGCTCTGGTTTAGAAGCCAATTTCACTGTTGAAGGATAGTGTGCAACCATTAAGTTTTGTTCATTTATTCCTATTGTTTCTAAGTACAAAGTAATATGCTATATCAAACGGTTACAACTTCCAAATGTACCTGTGGATATTTTTTACTGGGTTTCAGCTTTGTTGGCCCTATTCCTAATTTTCTGGGGTTCAAATCAATCTCAAAGATAATCATGATCATTATTCCAGTATAATTTGCTGGACTGTTTATAAAAGTGTTTAGGCATCATCACAGAAATTACTAAAGAAAAGGCCTACTCTGAAGAATTCTCAGAACTTTTGAGACAAAAGTCTTCATTGTACCTAATTCTTGCTGCAAAGTTTATGACATGAACTATAGCTTTCTAGCAGATTTAATGTTGTTGGAAAATTATTAAGTAAAATAGCTCTGTACTGAAACTCCTGTGCTACAATGAGAAAGTGTTTGTATTAGAGGTGGTTCTTATTCTTCATGTTCCTGACGTAATGTGTTTGTAGATGGTGATGAATTGATCAAAACAGTGGTTGTTGAACTGTTTTGAAATTTAACTTTTTGGTTGACTATTATAATGACATCAATCTTGCTGAGTCTTTTACATAGGCTGATGAGTGATAAACAGATAGTGGGGACTGGGGAGTGAGAAAGTTTAGGCTGTTAATGTTATTCATCATCCAGATCTTGCAGAGGTGCGTGAAGTTTTGTATTTTAAGCTGCAGTAATGCAATGAACTCTGTCTCTTTCAATGTCTATACTTACACTGGTCCTTCATGGCTTCATCTATTGTGTTATGCGCAGAGTGGCTAAGCAAAACTTTGGTGATACTTGAACTAATTTAAGTTTTTTAAAATTGGATTAAAACTCAGTCTCTTTTGTGGGTGGATAGGTAGATATAGTTAAATGAGCGAGAGAAAGTCAAGGCCTTTTAATATTAAGTGGTCTTGCAGTTTAAGTGTCATTGTCTTTTAAGCCATAGTTATGGGAACTGATCCCTCTCAAATTTATTCCTCTGCAAGATCAATACTGTTAAAATAGGAGAAAACAAAGGTATAATAATGGACTGAAAACCATGTGTCTGAGTACACAACGGATGCTCTATTATATTGTGGTCATTACAATAAACACATGAGAGGGTAGTTTGTTTCCTCAAAATCAGATTCTACTTTCCTACTAATAATAAATGTATATTATTTTACCCTGATTTTCAGTGAATACTTTCTTCTGTATGCAATGTCACAAGCTTGCAAAGTTGCTGCTGGTCTGATAACAACATCAATTCATCTTTTTATAGGCAATTCCTCCCATTACGCGAATGGCACTTTCACGTGATACTTGGATAACTGTGTTATGCAGAAAATTGAGAGATTGGTGGCACTGGGTAATAAGACATTTTTTATTCAGCTAGCTGATAATTCAGAATAATATAACATTGCGTAGTTTCAAGAGCTAATATGAAAATGGAATTCAAATGCAGGTTGCCAATGGGGATCTACCTATTGTTGCTTCACATGGGTAAGTAATCAGTTAGGCTTGCAATATCTAAAATCCGCTTTATGTGTTTACCAAGTCTCATGTTGTGCTGACATGACATGACAGAGCGGAGGTTGAAGTATATAAATCACTTGATCCAGGGGTTCGTGTGATCATCCTAAAAGCATTATGTGACATTCGTGTTGAGGTACTTTTACTATTTAATGCTTGTGTATCTATATTTCTTATATTCCTTTTCCTTGAATGGGTGAATGTTAGTATGGTAGGATACTAGGATGTGACCACTCTCCTTGGTTTTTGAAAATTATGCAATCTATTCATGAGGTGCAGTGAATTAACTGCCATTATGATCTATGCATGAGATTTATCCTTTATTCACTATTTTTGCTTGGTTGCTTTTGTGTTCAAGTTGCAACCACCCTTTTTAGGTTTATTTTATCCTGTCTCTCACATTGAGTGGTTCTTTGGGCTTGCATATTTAACAAGGGTGTGATTTTCTGCCTCAATAGTTTGTCTGTAATAAAATATGCATGGCCATGTAGTAGTTAGGGGGCCAATGGCTATTGTGTCTTACTAGGCCCCCATATTTTGCAATAACTTTTTCGGGGGTTGAAAAGGGAAGGGGGGGGGGAGCAGTGCAGCAGGTAGGTACTCAAATTCCCATAGATAAAAACCTACTAAGTGCATCTGTGAAGGAAAGTTGTGGGGCAAATCATTCATTGCCTGAATTAAATATCTTACCTTTGATCATCCATTTGGTAATGTACATGATTAAACTTGACTAGTATTTTGCAGCAAGAAGATATCAGAGGTTACATTGACAGATCAATCAAACATGGCATTCCACTTTCAACATTCCGTAAGGAGCGTATTGGTGGTGATTCACACGGAATTTCTTATTGGTAATATACATGTGCTTTCACTTCAACCTGTTCAAAATTTGAAGTGTCATATCTGAAAGTTAATGTACGTTTGTCTTTTTTTGCTTTTTTATTCACATGAGTGCAGGTATGAAGACGACCAAATTATTGGTCATAGGTTGTATCGGGAAATAAGGAAAACTGAGGTGGTTCAAATGAAGAAAGGGAAACCAAGAGGTTCCCAGGTTTTTTCTAATACAACCTACCAGTGGGAAACAGTTGCTACCAATTTTGATGAATTTCAGGATGTTTCTGTAAGTTACTGAAGCTCATCTATCTATGTTCAGTGGCTATGTTTTAACAGTTCAGTGTTTTTCTGTGAATTGGGACTTTTGAGTTATAAGTTTTGAACTAGATAATGAATCACAAATTGATACTACTTTTATTATGATTTAAAAACCCTAACTTAAGTTATAAGTGAACTTATTGAATAGGAAACTGTTATTTAGTAGAACATCCAAAGTTAATTATTGTCCCATTAGATTCACAAATTATTGATCAAACCTAATAATAACAAAAACCAAGTGAAAGTGAGTCACATTATTGCAAAAGATTTTGCCTGTCATTGAATTATGAGATTTAATCATAGTTTTCTATCCTGCTGATCCCAAAAATACTATAATGGAATAATGGGATGGTCACTATACCAAGTATTATGAATACACCATGAATAATTCATACTACAAAATTAAATTAACCAAAATCAAACATGTATTGATCATTAATAATTAGAAATCAAGTATAGGCTTACAATCACCTTCAATCAGTGTTATCAAATAGCGGCCATGGTGACGCCATGGTGGAATGGCGTTGCGGGAATTTGAAAAAATGCCACCAAATAGTGGTGGCGTTGCGGGTTGCAGATGGCGGCGCCATGGCGGCTGCCATAGCTATGGCGGAATTGCGTTTTTTTTTTGTTTTTTGCGAGATAGGTGTTGGGCTGACCCGACCCAACCCTAACCCGATTTTTGCATGCAAAAGGGGTGAGCAGCGCAAGCAGGAATGGCACCACGCAAACGCGATGCGGCCCGCCAACACCCAGCACCTGCACCACGACGGCGAACATGGCACCCCGCACCAGCACCACGCACACGACGACCAGACGGCGGCAACGGCACTATAGTCTGCGACGGACGGCAATCGTGGTTCTGTTTTTTATTTCTTTTTTTGTTGCTGTTGTTGGCGCTACAGTTTGCGACACCCCTTTTCTATGTTTGGTTGTGCTTTTTTTTTTTTTCTGTTCACCCCCTTTTTATTTTGTTCAGCCCTTTTTTTATGATCTTTTTCTGTTTGACGCCCCTTTTTCTGTTTTTTATGCTTTTATCCTTTTGTTATTTTGAACTCTTGAATGAGTTTATTTGATATTGGGTACTTGGTTATTGTGGGAACTCACGAAACATTTTTAGTTTATTTGAATGCAATCCATTGTTTTTTTAATTTTATATTTATTTTTTATCTATTGTTTTGTTAATATATATATATATATATATATATATAATTTTTTTTGTCCGCCATGACGTCCGTCATTTTCCGCTATGCCATCCGCCATATTTTTATGGCGGATTTTTAGCTTTCCGCCATTAACAACACTGCCTTCAATCTAAAGCACAATTATCAAGTCAATCATCAAACAGCAAAATTGGAGCAGAGAAGTGGGTATGGCCAGAAATAGAACAACAGTGGTTGGCAACTTGCCAAAACTGAGCCAATGACAAATTAAAGGAGCATAACAAGTAACTAATAAAAATTGTCTAACAAGTTTGTGTGCTCTGGCACAATTATGTACTCAAACAAAAACTATAGTTAAATAGGTAACAGGTATAATCAACTAGAAAGGAAAGACTACGTAAAATATACATACATACATACATATATATATATATATATATATAAGACCTATGCAAAACAGAGATGGGCAGAAATATGCAAAAGAGGAAGAACCTGAGAAGGAAGAAGTCATACCAAACAGAGGTGGTGGATCAAAGACCTGAAAACAGAGGCCAGAGGCTGGGGCCACTGGAAAAAGGACATGTTTAGCCTGAAAATGCTTGGCAGCTGCTGGGAGTTAGTCTGAAAATGGGTTGGAAGAGAAGAACACCAAGGTGAAAACAGCGTGTGTGGCTAGTGGGATTTTCTGATGGTTGAAGAGGTTCCAACCCTAGAGTCCTTATGATTCCAATTAATCAGAAAAATTCCCTAAAAAAATGAGCAGACAATGGCAAAACGTTGGACAGACAAAACTGGAACTTTGTCCAGTTCAGAGTCCTGCTATAGGCAGAGTTTGTCAATGAAAGGCCGCAATCTCAGCCACAATATGCATGAAGCACAGACACAATGCAACAGAGAACATAAAGGAGTCTGAGGGTGCAATTTGGTGCTATTAGTATTAAGTACTTCATATTTATAATACTCCCTCCAGTCCTTTAAAATAGTTAAGTTAGTTTTAATTAATAATGTTATAAATTTCAATTTTATTCCAAAAATAGCCTTTAAATTAATTGGTTTAAGTAGTGGTTACATTACTGAGGTGTAACTTGTATTGTTAATAGACCAATAAATGCATGAGAAATGATTAGGTGCCTTATTAATGGATTTCACAAAATGAAGTGTAAAAAGAAAACTAGCAATTAATACATATTAAAGTGGGTCTATTTTTCTTATAATCAGGGAAAAAATAGAACACCCTTTTGTTTCTTATAAAAAAGGATTGGAGTACAAATTAGTATATTAGAAAAATTGTATTTACTTAATTGCACTTTATAAAAAGAAAGAAAACTCTCCATTAGAAAAAAAATGTATGGCATATTTATCACTGTACCTTAAGCTTCCTTTTTGTGGGGGGTGGTAGTTTAGTTTAAAATTGTTGTTCAGACTGAAAGTCTTCATCAGTGTTGGGAACCTGAGAGATCAAATTAACTGCAGCAATTATTTAATGGGATAAGATGGTTTTTCTATTGTCTTGTTCAATCCCATCCAATGATCTAACCTTTGACCAATATTATTTATAGTTTCATTATAAACATTCAGAATGCTGATACAACAACTAAGCCTTTTCCCACTATGTGGGATTGGCTACCCTACTTGAATCGTATGGTTTACAACTCCCTCTATTTCTATGTTGTTTTCTGAAAGACCCAAGAATGTTGATATATATATATATAGATAGATGATAGCATTGACCTTTATTTATTTATTTATTTTCCATCTCCAAAGTAAGGGAAATAATACAAGAATCTCCTAACTCTGCCATTTTTTCATAAAGATTGCAACCTTTTTTTTTTAGTTGAGCTTCATCTTATTTGCTTTATTCATCTGATTGCGCAGGAGAAGCTTTTCACAAGTAAAAACAGAACGGAGGCATCTGTAGGGAAGAAGGTGAAGATAGACATGCTCCCTGAAATCGAGAAAGTTCACAGGGTACTTTATTTTTTTATTGTTTACTGGCCCAATAACATTTTTAGGTTATGGGTGGCATGGGTTGAGAAAATTAAGATGGGGCATTCTGAGAATTGAACTTGAATTCATGTTTGCTCTTCTTTTTATCTTGATAGCATTTAACTGACAAAATTGGCCCATCTTGTGCAGAGAAAGGAGAAGTTGCTGAAAAAACAACACAGACAAGCTCTTCTTCTTGATAATTTCTTGGGTGTTGATGGGCTTGCCCCTGGGCGTTCACTTCGTGATAGAAAACCTGTTACCTACACTTTTGGTAAGAAGTTTTATCATAATTTGCATTTTGTTTTCACAGCTGGGGTAGGCCTCTTCATTTTCCTCATTTTTTTTCTTTCCTTTGCATGAACTGCTCGAGTATATTAGAGAGTTCACTATTTTTGCAGTTGATTGTTGTGGGTATGTTAGGACCCTAGGTACCTTCTGGGGCAAGTAGCATGAATAACCATTATCTATTTCATTTTTAGGAATGTCTGGTTTTAGCAGAACTAAAAAGTTTTCCCCATGGACCTGGCGGGCTTCTGATTTGCAAGTACAGGGATAATTTAGTGGGGCTTTCTGATGGCTGACTTTGGGTTTTTGGATCATTCATTGAGTCGTTGGATCTAATAAATGTTTCATTGAATTTTGCATAGCTATCATGGTCGGCCTCCCGCCCCCACCCCATATCACATTTTTAATGAATAAAAGTAACATTATCACTAAGCTTTGTTGTAACTGTACTGTGCATCGATAGTGACGAACAGTGGTAAAACAATCTGAACAAGAGTAAGTTGACGGTTTCATTGTGCATCCAGGATGCAACTTTATACTTCAGCTTCCTGTTTTGCTATTATTATGATAACAAGTTTCACCTGAACTACCTTATTCTGTTTGGTTGGACAAAAGTTAACTTATTTCTTAAGTATCAGTATTTGCTGATTTTACATTGACCTAACTTTTGACATCGCTGTCATTGCAGATGATTACGATCGATCCATCAGTGAAGCAATTAAGATAACCAAGTATGGAATTCTTCTTTTGATCTTACACTCTTGTTCCTCCTTTTGGCTGTTCTTGATGTGTTTTTATCTTTCGATATTACATATGGCCAATCATGTGCATCTGTTATGCTTTGTACTCACGGCATAGCATATTTTTTTTCATTATCAGACGGAAACCACCATCCCCAGAACTTATACCCAGGAGAGAAGCAGGAGCAAAACATGCAGCTTTAACCAATGGTAAATGGAGTGGTCCTTCACATGACCCTCAAGACCTGAATTTTGGCATGCCATCACCAAAATCACCTGACTTCGATGATATGGAGGAAGATAATCAAACTGACATGTTGGACTTGGATCGAAGGTTTGTAGTTTTGTTTTTTCTCCCTTCAAATCTGTTTTGATGACTTGTATCTTATTTCACTGATAATTTTCACATCAGCAATCGGCGAAGACAGAAGCCTAAACGGTATTCGGAGAAAGAGTTTGTTGAAGCACTGTCGGATAATGAGGCTGACTATGACAGCGATGATGATATTGTTGGAGAAGCCGTGTATGATGAAGAGTATCTCCAGAAACGTAAGCAGAGAAAGAAGGCTTCTAGTAGCTCTGGGTCTGAAGGAGATGAAGAATATCATTGGGATGAAGATAATGTTGAAGATGAAGAAGACGATGACGAAGATTCCTTGAGTGCCAGTGAGGATAGTGACAAGCCTCGTAAAATCAAGCAACTGCCAGGCCGTACTAGGAAGGAAACTAAACTCAGGTCTGTGGGTGAGATTCAATCAGGTCTAAGACGCAGTAAGAGGGCAACAACAAAAAGCCGTATAAATTATCGAAGGTACGAGATATCTGATTCAGAAACAGAGTTCATTAAATCCGACAAGTCCAATGCATCAGACGATCACTCAGATCCTACTGAGAATGGGGAGTATATGATGGAAAGTGAAGACTCCGACAGCAATGACGAGGAAGAACAAGAAACCAAAGCAGTTGAGCCTGTTACTTACCCTGCAGAAGAAAACAACCAATCTCCTGCTGTAGGGGAGAATGAACAAAACCAAAACCAGCCTCCTGAAAAAGCCAGTAGCCCAGGTCAGGAAGTTGAGGGCACTGCAAAGCGACGCTTCCTTGATTTGAATGAGCTTGCCCCTAGCTCAGGTTTTGATGATGGTCCAAATACAACAACACTGAAAGATGAAGGCAATGATGATAACTGAAGCTACCCCTTTTGCTTGAAAGCAATCAAGGAAGCCAAGAGACATGTATGATAATAGAAATATAAATTTTGTTATGTGCCTCAGGAAGTTTCGGCTAGATCTCTTCCTATGGCAATCTAAGCATCCCTTGGTGCATGAGTTTGCCACCAGAAGCAGCAGCATATGAGTTATGTAGATTAGGTAGTCATTTTTTAGTATTTAGTATTTCTACATCAAAAGGGTCCACGGAAAATGAATGAGAATTTATTCTTGGGCGTTATTTGGCCCATGCAATCGGTGTACAATAACTGTTAACAAGTACTGTAACTTTAAATAGATATGGCTTTTGATTATCAAGCCCTGTAGTTCTTTTTTTTCTTTCTGTCTTCATGGACTCTCGATAGTGATCAGCTTTTGAGCAAAATAGGGTTGACCGTGTTTCTTTGTTCATCTGATCAGATAAAAAAATGGTCTCACTTTTGATTTCTCTACAGAATTGCTAGTTTCTCATCTGTTCGAAGATTGTATGCTTAAACTATCTTCTTAATGTCATTGATTTTCGTGGTGATTTTGCTAATATACAATAATCTTTGTTTATTTTCTATACAAAATAAAAGTTTCAATTGCAAAAGGCATATAATCTGTAATTTTAAAAGCATTTTAACAAATTCAAACTACTGAAAACAATATAGCATGGAAAAATGTATAGGATTTATGATTTTTTGAAATTTCACATGCATGTTAGGCATATAATCTGTAATTTTAAAAGCATTGCAACAAATTCAAACTACTAAAAACAATATAACATGGAAAAATGTATATAGGATTTGTGATTTTTTGAAATTTCACATGCATGTTAGGCATATAATCTGTAATTTTAAAGTATTGCAACATATTCAAACTACTAAAAACAATATAGCATGGAAAAAATGTATAGGATTTATGATTTTTTGAAATTTCACATGATATTCTTATTTGTTAAAGTTTATAGTAATTTCTTAATTATTTAAAATACATTATGTACTTTTGTAAGAGGTCATTGTAGGTGTTGAAGATAGTAATATCAAGTGAAATTTCAATAAATGTTAGGCATCTCAGTATAATTTGTTCAAATTTTTACTCTTTTAATGTGTGCAAAGTTTGATGAGACCTGTAAAATGATAATGTATATGATACGAAGAAAAGTGAGAATGTAAAGCATTCTACCAAATGACATTCTTAGAAATGTTTTTAACAAAGAATTTTATTTGTGTAAATCTAAAATTGTGTTTGGTTAAATTTCAACATTTTTATGGTTAATTTAGTTATTCTGCGGATTTTCATATTTTTATTAAATTTTTAATTAGGTTCCAGAATTTTTTTCTTTTAATTAGGTCCCAAAGCTTTTTATTTTTTCAATTGGATCCTCTCGTCTAATTGTCATTATAAAAACTAATGGGAGATACCTAATTAGAGGTGCAGAGGACTGATGCTTCTGGAGTGTGTTATAAATACAACTAGGTCAATTGTTAAGGATTTTTATAAAGTTTCACCTTCTGCAAAGTTAAACAATTGTGAGAAGCTTGTGAAATAATATATGGATTGAATTGATATGTAGAGATTAAAATTGTGCAAAAATCATGAATTGATATTTGTGGAGTGTGTTCTAAACACAACTAAGTCAATTGTGAGAGGTTTATGTAGGGTTTCAACCTTCAGCAAAATCAAATAATTGTGAGAGACTGAAGAAAGAATATATGGATGGATAAAGAGGTTAAGTTTGTTAAGAACTTTATTTTTTTGGTACAGAAAATACTTTAGTTCAAATAATATTGGATATATTGATCTTTGACGCCACAATTGCTTTTCACTTAAGATGTCTCTCTAGTTGATTTTGACAAAAAAATATTGATCATAGTTTGAAGAATCTAATGACACTTTTTCTGACATTCTCTTTTTAACACTTTTTGATTAACTAAAATTTATTAAAAATATGATAAGTTTCATTTCTCATTTAATTATTTTCTTTCCTAATTTAAAGTGAAAACATATAAATATTAATGATTTCCAATCAATTTCAGTCAATAAAAAAAGAAAATATCACTATCTCTAATTTAAAACTTAAAACATTGATTACAGTTCAAAACAATTTAAACCATTGGATTTTAGAACTTCAATATAGATCTTTTATATCTCGAGAAGGTTTTCTTCTTGCAAATAATAGACCAATAGAACCATCTGTTACACCCATAGAAGCAACAGAGAGACTAATAGCTGCAGTAAAGATTATAAATTCAATCTATGCATCATACAGATGATTATTAATCGTATCAAAAGGCGGATAGGAAAATGATGGATGTAGCTGACCCTGAAAATGGGCTTTTTTAAGGGGTATTTTTTTTTTCATGAGGTTGTTTTTGAAATTTTTACTGAAAGGGTACGATTTTAATTTTGTTTAATTAAATTCGTAAAATTATTTATGATTTTAATGTAAATTTTTTTTGACTTCGAAGTCATAAAATTTTCAGGATAATTTTTTTCTTTTCTTTAAAAACTCTGAAGTCGTAAATTTTTTTTTTTTGGGTATTAGGACTTCAAAGTCGCAATACTGTTTTTTTAATTATTACAAATTTTTTATGCAATTTTTTTATTTTATTTGTTTTGTTTTCAATTTTTTTTTATTTTTTAAATTATTTATTTAATTATTAAGTAAAAAATTTAATTATACTTGTTATTATTTTTATTTAATATGTTGTATTTTTTTATGATTTTATTTAATATGTTATATATATTTTTTAATGTTTTATTATTTAAATTATATTCTATTTTTTTAATATTTTTGTATATTTAAAATTTAGATAATCTTGTAGTAATAAAAGTAATTGTTAAATTAAAAACAACATAATAAATTAATATAAAATGAAAATTACAAATTAAAGAGAAACATAAAAAGTACAAACTATATTAGTCATCTACTTGTTTGTATGGACAATTAGTACGATTATATCCTTCAGTGCTACACACAATGAGCATTTCTTAGGTCTATCTGTAATTGGTTCGTCCATCTCATTATGTATGAGTAGTGGTTGGCTTTCCCGACGTCTGTCGTCGTTTCAAAGGATCAGGCATAAAATGTGGACCTATTGAGGTCATTTGTCTTCACTTCCAAAGGAATGAAAGTGATGTTGATAAACTTTGAAAATGTTTTCCAACTTGTATACAAGGTCAACAAAGTCATCATAATTTAAATTATAAAAATCACACGCTGCAATCGCATGCGAGCAATGAATTTGAAGTGCTTGAAATTGTCCACAATCACATGATCATTCATTCAATTTGATAGTGCATGCCATTGCTCATCGACTAAGCCGCGTATTTGTAATTTTTTGAACCTCAAACTCCCTTGCTTCTCAAACATACATGCAAACATAATGCGAGGTAGCAATGTGTTGATTTTCTTGCATCATGACATATACATGTTCAGAGTACCTATGTCCTGCCTTTATCATTTTCATGATTTTCATGCCACTAGTAAAAAATGAATCATTTATTTTATTACATGTTTCATTGACTAAGGCAGTAATAGGTAAAGTTCGGGCTCCTTTCAAAACACAATTCATACATTCGGCAAGGTTGATAGTCATATGGCCATACAATTTTCCTTGATCGTAGGCTTGGGCCCATTTACTCTTGGGAATTTGATCTAACCAATCTACTGCTTGTGGAAACTCTGCTTGCATTGCGAGCAACTTTGCCTTAAGTCGTGGTTTCCTCATCTCATATCCTATTCCAAAAGATAAAACAATGAGTAATAAATATAGTGAAGATGTAATAAAGCAAAAATTTGATGCATGAAATGGTTAGAAGCATACCCATATTGATGACTTGTTTTTTTAAGTCAACATTTTTAAATTGTTTGTTGAAATTTGATGCAATGTGGCAAATGCAATACACAGAAGAAATATCTGGTTCATTTCACCCAACTCGTTCCGATTGTAAAGCTACTAGCACACTAGTTCCCCTGTTTGATATAATACACAAATTTAATTGCGGTGTAACATATCTCCTCAAATAATGCAAGAACCACATCTAAGCTTCTTTGATCTCGCTCTCAACAATTTCAAAAGCAAGTCGAAAATTGTTCCTACTACCATCTTGTCCGATGGCAATCAACAAAGTACCACAATATTTTCCAGTTAAAAATGTCTCATTTACTTACACAATTGGCTTGCAATATTTAAAACCTTCAATGCATGGGTTAAACGCCCAAAATACATGATTAAGAATCACCCTAGGAGACTTATCCTCACCATCCTCCATTGAAGATGAAGTTTTATGTTTTACTATTGTACCAAGTACAAAGTGTTGCCCAACTATCAACCATATAGGCAGATAACTATATGATTGTTCCCAGCTTCCAAATGTCATTTCAAGGGCTTTTTGTTTAGCTGTCCATGCTTTTTTGTATGAAACAATATAACCAAACTGTTATAGCATTTTTGCAATCAAGGTTTTTATTTCGATACTAGGATTTGTTTTCACTAAATGAACAATATTATAAGCAATCACAAATGAACCTAACCTAACATGATCTTGTGATATGAAAGATTTGTGCAAGTGTGAGTACCATTTAATTTCTTCAACTCTCACCTCTTGTGTATTTTATTGAACGATACTCTCACCCTCCAATAACATCCATTACCATATTGACTACACATGATAACGTAATTGTCACTCTTCTTCTCAACCACATTAAAATTAAATGAATGCATAAAATGAAATTGGTTAATAACATTCACAACTTCTTGTTTTGATTCAAATGTCAAGCTTTCGTAAAGGTCATTTGTACTAGCACCCCCTCTGTTCTAATAAGGATTTGATTACTCTTGATTTTCTGAAAGTTGGCTACTAATAGTTTCAAAATTTGAAGATGACTTAATTTGATTGCTTGGTTCTCCATGTTCATGAAAATCATGTTATTCTTCGTTGTCATTGAAGTCAATAACATTATCTCTTATTATGGGTTCTTCGCTAGCCAACTGTCAAAAAATACAAAAGTAACTTATTAGTGAAAATGTAAATAATTTAGTGTATCTATCGTTAAATAAATAAAACACCGAACCAGGAAAAATTGCAAAAAAACTAATAAAAATACATTTTTTTGGTAAAAGTCCCTAATTTTGTGTATCTAATGCTAAATTATGTTTGGGCTTTTACTCATTTGGATCAGATAGATAATCATGTAAAAAAACCTAATCACTTTAGCTGGTTTCGATCTTGTTATAAATGTCAGAAAAATTGATATTAACCAACATTTCGTTAGTGCATTGGTTGAACGTTGGAGAACCGAGTCTCACATTTCATTTTTCACATGAAGAGTCAACCATAACTTTACAAGATGTGACCCTACAGTTGGGCCTGAGGATTGATGGATTGTTGATAACTAGTATCATCACCGGTGATGTACGTGTTGCTTGTCAAGCATTACTAAGGGACACTCCACCTGGTAAGTATGTAAAGGGTAAAATGATTTATCTAAGTTGGTTGCAGCAAAATTTTCAGCAACTTCCAGTTAATGCTGCTGATGTTGTCATTGCAAAACATGCTATAGCTCATATCATGATGCTGATAGGCGACTGTTTGATGCCAGATACATCAGGTGCAAGAGTTCATTTTATGTATCTCATTTTATTATCAAATTTGACTGAGGCAAGTCATTACAGTAGGAGTGCAGCAGTATTAGCATCCCTTTTCCGAGCTCTTGATCGGGATGTGAAGCTTGACCAAACGAAAATCGGTGGATGTTTGTTGCTGCTACAGTCATGGGTGTGAGACCGCATTAAATTTATTGCCCCAAAGATAGATCACCTATCTATGGAAGAAGTACAAGAAGGACTTGGATTTCCTCTTGCACAAAGGTGGTCTCGTCCAACAACCCATACAAACATTCCCACCAATTCAGTCAGATTGATACACGTCATATTTGATAAACTTCATAAGAATGAGGTTCATTTCTTAATTTTGATGAGTTAAGTATTTTTTTTTGTTTCCAATTCAAACTTAAATATGTGACAATAATAATGTATGTCTCGCAGTTCTTGTGGACTCCTTATAACACACAAGAAATAATGTCATTAATTAATGATGTTGAGGTATCAATGATTGTTCAAGAAAAAGTCTCTCATATGTTTTGCAATTGTGGAATGACATCCAATAGATAGGGTCACGAGACAATTTGGACTGCGACAAATTATTCCAAATGAACCATCAAACCCAGATAAACTCCATGACATATATATGAGAGGGATAACAAATATTTTTTGCCTAACTATCATCATCACCGGATTGCCAAATGAAATCATTAGAATGATTATATTTTTCACGGTGAAATAGACCAAGGTCTTTTGCATGAAAATTTAGAATACATGCAATGATATATTCGTCAAACTAGACAATATATATCGCATGAGGGGACATTATCTACTGAGGTTGTAAGTTTAATCCTGGCCATCACCAACATCAATCACTATCGTGTGAGGGACACTTTCATCACATTAAAAAATTATTGATATTATTATTCATTATTATTTCTAACTTTGTAAATCTTAATTCACAGTATATTATCCTGGTCATCACCAACATCAATCACATATTGAACCTAGTGTACCTCTAGTACATGTTCCTAAATATATGTCACAACATCATCTATCACAAGCACAATATCAATCAGCGGCCTTCTCTGGATATGCATCTCAAGGATGTCAACGAAGTTTTCAACCATTAGGGTTCTCATCATATATGCCTCAATACTCATTTCAAGTTCCTTCTACTTCAAATGTTTTTGATGAACCTTCACAAAGGTTTGACACCACTTTCAACACTCCACCATCTGCATATAATCTACCATCATTGAGCTCTTGTTATCGTCCGTCATTGCCTATTCAAATGCGTGACATGGGTGATAAAGATGAGGAGGATGATGACGATTACAACAATACCAACAATAATGATGATAATGACGACAACGATGGTGATCATGTTCCTCAACAACAACACACAATTACATGTGATCATCCTAGAACAAGAGAAGGTAGAAGTCGTAGAACAAGAGGATAACAAATACATGCAAATTCACTCCAACAAGATGAGAGACCTGAACGGATATTTAGAAAAACTCGTTGTGAGACATCATCTCATTATTTTTTTTAAAAAAAATAAACATGTAATTTTCATATAAATATCTTTGATTTTTAAATTAAAGTGTTTTAAAATTTTAATATCTCATTTTAATTTTAGTATCTATTTTTAATAATAGATTATCTAAATTTTAAATAAACAAAAATATTTAAATAAAATAATATTAAAAAGATATAATATATTTTAAATAATAAAATATATAACATATTAAATAAACTAATAACAAGTAAAATTAAAATTATTTATTTAATAACTAAATAAATAATTTTTTTACAATTTTCAAAAAATTGAAAACAAAAAAAAATAAAAAAAAATGCGTCAAAAAATAAATTTGTAATAATTAAAAAAATAAAAAGGTATTACGATTTTAAAGTTGTAATACACTAATACCATAAAAAAAAACTTTTACGAGTTCAAAGTCATAAAAGTAAAAAAAAATAGTTATGACTTTGAAGTAAAAAAAAATTTACATTGAAACCATAAATCATTTTAGGATTTTAGTTAAAAAAAATTAAAGTCATACCAGGTATTACGACTTCTAATTCAGAAGTCATAACACCTGTTACGACTTATCCTCTTTCAATAATTAATTCAAGAACAACCCTCATATAAAAAAAACGAAGAAAAAAAACCCCTTTTCCTTAAAAAAAACCCTGAAAATGGATAGCACTATAACAATATATGTGGATCAATTGTAGATTATTTTTCCTTTTTCTTTTTTTTTTTTCTTGAAGTTATTGGACAAAGAATTCATGTTCTACCTTAAGTCTAAAGAAGAAAAGGCAAGCCAAACTCACTACTTAATGTCAATACAGTTTCACATTTGACATACCAGAAATGCATTTCACCATTGCCATAACCAATCAAAAGACCCTTCACAAGCAAACTTGCAAAACCGTTTGCAGTCCACCAAAGACAGCAACTTACCAGATCCTTAGGAAATGCATTTCTATTGCTCTAAATAAAATAATAAAACTAGACTTCCACCAAAATCTAAAGCGGATTCATTATGCACACCAAACTAAACTGGTAGCAAACCACCAACTAGAAATGCACACTAAATAGACCAGAAATTTCAAAGTCAAACATGCACTAAATCAGATCTGGTGACCACACCCAAACCACACCAGCGCATAAACCAAATGGTACCCTACATTGCACTAAATATACCAAATTTACCAAAATAATAACCAAACCATGTACCAACACAGAAAGCATTTATCATAACAGAGTATTATGTATCATAATACAACGGATTCCCTAACTATGACATGCATTAAGGTTTTTTTTTTTTTTTTTTTTCTTAATCTTCGGATTCATTAAGAAAAAAAATATTGATTAATTTGAAATTCGATAAAAAAATAAATAAAATCTAATTAATAATTATTTTTATCAAGGATTAAATTCAAATTCTATCTGTGAACCATAAAGTTTTGATTAAATCTACTTTAACCAATCAAATGTATTTTCATCAATTTTCTTAATCTCATTAGTGTGACAATTGTGTTGACTCTCTGAATGCTATTGTAACATTCCGTGTCAAGTTTTAAATGTTATATATTGAAATTGTGAGATATTAGGCATATAAAGGGAGGAAAAGAAAAGCATAGAGATTAAAGGTTATGAGATTCCTTTAAAAAAAAAACGTTATGAAATTAATATTGACCTGATATGATTATTATAACGTAATGATATGACAAGATATTTTAATATTATACATAAGGTTTTAAATTGCATTGTTAATCAAAGTTTTATCATGATTCTTATATTATGAAAAATTATTAATAAATATGACGATGCAATTAAATTATGGTCACAAAAACTCAAAACTTTAATATTATGGTCAAAATTGTACATGCGAATAATTTTCTTTTTATAACCACGGAAATTAAGAGCTTTAGCTTTTCGGTGGGACATCTAGTATCTACATAAGTTTCGATTTGAGACTTAGTTACACTTAAAGCTCATTGACCTTTCCCAAGAATATATTTTGTGAAAATTGAACACAAATTCTCTCCCATAAACTCAGCTTTTGTTGCAAACCATTTATTAAAACATTGATTATACATATGATTGATACACAACCTATGATTTGTACATGAGGCATAATGTCCTTAAACACCTTAATCGTGATTGAATGAAGCACACAATTTTACTAAAATGAAAATAAAATAAAACAAGCCCCTCCCTCTACCTTTCATGTTGTTGTTGCGTAAAAATTCAAAGTCAGCCGAAATACGTTTCAGCTAGTCATATCTCGAAAAGATCTCAAAATAATCAAACGATTTGTGTTAAGAAGGGGAATCTGCTTCTTGATTATGGGTTTTCAAGCAACTCCATAAAGCACCTGGTGTAAGAGAATGAAGAAGTGAAGAGATAGGATTTTACGTGAAAGACAAAGGTTGAAAGGCTATAAAGGAAAGTGATAAAGGAAAGGTTGTAAAGGAAAACTTTAAATGAAAGCAATAAATGACAGAAATGGTAAAAGAAAAGTGATAAAATAAGTGTAAGATAAAACAGGCTTGTGTTTTAGATTGATTGTGTGTGTAAAATTTGAAGTATGTGTGTGTAAAATTTGAAGTATAAGACCTATTTATAGGCTACAAAATCAAATCATCTACTAGACCACGTTTTTCCAATTGATAACTTCCTAGAACATGGTTTGGGAGTTATACAACTAGGTTTGGGGGTCGTTTAGCTAGTTTTGCATTGATTCGGCTAATTCTAGTAGTTGAATTCGACAAACAATGGTTGATTTTGGCAAGCAACAGTTAGTTGGTTTTGGCTAACATTTCAGCTAACCAATTCCGAGGTAGATTTATCCTCTGAAAACTTCTAGTCACTGCTCTTAAAATCTAAGGACGTTCTCCTTTGTACACAAGTCAATTGATAAGTTATTTCAAACGTTAGAAAAGATGACAATTGCTTCCTATTTAAAGAGCACTATCATTGATTAGTTTTAATCGCTACAAGCCATTTGAATATTAAAAAATCGTGAAAAATATCATCTTTCTTTGTTAAATTAAATCTAACTTAATTCAACTAATTTTTTTATGCTTAAAGTTAGGCAAAATCTATCATTTGACTAACATTGTAAGTAGCCAAAATGACTTTATCCATGTTCAACTAACACTGAAGTTAGATTAATCTCCGAGTCAGCTAATATTGAATGTAGCCAATTTGATCTTTTACTCATCCAATTAACCTTAAAATTAGTCGAATTCTGTCAATTCAATCAACATTGTAGATAATAGTATTGACCTTATTCATGTTCAGCTAACCTTCATGTTCAACAAATATTGAAGATTAATTGGTTGCGCAATCAACTAAATTGACCTTTTTCTTATTCAACTAACATTAATATTAGCTAAATTCTGACATTCGGCTAACCTTCTTATTTAGCTAATATTGAGAAGTCTTCAATTCCATATTCAACCAAAGTAACATTCACCTCATTCATCTAACATAAAAGTTAACCGAATTTTACCTTAATTAGTAGTCATTCTGTTAAATCCTCAACTGAATTGTAGCAAAATTTGGATATTAACACATGTAGTCCTCTCTTTTCCATGCCATCTCCATATTTTTCTTCCTCTCATTCTTTCAATTCTTTTCCCCCATTGTTTCAAAACTCAATAACTCCTCACACCCATAAGGGGCAAAAGCATGACAAAAGTGATTAGAGTTGAGAGAAACAATACCCGTCTCTTAAAAATCTCTATTGGAAGCTCTTTAAGATAAACCCATAAAGCTCCATCATTATTTTTATAAGACAGATTAGTAATGAACCTTTGTATGTGAGGTGTTGAAAATTTGTTAGCAATTGATATTTTTCATGGTGTCATATTAAATGTCCCTGCAAGTCCCTCGAGATACAACAAAAACTTCTGGATCAATGGCTAAGACAATAAATAAAACTAGCAAGTCAAGAATAAACCCACGAGTCGAAAATTTAGAAAAAAGAGAAGGGTTGAGAGCAATGTAAAACTGAGTCAGCGGATTTCATTGCGAAAGACCCATGAGACCCAATCTCATCCACCCAAACTACTGGTCACTTTAAAAGCTTTAATCACAAGTTGATATACAAACAACAGAAACATGTCTAGGCAATATGAGAATTCTTGCCTTTTAAAATACCTTTAAAATACAACATTATGGCATGTTAGAGTAGTATTAATTTCCCATCGACATCTGTTCTTACAAACAGTAGCACCTATACTTTCGTTAATATGAATTTTCTTGATACCTTTACTGCTCTTGGTGATCCATTATAAGAGCCCATATTCATCCAATCTTTAAATTAAACACACCCCATTATAGACACAGATTCCATTTTCAAGGTTTCCCCAATTTGTATTTTAACGTCAACGTGATAAGACATTGCAAATAAATCATCAAGAACAATTTCTAAATACAAATCAATAAGGTCTAATCAAAATAATAATTCTAATTTCCAACTTAACACGCTAGTTTCCAAATAAAAGTCTATTTTCAAAATTAAATCCTAACTCCCAACTTCTTTGGCCAAGTGAATTACAATGAACCATAATCATTGCACTAAACAATGAAGAGAAATGATTAACTCACGACTAAGACTAGAGTGCTCACCACGATGTGTCACCATCATTCATGTCCACAAATTTTACTCGTAGACATCAAGGTTAAACTCGATGAAATTCCTTTTTAATATAAATAATTTATGTAAGTACTCATTAATTATTGAGTTTAATTATCATTGGTTGAGACTGCTATCAGAGGACTCACCATTTCTCTTTTGACTAGAAATTCACAAAATTTATTCGCACTAACTTTTCTCCCCCACACTTTCAAAAGGGTGGACCGTGTCTGTTCGAAAGAGCGAATGCGACCTTTGATCGTAAACTTCGTGAAAGAAGAAAGATCTCGCCGTGTCTTCAATTTAAGAAATTTAAATAATTAGAGAAAATTAGTATAATACTATAGTATTAATCACAAGATTTAACAGGGACAGATAGCAGCTTCGATTATAGGAATTGCAACTATATAGGGTAGTTGAGACGAAATTAAAGTAGTCAATTCAACAACAAAAGAAATTAAACCTTTTTAGGTATTGTAATTAGGTGTGTAACCGAGAGGAGCCGAATTGAGAACTAGAAATTTAAGCTTGTGAATTATCTCCGGGTGTAAATAAATTAGCTATTTATGAATTATCAATAACTCGTAAAAACTTTGTTTACGTTACACACATGTATAAAAATTAAAATTATATACCCTCTACAATATCATAATACATATTTACCAGATATTTGCATTTATAGATTATTATCTAATATTAAATATTCTATTAAATACTAAATTGATAAAGAAAAAAAAGGTTTAAGAAAAAAAATCACAAAATAAAAAAAATTATAAATAAAATAAAAGAGTCAAACTCAAGTTTTAATTATTCTAAAGAATAGCCCAAACAGACTTTTAATTAGACTCATCTAAATAAATAAATCAACCTTAAATTATCAATTTTTTTTCCCACAAGTCAAACTTAAATTTTCAATATTATATCTTACTCAGCTCACTTACATCCCAACTTAAATTATAAATTGACTTTTTTTATTTTGTAAAATTTTTCCTCAAATTATTTTTAATTTTATCAATTTAATATTTAATAAAACATTTTAATATAATATAATGATCTACAAATAAAAAATATATGTTAAACATGTGATATAATATCATAAAATTTATGTAATTACAATCTGAACTTGAGTTATTTAAATAAAATCAAATAATTCACGAATAAGACCTAGCAGCTATCATCATCATTACTCCAAAAGAGTTGACCAAGCGTTGTTTAATAGTAGTATTCTGTTACTGTAGAAGAAAAATAAATAAACCTTCACCTTGGTGGGATTTTACTCAATAAAGCAGAACCAGGTCAAAATGATGGTGAAATGGAAGAAAGTTGGAAACATGGAATTAGGGAAAAGGCAAAAAGCACCAGCTTGGTGTAATAAATAAATCTATATTTTCTATGGATATCGAATGCTATCCCTCAAATTATTATACAGAACTTGCATCTGCATCAATATATTCCCCTCCCACTTTCCCCTTGTCATCTTCCAATGCCGGGCCAAAAGAATTAAGAACGCCGAAAAAGGGGTACAAAAAAAGAACCAGAAAAACAATAATAAATAGAGATTTAAAAAAATAAAAAAGGCCATTTTTATACAGGGCGACGTTTAACTAACCAAGCTCCAGTTATATACAATATTCGATGGTATGGCTTCACTGCAAAACTTGTTTTCTCTGTCCCTCTTTAACTGGAATCAAAAGATCAGAACCTATGTTTTCTTTGTCATCTCATGTTGCAGCATTGAGGCCTTGAATACCTTTGCAGTTTATCCCACAGGCACATCATCTGCCTCGGCGATTGGTAATGGGCAGTGTAATAGTCTTCTATGCAACCAAATTGGCAGAACTTCAAGCTATGCGAGTAGTGTACTGGTTTTGAGCTGTTGAATTGCTCCACCCACATTCCCATACTCACATCTTCCATCTTGAACAACTGCATCAAGAAGAAATCAAGAAACATTCAGCCAAAACAGAATTTCAAACGGAAGGAATTCAGGTCCTGCCCCTATGGAAGAACAGAGAAAAAAGTGCAATATAAAATGTTTCTAACCCTTAATTTATGCATTTCGAATTCAGATACAATATAGCGTGCGATATCTGATGACAAAATATAACCAGGTCCATTAGCATAGGGTGGGTAATCCTCTTCTGGCCACTCCTGCGGGGAAAAAAAGGTAACATCAACAACAATCAATACAAGTTTAATGTGGTCACAGTATGAAAGTATGGGGCCTAGTTAAATCAATCACAATATGGCAAAACACACTTAAGGACCATGGTATACAGTCCATAAATTCAAGGGTGCAACTGCTACTTGGAGCTAAGTAGCTAACTATAAAAGGAGAGGACAGAATGGTTGAATGCACGACAAAATGGGAAGTAGAAGCTAAGAAGAAAACAGGCAATTCAGGCATTTTTTATATCAAAATATAGACATTTTGTTAATTGACATTAATAAAAACAAAATTACAATGTTCTCCAGAGTACTCTCAATCCTTAATTCTAAACAGAAGCATTGCAATGGGTGCCGATTACTTACTTCATATGTCACTGCCCATTTCCCATAGCGCAAGGGTTTGTGGTAGTAATTTATATTCCCAATATAAAAGCTTGTACCATCTGGAACCTTCCTTGCTTCATCGATAACGGCATCCACTCTAACAAAAGTGTCATCATCACCTTTCATGACATACTTAGCAGAAACCGTATGTACCTATGAACAATAAGAAGCAAATCTTATATATCACTGAAGAATTTGTATTTCACAATTCTTTTTTTAGTAATCAATATCTTATCTCACCCCATATTCACATATGGCCACTGTTTTCAACACAACAAGATCATAGTTATCCAAATACGGCACTATAACAATATCACCAAAAAATTCTGCTTCCTTCTTCAACTCTGCATTAATTTCTTGTCTTGCATGCTGCCAAGATTTCAATCAAATAGTAAGAAACCCCAACTGAATATCAGAAATAAGATCTTAACTCTAAATACAAAAAATCTGTGAAGTAATAACTGTTACCAGTGCCACAAAGAAACGAGCAACCACTACTCCAGATTTGATGAGCCTATGCTGCATCCATGATTTCCTCACAGCCATCCGCTCAGCAAAATGGTTTCCAGCAGAGAGGACACCAATGAACAATTCGATGCCAGAGTCATGAAGTGGCTGAGCACGCCACCTGGTGGAAAATTCAAGATGCCGCTGCGGGGCAAAACTGGGATGCGATGAAGGCAAAGACGCCGCAAATACAGAGTGGACATCAATGTCTCCTGTCAACGAAAGCCCGGTGGCATCCTCAAGGGTAAAACCCTGCCAAAATCAAAAAGGCAAAATCAAGCGACCATACAAATCAATCTTCACAAGTCCAGGTTAACAACTTAAAGGGGTATGATATATCACTCACAGCGCGATAAGGAAAAGAGGTCACATGCCTCCCATCCACAGAAACATGATACCCCTCCAACCCAGCACTAATAGAAAGAACAAACAGCTTCCCCTCAGAAAACGGGAATGGCCAGTCAATGGTTACTTTCTTCGTGTGCCCTATCAGTCTACTCAACCACCACGTCGCCTTAGATCCCTCCAAATGATCTTCATCATCCCGAATCCACTTCTCACACTTTGCCATACTATCAACTGCATATAATGCAAGCAATAACTCAACTCAATGCAATCAATCACAAGCCACAACCAAACACAAGTAACCTCATCACACAAGTTGGAATATCACATATTTCTTATCTCACACAGTCATCAATCCAAAGATGAGAAGAAAAAAGAAACACTTTTTTTAAAAAAAAATCCACCAAAATTCAACAAAAATTGGAATGTCACACATTTCAAATGTTCACCATCAGTCCATCAGAAATCATCATTGAGATGACTCCAATTATAATTATAATAAAAATCAAATAACTTACTATGATTGGATGATTGGATGAGCTTGTAAAGAACGTTAACTATTCTAATTAAATTCATCAATCCAAATAAGGAAAAAAATCAATAAAAACCTAATTGAACACATCAAAGTTACTAGTATACCATCCACATCATAAAACATTTCCTAATTTAAGAATTTTCAAATTTAACCAAGCTTCTAAAAGATCTTCAGTTCCGAAATTCACCGGTATCTTCATCGGCCTTAGATTTCCAACCGTCACATCTAAGAGCAGAACCCCACTGCATGCGGTAACACGTGTTTAGTTCGATAACAGGTTTTCCACCCCAATCCCCCTTCAACCTAGGGTTGAAGTGAAAAACCCTAGGAGGCTCTTCACCATCAACAGTTTTCAGCCCCTGCAACTCCACCACGAACTGCGACACCATCACGGGCTCATCCTCCGTCACCACCGTTATCTTCGGCTCGAAATCCGGCCTAGCCTCCAACGGCTTCCCAACGACCGTTATGTGGGACCCCAACGTGAGCCCACACGGCAACGGCACGACGCCCGAGACGTCAACAACTTCCGGACCGGAAAGCGAGACCGAACCGGGACACGAACCGGACCGGTTCTTGGCCGCCCGAGCGGCAACGGTTCGGGTTAGCGGCTTTCCAGATTCGAGGTCTTCCCAGAGACTCCGCCCAACCTCGCGCGCGTGCTTCACTTGCTTGTAGAGCTCCGACGACCCGTTGTTTACGTGGGAGCCGAACGCGGCGTCGTTTAGGACCAACGCGGAAACGACGCTGCTGCGGCGGCGCGCGAGTTGACTCGGCGAGTCAGCGTTGGAAACCGTTTTCAAAGGACGCGCCGGGGAGTCCTTTCGTAGCGAATCCTCTTCACTTAGGAGCCTCGGGGAGCGCGTGGTGGTCACGGTTGCGAAGTCGGTTCTGAAAACAAACGGGAGTTCGAGTGTGACAAGTACGAGGTAGAGGAAAAAAACACCGATTAGAAACTGAATCGATCGTTTTCGTGTTAGCCACACCAACGTTTCTAGCTTTCGCTTCATCATCTCCGAGGTTTTTTTTGGTGAAGATTCTCTCGCACCAGAGTTATGGAGAAGAGAACAGGCACAGGCACCGGGTGAGAGAGAAGGAGGACGTGACCGAATTTGTGGAATAATAAAATAATGAAGAGAAACGGCAACGGGTTGTTTGAAAATTTGAAAAGGAAAAAAAATAGGGGAAAATGATGATAATAATAGTGGAAGTACTGAAATTTCGTTCAAGTGGCCCAGGGGTGGACCCACTCTGCAGCATTAAACTTCGTTGCTAACGGATTCTTTTGCTTTAACGAGTTATCTGGCATATCAGACCAAATCTTCTGTACTACTAAATTGGTTTTTTTTTTTTGTTTTTTGGGTTTGTTGATGAAATAAATAAGATCATTACATGTGACTAGAAACTGAAATTGGAATTTGTTTTATAAGTTGTCTGAAAATATTTAGTTTAAAATGTTTAATCGAATATATTTAGTTTTTTTATAGTGTGTTTACAGACACGTACTGAATAATTAAAAATTAAACAAAATTATAAGGCTGACAAAATAAAATAACTTTAGTTTTCTAAATTATTTCAGGAAAATATGTTAATGTGTTTTATCATTTTCTTTCTTTAATACCAGTGTAAAAATGATGAAGTAAGATTAATAAATAAAAAGGATAACGAAGTAAGAGGGACTATGTCCTAATTGATATGATTGGTCGACTACGTCATTGTAAGAGATGATATACATTAACTAATAATTCTCTATGTCATTGTAAGATGATATATTAACTAATAATTTTTCAGTGTTACATTGTACTAAAAATATAAATAATGACAATTATATATATATATAAAATGACATTAATGAAATGTCATTTCTTAACTTTATTTGTAAAATACATAAATAGATAAAATAATATTTTCATTTATTTATCAAAACATGCGTATTCTTTAAAATCATAATTGATTTTCCTTAATATCTAACCTAATGGATGAAAGTATCTTAGGATATGGAATTTAAAGAATTTGATAGATTTAATTAAAATAAGAAAAATTTCATTTTTATAAAGAAATAAAGATATGTCTTAAAATAAAAAGTTATTTATTATCATGGAAAATATAAGATAGAATCATATTTTTATTTATTTATATTATTTTATAAAAGAAATTAAAATATTATTATTCAATTTTACTTATATAAAAAGGATCTTCAAGGTTAAGGTGAACTAACTATAATCCAACATACTTAGATACATGCTCTAACCTATGTGTGACCAAGTAGAGTGTTAGAGTATCTTTACAACAATACCACAAATTATCAAGTATTAGTTATCATATATATATATATATATATATATATATATATATATATATATATATTAATTATCTATTATATTAGTATAAAAAAATTATTATGTAAATAGATATTGCTCATATTTTATCTTTCATATGACACATAATAAATGTTTATTTTACATAACTAAAATTTATAATTTATAATTTATAATAAAGAAATATTTCTAAATATATAAGTTATATTATAATTAAAATCTGTAATACATATATTTTAACGTATAAATTATATTTTATATTTATGATAAAATTTTCAGTCAAAAATAATATTTATGGTAAAAAGAATTGTTATGATATATTGTTATAGATAATTTTTTTAAAAGAAATATTAAATTTAAGTTAAAATTAATGATGTTGAAAATAATAGATTGAAAGAGACAATTAAGTTAAACTATTTAAATAATATTTAAAACATGAGCACATTTGAATTTTGAATATATATATATATATATATATATATATATATATAAAATTAGTTTTTGATATTCAGTTATAGTTATAGGTTGTTAAACTATTTAATTGATATTAATTTAAAAGCATAAAAGGATATAGAAGATAAATGTTTAGAGTTACGAGAATGAAGCCCATCGTTCTCTTGAGAGTACAATATTTAAATTAAAGTGAATATGAGGGTGAGTAGAGGCGTTTTTCTTTTTTAAACATGAGAATAGAAAAAACAAGAACAAAAAAGTTAACTTATAACTAAACTCTATTATACTCATTGCATCACTTAAAGTAGGACAAGAGTTCCAAAAACAAAATAGTTTTGCAGGTTTATTTGAATGAAAGGTGACAAATGAGTTGATGAAAGCTTGAATAACCTCGGGATATTGAAGAAAACTTGAGCAAAATGAAGAAAATTTGGAAGTGTGGTGTTTAGCATCAAATAAGATGAAAAACCAAATTTGTTGTTATCTTTGGTTGGAAGAGAGAATGTGACTAGAATTAACCTAAATATGGTAAAAAAAAGTGTAGTACGTTAATAAAGATTATAAATATCTTATTTATTTTAATTATAAATCTTTGGTATTATCCACTTAAGTTACATTATTAGATAAATAGTATAAAATAATATTTAATCATGTTAAATAAAGGTTTGATAAATTGGGTCTCCCATGGTATAATTATAAGTTGACTTAAGTATATTTAAAATAAAATTATTTCACCAGTTTATCCTAATCTAAAAATATTGTATAGTTTATTTTTCTAGATTTTTATTTCTAAATTAAAATGACACTTATGGATACTACATAATCAAACAGACGCACTTTTGATAATTTTGCATAGAAATTTCAAATAATTTTCAGAAAAAAAGGCTGAATAATTAATTTTTATTATTCTAAACATTACTCAAGGTTTTTTTTATAAAAAAAGTAGCTATTTTTATTAATTTTTTTATTGTTTATTTTCTAGGGGCAATTTAGTCATCTTTCAAGCTTCGTTCTAGAAAAATTAAATGTCAAAAGTAGTCATATTCATAATTCTCAATACAGTAATGTCTATTCTGGAAAAAAAAATACAATATTGTCTATCAAATTTTCAGAATTCCTATATGAACTCCTAAAATAAATTACAAATGAAATAAAAAGAGATAATAAACAAAAGCGAAGGGTTACAAATCTCCACTCCTTTAAGAATTTTTGCCCTCAAAATTTTTCTAATCTTCAAAAGAGTTGTATGGTCGTCATTTTTGTGACTCCAAATCACCTTACCAAAGTGTATTGGTTAGGCCTATAACCACTCAACCACTTAGTCCACTAACTGACATATTTTACCATTATAATTACAGGGTACATTGCGGCTAAAATATTTTCTAATTACACATTAATTATAATTATTTATTTACTGACTTGAGTATCGAAATCTCTTTATATCTTCATCACTCTAAGGAACTCGACACTCAAAGCAGGAGCTCAGACTGCTAGAGGAGATCAGAGGGAGAGCCTTCTTCAAATGAACCATTAAAGACTAATGAAGAGGATGCCAAACAAGGTAGAATCCGATAAGAACACAGGAATATCCTTTTCGCATAACAACTTAATCCTTTGATCCTTAATCTTCACATGCATTGTATCATAGGTAAGGCTATCTCTTAATTGTATCAGATAAAGGTTAATTATATCAGACATAGACATGTATCATACGAGATAAAAATACCTAGACAATTTAACTATAGATAATAAAATTGGTATATTGGGTTGAGTCTTTCTTATATATTATAAGTCTTATTGGATTGAATTTGGATTTAAATAAATTATGCAAAATTTTGGGTCAGGTAGAAACAAGATAAACTTGTCCAAACTTATCCTTACTCACTCCTAGTTACATAATCATCATTTTATTATAAATATATGTTTTCAAATATTTATTTTTAGTTTTATTATATTGTTTACTTTTTGTTTAAAATTTTATATTTTAACAAATATCCACCAATACTGGTGAATATGAAGATACATACAAAAACAAATTTCAAGGATATTATCCACTTAAAAGATACCAATATAAGTATGAGTGATTAAGAAAGGATTATTACTCATGTCTCACTGGATCATCATTCTTAATTTACTTATGTAGTATCCGTCATGATTAATTTGCATCAATCTAATTTATCATTTTTAATCAGATTTTTTTTTCTCTCAATCATGTTCTTTTTTACATTCACATTCAGACTCAAATTCAAAATCTTATTTATGAGAATTAAACCCACATTAATCGTACCTTATTTAAGGGTGACAATATCAATTTCAAGTTTTTTTTTTTCAATTTCATTAAATGTAGGAATTAAAGCCATAACACATTATAATTTCAAGGATTAGAAAGATAATATACTCTTTTTAATATCAATGCTTCTAATATTTTATATTTTTGTCTTTTTTATTATTACATAAATTTTCGTATGTCACTTTCTATTGCTTCATTTTTCTTATTTCTCTTCTGGTGTATTTTCAAAGTTGTCAAATGTTCATTTCTCGTGTTAATGACTCCAACTTTTAGTGTTTGACATATTTGTCATCCATCGATCTGGTCGTCCTATGCTTATTAGTTTACAGTTTTCATAGCTTTTAAGTACCACACAACAATGTATACACCATTCTTTGCCTTTGTTTTGTTTGATGGAAAAGTGATGACTTTTGTCGATGTAAACCACGTGTGAAGTTGTTGAACCATCAGAGTGTCCTACAATATAGACGTGTATATTTCATGCTAATTGTATTTTTCCTTCCAAGAAGAAATCACCCCATTAGTCTATTTTATCTTATTTTATGTTATTCTTGTAATACACTCTATTGTATTTCTAACCATCCCACAAATTTGAAAGAAAAAAGTATTTTTTTATAAAATATATATTACTCTAGTAAATACAAATATAAATCCAGCTAGACGTATATCACATTAGGATTTAGCAGTGTTAGATATTATTTAATTTCCTTTTAAAATTTATGAAAACTTAAATTTTAATTAAAACTAAATTTACTTGTACTTACAAAAGCTAACGATGTATTTAAATATTTTTCTTACCTAAAGGATACTTTTTCATCTGTGTACATTGTATAATTAAGAATAAAGTTTAATTTCAATCATTTTTTCGACAAGCATATATAAGAGAAATAAAATAAAGAGTTGAAATAAATTAAAATTTTCCATAAATTAAAATTAAGTTGTGCATCTCAATTTTCTTATAAAATAAATGAGAGTTTTTTTTTTTTATAAAGTTAAGATGCATTAAGGAGATTTCAATTTATGGAAAAAAAAATTCATTTTACCTTTCTTTTTTTTTGTTGAAAATTCTTACTAAAAAAAATGGATTATGGAGTAAGTTTCAATGACCTTAATTTGGGTAATGAGACAACGAAAGCAACAACAAGGATGTTAACAAAGGAACAAGTTGCAAGAAGCATCATTGTGTCATCCGAAATGGGTAGTTTTTTGCACCTGTCTCTTGCGCTGGAAACTTTAATTTTTTATACTTGGATAGAGCTTGAATTGGCTGTGTGCCAGATGTTAATTATAAACAGAACAAAAGAAGCATGGATCATTCATATTATATATGCTCATACACAACATAAAATTACGTAGATTCGGTTCCCACACTTCCAAATTAGTTGGCTTATAAATTATAACGTGAACATTACATTCTTGACCTGTCTCGTATCACCGCTTCTCTCTGTTCTTATTTTTCTATTTTATTTGTGGGAATAAGGGATTTAAATAACTAACGTATGCGACTCATCTAACCTGATGTATTCTTTAAATATTGTTTGTATACATATGTTCTCAAATACTTATATATATAGATGATAGATGATATATTATATGAGAGAATGGTCCTTTTATGTGTGAATAACAATTGTTATTTTTATTTGTTAGATTAAAATGAAAAATTAAGATGAAAATATTTTAAAAATTTAATTTAGGTTAAGATTTTCGTCACAACCATCATTATCACTACAACCATAATCACCATAATCGTTGTCACCAATATGACCAATGTTATTGTTGTCACCACCATTATGACTGCCACTCATATTGGTAGGGATGAGAGTGGTCATGGCAACAATCATGATGGTAGTGGTATGGTAATGATTTTGATGAAAATTAAATTTTTAAAATATTTAATTTTTTATTTGATAAATTTTATAGAAATTTCATGATTAAATAAAACTTTAATTTAAATTTAAGATATCTTAATGTTAATATTTAATTTCAATCTAAAAGATCATTTTCATTCTCACACAAAAAGATCATTCTCATATAAAAGATGAATTAAATTATATTGATATAACTTAAATAATTATTATATTATTTCATAACTTAATATATAATTTGATTATCGATCCAACCAGTTGAATTATACTTATATAACCAAAATTGTATGTGTCAAATTTGAATAATAAAAAAATAATTAAATAATTTATATTTTAATATATTTTAAAAAATTTATATTGCATGATTTTAATTTATATAAATGAGGTAGTAAATAATTTTTTATTAATATAAAATTTTATATATATAATCTATGTAAAATCAATTTTTAATCTAACAATAAATTTAAAAAAAAAGTCCAATTTAAAGTTATTAAATATATAATAACTAATCAAATGTAATTATATATATATATATATATATATATATATATATAAAAGAAATATAAGTTTTTCCCGTGAAGTAAAACTAATTATGAATAATTTAAATTGTAGAAATTATTTTTCATTAACTTATCTAAAAGTTAATTTTAATTAATACATAAATTAATTATAATTTATATTTTTTTTCTTCTCCTGTACATATCAAACAAAACTTAAACAGATACTACTTGCACTCTCTCAGAATCCTATTGCGTCCTTTTTTATTTGGTGGGCTGGTTAATCTTTTAATTGGATAAAAAAATTGTTTTTCAGAAAACCTTAAGCAATTCAACAAATGACTTTCCTTAATCATGAAGAGATATCCTACCTAGGCGCGTAGGATGGGACAGTCAACAATATGAAAAAACGTTTTTCTTCCACGTTTTAAAAAGTATAAGAGTCTTAAGTCTTAACTCTTAACCCTTAAGTGGTGCTTTAACCGACATTTGGCTTTATAAGTAAGAAGAGTTATTTATGATAATTGTTATGTCTAATATAATCAGAATACATAAAGTAAAAATTATACATATTAAATTAATATAGGTAAATACAATCAGAATCCATTTCTCTTAATAATTTAGATATTAATGTTCAAACAAATTATTTATGCCGTGAATTAGTAAAAGTTTTCCTACTTGGCTTTATGAAAGAAGAGAATTATCCCCCGTTGTTTTATTTTATATACAGCTTTATAAATTTAAATTTTAAGGTTATTTAAGGTCAATAATCAATTAAACAACTATTAAATATTTAATTAGTAATTATACAAAATTAAATTATAAAATTTTGATAATAATAAGATATAAATTTTGTTGACATTAGTTAATAAATAATTTTTATTTTTTATAGTAAATATTAATGCTGATATTATTGATTATTAGTATTATTGACTTTTGATTTGATATTTTTAAATTATTATTATTGAATAAATTAAATAGAAATTTAATTTATATTAAAACTGTTTTAATTATTTTGCTCTTAAATATAAGTTTCTTAAAATATTTAAACATTTATTTACAATTTATAATAACTTTGCATATGCCTACTATAATTTACGCATACTTAATTTGATAAGTTTAAAATATTTTTCCAATGTATATAAATTGTATACTTACCACTTGAGTTAGAAAATCTGTAAAAGAGTATTTATTAAAAAAAAACAATTAGTTTGCTAGCAATTTTGTGGTTGTCTACCATGCAGGTTTCATTTTGTCTGCTAATGACTATAATTCTTACTTTTATGGCTCTAAAATGGTAATGGATCTAATGCAGAGTTCTTTTTGTAGTTTTATTTGTCACGGATTGGATTTGGATTAGGAAGTAGGAATGATATTGGTTTCTCCACCATAAAATCCTGAGGATCTCTTCCATATGCTATCAACTAATGTCAACAAAATTTATACTTTATTTCAAGACTTGGGCACTCATTGTGCTTGTACTTTGTTCCAATGCATTAATAAACTTTTTCTTTTTCAAAAAAAAAGAAGAAAAACATAAAACTAATATACAGAGAAATATAGACACAGTAGCATGATTTCTTCATTTTATGAATTTACTTATGAGAAAATTCAACAGTGGAAAACAACTCCACCTTATTGGGGAAAACAAAAATAGAAGATCTAGAATGCTATATATATTCCTTTATCGCACATGTTTGTTTTTCTTTAGTCCTGTGAAAATGTTCAATTGTAATATTTGCTATATTCAACCAAGAAAGGAAATTACCAACAAAATATTCACCCAAGCACATGTTCCATTGTTACACTCCCCCACAAACAGCTTATGCACTGTGCTTTTTCAGTGCATGCACAATTTAATTTATTACAACATTGGTAATTACTTGGACGAGTAAGATGATATTGTTTAGATGAGAACAAATTTGATGATCTGAGGTTATAAACTGGTCTGATCACTAAGACTTCTAAGCACAATTAGAGTATTAGGAATTCTATTGTTTATAGGTTTTCCTATCAAATATCAAATCAATATTATGGTTTAATAACTTATAAAGGGCTTTAAAAATAAATATATCAGTTATAAAGCTTTAAAATGGACAGTAGCTTGAAACGATGTTTTATATTTAAAAATATCATTACTAAGGAATAAGAGCTCGATGTGGTATGCTAACTGCCAAGTTTGGGCAAAAAAGTTGCAATACTTCAACTCCCAGAGTAAACCGAATCTTGTCAAGTCCACGCAGCCTCCCTTTCACATATTGAACATGCTTATATAGTCATGAACAAAGCAATATATCATTTATTAATGAAGGCTATTTAAACAATAGATTTATAGATGTATCAAATCCTACATCTAACTTTTGCTTGTTTTCATGCATCACATCTTATTTTATCTCATAACATTATCGAAATAAATAACAACTATTGAGCAAAAATATGAAATATTACAAATAAACCATATCTTGTAAGTTGTAAAGTTATCATAATGATCAGTTAAGTCATTAGAGGATGTAGTTTCAACTTCATTGCATTTGACAAAACATAACATTCTTCGTGAATTTCTACTTGAATCTTAGTTGAACAGGAGAATATCCACTTGACATATGGAAAATTCAAAGTCTTGAACAGATACAGATGAGTTACCTTTGGTGATTCCAGAGCTCAAACATATTTAACAACCAGTTCTTTAAGTCATACCTCAAAGCTCAAGAATCAAAAACTGTTTGGCAGTGTTAATTAGAGTTCATGTATACCGATTTTCCTATTTTTATATCTTCTATTCAAGTTAAAAAAAAAAAACACATTTGTAATACATACTATGATAAAGAAAATTTATTGTTGGATCAACATATATCTTGACATAGTTAGCAGAATTCATATTCATTCATTGGTCTATACATTCAAACGTTAAGCATAAATATGCTGCTTTAACCTCATTTTCATCTTGTTTTTATACTATTGTAATCATTACATGTGTGTCAATCAACAATATAGTTTCAGAACTCTACTCTCCTTTACCATGTTCCATGCCTCCCACAGTCCTACCATATCGTACCTATATCTACCACCAAAATAAAAGGTAGGGTATAATTCAATTGTTAATGTTGTAGTTTCTTCTTGGCAGCTAACTAAGCTCATGGGAATCATTTTTGTGTCAAATAGAAGATGAGTAATCTGCTATGAAATCAATCATTTTAATATAAAAACCTTCTTCATTGTCTCATAACATGGTATATGAAATATACATTATTTAAAGTAAAAGCTCACCACAAATAGCAATTAAAAATACATATGAAAGACTTTCCTTCTCATAATTAAAAGGACTTATCAATGACCTGTCAAATCCATATGGAAAAACCATGAATAAAAGTAAAACCATTTTAAAACCAAAATATACCAATTGGTATGCCAAAAATCCTGATCAAAATAATGCAGAATGTTATATCAATGAATTGATAAATTTATAAAGAATAGCATACATGAAAAAAATGAGCAAGGAATAGCAAAGTTGTTACTCACTAAACATACCATACAAATTTTGAAATCCTCATATATATCTCCCTCCGACAAGTTATTTGACAGATTAAGTCACAATAAAAAATACCAATTACTAATAATGAGAATGATTTAATATATAAGATCTAGAAAAAGATCAAACCCAACTTTTATGCCGCCACATCTTAAGAATTCCCAATCAAGAATGTACGCTACATCTTATGAATTCCAAATCAAGAACATAATTGTAGTTACCCACAGTCCCACAGTTCCAATCATTCTAACCACCAAAGTAATTTCAAGTTCTTCGTTCCTTACCCGCACACATGAAAGAAAAGTGTGTTCATGATAGCGAAACATGTTGGAAATTTTATAATTTCTAATTAATTAATTAGTGTGAAGTACATATTATATTTATTATTTATATTAATTATTTATATTTATGGGTTTAATAAAGTAATTTACACTACTAGAAAAATGGTTTTTTACGACGGTTATTAAGTGCTTTTAACGACGGTTGTAAACCGTCGTTGTATATAACATCCTTAAAACGCAATTACTTTTTACGACGGTTATTATAATAACTGTCTTTGAAAGTTAGAACAATTCAAAGACGGTTATTATCAAATAACCGTCTTTGAATGCAGTGTCTGGTTCTACATTCCAAGATGATTATTATCTAATAACCGACTTTGAATGCTCTGTCTGCTTTGACATTCAAAGACGGTTATTAACCGTCTTTGAATGCAGTGGTCTGATTCGACATTCAAAGACGGTTATTACATAATAACTGTCTTTGATTGTTACATCTGGTTCGACATTCAAAAGACGGTTATTATGTAATAATCGTCTTTGAATGCAGTGTCTGATTCGACATTCAAAGACGGTTATTAGATAATAACTATCTTTGAATGCAGTGTCTGGTTCGAACTTCAAAGTCGGTTAGTACATAATAATCGTCTTTGAATGTTACATCTGGTTTGACATTCAAAGACGGTTATTATGTAATAACCGTCTTTGAATGCAATGTCTGGTTCGAGATTCAAAGACGGTTATTACATAATAACCGTTAATCGTCTTTGATTGTTACATCTGGTTCAACATTCAAAGACGGTTATTATGTAATAACCGTCTTTGACTGCAATGTCTGGTTTGACATTTAAATACAGTTTTTGGATAATTCTGAATTCCCCACATAATCACTAAAATAATCTTCCAATATGTGCTATGACCCATATTTACAGAGATCCTCAAATCCCATGTATTCATGATTATCGATCTTGTGTACTAACCTTATTTTATTACTAACTTGAATTGTTAACGATGAAGTATATATAATGATTTGAAATTAAAAATTGAGAAAATTGTTGATTGAGAAAAGAGAGAAAGCAAGTTGCATGGTACCTGTAGCCATGTATTTAGGGGCTGCGTAACCGTAGGGGCCCATAAGCCGCGTGCTTACGTGAGATATTCCATCGACGGGCCAATTACAATTGTTTGCAGCTGAAAAATGGGTGATATTTAGATTAAATAACAACAAAATTCCATAATCATAAGTTAAAAAAAGTAATGAAAATAAAAAAAGTACCATTCCTATTTCATTAGAAAGCAAGTAATGAAAATCACGTGCTCCCTGAACTCCAAGTCGAAGCAATAGGTCTAGAGTTAGAGATGGAAGTACTTATTAGAATCCTTTGTGAGAAACGACAGGGCATCTTGCTCAAACTACTCACCTTACTTGAAAATATGCATCTTTCTATTGTCAGTAGCAACATCCTGCCACTTGGAAAAAATACTCTCAACCTCACCATTATTGCTCAGGTATATCTCTAATTTTAATTATACATTAATTTAAAGTTTGATTGTTGGAACATTAATTAACATGTTGCTGGATTATAGATGGGTGAGGAATACAACATGACGGGGGATGAATTGATGAGCAAACTGATGCAGGATCTTTTCAAGTTATATGAAGTGCCTCTGTGATCCATGCTAGTGTATCAAATTAACAACTTACAATTAATTAAGATGGTAGCTAGGATCGAAGAAAACTAATGGGCTAAACCAGATTCTCATTTATTTGGTTTGAAAATTCGGCCAAGGCCTCGTAGTATTTAGGCTATTTTCATGTGTCAGCTCTCTAGGTCTAGAACAGGAAACCATCAAGCATGTACAGAGGAGTTCAATGCAGGAAATGGGGGAAATATGTAGCAGAAATTAAAGACCCTAAGGAGATTCGTAAACTTACTGGTACGATGACCTAAGCTGCGAAGACCATGGCGGGTCACAATAACTACACTTCTTCGAGATGCCACACAGGTCACAGGCACGAGCTCTCTCACGTACTCACAGCACAAGCTCCACTGCACACAATGGGCGTTGCCGAGAGAGCGAGGTTTCGAGGAACTTTCAGGGGTATGGTGTTTAAGATAGGGAGAGATGGGTTTGAGGGAGAGCAAGGTTTGAGGGAGACCTAGGTAGAGACGTCAATGTTTGACGAGCTTCAGGGAGAGAGGGGTTAGAGTTAGGGCACAGCAGAGCTTCAGGGAGAGAGCGAGGTTCAGCTTTAATTGGAAAGGTCTCCAAGCGTGGGCCACGCGCGTGAGGAACAAAGACGGGCTTATCAGAGGACCGTCGTTGTCTTACATTAAGGTAACCTTCTAAGGTGGTTATTTGTAACCTCCTTAGAATGTGCGACTTTAAAAACAAAATTTCTCCCCCTAATTACAAAAATGCCACCGCGCCCTATACTAAAGGGGTTCTTTAAGAACCGGCGTAAATCTCGCGTCTTAAAAAGCTACTTTTGTAGTAGTGCTAATTTGGTGAGTCTATTGGACTATCATCATAAATTAATATGGGTTTGATAAGCGGAAACCAGTTTGACCCATTAGGAAATAATGAGAAACTCTAACAAGTTAAAACCTAAAGTAAGGTTGTGGTCTCCAATACACCAAGAAATTGTATTCTCTTCTCCCCATCTGACGAGAAACCTAAGGTCCCAAAAGGAAAATAGTGATTTGGTTGAGGAAGAATACAAAACCAATAGTTCCTCAGACTCATCAATTCCGCTGCTTATCATGGATCCAGATATTTTTTCACCACCCCTCTTGATAATCTAACATAATGTATTTTCGGTAATTATTGATATTTTATTAAGATTCCTAAAATATCAAACAAGTGGTATCAGAGCCACTATTATTGTTAGATTATTGGGAATTAAAGTTATTTGGTTTGTGTTATACCTGTATTATTTTGTTACATGAACCCTAATTTTATTTTGGAATTTTATCTTTACAATTATAATTATGATTGTAAATTTGGATTTTTTTCTTTTCGACCACGATATAATAATCATCATATGCGTGTTCATGTTTTGTGTTTGGATTCCATGAGAAAAACTATTTTTTTTCTCGCTCCGGAATAGTCATCCATTTTTGTTTCTCGTTCACGTGTTTATTTTTTTTTATGACTGTTGGTTTTGTTTCCTTATGCATGTCATGAATCCATGCCATGACATGACATACATGTGATACATAATATTTGACTTTATTATATCATCATAAGAAAATCCTTGTTGCGTATCGTTAAATGCAATTTGGCTTTTGCATTTTATTTTTGTTTTCCTTGTTTTTATTTGTGAATTATGTGTATTAATTGGTGATTTCCATTATGTTTTGGTGTAAATTCAGAAATTGAAAACCCTCAAATTATTCCTTTTTCATTGTCTGGTAATTTTGATTGAGTTGATTGAAACAATATATTGTCAAAGCAATCTCTATTGCGTAAATTAATTTAATTAAAATTACATAGATATTAGTATAAAATTATTTATGCGAATTGTGCTCAGCCCAAAGGAAGACACAATTTGGCCAAATAATTTTGTACCTGTGATGATAAATGTGTGACAATTATAAGGTATTTTCATGTGAATTATAGTCGGTCCAAAGAAAGACTATGATTTGACAGAATTTATTGTCAATATTTGATCATTGCGTTGAGAGTACCAATTATAAATTAATGTTGTGCTGGGTTGTTATGTGAACTATTTTAAGGTCTAGAAAGAAGCCGTAGAAATTGTTCTCGGCTGTATGGATTTGGATTTAGCACTGAGAGAACGGAACGACCCACTTCCACTCTAGAAGCCTCCAATGAGGTAAAAATTGAGAAATGAGATTGTTTCAATTGAATGTTCATTATGATCATGAAACGCTCTATTCCAGAAGCGTTTCGGGGTTCTATTTCTGAGGGTGAAAATGCAAAGAAATTTATTGATGAAATTGAACAGTACTTTTCCAAAAATGAGAAGGCGGAGATGAGTAACCTTTTGGCTAAAATCATCTCCATGAAGTATAAGGACAAAAGCAATATAAGGGAGTACATAATTGAAATGTCTAACTTGGCATCTAAACTAAAAGCACTTAAGTTAGAGCTTGGTGAAGACCTGCTCATGCATTTAGTTTTGATCTCACTTCCTGCACACTTTGGGCAATTCAAGGTGTGCAAGAGGAAGAGAGGCTGCAGAGAGACAGATCTGAAAGTGTTCATTTAAGCTCCACCTCTCAGAATAAGAAAAGAAAGAAAACTAAGGGTGCTGCTGAAGGATCTTCTCAGCAAAAGAAACCAAAGAAGGATGAGAAATTTACCTGCTACTTTTGTAAGAAGTTTGGACACATGAAGAAAGAGTGTCGCAAGTACGCCACATGGCATGTAAAGAAAGGTAAATCTCTTGTTCTTATTTGTTTTGAAGTTAATTTAGCTTTTGTACCTAAAGATACTAGGTGGATAAATTCTGGTGCTACTACTCACATAAGTGTAACCACGCAGGGTTGTCTGTGGAGCCGACTGCCAAGTGATGATGAAAGATTCATATTTGTTGGCGACGACAAAAAGGTTGCGGTGGAAGCTATAAGAACTTTTAGATTGCAGTTAAAGACTGAATTTTATTTGGATTTGTTTGAGACTTTTGTTGTACCGTCTTTTCGATGAAATTTAATTTCTATTTCTAGTTTGGACAAATATGATTTTTCTTGTTCATTTGGAAATAATAAAGTTAGTCTTTACCAGAATTCGAATTTAACTGGTTCCAGTTCCTTAATTGATAATCTATATATGTTGGATGTTAATTGTTCCAATAATGAAATACTGCAAACAAATTCACGTGGTACAATAAGGAAATTAAAAGAGAATTTAGTCATTTTATGTCACAAACGCTTAGGTCATATCTCTAAACAGAGAATTCAGAGACTTGGGTCGGATGAAATTCTTGAACCTTTAGATTTGTCAGACTTTGAAGTCTGTGTTGAATGCATAAAGGGAAAAAGAACTAACATAAGAAAATTAGATGCCGAAAGAGCTAAAGACACCTTAGAGCTGGTACATACAGACATTTGTGGTCCTTTTTCAACACCTTCTTGGAATGGGCAACAATACTTTATCTCGTTCATAGATGACTACTCTAGATACGGTTACCTTTATTTGATACATGAGAAGTCTCAATCCCTAGACATTTTTAAGAGTTTCAAGGCTGAAGTTGAACTTCAACTTGGAAAGAAAATTAAGGTTGTCAAATCTGATCGTGGTGGTGAGTACTATGATAGATATGATGGATTAGGAGAACAACGTCTAGGACCTTTTGTACTTTTTCTCAAAGAGTGTGGAATTGTTCCGCAATACACTATGCTAGGCAAACCTAGCATGAATGGTGTTGCAGAACAACGAAACCGAACTCTTAAGGATATGGTGTGAAGTATGGTTGGTCATTCTTCTTTGCCAAAGTCACTTTGGAGAGAAGCCTTAAAGGCCATAGCTTACATCCTTAATAGGGTGTCAAGTAAAGCAGTTAATAAAACCCTTTATGAACTTTGGACTGACAAAAAGTCAAGCATTAAGCATTTGCATTTTTGGGGTTGTCCGGCTAAGGCACGACCTTATAGGCCACATGAAAGAAAGCTGGATTGAAAAACAATTAGCTGTTATTTTGTTGGCTATGCTGAACGCTCTCGGGGCTATAAGTTTTATGATCCCACTTTAAGATCAATATTTGAAATGGGAAATGCAAAATTTCTTGAGGAAGTTGAGTTTGGGAAGGAAGAAAACATAAAGAAAGTTGTCTTTGAGGAAGAACCTGTTATTGACAGTGCTAAAGTCCTCATACCTATTGTTGTTCAAGAAACAACTCCAGTAATAGAAAAAAATGTTCAAACTATTATTGATGACATTGTTCAAGAACAAGACAATGATGAGGTTCTTCCTCAAATACCTATACAACAATCTCAACAACCTTAAGAAGTGCCATTAATGAGATCTGATAGAGAGAGGAGAGGTGCAATCCCTGATGATTATATTATCTTTCTCTAAGAACATGAGGATGACATTGGTTTAACAGAGGATGATCCGATTAACTTCTGTCAAGTCATGCGTAGTTCTAACTCTAAAAACATGATCAATGCCATGAAGGATGAGATGAAATCTATGCAAGACAATGACATTTGGGATCTCGTCGAATTGCCTGAAAGTGTGAAACCTATTGGTTGCAAATGGATATTTAAACCAAAAGGGATTCAAAGGGAAATGTCAAGAGATATAAGGTTCGTCTAGTCGCTAAAGGATTTACCCAAAAGGAATGCATTGACTATAAAAAACCTTTTATCCAGTATCTTCAAAGGATTCTTTTAGAACAATAATGACACTGGTAGCTCATTATGATTTAGAGCTACATCAGATGAATGTTAAGACTGCGTTTGTAAATGGTGACATTGAAGAAACAATTTATATGATGCAACCAAAAAACTTTGTATCATGTGACTCAAAGTCTATGGTTTGCAAACTAAATAAATCCATCTATGGTTTGAACTTCCCGTCAATGGTATTACAAGTTCCATCAAGTCATTACTTCATATGGTTTTGAGGCAAATGTAGTTGATGATTGTGTATACCATAAGTTCAATGGGAGTAAATACTCATTCTTAGTATTATATGTCGATGATATATTGCTTGGTAGCAACGATATAACCTTCTTACAAGAGATTAAGAAATTTCTAACAAAAAATTTTGAGATGAAAGATTTTGGGGAAGCTTCTTTTGTATTAGGAATCAAGATACTAAGAGATCGCTCTTAAGGTATCCTAAGGTTGTCACAAGAGAGTTATATCGATAAGGTCCTAGATAGATTCGGCATGAAAGATAGTAAACCAGGAGATACCCCGATAGCTAAAGGAGACAAATTTAGTCTCAAACAATGCCCTAATAATGACCTTGAAAAAATAGAGATGCAAAAGATTCCTTATGCATCACCAGTAGGAAGTCTAATGTACGCTCAAGTTTGCACTCGTCCCGATATAGCATTTGTAGTAGGAGTTCTGGGCAGATATTTGAGTAATCCTGAAATGCAGCATTGGAAAGCAGCAAAACATGTGATGTGTTATCTAAAGAGAACAAAAGGATACATGCCCACTTATCAAAAGTTTGAGAATTTGGAGATTATTGGGTACTTAGACTCTGATTTTACTGGATGTCAAGATAGCAAACGCTCCATATCTAGATACATATTTATGCTGACTGGATGAGTTATCTCTTGGAAGTATGCTAAACAAACTCTCATAGCTTGTTTTGAGGCATCCAACCATTGGATATGGCTGAGAAATTTTGTCACTGGTTTGCGTGTGGTTGACGACATTGAAAGACCATTAAAGATTTATTGTGACAATAACTCAGCAGTTCTTTATTCCAACAAGAATAGGAGTGCAACCAAATCAAATTTTATTGACATCAAGTTTTTGGTTATTAAAGAAAGAATTCAAAATAGACAGATTTCCATAAAATATTTAAGGACTAATGATATGCTAGCTGACCCACTTACAAAAGGTTTGATACCTAAAGTTTTTCATGAGCACATTGCTCATATGGGAGTGACTCCTTATAGTACCTTAGTTTAAGGACTAATTAATTAATTAGTGTGGGCTACATATTATATTTATCATTTATATTAGTTATTTATATTTATGGGCCCAATAAAGTGATCTAATTTGGTGAGCCTATTGGACTATCATCAGAAATTAATATGGGCTTGATAAGCGAAAACTAGTTTGGCCCTTTAGGAAATAATGAAAACTCTAACATGTTAAAACCTAAAGCAAGGTTGTGGTCTCCAATACACCAAATCAAAAATTGTATTCTCTTCTCCCCATCTGATGAGAAACCTAAGGACCCAAAAGGAAAATGGTGATTTGTTTGAGGAAGAACACAAAACCAACAGTTCCTCAGACTCATCAATTTCGCTGCTTATCATGAATCCAGGTATTTTTTTCACAATCCCTCTTGATAATCTAACGTAATGTGTTTTCAGTGATTATTGGTATTTTATTAAGATCTCTAAAATATCAAACAAAACAGGGGTGCAGGAAGTATCTAGCAGTGGGTCTAGTGAGGTAATGAACATAGAGGTGCAACTAGAAGAGAGAACAAAGAGAACAATTACCAAGCCTGCGTACCTGAGGGATTATGTGTGATGCTCGTTTGGCTGAGCTGGCAAGGAAGGATCTGCAGAATATTGTTGTCTACCTCTGGGAGACAACAATAACCAATTATGTTATTGCTTTTGTTATTGTAATATTTCCTAACACAAAATCACAATTCTGTTAAAGTGCGTTTGGATAGAGAATTTTAACTGAGGAAAGTAATTTATCAGAGAAGTTAAATTTCTCTAATCTAAAATTCATTATATGGATGTTTTTTTATGAAAAATTTAAATTTTTGGAATTTTAAAATAGAATTTTAAGCAACTAAAAATGTGGAATTTCAATTTCCTTCTAAAATGTGAGAAATTAAAATTCTCTTCTTGATAGAAGAATCTTCTAAAATGTTCACGTATTTTCTTTATAACCTTCATCCTCTTTTCCACCTAAAAGTTCCAAAATCTCATTCTCGAACTTGCGACTCTTCCCTCACGCCAATGATCCTCTTCTTCAAGAAACACCGTTTGAGCTCGTGGAACATCGATTGGGTGTGGGCGTAGGGGGACACATAGAACTGCACCCGCCAGTCAAGGGAGCAGTCCTCGCTATTCATCACGTGGCAGAGGTGCTCGCCGGCGTGGAGGGTCTGGATCATGCCTTACGTCGTTGACTGAATGTTGTGGTCAGGTGCGGTGGTGTACCCCGCTGTGTCCTGGTTTCCCTGTGACTTCCTATGCCACATCAATATGCTTCTCTTTGGAAGCACACCAAACATATCTGCTCTTCTCTTTGCATTCATTTTCTTTCACCCTCACAATTTTAATTATTTTTATCCAAAATACAGAATTTTGAAAATAAAAGAATTTCAATTGAAGTATTTAAAATTCTTAGAATTTAAAATTTTAAATTCCCTCATCCAAACACACTCTTAGGGAATCACAATATAAATATGCCTATGTAATAAGCTGCAAATCATATATAAGAATACTCATCTTTTCTCCTTTTTTTTCTCCTTCTTCTTCTTTCTTCTTGGAGGAACCGGCCCTCGAAGCCAGCTGCTAGCTACTACCCTATCAGTTCACAAAAAAACAACAAAAATCTCAAACAATTTCAACCAAAAATCTTATACTACAATATTGCATAATACTTAACCAGTTTTGAGGGGGTTTTCATTCTATCTATATCATGCTATAGTACAAAGTGTATTCTAAAAAGTTTATCTGACTTTTTATTCCCAAAAGCAACTTCCTTCTTTGTTATTGTATTCCCTAAAATGATGATTCAACTTCGTAGAAAGATTATTATATGACAATATATAGTTAAGGTATGGAACCCGTTTGAATGGCAGTGATACAAGAGAGAAAGAATGAAGAGAGAATGAGAGAAAAAATATTTTTAGAGGAAAAAAGTAAAACACAAAGAGAAGGTGAGATGTGTTATTGTTTGAGTTACTGATATATAAAGCATAAAAAGTCCTCCATTCTCTACCTTTCTATGTTCATCTGAGACATTTTTTCTCACCTTTCCTCTAAAACTACAAAAATACCATGTTTTCTTGCCTGCATCATACACAATTAGGCAATATAGTAGTTAATCACATAAAAAGCACTATAAAAATTCAAAAACAAATTAAAAAATTCCAACTTGTGGCATTCCCAATGTATTTTATTGTAAAACAAAATGGAACAATAGGGTAAATTAGCATTAGGAGATATATACAAATGAGTGTGTCCATTGGTATTTCTTATAACATTTTAATTTTAAGAATAAATTCTTAATCAAGATCAGCATTAGAGAAGGATAACATAGCTTCCTGTTGTGAGAATACATTCTTAAATAAACATTGCAGAAATGAAGCTCCCAAAATTCATAACCTGAATAGAAAACAAAAGTAACTTACCTACAAGAGTGAAAATATGTATCCAGTATATGATAAATAAGCCGTATAATAGAAGAAGAAAAAAGTGACTTACAATTACTTGCAAAAACTTGGTCCAAAACACGTTTTTGTTGTAGTTGAAGTTCGAGTGGATCAACTTGCAGTCCTCGTAGCGACGTGTGTAGCTTGCAAGTTTCTCGTTCCATGCTTGCCCGGGCAGGTGGCACTGGTTCTTAATCCAATTGTGCGTGTGCTGGAACTCCTCCGCGAACAACGTTTGGTTGGTGAACGACGTGTTGTTTCCAAGTATTTTCAAATGTTGATGCGGTGGTGAACGCCGCAGTGGATTCGATTGCTTGTTTGAGTGGATGGTGGCATTGGAGGAGCCGAAGATATAACGCTTGCATGTGGTGGCTGGGCAGAGACAATCTTGGGGAAGAAGAGAATGATCCAGAATTGTGGAAGAAGGCAAATGCATAAGTTGCTTTCAATGTCTACATTTATTTATCTTATTGACTTCTTCACAGATTTCAAATTAAAAAGTACGCCATTGTAGTTCCCACTTGGAAATTGAAGATTCTATTAAGAGGAAGAAATGTGACTAGATGTGGAGTTATTTATGCATGGATTTGTTCCACCTTATGTGATTAAGTGCTAAAAGCTGAGTGGAAATTTACACGAGGATTAGATGGGAAAAAAAATTGGCACAACTTCTTAGCTTTATTAATAAATGATTATAAATTTTGTGCCGAATATTTTTTTATTAATTACTATTCAATTATACAAATTAAAATTATTTATTATATTTTCAATAAATTAAATTAATACAAAAATAATATTAATTTATTTTTAATTTAAAGATAATAGTATAATAATAATACTTTAAAGACAATCAAATTTGGTAAATTCAAAATAAAATAGAATTTGATTTAATTTTGAAGAAAATAACATATTCATAATAATAATAATAATAATGTTATAATTTAAAATATAAAATGTAATTTATTTTAGATTTAAATATATTAATATATATGTTCCTATCAAATTTGACTGATTAGTCGTCATAATGTTAAGGTACTTGCAAAGACATTTTGACACTCAAGTTAGTAGGACAAAAGTAAGGAGATGTGTATTGAAAAGTAGGTTAGAGTTAAATTAGGTTACATGATGGTACCAACGAGATCATATATATAAGATTTTCTAGGTCCGCTGACCCAGTTACTTGGTAAAGATGTCATTCATCGTGATGAGGATCATAGTAGATAAAAATCATGTTTTATTGAAAATAATAGGTTATTAACGAAGAATCATGCAAGGGCATAAGGAGTGCCCTTACCAAGAAAAAGGTACATATATATAGAACTTACAAATCACAACAAAGACCAAATGAGTATTAATAGTTTCCTATTATAACGCACCAATACAATCCCTAACATCACGGTCCTCTCATCAACACCTAACAAATAATCCCACAATAGAGAAAAAGATAGTATCTTTTCTTATTTTTAAGGCAAGGGGATCACTACTACAAAAGCCTTTTTTTAAGATGATTGTTTAAAATCGCCTTAGAATATGGAGCGGTGGCAATTTTGTAATAAAAAAGAAAACTTTTGTCTTTAACGTCACACATTCTAAGGCGGTTATAGACGATCGTCTTAGAATGTCCTTTGGTGGCAATTTTGTATTTACCAAGAAGTAGGACAATGACTTTTTTTTCGAAAGACCGTCTTTGTATATCTTTTTACTTTTTAACCTAGCCCACAAAGGTTCTTTCATTCATACGCCACCCTCTTGTCCGTTGTCGCCCCCTCTCCTTCAACCGCAGTCTTACGCCGCCGCTTCGTTCTTACGCCGCCCTCTCCTTCAACCGCAGTCTCTTGGAAACAAAACCCCCCATCACACAGTGTCTTCCAACACCATGAAGAAGAGGAAAAGCCATAAAGAAAGTCTATCGAGGACACTATGCTTTTCCTTTTGGGACTGTTACTTCAAGGTATATTCTCGTGCTTTTCTTCCATTTCATTACCTTCTCAACCAGCTAAAATATTTGACTAAAACTTATGCATGTTGTGGGTATTTCCATGGGCACGACAAACTAACATATGGAGTTAGCAAGGGTTAACAACTTTACTTGTTCCAGCAACGAAGCTGGGTCTCTTTAATTTCGTGGAAAGTTTCAGGCTTTCTGCTAAAATCTTGATGGGGTTGAAGTTTTTTATTTTCTTTTGGGTTAGTTGTGTGTATACTCTGGAGTGTTGTGAGGATTCGGAGTAGTAAAGGACACAAAACAATAGGAGAATTGGAGAATAGCTAGCTTTTTCTTTTGAAGGGGATGGGATAAGGAAAATGAAACGGTGAAATTTTGTTTAATTTGGATGGAAGGGTTTTCAAAGTTGTAGGTTAGATAAGGTATTCCACTATCATTAGGCTCAAAACGCCAGCCATATAGGTACTCAGTTGACATCCTTGGTGACCCATACTCAATTTTCTTACTTGTTATGATGCACAGATACCATATAGAAGCTGGAAAATATAAGCAAAAAAATCAAGTAATTAGTGAGAGTTAGAAAACTCATGAATCTAATGGTTTTGAATGTGGAGAATCTTGGCGTTCTTTGGATGATGGTGCTCTGTTTGTGAATGCTAATACAACAACTTTGGGTTTGAGTAGTTTGATTCCATGTGTGCTGGTTTAAAGTAATTAATGAAGTGGTGGTTAAACCATATTTACATAATTCAGTAGTTATCCCTATGAACTGCAAATTGGTAATTGCATCCCAATTCAGGGTACCAGTACTCCCAAATTAGCTTATTGTTAATAATGTATCAATTAATTAATACTTTAACACCGTGTTTTCATGTGATGATAGGTTTCTCAATATTTAAGCATTAAAAATTGGGATACAAGAGTTGCAGCTGCTCATGCAATTGGGTCGATTGTTGAGAATGTTAAGCACATAAGTTTGACTGAACTATAAATTAGATGGATGGCTGTAATTACATGTAAATTAAAATATGGAAATCAAATTTGTGATTAAACCAAAAAGTATTAGATTGACAAAAGAAAAAATTAAAGGGGTTTCTAACAAACTCACTGGGTAGTAATTACTAATTAGGCACAACATATGCAAGAGCTATCTTGGGGAAGGGGAATAAAGGGGTCAACCTAAGGATAGGCATAGACTTTTGAGTACTTATTTTTTTTAAAGGAACCCGATATTTTTTTCTCGACTGCAGGTATCACATTGTAATAATCAAAATTTATGTTGCCTTTTGATTTGAACAAGTTTCTGGATTCTAATAATTATGTAATATTTGCATTTGTGGATAATAGGGATAGGATTACCTTGATTTTTAAAATATATGAAGACTATAAGCATTCTTCTTCCGTTAAATAACGATACACATGTACATCAAGTATTCTGTTCACACAGCTTTTTTTTATTTATTTTTTCAAAGTTTAATAACCGACTTCTCCAGAACTTAATTAAGCATTATATGTTTTTTGTGTGCTTTGTTGCTAATGTCATGATCCTTTGTTTTCCTTTGCTGCCTAAACAGTTAATAATTGGAGAAGCAATGTTGTTAAGTTTCTTATAGTTCCATTGCTGTATAGGCTGAAGTGACTCAGCGGCTGACTAGTGCGAAAGAGTCATCAAGTAAACCTGCATTGCAGAGTCATGAGGATCTTGTAAAGAAACTTCAGGTAACTGATTGAGACATTATATTGTTTGTTTCTGTGTTGGTTTTATCGCCTATGGAAAGCTACAATTCTTTTAGTTACTTTGGTAATCTTTCTTGTTGGTGAATGTCTTGGCAGGAGGGACTAGAGAGAAATCGAAAGGCATCAGGTAATGTAATTACTATATAGATTTTTAATTTTTTATTCATAACTTGGAAGCAGGTTTCAAGCAATCAGTTGTAATAGATAATTTAGTTGAGATGGCTTGAATTTTTTTTTTTAGATTTTGAATTTTATCTCTGCAGCTCTGTTAAGTGGTGTGGTTTGTAGGTTCCAAGTCTGATGGATCTACAAGACAGATGAAGGAAGTTGCATGTCCTATTTGCACTGTTTAATAGTTCACTAGGTAAAATTCACCAAAACAAATGTGTTAAATGTATGAAAAATGTAAGTGTCGTATATCATTATTCTAAAATAAATTATGTTACAATATATTCTTTAATGGCCATGTCAACCTAATTTATTAAAATCAAAATAGAAATATAGTTAGAGTTGTATTTTTTTAGGGAAGTTATATTATTTATATAGCATCTTTATAATAATTTTTCTCCAGCCTAATATTTTTCTTTATTGTCCTTGACGTTGATTATATTATTTTATATTTTTTTCTTTTATCTTTTTATATCTCTCTTTACTTTGTACAATTTTTTTGTAGAATATTTATGTACAAATACAAGTGATATTGATATGCTATTTTTTTTTTGGGTGAAATGGTAATGATATACTATGGTACTATATAAGAAGAAAAAGCGATACAAGTAGTTAAGTATTAATTATGTGCTTGTGATTTTAATTCAAAAAGTTTTAAGGATTTGTGATTTTGAGGTATTTATATATAATTACTACAAAAACCTACACATGTTTCCTATGAACGTACACGTCCCATGAAAATAGTTGATAAAAATACTTATTATTTGATAATTAAAATTTGAATAATTACTATATATCATATTAACATTTCACAATGAGAAATCATTAGATTTAACAAAAAAAAAACTCTCTAAATAGTTGTTGTATACTATAGAGAATGTTTTCTAAAACTACTAATGCTCTCATTTTTCAATGAATGAATGTTTCTATATATCCGTATAATGCCCGAGGAGTATTTTCTGACTTTGGTATACAATAAATTTTAAATCAATTTTCTTCATAGTTATCAGTGCAGTGTACATTTGATATTTTTATTGTCCACCTTGTGGTTTGTTAGTTATGATGTTTATGGATTTTTTCTACCATCGTCTACCATGATATGAAAGTGAAATTATAGTTTATGGCCTTTCATCCTGAAAATGTTTTCTTATCTAGAGTTTTTGATGTTGTTAACTTTGGCTTTACCTGCAATTGCAAATTTCAGTGAAAGGTATACACACTGATGAACGGAAGAGGATCAAATGTTTTATGCGATGTGCAGTTGTCATGGCATATCACTTAATCCTTGAAACCTCTTTTCTTGTTGATCAGAAAGCAATGTTCTCTACCATTCTTGTTGTGAGTATATATAGCAGATATGTTGCCAACTGATAAATTGATTTGAAAGCAATGTTCTCTACCTATTTGGGTAAATTGATCTGCATATTCCTTTTTATAGTATAATTGCTCTGTACTTATTTATGTTTTTGTTCAACATATTCAATATTTAATTTAGATTAGAAAAACAGATTTAGTGTTTATTAGCATGTCTACCTAGACTTCTAAATTCTATTGATTATGAATTAGGCTATTAAGTAACATTTAGTTGATTTCATTTTGTACTATTACAAATTTGAAGTGCTACCCAAATGTTTTAAGATTTAGGCATGTACGTCTTATTTAAAGATACCAAAGATCAACATAAAAAAAATCCCAAAAAAAGGCCCAAATAATAAATTGAAAAAAAATAAAAATTGAACACAAACTAAGACGGTTGTAGGATCAACCGTCTTAGTATATTCGACATACTACGACGGTTATTGTATAACTGTCTTAGTATGCATGCCTTTTTAAGGCGGTTATACAATAATCGTTGTAGAAAAACATTATTTTATTGGATATACTAAGACGGTTATTGTAAAAACCGCAATAATCGTCTTATATTCCAATGACTTTCTAAGACGGTTATTTAAATAACCGTTGTAGAAAGTGTGACATACAAAGACGGTTCTGTCAACCATCGTTGTATTATTTTTGCTTTTTACGATACCTATTTTTACGACGGCTCAAAACCGTCGTAAAATGTGTGATTTAACCGACTTAAAATGTCATCATTCTAGTGGTGGATAAGGTTTCTATCTTTCCTTATTTATGTTGGTCGAGTGATATTTTGGTTGACTAGGTGCCTACTCTCAGTTAAATGTCGTGTGGTTAGTCAGTCAAAATCAAGTAGTGCAATATTTACAATAACAAATTTAAATTTAAAAAACATATATAATTAAAATCTTAAAAAGTCAATATAACTCACATAAATTATGTGTCGAAAATCAATGTGAAATAAGGGAAGAAAGGAAATATAAAAAGAAAATTAATTAAGAGAGTTGAGAGAATTTTGTTGTGATTAGAGTTGAGAGATCAAGTCATTGAGAGTCTCCACTCTTTCTCACATTCACTTTCCTAACTAGACTTCACTTTCCTTATCATGCATATGATATATCTTTTATGTTTTTAGTAACTGAACGGTTTAATAAATTATAGCTAAAAATTTTACCTTGACCAAAAAAGATTAAGAAAAAAATCTAATAAAATATTCAAGATGAAAAAGAAATAAATATAAAAATTAGAAGTTACAAACTATCATTTTAAATTTTTTTACTTAAAGTGACATAAAATAATGTTAAAAACTACTAAAAAAAACTTATTTACTAAATAATTAAACAAAATTTTAAATTAATAAAAAAATTAAAAATTAATTAAAATATCTTAATCCCCCAACACAATCGTACTAGTTCACTAGTAAGAATCATGAAAATAGAAAGAATTTAATTCAAATGGATGAGTAATTAGAAAGTGGAACTTGATTTATATAGTTTGAATTTAAAATCTAATATTAAAATTTGAAAATTAAAATCTAGTTTTAATTTATAACAATTTCAAAACCTAACATTAACAATCAAACCAGATAAGGCCTTATCTAAGTTTCAATGAATGCTGAAATTATTTCAACTAATAATATGAAAAATTGATTTTTTTTAGGTTTAAATGTTTTTTGTCCCTACAATTTTGTATTTTTTTCAATTTTGTCCCTGTAAAAAAAATTATTTTAGTCCTTATAAGATGTTTTTTTTCCGTTCTTAAAGCGCTTTAGATAACATTTCTTTTACTATTGAAAACATTTTTTTTATTGTTCAAGTGCTATCTAAAGTATTTCAAGAACGAAAAATAAAATAAACATATTTTATAAGGACTAAAAAAAAGAATTACAGATATTAAAAGGAAAAAAATTGGTAGGAGAAAGAATGTATTTAAGGATTTTTTTAATTCGATCTTATACAGTTCTGATGTTAGCAATCATTTAAAGGTTTTTTAATGTTACATATCACGCATAGCTAACGGTTTTCAAAGAGAACAATTGGAAGGTTCTTTAATACTATCAATATAATTAGTTGAATGTTTAGTTTTAAATTAATACTCATCAAACTTGTGAGGACATATCAAAAGCCAGAGTTAGTCATTTACATTTAGAAAGTGGAGCAATCAAATTTTTTCAATCATAATTTAAATTTAATCTAAGTTTAATCAAATAATTCACCGAATTCAATCCTGATCTTAAAATGCATACCTTACAGGCATGTCAATTGGAGTATTGTGTTATTGAGTGGTCTTCTTTACTCCATCTCTCTTCTGAAGTTTGTTGTGAATGATGACAATCATCATGCAAATTAAGTTTAATTCATAACAAAGCCTCATGCAGTCCTTGCCTCCATTCATACTTGTCTTACCTTTAAACCCATCTCCTCCATTCTCTCAATCCTCACAAAGAGTGTTTGCAGAACAACGTTGTTTGAAGTTGCATAAAGACACCTCTCTCTATCCTTGTGTTAAACTTGACATTTTCTTTTTTCTTTCATATGCTTTTTTAAATCCCTTGAATCCTTTGAGATCTTGGATTAATAAATAAGATGGTAAGGTCTCCTTGTGAAAAAATCAATGTCAAAAGGGGTGTGTGGACTACAGAAGAAGATACAAAGAAGCTTGCATTTGGCTCCAAGCATAGATCTGGTAATTGGACCTCTGTCCCCAAAAAATCAAGTTAGAGTTTCTTTTTTCCTTTTAAAACTTCCAAGTTAATGGAATTTCTAAATCTCAGTTTAAACTTTTTAACTAAAAGTTTTGCATTTGGGGCCATTAACTCAGGGCTCAAAAGGTGTGGAAAGAGTTGTAGGCTTAGGTGGACTAACTACCCCAGGCCTGATCTTAAAGACGACAACTTCACTACCCAAAAAGATCTAATTATGAAGCTTCATGCAGCCATAGGTAGCAGGTGAATAATGCGGCCTAATTCTTCAATTATGTCTTGCTTCCTCTATGCTTTTGGATTATTTTGTGACTGAATGCAGCTCCCTCTACGACCATGTATTGTTTGTAGTCATCTAGCACTTGCTTTCTCGTTATTTTGTTGCATATGCAAATAAATAGATCATATGATTTTCCATCAATTTTCTTTGTCATTGTTCCATCTCTAGCCATAATGTCTTGCAGTTATTGCTCTCTCATATCTCTCTTGGTTGCTATTTGAATGTTCTACTTATTCTAGAGTTTTATACCAATACTACAAAGATAATTCTTGGCAATAGAAAGAGGCACAAATGTTAAAACACCATTTATTTCTAGGTTGTATTTGTTCTATGAGCACCCTTGAATGTTACACGCTTCTAAGCAAAAAATATACCATCTACAGTAATATCTATTCTTCTATATCCCAAGTTCATGACAGATACAATTGCTGATTTTTCATGTTTAGGGCATTAGAATGGTGGTAGTCTTAATATCTATGTTGCAGGTGGTCTATAGTAGCCCAGCAACTTCCTGGGAGAACAGACAATGATGTAAAGAACTATTGGAACACAAAGCTGAAAAAGAAGCTCTCTCAAATGGGAATTGACCCTGTTACCCACAAGCCCTTCTCTAAACTCATTTCTGACTATGGAAACATTGGGGGTTGCCAGAAACCAAGTACTCCAATTACGTCAACTAATAAGGACTTCAAGGATGCAATGATGTTAGGATCAGATCCCCGTCAAACCCTGCCACAAGGATTTACAAACATCAATGACCAGCCAAAGCTATCACCCAAGACCATCCCAGTGTCTATGTTTGGGGAAGATTGCTTGTCAAAAACTTCTTCACCATCTACTCCTTCTACATGTTTCACTTCTTCAGCTTTTAGTTGGAATGACTTCCTCTTGGAAGATGCTTTTATACCATTTGCTAACCAAGAACAAAGACTTGGTGAGCCAAATAGAGGATGTGACCATGCAAAGTTGTTGGAATAAGATAGAGGTCAAGTCACTGCAAGCCTCAAGTAGTGACTTCCATTTTTCATCATCGCGTGACATTTCATTTATAGAAGCCATGCTTGATCAAGAAAATGAGATGTTCCTAAGTTTTCCTCACCTTATGGAGGAACCATCCAATTCGAATTAAATTTGGTGCTTTTGTTAGCAATGTTATTGTTTTTGTTCCTTGTTCCTTCTTGCATTTAAGACAATCAACATATATCAAATGGGAGTTTGAATCTTCTTTCTCGCTCCATAATGGTAAATTAAAATTATCAATGAAGTTTCTTTGTTGGCTCAATGTTTTTAAATTTAAACAGTGTCTATCATGCATGTTCTTGTTTTGGTGTTCCCTAATGGAAAATATAAAGAATAACAAATGAGAAAACTAACTTATAAAGTCTACACGTTGGGAGTTTGCGGATGAAATCCCCAAGAAGTGTTGAATAGCAGTTCCTCTTAGGGTTTGGAGCATTAAGATTCCAACTGGGGACAAATGGACCTAAGTTTTTCCATCGAACATATTCCCTGGATCCTCCCTCATCCTGAGATAGCGACATGAATTAAATGCCCTATCCAAGCCAAGGAATTAATTCCAATTAGTCTTGACAAATGATGATTGAGGTAGGATTTAGCATTTTTAAGTCACGAAACTCTTGATTTTCATTTTGGTTTAAGGTTTAGGGGTTTAGGTACAACATATAAGGTTGATCCAATGATTGGTAAAAGAAGAAATGACGGGAGAGAGGTCGTGTGTTTAAATCTCTTAACTAATATTTGTAACAAAATTAACATTTATCGATTTAAAAAATCAAGGGTAAAATATGTTTAGAGTCTCTTAAAATTTGAAAAATATTAAATTTATCTTCATAAAATTTTTCATATGAATTTGGTTCCTGTATAAATAAAACATAATTTTCTCCAAAAATTATAATTTTTTGTCACTTTTGAGGTGATTTTGTCACACTTTTGGGATGAGATTAGGAAGAAAGATGAAACAACATTGAATCCTGATATCTTCTCTGAGTGTGCTTGAAAGGTAAAGAAAGTAATTAAAACCATTAGTCATGTTGAAGAATTGTCTAACGAATGATTATCGGTGAGAATCAATAAAAATGTTTTATTTTTACATAGATCAAATTAATATAAATTTTTTTATGAGAATGAATTAATACTTTTCAAATTTTAGGATTCTAAACATATTTTATCTAAAAATTAACTTTTTTTTTCAAATGTAATTCCCATAATATGCAATTTTCAAGGATTTAAATTTGATTTTAATTTTGATATATTGTAAATGTAAAAAAGTTATAATATCAATCAATTAAAAATCATCTTAGATATAATTTTTAAAATAATTATTATAAAATTTAGCCAAATTTTGGTATTGTGAAAATATGTTGTGTAATTTTTTTTTTCAATAATCATGCTGAGAGTTCTTTTTTTTGCAACTAAACTCACCTTAGAGGATATTCAGCTATCTATATGAGTTGTTGCTTAAAATAATGTTATTTGACAAAAAAAATTTATTGAAGGGAATGATTTGAAGGTATAGCACTTAAGTAAGCTATCTAGATAAGCAACAAGTGTGCTTAACTGCATGTGCCAATAAAAAAATGATTTATCGTACTTTATATCCTTCTAGGACTAACGTTTGAATTTCAATCATCTTTCCATTACAGATTTATCAATGATTTACATATTTAAAAATAAAAATGACTATTTTTCTTAAAAAAATACCTTCTTTTCGTGTACACATTTCATTAGAGACTTTTATTCCTTATTACAATCCCGTTCCACTAACGTAGCAGGTAAAGGATACAACGAGCAAAAAATGTAATCAGAAACTGCACTTAATATTTTACCCTTACAATTGCTTAATATTTTGTAACTGAACTTGATATTTGTAACCACTCATAAGTAAGTAACTACTTCCAAATGTACAGGCTCCCCCGTTCTCTCTTCTGTATTCTGCTTTTTCTCTTTCTCATCATCTTTCTTTCTCTGTGGGTCAATGGTCGTGGCCAACACCAAACAATAACTCATCGCAAGAATAAAGAAGGAAAAAAGGCATGGTTTCAACGAGAAGCAACCGTAGATCTTTATCAAACAACAACAACAACAAACCTTGAAACACGTCTATCTCAAATCTAAAGCACCAAAAGATTCTTTTCTTTAATTCAAAAATTTGTCTTTCTTGCTCCTTTCACCTTGATTCATTTCAATTTTTCGCGGGTCGATCTGTCATATATAATGCAAAGTCTGAAAAGCAAGAAGCAAACACAACAATGTTGGTGTGCCAACTCCACTTTTTTGGTATTGTCTTTGTACATTAACTCTTCATCATGAATTATAACATTTTATCCTTCTATTACAAAAGAAAGGAAGGGGCATAGCATACGTTGGTGTGGCTTAAGAGTGAATTTAGGAGAAGCCCACCAAAATTTCTCTAAATCAGGTTATACGTACATATGATAATAATAATTGAATTAAGACTTTTGAGGGGAAAAAATAACAAAAATGAAAGCGTTACAATGGCGCCTACATTTTAACATTGATTTTTATTTTCTTTACAAGGACCTTTTGTTGGGGACATTGTACTATTTTGCTTCTGTCAAACTCACTTCCCCACCGCATGCATGGAAGTTTCTCCACACTGCCTTGTCCCTTAACATATATACTCTCATGCTTGCACTTCTCCACACTAGGTAACAAAATCCTTTAAGCTTATCCTCATCTAAAGCTTGGAAGCCAAAAAGAATGCCAAGAAGGATGTTGATGCCGTGTATTCTTTAAGTTAATAGAATTTATTTTCTATTTTAAAGAAAAAGCTTAAAAATCACCACTGTATATTCTTTAATGCATTAGGATCGTTCATTTTCATTTCTTTTTTCAACTTTTGTCACTATAATTAAATAATGATGGCAATTATTCTATTTGCAGAAATGAAATCAAACGTGAAGGTGCCAGACATCGGAACTAGGGGTACACACTTGGTAAGCAAATTTTGGTATTCATAGTTTTAAAATGTTGTTTTTAACAGAATTCATAGCTTTAATCTACACCATTATATAAAGAGAAAATATTCATATATCCATATTATTTTTCTCAAGAAAGTACTAGCAAAGGTTAAGGAGCCAAGCACCAAACAAAGTGAACTTGGAACTCTGTGTGAATATTTACTTAAGATTGCCATGAGCATTGTGAAAGTGAACGAATTGTAACTCACATTTGCTTAAAAATTGTTTGTGAATCATGTGACAAGTAACTATAATTTTTTTCTGATATTTTATTTGTGTTAATATCTGCTTTGGCCTTTTTTTAATTATTTTCTTTTCTTCTACCTCTATAATAATATTTATTTAATTCAAAGGAGGCCCTATTATCTTTGATGAAAAATTGAAAGAGATTATTTATTTCAATAATTTTGTCTCATGATGCTTACCTTCTTTTCCATTTGACTGTGTATTGCCATATCTAATAAACCAAGTTTTGAAACTGTCCATTTTTTAAAACTCTTTTTTATTTTGATATTTGTTAATTTTAAAACCCTTTATATTTTGAAGCTACCCTTTTTGAATGTGTATTGCTCATGCAAATAAATCAGTTTTAAGTAACACATTAGATTTGCAGGTAATTTTTTTTTTAATCTCTCATTCATGCTAAAAAAAAAAACAAGTAATCTCTAAGTAACCCATTTCCTTTGTTTTAAAACTTCTTTTTAATTTACCATGTTCTAATACACTGGAATTTAAAACTGATCATTTTTAAATTTTAAAACTCATTTTAGTTTTAAATATTTGTTAATTTTAAAAGTCATAGTTATTTTGAAAGTACCTGTGTTGGTTGAAATTTGATAATTAAAACTGCTCATTTTTAAAATTTTAAAAATCATTTTAATTTTAGATACTTGATCATTTTAAAAGTGATTTTGATTTTAAAACGGTCTATAATCATAACCGATGATTATACATGTTTTGTACCTTGAAGGTTTTTCCATCCATAATCAAAATGCTACGTCATAAGGTGGGTGACCTTTTAAATTGTCCTAATGTAAATTGCCAAGAATGATCTACATGGGCAGAAATTATTATTGTAGAAACCTCTAAATTTTTCTTACCCATTTCTTTTGTTTGCAATGTAGAGGCTGGGGGAAAATGATATGCTTAAATAAGAAAGACAGAAAGGGGGAGAACTTAGGACTTTTTTGTGTGTGTGTGTGTGTGTTGGCAGTTAAAATATCCACGTGAAACCTGTACAATCTGTGTTTACAATTATTGGCTATGAATGTTAGAAATTCATAGTCTTCATTATACTTACAAGAGAGATAATATATGTGCACATTGCAATAGGATCTTTCTCATGAGGCAATGTGTGTGTGTGTGAATATTTGCCCATTTACATATAGAAAGAAGTAGACATGTGGAAAGAAATACTTATTTATCATTCTAGGAAAACTTGACATTCTTTATGGATCTACATCTATCTCTTGCCAATGTAAGGTTATGTTATTATTTGATAAAAAAAGTTGCATCCCAAATTGTGTACACTTTCACTAAATGGAAATAAAAGTAGAAAAACAAAAGTCGTTAAGAGAGTGGTATAAAGTATATAGTATGAGACTAGACTAGAGTGTGGAGAGCAATGGGTGGTCTCTATAGCATTTTTTTTATAGGCGTCATATTTTAGTGATTTTTTCTCTCTTTGTTAGTTTTTTAGTCATGTTCTTTCATGTTGAAATGTAAATTATGTCCATTCTTGGGAAGCCATTGTGTTCATGAACAAGTGAATTAAACAAACCAAGTTCCTAAACTAAAAAAGGGAGTACAAGGACACCTTACCTAATTATAAAACTAAGTTTCTAAAAATCTTCATGTGCCATTCATTGGTTCACTTTTTTAAAAATTCTAAATATACAAAATAATATTTTATTTTATAGAGATAGAGAAGTTTCTAAGAAACAATGACAAATTTTCTTGTAGCTAGTGGAATCAAATTATCATTTGAATCAAGTTTAAAAGTTACTTGTAATTTTTTCACTAAAAGACAAACTAAAGGAAATAATAAACTTAATATACACATTAATATATAAAAATATATCAATTTTTAATATATAAAGACGTGATAATGAAATAAAAAAACATTAACACACAAGCATACAACTGTGTCACACAGGCATGATAGATATTTCATGGTATAATTCACTCTATTTTCATTTCATGGTAATTCACTCTGTTTTCATTTCTTTCCGCCTATCTAAACGATTCTAAAGCCTTCAACAAAAATATATTTGAAAATTTTTAATTGTTTGTCTGTAGTAGGAAACCTATATAAGAACCCAATTTCTGTTCCGAAAGATGAGTAAAAACAAAGAAGAGTCAAGCATGGTGGCAATTTCGCTTTACAGAGGGAACCTTCACCGGGTACCGGACGTGCCCCGTCGATGGCCCATGCCAGCCCCCAAAATCACTCTCAAAGACTTCAAATCCCTTCTCGCTCGTCGCTCCAAGGCACTTTCGCGCCTTCAAAACTCAAACCCTAACCCTACCCCTACCCCTCTCCCCAACGGTTCCCAAACCGAACCACCTCCCACCGTTACCGTTAATCACGGCGAAGGCCCTTCCACCACCGTCGCCCGTGAAGACGGATATCGCAAAGAAACGCCGCTCGTCGCCGTTAGTTCCGCCAAGAAACCGCTCGCTGGATCTGATTCAGAGAAACCGCAGCTCGATTCCAAGATTGACGAGGCTTCGGTGAAAAAACCATCCGACGGTGTCGCCGCTTCGGAGGAAAAGCAGACCGAGCCGGTAACCGGTTTTCGTGTTATCTGAATTGTGTATTGCTTTAAATCTCTTAAGTGATTCTTGCGTTTGGTGGTGATAGATTGCGTTGTTTGTTGTTTTGGCTAGGTCGCTGAGAATGTGGATCAGCTTAATGAAAAGAAGAAAAGGAAAAAGGAAATTGAGGAGAAGTTGCAAGGGTTGAATGATAATAAACATAACCTGGTGTTGGTGTTGAAGCAGGTAAATGATGGTTTGTCGTTGTTGAGAAATTCTAAATAGTATGAAACCAAGAAAACTTTATATTAATGTGTTGATCCATTGTGATTTCCTTCAGATATCAAATTTGTTTTTCAATTTTTAATAACTTGTTATGTTCAATGATAAAAAGTAAAAAGTCACTTGTCGTTCGTGCCTTTTTGTGCAGAGGATTTGGTATTAATTAGCGGTGTTGTTCCTTTGCATTTTGTGAATGATAGGTTTGGTTGTGTTGATTGGCAGATTCTGAATGCGGAGGAGGAGTTGAAGAGACGAAATAGTATGCAAGTAGTTGCAATGCATGGTCCTTCGGTCCCACTTCAAGGGGATGGAACAAATGATACTGGTTTGATGATTAGGCATATGCCCCCGAGGTTGGGATCCCAGGGAAATCTTGTTGCTGCTGATGTGGATGGTGGTGAAGGGGATGATTTTGCTAACTATACGATGCATTCTCGCCATGTGCTTCGGACAAGTAGTATGTCACCTTCTTCAGAGTCCCCACTGCGGAGGACCCCTAGCGTTCAACAGAATGTGGTAAGTGTGTTGGTTATTACTGTTAGTTCATGTTATTGATGTGTTTCGGTTTGTCTACTTGTCCTTTGGTTCCTAGCAAATAGTAGTTTGTTTGATGAAGTTATTGTGATGAATATATATGTGAATTATAGGGTGGATATAGGAGGGTGAACTATGGAAGGCTAGCTATTATGTGTGTTTGGATATCTAATGATGAACGAAATGAAGTTTAGTTACTATTCTTGTTTGGTTATTTTATTATGAAGTGGTTGAAAAAGAAGTGGTTTTGTGCATACCCCTTAATTGGAGGGCAAGAATTGGGTGGTGGAATGAATTGGAATGCATTCTATTCAATTTTAAACAATCCAACCAATAGAACCTAATATCATTCCATTTCACTTCATTCCATCAATCTAACTTAGGCTAACTAAACCCAAATTACTCACTGAACGTTAAATGCCTTGCATCTGATTTAGCCCCACTAGTTGCAGACTCAGTTCTGGAAAGGGTTGAATAAAGTACCAAAATATGTTGAATTTGTATTAATTGGAATTTACAGAGGCTAAATTGAACTTATGGTCTTGTTTCATTTACTTTGTTGTCTGTTACTTTTGATTGTTATGGTTCTAAGAACTAGCTTGTATTTGTAGAGTATGAACATACTTTTGCTGTTTTGTGTCATTGTCTAGGTTGCTTTCATGTCACTCGGCTTTACTTCAACCGTTCAATATACTCTTTCTCCTTTTTTGCTGGTTACTTAATAACTACCTTGATGCATGCATATAATCATATCTTTTTGAAAATGATATAGTGTATGCTGGTTTCAACTGAATATACAAGTAAAGGTCAAGCTGGAACCGTTAAATAGGATGTTACCTTGAGTTGCCTTGTTTTCTCATCATATACGAGATACATATTGATGCTTAGCTGTTACATTTTCTATGAAGATTTCACATCCTTCTCGGGCAAATATCGGGGCTGCTGGTAGTCCATCACGCTTTGCTCTCTCAGGTCATCAGGGAAATCCCGTAAACCTACCTTCAGTGTCTGTGTCAGGAACTAGTTACATTGCATCATCCCCTTCCCCAGCAGCATCTGGTGGCACTTCTGTTTTCAGAGACGCCCGTCAGCCAAGTCCATGGAAGTAGAAAAGCTTTCTTCTTCCTTTTGACAATATCGGTGTTCTGAGTCTGTTATCATTCTCAATTTCTGAACTCTAGTATGATGTACATAATTTTCTCAACGAGCAATGCTAGGAAGATCTCTACCTCTACTAAGAATTATATCCATATTTTTGTTTCTTCCACTTGAGGAGAAAAAAAGCTTGAAGGACTGCCTAGCATGAGCTATAGTGCCAAAGTCTGTCTTGCTGTTTTCTTAAGCAGGATTTCCAATTACAATACACATACCCTTTAAAAACATTGAAACATGTATGTTTTTCACTTGTCAGCGGGTTTAAGTTGTCATTAGGAACAATGCTGAAGTATCTAGGGATTGTACCTTTTATATACTTCCTAATTTAGAAATTGTTCTTAGCATCTGAGCTAAGTGTTCTCTTTCATCTTTTGGGCCGCTTTCTGTCAATACTCGGTGTTAATGGTTATTTTGGATCTGTCCAGCCTGTTTATGATTTCATGAAATATGCAGCAAAATGAGTTACTCTTGTTTTCTCTAATGGATACATGTTATATAATTGAATCATTAGTTAATTTCTTTTATTAAAACAAAACCCTCAAATGGTAATGCATTTCTGTTCTCATTAATTGTGAAAACATTCCTATGTAAGGGTGATTCAGAACTCTTTCTTGGTTTATTTGCATTTTTTTTCTATTTAGATTGTATTTTTTATTTTTATTTTTTAAGTTTTTTTCTAATATAATCAACTATTGAAAGATTAAACCCACTCAATTACTGATCAAAATTAAAACCACTCGATTAATTGAAAGTCAAATTGTACATAAATTTATAATAAAGACTAGTAGAAGTGTATTAGAATATTTTTTTATTATTAGAAAGAATAAATAGAATTGGTAAAAATAAAAAAAAATCAATAAAATCAAAATTCTTGCCGGCGACTATTTACTATTTTATTATTAATTAAATTCAGATGTAATGTAGGACATAATTCCTATGAGCTTTCTTTTATATCCCCCTACGCAGTTAGATACTTGTCACTTGGCGGTGGGGAATAAAAGGTGATATAAAAGTTTGTGTTATAAAGTTATGTGGGAATAAAAGGTATATAAAGTTTGTGTTGTTGTACTCTAAAAAGAAAGTTATCATACATCGATTCACAATGAAATGGGCTGCTTTGTGCAAAACCTCAAAAGTCTACCTAATGGTATAATTTATTATAGCACTGTTTAAGATAAATTCATTTTTAACATGATCTCACAACGTCAAAATTCTTTAATGTTTAGTGAAAAATTATGATAAACAATATCTACCTAAAGCTTCAATGTCCCACAAGAATATTGATTGTTACTTTCGTACCCTTTATTGTTGTTCTAGATCAGAATTTAGATATGGATCCCTACTACATTAGTTAGGCCCAAATTCACACTTCCATGCACCAAGAGTATGTTAATGTTGAGTTCTTAACCCACCCTCCTGGAAAGCCCCCTGGACTTTTCAAATAGGCTATTTCTATTTATACCTCCTATTGATAAATACACCTCCCTTTCCTTTTCTTCATTATATTTTTTTAGAATCATATGTGCCTAACCATCATCGAGTCCATTCTCAGGTTATTAAGGGGTAGTTTCCCCTTATCGCGGGTTAATATGTCCTCTGATATCTTTGCAACAATGGATAAGACTGATAGTGAAACAATTGACATTTTAAAATTTGTACTATTATAGTTAATAGGACTTGAATTTCACCATTGGATGGGTCCCAAACGTTGACCAAAGATTTCCATGTCAAGGTATTTTACTGATCAACAACTAGACAAGAAAGTACACAACCTTCCAACCTTAAGCTCTACTAAGTGAAAAAGGCTAAGTATAATCCGATCTCAACAGCCAAATTAGTTGTTGAGACGAAAGGGTGCACAACCTATCATGCTTGACATTAAGCTATCATCCTCTACTTTTATGTAGGAAGCTTAACAATCTCGCTGAATTCACATCTCACAATAGTTTGTATTGTAGAGGTATTAAGAGGCATAAGATCCTTAACAAGTACATATCTTCTTCTCACATCCTTCTTGGTTTAAGTACATATCTTCTTCTCACATGCTTCTTGTCTCTTACTTTAGCTCGACTTTGACTTAAGGAATTCTCAAGCTGAATATGATTTCACGCCTGAGATGTCTTCCTTCTTCTCCAACTCCCTTTTCCTCACCATAACCTCTTCAGCCTCAATGTGACATGTTGCCATCAAATGTATTTTCCCCAATAACTCTAGCCAATGATGCACCAAAGATTCACCAAATTGGTTGACGCGTAACCCCTTGATGAATGCAACCACAAATAACCTTTAATCTAGCTAGTGTACATGAATTGTAACTCATGTAAATCTAGCTAAGTCATCCCTTAATAACTTTTCCGCCTACTACTAGACGTTAAAGAGTTTTGACATTGTCAATGGCTTCTCCTTATTTGTTGTGGAATAAACGACAAACAATATCGAAAACTCATCAATTAAGGTGATAGAACGATAAGTGAGACCGTTAAATCATGTTAGAGTCATTCCAACCAAAGTGTTATCAAACACCTTACATTTAATGGCATTGCTTACACTACTAATTAACATTTGCACACAAAAAGTGGTCTAGTGTTGATAAAGATCCTTCATCTCGTGAAAAGAATCCATCTTCAATACCAAAAAATAGGGAAGGATTGAATATGCCTAGATCGCCTATCAAAATAGTTGAAAGTCACACAATGGTTTAGTTGGAGCTTTGCCCTCCAAATGCCTAGGATTATTGATCTAAGCCCTCAACGACTCTTAGAACTTGTGCAATCTCTTTCATTTTCACAACATATGATCTTTAGTGCTTCCTAGGATTTCTTTTTCTCTGCTTAACCTCCTCATTCTCCGGTCGTAACTCATTCACGATGATTGTGATTTGTGGCAGGGTTGGAGGATCAAGAGCCTAATTATGTAGTCCCATTTAGTGACGATTTCATAATCACCTAGTGTGTGTCACTACAAAGCTACAAGGGTGTGGGGGAATAGTTTCACCATAGTCACACGGTGGGTACTAAAATGTTTGGGTATAGGTTTCCTTAGGGCTTAAGGCCACATATCCAAAAGCATGTGAGTACGTAATTTGTGCTTCATAAGTGAACTCCCTAGGTTTATATGTGCATAACTAATATCCAGTCCACTCTCAAGTTTTTTTCAAGTGGTTTCTCTATATCGTAGGTTAACCATCCTTTAGTATCTTTGCACTAGTGGGTAAGATCATTAGTGAGGCATATGACATTTTAAAATTTGTATTGTTATAGCTAATAGAACTCACACTTCACCATTGGGGGCTTGGAAGCCGACTGAAGGATTCTATATTAAGGTATTTTACCAATTAATGACTAGATGAGAAGGTACACAACCCTCTAACCGCAAGCTCTAATGAGCAAAAAACTAAGTATAATCTAGTCTTAGCTACTAGATTGGTAACTGAGATGGGAGGATATTATAATAAACTTTATTCTCTATATCATTTCTACTTATTTTCTTTTCTCTCTCTTCTCTTTATAAAATATATTAAAACTTTACCTTATTATTGTTCCACTGCAATCATTCATTTATAGTATCATCCTTACATGAATTCTCAATAATAGAGAAAATGAAAAAGAAAAAATAGAAAATTACTATTTTTATTTTTTTCACTTTTCTTCTTTATTTAAAAAGATAGAAAATAATAATTTTTTTCTCTTTGTATCCAATCAAAGCTTAAACGTGAAACAATGCCTTAATCTTTTTTTATGGTAACTTGAATTTATAATAAAATACAAAAGTCAAGTTATATAATTATGATTCAAAAATGTTTTTTCTTTTACTTTTTATTCTATCCCCACATTCATATCTTTACCCTATATTTAGTAGAATTAAAAGAAAAAAGAAAAGGAAAAAAAATTGAGTTGAAGAGAAAATAAGAAAAAAAGAAAATTTAAGAGTTTGTTTAATTTCTTTTTCATTTTTTTTTGTTTTAGAAATTATTTCTAAAATAATTTAATGCTAGTGACACTCTCTATAATAACACTCTCTTTCATGCTACTCAACAATTAATTTTTCTTCTAAAATCTATTAAATTTTTAAAATTATTTCTAAAAAATACTTTTAAAAAAAATTAAAAACAAAAGTAACTGAAATAATTCTCTTCTTCTATTTTGTGATCCTAACTCAAAGTTGTGGTTCATATGGAGAGAAACTAAATGTGGTGAGGCATGAAGTTAATGCAAGTGCTTGTTTGTTTTTATTTAAAACCTTAGATGTTTAAATATGTTTTTATTCTCTTAAATTTAGATATTTTTATTTTTGTCCCTCAATTTTTTTTAAAAAAAATTGAAGAATGATTTTTTTTTATATAAATTTACTTTCTCTTTAACTAAAAGAAGATGCATCATCATCTAAACCTCAAATGGAGGACAGAGGAAAATTAGGCAAGTTTTTTTTAACTTGGTTCTTGAGACATCTATGATCTAACAGGGCAGTTGGCACGACACATAGATCTATCTTCATTTGGCAAGCTTATCTTCGAAGAACTTGTCCTATAAAAACAAGCTTTAATTTTTCTGCCGACGGCCACAAACACGGATCAAGATTGACGTTTGACAACCTTATCTTTGTAATTCAAGACATTTCACATACTCTGTTAGTTTTGAAGCTGATGTTCAATGCTTTGTGGACACCAATTAATGAACACGTAGCACAGACATAGTAGATTTTCTTTCTTTACATCTTGAAGAACCTCTTGATGAGAATTCTCAAACTGTTCATCTATCATAGGAAATAAGACCAAATAATCAGAAGATATCATATAACAAATGATATCAAACATACTTAATAAGACTCTCAAGTGGAGAATGATAAAGGCTCAAATGCACTACCAAAAATCTTAATTGTTGAACCAATCTTGGATTTATTTTGAAAGCGTTTTCAATAGAAAAAACTTTTGGCATTTTGCGAATATTTTGTGAGAATTTGTCTCTAGATTCCTTTTTGAACCAATCTCGAATTTATCAAAGTAATTTTTGTGACGTCTACCCTCATTAACCTATATCAAGCGATCTGTTTCTAATAAGTTTCACTTCATCTTTCCATTCATTGTTTGGATCTCCATTCACATGGGAATAATTAATAATCAAGTGTACATTATACATCCAATACGTGGCATGCTGCTATTTGTTATTGTACGAGTCTTTTAACTAAAACTAACATATTATTGGTGCGTAAATAATTAAAATATAAAATAAATCAAATTATATATTTTTAAATATAGTAGAGAACATCATGTAAAATAAAATATAGTAGAAAAGATTATGTAGTTTTAGCTTCACCAGGGCATGATCTAGCCCACGCTTTGTAATTTTCTTTTTGCTCGTGTTTTTTACTTCGTAATTTACCAAAAATATAGTAGATAAGACATTCTTATAAAAATTATTAAATTAATGAAGCATGAAAGAAAAATGTATTTATAATGATAAAATAATATATCTGTAAATAAATATAAAGTGTCGTTAAGGTAAATTATAAGAATATTGATAATTATAATACAATTCAAGTGGATATGCAGATGCATGTAAGAAAGGTGATTAAAGAACTTCCAGACTGAGAGATGAAAATACTGACATGTAGAAATAAGAATACTTACTGGAGATTTGTAAAGGTGACAATATTGAATTTAAGTACTAATTAATTGTGTGGTAAAATTTTTTCATTCTTATTCTTTTATTGCTTTTAGAATAATTTGATGTGGGATCAAGTTACTTCAAGAGAGTAGATTTAAAAGAATTATTTTTCATGTCCGTCCTTTATTTTTTTTAGGTTTAAATGTTTATAATTTTTTGATTTATAAATCACTTATTTTGATTGTATTTTTTAGTTTTAATTATTATATTTTTTTTATATTATGTATTAAGCTATTAATTTTATACTATATCTAAAAATATTTTTCAATCAATTTTAAAATAAAGTAAAAACAACATACATCAAACGTCATAATTTCATTACGTTAATTAGAATAACAATTAAAATATCTGTTAAAAATAATAGAATAAATAATGAAACTATTATGCATCATGTCAAAAATAAATCTCATGAGCAACCAAAAGTATTTCATAATAATTTTTTTCTACATTTATTTTTAATATGATTTTATAGTTATCGTGTATGTGAATTTAAAGAGGCAAATTTTATGGCCTAAATTAGTAAAAACAAAGTTTTAAAATTGTGTCCCAAAATAAAAAATGATTATAACTATTTTAAAATGACCATTTTTACTCATTTTAAAAATATAAAAGACTAAATTAATTTTTTTAAAAGGATAAATAACCAAACTTAATGCAATCAGAAACATAAAGCACTGGAAAAGTATTTTAGTCTTAAAATATATTCAAAATCTATAACTATTATAATAACAATAATCCATTTTGTTTATACATTTACTAATTTATTCTCAACTATTTTTTCCATTACTAACTATCCGGAAAAATAAAACAAAAAATAAAATAAAAATATTATTACTCTCAAAACATGGACAACATATTTAATTGTTATACTATTTCACGAACCTCAATTGCAAACAGTGAGGCACAAAGTGTTAGAATTCATTAATTATAGGGATTAGATATAATTTGGATTTAAATTGTAATTGATCCAAATCCCTATATATTTTTTCCTTTTATATTTGTGATTTTGTTTTGATATTTTGTCCTCAATAATCATGAAAAGATAATAGAAAGGATCATATATTTATTCACTGATTCATCTCAATGAAAATGACTAGATTCCATTTTCTTAACATGGTATCAAAGCCAGGTTGAGGGAATAAGGAAAAATCGTCCCTCACTGGGGACCGACGGTCCCCGGTGAGCCCTTTTGCTCGTTGTCTTTCTTCTATCATTCTTTTTCCAGGTTGTATCATTCAACTTGTTGCCCTTCTTCCGGCAAACTGTTTATGTTTTCCAGCAGCTTTTCCGGCGAGTGTTCTTATCCGGTGAACCATATTTCGCTATGCAGAAACTGACACTACTAGCACCATCGGACTCGTCTCTTCATCGTCGGTCAAGCCCACCTTTCTCCGGCGCCATCGGAGCTGCCACGTGCCACCACCTTCTCCGACCATCTTTTTTAATCTTTTCACGTTTTGTCAGATCTACTCATCTCCAATGCAATCTAGGTTCACCCACTACCACCATGGTGCTTGTCTTCCTTTGGTGAGTCTGAACATGTAGTCAGCCACCATTGTCGTCACTGAGGATTTCAATGTTTGACTGTTTTTGGCCTTTTTTACTTGCAAATTTCGTTTTTGTTGTTCTTTTTTTCTCTATCCCCCTGTTGAGTCTCCACCATTGGTTCTGAAGCTTCCAAACTCTTGGTTTTAAGAAAGTCAAAACTTGCTTTGAACCTTCTAAGGCTGATGTGTTTTCCAGCTCTCTTTTTCAAGCAATATTCCCTGACTTCGTCAACATCCTTGTGGAACTCCATTTCTATTATGTTTTTTTATTTATTAGTGAGAATAAATTTTCTTGTAACAAGCTGATTACTTAGTAAGTTTCAGCTTGAGGGGGAGTGTTGAAAATTAGAATTAATATTCTAATTCTAGTATTAATTACAGTTTATAAGGATATTATCTTTGATTTAGTAGAATCAAATATCCTCTATTTATATATAATTAATGTAATTATTCTGATATAATTTTTTTAACATAGTATCAGAGTCAACTCCAATTACCTCTCTTCTTTAGGAATTTGATATTAGCTTCTGAGTATGAAAATGGAGGATAGGTCAAATAAATCATATTCTGCTCCACATATGCAATATCTGTCTCCCATCCTTACACCTGACCGTCTTGATAGTACAAATTATACTGAATGTGCCCTAAATGCGGAGATCAAGATCAGAGGTCGTAGGCATTGGGGTTACACTCAATCCTTTGGGATTGATTACCAAGAAACATTTGCACTAGTTGCAAAGCTCAATATAGTGAGGGTGTTATTATAACTAGCAACAAATCAAGATTGGTCACTTCTTCAATTCGATGTAAAAAATATTTTTTTACATGGAGATTTAAAGGCCCTTAGTAATTTTCTTGAGAAGTTAGGCATGTGTGACATCCATGCACCAACTTGAAAAGGGGTGTTAGAATCCATTAATTGTAGAGATTATATATGATTTGGATTTAAATTGTAATTAATCCAAACTCCTATATATTTTCTCCTTTTTTATTTGTGATTTTGTTTTGATATTTTATCCTCAATAATCATGAAAAGATGGTAGAGAGGATCATGTATTTATTGACTGTTTCATATCAATGAAAATTATCAGATTCCATTTTCTTAACACGAAGTGCCTCATTTGTCTCTAATAATAATAATAAATCTATCTTATATCAATACCAATATCTTGAAGTACGTTAAAATAATAAATAAATATTATAAGTAATATAATAGTGAAAATAAAAAGTGTCATATAAAAATATCCATAAAGGAGTGAAAATAATATTATCTACCATTATTAATATATTACATGTAATAAAATGGTTAAATAAGAAAACCTTATTTAATGTATGAAAAAGTAAAACATAATAAAATCCTACTAGACGAGAAGCAATATATAAATTCTTACATTGTCTAGAAAAGGGTAAAATTCAACAAAAACTTTAAGAATAAAAGAAAAATAAAATATAAACTTTGAAGCTAGTGTTTTAAAAACTTGTTTGAAGTAGAGTCTTAAAGAATACTATAATTGATTACCAAACAATTTAAATTAGATTAAACAAGTTATTTAACTAGTAAATAATACTAAAAATTAACTAAAATGACATGTCAAACACAACTTTTAAATAATCACAAATTAAATCTTTAATTATCCGTGTATATAGTTGTATTATCCAAAATTTTGTTTTTAATTGATGTAAGACTTTAGCATTTACACTATTAATAAATCTATGAAACTGTTGAATTATATAGTTTTTCATTCCTAATAATAATATATTTAAATAGTTCTTTTTTATATATTTTGAACATATACATAATATTATTCTTAATACATATCAATATTGTATTAAATAACTTCAAATTGATGTAAAATTTATATATAATGTTGTATGATAATAATTCTCAACTAATGATAATTTTTAAAATAAATTATCTAATAAAAAATATTAAATGAAATAAAAAAATATACTAGCATTAACTTATCCTGTTATAACCATCAAGCGAACCTACATCCTAACACAGATATAAATCAATGCCATCGTTTCAATGAAATTATGCATACCAAACTTTGACGTTACATGGAAAGTTTCCATTTCACAAGGCATACGAGAAATACGAATGTCAAGGCAGCATGTGATGCTAGAATGAGCTGGCGGAAAAAAGTTGCGATCTTGACATTTCAATGGAAACAGTTTAATTCCAAATTCGAATTGATTTTAAGCACATTTATAAACCCAATTAAGATCAAAGAACTATCAAGAAGAATGAAACTCACACTCGGTCCCTCTCATATTGTCTACATATATTAATTTGAGACAAAAAGTTAACTTGCAATTGCATCACGTGAAACTAACTAGTAAATCCGTATTTGGGCATTGCATGCAGAAACTTTCTCGGCTTTAGTTAGTTTTCTTGGCTGATTATCACTTTTTGATCAAACAAGTTAGGCAATGGCGAGTGTTGGTTTTGTGAGTGAAAAATTTTGGTCATTTGAGGGATAATGAGTGGGTAATGGTGTACGTACCATATTATTGTGACAGGAAACTAATCCTCTTCAACTATATACGTGTGAACTTTTGACGATGAGAGAGAGGGGTAGTCTTTGTCACTGCCAACAAAACATGAATTGAGCTTTGGTAACTTTTGACGCATCAAACTAAATACAATACACACACATAAAGAAGGGACCAAATGGGGCATTATTTTAGGAAGAAATGTTTGTCACCGTACCTATAATGTAGGTCATACAACTTTTACCTCTTGTTTGAAACGTGTTACTCGTATTATTATGGGAGGATTATATATACTTACAAAACATATATACAAAAAACGGTTGACAATTAATTGACATGCGGTGATCATATGAATGATAATATATATACACTATTACAAAAAGGTGATTTAACATCGTTGAATATAAGTCGGTTATAAAAAATCGATGTGGTAAAGCTTGCAGTGGCAATTTTAAAATTAATACTAAACTTTATAAAGCGTTAACGACGGTCAAGCCCAAACCGCCTTAGATATAAATGTTATGAAGGCGGTTTTTTCATAAAACCACCTTTGTTTGTAAGCCTATTACTACGTTTCTTCAAAAACCGCCTTTGTCTCATTTATAATTACTAATTTTTACTTTTTATTCTTTGGAATTCACGTGCATGCCTTTCCATCTTCTGTCTCGCCCTTCACCCTAGCTGTGACCTCCGCACATCTCACTCGCACCCTTCATCCTGCCATGACCTCTGCAGTTTACCACAACCTCCGTTGTGACCTTCGAAACTTGTCGCAAGCTCATTGTGGACATTCCCTCTAAAGCCACCATCGCTGCTTTCACAAACCCCCTTCACACTCTTAGGTAAGGTGCCCTTCGGTCACATCACTTCTTCATTCACCTTTTTTCCCTTTTAACAAAGGTTTTCTTTTTTTGTTATTCTAGGTTTACCACTTTCTTGTCCCACACTCAAAATCAAACCCCAGAAATTGATTTATCTAACGAAGAAAGCAAAAGACGTTTGTTTAATCAGTTCATTTCTTTCTTTCTTCTTCTTCATTTTTTTTAGCTTTACCCTTTTTGATTTCTATGGCGAAATTTTTATTTTTTTAATGTTGTGTAGTTTGTTCTAATTTCTCCACAGGCTATTATATAGAAGCAACCAGCGAGGGTTCCTGGAACTAGATTTGGTCCTCGGAAAATGGGTTGAGGACAGCATTCACTCCTTGGATGAAATTCTGATTAAGGCTCTCGTTCATGTTCTCGACATGGTAATTTATTCATATTATCATGAATTTTTGCAACCTTCAACTTCTAACTTGTTTCGCTTTATATTTGATTATCCTCTGTGTTGCATGTCCTCTTCATATTCGCATGAATTCCAGCCCTTTTGCAAGTGCATTCTCAATATCTAAATAAATATCTATGACATTATCCTTGGAAGCGGACACCATGAAGGTGACTGAGAAGTGTAGCTTTGGGGTAGTTTTGTTGGAGCTAGTTACTGGGAGGTCACCTGTTCAACCTTTGGAACAAGGTGGTGATTTAGTGACTTGTGTGAGAAGAGCAATTCACGCATAAGAATCTTCCATTGGATGAGGATGATGGCATTTCTTCCAAAGGTTAGAAAAGTTAAGTGTTCATAATCATACTTTCTTTTAGTGGAATGAAACTATTTCATATTATTAGTTCCAAGGCATGTGTTCACCTACTAGTAATTTTTATCTGGTTGTTTGGGTAGCTAGCTCATCTATATATAGTTTCATCTTCCCATGATTTATAAAAAATCAATTTTGGTGAGGCCATAATACGTGTTTTTTAATTACTAGCAGTACAAATTATGCAACTGAAAAAGTTCATTTATGGTGGGACAGCTTGAGATACCTATGACATTATCCTTGGAAGCGGTGACAACAATTTTGGGGTGACATTTTACATCGGTTGTAGTCACAAACGATGTAGAATGGTGGTCATTCTACATCGGTTGTTATAAAAACCGATGTAGAATGCTTGTAGAAATATCGCTTTCTAAGACAGGTTAGAAACACGACCGAGGTTGAATGAGCCTAATTCTACATCGGTTCGAGGGCACAACCGATGCAGAATGGCCAGGATTCTAAGACGGGTGTGCTTCGAGACCCGTCTTCGAACCCAACCCATTCTAAGGCGGTTCATCAACCGATGTAGAAAGACAACGGAGTTTCAACATCATCGACTACAATGACGCGTGACAACCGATGTAGAAAGGTGATTTCAACCGATGTAGAATGCATAATTTGTAGTAGTGATACCATTATTATGTTTTAAAAGAATATATAGTTATAGCTAGGATGAAACATGAAGCAGAATGTTTGTAAGCTCTAGCGAGTGCGTGCCATGCTCTTTTTCTTTTCTTTTCTAGTTTATATTCAGCAACTAAAACTCATAAGAGCACAAATAAAAATAAATAAGATATTTAAAGGGATACTATATATGTTGTAAAAAAAGGGATAATATTTATTCATTTATTTATTAAACTACAATTTAAGCGACGTTCAAAAGAGATGGAATAATACTAAATAAAAAAGAGATGGGATAAGGTATACTTTTTGGGCTTGCAATTTTTTTTAATTTGTATCTCCATTTATTTTTCTTTAGTTTCAATTTGATTTTATTTTTATCAAGTATGATAGTTCAAGAAAATTGACTTTTTTTTCGTCGATCAATTTAAATACATTACATATATGCTTTTAGGGGACACTTCTAGAAAATAAATTAATGATAGGTTAAAATATTAAAAGACAAGGTCATGTAATTTTTTTAAGTAGTTATGTGTTATATATATATATATATATGAGAGAGAGAGAAGAGAGATCTTATAGTGTGTGTACAAGTAAGAATGATTCTCATTTTAAGAAAGTGAGAATTTTAAATTTAGACCCTACAACACAATACACAAATGATTAAAATTAAAAGTTATTTAATAATAATTATATAATTACTTAAAAATATTATGTGCATTTTTTAATTTTAACTTTCCAACTAAGATTTGATGATCTATATTTATAGTTGTGATTTCTTACAATAAAAATTATTCTTATTTGATATGCTATCATGCACACACACATATGCATATGAGTGGAAATCAAGTTAAGGCAAAACTAACTCATGCAGTGTTACTCTATTTCATAATTATTTGTAACTATCCAATCATTCAACTGTTGAATATTTTTATGTTAAGTCAATTTTCAATTATCACTTATACTAAATTTTAGATAAATCAAACATATGTAGTTAGGTAATCTTATCATCAATGTTTACTTATATTTTAGAAAAGTATATTAAATGTTAATTTAATTTTTAAATAAAATAATTTTTGAACTTTATAAGAATTTATATACTTAATTTATTCAATAAGAACTTTTAATTCAATGGTTAGATAATTTAAATTTATATATATACAAAAGGTTATTGAATAAAATAACTCTATCAAAAGTTATTTTCTGAATAACTTTATCTCCTCCCCTCCTCTTTGTATATATGCTAATTAATTTATGAACAAATGAGAAAGAAAGTGAATGGTAAAAGCTCCTAATTGAAGAGCTATTGATACAATTAACAAGTATCAAGATAGTATAATAGAAATATAAGTATCATGTAAAAAGAAGAAGAAATATAAGTATATACACATGTATTTATTTTAACCATCCAACATAATTAACTAATTAAGTTAATCATAGCGAACTAATTATTTGAGCTATTAGAGTTAACTTACTCCTTTATTACTATATAAGAGACTGATTTTTTTTATAATAAAAATGATTTTCCATATACATGAAATGCGATCAAATTTCTAATCACAAACATAAAAAATACAATTATCTATAATTATCAAACATTATATACATGTTTGGTTTCACTTGTTACCTTTTGCAACATAAGTTACAGGAAAAAAAAATCCGAATTTTGTAACTTTTATGTTAATTCTCCAATTTGACGTGATCTTATTATCAATCGATACGATTACTCTGTTTGAAAGGACTGAAAGTGAAAGAAAAGAAAACACATATAAGAATATCTTTTCCTTTTATTTGGTTGAAGAGAAAAAAAATCTTAAGAAAAGTTGACTTCAAGATATAAAATTATAATTTTTTTTCTTTTCTACCAAACATGGCACAAATGTTAGATACATTAAAATATATGTTAAATTATAATTTTGATCTCTTATAATTTTAAGTCTATAATTTTAATTTTTTATTTCTAAATCAAGACATTTAGTACTTTTTATTTATCAGAATAAATAATTTTGGTCCTTATGTGTTGATTGACAGTTAGTTGACCATCCAAAATCAAACGTTAACTTTTAATGTGACATATTGATATTGACCTGTCATTTATTGAAGCTTTTGACTTGATATGTGGTAAGGAATTAAATAAAGTAAAAAATAAAGAAGTTAGTAACCTTTTATTTAAAGACAAAACAATAAATAATTGAAACACTTAATTTGTTTAATTAATTTTATAAATATTATTTTACATGTATTATTAATCAAGACTTTTTTTTGAATTATAAAAATTTATAAATTAAAATAAAAATATTTTATATTTAAATATATTTAATATGTAATTTTACATGTATTTTTTTATTACAAAATTTATTTTAATATACATTAATAATTATTATATATAAAAATGTGCTCTTATTTTATTATAAGTTTTAAAAAGTTACATAAACTAATACATAGATTATTTAAAATATTATTTGTGTAATTTATAAAAATTATGTAAATTTAAAATAATATTTAAATAACTTATTCAATTAAAAATTAAAAATGTATTACTTTCTATAATTAAAATAAAAATTTGTATTATTTATATTATATATATATATATATGAATTTACATAATTTTTATAAATTATATTAAATAATTTATATAAATAATTTACATATTAATTTATGTAATTTTCTTGATTTATATAATTGATATTAAAAAAACTTAATTATTAAATAATTTTTAATAGTTAAAACAAAAATATTAACATGTCAGTTTTCTAAAAAATTTAAATATTAAAATTTTAACAATTTACATAATTAGAATAAAAATAATTTATATTAAAATAAATTTACCTAATTTTTTTGATTTATATATTAAATGATGTAATTATATTAATTTATATAATTAGAGTAAAAATAATTTGTATATTAAAATCAATTTGTAAAATAATTTATGTAAATAATTTATATATTAATTTATGAAATTTAATTATAATTTGGTAAAATTAAAATAAAATATGTAAACTATTTAAAATAAAAATATATAAAATGATATAAAATAAAATTAAAAATATTTGTATATTAATTTTTTCTTAATTTATAAATTTTTATAATTTGAAAAAAATTAATAACTATTAATTAATTATACATATAAAAAATGTTTATATAGTTAACTAAATAAAATAAATATCTTAATAATTTATTAATTTATTTTTGAGAAAAAGGTCAAAGATTTCACATGTTTGAGATTTACGACAAAGCCAATTAAAAATAGGATAAATTCTCAGGATCCAAAGATTATAAAAAGCGTCCAGTCATCCTTGTGACTTGTCAAGTTTAAGGTCAAAATTTGGCTTTGTAATTGTGCATTTGACTACTCTAAAGTCTAAACTTAGGGGTCTATACTCTAAAGTAGTAGCTATAGTAATTAATGTTGAGATTTAACTCTTAGGGTTGGTTTGGTTGTTAGGAAATTAAAGAGAGAGAATGAAGGAGAATATGTGAGAAAAGAAATAAGTAAGAAATAGAGTGTGAAGAGAGGTGATTTGGTTGAAGAGAAATAAAAGAGAATAAAAGATAAATATTTAAATTAAAGTGATGAAGTTAATAAAAGAAAAAAAAATTGATCTAATAAGTAAATTACAATGCTTGTCTCACTTTTTTAAAAGAACCTCATGTAGGTGTGCTAAAAAGGAGGATCTTTTTTGGTAAAACAAATAAATAGTGTTGATTTTTCTCCAAATTTACTCATATATGCGAGGAAGACTGCACCAGTATGAATTATGGAAACTTTTGAATATTTCTCTCATATTTATCGCATCCAAACAATGCATGTTTTTCAAGATCAACACCCTTCATCGTTCCCTCTACGGTACCAAAAACATGCTTAGTATTAACAATTGAGGCTTGGGAGCTGAGTACTTTTTAGTCTTAATGGTTGATTAAGGATTGTTCAATGTTCAGTATTAACTCCTAGTGTGCCACAATGATTGGGACTGCGTATCCTTTAAGTCTAATGGTCGACCAAATATGACTTAAGCACTCTAGCTCATTTGACAGCCATGAGCTTCACTTCGCTAGTGCCACATTTAGAAAAGTGTTAAAAGATCATCATTTGTGATTCAAGAATACTTACTATTGCTCTAATGACCCTAGTCATTTTTAGAAGATAACAAAAGGTGACCAATCACAAGGAGGGAGAACCACCCCTAGAAGCTTAGGAGTAAACTTTATCACAAACACAAGCATAAAACCTTAAACCTGGCCTAGGAGAGATAAATTAAACAATTACTTTTTGAGTGCTTTGGATAAGCAACCTCTAATCCTAACGAAATCATATATCAAACCACTTTCTAATTATATGTTTTTCAAGATCAATTATATTTTTTTATCATCATAACATTAGTACGGAATACCCATCAATTTTATCAATAACAAATGATCACCGATGACCAATCACCATGACTAATTTATGTCTCCTAAATAAACTCTATTTTACTATTATAATAATAATAATATGTAATTAAATATAACTATACAAGACCTTTACGCTATTATGACATATTTATGGTGATCACACTTGATCCCAATGAATGTAGTAATTGTGTAGTTGGGATTTGGCGAAGACGGTTAGGGTGGAAAAGGATAAGAATCGCGGTGTGCGCAGTGCGCCACTTGAGTCGAATATCCATCACTCACTCACACATTGGTTTTCTCTCTCTGACTGTCACCCTCATCCATTAACAGTCTCCATCACTCTCCTCTCCCTCCTAATTACAATTTAATAAATCCACCTCACTCATTCATCCCTTCTTCACTCTTCCAAAACCATTGAATCACTCCAATGGATCCTCCTCTCATCAGCGACTCCACATTCTCCCCCGCTTACTCCCTCGCCGAGATTTGGCCTGGAATGCCCCATTTTCCCGATCACTCTCACCTCACCGCCACCGCTCCCACCAAGGGAAAGGACTCCACCGCCGCCGACGAGGTCCTCTCCTCCACCACCACTGCCAACCTATCCAATGTAATCACATCATTCCATTTTAGTCAAAATCATTTTTGTTTGTTAAAATTAGTGCTCAGCTTATTATTTTTATATTATTATTAACTATTGTGCTCGGGCTTTTGATTCGTTCATTGTATACGTCAATTACAGTCCAATACTTTCTCTTTTTTGGTTATTAGAGTCCAATTCGTCTATTAAAGTCCAATACTTTGAGTGTTTTTTCGCAATTCCCGAATGTTTGGAATTTCGTTAATTATACCTAACTTATGTCGTCATCCCATCAAACAGTCACAATTCCAACTTATATCAACTGTTTGAGTCTGTGGTGTTCAGCAATTGTAAACTGTAGTGTAGGGTTTTTACTTTGAATATGTTTGGTATTTTGGTGAATTTGATTCGTTTTAATTTGTTCCCGTTTGCTTTAAGGGAAAGAAATCTAAGAGAGATTAAAATTTTTTGAAATTTGAATCAAAGACGAAGTTGGAAGGAAAAGAAAGTTTGGATTTTTAGTTTTTGAAAGTTAATTTATCCTTTTTTTATTGTTTGTTTGTCTTCTCTTTGACCAAGTAAAAGAAAATTGTATTATTATTCGTGTTTCTTTTTTTTTTTCGTTTCTATTTTTGTTTTTTAGTGAGTGTGAAGCTGAGTGCTGATGGCATGTGTGGAAATTTGAACAGAATGATTCTGGTAGCAACAAACGGATGAAGGTAGGAGGGTCCAGTTTTGAAAACGATGGTTTCAAAGCGGAGGCAGAAGCAAGTTCTGTGGGTGGTAACAAGTCAAGTGAGCAAAGCAATAAACCTTGTGAGGCACCTAAGCCAGACTATATTCATGTGAGAGCAAGAAGGGGCCAAGCTACCGATAGCCACAGTCTAGCAGAGAGAGTAACTCGCTTCTCTCTCTCTCTCTCTCTCTTTTTGTTTCCTTTTCTCTTGCAAGTTTTGCTTGCTGTTGGGCATTTTTTTCTTGCCCCAGAAACAAATGAAAAGTATTGGAACTTTTAGACCTTTTCTTTTGGTTCTTTATATTTACTATTTATTCACGGGCATGCCACTTAATTGCACCTCTTTTGGCAGGCAAGAAGAGAAAAGATCAGTGAGAGGATGAAAATTCTTCAGGATTTGGTGCCAGGGTGTAACAAGGTAAACAATAATATTGGGTTGGACCATCACAAGGTTATTGCTTTCTGTTTTTCCTTTATCATTGTTCTTATTTTTTAATGTCCAGGTAATCGGTAAAGCACTTGTCCTAGATGAGATAATCAACTACATCCAGTCGCTGCAGCGTCAAGTTGAGGTGGATATCTTCAGCTTTCCGTCACTGTCTAGTATTTTCACTCACTGATTTCTTTTTAAACCATCCTAAACAAATTGAGTTTTTCAGTTCCTTTCAATGAAGCTTGAAGCAGTTAATTCAAGAATGAACACGAACCCTACTATTGATGGGTTTCCTTCAAAAGATGTAAGTCTATCAACTTTGATGTTGATCATATTGACTTCTAATATTTAATTCATTTCCACTTACATAAGATTTAAATGATACGTGAAACTGAATGTGCCGGTAGCTGTCAGCTTTTGGAGTACTGCAGAAGAAAGTTACCCCACTGCTTTGTCTGGACAATTTAACTAAAATGATTTATTTTATAGTAAATTATTCTTCTAGACTACTTTTATTTGAAAAATGTCAAAAACCAATAGGACAAAAGGATTTGTGAATATATGGATCCATTTGTGATATCATTCTCACTGATCAGTTGACAAAGCTCAAATGAAGTCTAGTTGGTTTGGAACAAGAAGAGAGGAAGTGAAGAAAAGAAAGGAATTGAGGTGGAAAGGAAGAATTGGTGTTGAGCAGGGAAAATAATAGATCAGAATGGGAAAACAGAATATTGATGTCCAATTCATTCTCAAATTCAAGTCTTGGTATCCAGAACTTGGTGCACAACAATTCATAAATTGTCAAAACCAACTTGATTATCAAGCAATCTAATGGCTCGAGTATCATTATATTATCCTCAAAATATCTGAAGGCTTATCAGTGGAATGGAAGGATTGAATTAGCGTATAATTTCTCTGATCTTGTCTCCAATTTAACATCCATTTTAGATGGAACAACATTTTGTAGGTCATCCTTCATGTATAGGACAAAAGGTTGAAGCTTTCAACTACATCATTTAGAAGTGTTTAAGATTTTTAGAGGCTCCAAACTGGTGTGGATAATTTTTTTTTTTCCTTTGGGTAGAGGTGCATTTGGAATGTGCAAAAAAGCATTGGGACTTGCAAATATGATGTATATGGCAAGATCTATCTCAAACTACAATAGGCTAAATCATCTGAAATTTACTCTTGGCAAATCCTAAATTAGCTCTATTGCAAAATTGATTTGAACATCTTTGGAGGGAACATGCCCATAATTTCCGTCAGATTTAGAGTTCAATCCTACTTGTCATTGTGATCATATGAATCATAATTGTAGTTATCAGTGTAGTAAGCATGATCATGAGTTAAAAGTAGTAGGAACTAGAGATCTTTGACTACCATAGTTCTGGTGGAATGGCTGGTAGCTTGCTTTCAAATTCTTGTTCCCATTATGGTTGTTATGTCTTGAAACTTTACCATGATGTTAGTTATGTCTAGCACTTTAATATCGATAGGCCATGAGGTAATGAATCCAAAATAGGAGGAGATGATTCAAATTAATTTGAAAATGCTCAAAAATATCCTGAAGCTTCAAGCAGTAAAATTAACACCATATTTTGTGGAGGTCCCAAAGCTTGGAAATGGTACCTAGACTGCTGAAAAGTTGTGGTCACTTAAATCCACCAAATGGATGTGGGGAGTGTGCCCTGGAGATTGCCTAGGCTGGGTGTTGGTTGACGTGAAAAATAGAATGAGGATACTATTACCACATATAACCAAATTACACACACTAGGCCAAACACAATTCTCTGTTGAAAATGACTTGGTAGTTGGTAGTGAACAGACTGTTCTAGGCGGGGCGGGCCACCTTCGAATGGTGTTGGTCCTATGGACCATGAATGGATTCGCCTCTGGCCTCTATGTAAACTGTAACTTAGTACTATTGCCCAGGATGGGTTCCAAGTACTATACTAACGAACCTTTCATTTTACACCCTAACCAATTGGAACTACATTTTCTTATGTCTCGGTTGATATCTTTACCAAACTAATTAGACCTAAAACATTTTTCCTAATGAATGTAGTTACTGTAGGACTGTTTGTTCTCATGGCTTTGATCAGTTCATTAATTGTTTCAGGTTGGTACTCAGCCATTTGACATTGCTGGAATGGTATTTGGATCACAAGCAGCAAGGGGGTATGCTCAGGGATCATCACATCCTGGGTGGCTGCATATGCAGATAGGTGGTGGGTTTGAGACAACATAATTCAGAGAAGTCTCATTGGGAATGACATATCAACCGATAAGATTGATTTTCTATTTAAAAAAAACAATAGTGGGTTGGTTACATAGTGTGCTTTTTTAACAACCTAGTCAACTGTTGCCGAATGTTGTAGGTTTGTATTTCCATTGTTATAGTATGATATTATTTATAGAAAGTGCATCTAAATCGCATGTGCTTCGTTATATTAGCAATTAGCGAGTAGAAAACAATCTTAGTGTGGTTTTCGTTTTTTAATCCTGCTGTGATAGGATTCCTGCCTCCTGATTTGATTTGTATAACTATATATATTGCAGGTATGCAATTGTGTATTCTGAATGATGATAGTTTGAAAATGATTGAGTCTGACAATTTGAATCATTACTGCATTAAAAAAAAGGACAATTTGAGTCATTAACAGGAGCAGATTAAGAGAACGCTAGTGCGTTTGAAATCATGTATTGTCAATCTTGTTTTTTATTTAAATTTTTATTTGTTTTCTTAGTATATCTTATTATTTTGGTCATTTATTATTTTTCATTTCTCTCTTTAATTTCATGACTAATGTGAAAAATAATTAAAAATTAGTGAAGATATAGAGATGTTAGCAAAAGTAATAGTAAATATTGTATTAAGTTTTTTAAATGATAGATAAAAGGGACAATTTTTTTCTTTAATAAAAAATCGACACTTGTTTTGAGAATAAAAATCTACACTTAGAACCGAAATGGTAGTAATTAAAAAACAATAATGTAATGGAAAGCAAAATGCATTTTAGAGGCGAGTCAAAGACTTGAACAACATTGATTACTACTAGGATGCTGAGTTATTCACGAATTCAATCGTTTGTTAAGATGAAATATTAATAATTTGCCGCAATGAAACGCGCCATTTTATCAGCTTCCTATGCCCTTTACTAAAATTTCTTTTTTAAAAAAAAAGCTAATTTTCTGTCTTCTTTCTCTTTAATCATATAAGAAAATTTCAAATTTCATGAAGTTTTTCCTTGTTTTTTTTCTATCTATCCAGACATAAGGTTAGAATCACCTACCATTTTTCCAAAGATACGTCAACACAGGATTCCAAACATGATTTTTACTGGTCAATTTTACAGGTGATATAAATCCAAGGGAAACACTTTCATAATATCTGGCCAGTAAAATTGACCAGTGATTTTTACACACTGGAAGTGTTTCCTTTAGATTCATATCGCCAGTCAAATTATGAATCATCCACCGAAATCCCGATTTTAAGATTCACTCGGGCATTATAAGCGCTAGTAATAGCATTTAAATGGAGCTGCTTAGATTGTTTTCAACTATCAATTCAATCATATACGTTAATTATATTTTACGATTCTGGCAACAATACTTACCAAATGGAGAGGTTTACGTGAACTCTTAATTAAACCAAAAACCATTTCTGTGATTCTTTAAGTCCATTGTGTAATTTGTTGGTAGTTATACGATAGAAGGATCACGCAATCACATTACTCATCTTGCGCTGTAACTTGGAACTAAGTGAGCTCGTAGTCTTGAGCAAGAGTTGAGTAAATTATAATATCTAGCTCACAAATATTAAGAAAAAAATTATCCATAGGTATAGCGTGGATAGAAGTTTCTCACCACAGTACCTATAACTACTCACATTATAACCAAATAATAACACAAGACAAACAAACATTTCCCAAATATAAACGGCGTATGAGTAAGGTAATACACGACTCATTTGCTAGTGAGTTGTTGGTCAACTCCAATAAAGTTCAATTTCCATACATTACAAATTAGAGATCACACCTATTAAATGTTCAAATTTTTCCACACACCTATCTCTGATATGGCATTTAACTCCCCGTGCCCTTTCATCTTGGGATGATGGGACTCTTCAGGCAAACAAGATATATTCGAGGTTTTGAACCAAGAAACGTGACATTTAGGAAATCTCGCTAGCCCAATAAACACTAAAAAGTCTAAAATTAACCATACAATAAGTTAAAGCATAGCCATTCTTGCTGAAACACATGTGCTTTAGGAAAGTTAACTTCAAACTTCACAGTTATTACAGAATGCATACTGTATTTAAATATGAATGATCGAGTATGGGGACTTCCAATTGGTCAAGGATAGTGGATGCAATAATTCAAGGCAGTCCAGTGTCACTTGATGAATTGGTTATCCTTTACTTGCTACACAAAACCCCAGATCCCAATCCTTTAGCGCCGTACACTAAAGGAAACCACAAAATTTTATTGAGATACACTATTGTAAGTGTTCAAGATCAGCTTTGAAGTCCAGTGTCAGTGTCAGAGATCCATGCTGGAAATTGTTCACTAGGTTAAAATGACTAAAATTGACTGAATTCAACATAGCAAAAAATGAAAGGTGTTGTTAACCAATGCTCTTAGGGCATTGTTGAAGAAGCATTTAATAATACTCTCTATTAACAATATCATTTAATAAACAAATCCTCCTGATAGCTTAAAGAAGAAAATAATGATGGCTTTATAGATTTACAAGATATTAAATGCTTCTACTTTTTCATTCAATACTTTTTAAATTAGACGGTGAGATTATGTATAACTGTAAGGTTCCTGCCTTTGTGACATAGAGGTCACAAGTTCAAACTTGAAAATAGCCTCTTCGCATGCCTGGTAAGGCTTCATATATCAACCCTCCCTACATCCCATTTGGGCACTGGACCGCTCTTTTACCTTTTATTATAATTCCTTAACAAGGATCCTAAGGCCACTCATTAACAAATTCCAAAAGTAAATGAGTTTGTTCAATGATACCTGTTTAAGGCAGTTTTACTGATGGGAATCACACCTTCCGGAGATACAAGAGCATCAACTGGAAGATCAGATGAAGTCATTGGTATTAGTCCTTCATCCAGTATTTGTTCGGAATACGACAGTGCAACTGCAAATCCAAAGCCAAATTGCTTGATGACGACAAATTTTTGTAGGTTTGGTTTAACCAAAATTATGTATCCTAGATGGAATCAATGCATACCAAGCAAGGGCTGCTTCCAATTCCGCGTCTTTGCAAGGTCTTGGTAATTCTTCAGGAATGTATCATAGTAACTGTAGACGGGGGATGGCAGGGGACAGAGTGAGTTGTTGTGGGAGGTGGGGTTAATGTGCATGTTTTTTGGTGCTGTATTGTGTGGAGGCAGGGTATAAAGTAGGTAGCTATGGTTATACTTTATATATATTGGGTTCTAGAAATATAAATACTTTATAACCATGTGGGTATGTTGCAGGCAGATGCCTCGCTTTTGAATCTGATGTAAAAGGGTTTGGTACCCCCTGTACCATTGGTTAGTTAATTTATATCCTTTTGCTGATTAAAAAAACAAAAACTGTAGAAGGGGGATATTAACTGTAAAAAACTTGGACTATGATTTTATAGCATTTTTGACATAATAATAATAATAATAATAATAATAATAATAATAATAATAATAATAATAATAATAATTCAGGACATAATAAGTGAAATGTCAAAAGTGAAGTATAAGTTAGTGAAGTAGTCCCCATTCTAACAAAAACAGTTTTTGCAATGGTTGGTTCGGTAATATAAGACAGGCCAGAATTGTTAATTCAACTCATAAATTTCGCTACAACTGAGAACATGAGACAGATTTCAACTGTAAGAAAGAAGAAACAAATATAAAAGCATACCCTCTGCCACGACCTAAACGTCTTCCAGATCTGTCAAATGCCAGTCCTGGGAAGAAACATAATAGAAAAAGATTAGCTACATGCAAGCTACGACTCTAATAATTAAATAAGAAATGAGAAGCACACCAGGTAAAAGGAACAAATCAACTGGATCATTTGCCTGCATAACTGTACCAAAGAGAGCTTTTCAAATGGTTGTTGATTGATATTGGCCAATCGGGATTATTAGAAAATACATTAAATGGAAGTCAACCCTACAAGAATCATAAAAATAAAATTAAATGCTCAACAGTAGCCAAGATAGAGAGAAGAAAGATGCACATAACTTTTATCCTGTCCTTTGGAAGCGGCTTTGTAAAAATTATGCCATAAGAAGCTTTACTTGGTTGTTTTTTCTTTAAAAAAACAAAGGAACTCATATCTTTTAGCTGAAGAACCCCATTTAGAATATGCAAACTACCTATAAATTGATGTCACCTACAGACTTTCACATTGACCCAAAGAAAAAACAGAAATTTGACAAAATTTTACATAAAAAAAGGATAACTGGATAAGTTCCCAAATTTTAGTCTCACGTGCTGTTACAGAGTATGACCTGATAATAGTGGCATTTTGCAAAACTTTCAAAGATAAATCAGAAAGTTAAGCACATTATTTTTGCAAGTAGGCTACACCTATGAAAGCTAAATCGCAGGGTTTTAAAAAATTGTACGCAACCCCAGTTACGGTTGTAATGTCAAGGATTTGGGATCTCAAATGTGGATTCACTAGCCAAATTAATTGCAATTTTCCACAATATTAAAAATCGCAACAAAGTCATAACCACAATTGCAATTTAAAAAATGTTGAAGCAGGAAGATCAAAACCACGCATTCACACATTCAAACAATCAAAAGGTTGGATGAAGATCCGCTGACCCATATTTTATATCAACAAATCTGACTAAAAATATGCATATGAAATATACACGGTCTGATCTTCATCCAACGGTTCCAATTGATGAATGCGTGTATATGCAAGAATCCATCTATAAGCAAGAATTTGGTAGTAAATGAAAAGAATTTCTACGTTACACTGTCAACTAATTAAAAATAATCTTTTATATGATTTATAAAATACTTATTATAAAAGTCTAAACAAACCTACATTATACATGATTGTTTGTGATTGAATTAGAGTGTAAAAATCTTTTGCTCTATTTACTCAAAGAACAAAACGAACTCTTAGAATCTTGAGACTATCTCTAGTTAATGTGGGACTTGGGTATTTTTGAATACGAACAAAGAAAGAGGGGCAAGGCAAGTACCATCTTCACGCGCATTTCCATCAACATCAACCGGAGCAGGCTCTAAGATGTCCATTGAGTTTGCAATGAGATCATCAATTCCCGATATGTGGAGCATACGCATGTGACTATTCTTATCCTCCACGCGCGGCACATAGAGTTTCTTTCCATCTGCAAATTCAAAAATGTTTAACCAGCTTTTTAAGAAATAATGCAAATAATATGTAAAAAGAAAAAAAAAAAAGAAAGAAATTCTTATTTGAGTATCAGAAAATGCGAGGACGCACCAGTAGCATTGTTATGTTGCAAAATTTGTGACAATATTTTTAAAGTGTCGACTTCGCGAAGAGCAGCGCAGCTTATGTACGCGCATAGCCTGCGACTGGATTTGAACCACGGAGCTCCCAAAACTATGTCTTGAACGGTGTTATCTGTAAAACAATAAACGAAGAGAAGAATACGTTACGACATATAAGCTGAGCTAGATGGTTAATCGAAAATTAAGATTCTAATAAACTAATATACCGATAAAAGGAGAAGGAAGAGAGAATTTATGGTCACATTTTAACAAACTAATGATTGCTGATAAAGAAAGAGAGAAGAATAGGTTATAAGATTGTTAATAATGAGTGAGCGACGTAGGCATAGAGATATTTAGATAGTGATACCTTGGTGAGATCGGAGGGAGGGTTGGATGGATTTTAGGGTTTTTCTGACCTGCGTTCGAAGTAAGCGCTTATGTTTGAAAATGGCGTCGAGACCATCGTGTTTGGGGGTGTTGGTGTTAGTGCTCATCCTCAATTGGCCACACGTTGCTGCTCTTGTGCACCACTGTGTCATCAGCGTCTGTGCTCGCATCTTTTCATTTTTCACTTTTAGTCTTTCTTCGTTAAAACGTATTGTATTTGTTTATATTATTTTCCGATCGTCTCCTCCTCGTCCTTTCATTTTTTTTATGCGTCCTTACGTAACTGGTTAAAGCTGAAAGAAAATTCATTTTTTTAAGATCATTTAAATAGATTTTATGTTTTTTTTTTGCTCATTTTATTTTTTTTATAATAAATATTTTTAGGTTTCATTGCATGTTTGGTGTTGTAATATAGTGTTTTTGGAAACACATTCTAGAATTAGTTAGGCATGCGATTTGATGCGAGTTTGATTTAAAATTAATTTAAATCAAACAAGAAAATTAAGTGCCATACAGTTCGATTTTTGCGGCTAAAAAATTCTGTCAATAAATATTAAATTTTTTGTTATTAATCAGAAAAAATTGGAATAATAACTAGTTAAACAATCAACATATAAATAAGCAACAAAAATTTCAACATTTGAACTTAAAGTAAAACAACACAAGTGGAACAATACTTAAATAAAAACCAGTCAACTTAAAAATAATTATTCCATTCAAACTATTTTAGATTTGGTTGAAGTTTTGTCGGCGCTATTCATTTTACTATTTGAGAACATTGAAATCGTTAAACTATATCATAATAGTTTTAAGTTTTGGATTTTTTTTTTTGGGCTTCATGGGTATGGTATTTGTTTATTATATTTCAATTTTTAAACTATGTTTAACATAATATATTAGTCTTTGTAATGATGGTGATAATAATACAATTTCTCTTGTGATCTTTTTTCCACTATTTGACTACACCTAATAATTATAAGTAATGAATTCGGTATTTCATTTAATAAAAAAATTTAGCTTATAAAAATATTTAAATTTTAAAAATAATAGACAAATTTAAATGTTTTGATCCATTGATCTAATCCAAACCATTTACAAACAGATTGGTCTGGGTCACGAGTTTGATCAAACCCAATCCAAATCGATCCGCGTACACTCATAATTAAACATGTTGTAAGGATTCAATCCTAAGTTCGTGCATATAAAAAAATCTATTATCTCTTAAATAGATTTCAATATTTTAAGAGAATAATTATTTGCTACCATAACCTTTTTTACTCTGAAGCAAGATAAAGCTAAATTTGAGTCATCTAAAACATGACCACTAGGGTCTAAAACATAGATTATTATAGCAATTCAATTATGATTTTACTATATATAGAATTAGTAACTATTTGGGAAAGACTTGAATTATTTGGGAAATTGCATTTGATTAGTAAAACTGAGTTTTTATGAACGAGCTACTATTTGGAAGGATTATTGAATTTGCATTTCTTCCATGAGGGAAAGTACATACTAACAAGAAAAAAATGAACCGTTAACAATAGTAGTCATATAAACAAGTAAACCCTAGACAAGTTTGTCCAAATGATCCCGGTAAAGCTAGCCAAACCTAGAAATGGGGATTAAAATCCTATCACAGGACATGCTTTGATTGTTCAAGTCCTTGACCTCTAGGCATTTAGGTATTTTACAGACACATTCTTGAGGTAGAAGAACATCCATGCTTCCAACACTCGAGCTGCCCCTTGGCAAAGGATCTTAGTGTCAGAATAACTCACAATTTCACCACAAGCTAGACTTTTGTTGTTTTCTTAAGGCTCAGCCTCATGAAATTCAATTATCGTCATTCTAAGCATGATCATTTGGCTCCAGTACACTTAAAAGAGCCAATTACTATAAAAGAAAAATAGGCATCATGCATTCGCTACCTCAAATGAGGTCATAACAAGGTGGCTGAGTTTCTCTAGATTCTGTGATATCTCTGATAAAATTTTGGTTCCTTCACTATCTTTCTCATCTCTAATGGAAACAAGCTCTAAGAACCGACTGTTGGCTTTCAGAGCCTTCACCCTTTCAGTAAGGAAAGACAGTTCTTTTGGTAGAAAGGCTTCACCTCCTTTTCCTGTTACAACAAAATCATTATGAGGAATGGTAATAAGCATAATAATTAGAGAAAACCCCAAATATGTCGTCCAAAGTTATATGTATTACCACCTTGTTTTTTAAAAAAAATTGTGACTAAATTAGTCCATTAATGATCTAAAATGTCACAATATTAGTCTTCTACAAATTTTCATCAAATTAGTTTTTCTCTAAAATGTCATCATATTCATCTTTATACAAGACATAAGTGGTGACCAAAGGAAATTTAGTGACGAAGTGACTTAGTGACCAAATTTTAAGGACTAATGTGGTGATGCATGTAACTCGGAGAACTAAATTGAATGTTTCCTCCAATAATCATTAGAATTATAATGCTACCTATTCATGAAGGCATCTTACCTGTCTCGCTGTCTAAATTATTAACACTGTCAGAGCTAGACAGTAAGGAATAAATTCCACTTTCTGCTAAGGGTGTTCTATTTTCTGTTTTCTTCATCCGGCCAAGAAGATATGTTTTCTCTGCTTTAAAATCTTTGACTGATTCATTGTGTTTTACCCCTCCATTTTCTGCCTGAGATGATACAACTTGATTAGAATTGAGGCCTTTTTCTGCATTACCTTCCCCTTCATTGAGCTTGAATGAAGAGCTATTATCACCAATAGATGAGTTAGATTCCCTACTAAAAGTATTTTCTTCTGCTAAGCTTCCATATTTTTTTCTATAAATCTCCAATTCAGCTTCTAAAGCTTTGAGATCTTCCTCTCGTTTGAGAAGCATATCATTAGATGCTTGTAGGGCTTCTTCATCATACTCAGCCTGCTCCTCCATCATTCTCTGATACTGCAAAGCCTCCATTTGCACCGCTGCCTTCTCGGCCTGTAACCGGGTGATCATGGCCATTGCATTGTTGGCAGCAACAGCTGAAGCACTTCTTTCTTCATCCAGCTCCATGTACAAAGCCATGAGTGATTTGCGATCCAAACGAACTTGCCTCTTCAAATTGTTTAAGATGGCATCATCAAAATCAGTTTGGGGATTTACATCATTAGAGTCAGAGGAAAATTCTGTCTTTTCCAGTGGTGATTTCCTGTTAATCCTGTAAGTCCATCTGGGACTGTTGTTTGCAGAATCGGTGAGTGGGATTCCAAAGAACTTATTGCCCCTTGTAAAAGTTGGGGTGAATTTGCTGGACTCATCGTTCAAATCTTCAACTTCTCCCAATAGAGGCAAAGAGGTAGATTTGGTGTCTCCGCTTGCTGTATAGAACAAAAAAATTATTTTGTAAAAGATGCCGGGATCACATTTTCAGTCATGAGTAAATCTAGTATAAGTTCAGTGTCTATATAGCTTATAGGCACAACTAATCAAAAGTAGGATTTATTGAAATAATAACAATAAAGTCTGTGTTGACACCAATGCTGAAGTGATTATAATATTAATCAGATAATGTGTTCTCGTAGTCCTTTATTTGATACCAATTAAAACATATATGGCACAATAAGAACTCAAATACAGCTAGAAAGATATAATTTTTAATCTGCATAAACTAGCATATACATAGTATCAGGAAATTCTAGTTTTTCACATCACATTTAACACTCCAAAGAAATTCTAGTTTTGCATATACTCACATTTAACAATCGGACTATTAACATTGAAGCCAAACTCATCCTCTTGAAGCTCCGGATCCGACATAAATTTGAGTTCTTTGTACCTGATGTGATGCAATTCTAGACCATTAGGTTCCTCACTTTTTGATGTTGAAAATGGAAAAGCTCTCGGTGAAGGAGTTGGGGCTCGCGCAAATGATGACGAGTGCTTCACTTTTATATTAGAATTAGAAGAAGACTTCATTTTCAATGGCTCTCCACAGCATGAACACTTCTGGTTGCTGCTTCTATCAACCTGCATGACCCCATCATCCTTCAAACTCAACTGAATTGGTTGGTCATCCTGAACAAAGCACTCCAAATCCTTATGCAAAATCCCCACAAGGGACTTGTAGGTGTCGCAATCCGATTCTTTCTCAGTTGCAAATGAAAGCAGGCACCCCTCACACATCTTCCTTATGTCAGAAAGCTTCTTGTGGTTGTGACAAAATGCCAAAGACGACATGTCCTTCTTGTGAGCCTCACACACGGACTCGTTGTAATAGAAATCAGGATTTCTGTGAACCATAACATGATCAAACCTGGTGCACAGCCAGCAAGGGATGTGCAATTCAAAGAATCTGGCAAACTCATTGGCCAAAAATGCCAGAAACCCATCAAGGAAGAGTATGAATATCAGCACCCATTCAAGCAACACATAGATCACAAAGTGTGTGAACTTCCCCATTTCTTGCTCAACAAATTGAGAAAATGATCGATTAGCCATGTTAGTAGTTTTCTTTCCTTTTTTATTTTATTTTATTTTCTCGTCCTTGTTAGCAACCCAACATCATGCAGAATGTAACAGATTGGGATAAAAAATAACAACCAAGTTTCCGTAATCTGTAGTGCTGTTGAAGATTAAAGAAAAAAAAAAAGAAAAAAAAAGTGGGTGTGGATTAAGAAAGAAAAAGGAACTTAGAATGTGGGAAGATGGAGGAAGATCATGACCTTGGTTGGGGACGAGGATCAAGATCTTTCTCTCAGCGTGTCTCTCTCTCAGTGGCACGTTTGCAAAGGTAGGAAGAGAGAATGTGAAAGGTGGAACTCAATTAGCCATATAAAAATAGAAAAACAAAAACCAATGGAGGCTGTTAAGCAGACAATTACCTGAAATAACGGTCTATCACGCCTCTCTTCCAATTTTGCTTCCCAATTACAGAAACAGATATCTCATGCATTTCCTATGGCAAAACCTATACAAAAAAATTCATACGCCACACTGATGTTGGTATCTGAGTATTTATTAACACCTTGTCATTCCTAGGTAGATTTTTTTTATTATTTTTATTGAATAGCACTACTTTTGTTTCGGGGGAGAATTAACAGAGTTTAATTTTAATAATACACAGTAAAGATTTTAACATTAATAATTAGAAATCACATTAAATACAATAATTAATTACAAAGTCAAACTTATATACTTACCAATCTATAATTAGATTACAATATAAAACAAATACATTCTAATTAAATTGATTGATATAGCACTTTACCTACACCTTTTACATTATTATACTCAAAGCGGTTGAAATATAATTTATCTATCAAATCTATGAAATATTTACAAAGCATCATTAAACTTATATTCCATTTTGAATTACTCTTTGAAGACTTTTTTTCAATTAAATTTTCAAACGGTTGTATTTTTTTATTTATATTTTCATTATTTTTTATGAAATAGTATATTAAAAAAATTATATTATTATTCAAAGTTAGTCATGGATAAAGTTATCTTAATGGCTGGCTAGTCATGAGTTTGTTAGTTTTTTTTATTCAATCACAAACAAGTATATATGATAAGTGTATTAATTTTTAGAATAATTACTTTAAGAGTCCTACAACAATAACTTTTAATTGGTTCATTATATTTTACATGTATTTAAATATTCATATAATGCACGAAAGTCAACTGGATTTAATGTATAAAAATAAATCACTTTATATAATACAATATCCATACCATATAATTGACAATGCTATAAAGTTTAATTGCATTCCGCCCCCCCCCCCCCCTGCTACAATTTTGTTGGATTTTCATAAATCGAAAAAGGAAAAATAAATTCTCTATGGCTTATGCAAATTATAATATATGTGCTTCTTCCATGGGAAACGAAGCTTCTGTAATAACTATAGGGGGTTGGCTAACCCTGCTAAAATGCTAATATGCCTCATAATATTCCTCTTTTTCAACACATGAATGACTAGCCTGTAGTCAAAGTATTCGCTGCCATGTAAGGGGAGATGCATCCCTGTACCTGAAAAGAAGTCATTTTTTTATGAGAAGAAATATGCATTAATTAATCATGACATCGAGAAATATTATTGATATATGTAGTTTGTTACAATATTTTAACCCTATTATTCATTTATACTAACTGGTTAAGTTCTTGTGGCCCAACAGAACCTACTACTAAAAACAAATTAACAGATCAAGAAAGACGCTCTTTACTAAGATAATCTAAATATATCTTAAATATTTTCAAACACTCCACCACCTCCTTAAAAGTAATAAACCCCACAAACATAAGACAAAGAACCGTAGTATAACATGCAAATGAACTTAGGCTACTAGAATTCCCCTCAAATCGCAACCTTCAATCATGTACACAACCCAACAACCTTCATCTGAACTTTTGAAGACAACCAAACAGCCAGATAGAAGAAAAGAGGAGAAGCTGCAATCCCTTTTAATAGGAAGGTATCACCAAGAAGAGAAGAGAAAAACTCAACACCATAGAAAATCCTAAACAACCAAACACAGCATAAAGAAGAAAGAGAGAAGCAATGTTAGACCCCCAAAAGTCCAAGAATAAGAGAAACTGGGAACTCCTGCTCCCAAACCAATATTCCCTTTTTGGTTTGGCCAAAACCAGAAGAAACTTGGGACAACTCTTGCTCCCAGATTTATGACACTCACAGTTGCACCTTATTGGCTAAAATCACTAATCTAAGGATACTCCGCCACAATGCTTTCATCCTAGGATAGGCCAACTACCTAGAGGAGGCAGCTCCATCTCATGGGCAGCCATTTCCTCTAATATCTCAAGGTTCACAATGTTGGTAGTCTTTGCCTCTCACATAGGCAGCTCTTTGCTTCTAGATAGAAATATTTAACGTAACACATTCTAATGACTAGTAAAAAAGCTATAAGACAGCAAAACAAACCAATTTCTGATTTGGTTAAACATTAATACATTATCTTCAGTTTCTATAAGATTATGTCAATAAGAAAGTAAAAGAATGCAAGAAATTTCTTGCCTGCAATAAACAAGAAGGAATTTGGATATAACCCTGCAGCAAGAGGTTGACTTTTTCCAGAGAACTATTTGGCACGGGAGTAATGACATAGAGCACACCTTTGACTGAGTCAATGCCCCTCACGATCCCTGAACATAAGAAATCAAGATACATTCAACAATGCATATGCCTAGAATTATGGAAATGCCTAACAACTAGAACAGTAGAAGGCTGTGTGATTTGTGCCCATTAAGAATAATACACATTTTTTATTCGTTATCTTCTACATTTGTGGAAGTATGATGGCCTAAATAGGTATAGATCCCTCAAACTATATTACACTTGAGAACTGAGATGTTATTGCAAAGCTAAGAGACACTCATAAATTTATTAGAACCAATAGACATACATATGAGATCTGATGAAGCTAATCCAAAAATCAACATTACTTCACAGTATTTTTGTGCCCCACTGCTACCAAAAGTTTGAAACTGATTGTCAAGATCAATAATTAAGTTATCTTTTAAACAGAATTCTAATTCCCATTTTGTTTGAGACATTTGAAGTTTTCAAGACTTGAGAATACAGAATGGGACACTTTCAGCAAGTTTGCAATACTACTGCCACCTAAAATGATTTTTTAAATTTGAAATTTCAATTTTGTGAAGGTATTTCAGTAAAATGACCCTCCGTTTCAGAACAAGACATAATCAGATGCTTCAGAATTCAGAAGTTAGTCAAATTACCTACCAAGCCCAAGACACCAAGGCAAATTTTCAGGTCCATCAGAATCAACTGCTAAGCCAACAACGGTAGCATTCAAACTGTAGAATATTTCAGAACTTGGAACCTACGAAGATATGGATAGACCATAAAAATATGTTCTGCTCACCTTTATAAAAATAAGATAGATATATGAAACATTGTTGGAACAAGAAAACAACATATTTAATACTTGTATTTATATTAAAAAGATTTAAAAATAAAGTGGGATTAGAACAAAAAATGGATCTAATGCATGAAAACCGAACATATAAAGGGCAGCTCAACTCAATCACAAGATTCTACTCTTGTGGAGCTTGGGAAAGGTTATATGTATGCAACTTTAACTTCTAAACCATCAAGACCTTACTACTGCACTGAGGTGCGACTCAAAATCAGAAAAGGGTAACAAGTAAAATTTGAACTAACCTCACAGTGAAGGTGCCGAATCTTTATGCTTGCAATAGGAACTTCATACGGACAATGAGAGGTCAACGCATGTGCAAGTTCCTTGATTGTGGAAATATTTGACTCACTAGAAAAGCATTGTCTGAAATAAGCCATTATTCGTAAATCACGCAGTAGACGTGCATCCTTCTGAACAAGCACCCTAGGGAAACCAATAGGGATATTCTATGATATTTAATGCATAAAAAATGGAAAGGACCAAACTAGCAGCTGCAATTGATAACTTTCTGATCAGATTAGAGCTTACGATCTATTTAACGAGTCCTGACGAGCTGAATTTATCTCAATTATGTTAATTGTTTCATCATGTTCCCCATCTGACCAGAATTCTCCAGCAGGTAAATTCTTTTTTTCACTGGATATGCTTATCTTAACTACATGTGTAGGACAAATATATTTTAACATGTCCACTAATACATCATAACCAACGCCTGAAATACAAGAGAAGAGAAATCATTGAACAGTTACCATAATAGATGATATATTGCTAGCATTTTAGAAAAGAAATGGTTTAAGTGCAGTAAAAGTACAAACACAAGATTAAAAAGAATCAGACTAACAACTGAAAAGGAACTGAGCTTACCTTTCACCCAACCAGGAGTATTCACAATAAGAGGAACCTCAATCTTATGAGGATATTCTCCCTTATCTGAGATGCAATACTCCTTTCGGTAATGATTATATATGGCAAATACATAACTTAAGTATGTTGATGGATCTCTCTTACAAGAAACATCACCAAAGAAAAGGCACCTGTTACAGAATAAATGACAGATAGTGAGTCAAGCAAGTCCATCACATGTTCAATCAAATAATACCAGAATTGGCTGACACTTACACGATTGAATACAAAGATCCAACACAAATGATATATATCATCCAAGTCACTGTACATAAAAAATTTCACAATAATAAAAGCCCCCCCAACACCCATCACTCAATTCCCCCTCCTCAAATGAAAATAAGAGAGAAGAATGCCTGAGATCCTTGGCTCTTACAGCATCTTCAGAAATAAGGAACAACCATGTACAGAACAAAATCATATGAAAAATGTTGTAATATATAATATTTGTAATTTGTTAATATAATCAGTAATCTGATGTCAAGATAGTTCTACTTAATCTGGAAAACATGAAATACATCTCAATAGTAATCATCTTAACCTAACTAACAAATGAAGAATACAATTGCTAAAACTTTATGTCATCCAATATATGTGACCACGGAGTAGATGTTAAATGTCATCACAAGGCAGAAGCCTAGTCAAATATTTCAAATTCAAACTTCAAAGCAACATTACAAAAACCAAAAAGCACAGATTCAGCTCCCAAATTATCAAGATGAGATAGCATTTCATACCTCTCCGGTGTTTTCAGGCATGGAACTGTCAAATCTAAAAAATTAAAATAAAAAAATTACTAACTTTGGAATAAATCAAAAAATATTTTATGCAAAAAAATAAGACAGAGATTCACCAACATACCTGGAGTTACTTTATGAACAATGGTTAGTGATAGAAAAGCAGGAGGAGTAAACTCAGGTTGGCCAACATCAGTATCCAGATAAGCTACTTTGGTGTATTTGTTCAAGAGGATGTTTAGGAGATAGCGGGAGAAGGTTGTCTTCCCACAATTCTTGGCACCACATATAAGAGCAATCGGAAGCATTGAACTGTGTGCAATGGACTCTGTGGCCTCTAACCACTGCTCTGGGATGCATATGTCTGGTGAAGGAGAAGAATCCATCCCTTTCTCTCTGTAAAAGTGCAAGACAACTTTTCTTGATTAAGCATATTTTTGTCAGTGAGTCATGCAAATTTCCAAATGGTGCAATGCACTGCAAGCATTCAATAACTGATTTGAAAGGAAGCCAATCCACCTGATTCAGTCTGTCATGATTTGAATTTAAACACTTGGACTGAATTGGATTGGGTTGGTACTTAGTAAACTTGTGAATTTTTTTCCTTTAATTTAGGGTACATTTCAAATTATACAAGCAATATGCAATTATTCAAGTAGTTGGGCCCAGCTTATGGATGGACTTGGGAATCTCAATCAATTTTCACCGAGTGAATGAAGAGTAACAGGATGCCCTTTTCTTCACTTTTTTTGTGCTCTTCTAGTTTGAAAGATGACAACATTGAAGTTTTTTTTTAAAAAAAAAAAAAAAGAGTCCATAATTGAAGTATTTACACACATGTCATACTTCCTTTATATTTCCATTAACTATTTGAATGAAAATTGAAATAAAGAACTTCATTTTAACAATTTAAAGATTATAAAGACTAAATACAAACAATTAAAAATAGAAAAACTAAACAGACATGGACTATATTAAGAGGATGAAAAATACCCTATATTCTATTTGCGGAAGGGATGCCTATTAATATATGTGTATCATCTTATTGTTTATTTTCATGCATGTAGTATCCACATTTAGTTACTCTTGTGCGAATTAAGGGAAGAAATATTTCTTGACAAGATCCACTATTTTGAAGCAACTTAATTTTGACATAACTACTGCTCTCAGCTGTCTCTTTCGCTGGAGCATTACAGAATCATATATGAACGTTCAGTCTCATAGAATAAATCCCCCTTAGACCAGAAACAGTATACCTCAAATGAAAACTATTCCTGACTCCTGACTCATGACTCAAGTTTGTATTGACAGGCCTGCAAATTCTCAGCAAGGATTGATCCTCTAAGTTAAATTTTGAACTTTTGATTATGACAAACGGTGCACTGACACCTTTCTGGATTTGCCTCCTTTAAAGCGGCAAAAGGCAAAGTAATCTCGATTGTTGATGAGAAAATCAACCATTAATAGTTCAAACATATTCACAATTTGTTATGCCTGTGGAAGTAATATGGATAGTTGATTTGCTCATAAAAAACAAAGATTACTTAAACCTTAACCCTCACTATAGAGGAGCTGGAGTCCACCTTTCATACAAGCAAATTATACCGATAAATAATTTGCTTGTTTAAACAGAACCTACTTCCCATGGATACATGGTAATTAATTACTAATCATAGACAGACATAACCTATATAATCTAATATCTTTGCCCAGAGCTATGTTTAAATCATAAGATTTAGTGCACTTTCCTTGTTTATGAAGCATGCAGCAAATGCAACGTTTTTTTCCCACCAAAGTGGAGCAATACTATTGGGAGGTGGTGCTATACTAGTAATTTCTTTTATTCAAACAGTTATTGTATACAAGTATTGGCAGATAGAGAAATTCAAATGATATTTATTGCATACTAGAAGTTGTTTCAAAATCCCACTATTTACTTACACGAGACTTTATTGTTACGGCATGCTAAACACATAAATCCGAGGTTTCGAAGAACTGATGTACAGAACAAAATGAGGAATCGCACCTGATGGAACAGAAGTAGCGGGTGATTGTGAACAATGAGAAGACTAAAGCGACGGTTCTTCCTGGCAAGGAACACTTGCACCACAAAGGCGTCAATTCAAAACGTGAATTGGGTTTTGATTTTTGAAACCCTTTTTTTTTTCCTTCTGAAATTGAATGTAGGACGGCTCGGAACAGTGGGCTCGGGTCGAGTATGAAAACTTGGTTTTATTTTGAGGGTTGCTAGGTGCACCCAGTAATTTTTTAAATGGCAAAAATGTCCCTGGCTTCTTTCTTCATTATTAACGTTTATTTTTTCTCGGAAATGCATTGTACGCCATTTTTGTTGGCTGTGTTTCTCTCATTTTCTGTTTTTCTTACGGCATTGTCTCCGGTTCGTGGGTTCGTTGTGAACGGTTAGGTGCGATGAAGGTGAAGGTACTGGTGTTGAGCGTTGTGGTGGTCGTCGACGGCATACGAGGTACGCAGAAGGTGGTGTCTCTGTCGGGGACGTATGGATCAGTTACGAATCAAATTGATCCGTAAGTCTCTTACGGATCAAGTTGATCCGTAAGAGTAAATTTTTTTAATATTTTATAATTAAGTTTCCCTTTTTTAAAAAAATTATTAATTTGTTTGTATGGTCATTTTTTATTTGAGTTGGTTAGATGGACGAAGATGAGTGAATGTATGAAAGTATAATGTCTGAAGAAGCGGATATGGATTATCAAAATGAAGAAGCATGTGGTGCGAATGAACCGCATGTTGATTGTTTCGAAGCGTTCAATACTTCTTAGGTTATAATGTTCATATTTGTGAGAGATTTAATAAAATGAATACTGGTAGAAAACTTAAATTATGTGGATTGCTTTGTAGGTGTTTGACAGTCGAGAGGATGTTTTGCGGTGGGCTCGATCTGTTGCTCATGAAAAGAGATTTGTGGCAGTGATTATAAGGTCAGACACAAACACAGGTAGTAGAGAAAGGACTTTGTTTGTGTTAATTGACTGTGAAAGGAGTGACGAATATAGGTGTAGGAAAAAAGAATTTATCAGAAGAGACACTGGGACTAGGAAATGTGGGTGTCCCTTCAAGCTTCGTTGCAAGCCAGTGGTTGGAGGAGAAGGCTGGATGGTGAAGTTGATTTGTGGAGTGCATAATCATGAATTGGCCAACTCATTAGTTAAACATCTATATGCGGGGCGATTGACTAAAGCTGAAAAAACACTTATTGCTGATATGACGAAGTCCATGGTGAAACCAAGAAACATTTTGCTAACTCCAAAGGAACACAATGCCAATAGATGTATGACCAATAAACAGATATACAATGCAAGAAGTGCATTTCGTTCTTCCACAAGAGAAAGCGATCTTGAAATGCAACATCTGATGAAGCTTCTTGAACGTGATTAGTATATTCATTAGCACAAAATAAAGGATGAAGACGTGGTTCGTGATATCTTTTGGTGTCACCCTGATGCAGTGAAGTTAGTCAACACATGTAATTTGGTGTTTTTGATAGACAACACCTACAAAACAAATCGGTACAGACTCCTACTGCTCGATTTTGTTGGGGTGACACCAACTGGGATGACATTCTCTGCCGGTTTTGCATATGTGGAGTGTGAACCCATTAATAATTTGGTTTGGGCTTTACAACGCTTTCAAGACCTTTTTTTAAAGTGTGATGCTTTACCTGTAGTTATTGTCAATGACAGAAACCAAGCATTGATGAATGCAATGAAGGCTGTATTCCCTAATTGTACAAATTTGTTGTGCAACTTTCACATAAACAAGAATGTGAAGGCCAAATGTAAATCACTAATTGGGCAAAAAAATGCTTGGGATTATGTCATGGATTGTTGGGGATGTCTGACTAATTGTCCTTCAGAACAACAGTTTGATGAATGCCTGAAGAAGTTCAAAATTGCTTGCTCACCTTGGCCAATGTTTGTTGACTATGTCAAGGAAACATGGATAATACCACACAAGGAAAAATTTGTTTCCGCCTGGACTAATAAGGTGATGCACTTAGGAAACACAACAACAAACAGGTATGAAATTGTTCAACTATTTCTATTAACGTTGATGAATTGATGGAATTGTATTATTGTATATGTTTATTTTTATTTGTGTATTTGAAATGTAGGGTTGAATCTACTCACTCGTCTGTGAAAAGATTGTTACAAAATAGCCTTGGAGACTTATGCAGTGTGTAGGATGCCATGAACAACATGATTACGTTGCAGCACACGGAGATTAAAGCATCATTTGAAACAAGTACACATGTCGTTGGACATGTCTTCAAAAAAACCTTATACAAGAGGCTTCTCGGAATGGTTTCAAGGTATGCTTTAAATAAGATTGTTGTTGAAATAGAGCGTGTTGACTATGCTGGCAAGAATCCTTCAAGTTGTGGTTGTGTGGTGAGAACCACGCTTGGTCTTCCTTGTGCTTGTGAGCTATCCAAATATGTTGGTGGTTGCATCCCATTGGATTCAATCCATATGTTTTGTTGGAGACTAAGTTTTTCTGACCAAGGGTTATCTGAGCCCGAAGTGAGCATCAAGGCAGAAATAGAAACAATATCCAAAAGATTCAAAGAACTTGATGTTTGTGGCAAGCTTACTCTGAAGACTAAACTTTGGGAAATTGCATACCAAAATCAGAATTCGATGTGTCCTCCTCCAGCAAAGGTTAACACAAAGGGGGCACCGAAGAAACCTATGAGCAGGAACCCAAGGTCAACAAAGTGTGATCCATCTTACTGAGAGTATGTAGATGCCTTTGAATCTATGCAAAATAGCAATTCATCGGTGAGGTGTACTGCATCATCCTCTGAGCAACTGAATCGAAGAACGATGATGCCCATGTTGGATTAGTTTCAGCCATTTATGCAGGACTTCATTGATAAGATTGTTGATGTCAAAGTTGATGGTAACTGCGGATATTAGTTGGTTGTTGGTTTATTAGGTATGGGTGAAGACTCTTGGTCGGTGGTCCGCTACCATCTTCTTAAAGAACTTGGGAAATTCTCAGAAGACTATATCCGGCTCTTTGGTGGCACGAAGAGATTTGAGGAATTAAGGATGTCACTACATGTTGATGGGTTAACCAAGGTATGTAAGTTATGTTTTTGCTTTTTAATACTTAACTTTACAATTAAGTTTGACGTGTATATTTGTTTCATTTAGGTGACTACGGATAAGTGTATGGATATAACGGACATGGGACATGTCATTGCATCAAGATATAATGTAATCGTTGTATCTTTGTCTAAACAACAAAGCATGACATTCTTTCCTCTTAGAAGTCAACCGCTGGCAAATTCTTCATTGCATTGTATAATTTGTATCGGTCATGTGTATGACAATCATTTTGTTGAGATACATTGTAGATATGAAGTGTTTTTTTTATATTTATGCAATGAGTTTTGTAGGATTGAGTTAACACTTTTTTCGCATGTACAACAAGTTTGTTTAAAAGAACATTGTCCTTTACCGCCTGTAGCATTGTTATGGTCTAGCAATTGTCATCCTCAGGCGAAGTTGTGACCAACTCCATATATTAGCAGAATGCAGCATTACAAGAGCTTCGTGATGTTTAACAGAGACTATGTTGGCATAAATGATGATTGAACATGTAATTTATAATGACTGATCATTTTGAATTGGATTTTCACATTACATTTATGTGTCTTTGTATATTTATTACGTCCATAACAAAATTATTACTTAATTCTAAAAAAGCATGTATAATATATCGTTATCTGAGTTGACAACACATTGTGAAAAAGCATGTATGATAAATTGTTGTCTACGTTAACACAAAGCGTGCGACAGGACCTTGCACAACATGACTACACATGCAGATCCGATGCAAGGTAAAGCGTGTCACATCATTGGTGTAGTTGACAACACATACAGAAAGCATGTGCATGCATATTTTTAATTTTTAAAAAATGCAGCATTAATATTAAAACTCATCTATATATATGACACCGCCTAACACAATAAAAAACCACAAGTTTGAGTTGTAACCCAACTCTTACAAAAAACTATGGCATTTTTGGGAGAGACAAACAGTCAGACAGTTGTGAACTCCACATTAAGCTTTATTTTTCCAAATGGATCCATTGTTCACAACGGCAGTGGTGTTTGTTTTCAAGCTTCCACTCTAGTTCTCATTCGTGTACCTAACGGTTGTGATTTTCAAGTGTTAAAAACCAAAATACATAATACCTTTAAGCTAACCGACAAGCAATTTTTGGATGAAATTTACTACCGACAGCCTTTCACATATGCAGGTAATCAATTTCGGTTTCAATGTATGCAACTGAAAAATGATGCTGGTGTTAACACAATGTTAATGTGTAATCATCAATTTTCGTTTGTTGGTCTGATTGAGTTATTATGTACCATTGCAAGAACACCAGATGGTATTTTAAACTTACTTCAAGCCACTATGACCCCTACTCATGATTCCCTGCTATATTATAATAGGAGGTGAGACATGTCACGCCAAAATGAGTTTGTTAGTTACTTGTTCACAGAAAAAAATCCCAAAAAGTTTGACATTCCTTTTGGATGTACCATGGATGAACTGAAAGATTTGATCAAGCAAGTTGCATCTCATGAGATTCCCCTTTATGGTATTGACGAAACACAAACAGTAAGGTGATTGTTTTTTCGACAACTAAGTCACCATGAGTATTCAGAAAAAGTTATCAAATTTGAAATAATTGAACTCAAAACCAATGATGACGTGATAAAGGTGTTAATTGAGTCTAACTACTAGAAAAAGATTGGGCCAATAGAAATTTTAGTTGTTTTTAGTAAACCTGTAATGGAAATGGAAGACGAGTTGTCCTTGTCGCAAAATTAGCATGAGTTAGTTGTAGTATTTGATGCAAATTTAATTTCGTTCGACTATGTTGAAGTTAATGTAGTGTTTGAATTAATGTATCGCATAATCGTTCCTTTTTTTGTTTTTCTGGAAATGGAACACGACTTGTCGTTCTCTGTTAAATATTATTTCTACTACTTTTACTTTTTTGTCGGTGTTGCAAATTTATTTTAAATATAAAAAAAACAACTACAACAAACGAAAAATAAATTAATTTTAAAGATTACAATTAGACAAATTATTTAAACTCAAGTAGTTCATTTTTTTTAAAAGAAACTACTATAAAATTAAAATTTAATTAAAATATATTTTGTCATAAATTAAAAATAATTTAATGTTGAACTAATTAAAAATATTTAACAAAGTATATTTAACTCTGATGCAAAATATGGAAATCAAGAAAATAAATAAATTATATGAGTCAATTATTAATTTAATATAATATATAATGCTTGAAATTAGAAGGTTTTATTTTTTAGTCTCTCAAATTAGAAGGTTTTATTTTTTAATCTCTTAAAAAAAATATAAATGTTACGTCAAATTTAAGGAACTAAGAAATACAAATTTTTATCTGAGGAGACAAATTAAAAAGAATATTTTTTTAATTTGAAAGAATAAAAATATAAAATTTTATTTGCAGACTAAATAAATATTTTTTTTAATTTGAGGGACTAAAAATATAATTAAACCTTAATAGAATTATGGGTAATTTTTATGAGATGCAACTAATTGGTTGAGACTATATTTTGGAAAAGATGTGTTTGTATTTTACCCTCTCTAGTTTATTATATTTACATCCACCACTCCTCAATTTCTTCTTTTTTTTTCAAGTATTTGATTTAAAAATAAAATTTTATGGTTTTTTCAATAATAATAGCTACTAACTACTTTTGTTGCTCCCAATGAGTTAAGATCTTAAATTATTACTAATTATGTTTTATTTCCTTAAGCAAAATCTTGGATCTAAATATTTTGAATGAAAAAATATGATTGAATGAAGAAATCCTACTTAAGATGATTAGTAAAGCTTTCCAGTAAAGATTAATCTTTAATGAACAAATTCACACAAATATTAATTAAGATGAAAAAAACTAATTATAAACATGAAAATTATTACTGCTAGTTGAGCTTAATTTTGACTGTTTCAATTGATGAGCCTATCATCAGTTTGATTTGTTATTAATTTATTTTGTCGAGCCCTTGGATTCAATTTATGATTCATGATTGGATCGATCATCTAGACGACATCAACCAGGTGCTTATAATTATACCTAGTATAGTGATAATTAAAATTTAAAACATATTTAAAAAAACACTTTTCAAAAAATTATTTAATAGGCAGCGAGTTGATCACAATCCTAATATCATCCATTAAGCTAGATTAGGCAATCCTAACATAGAGATCGAATTTCAACATAAAATGTGTAAATAAACTACGACTGATCCGTGCGCCGCCTGCGTCAAGACCTAACATATACTAGCTAGTTTTGTGTGACACTCCTGATAATCCTGAGGCATTCTTCGATCAGCTCATGTGTCGATGTGCTTGGCGTGACCACCCCTGGGTTGAGATGGCTCTCCAACCTCTCCGCAATCGCATGGCAAGCTTCCTGTTAAATACAAAACAAACAAATTAGACAAATTATTATGAAAAAATTGACGTAAATGACGTAAATTATTAGTAACACTTACCACTGCATGTCTCGGCTCGGCCACATCGGACCTTGCAGATGTCGACGGTGCTGCTGGCTTCGTGATCGGACAGATATCTGTGTCTGGATCCTGAGTGGCAACTCTGGGCTGCGTAGCATGACCATTTGCCCGAGGATCTGATGGCTCACTGCCCTGGCACAACGCAGAAGAACCAGTCCATGTAGTCGTTGACACACTGCCCTGGCACAACGCAGCTGTCACCTGCTGCAGCCATATGGTCCGAATAGTGCATCCACCTGTCATGTATATCATCAAACGACACCCATGAATCGGCAGGCGGAGCAGGAATGATCTAGGTGTATCCAAACTACCGCATGACTCTCTCTGGTCGGTAATACACAGCAACGGACCCCCAACGCAGCAGACCGGAATAACATGAAATCATATGGAAGTCCCGGACCAGTCGGTGCTCCCCATATGGGATCCAACAGACATCCAGAATTCAGAGTCAGTCCAGGCGCTCCCTGTACGTCGGTGTACGTATGGTCTTCACGGTCTTCTTCGTAGCAATCCACCTATAGGCACACGATGAATCCTCGTCGTAGTCCGGATCAGCAATGGACTACGCGACTGAGGGAAAATGATCGTATATCTAGCACTACAGAGGTAACATGAAAATCATAAAAATTAATAATGAAAGTCTAAAAAAATTTCAAGTTAAACATTGTTGAACCTCAATGAATCAAAAACATGTTTGTTACCTGCAACATCGTGATGTAACCACTAAGCTGTCGGCTGGTGCTGATAGAAGCATCATTCAGGTGGTTGTACATATGCACCAGCATAACTACTCCCCATGCGTACCTCCTAGTCTGACTGAGGTCACGAAGGGTCTCCAAAAACACAACATGAACATTGGTTGCACTCTTGTTAGCGAAAAGAGTGCAACCCAAAAGATGAAGAAGAAACGTGTGAGCCGCAGCTGTCCAATGTTCTGCCTGGCATCGTCGCTCATAGATATCACGTACCCATTGCAGGAGTACATACGGTCCACGACACTGCGCTGTCTCAGTCGTGGCAGCCTCTACAGTGACCATCAATAACTCCACCAGCATCTGTACAACATCATCCACGTGCACGGGCTGAAAGGCATGCAAGTCACCAATCACGGGCAGATTCAGAAGAGACGTGATGTCATCCAGCGTGATCGTCACCTTTCCCACAGGGAGATGAAAACTAGAAGTCTCCCGGTGCCACCGCTCGACAAACGATGACAAAAGTCCCCGATCGCCAGTGTCTATGGAACACGCGATCAGAGGACTTAGTGTTGTCCCAGCAACTAGCCCCTCAATGGCAAGGACAGACCTGTCTAAACTATGCACCTTTCTCCCGTGAAAGGATAACTTCAACTCAGGACGCTCCTGAATTGAAGTATAAAGGAACACATAATTAGTTAACATCATCTTTTAAAGGAAAACAAATTTCAATGATAAAGTATAATTAACAACTAACTAAAATTCAATATTATAAATACCTCTCTCATCCATATGTTACCTGCAATGTGATCCACATACTCGGTCAGCACAGATGGGTCCCTCGGACCACCCGGAAATCCCTCAAGCTCATCCTCAGCAGCCTGTGCGCCTGTGTCTGCAGGAGTGTCTACCCCAGTGTCCTGTACATCACCTCCTGCTATCGGCTCATCCGCATATACGTCAGCCTCAACCGAAGCTCCATCAGCATCTGTCGCAGAGACCACTGGCTCATCGTTCGCAACAGTGACAGGTACTTGTTGCCTACGTGCGGATGCCGTAGGCCGTTGACGCTGCGGAGCATCATCAGAATCATCATGATCTCCTCTACCCACACCTCTGCCAGTATCGTGCCCTAAGGCACGACCTAATCCTCGGGTCCTAACCATGATCTGCAAATGTCTACCGCAAATTCCATCATTGATTTCATTCACTTAAATTTCATTGGTCTAATGCAAATTTCATTGACTCAAAGTCATGCAAGTTGTCAGGATTTCATTGACTGTAGGGCTATCATTCAGTCAATTATTTATTTGAAAGGTTGTTAGGATTTCATTTATGTATTTGAAAAGTTTAGTTTAAATGTGTATTTTTAAGAACGAAAAGCTACTCATGTTGATAGTACGTAATATATATGTTTCAAGTGAAAGCTCCTAAAATGGTAATTTACAATGGAAATTATTTAAAAGTTGTTTTGTAACGGTGATAGAAGTAGGCTTCCAGCATAGCAGTGTAGGCCTGCTTCGATCACATTTGATGGAGAGGGAGAAAGAGGAAGATAAAGACTAGATCTTATGATTTCTCTTGAACTAGACCTTGTGTATATCTGGCATTAGTTGAAGTTAGCTCAAGCCTTCAAGTATCATGATACATCTTCATATCTGAAGGTGGTTGGAAACAAATTAAAGGATATATTAGAGGTATGCAAGCTTTCTGACCATATTGAATAAAAATTGAAGGTGCATTTATATTACTTTACAACACCACAACACAATCTAACAGCTCTAATTAATTAAACCAGAGATAGTGAACAATTACTATTGCTTAGTAGACGAGTATTTAGGGTAATTTCAAAATGGGGTGATTGTTATTTAGAGTTGAGATCTGTTTTGGCAAATTTGTCAGAGTAACCAGTTGTTGTCTTATGCCTCTTACTAAGTGGTTATTTTGCTTCAAAATATGATTATCATCTCTGTAGTTGGAATTATCTATTTCCCCTTCGAATTATCTTGGCAGTTGGAACTTATAACACTATCACGGACAAGAGTGATATGTATAGCTTTTGGGTTGTGCTTATTGAGATGATATCATCAATGCCAGCAGTTTTAGCAGCCAGGGAAAGAGATGAAGTTAACTTGGCAAATATTGCGATGAAAAAGATTCAAGCAGGAAAGCTTAGTGAGCTTGTAGACCCATCCTTTGGGTTTGAGTCAAACCAACCAACAAAACTTTGTACAAACTCATGTGTAGCTAAACTATATGTACCAGATTTTTCTTCTAGAAAATATGAGAAATAGTAAATTGCATGTTATTAATTACTAATCAAAACTAAATTGTTGTTCCACCTGCTTTTAAGTTCCCAATAGACAATAGGGGGAGATTTGAAGGCTGAAACAAAAGTTTGAGAGTCAACAAGGTTTGTGTGAGTTGTAATCCCGCTTCGGTTTCCTTAGTTTGTGAGTACTTTGTCCTAATTCTTTGACTCTGGTGACACTCCTTAGTTTCTGAAGTGCTATTGGATGTATAGGTTAAAATTGTAGTGTGCATTGTGGTTATGGGAATATTGCCACATTTTTGCATTGGATCTATAGGTTATGTCACGTACTTTAGAGCATGCTTTGATGAACGGAATAGTTAGGAAAGGGAACAAGATGGAACACATATGCAACCATTAACTCCACTTATAAGGTGGTTTTCAACCATTAACCCTCAAAATTGAATGATAACAATTAAAACAGAAACAAATAAAATGTACTATGCATAGTAAACTTTAATTCGAACCAAAAAAGCTTCCAAGATTATAATATACAACATCACAGTTACCAATGCTCTTGCTAAATTGACAAAGCAAATTGTGACAACAATCTAATAAGAATGATCCAAATTAGAGGTATTATTTAATCTTCTACCAAAGTAATACTCAATGTTGGAAAAAGAAAGTCTATAATATATAAAGTAGTTACAATTCAGAGTTCAAACAAACACCTTAGCTCCTTCATTTAATATTCAACATTGATAGCGTAGAAGTGCAAAGAAAGGGAAGATAGCATGAAACAAAGAGAGCAGACTTACCTGAGAATTCGTGTAACTAACAACTCGTGAGAAATAAAGAACCTTGATGAGTAAGCTGCAAATTTCAGAACAAAAAGACACCAAATTCAAATGTTATTATATTCTACACATAATCCCCCAAATTTCAAACTATTATAAACTTAATCAACTAACCCTAAATCCTAATTTCAAAAAAAGTCACTATTTATCAAATATTTGTCAATTTTAAAAATTCTTGCATGTGAGCTAACTTTAATCTTTGGATCAAAAACAATTTTCCTAACTTGCTACTCAATTAGGTTGCTTCACTACTTACTCTAAATGACAACAACTACTACAAAAGACATTGGTAATAATAGAAGATATAAGACTAATCTTGAACCTTCAGCTTAACTTTTAAGTGTAGGTCTTGGACATAATATTAAAACATCTACATCACTAAGCAGTCAAGACTAAGAGCTTTATTCTTGTCAACTAGATTCTACTAATTAAATTTGAATTTTAAAATGAGGCACAATCAGCCTGTGCATTGTCCTCATTTAAATTTTAATATGCACTCCAATGATGGCTTTCAGGAGAGTTGATCCTTGACAAACAATATATTCAACTGGGAAAGCAAATCAAATTATAAAAATATATGTATTTTTCAACAATATATTGAAGACTACGGATCAACTTGATCCGTAAGCATCTTCCGGATCACCTTAATCCATAAGGAGCTTACGAATCAACTTGATCTGTAAGTTTCTTCAACATCTTACGGATCAAGTTGATCCGTAATCTTCTATATTGCTAACTACTATGTATGGATCATCTCTGCACCTATATAGATCAACTAAGAACGCCGGAAAATGAATACAAAACGTTGCTAACCTCGACAATGCCGACGCACGGAGGGAGAACACCACCCTCAATTTGCCTGGGCTACTCAACACCAACGGTGGCGCGGTCGCAGAACATGGACTCTCGGCACGGAGGAAGAAGACAACGCTCATGGGGGGAACAAACGCGGCACAGAGGATGACGACGGTGGGTGAAACTTTTTTTAGACCAGGGTAGAGTGAAAGGAAGAAGAACGCGGGTGAGGTGAGGTGAGGGGTCAGGAAGAAGAAGAAAAAATGGTGAGGGGTGAGGAGGAAGAAGAAGGCCAACGCGGGAGGAAGGGAGGGAGAGAGACTGAACTATTTTTTAAAAAAAAATAAATTAAGGCAGGGGTACCAAAGTCTTTTTACATGAACTGCTAGGTGCATTAGCAAAAATGATTGGTGCACCTAGCACCACTCTTTTATTTTATGCAACCAGGTTGCCTTGAATTCCAAGTACCAACAGGAGATTATATTTGTAGCTATTAATAAAAGTATTTATTTTCTTTGATTTACATATTTTTTATTTATGAATTATCTTTTAATATGCATATTTTTTTTTATTTCTTTCATAAATCTTTCAAATGTAACCGTCATCACATCTCCTAAAAAAATCTGTTATTACTATTTTTTTAACTACTTTTCTTTTTCTTTTTTTAAGAAAATAAAGATAAAGGCACAAAGCCTGTCTTTTTCAACTAGTCTAAATTTAATGATTATCCACTTATGGTGTCATCCAATAAAAATTATTGTTTGAATTATTTTAAAAATAAAAAACTTATCATATATGATATATTATGATTAGATGATTTTGTAAAACTTTTTATATGTGCATTAATCTTTTTATCAATATAATTTGTCCTATTTCTCCTTTCAAAAACAAATTGTCCTATTTCTATTTATTGGCTAAAAAAATGCGCCTCCTAAGGAGAGAAGAGACAGTTGAGAATTTCTAATTGATATTATTAGATCTTCTTAATCGTCTTACTCTTTTGATTTATCATTTTTTATCATTATCTCTAAATTTAATCTCAATTTTTTTTAAAAAAAATCTATTTATAAATTTTTTGATGCAATACATAAATTAAAATACTAGTATTTCAATATATCAAATTCAACTTAATATACTTCTAAAGGATAATTAACCATAAGCCATGACGATGTGTTGTGATAATTATATAATATTTAATAAATACTGCTTATATGATTGAGTAACTATCATATTTTTATAACATTCACTTTGGATTATGATTATTGGATTAAAAATGTTGAGTTTTCCTCACACAGCATGTACCCTTAAAAAGAGTGTTTCAGGATATACAATCCAAACATTTGTACGAGATTACTATACTCAATCACTCTTAAAATACAATTCTATATTTATACACTATAAGTTATTTAAATTTTTTTTCACTAAGTATTATTAAAAAATATACACTATTAATTAATTAAAAATTATTTTAAATATAACTTTTAAAACAATTATCATAAAAATTAATAAATTTATGTACATATCAAACTGTGATAAGATGTTAGTGCAAAAGTAGATTTCAATTAATTTACATATTGTGTATAAATATTTTTATTTTTATTTATTTTATCTTTTTATATCACTACTAAAAAAGTGTATTTTATTACACGTATCTAAATTTGATTGTTGCAAAACCGTCGTTGTTCAAGATGGAGACAATTTTGTAAATACCATTGTCGCAAAATCGTCTTTGAATTTGGACAATTTTAAATTTAAAGTGCGGTCGGTCATTCCTTTCCTTTCACTCACTTCACTCGTTATCTTCTCTCTTCTTTCCAATGCTTTCTCTCATCTTCCCAAGGCTATGGAGAAGACGCATCTGGATATGAACGAGGAGGGTGTCCCCCCCACCGCCTTACGCGAGGTGTCTCTCCTTCAACTTCTCTCCCAATCCATCTACATCTGACACAGTCACATTTGTCATCAATTCTCGTTCTCTTGCAGTTTTAGACACAAGAGTAGTGGATCCATTTATTGCACCAAACACTCTTCTAAGTTCTGAGCTAGTGAGCTTGCAATGACCATTATCTCCGATTTCAACGAAGAGGAGTAGAAACCCACTCACTCTTCACCACCGCAACCCCAATCCTCTTCCTCTTTGTCTTCGTTCAGTGCTACTTTTGATCGGTCAAACCATATCGCTTTTCTAGAGAGAGTCTTCGAGTTCTTCTCCGAACACAACAACTTTCTGGAGACGGAGAGCGCCGAGAAGGTGATAGTGTCACTATTGCAGGCCGTTGAAGAGAAGTGGGAGTTTCTCAAGGTGGAGATAGAAAAGGCCGAGAAGAAGCAGAGAAAGGACCTTAAGGCCTCAGAGGAGAAGGGGAAATCCGACAATATGTTGAAGGAAGAAAAGGAACCCAAAGCCAAAGACACCAACAAAGACGAAAGTGCCTCCAGAGGTACACCCAAGAAAGCTTATCTTTTGCTTTCTTTGATATTAGTTCCTTGCTGAATTAATGGACAAGTCTCGTGTACATAAAATTTTAGATGGTGATGGTTTCAAGAACATGTGGATTTACTGCTTACATGAAATACGCAAATTAAATACAACACTTTGTTTTGGTCAATAGAATATTTTGTATATATAAAAACTATTTCTTTATTTAATATCTTTTGGGTTTAGGTTTTTTTGTAGAAAAGTATTGAAAATATCTATATTAAGGTCATTGCTCCAGTGGACCATTTCATAGGTGGTCCATTGTACATCATTATTTTTAGCTCTTAGATCAATTAAGATGCAAAGTTTTATTATACACCTTCCCATATTTTAACTTTCTCCTTCTTCATCTTCTTTGTAATCCTCTCCCTCTCTTCCTACAACCTTCATGGTGCCTCTATTTCTATTTGCCATGCACTACCATCACTTTTCCCCCCTGCTTCTTATCCGTACTCTCCCTTCCTCTCTCACAACCTCCGATGGAACCTCCAAGCCCGCTCACACCTTCGCTTTCTCTTCTATGAAAATCAAAACCCATCCACTATTTCTGAAAATCAAAATCCAATTCTTATTCTTATTCAAGAAAAAAAACCCATAAATTTAAAACCCACCCCACTATGGTGCATCATATTTTTTCTTCCTCTTTCTTATCTCACCACATCAATGCAAATTAGGAATTTGAAAAGCATGGTATGACATCAAGCAGAAACGAAGAGCAAAACTGAGGCAAGAGACAAAGAAGGAAAATTTTCTCCCTTCACTGTTTAAAACCTTGTTGAAAAATCCAAATCAATTGGAGCGCAAGAACAAAATTGTTGAAAAAGTTTTTGATTTTTTACATACCAATGTTGTTACTGATAGAAAGTGTTAGATTTCATCTTAAAATCAATTGGCATCAAGTGAAGTTGCCCAACAGATATATAAGTTGCACTCCAAGGAGTGAGGCAGCCGATGTGGGACTTGAATATTTCCCAATAGAAAGAGCTTGTGGTCAATGTTGTGAAGTGAAAGTGATGAATCTAAAGGATATGTGAAGAAATTAAAAGAGGAAACAAACGTCAACGCCACCCGTAATTGCCTCTAGCGGTGGCGAAGGTGGAAGTTGTAGAAGAGGAAGAGGATTACAGAGTAGATGAAGATGGGAAAAGTTATAATATGAGAGGGTGTATAATAAAACTTTGCACCTTGATTGATTTGAAGACTAAAAAAAATGGTATATAATGGACCACCGATGAAGTGATCCATGAGAACAATAACCCTATTTAAATCCAACTCAATTGCCACATTCAAATTATAATGAGAATCTGAATGATCGTTGGACTCCAACCTTTTTAGATCATCATCACCTTTGATTATGATTTACTTTTTCTTGATTCATTTCACTTGTATTATTACATTTTTATTTGTGATTATAATCTTTCTTATTTAATTTATACTTACATTGTTTATCGTCACTTGAATTCAGATGTAGCATTCATTCTAAGATAGGAAGATAATCTATAACTAAAAATAAGAAAATATAAAATTTTGTTGTACACATTTTTTGTGCTATATTTTACTCGTATACCTACTTACATAAACTATTATTTCTTTCCTACTATCTTAGTTTATGTTGCCTCACTCTTGCTTTACTTCCCCTTAATTCCACTCCCCAAATCATCCACACACCCTCTAATTGCATTATACATACCACCCATTACCATTTAACTTAGCTTTTATTATATTTTTAGTTATTTTATTTATATTTTTAAATAAAAATAGAGACACGCGAAATATCTCTATTCGCATATCAATAATAATAAAATAATATTTATTAGACAGATAGTTTGTAATTCCATTCAACAAGTTCCAAATGAACACATATGGCAGATCCTTTTATTCTTTTTGAAGATGGTTGGCTATTTGGCACGACGCACTGCTAATCTACTGTTATTTGATGCCTTTGAAATAGACGAGTTAGCATCAAACCAGAATTTGAATTTAAGACTTGCATAGATGTGGTGGTTATAGTGTTAAGGAACAAGTTATTGACTTCGAACTGCTTGTGGGATTCGTATTATTAACTTTTCCCCCCTTCTCGTCTATCTCTCTACAGTTTTATTTTATTTTGTCTTTTCCCCCCTAGAAGTGCGATTACCTCAACCTCACGTACACACAACTTTATAAATTTAATTTATATGCATTGTTTATGAAAATATTTTTGCATAAACATATCTAATAGAAATTCATCTTGTTGCCAAATTATATAAATAAATATGATGTAGCATAGGGTGAATTTATGTCCGTATAAAAATATTTTATATTATCAGTATATAAATTAAATTCAATAATTATTTTCCAAGCACATAAGATATATTCATTCTTATTAATTAAAAATATAATTTGCTTGTGAAATAGGGAGGTGTGAACCAAAATAAGAACAATCACAATTAATGATCAAATTTAGCAACAGGTTAATGACAGTCATTATTAAGCCGCTGTAGTCGTGACAGCTGATTGATTTTTGTCATTAATTTTTTTTTTTTACTTAAGTCCTTTAGTGATTAAATTTATGACTGATAACTCCAGTTTCTAATATAAGTACTTAAATCTATTGTCAATTCCTTTACTAATCGTGTAATATTTTAAAGTGTTAGTTAAAGTGATTGATTATTTAGTAACAAACAATAAGTGGTCGCAAATGGTTATTTGTTTTTATGGACATAAAAAAGTTTGATCGTCAAATTGATATCATGTGTATATTATGCAACCAAATATATTTAAGGGAGTGTTTATTTCAAGTTATCTTTACTTATTTTTAGGAATATGAGGTTGGAAAAAATTATTTCCATATTTGTTATGGGGCAAGTTATATAACGATTCATAGACATCTTTATTAATGGGAAAGAGATATTCTCGTGTTCATGCCAATTTTTATTCCTGAGGGAGAGAGTGGGTAAGTTGATTCCCATGGAGGTGGGAATGCATTTACGTGAGTAAAAAAAATTCAGAAGTAGTCTTATTACCCACTACCCATGATGGCATCTACAGTTTTCTGATGGCTTTTTTTTTTTTCCTTAATTAATAGCATTTATGTTAAAAGTGTAATGGGGGAGGGTACAATGACAGCCAAACACATATGTGGTGTGGTGTTGGCTTTTTTTTTTTAACAGAAGTATTGTCTTTTTTCTGCAAAAGGAAAATAAGCGTTAATTGTTAAAAAAATATTAATAATTTGTAAATATAAATGATATTAAAAATTAGTTATAGAATACGCATAGTTGTAGTGTTCAATTTTTGTGTGTATTATAGTAAAAATTAATATCTTTTATATGATAGGAGCATTTTGATAATTAAAACATATATTTCCAGAAAAATATATTATGAACCAAACACATGTGTTAAAGTACACTAAATGCATCTGAAAGGTCCCCTTAAAAACCGGTTCATAAGGGGGTGGTCTACCAAGTTATATAAGCACTCATGTTCGTTAACCACTCGATGTGAGACTCTCAACACGCCCCCTCGATTCGTCACCACAAAGCGAGGACTAGTGGCACTATCCACACCGGGCAGAACCTAGTTCTGATACCATGTTAAAGTGCAGCAAAGGCATCCGAAAGGTCCTCTTAACGAACATGATGAGTGCTTATATAGCTTGGTAGGCCACCCCCTTATGAACCGATTTTTAAGGGGACCTTTCGGATGCCTTTGCTGCACTTTAACATGGTATCTAAGCTAGGTTTTGCCCGGTGTGGATAGTGCCGCTAGCCCTCGCTTTGTGGTGACGAGCCCTGGCTCGAGGGGGCGTGTTGAGAGTCCCACATCGGGTGGTTAACGAACATGATGAGTGCTTATATAGCTTGGTAGGCCACCCCCTTATGAACCGATTTTTAAGGGGACCTTTCGAATGCCTTTGCTGCACTTTAACAACATGTGTTTAAATGGTTCCCGAAAATATCAAAAACATTTTCATTAAAAGACTTGGGAATGCTATTCCCAAAAGCAAAGGCATCTGAAAGTATTTTAAAAGCTTTTCTAAACTTTACAATAATTTACACATAGAGCTTTTTAGGCAAAGAATGAAATAATGAGTGCTTCAAATCATGCTTCATGTCTTCAAAGCTTCTAGTATTTATAGGTCTCCTTCAATCAAGTATTTGTTGTCTCTAAATAGACGTATTTTCTCTCTTTAAGTTTACATCTGAAGAAAATAGTCGTTGAGGAATTAAATGTGTGCATTAAATGCACTACATCTTCATGCTAAGAAACCACTCTTCATCGTTGACGTGTTGAACACTTTAGCATGAAACCACTTCTTTTTATAGGTCTCCTTCAATCAAGTATTTGTTGTCTCTAAATAGATGTATTTTCTCTCTTTTAAGTTTATGTCTGAAGAAAATAGTCGTTAAGGAATTAAATGTGTGCATTAAATGCACTACATCTTCATGCTAAGAAACCACTCTTCATCGTTGACGTGTTGAACACTTCAGCAGGAAACCACTTCCTTTTGTGTCAAAGCAAGTTTGTGTTGTAGAGTTCTTCTTTTGATGGTGTTTGAGGAATTTCAGAGTTTGACTTCATTTATTCTTCATAGGATTCAACAGATCCTTGGAGAATATCTCTGCAAAATAGATCTTAGACACAGAGTATTAAATAAATCTTAAATACCAACTTTAATGTCGTACCATATTATGGTTTCATCTTGCTACCATCTGAAACATCAGACGTAGACTTTGCGGAACATGTTCTGATAACGCATAAGACATAACTTTTAACATTTGTAATTGTTTACATCTAATCAAAATAATTAAGGATTCTGATTTGTCTTAAGACATAAATAGCTTTTGACCTAGCAATCTCCCCCCTTTTGATGATGTCAAATAAACACAAAATTAAAAGTTAAAGGTAGACTTGTAAGATATTGCATAAAAGCATTAGTCGATCTTCTCAGAAGCAGAATATATATATATATATATATATATATATATATATATATATATATATATATATATATCTGTGTGTGTGTGTGTGACATATCATAATGCATCATAAGACCTTGAGATAAAGTTTGAATAGATAACATAAAACATCTCCTTTTATTCATATAAAGATTTTCACATCAAGAAGGTGTGTTTTAAGAACAAAATGAAAAGTTTAAGGCAAAAATTTAAAATTTTGAATCATAAAACTCCTTTAAAACTAATACTTTCTTCAGACTTTCACATTCCCCCTTAGATGATGTCTCACTTCAGCTTACTTTAACTTTTACTATTTCTTTTCCTTTTTTGGCAACTTCCTCATCAGGCTTCCTAAGAAACTCATCACCAAAGTTAGCAGAATCAGATGAGAGATGAATAGGACTACAAGGAGGCATTGGAGTATGAGGAGGTTTCCAACTAGTGGTCTCCTTATAAAAGTAATCCCCAATCATGGACCGCCTGTGAGCCTCTTTTTCAACATGAGCATGATCCAATAAGGCTTGAGTAAGGGCTTCTCTGGTTCTGGCAAGTTCAACTTCAAGAAGACGAACATAAGCGTGTCACGGTAGAGGATTATATACTTGGACAACCATGGAAGTAGAAGCAACTTCACCATTAGATTCAGCTTCTTCAATGATAAGATCCACATAGTGTGTAAAGAAGAATCTGAAGAAGGGCTAGAACACCACAAAGGAGAAGGTGTGATCAAACACAACATAAAACTCCTCTGTCCATGGACAAAAAATGTTTGATAAACGCCAAATTTACAGTATTTCCATATGCAATTTTGAGACGTTATTTGATACTTTAGTATATTTTAGGTCTTGTTTTGAATCAAATTCATTATGTTTTAGTTTTTTATATATATATTTTAGATAGGAATTACGATTTTAGAAGTTTTTAATATGATTTTGTGAGTTTTTACAGAGAAATAAAGCAATTTTACAAGGTAGGCTTGTTCAAGCGAGGTATAGGCCGCTGAAGCCAACTCAAACAAAGAAGCACACTAGACAGTGCGCCCAAAAACTGAATTAATTCAAAACAGAGATGATTATGGAGATATAACTCAAAGATAAATGAAGAAAATCACTTGGAAGTTAATTGCAACAATTAAAACAGATTATATCAGCTCAAGAGATAATTTTCTTGTATAGATTATATTATTTTGTAAATTAAGGAGATTATTTGCCTCTATTAAACACATCTATGATTCTATAAATAGAGAGACATAGGCAGCATAAAAAAAACACCTACACACCACCTTTCACTAAAAAACCCTCTTCTCTTCTCTCTTCTTGTATTTCATGAGTGGCTAGTTTCTTTTTTTAGCTAGAAGAGGAAAGGAATCAACCTTATTTGATGTAATTTTCCCACATTAATATGTTGTTTAAGTTCATTATCTTCCTTCTATACTTAATGCTTTGTGAGTTTGCGCACCTCATAGATGATTCCAGGAATTGACATGCACTTTGGCGAGTCTTATTGAAATCCAAACTGAATTGGATACTTAATTAGGGTTATCTCTAGGTATAGAATAATCTTGGTTAAGCCTCACTAATTCCCAAACGATAATGCTAATTGCTTGTGTTGGTTCGCCAAGGGATTGGGAATCAAGGCAAGTGATTTAGGGTCTATCACCTAAGGGATTAGGGATAGAATACATAAGTGAATTGGGGATGAACGATATAACGACATAGAAGTGTGAGGAATTGCAGCAAATAGGGGGATTTCGAGTACAATCTTAGCATCTCAACGTTATTGTTTCCGTCTATAATTATTATCGTGTCAACAAGTAACTTCTTACCTTTTCTTTTAATTTATGTCATTAAATTTTTAGCAGATTAATCTATCTAGAAAAGTATATCTTTTATTTTTTGTTTTAGTTTTAGTTTTAGGTAGTTTAAAATATAAAAAACAAAAATGTCTTTATCTGAAAGGTTTGAATTAAAATATTCATCCTTGCAATATTCCCTTGGGAGACGACCAACGCTTTGGTTCAGTACTACAATTGGAATTCGGTTATACTTGGTCGACGTAAATCCTAACGTAATTAAAAAGTTAAAAATGTTTGATAATGTCACCTAACTTCATGGTGAGTTACATCTGTATATGGCTTCTCAGACCAGAGCAATATTTCTTTAGTCTGTAAAACCTCTTTATGGCATCCAATCTAGATTAGTGAGCTTAGTCTTTTGTTTGAGAGCTTCAAGCTCATGTTTGAAAAGAAGACCAGGTCGAGCTTTATCAAATCTGATTAGTGTGGAGCATCTTCATCATCTTGAATCAGCAACTTCTTGCCTTTATAGCAATTGGCCTTCTAATACAGAAATGGCTTATCAATGGCTATCTGAAATTGAGTCTCTGGAGTAACTAGGCAAGAGAATTATGACTCCAACATAAAAGGCATGTGAATGTTGAGCCTTTGAATTCTATGAAAAAAAGCTTGCCTTAATCTGATCACTTCTCTGTAGGTGGATAACTTCATTCCAAGCTCAGGGTCATAGTTTGATAGCTCCCAGTCTTGAAAATTTAGACTTTCTTCAAGTGCTTCCAAATGAATCTCCTCTATCTGAAAAGTCTCTCCAGATTTAGAGCGATTCCAAGGAAGAACAACATTGAAGGTGCATAAGAGACCCATCAACTGTTGTAGATATAAGAGAGTAGAGAAAGGATTTCACCAGACTTAGCCTCTCTACTTTTCTAGACACTTGCACCAAGAGGATACACCTATATATCTGTAGGTTGATGCTAAAAAATCAGATTGTTAGGATTACGAGCAACAATCTATCTTGGAGGGAACTCCTTGATCACTAGTCCCCTATCACCATAGATGCCAAGTGTGTGCTCTTCTTCTTTAGGTAAGGTATCCCAAGATGAATAGAAGAAATGATCAATAGCAGGGAAACCTGCCTTCCAAGGCTTGGTGAGATTAAGCTTTTCCAGCTCCAATTATTTTATCTTTGGATGAAGAGGGTGAGTCCCAATATCAACTTTTTTCTTTCTAGACTTTGTTGCAAGTATACTACTCTAGAACTTTGTATCATCTAAAACCATGATATAGTCTAATGCGTAGGTAGGGATGCACTTGAATATCTGGGTGCGTCTGAATTGGTGGTCTTAAAGGTAAGATCTAGGTTATGGCTTTTAATTCAGCTGGTTTCATTAGTCTGTAGTTAAGCATGTTGAAGATTTTTTATACCCTTAAGTGTTCTTTAGAAAACATCATTTTCTTTTGTGCCTCCAAATGGTTATTCATCATTGCTATAGAGACAGATTTTGGGCCTATATAGATCGCATTGAATCGTCTTAGCTTGTCTTCATATGTTGTATCAGACTGAGCAGCAAATAGTTGTTCATCAACATCATACATTGGCTTAGGACAAAAGGCAGCCACTCCAAGATCTGTTTCAATGATGTCATCATCTGCTTCCACAAGGGATGCTTCAATGATTGACTAAAACATGGCCTCTTCAAAAGCTTCCCTTTCAGAAAAGTTCATGTCATCAAGAATAATGGAAACATTTATTTCAAGTTTCCTTTGAGAAGCATCTAGAGAACGAATTTGTGTTGTTGGTTATGCTACAGATTGAACTTTCTCCAATTTTTCCATTTAAGCATTTTTTATCTCTTGTTCAGACTATGCCTAGATTGATTCAACAATGACAGTTTCTGGCACAGGCTCATCATCTACTTCCATTATGGCAACCTTCTCAGCACTATGCCTTTACTCTTCCTAAACAGACAATGTCTTCAAAGATTCTAGAATGACCTAATCTAGAATTTCTTTAGATAGCTTGCCTATTGAGGCAGTGAGTTAGGCATATTCCTCCAATTTTTTTTTTCTTGTGCTCCTCTTCAAAGGATGCTTTAACAAATGCAAACACTCCTTCTTCAAGCTCAAAATCTTCTTTCTTCTCAAGCTACTTATCTATATTGGCCTTCTTACATGCTTCGGCCAAAGATTGTTTCTTAGCCTTAGCAAAGGTTGCAACTTCTTTTCTGCTAATAGGGGATAGAACATATTTGGGTGAATGTTGGGAAGTATGTAGTGGAAGTAATAAAGAGGATGAAGGTTGAGGAGTTGGGGTATCAAGAATCTTAACATCATATTCTTGGGTGTTGGATGGTAAGGCTAGTTTGGGTGGTGAGACAAGTGCAGGTTTAGGTTAAGGGTGTTTGATTTTATGGTTGGTCTCTTTGGTAGGGTTGAGATTCAAGTTCAAACTTGGAGTTTGGTTCCTTCCTCTTTTGGGTTATTCTAATATTTGTAGGTTTGAGGTCTGATGGTGGTTGTTTCTTGGGTTTCTTTGTTTGGTCTAAAGGTTTAGGGTCAGATGATCGTGAAGGCGGGTCTTTTCTTTGGGTATGAATTTTGAGTCTGGGTTGGCTAGGGTTTAGACTGAGTAGAGGGTTTTAGCTTGGCTTGAGCTTGCTCCCCTAAGTCTACTAAGATGATGTTCCAAACTCTAAATTCATTGGTTGCTCTTGAGCCCCTTCCGTTTGTCAAGCCACTGACTATGGTTCCTTCTTCGACTTTTTCTTGACCTTTTACTTTTGATATGATTTTGAGCATATTTTGGGAAGTTGTCAGTTATCCACATCTTAACAAAGGTCACACACTTTAGCTGTGTAGCACCTGTAGACGGTTCCAACTCAAACACATCTACCCCACCGTTCCTCATAAGGAATAAGGTTCTTCTTGTCCTTCGCTTGAAATTTGTCCTTGAATGCTTGAAACCAATAGAAAAAGATGACTTAAAGCAGATTCACCTTCTTACCCACCATCACCTTATACATATAGAATTTTTCCCAGTCACTTACATAATCTCTTGATCCCAGTCTAGGCATCACTATGTTGAACAAAAAATTATGGATGAATCTGCACATATACTCGAGGTTCACATTCCTTAAGAAGCCGACCAAGGCCTTCTTGTCAATGGTATTTGGATGCAACTTTTGATATAGCATAATGTCCACCGTCTCCTGCGTTATATCTTTCTCCTAGTCTTTGTCAAAACCAAACTCTCCTCTAAGTAAGGACCATGATGCAATGAACTAAACTTATCCAAGAATGGTGTCCAACTAACATGATCAAAGAGGTCTTTGACAGAAAATTCCTCTTCCATCAGATTCTCAAAGTTCACCCATTTCTTAGGGATGAACCAGTCTTTTGGAAAGACCTTCTTCGCGTACTCAATGTTGTTGTTGATAGGAATCCTAATAATTTCGCTCTTTTTTGGGCCCATTGTTTACAAATATCATAAGAAGGAGGGCTGGATTGTGATTTTTATTAAATTTAAAACCTTTTTCTATAATAATAAAGTTATCATCTGGTGAGATAATGGATTTTCACAAGAAAGATCAAATGATAGTTTCATATCTTTGTAAAAAAATGAAGTTTTTCAAAAACAAAGATCAAATTCAAACCCTAGGTTAGTTCATAAATGAAAGAGAGAATAAACAGAATAATATGCCAAGAATTTATACCGATTTGTCTCAACCATCGAGACTACATTCAATTCTTGACAAACCATCAATTTCCACTAACTTCAACAAGTTACAAGTGTTTATCATTGTCATTTCTGAATCCTTAACTCAAGTTTTACACTAAGTTTGTTACAACTAGTATTCTTTGTCCTACCAAACCATTGTTGGCTCTGACACAAATCAAAAGATTTGTTGGTTTCATTTGACAATGACTAACACTCTATTGTCTTACAGATGAATAAACAAATTTCACACTTAGTCTTTTCTCTTAAGATAAACAAAGTGTTTTGAGAGCTTTTCTAAATTGTACAAGAACTTACACACGCAAAGAATGAAATAATGAGAACTTTAAATCATGCTTCATGTCTTCGAAGCTTTTGGAATTTATAGGCCTTCTTCAATCAAGTATCTGTTGTCTTTAAACGAACATATTTCTTCTCTTTAAGCTTGCATATGAAGAAAATGGTTGTTTGGGCATTAAATGTGTGCATTAAATGCATATACTTTTTCATGCTAAGAAACTAGTCTTTGTCGCAGCGTATTGAACACTTAAGGAGGAAACCACTTCTTTTGTGTTAGAACAAGTTTATGCAACAAAGTTCTTCTTTTGATGGCGATTGAGAAATTTTAGAGCTTGACTTCATTTATTCCTCATAGGATTTGACAAATCCTAGGAGAATATCTCTGTAAAATAGATCTCAAACACAAGAGTATTAAATGAAGTCTTAAATGTCAACTTTAATGTTGTATCAGATCATGATTTCATCTTGCTACCATTTGAAACATCAGATGCAGACTTTGCAAAACATGATTTGATAGCACATAAGATGCAACTTTAAACCTTTGTATTTGTTTTCATCTAAAAACATGTCTTAAGACATAAATGTCTTTTAACCTAGCAGGAATGTTATTCCTATGAATAAAAGTAGATAATATAACGACCTGCCTCGTTACTACGATATCACTACTCTGAACTGCATAAATTTCAATTTTTAAATGAAAATTCTGTTAATTTGTTTATGAAAAATAAAAGTAAATTTTTCGCGATATACATTCATCAAACAACGTATAATTACTTATATATATATATATATATATATATATATATTAACTCAGTGCACATCCTTCACATAATGGAAAGTAAATTTGTTCATACATATAATTAACTCTGTAAATTACATCCTCAATTCAAAAAGAATTATAGAACCAACTACGAAGGAGTTGATTAACACAACACAACTCTCTCCTAAAATAATCTCAATGACATCACGTCAGCTTGGCGGCTCCACAAAAGAATCTTATTTCACGTACTCTACTGTTGTCCATTTGCTCCCACGAACAAACGTTTGCGATCATCACAGTTACTAACCACACGGTACAAAAATTGCAAGGGTGAGTTTATTATAAAAGAAATTAATACAAAAATCAAATGACCATGATTAGTAAGAAAACATTAACAAATACCATAATAATACACAAACATCCATTAGTCGGGCATACACTCAACAAGTAGTCATTAGCCTTCCATAATTCCAATTAATTATGCTCAGTATGATGCATGCACCTGACCTCAACTCTCAAATGCAACGTGGTACCATTCATTAGGAAATAGCCTAAGCGTGTTCACACAACACTCTCACTTAGGAAAACTAGGCAGCAAGAGTCAAGGTCATCTTATTATGCACAGGAAACTCCGCCCTCCATGGTGATCAGCCTGAGTCTCAAAGGAGTTCCAAAACAAGTGACATGCCCCTAAGTACAAGTATTCCCCCTCATGAGAAACTACAAGTACTTACTGACAAAGTTTATATTATTTCCATACAATATGAAGTATGAAACATGAGCACCATCAATGCATCAATCATGGATAATTAAAGATTCTAAGTCATCCCCCTCTAGAGATGCTTAAAACTCTTTAACTACTCTATTTCCCCCACCAGGGATATCCATCATGGTCACTACACCCCCCATGTACATACACATCATACATAATCGCAATGACATTTTCAACATCAACAACATCTCAATGTCATTATTAACATCAACATTGTCTCATCTCAATGTCATTCTTAACATTAACATCATTTCATCTCAATGACATTATCAACAATAACAACATCATCTCATATCAACATAATCATCAATAACGACATCACCTCATGTCACAATATCATCAATAACATCATCATTCTCATATCAATATTATCACCAATAACAACATCATTCTTTGTCGATATTATCACCAATAAGAACATCATCTCATATCAACGTTATCATCGATAACAACATCATCAGTAATCACATCCCACAAGTACATACATAAAAATTTCATGCCTGAGATTCATACTTCTCTAGTCTTTAAACAACATACATCTAATACAACAACAATCCATAATATATTGAGACTAGTATTTTAGGGAAAAAATCTAAATTAAAGAGGAGAACTATGGTTTACAAAACAAACTCGCATGCCCATTTAAAATTTAGTGAATAAGTAAAAAGAAGAACAAATAAGAAATTTTGGGCAAACTCTCTTTTGTAATTAAGACTTTTCCCAAAAATTTCAATCGTTACAACAATAACATCATTCATAATTTCATTCTTCAATAACAAATATACCACATCCAATTAGTCGAAAACACAATTTTTCTTGAAAACTAGCATGCAACAGGGACATGCATATATTCCCATAGTTAGGTTCCTTAACCCCAACTATGGTATCAAAAGCCGTAAATTATAATAAACTCCCCTCACCTATCATGAGCTCTCTGTTAGTTCCTCTTTGTGTCACTCAAAAACCTCTCTCGTTCATGTTCGTCAATCCAAACACAATGTTCTATATACCAAATCAAAGGAAATTTAGTATAGATTTCAAAAACAAGGTTAGTAACAACATTCAGGGTCAATTGCCCCTATCAAAACATAAAGGGCTAATTCGGATTTTACTAAAAGGAGACGTCATTTTGAAATTCTGATCACGCCAATGTGATCAGGGTTTAGTGAAGGTCATGAAAATAACATCAATTTTATATAAAGATAACTTTTACAACGTCTCATTTTCAAGGGTTTTCCAAAGGAAGTGCAAAAACACCCTATTACAGTACCCAAAACACAAGAAACACTAAGAGAAACTCAAACTAACTAGGAGAAAGGCTAAGAATCAAGATTACCTTAGAGAAGCTACGAAAGAAAGGATTGAGGGATTGTTCTCTATCGAATCCTTGAGGTGAATTATGAGGATTCTGCTCTGATTAAAACGTTCCTCTCGGTGTGGTGGTTCGGCGAAAAGCAATGGCAGGTCGTAGTGCCCACCGGTGGTCGTGGGTGACGGAGGAGGATGTGTTAGGGTTTGGGTGAGCGTTTGGAGAGAAAGAGAGTGAAAAATCGTATTTTTCACATTGAAGAACGTATTTATAATCTGCAGATCTCTCTTAGCGAGCTCCTACCGCTAAGCGGGAGTCCACTTTTGGCACTAAGTTCGACAATCACGCTCAGCGCAATTCCCTCTCAGGTTGAAATTACGCTTAGTGCGCTTCTCATGCTAAGGAAGAGATAAAACATTGTTATTTACAAATCCCAATGATCAAAATGTGGGGACATGTGTTAGAAACCTACAGTCCAAATTTGAAGACGATCCAATGGTTAACGAATCTAGGATCACGATTTTACTTGGATAGATTTAGGTAAAATTTGAAATCTCATAATTTCAACTAAAGTCAATAAAACTCCACATAACTCAACATCCACATCAATCAAATCACACATGACTAATTCACACCATACCTCAACTCATTCAAGTCAAATCATATAATCAAATAACACGATAAATACAATTAAACATCAATTTATAGTAAACAAAATTTTAGGGTGTTACAGATAACTTGGAACAAACGCCACCTAAATATTTGAATTAAAAAAGACATGAACATGGAATTCAAAAAAGTATCAACTGAATAGTCAATAACTGATGTAACTCAGTTGCCAATGACCTTGAAGTGGGTGGTGGAATGGGACTGTGGTAGGGACAAATTAATGAAATGTCGATGACATGCCATGCTATATTTAAGTTTTTGTGTCTTGTAGGTGAAACAACTCCTACCAGGATTTGCTGAGGAAATTTGAGTCGCGATATGATATAATGGACCTAGGTATTCTGTGCAACTTGCAAACTTCAATTGGAAAACGATGAGCTAAATAAAAGAGTGGAGTGTGTGGGTAGTGCGATGAAGTGGGCATATTTGGTGAGGTAGTCATAGACCACCCATATGACAATGTGGTCAAAAAAGGACAATAAGTGGGTAGTGAAATCTGTAGTTAGCTTGTCCCAAACTTTCTAGGAATGAGAAGGGGTTGGAGTAAATCAAATTTCTTGTGATTGAAAACTTTATTTTGTTGGCATGTAAGACATTGTTTGACAAACAATTTGGTATGATTGTAAATACCATGCCAGTAGAAAGATGTAGCCAATTGAGCCAAGGTGGCCTTGAGGCCGGAATGGCCAGCCGGAGGAGTAGATGGTATTCATGGAACAAAGTTTGGCGCAAATTGTCAAAGTTGGAGATAAAGAGGCAAGCACCATAATAAAGCAAGTTTTGTTTGACTAAGAACTTAGTCTGATTGGGTTGGGATGTGTATGTGTGAATGAGGTTTTTTCCTTGTGGTTCAATGGTGTAGTAATGTTGGAGTTTGTTGATTAATTTAGAATGAGCAATTCTAAAATTGGAGGTGGCTGTGAAAGGGTGTCAACAACCTAGTTGTATTTTCCAGGCTTGTATATGATATCAAAGCTAAACCCGAGAAGGCCATTGTTACAACCCTGGTGTGTGGAAAGCCTGGGTGAGTAAGTTTTTCGAGTCCAGAATCTCTCCCTCACCCTTTTTCTCCTTCTCCCTTCAACAATCAAGTCAACCTTACAACTCCAAAAACATGGTGTGACGACACTGGGATAAGGAACAAGGCACAAGGATGATCCACTATATAAGACAGGTAATTGCAAAAATCTAAGGTAAATATTCTTCGACATTTCATTCAATAAAGGGCCTTAAGTATGCAAAACTCACAATGGTCCTAAAATCTAGGCCAGACACCTAGCTACATCAGAGCAATATAGCTTTGAAAAGGAAAATATTTAAAAAGAGCTAAACTGATTAGGCATTGTTGATGGATCATTGGACAAAGCCTTTCAGCTAGGTGGGCTTGATGATATTCCTAGTGGACCTCTTCGTGATATGAGTAGAAGGTACACTAACAGATTATTTGTCAAGGAGGAAATTGGTGCAGCCTTTGTTGTTCTAAGTCGATGGTGATAGGTGAAAATACGCAAAGGTTGATGAGGAACAGAAACTACACTCATTTAGCAATAGTTGCTCAATGTTAAATTGAATGGGACGACAACTATTGAAAAGGAATAGGAATGTCTCCCTAGTATATACAACATAATGCACTAAACCTACCTATCAATGATAATTTGATAAACCTATATGTAAGGTCAGATACAACATTCACCTATATATGAGCATTATTCAAATAACAACATGCCAACAACCACTGGACCGCAAATCACAGGAACGAAGTACCATTTATTTTCAACCATAAGCAAATATGGTCAAATAAAAACTGTAGAATATAGTCCAAGCGAACAGGATTCTGTGGGGGAAACGAGATATGCCACGTAAATATGTAATCTTTTTCTAGGTACTTACAGGAGATGAAAAGATTTCGCTGAGCAATTATCGTTCCTGCATTAACCATTTATGTTGAAACTTCTCACACGAGACTATGTATTGTACACTCCTTTCCTTAGTTCTAAAACGAAGGTAAAGTTTGAATCTTCTGAAAACTGAGACTGAAGTTCATGATCCAATCGTAGAATTTAGTGAACTTCAGTCTTAAAAAATAAATTAATCATCTAGTAACTCATATTTAAGGACAATTAAGTTGTTATGCAGTTTTAACATTAACTGTGGATCCGTCAATTTCTAGCTGCGTTTTGTAATAATAGTTTGATTAAGTTCATTTACTAGGTAGTATGGTATGAACACATCAACGTTTATCGGTTAACGTGCATATGGGTGTCTTCCTTCTAAAGATAGCCGTACCTTAAGAGAAACAAAAAAAATTAACATCGGATCTAAACATCGAGACACAACACTTGTTTTCACGCATTCTCACCGGCCACTTTTTAAAAAGAAAAAAGAAAAATCTCTACGCATTATATATCAAAAAACCTCCACTTGATCTTAACTAAAAAATTTAATTATTCATTATAGGTGCTTAGCATGTAGGACACTTCTTTTGTCCTATAACTGAATTGACAAAGCCTGGTCCCGCAAGGTGCTCGCAACTGTGAGTATAGTCACAAAAATAGATCATCAGATCCCACTATCACTAGAAATAAGCATAGGAACTGTAGGACAAGTCGGGTGGGGCAACAAGAATTTCATGTTTCCTAATCAATCTTTAACTTGCCCCACAAGAACGATGGAAACTGTGGTTGTCTTGGACAAACAGGGATAATGCAATTGCAAGACTACTGAATCATGCAGTTCAGGTACTACTAAAAATGTATGGAGTTATAAGGTTGATTTGATGGTAAGAGGACAAGAGAGGAAGGAAAAGGTCATGGGTTCGATTTTTTCCCGTAATAATTAACAACTAATATTTGTCAGTAAAAGAAAAAAAACTAAAAGTCTACAACAGTCATATAACATTAATCCCATTCCCTGGAGTAAATTAGGTTATGTATTCACCAAGAGAAACAAAAAATTGTGTCAATCTACTAAAGATGACATACTGTGCATAAAAGGGCTAGAAATCATGCTTTGGTATAGCCCATATTTATATTCATAAAAATTAACAGCAAGTACTTGGTTATTTTCAGTTATAGTAACTACAAACAAAAAAAGGGCCAATAAACAATAAACAAAAACATGACAGGACCTTTCCAGGGTCCGTACAAGGAACAGAAGGATCAAATTGGTCTCATGACTTATTACCTTGCCTTCTCTGATTCATCGTCCTTTCCTTTAACATCTTTTATCCTTCTCCCACCAAAAGAGAAAGGAAATAAGAGATAAACATCTCTGTGAATCCAATGTAGCTCTAGATAATGGGCCACAGAGATATGTTATCTTTCTTAAGCAACACTTATGATGCTATCTTGATTGTTGAAGCATGGCAGTGCATGTAAAGCAGAATGTGTTGATGATGTTTGTCTTTGACTAGATGACAAAGATAACCCGAGAGACAGTGTTGGTGGATCAATGGAACTCAAACTTGCAGTGATATCAGACACTGTGGAGCCACTATGATCTGGAACAATAGGGATTGTACAAACAAGCTTAGTACTTGGATCATTCTGTTCCACATTTCCTTGTTCTAAAGTGAGTGTTTCCATTGGATTCCCAGCTTGAACTGACATGACTCGAGAACCAACATCCTTTGGATACATGGACATCATTGGAAAACCATTCATGTAGCTTCCTTCAGGGGTTACAGGGTAAACGGGACGAAAGAGAGACACATTATCTTGATGCTGGATCTGTCCTTCCTCCACAGGGGTTGTAGAGACCTGACACAGAAAATTGAACAAGATCATTAAAAATTACCGAGGTTGCTATCATACCCTAAAGGCTAATTGATTGTTGATCTCACAGTAAATGCTGAAAAATCCATTATATATAGGTAGCTGTCAATATAATACTGGATAAGTCTTCACCGGTACCAAACCATGGAAACAAAAAAGATTGGTACTAAATTAATTCGGATGTTTCTCCAATCCTCCAAGGTTAAAATAGTTAACTTCTTGACCTATAAAGCCTGAAATCATGTGATTCTGTCGAATTTCTCTTCAACAACCAAAGGACTTTAATTAATAAACTCAAGACAAGATACGTAACCAAAGGGCACAAGTTTCTTTTGGTTTCGCGAAACATTTTCTATTCCATTTCCCGTGTTTACAAACAATTACAAAAAAAGCTATACTCTTTTCACCTGATTTCAAAATTTTGAACCAAAACAAAGTGAAAATAAGATTACAAATTTGCAATTGTTGGTAAAATTAAAAAAGAAAACACGGGACTGTTTAGTTTAAGAAAACAGAAATATGTTCAAGGAAGAAACACTTTCAAATATGCTAAACAAATTTTTAAAAATAAAACCCAACTTAAACTGAGCAGTGTGGTAACTTTTTTTCTTTCCCTTTTTCCTTTGGTTTCTAGACTTTGTTTTCCTAACACGGCAAATGAAACCATGCCTCAAATTTCAATCCCACCACCAACAACGATTAAAAATCCGTTGACTCAGAACACCTAATTCCATGCCACAAAAGTAACAGCAAAGTTTAGCATAACACAACAACATGAAAAAAAAATGATGAGGTTACCGAGTCGGTGGTGATGTCAAAGAGGCTGGATCTCCGGCGCCGGCGATTGAGGTTGGTGCGGCGGAGAAAGTACTTCTGAGCATGGCTAGCAACCTGTGTTGGCGTCCTCGTTTTGACATAGTTCCTTGAGATCCCTCTCCAATCACCTTTCCCCACTTTCTGCAACCCCACCAAGAATAGCTTGTGCTCTTCCTCCGTCCATGGAATCCCTGATCATACATCAACCATCAACAACACCCTCTTAACATAACAAATCAATAATCACATTCATGTTCATATCCTATAACAAACCCACAAACCTTACATTAAAAAATAAAATAAATACAAAACTTAGATACACTAACATATATGGCTAACATGATATGATCATCTCTCCGATGAAAATTAATATTTCGTATCAATAATAGGTCTGAATAATTAAAATCGACGCTAATTACAGATATAAACATTCATATTCCATAACAAAACCCACAAACCTTACATTAAAAATAAAATAAATAAAATACAAAACTTAGATTAACTAACATGGCCAATATGATCTTTCAAAAACAAAAATAGCCAATATGATATGATCCTCTCTCTGATCAAAATTAAAATCCATATCAATATATAATAGCTACTTAGTTTTTAGTAATTAAAATCGGCAATCATTACAGACAAAAATGATGTATTTAAGTATAGCCTAATAAAAACATCTAAATGATTTATCAAAAAAATTATTATAAAAATAAAAGCATCTAATTTTTGATGGAGTGACCAATCAATTATATGTAAAAAAAAAACAAAACAAAGTACTAATTTATTAAAATAACAAAGCGTCGCAGAGAGAGAGAGAGAGTTTTGGAAGGCGTTGGTCGGACCTCGCTTGCGGTCGCGGTTCTTGCCGGAGTTTATCGGAGCGGCATCGTCAGCGGAGGCGTAGCCGGCAGCGACGTCGTCTTTGGCGTTGGCGGCGTCGCGAGGGAGCTCGTACTGCGAGAGGTTGTTCATACTCACGCTCTTCCTCATGGAGTCCACTACGACTCTCACGCCGAACAGCATGATCTCGCCGGAGACGGCGGAGCCGGCGGCGGAGCAGGAGGAGGATAGAAGCATTTTCTGGCGAACCTTTGGTCGGAAAAGAAAGGTGAATTATGCTCTGTGTGCGGGAGTGATTAATATAAGAGAGAGAAGTGAGACGCGAGCTTGGCTAAGGGGACACACATGTTTTAAAATAAGAGGTAACATGTGATGTACTTTATACAGAAATAATTGAAAATTCTACCTAAGATCATTGATTGTGATTACGGGAAAAGTAAGGGCACCTCTTTTTAATATTTTTTTAAAAAAATTATAATCAATTAAAATTTATTACAATCATCCATTTTAATATATTTTATTTCAGAAAATTATTAAATAGAAAATAAAACCTAATAAAAAGGTAAAAATAATAATTTTTTTAGAAATTTTAACCAATCATATATCATATATAAAATCTTAAAAAAAATGTTAAACAGAATATGTCATTTCTTGAAATATTATTTTTAGTACATGTATCTATCTATTTTTCATTGTTATTATTATTTGTTAATAAATTAAGAAGATATATTAGTTTTTTTACCAAAAGGAAGTGAAAGAGATATATATTTGATAAAGTCAAGCTAGCTGGCGTAGCCAAAGATAATATGCAAATGGTTTTTTTTTGTTTAATATTTTTGTGCTAAATAAGGATGTAATTTTAGTATAAATATTTTACTCTGATTAAAAATAATTTTGGTATTTCATTGAGGTAATTATTATAAAAAATAATAAATTTATTATTAACATAGTATAATTGATAGATTGTAGTAAAAAAAAAAAAGTATGATTGATAATAGGTAAGACAACGGGGCGGGACGGGGACCAATATTGCATTTTTTACCACGTCCTTGACTTAGTGACCGATCCTTGACCCCACTCATGATCCCCACCGAGATTACAAAATACGTACCCATCCTCGTCCCCATTCGGGTCGGGTTTTCTTGCCTCGTCCTCGTTAGTATTGATTAAAATTTAAAAAAAGAGAGAGAGAAGAAAAATACTTTAACTTATTGAAAAAAATGTAGCAAAAAAAAAAAACAATAACAAAACCAAATTCAAAATATGAGATCATTATCATAATTTAAAAAATTACTAAAACAAATCAATCAATTAAATTAAAATCATAAAATTTGGATATTACATAAGGAATTAAGGACATGTATATTTAATTTCTCCCAAAACAAAGTCCCTTCTATATATATGTTGTCCCAATAAGTAGCATATGATTCTGTTTAGCAAAAAAAAAATATACTAATATATTATGTTGGTTGTCCTTTAAGTTCTAATTTAGCAACTAACATGTTTCATTCTTTCAAATTACATAATAAAAAAAGAAACAACTTAAATTGTTCAGCAAATAAATCTTGATCATTCTTCCAAATTAGTGACACCAGCACCTATCATTTCACATGCATAAAAGAAAAAAAAAATAGAACAAAAGCTTATATTATATAATAATAAAAAATGAAATTCAGAACATTATTTACCTTTATCATCTGAAATCATTTCATTCATTATAGTAGCACATTCAACAATAACTTTATAGCTCATAGAACCTATAAAAATACATTACAAGGAAACTCAAATATCAATTTAACAACATATATGAATAAAACTTTACCAGTATTTTCAGCACTCCGCAACCAACTTCTAACACACATTAAAGCCTCAAAAGTAATCCATTGAAATCGACTACGATGTGGGCTTAATATTTGACCACCAGTGCTAAATGCGGATTTTGAAGCTACAATAGATACTGGAATAGCTAATATATCCTTAGCAATTGCTTGAAGTGTTGGATACTTGACACCATTAAACTTCCACCACATCAAAATATCAAAGTCAACAACTCTTGGTAAAACCTCTTCTTCTAAATAGTGGTTCAACTCTGATTTAACATAAGAACTTCTAGCCCTTTTTTTTCTTATAATAAATCTATCATACTGAGATAATGTATCACCAACAACTTCACTACCAATAACATCAACATTACTACCAAAAGAGTCTTTGTTCATTTTCAGCTGGTAATAAGAAACCAAGTCATAACATAATTGTTGAATGCACCTCACTTGAGTAAAAGAGTCATGTTCATACAATTTTTCATAATAATACTCAAGCAACTCCATCTTGTACTTAGGATCTAAAACAATGGCAACTCCCATCACATTATGAACCACACCCCAATATTTATCAAATTTGATCATCACATTTTTTGCCATTTGTTGAATCATTGGGTTAAGAGAGGTAATCAATTGTTTGATTGCCAACTTAATCTCACATATATTTGGAAAATACAAATTAGCAGTTACATGTTTAGTAGAAGAAAATAATTTAGTGATAGTATTGAACAACTTCAATCTCCCACAAACATCTTTTGCAAATGGCCACTGTAAAGTACTTGACAAACAAGTATATTGAGACTCTTGTTGCTTTAATAAAAAAATACATTCTCATATCCTATGGCAATTTCAAGCATTTTGTAAGTTGAGTTCCACCTAGTTGAACAATCCAAGGCCAAATTCTTAGTGTAAGGGATTCTCAACTATTTAGTCGTTTCCTCAAATTTTTCCTTCCTCTTAGGTGTTTTTGTCCAATATGCCACACTATCCCAAATCTTTTCTACACCTTTTTTCACCACTTCTAACCCATCTTTTACTATCAAATTAAGGATGTGTGCACAACAACGCATGTGAAATAAAGACCCATCCCTAAGCAGACTACCTAAGTGCAATTTATCCTTAATTTTATCAATCATAGCATCATTTGTGGTACAATTATCTAGGGTGATAATGGACAGTTTTGCGTTAATATTCCAATCCATCAAATAGTCAGTCAATACATTGCAAAGTATATCACTTATATGAGTAGCAGGAACATAAATGAACCTAACATAAAAATAGAGATATAATATAAAAAAACCAAAAAAGAGATATAATATAATCATATTCAATCATTTTATAAAATAAAAGGCCTAATAATATAAAAAGTTCAAATACCTCAAAATTTGACTTTGTAAGTTCCAACAACCATCAACATAATGAGTTGTAATAGCCATATACCCCCTCTTTTGATTGGTTGAAGTCCACATGTATGATGTAATGACCACTCTTCCATCAAGACTATCCAACAACTTTAAAGTTGTTGCTCGTTCATTCTCATATATTTTCATTATCTCCTTCTTAATTGTGTTTCTAGTAGGAACCTGAAACGCAGGTTGGAGGGCAGTAGAGTATCTCCTAAAGCCAAGGTGATCCACAATTGATAGTGGATACTCATGCATAATAATTGTTTTTGCTAGCTCTCCCCTTGCACATTCTGCATCATAAGTTCCCACACCCAACTCTTGCTTTCCTTGCACGACCTTAGGTGTAAGAAATGTTTGGCCCTTCATCTCTCTCATAAAAATCTTGTACTGAACACAAATCTTATTATGTTGCCACAAATGCTTGGTTCCATTTTTTTTATTTTCCACCAAGAAGTTTCTTACAATACTTGCATTCAGCCTTGTCCAAACCATTGACTTTAATTTTTTTTAAATGTTGCCAAATCTTACTTTTCAGCCTACATATTCCTCCTTGCGCCTCCACATTATTAACTTCATCTTCATGAGGTGAAGGAGTAGGATCAACATTAATAGGTGAAGGAGAAGGTCTAAGACCAACTTGAATAGGTGAAGGAGTCTGATCAATTGGTGAAGGTGAAGGAGACTGATTAATTTGTGAGGAGATAGGATAAATTATTTCTAGTGAAAAACTAATATCTTCCATTACTTTCCTGGAAAGAAAAAAAACATTAATATCATAAAAAGTTTTTCCCAAACAAGTAGTATGATAAATGCTAAAAGTAGTATGATAAACAAGTAGATTTTTTAATTATGCACCATAATTAAGCTCTATTTTTTAATTTTTTAAATTATAATGAATTGAGCTTGGAATGTCTACCTTTACCACGTACCTTATTCTTTGTTTTCTCTAGCTACCTTACTCTTATTCTTATTTTCTTGGAATGTCTACCTTTATCACCTACCTTTATCAATTTTAAGAAATTATTATGAGTGCAAATATTTTAATTGAGCTTCACCATTGACTGAGAAACAGAAACCAATGCAACATGCAATATATGCAGTAAATTTGAGCGATAGCCCACTGATTCAATAGTTACACCAATTAAATAAGAATGATTAGTCTGGCTAATCGATATAAATATATTTTTCCTTTAGGAAATCAATCAATGAAAAAAATATGAAATTTATCTTTTTATAATTTTTTTTCTAGTCTTTTATGGTCTTTTATTAAGATAAGAAATAAAGTAGTTTTTCAGCACTAACATGTTTATGGCAGTGTATGGTAGACAAGGATAGTTTTCCTCTTTTTGTAAACGTGGTTACATACTTTTTATTTATATTCACTAGCAATATAACATAGTAATTAACCAAGGGGAGATATAGCAAGACACAATTTGTCCAAACATGGCAGTAAACTAAATTAAATACACTTGATATGAGTAAGGCAAAACATAATTTGTCCAAACATAATTTGATATGAGAAATTCGTCCAAACATAATTTTAAAGTAGCTCAATTAAGTTAGCTTGTTTAATGAAGAAAAGGCCAAACTGAGAAATAAGAGCTTCTTGCTCTTAAGAAGTTAAAAAAAGTAAGGCAAAACACTCCCCTAGTGAAGTCTTGAGAAGCAATATCGAGGTTAAATGCTAATTATGTGTATCTTTAGTTACGTATGTTTAGTATACACACTCTCATAAGAATGCAAACAATCCTAGGAAGCCAAATGCTGGGTTTCAAATAATAATAAGTTTTAGATTTAAAACAAAATGATATATTGACTATTAGTATCAACAACAATAATAGCCTTATCTTCTTTTCCTCAATAACTGTCATGTCAATATCTCCTTAATACTATCATTTTGTATCTTGTCCTTTCTTCCATGGACACACATCCATCTTCACTCCACCTACAGTCTCATGGCTAGTCTCAAACCCAAATAAAGGAGAATAGTTATGTTAAACCCCAAACATGGATCGCTCATAGAAGATACATTGAGCTCCAACAACAATATCTTTGAACTGTTTCCTAATATTCACTTTAAACAATCACATAAAGTATCTAGGAAAGTCATATGCAGAATCATATTTGGACAAGTGCAGCACTAGTTATACAACTAATTTTAATAAAGATAAAATAAAATAAAAATAGAAGGTATAAAATGGTATAATGATTTCCCCAGAAAAAAATGATTGAGTTTTGCCTAAATTAGTTGAATAATTTGAAAAGTGGCAACGAAAATATATAGAATCTCCATAAACGGGTATATCTATTCTTTTTCCCATTTTTAATTTTTTTTTGTAAGCAGTGATGCATGGAAATGGAAGCCATAGACTTCCCAAATGAATTTGACGAATGTTTGTTAAATTTTGATTGCATCTAACAAATTACCAAGACAAAATGAATAATCAACTAACATGTATGCAAAATAACAAGATGAAGATCTTAATTCTTAAGTGATATATAAATTTGTAAATATGAAAGAGAGAGAGAGAGAGAAATTTCGGGGCGGGTTCAGGGTCAGGATCGGGGCGGATATCAGTAATCACATACCCGTCTCTACTCCCATTTTGGGTTATCGGGGAAAACCCGAATCCGAACCCAAATCCCGTCAATGCGATTTTTCTCCATCAAAGTTGGGATGAGTTCGATTTAGTTTTCACGGGATCGGATTCCGTTGCCATGCCTAATTGGTAGATAATATTATCTTTAAACATGTGATCAAAAGTTCTACTAATAGATTTATGTGGATAAAAAAGTATATGTTGATACTAGTCCCTTACATAAATTTTAATATTTAAAGAAGTTAGGAAATACTCATGTTAAAAAAAATAATCATGCATTTCGATTTACAACTGAAAAACGATTTACAACTGAAAAATAATATAAAAAAAATCTTCATAGATTGCATGTGTTATTTATTTTATTTATATTATTAAATAAATTCTCATATAAATAAATTAAACATATACTATAAATTAAAATTCATAACTTGAAGTAAGAAGTTGTTGATCACTCTCCTTACTTTTCCAGTTAAGAATTCTCAACTATCTTTCTTCTTGAGAGATTCATTTCACACTATTTCTTACAACTAGCCAAAAATATATCTCAATCATTTTAAACTAGATTTCTGTTGTCTTTATCCTATATTTAATTTTTAACTATCTATCCATTTCAATTTAAAATAAATTTATACCATAATTTAAATTATAATTCATATTTAAAAATATTTATTTATTATGAATTATAATTATGTATAAATACATATCATCTTGTGCATTATATATGCTAAAATAGTAGTTTAATTAAAATAAATTAATAATATTTTTTCTTACATAATCAACTAACCACACATTATTTTTTTAAAATACATTAAGCCAAACATTCACTTAATATTAAAGAGTACATGTTATAGCATGGAAGGTTAGAGAGTGCGTTGTAAGCTTTTCAATTACATTATACAAAATATTCAAAATAAATGAGAATCTAAAGTATACAATATTAACAATGTGCACCTTAGTAATACTTTTATTTGATGGAAGTTATACTTATTTTAAGTATATGTTTTTTTATACAATTTAAGTATATGCTTTATTACAGTAATTGATAAGATATATATATATATATATATAAAGTAATTGACACGATGCGTATTTAATTTAATTTAATAGTATAGTATACAATTGGAAGTGGGATTCCTTTTTTCCAATCTTAGACCAGCTAACATTTTTTTTTTAAGTTTGTGTATGCTGTTTAATACGTGGCAATTGGTGGTCCGTTTTATCTGCTGCTATCCTGTATGTTTTTATCTTGTCTCTTTATGGAATCCTTTCTGTTCAGAGTATTTCATGGATATATTTGTTTTTTTTTTTCATGATGAAAATAAATTATTAATTTTTTTGGTCCAATATCGCTTTTATAAAATAATACATTATGATCTATCTTTTTTCTTCTTTTATTTTTTTATAGGTGGCAATTCAATATCTTTTTGAGCTAAGTTCGTTAATTTATTTTAATAAAATAACTTAATTTATGACACATGCTAATTTAATGAAATTACTTCCGAAAAAAATTCACGAAGTTGAGTGTTTGAGATAACTTTTTAAGTTACTTTATTTTCTTCGACTTTCATCTTTTATGAATAAATAAACACTACGTGGTTGGAAACACATCCAAAGATTAAAAAAGAAGAAGAAAGAAACGCATCGAAAGAGGATAAAAGTGCATCAATTTAGCCTTTAATTTTTTTATTGTCAATTTAACCTAATGTAAAAGCAATAATGCGAACATTAACAAGCACGTGGTTGTAAACAAGCTATAAATGTTATTTATTTAGTAGTAATATATAACTGTTTTCGTGACAAATAGAAGCCTTTTTAAATTATATATAATTAATATTAAAAAAGGACATTAAAATTTGTGGAGGTAATTGTTATTAAAAATGTAATTAGTAATTGATAGTATAAGAATATAATCGGAATTGACTGTTATGGATATACATTAGATTCCCATGATTGTTATTTGAAATTAATTTAAATTTAATGAATGCATTAAAAAAAATTAAGTGTTTTAATCTTTACCGATATACTTATCTTTAATAAATATAATTGAATATTGATGATTAATTTTTAAGAAAATGTCAAGGGATTTAGTTTAGTTAGTTTGTAAATTATTATAAACTTCTAACATCTTTAATTTTTACAGATAAAAAAAATTAAAGAAATTTTTTATATTACCAATTTAAAAAAAATAATTTTACGAATCTCTTGGACGGTACGTTTTAATCAATCATAAGCTTGTATATTCTCTGCCCATCCACAACTAAAAAAAGAATTTTTTACGATGGTTAATAAGAGCATTTAACGACGGTTATCAATTGTCGTTGTTTAAAACGTCGTTAAAATGAAATTAGTTTTTACGACGGTTATTATAATAACTGTCTTTGAATGTAGAAACCTTTCAAAGACGATTATTAACTAATAACCGTCTTTGTATGCTGTGTCAGAGTTTACATTCAAAGACGTTTATTTGCTAATAACCGTCTTTGAACTGTGTGTCAGAATGGACATTTAAAGACGATTATTAATTAATAACCGTCTTTGAAAGGTGAGTCAAACTTTACATTCAAAGACGGTTATTAATAAATAACCGTCTTTGAATACTGTGTCAAAATAGACATTTAAAGACGGTTATTTGCTAATAACCGCCTTTAAATGTTGTGTCTTTCAAAGACGGTTAATTGTTAATAACCATCTTTAAATGTTGTGCCAAATTTTAGATAGAGCAGTACAATAAATAGGTTTATCACAAATAACAATATATGCTAAATCATTGTCAACCAATTTCAACTATTAATATATATTTAATAATCATAATTATCTTAAAAATTCATATGAACTGAATTTATCATTCAATTAAACTCCAAGCTTTTTATGAACAAGAGTAGAAAAACAAATCACGGTAGCAGAAACTAGAACATAAAATAAGTGAAGAAATGAAAGAAAGAAAAAACAATGAAATCATAAACATTAAATAAAACTATATAGAAGAGATATATATAAATCATTAAAATTATAAATATGGGGTGGAGTGAAGTTTTTAAATAAATTTAGAGTTTAGTGTCATATAAATAAAACTAAATGTAATAACATAATTTTTTTTTACTTTACAATACATAAACATTAATCTCACAAATTATCCTCTCAAAAAAAAAAAGAAAAAAAAACTAAGTGCTCAAGTAAATAGTTTCATTATTTAAATTTTAATTTTTCTAAAACGTTAATTAAATAATGAATAGAAAAACATACAGAACTATTATGGACACACAAACCAAAGAATAAAAATAATGTATAGTGACATTCACAAGTAACATGATAGACCACATGAAATCGTCCTATGTATGCCAAATTGCCAATCAAAGTAGTTGTGGCCTTAAAAATCTACCCATACGGGTTCCAAGTTGTGTCATAACAACAAGTTTCTCATTTTCATGGTGAGCTATTATTGCTACATATTTATTATTCAATTATTGGAAATTTTGCAGTGCTTACTTGTAAACATTAAATATAATTAACTTAATTACTTACAAAGCCATAGTCTTTGAATTTGCCAGTGTTTTGCCTCTCTAATTTGACAGCGTTTTTAAAACAACAAATTGAAAACTACTATAGTATACTAGTATATAAAAAATCATATAAACTAAAATTTTTCAAACAAGTAATTAATTTCGAATTTGAGTCTCTTAACTGAAGTTGAGAATTGATTTTTGATTTAAGAATCCAATGATGACTAGAATTATTTTTTCTGGATCTAAATATATGTAAAAAAATATTTTTAAACTAAAATCTAAGTACATTTTAACGTGAACATGGGTAGGGAGGGGATTAAGAAGCATACGGGTACTCACTGATTCTTTTTTCTAATTGTAAAAAATATGATTAAGTCCATGCTAGGCCTAAATACTACTAACTAGTTGGACCTACACGGACTACTGGACCAATTTTATTTTATTCATCATACTTCGATAGTCAATAGGGAGAATTTTTGCAATCCCTTTTTCTTTTCCTTTTCGTACCACTTTTCATTAACTGACTTTTTAAACATATTTTAATATTTATAAAAATTTTAAAATTTTAGTTTCTGAATTATATTAAAAATATTCTGGAAATTATCAACATTTTTTTTAAATTTCTTCTTTTCTTTACTCTTTCTCACAATTACAACTATTAATAGTTGATACACAGTAAATATACTAATGTCAAGAAAATACAGGACACACGACAAAGCAAGTAAAGAAAATATTCCAAAAATTAAATCAAGTTCATATGATTTGGTTAACATTTAGTAGAGTAAGAAAAAGAAAAAAATACTAACATTTAGTATACATATCAATTAAAAATGATCCCTAATATTTTAAGGTAATTATTATAAATATTAATAAATTTATAATACATTAAAATGTGTGATTATTTTTCACCAAAAAAGAATTTGTGCTTAGATGGTATATTATATATTAAAAAAGGGGGAACATTTCATACCTGTGGTCTAGGAAACCCACCAAGTGGCCAATTTACATCTTTCTGCAATAAGGTATACTCTTGCTCAATACCATACCTGTTAGCAGATCCATGAAAGAGTAAATTTAATTATGTTGCAATAACAATTACATGTATAGAGCATCACATAAAAAAGTGATTTCTAGAAAGGGTTTCTAGAAATTGTAAGCATATGGAGGGAAAATGTTAAAAGAATCCAAAGTATGATGATATTAGGAAATACATATCATGTTTTCTCAGCAACAATATCAGGGTGACTGGAAATTTTGGCAGCATCATACCTCTTGTTGGTTGGAAGTGGCTCACCAGCTGGGGTGTGCAGACATTGGCACAAAAGATAAAAAAAATGAAGTAGAAAATTATTAATATTCTCAAACTCGTGTGCGCACGAGATAGGAGAAAAAAAAAGACCCTTAACTGCACTCTTGGTCCCTTAATTGGAATATACAGAAAATGAAAGCAAAAGTAGAAATAAAAAGCACATGAAATTGGAGAGGTACTGGAAAGCAAGCAGATCAAACATCAAAAGGATTTTATTAGAAAGACAAAGAGAGTAAGTAACATAAAATGTAAAAAGATTCTCATATTCATCAGGAAATAAAGGACTCTGCATGGTACACCATATTAACCCACATGTACCTATACGAAGGAAAAATGATCGCTTGCTTCTTTGAGAATGTCGTGAGTCTTGGATTAGACAAGATATTTGAGAAACCTTCACCCCTGACTTTTGACAAAACATTGACAATCTTTGAAAGTATTTTTTTTTCTTCATTGATAAGCAGGGATATACTCTGGGAGAAATTATCTACTATCATTATTTAATAAATATGTGAAATAGAAATTTGACTCACACAAATGAAATCTTTTTTCCTATAATAAGAGGAAAAAAGTGTTGGGTTAGTAACCATATGAATCATATTAAATGAAATCTTTTTTCCTATATTCTTATTCTAAACATGTCTTTCATTCTCATATCAGAATTGCATAACACTCATACCAAACTAGTTCCATAAGTTTCAGTCTTTGCATATCTTCTAGGAAATATTCTGAAGTCAACAGACAAGATGCATAAGAATGGGAGAAATCATCTACAAAAATAACTTCATCAACATAAAAACAGAATGCAATAAGAACAATGGAATAAAAAAACTCTATAGTAGCACTTCATACCAAAATAACCCTATATGAAGTAACATATGCCCGAAGAGAGTTGGACTCTCCTTCAAAAGAAGGAGAAGAACCACCAAACATGCAGTTAAGTGTACAAACTTGCCAAGAAATAGGTCCAGTTTGCAAGTACTTGTCACCAAGGTTATTGTAGTAATTACAAAATAAAAACGAGGGGAGCATAAGTCAAAAGCCCTATTATAAACATATCTTCAGTTAAACAAGCTATTTTAATCTACTTTCAAGTCCCAAATTTTCTATTTGTTGGCAAAACATTTGATGCTATTGAGCACTTACGGTGAAAAATAAGAGCATAGGAACAACGATGACAAGAAAGTCTGAGACAATGTGGATAGGTATGATTTTAAATTCCTATTCCCCGAAGGCGCATCATCATTTTTTTCTTCTTCAGTGAGGCACCTATAATTAATAAAAACAAAAATAAAAAGGAAATTCAAACAATTAGAACGAATCATAGATCGAATGTAATCAAACAATAATGATAAGGAGAAAAAAAATCAGAATTAGAATGAAATATTGCAATTGTTAATTGGGGAAAAAATATTATTATTAATCGTGGAAAAAAGGAAATGAAGAGAGTAACTCTTCTTTGAGATGCTTGTTGGGGTTGAAGGTCAAACCAGTTGAACCACGAGACACTTCAGTACCTCTGAGCATGAGACATTCACACAAAGGTCGAACCGGTTGAATCGGCAGCCTCGGCCTCGCCAAGTCGGAGACATTCACACAAAGGTCGAACCTGAGCGTGGCTGCGCTCTCCACTGCTGGAAGCCTGACGCGTAGTCGGAACGCCGCGAGGATCTTTCCGTAAGTCGGCTCCGCGAGAAACTGAGCATGGTGCCAGAATCCACGACGACGCCGCCGTTACCGTGGCCGTCAATTCGAGGCATATGGTGTGGAGTTTGGTGCGGTTGTGACAAAGACGATTTTTGTAACTCGGGGGGTGGGGGACGAGTTGACACGACGAGTCGTATGGGGGGAGAAGGAGGTGGAATGGCGAGGGAGGAAGGCAGAGATGGAGGAGGAGCAGTTGCGACAGCTGGCGAAAGAGGAAGATCAAACGGTCAAGAGCACGAAGACCGACGGATTGTTCATTCATAGCGAGCGTGCTGAAGAGAGAGAGAGAGAGCGGCGTATTGGGAATTGAAGGGGTGAGCACGCGAAATGAGAAGACGGCCCATGTTTTCAATTATTTAAAAAAATTTAAATTTTCCCTCAAACAAAGACGGTTTCGTAAAAACCGTTTTTGTTTTGCATTATTCAAAAACGGTTTTAACAAAAACCGACTTTAAAATGTACTCATATTTACCGAAATGTCATCGCATGTTTAATAACTACGTTTTTTAAATAACCGTTGTTAATCGTACGTCGTAAATTCCAGCTTTTTTAGTAGTGAAACTATTATGACAAGAGGTGGACAATAGGAAAGGAATATAATGGAAAAGGAATATTTTATTAGTTAAGAGTTAAAAATTTTGATCGGAAAAGATTGAAATATAAAAATGGGAAAGTAATAGATAGATACATAAATAGATATATAAATACAGAAAGAAATTTCTTTGCATAAATGTGTATTTAGTTCAATTTTATTTTAAAAAATCACTTTTTATATTTTAAAATATTTTTAAAAAATATTAATTATATTTAATAAAGACTCTCATGCTTAAATATGGATATTTTATTATTTCATTTTAGGTTAAAATATATTTTTTATCCTTATAAATGCAAAGATGTTTGAAATTAATTCTTTAAAAAAAATTAGTATATTTTTCATCCTCACAAAATTAAAATGTGTCATTTTTTTATACAAATGTTGATTTAGATAAATCCAAATCTATGATGATAATTTTTTACATCAGTCATATATATGATTGATGTAAAATGTGATATTCTATATCGGTTCTGTATATAATCGATGTAAAAAATACAATGGATGTAGGTTCAAATGTTTGAAATTACTTAGAAAAAAAATGATATATTTTAATTTTGTGAGGACGAAAAATATGCTAAAAATAATATAAGAATAAATTTTAAATATTTTCATATTTATGAGAACGAAAAATATATTTTAATCCTTCATTTTTGTATGCATGAAGATGTAAATACTAAGATGAAGATTTTTACCATTGATAGTATTCATACTTGTTAATTGAATATGTAAATATGATTAATTTTACCTCACATGTTTATCCTATCGGTTCTAACAATTATGATATATATGTTTTGCTAACTAATTTTCTATTATGAAATTAATAATTTTTTTTTTTGAAAATCACATTAAAAAATAGAAAGTATATGGTAGGAATGTGTTAATAACACAATTTAATAAAGAAGTGTTTATCTTTGATTTCTTAATTAGTGTTCTTATTCTTGGCCTAATTAAGGACACTAGTTAATTACTATCTTTTTAATGTATGCTTGATTTAGTATATTTTAAAGAAATAATTTTTTATTAGTTTTATGTGAGAAGTTTTCTAAAAAAAACCTACAACAATTATTTTCTATAAATAATCGTTTTCAAGACATACGCTCATTTGGTCCACAACTCATAATGTGTTGGATTGGATTACGATATTTTCTAACTCTAGGTTAATAAATGGTTCGCATTATAGTAGTAATAATGTAAGTATTTTCCTAAGTTGTCTCCCGATAAGGTGGGCCGTCCTGTCCTTACAATTCTCGATGGGATAATGTAAGGTGAACGTTTTCTTGGATTTTTTTTTTATTATCATGGTAATTATATAAAGGTAATATTTTTTTAACATAATTTATTTCATATATTCATAACATATTTAGAATTATAAATTAAGGGAACAATTTATTTAGAAATAAAAACTAATGATTAATATTATGAAAGGAGCAGAGGGTCAAACACACAAAATTAGAGGGAGCAAAATCTACACACTTAACATATTTACGTGAAATTTTTTAAAAAATTAGGAGATACATTTACACTACCTTATAATATGGATATGTTATCACTTCTGTTGGTATTCTCTTGGATTATTGTCAATAAGTTTGTGCTAATTTTAACCTAAATGGCCCGTGAGGTCCCATTGACAGCTTTGACAAAACCTCAACTGTATACTAGACAGACTATGTCTGGAATTTTTATAGATATTATGGTAATGTAGATCCAACAGTAGCACCTCAAAGAGGGCAAGAATTTGTGGTTGTAATTGTACAAAACCATGCGTGTTTCACCATATTCAAATTTTGACCAAGCACATAACACATTACACATGCAACAAATTCTGGTGGTGGGCCTCGACTGAGTACGCAAATAAGGGAAAGAGAAACTAACTACGAAGGAAGTAGCTTCGATGGACAATTGTGGAGATCTGCATGTTTTGAGTGAACACAAGTTGCTGTCCCTTTGTTTTCCATGTTCCTGGCCGTGTACTTCTACAATTTGAAGTGCTTATCAACATCTAGAATAGCATGAAAAAGTAAATTTAAATGATGTCATTGGATCTTAATTTCATTTTAAAGTCAATGAAAAACTTATAATGCCAACTACCTGTCTTATGTATAAGAAACATGACAAATCATCAAAAACAAGAAAAATCATGGTCATATTTAATTTAATACTAGTTAGCTAGGCAGGATCACATTCATCTTTATATATCTTTAAAATAAAATGAACAATAAAACCTAAGAGAGAAAATAAAAAAATTTGACCATAATCAAACAATAGGAGGAATTTATTTATATTTTTAAAATTTAAAAATAATGCATATATAAGTAATTACTTTTTTATTATTAGATGTCACCCGACAAAAATATTATTAGAATTTTTTTTATAATTTAGAGAGCTTTGCTCAATTAATTGAACTGAATGTATGAGTTGTTGTAATTTTTCTAGTGTTTATCTTTGATTTATACAAATAAAAAAAGCAATTACTTTTCACAATAGACCATTTTATAAATTTATTGTAAACTAAATAAATTATTATTATTATATTTTAATCCTACATCCAGTAGTTACCCATACATTTTTACAAGTTGTAATGATCTCTACTTATAATTTAAAATGATTTGTAATATATTTATATCTTTTAAAACAACTTTTTATATAATATTTTAGTAGTTGAACTGCTTTGATTTTTTTATTCCTGAATTTTTAGACTTTAATTATTTTTCACTGTTAGATTACAGCATATAATTGACTCACTTTAAGCTAGAATAAGATAAGAAATGATAAGATATAAAAGCAAGATAAGAAAATGATAAGATATAATACATAAAATATGTTTAAATGATATAATTATTATTTCATTAAAATTATATAACTATTCATTTTTATACTTGTTTGAAACACACTTGTATATAAAATTAAATTTACTTAGAATCAAACATAGTTGTTGTTATATAAACATAAATATGATTTGGGTTTGATCCCTGGGTCATGTGTATGGAGAAATATCTGTTAAAAAAAGTCAATCCTTTAAAGGAAAACTTAACATTAGTTTTCGACTGATGGATACCCTCACTCACAAAAAAAAAATGATTTATTAAGTATCTATTTGTTTAATTTCATTGTTGCAAATAACTAATACGTGGTTTAATTTGATATAAAAGTAATGATTAATAATAGCAATATAAATTTAGATAACATAATTATACTTTGGTTATGAATCCTTTATAGATGTGTATATTAGGTAATAATAAATAAATATTTACTCATACATGAAATTAATTAGATATTTATTTACTAATGAATTACTAAAACTATTTGTCACAAACTATTTTAAACTACTAAAACTTGGATGTATTCTCACCAGCCACTTTGCCAAGCAACCAAATGCATCATTGATCATGATACCATTCTTGAAGTACAATTAAGTTGTTTGTGGTCAATAATATTATGCAATAAGAAAACATTGATATTACATGTCTCAAGCATAATTGTTTCCCATAAATGATATCTTTGGTCATAAATAATTATAACTAATTTATTTTATGATATTATTGATGAAATAATTTTTTTTTATCATCAATCAGAGACCACAAATATTTCTTAATTTATTGGGTCAGATATTAATGTTCCTAGCGGTGCGTGACGACTTCTAACCCAAAGAAATTTTACATATGAAGAAATTTAAAAATATTTTTGCATTGGTATAAAAAACTATTAAAATGTTAAATTATAAGGACATTTTGATAATAATAAATTTTTAAAAAAAACCTCAATGTAAAATATAGTAAAATTTTATTTTCTAATGGGTCAAAACCATGTTTGAGACCAAACTTACTCTTCACTAAAATGATGACAAATATAATACTTCCACGACCGACATAATTTTTAAAGGTAAATGAATCTTTAAATAATTATAATATGAACCTAAGCTTTCCAGACCTGTTCAATAAAATACTCTCTTTCTTTATTTGTTAGTCATATTGACCTGAGAAAATATAGTTGTAGTCATAATTAATAAATATTTTGTTTGTCGAACTAATACTTTAAATTTAAATATATAAATTAAAAATATTTAAAACATTAAATAGCACACACTCCTGAAAGAGACTACTAATTGACTCTTATTTTCAATAAGTCGTGTGACCTCTTTTATGTCAAACACTTTTTTTTTTTATATTATGTATTATCATTTTTTGTTTTGTTTTTTATATTATGTATTATCAATTCTATTCCTAAAGTATCTGTTGCTGAATCCAGGTCTTGACATGTAATTAATAGCTGACACAGATATCCATAAGTGGCTTAAATGGAAGATTGAATAAGGACTAACGAATCTGCCCATAGTTCATTTGCTTTTCTGGGCTAAAACTGTCCATAGTGCACTAGGAACATGTAAATGGCAATAAAACACTTAGCATATATAGGCCAGTACTAAAAGTCAGCCTCGTGGAGTGGGAATATATCATGCTGCAAAGGAGGAATGAGAATTCAGTCTCACTGAGGAATTGCAAAGATGGTATTCAGAAAGGAATGGAGGGTGAAATAAAAGTCAACCTTGTGGACTGGTAGTCCACCGCAGCAGATTTACCAGCATTGCAAAGCAGGAAAATGTCAATCTCAATTTCACAGTGGAATTGAAGAAAAGACAAAGGGTGCAATTTTTGGTATACTTGAAAGGGACAAAATAGGAAGACAATGTGAAAGGTTTTTCTTTCTCTTAGTTAGAAAATTTCAGTGAAATATCACGCCAACACCAACTTCAACTTTCAAACTACCCATTTTTTGCTGAGTTCCATCTAAATCACCTAGGTAGTGGGGAAACTAGAAAGGACTTATGACCAAAACACTGCACTGGTCATGATGCTCAAGGGATTATGAGCCAAAAAGACAAATTACAGCAGGGCGGCGCACAAGACATGGGAATTCACCTTGTAGAGAGAGAATGAATACAGTAACTGAAATCTATTCCATTTTACCTAAGTTCTATAATGAGATCATCAATATAAGGCCTATTATCAAAGTTTATCATATGTAGAACCCTGTTAGTAAAGAACAACTGTCAGGACTCTTTCAGGTGGTGCCTTTCATTGCAAGTTCTATGAAACTGATCTACAGGAATCACGTTTCAATCTTTTTCGGTTTTCTAAAGACCGATATATCATTTTCTAGGAACCTTGAAAGGTGGTTTGGTTTGATTAATTGAAAAAGGGCAGCACCCTTAAGGCGCAGGTTTGGGGTCCTTTGCTAATATAAAAATAATTTTATAGGGTTTAAAAGTAAAAAACATTTGTTGAGTCATCGGTATGCAATTGAATCAATTCTCAAAAAAATTGTTTTGTCCCCCCAAGATGGTCATTACGGACTCAAACATGGCATAAATGATACTCGTGTCTTTACGATTACTATAAAATAAAATAAATTTAATTTATGATATTGTTGATTTTTTGTATTCATAGATAATTATGAAATATGAGCTGATTTGATAGTCAATTTTATCTAATAATGAATGTAATTTTTTTTATTTTATTATTATTTTTAATAAAATAATGAAAAAATTAACATCTTTGATATTTTTTATTAATAGAAGTCAAGAGAAAAAGAATTCAAGTATTTTGAAGGAAAATTGATGTAAAAATTGAAAGAAAAAGTCTTGAAGAAAAAAATGGAAGAAGTGGACAGCTCGTTAAGTGCGTGCTCACGCTTAACGCGCAGCTCAGACTTTAGCGCACTGAAAAATCCACAACGAAGTTCAAAGGTGTGCTTATCGCAAGAACTCACGCTAAGCGCGAAGGCATCATGGAAATTAAGTTACCTGGAGTCTATATAAGGAGGAGCAAGCAGAAAGAAAAGAAACACCGAGTCTCAGAGGTCTCTAGTGAAGAAATCCAAAGTCTGAGTCTCTCCCTCTGGGGAAATCCTTTTTCTTAGACATTCTCGTTTTTCTCGCTATTAGTCATCCAACCCTTTCTTATATTAGCCTTTGAAGTGTAAAGTCTCTCATGGCTATGAGAGGTTAAACCCCCTCTATTGGGAGCCTAGCAGACAATGCCCTTGTAATGTAACTGTTCTTCTTATCTATTAAATACAATTTCAATTTCTATTGTTTCTTTTCTGCTCTTCATCTTTATTGTGTGATTTGACCATTCATGCATTTATTTTTAGGGATTATACGTTGGGAAATGATAATTTCTAAAGAATTGGGAAATGGTGTCTCAACAATTCATTGCTAGGGATAGAGTGACTTTGTTGTGTCACTGCATACATCTTTATACTTAATACAATCTATTAATCTTTGCATTATTAATCTTTGCAAAAGGATTTGGGAGAGAGAATAGATAAGTTAGGCTTTTCATCATGAGAGATCAGGGTTGAGTATCTTAGTAGATATGAGTGAAAATTGGGAAAATAGTTAATAGAGAAAAACATTAATATTATGTCAAGGGTAGTTAGGCATGTTAGGCCCCAACATAATTACATTATGAAATCATCTTTGCATAAATCTTGTTTATCTTATTGCTCTTGGTTTTTTTTTTTGTTTTTTTTTATCTCTATTGTCATTCTTTATATCTGACTTGCAAATTGAGTAATTATCAATTCAAATACAACCAAAGTCCTGTGGACTCGATACTCGGTCTTCCATTTTAAACTTTACTACTTATACACTTGCCAAATAGTTAACAAATTGCAAAGGAATATCCAGGTTGGTTATTGGGATTTTTAAACTCCCGTGAGAAGTAGTCCGTTGGCACTCATACTAGGGTTGTCTCCTTCCAACAATAATTTCTCCATACACATCCTTCGGGATTAAAACTATTTTGTAACTAAAATATATTTCATAAATTAATTTATTATATATTTATGTAAAAAAACATTTAACATTACTTTATAATATGAACAACAAAACTTTCATTTATGATTTTACAAATCACATAGTCAAAGTATTTTTTTTAAAAAAATATATTAACTAATAAGATTTAAATTAATTTTTAATATAAAACTTCCAACCTCATTATACAAAATATTTATTTATGATTTTTTTAAATATTCTGTATGATTTCTAAGTAAATATAATTTTATAGGATTTTAAAATAAAAATATTGTTGAGACTTTATTATACAGTTGTAATACTCATAAAAAAAAGTTTTGTTGCCTATATCAACTTGACTCAAACATAATTGTTTCTTGTGATTGAAATTTTTGGTCTTTACCACATAAAAATTAAAAATGATTTAATTTATAATCTTATTAATGAATTGATTTTAACTATTATATAAAAAATAAAAATGATTGACACAAAACACAATGAAGTAACATTTTGCATATATTCACATGTGGGGAACTGCAGGAAGATACATGCTTGCTTTTTTAAATTAAATTTTAGTATAACACTTTCCACCTCATTATATAAATATTATTTAACAAAAATTTATTTAACAAAATATAAATATAATTATTAAATTAATTATAATATATTTATTATATATGTGTGTAAAAATTTACATTATCATAGAAATATTAATCCACATTAAATTTTTGTGTAGGAAGTTAGATGCAAACATTAAATCAAGGAAAAGAAAGTGACTATACAATAATAACATTAATTATACTGAGCATAATATATAGTATTAAATATTTCAAAAAAAATGAAATAACATATTGATAAAATTACAATGATATTTTATAATTTTACTTTTTTAATGATATTTGTGGTTCGTATCATATAAAAAAGTAAAACTAATTTAATTTATAATATTATTTTTAAATCTTTTTAAAACTATTATGTGATAGAAAATTTTGTTAATAATTTTTTTAATATATATAGTAACATATTTTATTTAATACTGAGCATAATATATATTGAATATTTTAAAATATGAAATAACATGTTCATAAAAGTAGAATGATATTTTTTATGATTTGGCTCGGACATAATTGTTTTCCTTGAATGATATTCATGGTCTTTATCATAAAAAAATTAAAAATAATTTAATTTATAATATTATTAATGAATTAATTTAAAACTATTATGTCACAGAAATATCATTTAATATTTTTTTATTATATCTTATTTTTTATTTATATAAAAAGCTATATTATGATATAAATATTAATAAAAAAATTATATATGATATACTAATAACATATTTTATATAATACTAAGCATAATATATATTACATATTTACATAAAAAGTGAAATAAAAATGTTGGTAAAAGTACAATGGCTTTTTATGATTGTACATGCTAATATAAATATTTATAAATAAAAGATATAAAACAATAATATAATATAAGTAAATAAATATTTATAGCAATTAAAAAATCTGTCTAAATAAAAAAATAAAATTAATGAAAAAAGAAAGTGAGGGAGAGTAAAAATGAAGGCAGTTGGATGGAAGAGAGAGAACAAATTTGTTATAAAATAAAAGAAAAACTGAAAAGAAATTAAAAAAAAAAGAGAGAGAGAGAGGAGGGAGGGGCTAGTGAGAGAGAGAGAGAAAATAATGAGGGCGGGAAATAAAAGAAAAAGAAAGTGGAAGAGAAAGAAAAGGGAGGGTGAGAGAGAGAGGGAGGATGTGGGGCAAAGAAAGAACAAAAGATTGTGTTAACTTTTGTAAAATAAATGAAAAAAATGAAAAAAAAAAAGATGACAAAAAACCTAAAGTTTGGACATGTGTCACAAAATTAAGGTAGGGTATTTATGTAATTTTTCTAGGAATTTGTATTCTTGTATAGATAGATATATAGATAAGATATAGACAAGGATGACTATTATGAGAAATACATCCTTATATGAGAATGAGGATAAACACTCTTAATCGTTAGATTAGCGTAAATGACTGAGATTAAAAAAAATTGAGGTTAAGAAACCTAAATTAAACACTCACGTGACCTCCTTTCTTTCCCAACCTTTGAAATTCTTCAAATTTTTGTTGCACTGGAAGACGTGCCTACAAAAGATAACGTGAATTCTTGGTTGGGAACTGTAGCCTTATTGCTTCCTGATGTGTGGCATCACACTTCTTTTTCCTTTGAAATTCCCTAATTTCTTGTTGCATCCACTGACCCTCAACGAGACTAGACTACGTGATTTCTTGAAAGTCACTGCTCCGCTGGTACGTTAGTATTTTTATAGTTGCTAGAAATAAAAAAATGTGTATTACTTCTGCAACTGATATCGTAAACAACTATATAACATATATGATAATATGAGTTTATTGGTTGCATCGGTGAAGGGATAACTGATATTAAAAAGGTTAGATTGATATTACCTTAATTACAATCCCACCACAATTATCAATTGATAATTTCTTTTTATAGGCATAACCCTTTGAGCAATTGATATTGCCTCGTACATAACCCCACCACTTGATAATTTCATGATAATCAAAACATATTTCACGAGGAAGCATCTCATGAATTTGTAGGTCCACACCAAAAAATAATTTAGATAATTAGTTGCTTATCTTTTTTTGTTGATAATATGATAGTCAAAGATATTTCATGAGGAATTTTGTTTTTCTTGTTCAATTATACTTTTATAGTTTACAATATTGATATTAACTTTTTATATTGGCCTTTATTGTTTTTTATTTATCAGAAATATTTCTATGGAGATTAGTGATAATGATGCTAATGTAACTACTCCATCAAAAGGCTTAAATGATCACGTGTACACATTACAAGGATGGGTTCCCAAGTGTGATCAACAACTCAAGCCTGTAGTTGGCAACGTGTTTGATACTTTAGAAGAGGGCAACAACTTTTATACAACGTATGCACTTGAAGTTGGTTTCAATATATGCAGATCAATTGAAGTGAAATATAAGGATGCGGAAATAAAGTTTAAATATTATGTTTGCTCAAGACAAGGCTTCAAAGAAGAAAATAGAAGGACTAGAAGTGTGATGCTTGTTGATGAAAAAAGAATGCCAAAAACCAGACGGAGAAAAGAAACAAGGGAAGAGTGTAATGCAAAGATTGTTTTCAAGAGGACAACAGTAGAAAATATAAAGTTTTTCGATTTTATGAAGGTCATAAACATGCATTAGCCACACCTACAAAGAAGCAATTTCTTAAATCTGCAAGAAATGTAAACAATGTTCATAAGAATTTATTGCTTTGCTTTGATAAAGCTAATGTAGTGCCTTCAAAAGCTTGTCAGATAATGAATAGCAAGGTGGGAGTTATGACAATATATGATGCATAAAAAAGGATCTCTAGAATTATTCTACGTGTTTGAAAGGCCTGATTAAAGACTGATGCCCATATGTTGGTTGTTAATTTCAAGAGAAATTATGAGATGAATTCATTTTACTATGACTTTTAGGTTGATGATGAGAGGCTAAAATATGTGTTTTTAGGAGGAGGGTCTTCGTAAAAAAAAATTACTTTGTTCGGAGACATGGTTTCATTCGATACCACATACAATACAAATAAGTATTGTATGATTTTTGCACCATTTACTGACATAAACCATCATTAGCAGAGTAAAACTTTTGGAGCTGCCTTGTTAGTAAATGAAAAAGCTGAATCATTTGAGTGGTTATTTGAAACATTTTTGAAAGCCATGGAGGTCATAAACTTGTCGTGATCATAACAAATCAGGACCCAGATATGAAGATTGCAATGAAGAAGGTTTTCACAAGCGTTTCACCCAAATTTTGTATATGGCACATTCTTAAAAAACTTTCAGAGAAGCTAAGTGCTTCCTTGAATGCCAATACTGATTTTCATAGTCATTTTAAGTCTTGTGTTTCGAATTTAGAGTCTTCAAAAGAATTTGAACTGACATGGAAAGCTATTATTTGTGATTTTAAGTTAGAAGAAAATGGTTGACTTTCACAAATATATGATATGTGAAGTATGTGGATATCTACTTATTTCAAAGATACATTTTTGGTTGGAATTTTGAGAACAACCTCAAGATCTGAGAGTGAAAATTCATTATTTGGTAATTACTTGAATAAGAACCTTAGTTTGGTAGAATTCTGGATGAGATTCAATTCTGCAATAGAATCACAAAGGCACACAGAACTACTTGTAGATAATGTCACACTTAATACTATGCCTGAATTGAAGTTACATAGTGATATAGAGAAGCACGGCAGTGAAGTTTACACTCATGAAAATTTGACATTTTTCAAAATGAGTTATGGAATGCATGTGCGCATTGTGGGATTGAAGAAACAAAAGAGGACAATTGGGCAATTATTAATTTTTATACTTGACCATATTATGGTTAATGGTAGCAAAGTTAGGAAAATGAAGGAAGTTGCTTATAATTCTTCCAATCATATTACACATTGCTCTCATAAAAAGTTTGAATCTGAAGGCATTCCATGTTGACATATCCTTTTTTTATTAAAGGGTAAAGGCTTGAATGAAATTCCAAGGTATTACATTGTTAATATAGATGGACAAAGTTGGCAATGTATTGAATGCATGTTCCAAATTGGAAAGTGAGAGTAAGTTGATTTTTGATGCATGGGCTCAATTGTTTAAATGCATGCATATGGCTGGTACATGTAAAGAGAAACTTCTCCTAGTCATAAATGAAGCTTCTAATATTAAGTTGAAATTGACTAAGATGAAAGGGGATGTTAGATCGAGCAAGTTACACGATTTAGAGTCTTTTATTGGCTCTAATGTACCAATGGAAATTGCTATCCTTCCTCCTCAAACTTCAAACACCAAAGGATGTGGAAAACAAATCAAAGGAGGAAAAGAGAAGGCAATGGAACAACAACAAAAGAGAAGAAGGCGTTGTAAGGCTTGTAAGCAATATGCATATCATGATAGTCGTAATTGTCCAACAAAACCCTCTTCCTAATTTTTGGTATGAAACTTATTGTTTTATGTTCACCATATTTGTTAAATTTTTGCATGTTTCTTTCATTTTATTATCAAGAAGTCTATTTTTAAAATATTTTTAGTTAATTCTTTCTTGCAAGGCCCATCAATTGTTGGAAATTATGATATGGGAATTTAACATAGAATTATCAAAAGCTTGAAGGCCTTCTAAAAGATTCTCTAGACAAACTCTTTTCAATATTTTTTTGTTGGATTTTGGTTAATTGAAAACCTCAAATATGATTTTGTCAATGTTGTTTATAGGTTTCTATTGACAAAGGGAAACTTATTTTAATAGAGTTGTAATATTAGGATTTTCAATTCATACTTTGTTCTAGCATCAATCTAGTTTTGTTTATTCCATTTCCTTTCTTTCTTAATTTTTGATTCATTGTTGATCATATTGTTTATTGAACAAATTTTATAAAATTAATTCATTTTTCTTTATTAATTTACAATAGTGAATCAAGACAAAAGGTTACAATCTATTTATGAAGAATAAACAAATAAACTACAACCCTCGTCAAAGAATCTCCAAACCCAACTTAATTTGCATACAATCCATGTCACGTATCAAAGTAACTTAAAAGTAACATAAGTTCAGTACCAAAAATCAAGTGGTATAAGGGAACCAGAATTTCAAAACAAAAAAACACTATGCACCAAGTAAAACAATCTTTATATTTTGCAAGTACCAAATGAAAAATTTATACAAAGCTCATAGACTGAGTCCAAAAATAGACATCTATTTCATAACGATTCATATGACACAATTGATATTAACTTGGAAAACTGGAAGCACCAGACCTTGGGTAAAGCAACAATTACCAATAAATATAAAGCTATAGGTGAAACAGTAAAAACAAACATATTGTTGCATGAATGGATAGAAGAGAGCAACACAAGCAATGCACCTTCCATATATGTGGTTTTTATGCGCTGCAATAACTAAAAGCTCATATTTGAGTGAATTGATTTCTTTCACTTGATTCAGTGTTGCCCTTTAGAAGCTCAATTTCAACCTCAACATGATTTTTTTCTTCACTTAAATTGATTATCATGTTAGAGCACTCTTACAAGACATTGACAATAGATCTAAAGAGTTCTTGTTCAAATTTCATTGTCTTAACCTCAAGGTCGCCCTTAATAATTTATATTTATGTTCTTCCTTCAGATTTATAATGTTAGAGCCCCATCTAATTGTGATGTCTAGTCCTCAATAGAGAGTTTTGAAAGAGTGTAGACAAATGTGTCTGCTTCTATCTATGAATGTGCTCTAACCAGGGGTGTCTATTTGTATCATAAACGGGGATTTCCGTGAGTATTGCCTTGTTTAGGGTCCCATAAACGGGGATTATTTTTCTTGCGGGGACGGAGATGGGGATAAATGTTTCTCCATAGGTCATTGGTCTAAGGAAATTACAAAATTATCCTTATATTTTAAGAAACCCTAACAATTCAGTCTTCCTCAAATCTCAAACCCTCAAATAACTCGTTCACTTCCCACTCTAGACTGCGTCGCACCATTTACTTCTTCCCAGACCACACCGTTGCTACCCAGTCCCGTCACCCCTCGCCGTTGCTCACCTCGGAGTGTAAGTGTTGGCTACTCTCTTTCTACCAATGGATTTGTTTGCTACACATTGCCTTCATTGTTTTTTTTCCATGGTTTTGCTTGATCATTTCAGAATTACATTTTACATTTGAAAGTTTTAATCTTCTATTTTCTTTGGCTAGTTGGTTGCTCGGATATGAGTTTTTAGTTCAAACCCAAGTTTGCTTTCATGTTTTGATTATTTGGGCTTTTTATTTCTTTGAAAGATCATTTTTTTTGAATTAATAGCCGTGGATGATATTACAAGTTATGCCCGTGGATGGTTTGTTTCATTATATTAACGTTTTTATTTTTTTGTTTGTTTTGCATTTATCACATTTAGCCTTATTCTATCAATCATTATTTGTGCAGCTATTAGAATTTGTTGAATGCCCAATATTAAATGGTGATACAGTTAAGAATTCCCTCTTGTTGTCATTGCTATAATCTACATGCAGAGGGTTTTTTTTTTTGGGGGGGGGGGGGGGTTATTATGTTTTCTTGTTCCTCTCTGGTTGTTGCTCTGAGTAGATTCTTTAAAAATTGGTTTACAGTTCCGGTATACTTTTCACTGCTATGTTTTTTTATTCTGGAAGTGAGTTCATTTTTTTACTAATTCATGAATCCATTAAGCACATCTTTAGCCTTAATATTTCAAGTTTTTCTTAAAGGCTTTAATTATTAATTAAGCTTAAGGTTTTCTTAGGAAAGTTTCTTGGGAACTTAACAGTAGTAATAATGTTAAAGTACACTTGTATTTTTAATCTCTTCTGGATTTTGGAATGGAGATTAATCTATTCCTTGATTCATATTGATTTCAGACCACATATCTTCAATCACTAATTAAATAGATAAAAGTATGAATAAAGTTATTTGTGTTGCTAGTCATCTACACTTTCTTTTCATCATTTGGATAAGCATTTGCTCTAAGCTTGCTTAATCAATACTATGATAGATTGATGATGGCTAACCAAGCAATCCTACTATGGTAGTATGTGCTTTAACACAATGTTAGGAAATCCAAAATTGACCATATTGCCTACAAGCTTTTGATCAAGTAACCCCAATGACTAAGATGGAAATGTATTGTGATTAGTGATTACACCCTAAATTAACTTAATAGTTTATTAGTTTATTTTATTCCCATGCAATAATTCATTTTTAGAACTACGATGTTGGGGTCTTATTTTCTAAAGTGGTCTAGCCTTAAATAACTGAATTTTAGACCTTTGCTCATATACCATTAATTCATTACTATTTAAAGTTCATATGATTTTATCTATTTAAATGTGATATTTATGTTACTCTTATATTTATATTGTTGATTGGTTGATCAAGGCATTATATATCATGATTCCTAGTTGATTGTTAAACTATTGGCAAGTACACTAATTCGTCTCAAGTAGTAAAGTAAACGAAAGTCTGAGTGTTGAATCCATATGGACTTTGTTTGTACTTAAATAAATGAATATATAATTTTCAAGCAATAAATAAATTGATTTAAAAGATTGTGAAGGAAACAGTAAAATAAATTGTCATAAAATTAAATTAAAATAAACAAGGAAGAAAAACAAACATAAAAGTAAATTACTTAATTAAAATAGAAAAGATGAGAGAAGCCAATATTAATGCAGAAGGGAATTCAAAAGATGAGAATGTTGGAAACTTAGCCTACCAGAGCTACTCTTGATGTAATATTAATGATTTTTCTCTATTAGTGATTATTCAAATTTTGACTTGCATCTACTCATATACTCTAACCAAGACCCCTCGAGTGAAAGAGCCTAATTTATCTATTTTCTCTCCCAAATCCATTTAAGAGTTAAACTAGTTAAATTGCATTAAGAATAGATATGTATAACAGGCTAAACAAAATCAACCTATCCCTAGTTATGACTTTATTTAGATACTCTTTCCCAGTTCTATTGGGGATGTGTCAGTGGGAGCTTTACCCACTAACACATCCCCAATAGAGCATGGGATGGTTACACTTCCTGGGTCATTGAATTTCTGTGGTAGAATCCTTTGGATCATAGCACTACAATTTCCTTCCACCATGATGCTCTCATTGTTGATATATTTCCTTTTCTTTGTGAGAAGATCCTTCAGGAATTTGGTATCCAAAGCCATCTGTTGTAGGGCCTCTCCAAAGGGGATGCTGATCTCCAGCTTCTTGAAGATGTCAAGAAAATGAGCAAAATATTGTTCATTCTCTTTCTTTGACAGCACTAAGGGATATGAGGCCTCCTTCACTGGGATTGATGGTACCTTCTTTCTAGCCTCCCAAGCCAACTGACTCTTAGTCTTAGAGATCAAGACCTCATCACCACTCTCCTTACTTTCATTTTTTCTTTTTTAATTTTTCTCTTATTTTTCAACCTTTTCTATATGTTTTTCCTCTCCTTCCTCATCACTCACATCCTCCAATACTCCCTCAACTCTTGTTTCCTTCTCAGAACTCTCCCTCCTCTGACTCCTAGTGAAAATTGCCTTGCATTCCTCCTTGGGATTCTTCTCCGTGTTGGCCACAAAACTGCCCGTGGACTTTTCAACAAATTGCTTAGCTAATTGACCCACTTGTACCTCTAGATTCTTGATGGTTGACTCAGTGCTCTTGTGATTTAATAGAGAAACCAACATAAACTGAGTCAAAGTGTCTTCTAGTTTGGTGGTCTTCTCATAAAGATTAGGCCCTTGATTGGTAGGCCTGATAGATGGACCACTTTCATCTTTGTTGAAGTTAGTCTCAGGATGGGATCTCTATCCTTGGCCTTGAGAGAAATTTACCCCCTGTTGGTATCCTGAATGTCCCCCATAATTGAACCCTTGCTGGTTCGGATTTGTCATATAGTTGACTTCTTTGGATATGTCATCCTAAGCCATGCACATTCCTGACTCATGGGCTCCATCATAAATGTTGCATCCCTTAATTTGTATGGCTAAAGAAGGAGCATGATGCACTACATGCAACTGTTGAGGAAGCTTGTTCAGGGTCTCTGTAAGGGTCTCAATCTGCTTGGCTAAGAGTTTGTTTTGAGCTAGTAATGCATCTTGATACGTGAGCTCAAGAAGACTTTTCTTTGTAGGTGTGTAAGCTTGATCACAAAGGATGACATGGTCACTGGCTGCCATATTTTCAATCAACTTCATAGCTTCATTAAGGGTCTTCAATTTGATTTTTCCACCAGTTAATGCTTCTAGAAGTTTCTTGGAATGGGGTCGCATGCGATCAATGAATATGTTTAGCTGAACAGGCTCACTGAACCCATGAGTAGAAGTCTTCTGGAGTAAACCATGGAAATGGTCTAGAGCTTCACTTAATGATTCGTTAGGGAATTGATGGAATAATGAGATTTCCACCTTCCCCTCAGCGGTCTTGGACTCTGGAAAATATTTCTTCAAGAACTTCTCCACCACCTTTTCCCATGTTTGCAAGCTATTTCCTTTGAATGAGTTCAGCCATCTTTTTGTTTCACCTGCCAAAGAAAAAGAAAATAAATTGAGGCGAATGACATTTTCTAGAACTCATGCTATCTTCACTGTGTTGCAAATCTCTATGTACGTAGCAAGGTGGGCATATGGATCTTCATTTGGTAGTCCATGAAAGAGATTGTCTTGAATAAGCTCAATGAGAGAATGTGGCTAAGTGATATTAGCAGGTTGAACTTCGAGTCGCGTTATACTTGTAAAGTACTGACGCTACTAAAAATATTCTTTTCTACGTCGGTCGAAAATAGCATTCAACGACGGTCGTTGACCATCGTAAAATATGATATTGTTGAAAGTGTTTACTTTCAATGACAGGTTAAAAAAGGTCGTCTTAAAAAACCGACAACTTTCTAAGACGGTACTTACGTAAGCACCGTCTTAGAAAGCTACCTTTCTACCTTTCTAAGACGGTGCTTACGTAAGCCAGTCTTAGAAAGGTAGTAAAATATGATGTCGTTGAAATTGTCAACTTTCAACGACGGGTTAAAAAAGATCGTCTTAAAAAACCGACAACTTTCAAAGGCGGTACTTACGTAAGCACCGTCTTAGAAAGGTACCTTTCTAAAACGGTGCTTACGTAAGCCCGTCTTAGAAAGGTAGCTTTCAAAGACGATGCTTTCTTTCTAAGACAGTGCTTACGTAAGCACCGTCTTTGAAAGCTACCTTTCTAAGACAGTGCCTACGTAAGCATCGTCTTAGAATATTTAATTTCAAAAAAATAAAGAATTATGATAAAAAAAATAAATTTAAAAGTAATTTTATAGTAAAATGATATACCGTGGAATGATATGTATTTAAATTATATCATCATACAATAGTAGTGTGCAATGAAGCATGCATTAATGAATCCAAGATCTCTTAAAAGAATGAATCTATGCAAGTTGTAACTTTGTAAATGTCATGAATAAAATGAACAAGCACAGTACCTAATTCTAAAGAGATTTTTTTTTTCAATAACTTCAAGAAAACATCATAATGGAAAACTAAAAATTGCAATCAGCTTAGCAAATAGATTATAGAAGGCATACAAAGGAATAGAACGGTAAGCTAACTATAAAAAAATAAAGCATGAACTTGCTTTGTCTCAACATCTAGAAAACCATATTGTATACACTGTCATAAGATTATTAATGCAATTATCAATAACTTACCAATGTGTACCTCCTATGAAAGTCACTAGTATCAGTAACTTACCAATGAGAGTCATCACAGAAACATCAATGTAATTACATTTAGCACCACAACAAATACACCCAGAACAAATTAGTGACTTGTGTACTAAATCTCATACAATTTATAGTTTTGGGAATCTTACGAGTCACTGCCATAGTCCTCTTCATAAACAAAAGTGTTGAATATTGGGCCCACATGCCCCTTAGCCTTTGAACCATGGCCACCATTATCCCCACTTTTATTCCTCTGTTACAGGAACTCTAAGTGTTAGGTAAAGCAATGCAAAAATAAACACACAAAGAATGTATTTAAACATACTACTTTCATTCTATAAACATACTATTTGAACACAACATGTTGCAATTTTGGTTTAATAAAAAATGGAGAATCATCTTGTACCTGAAATGGAAGAAGTATATCTAGAAGTCCAAATCTCCATAGTAGCCTCAAAGAAGCTTCACCAGATCCATAAGCTAGCATATAATTTATTTCCATCAGAAGCCTACTCTGAAACATAAGAAGGGAAACTAAGCCAGGATATACTCATGTGTGTAAATAATTTATTTCCATCAGAAGCCTACTCTGAAACCTTTTACCAACTATCTCACACCATGAAAATGTTTTCCTCACCTATAAATTGAGTCAAGGTTCACCATGCAAGGTTAAGGTCAAAGACACCAAACCCAAATAGAAATTTTAATTTTCAAAATGACTGAAATGAGATTGCAATATAATCTTAAATATTATTATTAACAAAAATTATTCAAATATTATTATTAACGAAATTTATGGCAATGGAATTAACAATATCACTAAAATTATGTACATTTGTGTAGCTCTCTCTCCCTCCCTATATATATATATATATATATATAAACAAGCAGCCTTTATTTATTTACTAGGTGAAGTTGGCTATATGGATCAATTAAGTGACAGACTACAATGAATCATCACCAGTATTTTGCAAGTATAAGAACATGAAAATTCCAAGCAATACCACTTGAAGAGTCTTTGAGCCACTTTCTATGAGTAAAAATATAGGAAACTTGTAGGATTTCCACATAATACCATCACACTCAATAAAAGAAAAAAAGGTGTCTAATTAAAATCAATGAGCTCTTATTAGAAACAAAAACAGAACATGAAGGAATATACTTATGCAAGCAGTGGTTAACAAATGAGTATGTAGCATTAAATAACAAACCTGGTTAAATGCAGTTTCTTCATGGCCACTTTGTATTAGCTCAACCAAGTTCTTAGAACTCTAGTTTCTATTGCATGTTCAACAATTTTGGTCCTCGCCGTAAGTTGACTCTACTTCTGCCTCTTGTAAATTTTAGCCAAAAAGGACTTCAATACAGCTTGAACTGCTTTGCTAGGATGAGCTTCAATGGAGGATACAACCTTCGCATAGCTCCCACTCTCGTACTCCTCAAATACACCTTATTCATTCGGATTGAGAGTGAATAATCCAAAGAAAATCAACATCTATCATGATGTGCAGAAATTTTTGCAACTTCATTTGCATTACTTTCTTGCAAAATGTGCGGAAATGCTATTATTCTTTTGGCATCTTAATTCTGTTTTCCTTATTGTTTTGGCTAATAGGTCATCTTAATACGTTGATATTCCAAAGATGCATGTTAGTAGTAACTTTTCCCAACAAATTATAATTATTAGAGCTAGATACAAATGAAGTTCAAACCTGAAGATTAAGCTCATTGTACAGGGCCTTTACTTTAGCAACATTTTATGGATCTAGCTTACCATAGTTCTCCTGCAAACCACAAAAAAATAGTGACTTATTGCAGTCTAATCATGGCAGACAATAAGGAAAGAAACGGGAAATAATAAGATGCTCACTTACTTGTAGAACTTTCTTTTGTTGTTCATTACTAAGTTCCACGGCTTTCACAATTAACCACGAGCACTTGAAATCTTCAATATCTGTACCTATCTGGTCCCATGGATGACAAGAATCAGATTAAAGAGAAATTGATGTTTCCAAATCCATTATCCAGAATGCTCACCTTTCCAATTGTTTGAGTATCACCAAAACAATCTAAATAATCATCCTAAAATGAGAGGGGAAAAGGAAAGAGAAAAAAGATAGGTTATAATAAAATATTTCAAGCTCATAAGGGCAATATATAGACATACAACATTCTAGGGTCTAAATGATCTCTAAAGAAAGCCAAGAGGTTAAACCTATAAAAAAGTATTATCTGTACTTGAAAGTATGTTCCCATCTCAACAAGAATGTTCTTTACATCAACATTTTTGTCTAGATCCTCACCCACCATAAGCAATGCACATGTTACCTGTGTAAGGAGGAGATATATATGAAGATAAATAATAGATAGTGTATTCCAGTGTGAAAAGACTTGAAAATGAATCAAGTACAAAATAAAAAAAGAAATAACTTCTTTTAAGAGAAGACTCATTAGAAGCATGTTCTTTACAAAAAGAGAGAGGGGTGGATAAAGGTAACAATGCAATTTCAAATTGAATAACAAATTACAGTGTGCCTAAAGAACCATTTGACATTAGTATCTTTGGTAAAAGAGACAAAGAAGAAACCAAAAATTAGAGAGGCTATACGAAAAAAAATGTACAAGAATTAATACTTATTGGAAGGTAAAATGAATAATATGCAGTCTTGTACTGAACTATATTTAGGTTGTTGAACCACATGGCCAGCCATAAAACCCGAAAAACCCGACATCACACTATTCTGTTGGACTTCCCAACCAACAGAACCTCCTCGTCCCATCCCCTCAACTTCCTCATCTACGGCCGCACGGGCTGGATTGGCGGCCTCCTCGGCACCCTCTATCGTGCCCAGGACATCCCCTTCCAATACAACTCCGGCCGCCTCCAGAACCAAACCTCCCTCCAAGCCGACATAGCCTAGCTCAAGCCCACTCACGTCTTCAATGTCGCTAGCGTCACGAACCGCCCCAACATCGACTGGTGTGAGTCCCACAAAGTTGAGAGCATCCGAACCAACGTCATTAGAACCCTCACCCTCGTCGACGTCTTTCCAAAAATATGAATCAAAGTGAAACGTTGACGGAGGAGAAGAGGGTGGGGATGGGAATGGGTTTGGGTTGAGGTATGTGAGGATGAGAGGAGAGGAAAAGACGTGAGGGACAGCCAATGAAAAATTGAAAAATAATAAATATGCGAAGAGATGAATGGACGCGAGGAGAGGAGAAAAACATACTTCAAGATAACGTAAAACCGAGAAAAATAAAAACCCACTTACGATGGTTTTTTGTTTTTATCCGACGTTAACAATTTAATTTCAAATTTAAAAACATATTTTAAGACAGGCTCCATAAGGACTGTGTTTAAAAATTTGTAATTATTTACCAAAATACCACTGCTACTCCAATAACGATGGTGGTTGGATAACCACCTTTAAATGCGTGTAAAAAAAACCTTTTTTTTAGTAGTGTGAGGTGTAAAGGAACTATAGTAGTCCTCTAGAGTGATCCTCAATGGTCGGTCTTCTACCATAATGTGTTCTTCATAATTTGGATTTGGGTTGATCACCGGAAAAGAGGAAGATGATACAAAGGATAATGGTTGATGTAGCTCCATGTGGAGCTTGTAGGCCTTGAATCTTCTTCATCAATGGAGTCTTTTGCTTCTTGAAGTTTAATGGTAGTGGAATTGTAGATGGAAGAAAGATGATTGGAGATGCCACTTCAAGAAGAAGATGAGTCAAGACGAAGTTCACCACCATAGGAAGTCATGGATAAGAGCTTGAAGGTAGGAGAAGATGAATAGAGGGAGAAGGAGAGAAGAAGCAAGAAATTTTGTGCCTCAAAAGAGGTCTTAACTTTGAAGTGTAATTCTCAAATTATCAAAGTTGAAAAATGCACACACATGGCCTCTATTTATAGCCTAAGTGTCACACAAAATTGGAGGGAAATTTGAATTTCTATTCAAATTTCACTTGAATTTGAAATTGAATTTGTGGAGCCAAATTTTGGAGCCAAAATTTCACTAATTATGATTATTGAATTTTAGCTATGGTTCAGCCCACTAATCCAAGATCAAGTCCAAGATTCTCTACTAAGTATGCTTAGGTGTCATAAGGCATGTAAAACATGAAGGACATGCACAAAGTGTGACTATATGATGTGACAATGGGGTGTAGCAAGCAAATGCTCACCTCCCCCTCTAAAATTTAATTGGATCGAGCTTCTCCCAATTCAATTAAATTTATTTCCAACCACACACATCATATATTCACTTAATGCATGTGAAATTACAAAACTACCCCTAATACAAAAACTAGTCTAGGTACCCTAAAATACAAGGGTTGAAAAATCCTACATTTCTAGGGTACCTTACCTATATTATGGAGCCCTAAATAAAAGGCCTAACAATAATGAAACCTCAATCTAATATGTGCAAAGATAAGAAGGCTCATACTTAGCCCATGGGCCTAAAATATACCCTAAGGCTCATGAGAACCCTAGGGCCTTCTTTTGCATCTCTGGCTCAATCTTCTTGGAGTCTTCTATCCAATGCTCTTGTGGGGTAGGATTGCATCATTCTCTCCCCATTGAAAAGGATTTGACCTCAAATCCTTAGGTTCTTGAAACTCTAGGCTTTTTTCCTCAACACCTGTAAAAAGAACAAAAACATATGTATTAGTGGTGTTTGGTATGTTGAAGTAAGGTAAGGTCTGAAAACCCATTTCCTGGGCATCTTTCCATGAAGGAACATGGTTCCTCACCAACTCAATGAGTGGTGCTACAAGTATAGAAAAATACGGGACAAACCTTTTGTAAAAGTTTGTTAAGTCATGGAAGCCCCAAATTTTTCTTATACTTGATAGAGTGGGTCACTCAGAAATAACCTTTATTTTCTTAGGGTTCATGGAAACCCCTTGATCACTATTTAAAAAAATAAGAAAAGTAAATAAAACATACCTTTTTTCTGTATTTTCATGTTGATTATTCATACCAAAAAGTATGACAAACCTAAGGTGTCCCATATGAGTACCTAAGTTTGTATTGAAACTAAAAATAAGAACAAACCTACCTAATGAGTCCCTATGTACACAAATTATGAAGATGTTGGGTGCACGAGTGATTTTACAAAAGAGGGTTGCACCACTCAAAACATTCATCATACCACCTATTTTAGGGATTTGGTGTCTAATAATACCTATTTTGGGAACCAATAAAGCACAAGGATTTAAACTCTTGCAAATCAAGCCCTCATCCAACAACTCCTTTACTTGAGGAATAAACTCAAGCCTAAGAGGTGTGGCAATGCTAACAAATGTCTTTTTACAAAGGACAAAATGTGGAGGTTGTCTAAGAGGGGAAATTTCTTTAATATTTGTCTTTATTTCAAAATGTCTTTCCTTCTTAGCTAACCTCTTGGAGGAGACACTTACCTCCTTACACTCTTCCTTAACCATTAAAGGTTGTCCTTCTTCTTGGGGGTAGATCTCTTCACTAGATTCTTCCCCTTTTGCTTCTTCACTTTCACTAGAGGAAGCTGAAGTAGTAGTCTCATCTTGGCTACTATAAATGTCTTGGCCCTTTATAATATGGTTTTCTTAGTGGGACATTGAGAAGTAATGTATCCTTTTTCAAGACATTTAAGGCACTTCATGGAGCTAGTCTTTTCTTGCATACTAGCCTTAAGGGGTTGCTTTTCTATTGTCTTCCCCTTATCATATTTGGGCTTAGAAGGTGTCACCCCTAAGATCCCTTGACCTTGGTCTTTATTTGGATAAGAGTGAGAGCCATAAGATTTTGAAGTAGACTTCCTTTTAAGTTGTTGTTCTACCCTTATTTCCCAATCTAAGTTAGCCTCTACATTGTCCTTCCCATGGAAGTATGAGAGGTTAATGTTAGCCTCTTAAGGCTTTCTTTCCTTTTCTCTCCTATGGGAGTGAGGTCTAAGATGTGACCTATGTAATCCTTCATAATAGTCACGAAGTTCTTCACTTAGGCTCTTGCAAGAGTTATGACTACTATAAGAGGCATGTTTTTCTTTTCTTAACTCTTTTAGTATTTTCCTTCTTTCTTCTTCCGTTATTTGTTCCCTCTCATCTTGATTTATTTTTACCCTCTCTTTTCCATTTTCTTTTCTTTCCATAACTTGAGGGAACTCAACTCATCTAAGATTCTAGATAGAGGGTCCTTATGACTAGTACCCTCGCCATTAACACTAGATGAATGATGACTCATGTTGGTTCCTAAGTTGTGATTCTTTCTTGTTGGGGTTTTGAAAAAAAGGTAAAAGCTAGGGTTCCAAAAGAACTCAAGATAAGCGTGATAAGCAAGAATAAAGTATTATGCGATAATAAGGTAAGCTAGGTGTGACTAGTAAAGAAAATAAGCTATGAAAGTAAGCAGCAAATTAAAGTGAAAGAGATGTAAACTAGACGGTTCCTAATAGTGTTTGGATGACCTCATTTAAGGTTTCCAACAAAATACTCACATTCCTAAGGAAAAATTGCTTAAAATTATTACACACAAATGGAAGTAGGGTGACCTATTGGAGGCTCCCAACTTACTTCCAATGAAAGACCTTTTTGTTACAAAATTTGAAAGCAATGAAAGTAAGTAATTGTCAATTACAAAATTATAAAAAGGTCCTCAATTTTGGTGGTTGTTCTCTTTTTGTTGATTCACTTAATTTGGAGTGCTTCTTAGTCCAATAGCTCTTAAGGTGGTTTTCCCTTGCTTCTTGACTCAAATTCTTCAAGGGATGGCACCAATCCTCCTTTCCAATTCCCTATATGGCAACTCACGAACAAGGAAACAAAGAGACAAGAAATAACCAAAGACCAAAAACATGAAATGAAAGCTAAACCAATAGAGTTTTAACAAGATGAATTTTCAAGGATTATTCAACAATTAAAGCAATGAAAAGCGCATAAAAGCAAGCTAGCAAAGAGAAACTTAGAATGGCTCTAGAGTAGAGTAAAAAAAACTATAAAAAAAGACTCAAGAAACCTCTAGTTTTGGAACTTTTTTCACACTAATTTTCAATTGAAATTTCAAAACTAAGATTGATATAAAATAGGCACCAATTATAGAACAAATTTCGAGCCAAAACAACAAGCACACTTCCCTTTCACTTTTTTTTTCTGGACACTGATTTTTCTTCCAACTTGCGTGATTTTTATTATTTTTTCCTTTAATCCAAATTGCTTGGTTCTTTTTTTATAATTTTGGTCCAGATATATATAAAATTCAGTAAAAATTCAGCTCAAAATTCATAGTAACCAATTCCCAGTAATTTATACAAGTTCATATGTTCAAGCAGTCAACACCAACGATTTCAACCTAAAAATCAAGAGTAGTGTTTATGTTGCTTAAGGCTTGGATAGTTACAATTTGTGTTTTCTTATGCTCAATTATCTTGAATAACACAATTCAATAGAGCTTAAGACTTATTTGATTCACAAATCCAGCCACAACTCAGCACCACAACTCAAGTTCATTATAGGCATCATGTAGGAAACTTATAAAACAAAAAAAAAAAGTTCAACAAGACTACTTCTAGGAATTGATTTAGAACATGTTATGAACTAAATAACATGCATGAATTAGAATCAAAATTCAAAAGATGGGCTAAGAATGAAAAGAATACATGAACAAATGTATCTAGAATTCAATCAACAAAATAAAAATTTAATACAAACTTAGAACATAATGTGACAATTATTATGACTAAACATAACTCTAAGACAACATGGATCAAGTGATTTACACTTAGATTTTTGTGTTTTTTTTCTAATCAATATTTTGGATGAAGATTTAGATCTGAAGGTTCAGCACAAGAAGATTATGACTAAAAAATGTTAAAACCTAAAATCAACACAAAAACATGATTCAAGAGTAGATCTATAAAATTTGAACCATAGAAATGCAAGAACAAGTGTAGATCTAAGATTTAATCGATTTTTTTTTAATATACTCTAAAAAACACCAAACCACAAGACAATGGAGGATATACATGGAGAATAAGATGAAGAAAAAGGAATTAAAGTGAATTGACCAAACAAAAAGATAGAGGAAGCAAAAGAACATCACCTAGATGAAGATGCTCTGATACCACATGATGTAGCTCCATGTGGAGCTTGTAGGCCTTGGATCTTCTTCATCAATGGAGTCCTTTGCTTCTTGAAGTTTAATGGCAGTGGAATTAGAGATGGAAGAAAGATGATTGGAGACGTCACTTCAAGAAGAAGACGAGTCAAGACGAAGCTCACCACTATAGGAAGTCATGGATAAGAGCTTGAAGGTAGGAGAAGATGAATAGAGGGAGAAGGAGAGAAGAAGCACGAAATTTTGTGCCTCAAAAGAGGTTTGAAATTTGAAGTTTAATTCTCAAATGATCAAAGTTGAAAAAATGCACACACATAGCCTCTATTTATAGCCTAAGTGTCACACAAAATTGGAGGGAAATTTGAATTTCTATTCAAATTTTACTTCAATTTGAAATTGAATTTGTGGAGCCAAAATTTCACTAATTATGATTAGTGAATTTTAGCTATGGTTCATCCCACTAATCCAAGATCAAGTCCAAGATTCTCCACTAAGTGTGCTTAGGTGTCATGAGACATGTAAAGCATGAAGGATATGCACAAAGTGTGACTATATGATGTGGCAATGGGGTGTAGCAAGCAAATGTTCACCTCCCCCTCTAAAATTTAATTGGATTGGGCTTCTCCCAATTCAATTAAATTGATTTCCAACCACGCACATCAAATATTCACTTAATGCATGTAAAATTATAAAACTACCCCTAATACAAAAACTAGTCTAGGTGTCCTAAAATACAAGGGCTGAAAAATCCTACATTTTTAGGGTACCTTATCTATATTATGGAGCCCTAAATACAAGACCCAAAATTAATAAAACCTTAATCTAATATGTTCAAAGATAAGCGGGCTCATACTTAGCCCATGGGCCTGAAATCTACCCTAAGGTTCATGAGAACCCTAGGGTCTTCTCTTGCATCTCTGGCCCAATCTTTTTAGAGTCTTCTATTCATTGCCCTTGTGGGGTAGGATTGCATCAATGGTCCTTGATTGGCCTGCACCTCTTGTTGTTCTTTCCTTCTTTTTGTGGTGTTGTTTCTTCTACTAGTTACTTCAATCTGTAGATCCAAAGGAGCAAGGTCGTTTCCAAAAACTATACCTCGCATATAAGAAAGAAAAAAACTACCGTGCAGGTTATCAAAGAATAAAAATAAAAATAAAAATTAAAAATTAAAAAAAAGAGTGAATAAAGAAAAATTGAAATTTTTTTTGAATAAAAAGTAAATAAATAAAATTAAGAAATTAAGAAAAACTTATTGCTTTAAAATTAGAATATCCAAATTACCAAGTACAATGAACAAAGTCCCTGGCAACGAAGTCAAAAACTTGTTGAATTATTGGCAAGTGCACAAATTCGTCCCAAGTAGTAAAGTAAATGGAAGTTCGAGTGTCGAGTTTACAAGGACTTTTTTTGTACTTAAATAAATGAATATATAATTTTCAAGCAATAAATAAATTGGTTTAAAAGATTGTCAATAAAACAGTAAAATAAATTGGCATAAAATTAAATTAAAATAAACAAGGAAGAAAAGCAAACATAAAAGTAAATTACTTAATTATTATTGCAGAAGGGAATTCAGAAGATGAGAATGTTGAGAACTTAGCCTATCAGAGCTACTCTTGATGTAATATTAATGATTTTTCTCTATTAATGATTATTCCAATTTTGACTTGTAGCTACTCATATACTCTAACCAAGATCCCTCAAGTGAACGAGCCTAATTTATCTATTTTTTCTCCCAAATCCCTTTAAGAGTTAAACTAGTTAAAATGCATTAAGAATAGAGATGTATAACAGGTTAAACAAAATCAACTTATCCCTAGTGATGACTTTATTTAGATACTCTTTCCCAGTTCTCTTAGAGAATAACACTTCCCAACGCTACCCCTAAAACTTACCATGCAAATGGGTGATCAAGTCATAAACAATAAAATTAAGCACAATTGCAAGAGAAATTACATCAAGAGCAGTTGGCTGCTAAGTTCCCAACAAAGGGGTTTAGCCTCTCATTGTCATAGGAAGCTTTACAATTGCAAAAGGATAATGTTTAGAAAAGCAGGTAAATGAGAAAGGGAATGGAGGGAAGGAATGACTCCTAATGCTTGCTTCTCCTTCTTTTGGTCGTTGCCTTCTAAAGGGAATTATATTCTCTTGGAATTTCTGTGTGTTTTTTCCTTTTTCTCTCTCATTCTTTTATAGGTGCAATTCAGCTTGGTTTTTACGCAACCTTCGCCCTAAGCGTGATTACCGCGCTTAGCGAGTATGGCGGTAATCTCGCGCTTAGCGCATGACATGCGCTAAGTGCACTTTCACGTTCCAGAATTCTCCATACTTCCTGGCGCTAAGCGTGCTTTACCCACTAAGCGACTGCGTCACGTTGAGCGCCTGAGGCCTGCTAAGCGAGCAACTTCAGATACTCAATTTTGCTTCTTTAGGCTTTACATTGTTTTTCTACGCAATTCATTCACCAAGCACTATAAATTCACAAGCTTTTAACACTTTTTGAATGAAAACTTAAATGATGTTAAAATTCCAATTATTCACATAAAAAGAAGGAAAATAAGAGAGAAAAATTAACAAATCCTACATAAGTCAATCCCAAAATATACCTATACATAACAGTTATTATTGACAGGCTGCAGCAACTCTAGACTCTTGTAAACTTATTTTAAACGAATCCATATTTTTAATAGCTCTAGGATGTATTGGAATCTAATCTAATGTACCTTAATCCAATATGCGCTTTCTGTAAAACTTATGGATAGACATAAAAAGTGTTACACAAAATTCCAGTTTGAATTTAATGGAGTATTTTCTTTTGCAAGTGCAAGTTATTTGTTTTGTTTGTCTCTGTTTTTCTTTTTTGTTGTGTTTTGGAAGCTATATTCATGAATAATTTGTAGAAGGTTGGTTTGCTAGGGGCCAGGAAGGAGAAGGCTAACAAATCTTATATTGTTTTCTTAGCTAATACTTATCTTCCATCAAATCATATTGTTTTGGAATCGTATAGATCCATATGTTTTACTTGGTTTTTTAAATTATGTATTCCAGTATGTGTCTTTGTAGGTGTATTCCACTCATGCTTTTAAATGCTCTTTTTCATTTTTCCTGTAACTGTAATGCTGGCCATAGAGATTTGACTGAATATATTGTGGGATCTGCATAATGTTGGCCATAGATGCATTATTTATTTCTTAGGAACTTGCCTCTCAAGAAAGTAGTCCAATATAATTCAGAGATCAAAATCTCCTTTAGCATAAATGCATTGTTTATAGCTCTACAAGATCTCAAATCGAGCCCTCCTTGATCCTTAAAAAGCACATCCATTAAGCACATCCGGTTGCTAAAACTGAGGCTAATAATTTGAATTTATTTTGAATTTTTGGTATATTTCTTTCAGTGATAAATTTTTAGAAATTAGGCAAGGGAAAATTAGTTAGAGGATCTAAAAATAAATAAATTAACAAGATATATATTTGTATTGCTAGAGTTTGTCTAAAAATGGTTGAAGGTCAATCATCTAATAATCCTACAAATACTGAAGTTCCACCCACTCCCACACCCCATTCAAGTTCATCAGGAGAGAAACAAGAATTGAAGAAAAGTTAGAAACTCATGATCAACCAGTGGAGGTGGACCGCATAAGTCCTAACAAAAGAGGATTAACTTCAAAAGCTTGGATTCATTTTAGAAGGCAGATGATAGATGAGAAATGGAAGGCAATATGCAATTATTGTGATAAGAAACTTTTTGGTGAAACCAAACAAGGTAGCAAGCATTTACATGACCACATCAGGTCATGTAAACTTCGCACTATGATGGGTCTAAGGCAATCCATACTGAAAATTATGGAGCAATCAACAAGTTCTATGGGGAATACACCTAAATCAGTTGTAGTTAGAAACTACTCATTTAATCAATATGATGCTAGGAAGGAACTTGTAAGGATGTTTATATTGCATGAATATCCCATCATGATGGTTGAACATATCAATTTTAAAAGGTACAACAAAGCTCTTCAACCTTTGTTCAAAATAGTTTCTCGCAATACGATCAAGAGTGATATAAAGGAGTTATATCAAAGTGAGAAGTCAAAGCAGATGAAGTTACTTGCAAAGAATAAAAGTTGTATTGTGGTAACTACTAATACGTGGAATTCTGGCAATCAAAATACAGGATATATGCATGTTACAACCCATTACATTGATGATAACTGGACTTTGCAAAATTGCATCCTTGGGTAAGTCCTTTTTAACAACATTATTTTGAATGTATGTTTTTTTTCTTGGATTTGTAAATGTTATGATTGATTATAAGTTATATTTATTTTTAATTATTTTAGGTTTATTTATGTGCCTGCACCATATTCTGCTGAGATTATTTGTGATGATTTAGTAGAGTGTTTGTTGGATTGGAATGTTGATAGAAATTTTTATACATTAACAGTTGATAATTACAACATTAATTGTTGGATAAAGTGGCCTCGGAATAATTAAGAAGGGGAGGGGGTTGAATTACTTATTAATGTGTCTTGACTAATTAAAAATTTATCCTTCTTAATATTACTATATTCAACTAGGCTTTTACTACTAAGTTAAGAAAGTAAAGAACAAAAACAATAATTTAACCAAAAGTAAAAGTGACAATTAAAAGTACACAGCAGAAATTAAAGAGTGTAGGGAAGAAGAAGACAAACACAAGATTTATACTGGTTCGGCAACAACCCGTGCCTACATCCAGTCCCCAAACAACCAACGATCCTTGAGATTTCTTTCAACCTTGTAAAATCCTTTACAAGCCAAAGATTCACAAGGGATGTACCCTCCCTTATTCTCTTTGAACAACCAAGTGGATGTACCCTCCACTTGAATTGATCCACAAGAGATGTACCCTTTCTTGTTCTCAGTATAACAACCCAAGTAGATGTACCCTCTACTTGTACCACAAAGGATGTATCCTCCAATGTGTTAGGACAAAGAATTCTTAGGCGGTTAGTCCCTTGAATTCTCTGTGAGGGGGATACAAAAGATATCTCATGCGGTTAGTCCTTTGAAATCTTTTGTATAAAGGAAAAAGGAAAAAGATATCTCAGGCGGTTAGTCCTTTGAAATCTTTTGTAAGAAACAGAAGATATCTCAGGCAGTTAGTCCTTTGAAATCTTTTGTCAAGAAGGAGAAGGGAAGAAACAAAAGAATTCTCAGGCGGTTAGTCCTTTGAATCTTTTGGCAAGAGAAAGAAGTGAATGAAGAAGAAGAATAGCACAAGTTTTTGGCCAATGAACTTTTCTTGAATAAAGAAAGTATTGAACAAAAACTCTTAGAAGAATGCTTTGAATGAAACAAATCTGAAAGTTCTCACTTTGAAAGAAAGGAATCTCTGTGTTTGAAAATCGTGCCATGGTCACATATTTATAATCATTTGATGACTCAAGTTAAAGTTTGTGACTCTTGGTAATTTCTTTAAAACTAGTCACTTTAAAAGTTATGACTCTTTTGAAAACTAGTCACTTTAAAAGTTGTGACTATTTTTTAAAACTAGTTACTTTAAGAATTATGACTTTTGGTAATTTATTTTTCAAAATAAGTCACTAGTAATCGATTACCATTGTAGTGTAATCGATTACACATCAACAGATGTGACTCTTCATGTTTAAATTTGAAAATCAAAACGTTTAGAAACAGTGGTAATCGATTACAAGTATTATGTAATCGATTACACAAGTTTGAAATGATTTGAAAATGTTTTATCACAAGTTGTGACTCTTGAAATTTGAAATCTAACGTTTTAAAATATTGGTAATCGATTACATGATTATGGTAATTGATTACCGGAGAGTAAAACTCTTGGTAAAAGATATTTCTTTGAAAAATTCTCTTGAAAAAAATTGTGCTATTCAATATTTTGAAAAACTCTTTTAATACTTATCTTAATTGAGTCTTCTCTTGAATCTTCACTTTAATCTTGATTCTTGAAACTTGCTTTGATTGAACGACTCTTTGATTCTTGAAACTTGCTTGACTCTTGATTCTTGACTTGAGTCTTTGGCATCACCAAAATAAACTTGAAAAACATTGCTTCCACATTAATGATGCATTGATTTATCAGTTATTTGATAAGATACCACCTTCTTTCATCATTTTGGGTGGGGAATTATTTCATATGGGATGTTGTGCTCATATTTTGAATTAGATAGTAAAAGATGGCTTGTCAACAATTTCTAAATCTATTGAAAAGATTAGGGACAATGTTACTTTTGGGGTTGCAACACTGAAAAGAGAGGATAAATTTAAAGTATTTATGGGAAGAAACACTTGATTGTAGAACTAGATGAAACTTAACTTTTTTAATGCTTGTATTGCCTTACCTAGAATTTTTTAAATGTTTAAAGCAATGTGATCCTCAATATAAATGTTTGCCAAGTGAAGAAGATTGGAAATTTGCAACTAAAATTTTTGACAAGTTGGAAACATTTTTTAGTGTCACTGAGTTGTTCTTGGGAACTCAGTATCCAACATCAAATATTTATTTTCCAAAAGTTTCTGAAATAAGATTGGCTTTAAGAAGTTGGCAAACTTCTTCTTGTGATGTCATCCAAGGTATGGCAACAAATATGGTATTGAAGTTTGACAAGTACTGGGGTTTGATAAATGGATTGATGGCTATAGGGATTGTTTTGGATCCTAGATATAAAATGACATTGCTGAATTATTTCTTCCTTCTTATGTATGAAGAGGATGCTCCTAAGGAATTGGAAAAAGTGACGAAATTATGTCAAAGTTTAGTTAATGAAATAAAACAAGGGATAAAACTCATAAGAGTGTGATTCCTGGTGGTAGTGGTTCTAGTGCATCAACATTGTCATAAACATCTCATGCTTCAAAGTCAAATTAGAAGTATGATTATGTCCAATATGTGAAACAAAATGTTTCAGCTAGTAATGTGAAGTTAGAATTAACTTCCTACTTAGAAGATCTTGTCTTGATTAATGAATCAAATACGAAAAGTTTTGATATGTTGGGTTGGTGGAAACAAAATGGTCTAAAATACCAAACTATTCAAAAAAATTGCAAGAGACTTTTTAGCTGTTCCTATCTCAACAATTGCTTCAGAGTCAGCCTTCAGTATTGGAGGTTGTGTTTTGAGTTCACATTGTAGTAAGTTGAATTCAAACACTTTGGAGGCTTTGATGTGTACCCAAAACTGGTTACATAAAAAAATACAAGGTAATATGTATGTATGTGTGTGTGTCTATATATATATATATATATATATATATATATATATATTAATTCACTTAATTTTCTTAAATGGCTTGAAAGTTTATTTGGTTCTTTATTTCTTAGGTTCTTCAAACATAACACATCTATTTGAATTTGTTGCTAAGGACATGGATGATGATAGTGAGGTAATGAATATATACTAATATACTATTAGTTTACTAACTTGCAACACTGAAGGGTTATATGACTTGCTGCTTGTTGAATTGAAGGACTTTAGACTTGTTGGTTGCTGAATTAGAGGACTTAAGAGTTGTTGGTTGTTCAAAATATTGAAAAGAATATTTGTAGTTTGAACTATTTGTATTATTATTGAACATTATGTTTGTATTATTTCAAATTAAACTTGTTGTTCATGTTTGTTTATTTGAGTTTAACAGTATATAGATTATTTGAATTTGAATATTAGGTTAGTGAGACTTCTTAAGTCTTTTTTAAATTTTTGTGTATTAGAATTTAAAATTAATATTTTTTTAAAAATATTTGAGGCCCCACGGAGACTGTAGGGACCCGCGGGGACGAGAACGGGAACAGGGGAAAACATTTCCAGTAGCAAGGATTGGGGACAGGGATGACGGGATAGCTGGGAGCGGGAGAATACTCCCCACCCCCGTCCCGTCCTGTTGACATCCCTAGTGCATGTGGGGTCATTGTAAACACTATTCATTATAATCTATGGGTCATAAGGGAAGGAGAATATGTTTTTTTTAGTTATATCTCCTGACTCTTGTCACTGATGTGCCATCTCTTTTGCTGACACCTTTCTCTTTCTCACACACGAAATGGGAAACGACGATTGATTGGTTGATAGTTGCCTTAGTGGTAAGGAACTATTGTGAATGGAAGATGATTCTTGATAAGGCTTTGTGGGTTCCACCATTACATTTTTTCCCTTGATTATTGTATCCGTCATAATTCTTGACTTCAAGTAAGGTGTTTAGTGATATATATTCAGATGCTATCATAAATATCTTGTTAAGAAAATTACACCTAATACAGTCTTCAAATTCTGATAGAAAAAGAATAATTTCTTTATACATCATCCATAAATTCATTACATCGGCTTAATTGGAAAAAATATTAGATGATATAAGACTATCATATCATTTATAGTCTTAACTGATAATTGTGTAACACGTGAATGTTTTAATATATTAAATTAATTAAGGAGGATTTTAAAATTTCATAAGATCCCTTAGACTAAGGATGACACCATTAATCCTTGTTACCTTATTAGTGAATATATCTTTAATTATTCATGTATAGCATGATTATTGGTCGGGATCACATATGAAACTAATAATAATCAACTTTTTATTAGTAGACTTAAAGATGACCTCAAGTGAAGGATATATGTGGTTTAGAAGAAAAAAAAAAACCTTAGGGTCTGTTTGGGGTGGTTGCAAGTTATTGATTTTTAAATGCAACTTTTTAAATTAAACGTGTTTGAGAAAAATGAAGCTGAAATAGTTTTTAAATCATTTTTGAAACACTTTTACACTCATTTTCAAAATCAAGAAAAAGGTTTTGTGAATATGGTTTAATTTAAAAAAACACAAAATTTTCCTCATTTGACAATCACACTTTATGTTGTTATTACCGCTACCATCATCACTACCACCACTGTCACTATCACCGCCGCCACCGCCACCACACCACCATTGACATCATCATTGTCACCACCACCAATATCACCTCCGTCAACGCCACCACAACCACCACCAACGCCGTCGCAACCGCCACCATCACCACACTGCCACCATTGGTTGTCGACACCAACATTGCTACCACCATCGTCATCTATACCACCGACATTACTACTACCATAATCACCACTGTCACTATCACTACCACGAATACCACCTCTGTCACTGTCACCACTATCGGCACTGCCACCATCACCAACATTGCTACTACAACCACCACCAATGTTGTGCCACCACTGGTTGCCACCACCATTACCACCACCATCGTTACCGATACCACCGACATTATTACTACTAATGTCGTTGCCATCACCGCCATTGTCACCACCACTATCATTGCTACCATCAATACCATCTCTGTCATTGCTTCCACCATCGTCACCGTTGGTTGACACCACCAGCTGCGCTACCAATGTCATCTGCATCGCTACAACTATTGATATCTCTAGAGTTATCACTGCTGACACCATCATTGTCATCATCTCACACAAAAATACTCTTAAGCTAATTGTAATACAAAACAAAAATTTCAAAATGAATTTATTTTGAAATTAATCATATTTTAAAACCTAATTTTAATTTTTTTTAAACTAAAGCTAAAAATTGGTTATTTTTCTTAAATCTTAAGTTTTAGTAGTCTTACCTTTCGGCTAACATTGATTGTCCTTGTTCTCGATTACCTTTCAGTCCCCCATGTTTTTTTTTTTTGTTTCATCTTTTTGGTTCATTAATATAATCTTAGCCAGCCGAGGATGGTAGAGATAGTGGGTGTCAACGTAATTGAGATGCACTCTTCCTTGATAACTTCCTTCATGACTGCAACTGACCATTTCTATTATAAAACTAAAATTTTCAGTTTTCTTCGATTCTTTTTCATGATCACCCTTGTCATATGTCATGGCCGTTTTTCGTGAGAATCTAAAATCATGTTGATGTTAATGCATGATTCACATTGAATTGATGCATAAATACAGAATGGATTACAACCAACGATTTGCGGTATCTCATCTCAAGCTTGATGAGCCATAGTGAATAAATAATACATTTCGTCTACACTCTTTGACTTATGCCTCTTTCTTTGCTTATATATATATATATATATATATATATATATATATATATATACTATTAGTATCAATCTACAATGTTTATATTAATAATTAATTAGACGAACCTTCTAAAAAAATAATTAATTAAACAAATGAAATGTTGCATTTTTTTAGTTAACAAATATTAGTTTGTTAATTTTTGATAAAAATGTTACATCATTAATAGAGGTAAACTCAATGATTAATTATTAAAGAATCTAATTTAATTGGTTAAATAGGATGCACAAATTATTGTAAATTTCACTATTAATCATTACTCCACGTTATAAAAGTACTTCACGTTATAAATTTACTACACATTACTGATATAGTGATAAAATACCTATTAAACAGTTAGAAGAATTAGTTCACGTTACTAATACTATAGTGATAATGCACCTATAAAAAACATACTAACAATTAACATAATTCACAATCTAAAATATAAAAGAATAAAAATTAAAAAATACAAACAATAACAATAAAAAGTTTCCCAATTTTACGTACCAATATGTGTAGAAGAAATCATCAATTGGTTGCATATTTAAATCAGATGAAAATTTATCTGCAACCGTAGAATACGGAATAACAACGTTAAGATCATCAACAACAAGAGTATTTTCTGCTAGATTGACATTTAATTCTGGCAATAGAATAGAAAATGAGATTCTTTGGTATTTTGCTGTTGAGAATCTTTATTATCAATTCCTAAATGAATGAGTGAATTTCGCGTTTGAATCTATATCAAGTAATGGAGCTATATGTTTTGAGGTCATGTTGATAAAGATGAGATTTTCAAGTTAAGGATCTATAGGGGAACTATTAGGCAGATTGAAAATTTTGGGGGCAAGAACTAAAATTTTCAAATCATTCTCATATTAAAATTTGGTGGTAAGCAAATTTTCATTTAAAAAAGTGAGAGCCAATTTAATTTTCATTTTAGTGATTGAGTAAGCTTCAATCTCGCTTTATTTAAGTTTATTGTCCAAATTTAGTGAAATTTATTGGAAGTACATTTATTATTAGTGAACATTTATTATGAAAATCTGTTACACTTAATGGGTGTACTATGAAGTAGTATGAGTAAATGAATAGTTATTAGAGAGATAAAAAAAAATATTACGAAGTTATATAATATTTTCTATGAAATTCAAAAAATTAATTATATTTTTTAATACTTGTGTTATAACCTTAAACATTATGTAAACTGAAACGGAGGGAGTAGTATATAATGGTTTTTTCTTTTCTTAAAGTTTCGCTCACTTTTCAGGCAGGTTTGCATAATTAATCATGTGATAGGACGATATATCTTTTATATTATAAAATGGGTAATAAATCTGCATGGTAAAGGATATCTAAATCTAAAAGCCGTTTCTTAGTCGCAAAGAAAAGGACACACCATTGATATCAACCTTTTATTGATGACAGAAAATAAACATGTAAAACATGAATGTATATGCAATTACATGCCGTCTAACGACAGCAGTGACATGGAAATGTTGCTAAATAAAATTATTCGAATTAGATTGCGGCATTCACACTGAATCAGGTTGCATATATTTATATATATGACTGAAAAAAAAAAAGATTGCATATATGATTAGTTTAAATTATATTATATATATAATATCTTCTTTATAGATACTTTAAGGTCCTTTTATAAAACTTGTTTAAAAGTATTTTTTAACTAAAATTATATTTTTTTAAAATAATAATTTAGTAAGGCTTACAAAATAAATAAATAAATAAATAAAAATTTTGAGGAGAAAAATAAATAAAAATGTTAAAAACCTGTTTTAATATTATTTATTCCTAAATTAAAAGTGATGAATTTATAAAAATCTAAATAAAAATATTATATAATTACTAAGAAAAAGAAAAAATTTGTATAATTACATGATATTTATTAAAATAAATAAAATATCATGAAAATAAATTTATATCAATATAATTTCTTTTGTCCTTATTGACCCAATTAATTATTTCTTCATGATTAAAGAATTTAGTTACTTTATGATAGTAGCATTAAATTTATCTTAAACTATATTTCCTCCCGACTTAAATATAAATAAATTTAACTATCAAGACACATGGATTAAGAAATTCAATTAATAACATTTAATTTAAAAAATCTTTCTAAAATATCCTTCATGCTGGTAGAATATGAATAAATGATTCGAAAAATAAGATTTTATTAAATAAATAACATAATAGGAATATTATCATTAAATAAGATAATAGTAAGTTAGTATTTACTTATATTTAAATCTAAAATTATTATTTTTTGTTGCTTATGTTTAGGTCCGAAGGGAGTATTATTTTTTTTTCCCAAAATTTCTCCTTATATTAATGAGGTACTCTTTTATTCTTTTTCAAATATTATTATTAGTTTTAATTCATGTTATATCTCTCATCATTAATAAATGTATTGCTCTTAGTTTTTATTGGTCATGCGCGTGAATGTTTAAAGTAAAGTATTCAAAATGCTCTTTATAATCATAAAGTTAGACTTCCAAAAAAATCAAAAACATTAATGTATTCAATTTACTATTTATTGAATTCAGAAAAATAACTTATAACTAAGGATACTTTTGTGAAAAAGTAATTAATATAAGAGATATTATAAGTTGGGTCTTATAAAGAGGTGAGTATATCTTAACTTTATATTTTAAAAATATCAAAATAAAAATTTTACTCTCTTTTTTCCCTTATCCTCTAAAATCTCGTTCCCACAATTGTGCTTCTACTCCGTAGAGCTAAGTAATATGTAGATATCCTTACTTACCTTAGTAATCAAATATCGGATACAGAGATCTAATAATCAGGTAAGATTTTGTTACGATATCACAATTTTTTATTCAGATATCTTATCCTAGTAACAAAAGGCCCAAAGGCTTTCTTTCGGCCTTTTCGGTCCACTTAGCACAAAAAAGGCTTTTTTTCATATATAAATACTTTTTTATTTCCTGCATCTCTTTTCGGCTTCTAGAATGACTAATTTGAAATGTAAAATTATATTTCAGAATGGTTAAAGATTTTGATTTTCAAAATGATCAATCCGAAAGAAAAAATAAAACATTCCAAAAAAGATGTAAGAAGCAACTTGGAGATGCAAGAAGCAACCTTTTATCTAAATGTATTTTGTTTGTTTAGATGTCTCGATTAAAAGATTTTAATTAAATACCAACATTTTGTATAAAGTAGGATGCCGAATGAATTCATTTATCCACCATCCATACAAATACCTCCAAATTGCCTCCTCCATCTCTTTTTTGGCTTCTAGAATGACAATTTTAAAATGTAAAATTATATTTCAAAATGCTTAAAGATTTTAACTTTTGGAATGACCAATTCAAAAAATAAAAAAACAAAACATTCCAAAAAATATGCAAGAAGTAACTTGGAGGTGCAAGAAGCAACCTTTTATCTAAATGTATTTTTTTTTAAGATGTCTCCATTAAAAGATTTTGATCAAATACCAACATTTTGTATAAAGTAGGATGCTAAATGAATCCATTTATCTACCATCCATCAAAAATACATTCATCCAATCCATTCATTACAAAAAGAAAATTAAAACAAATGGATGGATCCAAATTCAAAGTCTTTTACCAAAAAATACAAAAAAATAAATATTTACCCAACCAATACAACCCAAAAAATATTTATCACAATGATATAAAACACTATATCAAGTGAGGTATCGGTTCTGATTTCTCACTTTTTTTAATACTTTAGAAATCAGTCATTGGAAAATCGATTTCTAAAGTATTATTTTTTTTAATATGTTATGATATGAAGTCGGTTTCCCCATTTCATAATTGTTTTTTTTTAAATTGTTTAATTTTTTCCTTACATATTTTTAAGAAAAATTAACTTTTTTTTGTTTTAATTTTTTAATTTTAATAATTTAATATATATTAATTTATAAAAGTATAATTCATCTAGAATGGTATTTAAAAAAACAATTAACCATTAAATGAAACTCAAAGTAGTTATAAAAAAATATTGTATAGACTATCATATGATTTATATTGTATTTAAATTTAGTTAAATATTTTCTTGTTATGATTTATAACTATCACATGAAAAAATATTTTTGTTTAACTAATGTTTAAGAAAAAAAATTGAATATAAATATCTAAATACTCACAAAATACGAAGATACATATTAAAATTATTATTTGTATGGACTATGGATACGCATTTTTAGGAAAATATAAATTAGAAATATAGTATAATATCTTACTTATTAATTAACATCCTTATAAAGAAGCAAACATGGTCAATGAAATAAAAAAGAATCATTTTAAATTTTCTTACATCATATTTTTATTGGTTTTCTTACTTATCAAATATATATTTTTAAGAAAAATGCATAAATTTTTAAGTGATCTATTTTTTTTTATAAAAGATTAAGAGAATACTACTATTAAATTACTAGATGCAAAATACAATTAAAATAATCTAGGTCACCAGATGCAAAATACGATTAAAATAATATAGGTTCTTGTGATTCATGCTTGACCTCTAGTACATCTAACTTTATTGGATCTTAGGAATTTTTGTGAAAAATGATAAAATGTGTATTTTAATAATCAAATAAAATGAAAATACAAAGGAATAAAAACACTCTATTTTTTTTTTTGGTTTCGGTATCATAATATTTTATAGCTTTTATGCGAGAAATGAGACTACACTACACTACTCATGGAGTCATGATCAATCAATCAATTATTGCACCATAAGAACTTTTAAACTAAGAAATTATTTAAAAAATATATAATTAATTGAATATTAAATATTGCTATTTTTAACTAAACGCTTTTTAAATCAATTTTATTTTATTTTACTAACATATTTTAAAATAGATCTATTTAATAATTGGAATATGAATTAGAAAATAAAATATATGAAGGAATGTGCTCAACAGAATGTGTGTTAGTGTTCTTAATATTTATAATAAAAATTGTTATAATTTATCATCTCATTGTGTTTTAAAAACTAATACAAAGTTTTCTAAAAAAAGTTATTTTTAGTTTAAACAATTTAAACATAATGTAGATAATTAAAAGGAAAAATAAAAATAATTAAAAAAAACAATTATGAGGGAACCAATTTCATAACATAGTTTTGAAAAAAAAAAACACACATTATGAAATCGGTTCCCCAAGAACCAATTTCATAATGAGGAGGGATAGATTTTTTGTTTTTTTCATGTTGTCAAAGAGTTGAATAATGAAAATAGATCATTGGTTTCCCAAGAATCAATTTCACAATGAGGAGGGACAAAGTTATTGGTTTTTTCATGTTGTCAAAGAGTTGAACAATGAAAATGGATCACCAATGCCTAGTTGAATTGATTGGATCATGTAGGAACAAGGTTTAAGTCTACCGGTCTGTTAGGATGCCTCAGTTGCACACATCACTACACTTCCACTTGTCACCTATCATTAATTGGAAACAGCCCATCTCGTTGTCACCTTCTCTTGAATTCTCAAAACTTCTTTTGCTCCATCCCCGCGGGGGCAGAGAACCCATCGTTGTCTCGGATGTGCTATCGGAGGCTTTGGGGAAGTAGAAATAGGAAAGCACTCATCTTGGGGTGGGTTTATAACTTAGATGCTTTCAGCAGTTATCCGCTCTGCGCTTGGCTACCCAGAGTTTATCGTGGACGCAATATGTTGATGGATTAACAAGTGCACCAATTTATCCCGAGTAGTAAAGTTAAAATAAAAGTTCGAGTGTCGAATCCACATGAACTTTGTTTGTACTTAGGTAGATGAATATTTTATTAATAAAAGAAGTTAAGAAAATTGGTTTGAAAAGATTATGAGGAAAACAATAATTTAAGTTGGCAGAAAATTAAATCAAACAAGGGAAGAAATTTAAACAAGAATTTAAATTAATTAATTAAAGACAGAAAAATTAGATAACCCAATAATATTGTAGAAGTAAATTTAGAAGGTGCGAATGTTGAAAACTTAGCCTACCAGAGCTACTCTTTGATGTAATATTAATGATTTTTTCTCTATTTATAATTATTCAAATTTACACCTACATTTACTAGTATATTCTAACTTTGGTCCCCCACATGAAAGAACCTAATTTATCTATTCTCTCTCCCAAATCCATTTGCAGAGCTAAAATAGTAAATTGTATTAAGAATAGAGATGTATAATAGGCTAAGCAAAAATCAACCTATCTCTAGTGATGACTTTATTTAGATACTTTTTCCTAATTCTATTAGAAAATAATGTTTCTCAACACTACCCCTAAAACTTACCATGCAAATGGGTGATCAAGCCACAAGTAATAATATTAAGCATAAGAAAGGATAATACAAATGTAATATTATTAAATAGATAGAAAGGTAAATTACATCAAGCGTAGTTGGTTGTCAAGTTCCAAACAAAGGGAGTCTAGCCTCTCATTGTCATAGAGGCTTTACTTGCAAGAGGGAAATATGTAGTAAAAGGGGAAGAAGATAAGAAAGGGAATGGAAGGAATGAATGACTCTTAATGTTTGTTTCTCCTTCTTCTAGCCTTTGCCTTCTATAAGGAATTGTATTCACTTAGAATTTTTGTGTGTTTTTTCCTTCTTCTTTTATAGGTGCAGATTATCTTAGTATTAAGAGGATTTCTCGCGCTAAGTCTGCCTTTACTTTCCTGAATTAGCTTGTTTTTTCTTAATTAACATGCTTTCCTTAATTAGCCTTGCTTCCCTTAATTATCCTGCTTTCTTTAATTAGCATGTTTTTTTAGCTTTATTTTACTCACTAAGCATCATAAATTCATCACTTTTAATATTTTCTGCACAAAAACTTAAATGATATAAATTTAACAATTATTTACTCAAAAAGGAAGAATTAGGAGAGAAAAATTACAAATTCCTATATAATTTAACCCAAAAATATACTCATAATTAACAGTTATCACAATAACTGGCACACCAAAGGTGTGTCCTTCCCGGTCCTCTCATACTAGGGAAAGGTCCTCTCAATGCTCTAACTCCCACATAGGATATGGACCGAACTGTCTCATGACGTTCTTAACCCAACTCATGTATCGCTTTAATGGGTGAACAACCAAACTCTTGGAGCGTTAAGAAAACAATATTTTAGAAATCGGTTCCCTATGAACCGATTTCTAAAGTACTGTACAAAAAAAAAAAAGCAAGTGAGAAATCAGTTTCCCCCAATGTTTTGTATCATTGGGGTAAATATTTTTTGGGTTGTATTATTTGGATAAATATTTATTTTTTTGGGTAAAAAAGTCTTTAAATCTATCCATTTAATTTTATGGATGGTTAATGATCCATCCGCTATTTTTTAAAAATCCAATGGATCCTCTAATCAATACTTAATGGATTAAAATTAATGACTTAATAATAAAATAATTTGTGGGCAATTTTTTACCAATGTTGTCAATGATTTTTTTTGTCATCATCGGTCGAAACTATTCTTTTGACAGACATCGACCCATGTTTTTTGGCTAACGTTGGTCAGTAATTTTTTTGGCTGAGTCAGCTAGAGTTTTTTTAGCCAACGTCAACTGATGATGTTTTTCAATCGACGCTACTTTTCGAATGATGTCGGCTAGGATTTTTTTCAGTTGAGTTTGGTCGAGGCTATTTTTTGGCCGATGTCATCCAGAGCTTTTTCAGTTAATGTCGACTGATGCTATTTTTCAAATGATGCCAACGATGAGTTTTTCTGAACTACTTCGGTTGAAACTATTTTTTAGCCAATGTCATCTAAAAGTTTTTTAAGCCTACGTCGGTTGATGATGTTTTTTAGCTGATGCTATTTTATGAATGATGTCGACTAGAGTTTTTTTGGCCAAATTTGATTAGGGTTATTTTTTGGTCGACGCTAGCTAGGGTTTTTTTGAATGACACCAGTTGATGATTTTTTTAGGGTGACATTAGTCAAGATTATTTTTTGGTTGACATTAACTAGGTTTTTTTGGTCGATGTCTATCGCGGTTGTTTTTCGACCAATATCGGCAAGGGTTTTTTATCAACACCAACCATGGCTTTGTTTGCTAACATCAACGCCGACTGAGGCTATTTTTTTGCTAATGTTGGCTGAAAAATGTCACCGGCCATTGCTGTCCAAAAAAATCCCAGCCAATGCTAGGCAAAAAATTGCTTCAACTGACTATCATTTGAAAAACCTAACCGACATCAGTCAAAAAATAGCATTGGTTGATGTTTCCCAAAAAACCTTAGCCAATGTTGACAAAAAAATCCTAGCTGACATCGATCAAAAAACCTAAACTGACATTTGCCAAAAAAAAATAACCTCAACTAACATTGATTGAGAAAAATTCTAGTCGTGTCAATAAAAAAATAACCCTGATTAATGTTGATAAAAAAAACCCTAGTTGACGCTAGCAAAAAAATAGTTATGACCAACCTTGGCAAAAAAAACCGAGCCAACATCAGCCAAAAAAAATTCATGGTTGATGTCAACAAAAAACATGATCGACCGACATGACCAATAAAAACCTAATTGAAGATCAACATTAGCTAGAAAATAGTCTCAGCTAATGTGCACTGAAAAAATCCTAGCCAATGTCGGCCTAAAACAATCATCAACCGACATTGACAAAAAAAAAATCTAGCCAATCTTGATCAAAAAAATATTCTTCGTTGACATCGACCAAAAAAACCTTGGCTAATGTTGGCTAAAAAATAACATTGATCAACGTCGGCAAAAAAGTAGTCTCAACCAATGCCTGCCAAAAATTAGCCTCGATTGAGGTCAGCCAAAAACAACCTCGATCGACGTTTGTTGGGGTTGTTATTATTTTAGAAATTATTGTGAATTTTTTAAAATATATTATTTTTAAACTAAAAATAATTTAGTTTTAAATTATAGATTTTTTTGTGTATATGAATTGGATGTATATTCATCTATGAAAAACATTAATGAATAGATCAGATGAATTTTTTTATCAAATGGATTAGATTGAATCCAATCCATTAAATGAATCAAAATGAGATTCATTGAGATATGAAATAGGATTGAGCCTATCCTTCCATTTTCCACCCCTACTGTGCACAGACATAATCATTTATTCTACAAAACAATTTCAGACCTGGAACAAACATACTGATTTTATGGAAGCTGGGGACAAACTTTAAAAAATTCAATAACAGTGCATCCTACAGGATATCAAACTGAAAGAGTAGAAAATTCAATAACAGGTCAGTCATAGGTTAGTGAAAAGGGAAGGGAAGAGAAAATGCGTTTTCCTTTGGTTAGAAGGAGGCCTTTTGCATTTGAAAATCATATTTTTTTTCACTCGTAGATATCCATCCAATATCTATACATGAAGTGGTGATGGAAAAACAAAAGGGAGTCGTGGATGACCTCATAATTTATAAAAATGAAAAATAAAGTTGTGGTCTGATCATTCTTACGATTTTAATAATAAGTATTGAGTCGCGTTACTACTTCACTTTAGAAGTCTTGATTTACTCTATTTTAGAAAATATTTCAACTGTACCATTTTTGGGGGGTTCATTTTAGCCTCTTTCTTGGGTTCATAAATCTATATGATTTTAGTAATAAATATATAAAAATATCCCTAATGGGTAAAAAAAACCTCAGCTTACACATTAGACCAATACGATCAACATTTCTGTCTCACTTGCACATAATATGCAAGGATTGGAAACATGTTTTTACTTGTATTAGCTTCTATGCGATGCAGATTGGACCTGATGCAATGGAGAAACAAGCATGCCCTTGATCATCAGCAGATCATGGGTTTGCAGCCATACATGATGCAATTTTACACATCTGGATTTAAGTTTTCTAGTTATAGAGTTTGCATCTTTATCTGCGAAACCACATCTAACATGCAAAAGCTACTTGTATTAGCTTCTATGTGATGCAGATTGGACCCGATGCAATGAAGAAACAAACATGCCCTTAATCATCAGCAGATCATGGGTTTGCAGCCACACATGATGCAATTTTACACATCCGGATTGAAGTTTTCTAGTTGTAGATTTTGCATCTTTATCTGTGAAAGCACATCTAACATGCAAAAGCTACTAGTATTAGCTTCTATGTGATGCAGATTGGACCTGATGCAATAGAGAAACAAACATGCCCTTAATCATCAGCAGATCATGCGTTTGCAGCCATACATGATGCAATTTTACACATCCGGATTGAAGTTTTCTAGTTGTAGATTTTGCATCTTTAACCCATTTGATGTGATTTATTGTCCTTCCAAACGTATTTCCAAACACAAAGTAAGCAGCCTGTTACATTGTTTCTCCTATGTACAGATTCACCCTCTACTGAAATTAGTAATATTTAGCCCTAAACTCACTCCAATATGCTCCTTCCCTACAATCACCTTAGCATAACGGATAAAATTCTGAACATGACCACGAATGTATGATAGCCGGCTTCTCCTTCTTCCAAGAGAGTAGAGTACTACTGGGTATTTTCCAAATATACGATATTTCATGGCATAAAAAGTATATATTCTGATTACATCATTTTCAAACTTCTCCGGAAGAGGGATTTTTCCACCAAGCAAGTTGATAACCAGAAGATGAAACTTTCATCTGCTATAAAGTAAGAAAAGATAAAGAGGCAGTTAGCATTAGATGTAGAACAGAGTAACTAGAACACAAGGGAAAAAGCAAACGGGTTGTATTCGTCAGTTTCACTAATCTCAAATATTGCAATATTTTTTGGTAAATTAAAAAAATTATTTAAATATTGTTATTGATAGTTTCCTATTTATAAGTAGACTCAAACATTATAATTATTAAAATATCTGATGATATGTGGGAAAATTGAGAGATTTGCTTCTAATAAGAAATTAGAAGAGACTTCAATTAATATAAAGGGTGTAAAGATATTCAAGCAAATTACTATGCGCTATCATTGCATTGAATTATTCGAGGCATCATTACAAGAAGGCAAGAAAGAATCTCTTATAAGAGATCCAAAGCTACCACTTCACAAGGTTTTGAGAAGAATAACAAGAAGAGAGTACTGCGATAGAGGAAATTTAGGGGGTGTTTGGTTTGACTGTTTTCTGTTTTCATTTTCACTGGAAATAAAAAATGGTGATGGAAATGCGTTTGGTTGGATTTTTGAAAACATTTTCAGTGAAAATATTTTTCCAAACGAACCAAAAACAGAAAACAATAAAATCTTGTTTTCAGTTGAAACCAGGAATCTCATTTTGGATAAAATGAAAACGCGGTGGCAAAGAATGTAATTTTAAGCAAATCTAAAAATACATTTTCTTTTGAAAACGCATTTTCAGTGTTTTTATTTCTTTCAAGTAGAAAACAAGAAGTCAAACCAAATATGTTTTCAGAATTCTAATCTTTTGAAAATGAAAACAGTTTTCAGAAAATAAAAACAGAAAATGAAAATACAAACCAAACACACCCTTAGAGTTTCACATATCTCTTGAGATGCTTTTCCTTAATTACTATAGTAAGCATGTGAATATAGAGATATGATGTTAGGAAAGACGATCAAAACCAACCACAGATTGGCCCAAAACCATTCCTAGTGTTTCATAGGAGGAAGAAAGGCCAAAAGGCCCACTAATAGAACTGTTAATAGTAGATAGGAGGGAGTCTTAACAGAATATTGTTAGGACAGTTAGAGAGAGAAAGGATAAATAAGCCTTTCAAGGTTGGTTAGGGGTATTGAGCAGTTTACATTGTTGTGACAAGGAATCATCCTGGTGTGAAAGGAGAGTGCTCCTTTGTAAACCCTTTGTAGTTTTGGTTGCAGTAATACAGAGCCTATTATCTCTGTTCCCCAACTCTCTACTCTCTATTCTCTACTATTTTCTTAGAAAATCTTTCTCAATTTTCTCTAGGTGACAAAGATTCCTGACATATGAATTGTGATATTTCCCAATACCAAGCCATATAGATTGCTATATGAAGTAAGCAAACCTACTTTTTAAATAGGTTCTGTCCTCGAAAGGAATGAAATCCCACTTGAATTAGTATTAATCTGAGATTTAGTGATGAAGCTTGTGTGCTTAGTTTCAGCATTCCTGCCATCTATAGTGAATGACATGTAGTTATGGTGTGCCACCACCAGATAGAGAGTCAGGAAGATGAATATTGGCCATGTTTCCCTCTAAATTTGGCGTGCAAGTTCTAAAGGAAGTAACAAGTCAATCAAATTCTTGTGTTATGCTGTATAAGGAAATTATCTGAGGCATGAAAATGAGAATATGATATTGCCTAATAAAAAAAATTTAACGGCTAGACCTTCACAAGGTTGTTGAGATGTAAGGATAAGGAGGGGATGATTGTATTGAGGAAATGATATAGGCATATAGCTGTACATTAAGGAAATTGAAAGTTCCTTGCAAACATTATCTCGTAATCTTGTTTTAGTAGTAAATTTGACTTCTCATCCATGGACCCAAGTGTATTGGGCCAAACCAAGCTAAACTTTATGGATGTTTGTGTGATTCCTTTTCTTATTACGATTTATGCAAGCACGTGAATAAGGGATGTAGTATTCCCCAACACCCATAAGGTCACTGTGCCTAATAGATGGGGGTTATAAACTACTGATTTTAGAAAGCAAACCTGCTTTTCAAGCTAGCTCTGATCTTGCAGAGCCTGAAATCTCCCTTGAATTAATTTTAATCTCTGCCAGAGGATTAGTCATGAAGCTTCCATCACCATGGACCCTAAATCTATGGCTTGCCAACCTATTAGATTTGGCATTCCTGTTAGCTCTGTAATGACTGGAAGCTAGTAATGGAGTGCTACCAGTTCTAGAGAATCGGTACGATGAATACCGGCCCTGTGTTTTCTTCCAGAATTTGGTGCTTAAAAATTCAGCACCAGGTAGCAGGCAACAAGTATTCTTAGGAGCATCAGATTTAGATATCCTTCCACTTGATACAGCCAAATCATAAGAGATCTCATCCAATGCTAACTCCAGGCCATGCACACGAGTCTCTAAAGTATGCATTCCATTTTCAGAGTTCCCCATGAATTTCTGCAAAAAAATATATGGTGGATATTGTCAGACATGCCCATCATTCGAGAGTTGGCATACTCTACATATATGTACACATACAAAAAAGGAGGAATTTTAAACACAGCATGGATATTAACCAATAACCAGTAAGCATTCTTTTCAAAAATATTGCAAACTAACTTAAGTTGAGCTAAACAGATTTAAAAACTGACTGGGATAAAGTGTTTTTAAGCATATGGAACAAACCTGTACAAGATCAAGCAGACTTGACTGCTGCTTTTCAATTTGAACTAATTGAGCACGAATCAAAGATAATTCTTCACTCTCTTTGTCATTCCTATGGAGATCCTTAGTTACATTACAGACAGGACCTGAGTCTTGACTCTCTTCAGAACAAGGAACCACACGAGATCCAGCTTTGGACCCACCAGATTTATGCATCTTGTCATCAGAATTTTTATCAAATAGAGCCCGTTTTGTTTCCTGCTTAAAAAATCTGCTTTTATCCTTTTTGCTTCTTTCCAAAACATCTTCATCCTTCTGCCGGCGTTCACCACGATCAGGAACATTTGACACAGCAATTCGAACATCCCAATGGTTATGGTTCAGTTTCTGCAAAACACCTGAACCCATCCTATCGCCACTTAATGCACTCTTTTTTGCATTCCTAACAGCAGATCTATCTGGTGGAGTTGATTTGCTAGCTGGGCTCGATTTCTTCCTCAATTTACTCATTACAGAACCTGGACTGCATGAATTTTGAGAGACAGGAGGATAGCGCCCATCACTTGCATTCTCTGAATCAAAAAGACAACCCAAAACCAGAAACCCATGACAACAACAATCTATGACCACAAAAAAAATGTAGAAAAAAATCCTTTAGATCAAGTAACCCTACAACAACCACAACCTTTATTTACCATATTTCCTTTTCAAAACTATACAGGAAAAACAACTCGATCAGAGTTTCATAATTCAATACTCAAAAAGTGATCTGACACTTTTCGATCACAGACTCACAGTGGCAACAAATACAAACAAACACTAGATATAGATAGATCAATACCTTTTGAAGACAACTGCAATTGAGGAGGTGGAGAGAACTCATCTGAAACATCAGGAATATGCTTCCATGCCTCCAACATCTGATTCATAACCTCCCGAACCAACTTTACCTATACACAAACAAGACACAAACTCAATTCACTTCTAAACAATGTTCCAGAACACACAATATCGCGAAATCATCACCACAATTGCTACCACATTTGCTCACAATTTCAGTAACCGCAACACAAACAAAAACACAACTTAATCTTTTTCATCAGGTATCTTTCACCAGAGGGAATCCTAATCAAGCTCGGTAATAATTAAACTGAAATAACTTCGCGACAGTTGATCCACGTGCTAGTTGCTAAACACAACTTCTATTTAAAACCTCCTTTCCAAATTTTACCATAAATAGACAAAGAACAAAAGAAGCAAACCAGTAAAATCTTCTAAACACCTTATCAAATCGGCGATCTTCAAACACTTTCAAGCATCCACCCTTGAACTCCGCCAAGAGGTCCCTCTCCACGCTCGCGAGCTTCTTCAACGCCTCCGCCGCGCCCTTCCTAGTGGCCCAGTCCTCACTCCCCAGCGCCTCCAGAAGACAAGGAACCAAACTCCTCAACGCGGCGCCGCTCGTCGCGCCGCGCGCCTCGACAACGCTTCCAACGAGCGCCAGCAGCGCTGGCTTGGCCCTAAACACCTTGCTCTTGATCAGCCTCTCGAGCCTCGGGAGCAACCTGGCCAGCCTGGCCGGGTCCGGATCCGGAGCCGCTTCAATCGCGGAGGCCAGACAGAGAGCGGCTCCAGCCTGCGAGCTCGGGTCCTGCTCAGTGAACAGCGCCTCCGCCAGCGGCTTCAGGAACGCCGCGGCGAACGGTTGCCTCGTGACGCGCGCCGAGAGTGCGCCGACGGAGTCGGCGCACGCGGCCCGGATCGAGGAGTCCGGGTCGCGGAGGCGGCGGACAAGGCAGGCGAGGATTTTGGAGAGGAAGGGGGAGAGCGCGTCGCCGTGGGCGTGGGAGAGCGTGGCCACGAGGTGCACGCATTGCTTGCGAACGGGGGTTTTGTCGGAGGCGTCGGTGGAGTGGATGCACGAGAGGAAGACTGGAACAGAGTGCGGGTCCAGGGTGCGCGCGATGGACTCGAGCTCGTTGGCTCCTGCGACTTGTGTGTCGCGATCTGAGAGCTTTGTTAGGCACGTGAGTACCCTCTGCTTTATGTTCTGCGATTGGGTTGTTGTGGCGCGAGGCATTGTCGGAGGTAGAAGTCAAACGGCGGAGATTATTGGATTTCCGGCCACATTGCCGGAGCGACGGTGAGCGGTTGGTTTCGCGGTATGGACGCACATTCAATGAGACAACGCCCTCTTGGCTTTTTAACTGCCACACTGGGAAACCGCAATCATTATGGGGGGAAGGAGAACGACGTGTCGTTTTCTCGAGGTTTGCGTCTGTACAGCTAAAACGACAACAGAATTGCCGTTTCTCTCTTTTTTTTCTTTCTTTTTTGATTTTAAGTTAAAACTACTCTAAGTTAAGAAGATGTATGAAGAGTAAGGGATACTATTGAAGAATTTTTATTTTTTTTTTACTAAAATGTAACAATTATGTAGTGATACTACTATCGTGATCGTGTTTTATTCCTAAAAAAGGAGTATGTGGTTTGTTTGTGGCTAAACTGGGGTTGGAGGAAGTTGGGTTTTAACTTTTAAGGGAAGTTTCTAAATGATGCCACGCGTATATATGGCTTCTTGACTGCTAACAGTGGTAGCGACCCAACACCATAAAAGGATTAAATATGAGTGGGAGTAAGTAAATGTCCTAGGGCTCATGGGATTGGGAAAAATGGCAGCATGGGAGTACTATGGCAAATTTCCCCAGAAGGGGTGCCTTTACAAATTATTTCCTCAAAAGGGGTCGTTTTCAAAAATTTAACGTGGGGGGTTCTTTTATACGTAATCTGCATGGGCTGTTCTGCAAATCGCCACATGCAATGGCGACTTTGCTCTGTGAGTCCCACGTGGCCTGCAAACCGCCATTGGTATTGGCAATTCAGGTGCAGTGCAAATCGCCAGTGTCTTTGGCGAGTCCGGTCACAGGTAAGTAAACCGCCAGTTTGACTGGCGGTTTTGCTTTTGCAGGTTTCAGTTTCACTTTTCAGAGGGAGGCAGCTTTTTCGGAAGGCACGTTTTTCAGGTAAGGGAGTTGCAATTTCCACCAGCGAGTTAGGGCACAACAATTAGCCACTCCTGGTGGCGATTTAGGGCCTATATATACCCTGAATTCATCATTCATCTCAACGTTGCTGCGTGCCCAGATCTCAGTTTTTAAAATTGTGATTGTTTTGGAATTGCACTTATTTGCTTCTTCAACGTTGCTGTGTACTTAAATTTAAGGGTTTTATATACGTGAAATTCATCTCAAGGTTGCTGTGTATTGAGATTTTAGTTTTTTAAATTGTGAGTGTTTAGGAATTCTGTATAAAATTTTGTATTTGCTTGTTTAATTTTAAATATTTGAATGAGGCTATAATTTGTGTTATAATTTTTTTTTCCAAAACTATGAATGTTTAGGGATTTATGTGCATAACTTGGAGATGCCCTTGTTTTATTTTGCGCTCAACTTGACACAGTTACTATTCATGTTTGGTTTGCATTATTTTAAAATTTTCATAATAAATTCATTTATTGTGTTATTTACAAGGAGGAAAAAAGAAAACAATAATACTTACCATACAACAAATTTTAGTATCATTAATATAGGTTATGTCTGCCTAGAATAAAAACGTGCATTTTGAAATTATGTTAAATTTAAACATACTACTTTATTTATAGGTTACTAAAGTTTTTTTAATAAAATAAATATGAAAACATGATCGGTGTAAATTATTTATATTATTAGTTAAAAAATAATATGTTCCATTTTTGAAAGTAAAAATGACATGTTCTTATATATATATATATACAAAAAATTATAATTGATAATACGTTCATTTTTTGAAAGTCAAAATAATATGTTTCATTTTCGAAATTAATAATTTGTGTTATAATTTTATGTAAGTAATTATTTATAGCAGTTTGAATGTATAGTTTTTATTAATTTTATAATTAAATTAGATTTATATTTTATTTTGTAGTTTTTATTAAGTAATCTTTAATTAGAAGTAGATTTTTGCTTTAAAGAAATTTTTTTAAGTTATTTATTTTATTTTTTAGTTTGCAGTAAAATAATTTGTATCATAATTTTTTTTATTAATTTTTAATTAAAACTAGATTTCAGCTTTCAAGTTATTTTTTTAAGTAATTTTTTTTATTTCTTAGTTTCAAGTAAAATAATTTGTATGATAATTTTTTTGAAGTAATTTTTAACTAAAAGTAAATTTCAGCTTTCAAGTAATTTTTTTAAGTAACTTTTTTTATTTCTTAGTTTCCAGTAAAATAATGTGTATGATAATTTTTTTAAGTAATTTTTAATTAAAAGTAGATTTCAGCTTTAAAGTAATTTTTTTGAAGAATTCTTTTTTTATTTCTTAGTTTGCAGTAAAATAATTTGTATCGTAATTTTTTTAAGTAATTTTTAATTAAAAGTAGATTTCAACTTTAAAGTATTTTTTTTGAAGAATTTTTTTTATTTCTTAGTTTGCAGTAAAATAATTTGTATCGTAATTTTTTAAAGTAATTTTTAATTAAAACTAGATTTCAGCTTTCAAGTAATTTTTTTTAAGTAATTTTTTTTATTTGTTAGTTTGCAGTAAAATAATTTGTATTATAATTTTTTAAAGTAATTTTTAATTAAAACTAGATTTTAGCTTTGAAGTAATTTTTTTTAAGTAATTTTTCTTTATTTATTAGTTTGTAGTAAAATATATAGTATTATAATTTTTTTATTTCTTATATTTATATTTTACTATTTTGAATTTATTATGAATAATTAATTAAAATATTGTTTTTGTAGGTACACGATGAATTCGGTTATAACCGTGTTGTATTTCAATGGAAGGGTATATGAAGATAATGATGGTGTAATATTTGAAGGCAGTAAAAAAGCGATTCAGATTAAACGTGGAATTAGTTTCAATGCTTTGAAGAAAAAAATTGGAGACAAGGTAAAGTTAGAAAATAATGAAATTATTTCTGCTATTAGTTGTAGATTTTTAGTGTCAGGAAAATATATTGCCTTGCAAATTTGCGATGACGAAGACGTTGAAACGATGCTGGAAAGTTTTAAACAACAACAAGAAATGTCAGTTCTAGAATTGTACATAGAAAAGGATGTGGCTGGTGGTTCAATGTTTCATTCTGCAAATTCTCTTACATCATGTGGAAATTATGTATCTAATGATGACACACAACCGCCAACAAATATGAGCAATTTAAATCTTGACGAAGATGATGATCATGATGACGATGATTATCTTGTGTCTAACTCATACGTTGAAGATTCGTTAGACGAAGATGACAGTGTTGACGGTATATCAGATACAGACAATGAAGTCCCCGAGATGATTCCACCAGTAAGAATTGTTCACCCAGCAGAAGGTATGATTTTGTCTTAAAAAATACTTCAGTCAATATATTTATTATTTCACGACAATTGTATTTAATGCCAAATAAGTATGATTTGAATTTTTTTTGGACTATAAGGTGTACAAGGAATTCAGAATCCATTTTGGAATGATGCTTTGCATTATAATAATATCAACTGGAGCCATCCTGATGAGGAGGACATTTGTGGTTTGGAGATGCCATCCACTTTTAATGTTGGCCAAGAATTATATGTTGGCATGGAATTTGATAGTAAAGATGCGGTGAAGAATGCGGTCAAACAATATGTTATGAGGGTGCATCAAAGTTTCAAAGTGGTTGAAACCAAATGGGACAAGTATGTGGTTTGTTGCTTGAATAGAAATGCAGATTGTCCTTGCCCTTTCTACATGAGGGCAATTCTATCTAAAAAGACTGATTCATGGAAAGTCACTCAATGGGGTGGACCACACACTTGTCTCAATATGACCATGACCCAAGATCACGAGAAACTTGATTCAGATTTAATTGCCACTTGTGTAGTAGGTACGTATTTTATGTTCATATTATGTTATTGTTTAGCCTTAATTGTCATTTAAATTTTGTTATTCTATTGACAGGCATGATCAGAGAAGATCCATCGATAAAAATTTCATTGATTCAAGAGAGGATTAACAGTCAATTTGCGTACAAGGTGTCGTACAAAAAAGCTTGGTTGGCGAAACAGAAAGCCATTGCTATTGAATATGGCGATTGGGATGAGTCATATGCGAAACTTTCGTCGTGGCTAACACACATGCAAAATCATTCTCCAGGATCGTATTTTCAAATATTACATGACGATTTTATCGTTGGAAATACGGTTAGTCGCGAACACCGCCAATTTCATAGAGTTTTCTGGACTTTTGGCCAATGTAAAGAGGCTTTCAAGTACTGTAAGCCAATCATACAAGTTGACGGCACACATTTGTATGGCAAATACCGTGGGACCCTCTTAATGGCCACATCACAAGATGGAAATGGGGGTGTCCTTCCTCTAGCATTCGCCGTGGTCGAAGGTGAGACGTTGACAGCGTGGTCATGGTTTTTGGCACACTTGCGTGAACATGTCACAGATAAAAATGGTATTTGTCTTATATCTGATCGACACGCGAGTATAAAGTCCGCTGTCGCTAACGAAGCACTTGGCTGGCAACCTCCCCACGGTTACCATGTCTACTGCGTGCGACACATAGCAAGCAACTTCAATCGAAAATTCAATAATGCCAAACAAAAAGAAATGTTGAAGAAATTGGGTAAGATTTCATATTTGATGGTCACATTTATTTTACTTTCATTTATACTTAAAATTGTTATTCATAACTAATTTTATGCAGCCTACACTCCTTGCAAGCACATTTTTGATCAAAATTTAGAAAAATTTCGTGAACTGAGTCCAGCCATAGCAACATGGATTGATCGCATCTCAAAGGAAAAATGGACGATGGCTTACGATAGAGAAGGACGTCGATATGGCCACATGACAACAAACCTCTCAGAATGTATCAATAAGGTTTTAAAGGATTGTCACAACATTCCCATAACAGCATTGGTGAAATCAACGTACAGTAGGTGTCGAAAGTACTTTGTTGAGCGTGGCCGCCAAGCCCAAAGACAGTTAAATGAAGGCCAAGTATATTGTTCAAAGCTTGTTAAAGAACTGAGGAAAAATCAAGAACAAGCTTGTACGCACATCGTTCGCGTATATGATATCCACTCCACAAGGTTTGAAGTAGAGGAGAGCTTCAACCCTATAACGCAACGTGGCGGACAAAAGTGGGCAGTAAACTTGAATGGTCGTCATTGTCAATGCGGAAGGTATTCTGCGCTTCACTATCCATGTTCACACATTATTGCAGCTTGTGGTTATGTGAGCATGAACTACTACCAATACATAGATGTTGTTTATACAAACGAGCACATCTCAAAAGCTTACTCCGCACAATGGTGGCCTCTTGGGAATGAAGCGGCTATTCCTCCTTCTGATGACGCATGGACACTTATCCCTGACCCAACAACAATTCGTGCGAAAGGTCGGCCAAAATCAACAAGGATAAGAAATGAGATGGATTGGGTCGAACCATCTGAGCACCGAACAAAATGCAGTAGATGTGGAGCCGAAGGGCATAACAGGCGTCGCTGTCCAATGCAATCTGAGCGTGGGAGTTGTTCAAATCCTTGATTTATGTATGTTAGTCTCGTGACTTGTATTTGTTTCCGTTTTGTTCAATGTATTTTATTTTTGGGGTTCAATGAATTCAGTAGTTAAAAACATTTTGCCTTTTGTACATGACTTATTTGTGGGGTTCAATGAATTCGTTAGTTAAAACCATAAGCATACATGACTTATTTTGATTTATCTACTTTAATTTTTCTTTATGATATTATTTATTATTCTAGTTTGATGCGCGACAAAAAAATAGTCATTATGATTACTTAACCCATAACCCCTAAACCTAACTCACAAACCCTAAATCCTAAAACTAACACATAACCCCTGAACCCCACTCATAAATCCTAACTCAAAAACCCTAACTCAAAAACCTAACCCATAGCCCCTAAACCTAACTCACAAACCCTAAGTCCTAAACCTAACCCATAACCCCTAAACCCCACTCATAAACCCTAAGTCCTAAACCTAACCCATAGCCCCTAAACCTAACTCACAAACCCTAAGTCCTAAAACTAGCCCATAACCCCTGAACCCCAGTCATAAACCCTAACTCATAAACCCTAAACATATCTCATAACCCTAACCCTAACTCATAACCGCTAAACCCTAAGTCCTAAACTAACTAATAAACCCTACCCCTAAACCATACCCCTAACACCAACTCATAAAACTAAACCCTAAACTCTAACCCTAACTCATAACACTACAACTAACTCATAACCCTAAACCCTACGTGCTAAGACTAACTCATAACCCTAACCAATAACTCATAAACCCTAACCCTAACTCTAACTCCTAAACAGTAAACCTACTTTAATTTTTCATTTAGAAGTTGAAAATGGTGTTTGTCATTAGTTAGTACCATTACTTATTTTCATTTGTCTACTTTAATTTTTCTTTACGAGTTTATTTATTATTCTAGTTTGATGCGCAACATAAAAATAGTCATTATGGTGTCCGCGATCGTGATTCCATAACAAATAGTCATTAAAAACGAAATTCCATAACACATTCCATAACAAGTACTATGAGATACCATAAATTAAGTCTGAAATTCAAATTACAAAGATACAACACAAATTTTAAATAGAGACATAAAAATCAGTCATTATGGTGTCCGTGATGGCGTGAGCCTGTGCCACATGGTCGATCCCACCTTCGGGCTTCACGATCAGGATTTCTTCTTGCCCGCTGTCGCCGCCCTTGTTGCTCAGCCTCAGCAGAAAACTCGTGACGCAAATCAACACCTAATAAATCACCCATATCAGGTATTGCTCCGGGTACATTCCATTGCGGAGCTAATGGGGCATTAGGTGTTGCCATTGGGGCATCATGTTGCTGCGAAGGGGTCATGGTCGGCCATGAAAAATGAGGGTGTGTTTCCGCAACACCACCATACGAATGTGAGCTTGCAGACATATCAGTATCATGACCTTCAAAAGGATACTGATACATCTGCGAAGGATACTGAGAAAATGTTGGTGGCGTGTAGTACATTCCATGGCCACGCTGCTCCATTTGTTGGGAAAAATCTTCCGCTTGAACAATCTCCCTTCGTCTGTCAAAACCTCGAGTTTCCACACTGGATGGAAGCATGTCAAACTGTTGTGGCGGAAAGCGACGCTCTGATGCTGGACCATGTGCCACAGGCTCAGTGATCCTCTCTTGCTCTTCGGATAAAATCGTCAGCTTCTCCACATAAGGCACGAGATCATCCACTGTCCATGTGTTACGCCCTTGTGGTGACACCATATACTGCAAAGTCTCCGCAACTTCACCCTGCAATTACTAGGGTCAGCAAATTAATGTCGATGCTTTAAAAAAAATTGAAGTTAAATATTTAAAAATAAATAAATACCAATGTAGCTGTCTTTGCATTGTTTTGGTCGACAAACATCTTTGTTTTTCGCCTATACCAGACCATGTAATCCGAGTTAAAACTCAATAGGCCCTCCTGTCGAGGATAGACGTCGACCTTAAACTCAGCTCGATTATGCCACTGACTGATAAATGGGGCCAACAGCTGGAACCAATTTTCATCCATTTTGCCTTTCAGCGTTAGCCCATGGATACTCTGTGGTTGCAAAGGAGGCTCCGGAATAGGTTGTTGCATTCCAAATTGTCGCAACACTCTATCGGGTTGGTGCCACTCTACAACATGGAAACAAATGAGTGGCACCACTGCGCACCACGCCACAGTACCAACCAAACAAATGGGAGGCAACATCGACAAAACAGTTGCTGTGTAAGGCTCCCACAGAAACTGCATACAATAAGACAATTGTTAGTTTTGACTTAAACATGACATTTTATTTATTATTTAACGAATACATAATGATCTTCTTACCTCATGTCGTTTCATGATATCCAATTTGCGACGGAAAACTATTAGATCATCATTGCCAATATGTTGGTTTCCACGTCGCAGCCACCTACAAAAAAATTGAAATAATTACTGCCGACGCGTTACATTATTGATTATTTTCAAATGAATTTTTTTTTAAACAACTAACCTGTGCCCCAGTGGTTTATTTTCTAGTACAGGAGGAGTCCTCTTTGGGGCCAAAGTCGTGCATCGTTCCCATGCCCACATTTGGATTAAGATGCACATACCTCCGATTGATTTAATTTTGTAATCGGTGGCGCTGCACATCTCTCTATATAAATAAGCAAGCACGGCAGGTCCCCATGCATACGTGCGGCACTGTTCAAAGTCCCGTAAAAATTGAAGGTACCTTAGGGAAACTTTACTGCTGCTTTTATCAACAAATAGAACACCTCCTATGAATCTGAGGATCCATGCACGGGTAAATCTTTGTAGATATTCTACGTTACCATCATGGATATTTATTTCTGAAAAATGGTGAGCGAGCCAACTTAATTTTACCACACTGCCTTGTAGTTCACCCTCCTGTGGTCTGACGCCCAACAATTCTTCACACAATTCGCCCCAATCAAGATTAGTCTGACCAATTAATGGTGCCCCATCAACAGGCAGACCTAATAATACAGAGACGTCTTGAAGAGTAATCGTACACTCTCTGCATCTCATGTGAAATGTATGGGTCTCGGGCCTCCATCTTTCAATTAAGGCAGTAATTAATGACGAATTTATTTTGAGGTAGCCCATCTTCATTATCCAGTAAAAGCCAGATTGTCGAAGCAGAGGAATAATTTCCTCTGGTATCTCTTCTTGACCTTGATAAATGGGGACCGTTCGTCGAATATGCAATTTTCTGTCTGGTTCCCCATTCCAAACATGTTCTGAAACATGTTTGGGTTGCATCCATAAAACGTCTCCTTCTATTGGACCAGACTTAATTTGTATGCCTCATGAAGACGACGATGAAGATGCCATCGATACTGTAAAAAAAATATATTAAAAAAAATTGACAACAAAAATTTAACAACAAAAAAATTTATTCGACTTACAACAAATTAATTAAAATGTCACTAAATAACAAAATACATAAATTTGAATAACAAAATACAATACAAAATTAAAAATCTTTAAACTGAATAACATTAACATTCTAAAAAAATTATAAATTAAATTACATAAAAATAATTAAATACTAACTAAAATACTATACAAATAAAAAAATTAAAAATTTAAATACATACATAAATTTAAATAAATTACCAATTTCTTTTCCGATTAATAAAATTAAAATTAAATTACATATATTACACAAATAAATTAAAATAATTTCAAAAATTACTAAAATACTATACAAATAAAAAAATTAAAAATTTAAATACATACATAAATTTAAATAAATTTAAATAAATTACCAATTTATTTTCCGATTAATAAAATTAAAATTAAATTACATATATTAGACAAATAAATTTAAAAAATTCCAAAAAATACAATGGAAACAAAACTTTAAACAATATATATATATATATATATATATATATATATATATTATTAACAACGTATAATATATTCCAAGAAAAATTAAAAAATATAAACCTAAATAATATCATACAAATGTAAAAAATCTAAATCAAATAATAATAACATATCAATTAAAAAAACTTAAACCAATTCATATTAACAAATTAACTACAACGTATGTATAACACAAATAATTTTATTATCACCTAAACTAAACAAACGTACTATATATATACTAAGCAAAATCTACACATATATAAGACAAATAATACCATACTAATTTATAAAATCTAAACAAAATAATATTATCAAAAACTAACCTAAACTAACCTAAAGCACAATTAATACTAACTTAACATATGTATATTAACCTAACTAATATTCTTAAATTAATATTTATAAATTAACTAAAACTAACCTAATATATATATATATATATATATAACACAGCTAATAACTTACAACTTACAAAAATCTAACCTAAATGACATTAATATCTCAACTACAATTAATTGAACATATATGTATATAACATAAAAGTATATACAAAACAACATAAAAATAAATTAACTTACCTCAAATACGTTTTATGACAAGCAACCAAAAAGTGTAGGCCAAACAAGAACAAGAACAAAAACTTCACCTACAATATACAAAAAATTTATCAATTATACTTAAACATATATCACAAAAAAAAAAAAAATTCAGTTAAAACCATACTTACCAATAATACAAACGTAGCAACAGAAAAATAATATGGTTCACTGGAAGCAAAGAACAATGGCAACACAAGCAAGAAGCAATGCAGTGCAGTGAAGAAAAACGAAGGCACCTGCTCCTGCATTGCTTTATAAAAAAAATTTTGAATAGCCAAATCGCCACCATTACTTGCGATTTGGCCTTCTGCGCTTCCTGCACCACCCTGCAGCACCACCGTAGCTGCACCGCTACCCTAAGCTAGGTCTGAACCCAACCCGCTAGTCAAACTAGCGATTTCCCAAAGCAACGACGGACTCGCCAAAGACACTGGCGATTTGCACTGCACAGCAACGACGGACTCGCCAAAGACACTGGCGATTTGCACTGCACCTGAATTGCCAATACCAATGGCGGTTTGCAGGCCACGTGGGACTCACAGAGCAAAGTCGCCATTGCATGTGGCGATTTACAGAACAGCCCATGCAGATTACGTATAAAAGAACCCCCCCACGTTAAATTTTTGAAAACGACCCCTTTTGGGGAAATAATTTGTAAAGGCACCCCTTCTGGGGAAATTTGCCGGAGTACTATTACTTTAGTGAGTCTAAAGTAGATAATTAATGCAAAATTGGGTTGAGACAAGTGATTAAAATTAAAGGTTTAATTAATGAATTGGTTGCTGTAATTTTATTATGTGTAATTTTTAATTTTATAATTTTAAAGTGATTTTTTTAGTTATTATCGTTGACATTTTAATTCACTAGTTTGAAATTAATTTTTTTAATTTTTATAACTTATACTTCAATTCTTTTTTAATTTTTATAGTGATTTTTTTAGTTTTTATATTTTATATTATAATTTTTTTTAGTTTTTATCATCAAAATATCAGTAATATTATAAATTACAATTAATTATAAAAATATTAGTAAGTAATTCGTAACTAATTTATCGTAAGATAATTTGTAATAAAAAATAATTGATAATTTATAACTAATTCGTAGCAAATTATTTTTATATATTTTTTGTAATAAGGACTAAAAGGTAATTAAAATATAAATTATAAAAACTAAAATGATCACTTTCAAACTATAGGAATTAACAGAGAATTAAAAAATAAACCATAAGGACTAAAAATATTATTTTCTAACTATAGAGATTAATTAAAAAAATTAAAATATAAATTATATGAACTAAAAAAACTACTTTCAAATTATAAAAACTAAAAAGTACGAATTGTGAAACTATAGGTGATCAAATGATTAATTTAACCAAAATTAAATGAATTTTGGTTCTATTGAAATAAATATCTTCAATGTTTATAAAGAATAAGAAAATAAAATAAATTGAAGTTTTTTAAATAAATTAAAATTAATTTGTACTAGTATATCAAATGCATCATAAACATCAAAATATTTAAATAAAAAAATTAATAGTTTAAAGATTTTAAATAAAATTTAACAAAATCTAATTCACTTAATTTGGAAACTAAAAGCTAAATACTTAATAAATTTCAAATAAAAATAAAAATTTTATTCAACTGGAACACTCGAACTTGTTTCTACGAAGAATGGGTGCCATCTACACAAAAAAAAATTCAAAAATAAATAAATAAATAACGAAGATAGTAAATAGATTAAGGTGTAGGAATGAAATTACAATTAAACTTAATAAATAAAATTACATTTAGATTTTAAAATGATGAATAAATACAAACAAATTTTTAAAATAACAGATAAAAATAATATACAGTACGTACTTAAAATAATCACAGGAATGTTTTCGTTAAAATAAAAAAGTTCTTGACGGATGGATTCATTAATCATGGGTAATGGCTGACATTTAGGTCTAACACTGTTATTAAAGTGTCACGTGGGGATGTTAGTGCGTTGCCATGCAAAAGTTACCATGTTCACTCAGTGCTGAGAGTTTTTATTTTACTACACAGGCTTGTATCATTGCTTTTTCTTATGTCGGCACCAAGGGTGAAGTATTAATTACTTCAAGTGGTCGAAAGGATTTTCCGCATCATGCTAACAGAAAAAATTTAGGGGTGTATAGATTGTGGTGTTTGTAATTTATATTTTAATTAAAACTAAAAATTTATTTTAATATCATTTATTGAAAAGAAATAAATTATCAAATTAATATAAAACTATAAATATTTAAAGAATAATACTTAAATTTTGTCCAAATTTATAATAATTACGGAGTAGAAATAACCAGCAAATAAAGAATGAACATCTGAACGTATTTTTGTCTTTGAATGCTAGTCTTCAGATTAAAACATGAATTAAAATGCCTATTAACCAATTTAAACAAATGAATAAGAACTTTCGAAAGTTAATTTATATTCCACTCATAATTAAAGGGAAAGTCGTTTATCAGAATCCTATGTCATAGACTTCTTTTTCCTAGAAAGTATACGCTACTTTAGGAACAGAAATGAACAATGGCAAGTGTAATCAATATTTAAACTAATATATTTATCAACATCGATATATCATACTTAGACATTTGGATGTAACTCCATGGCAAAGAAGAAATTAAAACTCAGATAGGGTTATCAATTAAGATCTTAGTTCTAGTATCATTAATCACATAATACCTATATACTTATGTATAGACCTTTTTTAATTATTATTTATCTCTTTTATAAGACTTTTTTACTTATTTGATACATTAATTATTTATTTCATATAATATCTTTAATGAATTATATTATCTCTTATTAGGATTAAAAAATAGAAGAAGCCATATTAATTAGTTAAGTGAAAAATAATTAAGTGGAGAGAGAAATGAAGGATGATCTTGGAAGAGTAGTATAAATTATTGACAAATTTAATGTGATTAATTAAATTAACTGTCTTTCTTAAAGAGTGTGAATTAGTTGAAAGAGTCTTACATAGGGATAGGGACACCTTTTGGTCTCAAATATAAGAAGAAGAAAAATATGTTAAGTTAGAAGACATTTGTGTTTTAAAAAGAATCATGACTCCTAATTATTTTGATTAGATGTAAATAAAAATAAAGGTTAAAAATTATGTCTTATATATATGTTTCACGAAGTCTGAGTCTAATGTTTTAGATAATAGTAAGATGGAATTATGATTTGTTGTGACATTAAAAATTATATGTAAGATTTCATTTAATATTTTGTGTTTGAGATCTATTTTGTAGATACAATCTCCTAGAATACATTGATTTCTATGAAGAATAAATGAAGTTAAGTTTTAAAATTCTTCAATTGTCATCAAAAGAAGAGTTGTGTTGCACATATCTATTCTGACGAAAAAGGAAGTGATTTCCCACTCTAATGTTTAACACGCCAACAACAAAAGTTATTTCTTAGCATGAAGAAGTATGTGTATACCCCAACAACCACGTTCTTCATACACAAGTTTAAAAGAGAAAATATGTCTGTTTAGAGACAACGAATACTTGATTGAAGGAGGCCTATAAATACCAAAAGTTTTGAAGACATGAAGTATAAATTGGAGTGCTCATTATTCAAACTCTTTCCATAAAAAGCTCCTTGTGTAAATTCTTGTAAAGTTTAGAAAAATTTTCAAAACACTTTGATTATTGTGAGAGAAAAGATTAAGTGTTGAATGTGTCTATTCGTCTGTAAGACGATTAAGTGTTAGTCATTATGCAATCAAACAAATAAATATTCTAATTTGTGTTAGAGCCCACTGTTCCTTGGTATGATAAAGAATATTGATTGTAATAGCTTGATGTAGAACTTGAGTTAATGAACTAGAAGTGACAATGATAAATACTTGTAATTTTGTTTTTGAAAAATTTTGTTTGTTTTACCAGATTTGAAACTATGTCTAATTTATCTTAAGAAGATATGATATTTGTTTCCTTTATTCTTCATTAGATGATGATGATAATGTTGTTATTTTTTAAAAATAATTTAAATTTAATAAAAATCACAATTCAATGTTGAACGGGAGAAAGTACATATTAATGGTGAATCAATAGTATATCAATCAAGATCTTAGTTCTGGTATCATTAATCAGACAATATAAGAGCAATGTACCGGCTTAACAAACTATAATTAAGATGAGCATGGTAATTCGGTATATTATTGTTGTCTTAGGTAAGTGAGATTTGGCATTCGTGTGGGCCTACATCCTTTATTTGCATAACCATTGTCATTAGTAGTCAAATTAATTAGCTGTGTCTTATCATAATGGTGTGGATATATCATACTATATATTGTACTTAAGCGACATAGAGTTATCAAGGTGATACTATGATTCAATGTTGAACCTACTCTACTCATAGTGGGTCTCAACCTCCACACCAACCTTTCTTCTTTAAACATACAAATAGTTGTAAAGCGCATCCATCGACGGCAAAAGCAGGCCTAGCTCTGAAAAAGACAATCCAAGTATTTTTGTTAGTTGTGGCTATCATTCATATAAAATAAATATGAATAATGAAAAGTGTGGCATGCATATGCACTTCATCACCTTTTTTTAACTAGGGTAAATAAAAGAAGTGGATAAAGAATAGAAAAAGGCCAGCATTGTAGCTAGGAGTTCATTTTTTCCCCTTATATATGCATTGGATTGGAAATTTCTTGAGTTGGTACAGTATGACAAATTGAAAAGCGATTCGGCAAATTAATTTGGTCCCAATTGGGATTTACAACTGTCGGTTGGACCGAAAGGGACAACCACGGTTTGAATCATTAATATGGTTTTGCTTAGCAAATGATCATGTGTAGACAAGAAAATTTAATTATGGAAATAAGTCGGTGATGAAATTAAATTTACTTCCTTGCTAGTTTGAATTTTACTTTTGGGTGAATTAATTAAGTTAATATTAGTTTGCTAGTTTTTAAATTTGGTTATGAAATGATAAAACATGTAGCAAATTAAACGCGTCTCACACGAATTATTCAACTCAATCACGTTAAGGGCTATTAATTTAATTAATAAAAATGAACCCAAAATTCAAAAGTAATTAAGGTGCCGACTACGGAATATACAACTAGTGACGTAAAAACCCGGTTTCATAATCATTAAGATTCGCACATGATTTGTTTTAATTTGTTTCCCTACCAGCAAACTATATTCTACCCAGTGGCTTACGGATTTAAGAAGCCTAAAATAAATTTAAGAATGATATTTTTTATTTATTTATAAAATAATTTATTAAAATTATTATTATTTTATTTAAAATTAAATTTTCAGATTTTTTGTAATACAAAATTGGTGAAGCCAATAAAAAGATTAACAATTACTTATAATATTTTAATTAAAATTTATTTTTAAATATAATTTTACAATAATTTTTTTTTAGATATATTAGTACTAAAAAAATTTTAAGACCTTTTTTTTTTGGGATATGCTAGGTGCACCCAGCAATATTGCTGGTGCACCCAACAATTTATTGAAACTACCATTTTACCCTTCATTAAAAAAGTTTAAAACATTTAAATAGCTTTCCCTCTCCTCTCCCGGAATCACTCAGCCTCTTCTTCTTGCTTCTGCTTTTCTTCCTTTGCTTACCTCTTCCGCGAGCCTTCTCCTCCACCGCGAGCCCAGCTGCTGCTTCTTTCGGTTGAACGCCATTTCCGTTCGAGGTAGGTGTCCCTAACCTTCCCTTTGCTTTTATTATGCACTGTAGTTGTAGCATTTAGGGTAGGTTAGAAGAACCTTAGGTTAGCGGAACCTTAGGGTAGAAGACGAGAGCAGGAGACGCCGGAAAAAATGGGGAAAATGGCTCACGGCGGAGTCTTCCGGAAGACCCATTAGGGGTTCTTCCGGAAGTTCCGAAAAAACCTGTTCCGAAAGAACCTTCCGGAAGAAGTGTTCTTCTGGAACAATTACGGAAGAATCACTTCTTCCGGAAAGTGTGTTTTTTTTTAAACAAAAATTGTTTTGTTTTTTTTTTAAAATGAATTATTGTATTTATTTTGGTTATTTTGTTTTTGAGATTTTATGAAAAATGAGGATTGGGTTTTTGATGTCATGTTTTTTTTATAATTTAAATTGTGTATTTTTACTAAATATTAATTTGTAAATTATTTATTTTTTTGTTTATAAAAGTAGTTGTGTTTGTTTTTGTTTATTGTTTATTTTTTTAAAATTAGTGTTTTTTCTTTATAAATGAAGTTGTTTATTTTTATAAATAAAGTTGTGTGTGTTTTGGAAATTTTATAAAAATACTAATTTTTTATAATTAATTAGTTGTTTATTTTTTAATTATGAATGAAGTATTTTTTTTATAAATTGTGGATGTTTACTAATTAATTTTTTTTACATTAGTTGTGTTTATTTTATAAATGAAGTTGTTTATTTTTTTTAAAAATTATGTTGTGGATATTTTTATAAATGAAGTTGTTTTTTTAAACTAAGTTGTGGATGCTTACTAATTAATTATTTTCACATTAGTTGTGTTTTTTTTACAAATGAAGTTTTTTAAATTGTTATTTAAATTAAGTTGTGGATGTTTACTAATGAATTTGTTTTTACATTAGTTGTGGTTTATTATAAATGAAGTTTTTTTAAAAAAAAAATTAAGTTGTGGATGTTTAGTAATGAATTATTTTTATATTAGTTGTGTTTTTTTTTATAAATGAAGTTGTTTATTTTTTTTAAAATTAAGTTGTGGATGTTTACTAAATAATGTAGTTGTGTTTTTTTAGAAATGAAGTTTCTTATTTTTTTATAAAGAAAATTATTTGATTTAAGTTAGTTTTATTTGTTTATAAATAAAGTTGTTTTTTTTTATAAAGAAAATTGTGTATATTTTGACCGAAAAAAATACGTGTTCGACATGATTTGCAGATCATGGCCAAAACACGAGGTTTAGGTCGTGTCATAGGTAGAGTTGTAGGCAAAGATAGACCTGCTGACCAGGATGCTGCTGATGTTCCCGAGAGGCGTAGGCCTACTGCCTCAGCCCGTAGGCTACGCGTTCATCAGATGACTACGGAGGGACGTGATATGGTTGAGGACGTCGCTGACATGACTAACGATGTCCCTGAGCAGGCTGCGGAGGCACCTGAGATGCGTGCGGACGCACAGGGTGCTGATAGTGGTGAGGGGTCAGATGGTGTTGATGCTGCTGAGGGATTCCCTGGTGGTCCATGTGACCCGTCAGTGCTCACATCATTTGCCGAACATGTTCCACATGCCGTTTGGAGTGGACAGGTATTTTAATTTGTTAATTATTTATGATTGTTGATTTATTTGTTTGTGATTAATTTTTTTTAATAATTGTATAATTTGTACTTCAAATCAGGAACGTCCTGATTTGAAGTTAATGTCACATGGGAGGAAGGTGACACTGATTGGGAGGTCAGTGCCTGAGATTGAAGGCCTGGTGGCTGCCACAGGATTAAGTCCACTGATAGATTATTCAGTTATTACTGGCGATCCTAGACTTATATCTGCATTTGTGGAGAGGTGACACAGTGAGACTAGCACCTTCCACCTTCCTGTAGGAGAGCTGACGATCACATTGGATGGTGTGTCGTCAATCCTACATTTTTCCATCACTGGCGCCTTGCACAGTTTCCACGCTCTTTCTACGGAGGAGGCCAGATTTTTGCTGACGGAGTTGCTGGAAGTGTCTGCCGAGGAGGCCAGAGCCGAGATAGCACTCACACGTGGAGCATATGTACGATTAGGATGGGTTCGAGACATTTATGAGACGAGATGTCAGGCCCGACGGTGGATTGTCGCAACTCGCGCTTATCTGCTGCACCTTGTCGGTTGCACTCTTTTTGCTAATAAGAGTGCAACATACGTGCATGTGGTTCACCTTGACGCTTTCCGGGACCTCGCTCATAGTGGTGGTTACGCTTGGGGAGTTGCCACGCTGGTTCATATCTATGACCAGTTAGATGAGGCTTGTAGGACCACCATCCGACAGCTTGCGGGGTACTTGACGCTACTTCAGGTAAATTTTGTGTTTATTAATATGTTACGTTCGATTATGATTTAAACATGTTTTTATGTTATGTTAACCTCAATTATTGTGTAGTGCTGGATCTATGAGCACTTCCCTAGTGTGCACCAGTGCGTGACTGACGATACATACCAGGAGACGTCCCCACGTGCTTCCCGGTGGTTGACGTCGAAGGCGCACATGAAGGGAATCACAGGAGCACCCTACAGGGCACGTTGTGATGGTTTGACCGTAACAGATGTGTCCTGGTTGCCACACGGAGCATCGGGGGGTTAGGGCGTTTCAGGAGATTTCATCTTTCCAGGGTCAGTTGAGATGGGGTCCTATGGTCGTCACAGCTCGACCGGAGAGGGTGGTACGCCAGTTCGGTTACATCCAGAGCATCCCTCCGCCGCCTGTTAGTGCACGATTGTCACACGATCAGATAGATGACAGGTGGATGCAGTTTGCGGATCACTTACTACCTGCGGGTCAGCTTTGTCTAGTGCTTGGGCAGGTATCTGCGGATTACATGGAGTGGTTTTTCCGCATATCTCACCCATTCATGATACCAACCCAGGCAGGTGACCAGCCGAGGGATGCACCAGCTGCAGACCCTGAGGACTACATACAGCCGCCCAGCCCCCAGGTTCCAGTAGCATTTGACCCCCCTCCACATGTGGTAAGATTATTTGCGCGTTTAATGTTTTATGAGTTGTTATTTATTTTAAATTTCATAATAAATGTTTTTAATGACTTTGACAGGATGATTACGAGGGATATGAGGCGATTGCACAGAGGTTGGAGCGTGTGCTCAACCTTAGGATAGTCACTGCAGGCACAGAGTTATATGACATTATGCAGGACTGCCTGACGATCGGGAGAGGGGGACCCAGTGCTGATGGGACATTCAGGGCTCGTCAGAGACGCCGCACGGACCATTGATCATTGTATTTATTTTTTGTGTTGTAGTTGACATGAATATTTGTAATTATTACAGTTTTTGTTTAATATAGTTGACGTGTTTTGCACATTTTATTATTTTATAATATAGTTTATTATTCCGATCGTTTGTGGTCCTTAAGCGAAGTTTACGAGTGTTTTAAATTTATTTTTAAAAAAAGTGAACCTAGAATCATGAGTTTTGTTTGTAAGAATTACATAAAAAATAAATATTTTTAAAATCATTCATAATTATGTGTTAGTAAGATTTTTAAAGTAATTATGATATATAATAAATTATGGTTTGATCATAATTTACACCATTAATATAAAAGGTCGTACCAAAAAATAAATATTAAAAAAAAATTTACATGACAATGAAATCGCCATATAAGATACTACAAGGATGACTTTAAAAAAAAATTCATGTTCAAGTACCCATGTTTGGGATTTTTTTGCGTGGGTGTGCCAGTGCCGTGAGACAATGGAGGGCGGCCATTTCTCATTTTTGGACGTCAAAGAACCCAAAAAAAATAGTCTCGTTCCCCGGTTCCGTCAACTAACACGTAAAAACAAAGCCTGAAAATAAAAAAAAAATAGGAAATCGACCCTTTTCCATGTTCAAGTACCCATGTTTGGGATTTTTTTGCGTGGGTGTGCCAGTGCCGTGAGACAATGAAGGGCGGCCATTTCTCATGTTTGGATGTCAAAGAACCCAAAAAAAAAAGTCCCGTTCCCCGGTTCCGTCAACTAACACATAAAAACAAAGCCTGAAAATAAAAAAAAAGGAAATCGACCCTTTTCCATGTTCAAGTACCCATGTTTGGGATTTTTTTGCGTGGGTGTGCCAGTGCCGTGAGACAATGGAGGACAGCCATTTCTCATGTTTGGACATCAAAGAACCCAAAAAAAATAGTCCCGTTCCCCGGTTCCGTCAACTAACACGTAAAAACAAAGCCTGGAAATAAAAAATAAAAAAAAAGAAAATCGAACCTTTTCCATGTTCAAGTACCCATGTTTGGGATTTTTTTGCGTGGATGTGCCAGTGCCGTGAGACAATGGAGGGCGGCCATTTCTCATGTTTGGACGTCAAAGAACCCAAAAAAAATAGTCCTGTTCCCCGGTTCTGTCAACTAACACGTAAAAACAAAGCCTAAAAATCCAAAAAAAATGAGAAATCGACTTTTTTAACAATTAATTTTTTGGACCACTGAAACAACACATTCAACTTTATTATGGGAATTAAACACGCCATAAACAAATAAAGGTTACATCAACGAAAAAGCAAAAAAATAAACATCACATTCAGTTGTTTAGCGGCGTACCAGTGACCTCGTCTTCGATTTTCACAACATATTTAGTAAAGACAACTAAAATTTCTATTGGTCCATATTTTTTCCAGTAGTTAGATTGTACTAACACCTTCAGCAGTTCTTCGTTGGTCATCAGCTCATTTATTTCATATTTTATAACCGTATCTGAATACTCAAAGCGAGCTGGTTGGCGGAAAAACAATCGACTTACTGTTTGTGATTCGTGAATTCCAAGAGGGGGAATCCCTTTAGGTGCAACTTGCTTGATTAAATTCTTCAGTTCATCGATGGTACATGTTGAAGGAATTTGAAATTTCTTAGGATTTTTTCCTGTGAACGCGCATCCAACAAATTTGTTCTGCGGTGGCATGTTCCATTTCCCGTTGTAATACAGGATCGCGTCATGAGTACGAGGCATAATGCGTTCAAGTAAGTTTATTATTCCATCTGGTGTTCTTCCAACGGTGCATAATAACTCAATCGGACCAACGCAAGAAAATTGATCATTACACATTAACATTGTGTTGACATCGTCATCATTTATCAATTTCATACACTCAAAGCAAATTTGGTTACCTGTATCGGTGAATGGCTTCCGGTAATGAATTTCATCCAAAAATTGTTTGTCGGATAGCTGAAGGGTATTATGTTTTCTGGTTTTTAGGCTTGCAAAATCACAGCTATTTGGTACTCGAATGGGCACCGGAGTTGAAGTTTGGAAGTAAACCCCAGTATCATTGTGAATAATCGATTCATTTGGAAAAATGAAAGCCAACCTTGAGTTGACAATCGTCTGACTGCTAGTTTCTCCTAAAAATGCCATAGTTTGTGTATCAGTTGGGAGACTATTTGAAAGCAAGATAATGTGTGATTTAGTAGCCTAGTCTGCCATATATATAGATGGTTGTGACCGAGCCATTGTTTAACTTTGTTTACAAAAAAATAGACACACGTAAATGTGTAGCCAAGTCAGCCAATGTGTTGTCGCCAATGTGTAGTCAAGTCAGCTAATGTGTTGTCGAGCGACTGCTAGTTTCAGAATGTGTAGTCAAGTCAGCCAATGTGTTGTCGCGCTCAAACTGTAATACACATGCATGTCATTATGTGTTGTCAATTATGACAATGATGTATGCTGCACGCGTAAATGATTTTTGTTGGACCAACAATTTCCTTGCTTAACCAAACGAGTACTTAATAATATTAATTGGTTAGTAACGGGTTACAACAAATTATATCGCATAATGAATATAATTACATAAACAATGCATGTTTAGTCTTCATTTAGGTCTACATAGTGTGTTTTGAATGACATCAAGCTTGTGTATTGCTGCATTCTACTAATATATGGAATTGCCCACTGCTTTGCCTGATAATAACAATTGCTTGACCACAACAACGCTGGAGGCGGCAAGGGACAATGGTCTTTCAAATAAACCTGTTGTACATGAACAAACATTATATCATGCGCTGACCGTGCCAAACGAACCAGCAAAGTCATTGCATAATTGTTATACTAACTATATTCAATGTACCTGAACAAAATGATTTCCAAACACGTGACCGACACATATGATGTGGTGGCTAGAAGAATTAGGTGGTGGTTGACTTCTAAGAGGGAAAAATGTCATGCTTTGTTTTCGGGACAACGATACAAGGATTACGTTATACCGTGAAGCAATCACATATCCCATGTCCGTTATATCCATCCACTTGTCCACACTAACCTGAATGAACCAAACATACACATGTAAGTAATTTAAACATTGTTATTAAAAAAATTAACCTAAAAACATACCTTTGAAAAGCCATCAACAAGTAGGGACAACTTTAATTGTTCAAATCTCTCTGTGCCACCGAAGAGGTTCATGTACTCATGCGACCACCTGCCAAGTTCTTTAATCAATTCATTATGCACTAACAGCCACGAATCTTCCCCCATACCTAATAAAGCGGCAATGGACCGATATTCACAGTTACCGTCCGCTTTCACATCCACAACGTCACGAATGAAACCTTGAAAGAATGATGCAAATTGATCCAACATCGGGATGATCCTTGTTGGCTGAGGCGGTTGAGAACATGATGCACTTCATTTCACTGGAGAGTTGCTGCTTTGAACAAAATGAAAAGCATCAACATACTCCCAGTAAGACGGATCACGCTTTGTGGATCTTTGACTTCTTTTCATCGGTTTCTTCGGTGCACCTTAGTGTTGACCTTTGACCGAGGAGGGCACATAGAGTTATGATCAGGGTATGCAATTTCTCGAAGTTTACTCTTCAGAGTTACTTTGCCAGCCACATCAAGTTCATCAAACCTTTTAGATATGATCTCTATCTCTTCCTTGATGGTGACTTCCGTCTCACATAACCCTTGGTCTGAAAAGCAAAGTCTCCTCCAGAAAAGATGGATTGACTCCAATGGGATGCTGCCAGCAGTATACCTAGAAAGCTCACATGCACAAGGAAGGTCGTGCGTGCTTCTCATCACACAACCACAAGAAGAGAGATTATTGTCGAGATAACGTAGGCGGTCAACCTCAGAAGCAATCTGATTTAAAGCATCCCTTGAAACCATCCCAAGAAGCCTCTTGTATAAGGTTTTTTTATATACATGTCCAACCACATGCGTACTGGTTTCAAATGATGCTTTAATTTCGACGTGTTGCAGCGTGATCATGTTGTTCATGGCATCCCAAACACTACATAGGTCTCCAACGCTATTTTGTAGTACTCTTTTGAGAGCCCAATGAGCTAATTCAACCCTACATTTAAAATACACAACAAACATGAAAATATACAACAATTAAATACCATTTAATATTAATCCTTATTAACAAATAAAATCAGTTCTTAATACCTGATTGTTGTTGTGTTGCCTAGGTGCATGACCTTATTCGTCCATGCTGTAATAAATTTTTCCTTGTGAGGGATAATCCATGTGTCGTTAACATAGTCAATGAGCATCGGCCAAGGCGAACAAACAACTTGAAACTTCTGATGTGACTCATGGAACTGGTGTTCGGACGGACAATCAACCAAAGTACCCCAGTTATCCATTACATAGTCCCACGCATTTTTTTGCCCAATTAAAGATTTGCACTTCACCTTCACATTCTTATCGATATGAAACCTGCACAACAAATTAGTAGACTCGGGAAACACAGTTTTCACTGCATTCATCAGTGCTAGGTCTCTGTCAGTGACAATAACAAGAAAGAGGCGATCGTTTCTTAAAAATAGGCCTCGAAATCGTTCCAAAGCCCATACAATATTATTAACACGCTCAGCCTCCAGATATGCAAACCCAGCAGAGAATGTCATCGCCGTTGGTGTTACTCCAACAAAGTCAAGTAGTGGGAGTCCATACCTGTTTGTTTTATAGGTATTGTCTATAAAAAAACACCAGATGACATGCATTGCATAACTTTACTGCATCTGGGTGACACCAAAACAGATCACGCACCACAACTTCATCCTTCAATCTATGCCAATGAATGTATTGATCATGTTCGAGAAGCTTCATCAGATGCTGCATTTCGATATCAACTCCTCTTATTGAAGAACGATATGCACTTCTTGCATTATAAATTTGCTTTATCGTGGTGCAACTGTCGGCATTGTGTTCCTTCAACGTTAGCAATATGTTTTTCGGTTTCACCATCGACTTTGTCATACCAGCAATAATTTTCTTTTCTTCCTTAGTCAATCTTCCGGCGTATGGATGTCCAACTAAGGACTTCGCCAATTCACGATTGTGAATCCCACAGATCAACTTCACCATCCAACCTTCCCCTCCATGCACTGGTTGCCCACGAATTCTGAAGGGACAACCACATTTCCTACTCCCATTGTCTTTTCTAACGAATTCTTTATTTCTACACTTGTACGTACCACTCCTTTCACACCCAATTAAGACAAATGAACTTCTTCCTTTGCTACCGGTCTCTATGTCAGACCTCATAATCACTGCAACAAATCCATTTTCATAGGCAACTGTTCAAGCCCATTGCAAAACATCATCTCGAGTAGCGAATACCTACAACGCAACCCTAACATTTTAATTTTCATACAAAACATCAATTCAACCAAATGACTCAAATTATCTATGATTACCTGAGACGTATTAAAAGCATTTGAACAATCCACATGTGGTTCATTCACCCCACATTCTTCTTGATTATCATAATCATAATCCATATGAACTTCTTGTGACATCGCAAAGTCATACCTCCATTGATCTTCGTCCATCTTAAGGACATATGCATCATACACAAGTACATTCAAATTATCATATAACCACATCCAAAAATTTACTACACCTTAAATAACAAAAATATTAACAGCACATATGCATCATACACAAGTATATTCAAATTATCATATAACCACATCCATAAATTGACTACTTATTAACTAACAAACATACTAACAATTAATACAAATATATTCTAAATTTATAACTATATTATTTACTTAAACTAAACTTATCACTATAATAAACAACTAATAAAACATTTTTCTACTACAACAAAATACAATTAAGTTACCTAAATCATTTAATATTATACCATTATACCTAATTAAACCAATAATCCACAACATATATATATATATAATTTTAAAACAGAAATAAAAAAATTTGCTAATAATTCAACATTCCGGAAGAAGGTCTTCCGGAAGTTACCAAGGCCTATTCCAGAAGAAGTGCTTCCGGAAAACACTTCCGGAAGCCCTTTTTCCGGAATGGGCTTCTTTCAGAAGTTACTAAGGCCTATTCCGGAAGAAGTGATTCCGGAAAACACTTCCGGAAGACCTTCTTCCGGAATGGACCTTAGTAACTTCCGGAAGCACTTCTTCCGGAAGTTACTAACATTCTCATTCCGGAACTTCCTCCTGCTGTGCCTAAAATTTCTTTCGGATACAGCTTTTTACTATTTTTCTTCTCTAAAAACTAGCCGAAAAACGAAAAAAAATACTCATAAATGCGTACCTCCGACGAAATAGGAAGAACAACGACTAACTAACACCTGCTTCACTGGGACCACCAAATCTTCAAATACTTCACGGGACCACCAATGGAAAGCGCAAGGGACCACCACCGAAAGCAACCGAAAGCAACAACAACCAAAACCACCGAAAGAAAGCAGAGAAGGAAGAAGCAGTAAAAAAACTGAGTAACGAAAGCGTGAAATCCAACCGTGCAACGCGTAAATTTAAAGAAAATTACACAGGGGCAAAATCGTCATTATATATGCATTAAAATAATAATCATTTTTTTATTATATATTAACTTTTGTAATAGAAATTAAATGTTATCATAATAAAAAATTTATATTTTTAATAAAATTTATGAATTAATTAATTTTTATGGTTTAAATTATACTAAATTGTCATACAAATTAATATATTAATATTTTACATGCGCGTAAAAAACAAATTATAAATATTAGTCATAATTACGTTCACTAATTATTTAATTATTTATGTATAATAATATTAATTATTTTATAACTTAGTTTATTCATTAAAAGTAAATTATTACAAAATAAAACATTTTTTATAAAAAAACTAACTTCCGGAAGACCCTTCTTCTGGAAGTAAAAGGATATCTTCCGGAAGAAGCTTCTTCCGGAAACATTCCGGATGACGTTCTTCCGGAAGGAGTTTCTGAGTACTTCCGGAAATCACAAATTCTTCTTCCGGAAGAAGGTTCTTCCGGAAAGTTTCCGGAAAAAGGGTATTCCGGAATGTTTCCGGAAAAAGTGTCTTCCGGAAGAAGAATTCCTGAAGGGCAGTTTCGCCACTTCACTGTTTGTTGGGTACCCCAGCAATAATGCTTGGTGCACGTAGCAACTCCCTTTTTTTTAGCCTAAAGCCCATTACTTAGACTACTTGGGCCTTCAACCGACCCTGATTCTACCGTGTGATGGACATGCATGTCTAACTCTTAAATAAAGAACGTATTTGAAGTTTTGAACTGATTAGATCCGTCTTGAACCAAGATCTAGATAGCAGAAATCTTTGGTCAGGTGATACATTTGATGATTGCGAATTTGCAATTACAATCATCCACACAAAATTGAAGTAAAAGGACTACTAGTCTCCAATTTTGAATTGGTGCCTGTTGAGTAGTTGCATATGCATGCATATTGGGCCGATTCAAAGGTAAGCTCCTAAAACTTAAGTTTTAGGTATACTAATACAAATAATATTTATTATTAATTTTTATAAAGTGAAACGGTCATATATGTTGAAGAAAATATTTAATATATAACTCTTTTATTTAAAATATTTTTTTTATCAAAATTTAATTTATCTTTCATTTACTAATGGACCAACCTGCATTGATATACATTTATATATAACAGGGAAAATATATTTTTCATCATTCTAAAATATCTTTGTTAAAAATTGCCAAAAATATTAGTAACCTTAAATTGAGCCAACCTCGCATCTTCCATTGTTTAGGCAGCACAAAAGTTTGAACAGTTTGCAAAGCAGAAACATATACCTGACACCATTTGAAATGGAATGATGATTCTGCTCGGAAACATAGATCCGTCCCAATCCGTGTCCTCTAAATGGAAACATGGTTCCATTTAGAAACACATAAGTAAACTGAATCCTAGTTCTGTTAGCTATTCCAAAAAATTATGATTTTTTTGGACCGTCACTACTAAAAAATTATGATTTTATGACGCATATTCTAAGATGATTATCTGGAACTGTCTTCAAATGTGAGACAGAAGCGTTTTTGTAATTAAGAGGGTTAAATTTGTATTTTACTTCGATCGTTTTAAGACGATTATAAGGAACCGTCTTATAATATACATTAGTGGCAAAATTGTAAATAAAATGATAAGAGACAATGACGGTTTTTTGTTTAAGACCGTCATCATTATTGGGAACATTAATTAATTAACTCCATGCACATTACGCTTGCGCAACCGCAGCTCCTTCCCTCACCTCTCCATTGCAACTCCTTCGAGGTCGTCACGACAGGAAGCTCTCGCCCCCTCCGTGAGTCACGCCATTCATCACGGTGTATATTTGTTGCTCCCTTATAGGTAAGATGAAATAAGGGCATGTTTGGGTGCCTTGATTAGGTTTTAGAACGCTTAGTATTTGGGAACCTACCTCGAATGGTTTATTTGACATTAAGATTCTATGAGCAATGTCAACATACACTATTTCGTGGACTTTGAGTTGCTCGCATTATACGCATTGCTACACACCTTAGTGCCATTAGGGTAACTTGTATTTTCATGCGATGAAGTTTTGTTTAACCAGATTCTTTGAAATTTGTAGGAGACCCATGTTATCTAGTTTTATCTTTAGTTTGAGCATGGGCATGGTTCACGACTAGTTGCGGTTTTAATATGGTGAGTGAATGGCATCAACTCCCTTACATGTTTTGTTTCTCACTGCAATGCCCATTTAATTAATAGTGGTTTTCAATTTAGCTTGAGAAGTTTAAATGGAACAATTCATATGATTTCTAGTAAGGTCATTGCAGTAAGTATTAATTAATTAACAGGACGTGTTCCACTTCTCATATAGACTAGGAACTTGACAGGAACATTGGGTGTTACCTAATAATTCATTTCTTATATGCATTCTGGTGATGATTGCAATCAGAAGATCACTTGTCAGTCTCTGAGGTTCATACTTAAAAATGCATTCTTAAGGGTTTTCATATTTCTTTAATCCTTTTAAAGTTGTTTCTTATCTGATGCCCCTGCATAGTATTTTGTTCCATGTATGTGAAGGGTGCAAATTATGTGTACACATTAATGTAGTTTGTCTTGACATAGCTAATGTAATTGATGTTTTGATTTAGTTTCTGTATTTGTCCAATCTTTTGTATGGTTTGTTGACCTTATCTCCTACACAACCGGTTTTTTTTTTTCAACACTGAAAATTTGGGTTGTCTCTTTGTTCAGGCAATTGTATCTAACAAGAAAGGTGCATATTTACTTAAGTATGGTCATAGAGGAAAGTCGAAGCTGTCCTTTCAGACTTTCTCAGGTAGGCCATAAGTGCGATGCCAATTTATTTTAGAAGGTTCTTATAGATATGACCATTCCTTTAATATGAAACTTGGTTATGGACCATGTTTCTTAGTACATTTTTTGTCCAAATTTCTTATGAGTATTGAATTTAGAAGCACCATACCCATTGATGTTCCATACTATATTATTTCCATTGTTTTTCTTATATTATTTCCATTATCACTAATTTGTGCTAATGTTGAACGTTCTCTTGATCCGGTAATATTTCTGAATTGTGGTTAACACATGACATATAACTGAATTTGTTTTCCCATATTTATAACTTGACTAGACATTTATTCTTTTGATATATAGATATGCAAGGACAAAGCACAAGCTATTTCTGGGTTTGTTGCCTTGAAAGTTGTGATTTATAGGTGTCAGCATCCTACAACTTTTAGTAGTTTAAGAAGTTGCAAATGGGTGCATAGTTAGAGCAAGTCCTACTGGAATATTAAGAAGAAAGAAAAATATTGGCCTTCTGGACGATACCTTTGAATTTACTCAAGTTTTCATACATCTTCTATGTTAGGTTATCAATATATAATTAATGAGATATCTTTTTGTAGTTATCTCACGTGTATAATAATCTAACATGAGGAGTTTATAAGAAAGTAAAACCTAATTTTTGAAACTAAAACTATGTTATTTTCTTTCGTAGTTATTTGCATATGCTGTGAATTATAAGGTTTTAAGTTTATTAAAACAATGAAAATGTTTCTTTAGTTTATGTTGAGATTTTATTTGATTTTGTTCATGTTGGACTGGACCATTTGTTGCAGTACATTTTCATAATCAAGTGCTTTTGTATCTTTAGTTTATATTTGTGGTCATGATTTTGAGATCCGTACAACAAAGAATAGATCAACCATGACAAGAAACATTTAGCTGGCCATTTAAACTTTCAATAAATAAGTAGTTACAGGCTTCTCTAAAATAGAAAAAGTTGGCAAATATATTTAAAACAAAAAAGTTAGAGAGCTACCTAAGGCAATTAGAAATGACACTTGTGTCTATGTTAATGATTTTTTAAAGTTTCAAAAACAAGTTCTTTGATGGAAAACATAGTAGCAATTTGAATACAAGTAGCAAAATGCAATTGTGTCCGTGTTAAGGTAGATTTGATATATATTACATCTGAATTTTGTATAGATGAAACTTTATTAATTGCAAACTTATTGTTACTATGTCTAAGGCAATTAGAAATGACAGCAAGCCCTGCACTGATGAGTATAATAACAATAGTCACCAAATTTAGATAGTTTTATATATCAAACACTTCATTAATACTAATTATTTTTCTCTTTCTATCGATCATATATCATATCATTTATCATAGCTACACTTGTCTCTCTTTTCATCTCTATATGTTGAATAGAGTTTGGTATCCAATAAACTTACATTACTTGAGGCATTCAAAGATTAGTACTGAAGTTTAGGGTCCAGAGTTCAAAGGCTAACATGCATACTCAGTTCTTTGTTGTATCAAAAAAAGCATGCAGACACCAATAGGGTATCTCTATAGCAAATAACTCTCGTAGATTATCATAAAATAACATAGAATGCTAGTTAATTAATGAATCAACCTATGATCTATTAATTCATAAAGCATGAAATTAATTGGCGAAATTGTGTTAATGGTTACAAAGACTAATGCCAAGACTCCAAAGGAAGAAAATGACAACAATATCTTAATATAATAAATAAATAATGACCTAAGCTAGACACGTAATATAATAAAAATTATTCTAGGGGTTACCTTTTCCATTTTTTCTAAGTCTCCATATCAACATAACTATGATAGATATTATGATGACCATTGCAACAAATGTAGTTATAGATGCAACTAATGGAATAATAAACTTTTGGTTGTTGCTCTTGCTTGCCCCTGTTTGATAGGGATAGAGGTTTCCATTCAGTCTGGAATGTAGGCAAGTGTCAGTTAATTATCATAAGATAGATGATAATAGAAGAATTCTAGAATGGGGTGAAAAACTATATAATCATGAAGAGTATTAGTGATTTTTAAACAGAAGAACTGATAAATAAGAAAGAATAACAAATTCTAAAATTCTCATAATTTTGGTGTTGCTAGTGGCTAGCTAGCTGCTTATTGTTTCTAATTCTAAATACTAGTCAAATAACAAAGGATGTTTTAAAAAGCATGAAACAATGAGGGTGAAGAACAAATGTTGGTAAGGGATTTAACAAACTCTTCAATTATGTTCATCTTTAGGATTGTTTATTTTATTCCAACAAAGTTGTGTGTAGTTATAACCTAGGAGCAAACCTCAATTGCCAAGAGTTGTTTGATGACTTTTCCTTTAGATTATTAGGAATGAAACATGTGAGCATATTCCTCGACAAATTACTGCAAACATGGTTTAATGTGTTAAATATATTAACAAAAATGTGACATGAAAAAAAGATCTTGTGGCAATGCTTAAACAAATCACAACTTACATAATCTTTAATTGTGTTGGTTTTGCAAAAAATTCTAGCACCTCCCTTATCAATTCATTGTTTGACAAATCCCTGCAGCAAAATAGTTTTTTTTTTACAACTTAACCTTTTGACAACCTCTTTAATGTTCCTCCTATAGAGTGATTAGGTATTGATGTTGAAATACAGATTTATGTAAAAATTAATAGAAAAAACTTACAAAATCTCCAAATATGTAAGGTTGGAGAATGAGGCATCTATTCCGCCTGATAACTTGCTTGAGCTCAAGTTTTTGTGGAGTTGCAAGTTTTTCAAAGACTCCACTGTCTGTGGAGCTACAACAGTATTAAAACCTTATTACTTATTAGTCCTGCCACTATCTCTTGATTCTGTTACAATTTAGCTTGTGTTTTCCGTTTGTTGCTGGTTGCCTTTTGTCAAATGTATAGGTTGTGGTTGTGGTGCTCTTTTAGCACACACTATATCCTTGGTTCATGGTGACACACTCACAAACTTTGAAATGGTCAGATAACAAAGCCTCTCTCTCATTTGGTGCAGCATGTTCTGAATTGTGAATGACAATTGAATGATAAATTCTGATCCCTGCCAAATTTATGCTTGGCATATCATTCCTTAGTCCCTCAAAATAATTCCACTTGGAAATGTGCTAACCCAATTTCTTTATTGCCAAAAAATCTGGTCTCCAATTCAAAATTGGTTTTACACTGAACAGGGTATGAGCTATTGCCTATTCTTCGTTCCTTCCAAAAACAATGTGTTTTTGATTTTATATTACCTGGAAAAAAAAACATAAGAAAGAAATATGATTGAATTTCAAGGTGAAGCCCGAGATTCATTGCTAATCCCTATAGTTAGTTTGATAGAATAATTTGATAGTTAACTTAGTTACACACAGAGATAATTAGAGGAACAAGGCATGTTGCCTATAAAAAATGCTTCGGTTGAGAGGGAGACTGTATGTTGTGATTTGGGAGGGAATTCAGACTGTTGTGAGACAGTCCGGGCTTGAAATTAAGTTGTTTGGAATCATAAGTCACTGCTCCAATGACAAGATTGGCCACTTGACTTGGCCAAATTCACCATACACCCTTCAAGGACAAAGCAAGAGCAACTTCAACAAATCATGAAAGACATCAAGTATGCCCTACTTTAATAATAATCTTTAAAATCATCTTCATATGTGTGATTTGTATGTATTTTTTTTCAACAAGTAACTTTTGGCATGATTATGTTCTCAGGGTGTTTAAGGAAGCCACCAAAGACAAGATTGGCCACTTGACTTGGCCAAATTCACCATACACACTTCAAGGACAAAACAAGAGCAACTTCAACAAATCATGAAAGACATCAAGTATGCCCTACTTTAATAATAATCTTTAAAATCATCTTCATATGTGTGATTTGTATGTATTTTTTTTTCAACAAGTAACTTTTGACATGATTATGTTCTCAGGGTGTTTAAGGAAGCCACCAAAGACAAGATTGGCCACTTGACTTGGCCAAATTCACCATACACCCTTCAAGGACAAAGCAAGAGCAACTTCAACAAATCATGAAAGACATCAAGTATGCCCTACTTTAATAATAATCTTTAAAATCATCTTCATATGTGTGATTTGTATGTACTTTTTTTCAACAAGTAAATTTTGACATGATTATGTTCTCAGGGCGTTTAAGGAAGCCACCAAAGTGGGAAAGGTGGTACATTTTACTTTTCATCCACTTTCTGAATGTATTTAGCATGTATCTTCGTAACTTCTTAGTTCTTACAACCCATCAAATTTCTCTTCCTTTGTGTGTGTGTGTATAATATATATTGCTTGACAGGTGAATAAATGTTCAAAGCCACCGAATTTTATGCTGAAAGATCAGAATGGGAAGAATGTGAGCCTCTCCAACTTCAAAGGAAAACCAGTAATTGTGTATTTCTACAAAGGAGGTAAGGTTAATTAGTAGTTTTATCATAATATCATTCTATGATGTGTGTCAAAATAGTTATTCCCCTCTATTTGCATCGACACGTGTAGACAAATACTATTTTCCAACATTTGTTTTTGTTGCATGGGTGTGTGGTGCCTGTATTTCAAGCTATTTAGACTTTGGTCACTGCAGTATAAGATTGGGATACTTGTGTTACGCTGTACACTTGCCCATAATTGCAAATTTTTGTATATCTAAAATCATGATGACAATCTTGTTTCTCCCTTGACAACAACAAGCAATTAGGCATGATGATTGATTGTTGAATTGTTGAATATATATAAGAAGGGTGAGAAACGCTACATACTAATTAACCCAACTTAGCTTGCAATTCCCAAAAACAAGGTAAGAGCCTCGAAACTTAAGTTGCATTGGAGTCGATTTTGTGAGCTTCTTCACAACCAACTAAACTTCTTCCGTTAGAGCAAGTTTCACCTTCACTAGGGAGTTCCCAAGACTAGTCTGTTTTTCCACACTCTTGCAGCCTCTAACCTTCAATTGCTTACCTTTCAATACAAGCCAAACAACCTTTATCTCTCTTAATTCAATCTAAGGGTAAGATACACGGTGATCCATAAGTGCAAAATAACAACACCTATTTTGGGCCTCAAACACCTGCAAGACCCACCCCTTAATTAGTTTTCTGATGTTTAATATTAAAATAATGATATTGATATCTAGACTGCAGAGCCATTGTATTTCCTATAGCTTTCTAACATAATGGCTAGTTTTATAGAATCAATGACAATCTCTATATTTTTAGTTTATGATCATTTGTTTATGTTGCATGATGACACCAACACACTCTCTGCTTCACTTGCTTCTTTATATCTTGTGCCCTAATGTTTTCATAATTTTAAGATGCTTTAGAAATCTTGTCCTTAATTTAATACTGTGACAACATTAAACTTTCTTCACCTACATTTACAGGGAAAGGGGCTTTGACTTCAACAGATGATGATAAAATTGATGATGATGATGATGATGAGGCCTAAGGGATCATAACTTACATGGCCATCACCTTCACTGTTTGATTGATGCACCTAAAATGTGTTTCTCAACACCAAAGCTGGGCAAATAGAAAAGGTTAGGCAGTGGTGCAGACAAATATTTGATCTGCAATACATGCCTAATATATAGGAGTTTATAATGGCCATGAATGCTTTTTTACAAGTTATATGCTTCATTAATGAATTGTTTCATTAATTGTTTTAGCTGTTTTTTGAGATTTAATGTTACATTTGGAAAAATGCATCATCTGTAAAAGATTTAGCCTTAATGTATTTCAATTTTCATGAAACATTGATGTGAGTTATTGTAAAAAAACTAGGAAAGAAAAAAAAATTAACCATTCTACAACGGTTATATCAGGTTTGGAGACAAAACCGTCTTAGAAGGTGAAACATTCTAAGACAGTTATGACCCAAAATCGTCGTAGAATGCTTCACATTCTAAGACGGGTTTGGTGACATGACCGTCTTAGAATGCACAACATTCTAAGATGATTAGGACCCAAAAACTATCATAGAATGTCGGGCATTCTAAGATAGGTTTGAAGACAAAACCATCTTAGAATATTTCCCTTTCTAAGACAATTGCAGAACTGTCGTTGTACATTATTGGTCTTTCTAGGACATGCATTTCAAAGACGATTCAAAATTGACTTAGAAAGTCGATTTTAACCGTCGTGAAAAGGCGCTCTTCTAATAGTGTGTCACAAAATTTCACACGTGGGACCCGCAACAATTACCACATCATCCATTAATGCAATACTTAAATTAGGGAGATTAAAAACGTTAAGAGACAAAAACATTAGAAACTAAAACTGATCAAATTTTTATTAAAGAGTAAAAATAAAAAGTAAAAAAAAAATTGTAGGAACTAAATATATGTAACCCTTCAAATAAAGACTAAAAAACATTTGCTACATGGCAGTTACTCATATGTCATGTTGCCTAAAATATCCATGTATGTACAAGGCTGATGTGAAACTTAGTTACTCATGTCTATGCCAAGTTAATGGAGTTAAACAAGTGGATGGAAAATATCACATGTTATATTTTGAGGAACCAAAACAAGATAAAAAAAACTTTAGAGAGATAAAAATTGAATTTTCACTATGTTTGAAAACATTTTTTTTCCTTTAGTACATTATACAGGCAGAAAGTTAGGCAATGCTATACTTCTTTTTTCCCTATTTTTTTCTTCTTTGAATTTGGATTTATTGCATATGTAATTGGTGTAGGTTTTTTAATTAACTGACGTGGGAAGTTGAAAAAGAATATTGAAATGTGTAACAACAATTTTAGAGTAAAATCGTTTGAAAAATGAAAATCAAATGGACAACATATTCCCTTTATTATTGTTAGTTATATCCATATCGATGCACTGAAAAGTATAGATCTTGGTGAATGCGGTTTTTATCTTGACGCTATAATAAAGATTTAATCCATGAGAAGAAAAATGCTTACAATTTATGTTGATTATCAAATCCTACTGGCTACTGCCTACTTGCATTGGGCATTATTAGCAGCTCATCGTGGTACAGCTTGCTTTCGGTATCGACAGTAAACTAATGCTGCGGTAAAATGTTAAATGGCTTTTTTCTGAGGTTGCAATCTGTTTCTGCAAAAATGACAAATTCAAAACAATATGGATAGATAGTCACACGCACCAAGCCTCAATGTTAGTTTTGTCTTGATCAGTGAGTTATTGTAGATAAGTTTTGCAGTGCAGGGGGACTCATCCACTGAGTACAATACTGTCATACGGGGATTGGAATTTTATTTTTTTTAAAATAAAAAAAAGTTAAAAAAAATTTTAAATGAGGTGGATCTCAAAGACTCATCCGAACATGTCTTAAAACTCTTTAAGTGCTTATAGATCTCGTCATTCCTTGCCATCTCACGTCTATGTTTGGCATCTTATTCTTTATGATCCAAATTTGTTTTGGCATCTGGTGCTTTGCTGAGGGATCATTCCAATTGAATAATCTAAAACAAATTGTAATTTTGATTTTTTTAAATTATGGTTTAAATATATTTTTTGTCTTTATAATTTAGTATTCTTTATTTTTTGTTGTTGTAAAATTATTTTTTAATCTTTACAAATTATGTTTATTTATTTTTTATTCTTAAAATACTTTAGATAATATTTTAAATAGTGATTTTTTTAAATCTAAAACATCATAATGATAAAAAATAAAATAAACATAATTTATAAGGATTGAAAAGAAAAAAAATGTTAAATTATAAAAATTAAAAAGATATTTACGCATTCAATTCTTGATTCATAATTTTAATCCTGTTTTTTTTATGATTTTAATTCTCAACAAATTTAGAAGGAGGGGATAGTGTCTTAGGTTAAATTAAGGAAAGCTTTCCAATATAAAGATTACTTATATAACATCTTATATTCACTTCACTTTAAAGAGACGAATGAGAGCTCAAGCATACATGCTGTCAAATACAAAACTCAACCTTGATCCACTCAACGGGAGTTTCAATAAATTATCTTTGCTTATATAAAAACACATAGATTATAAATTTGACTATATACTATACAAGTATTAACATATGCTCGATCTATAATGTTACCAGATTGTCATTGCTCGACATTTTAGGCATTATTTTGAATCACAGAATCATATGTGCAATTTGGTGATACATTCATGGGCAAATTTTAAGTTTTAATTCATCATTCTACTTATATAATAGCTATTAAATGCATTTTTATAAGAAAATAGAAGATTACTCTCTTCTATAATACCTTTTGATTAACTACTAACATATATGCAATTTAAGAATCATAAGCATAACTTTAAATTAGAAGGGTGGATAAGCGGATCGGTCCATCCCCCTAAAGGTATGTCTGCTTAAGTTTATATTGACAGTGGATCGGGTCAGTCTGCCCCATATTCTTACACGGACTTAATAAATTGGTTCGTCCTCGCTCCGCGAATCCCGTAGGTCAAACAGGTCGATCCGCGGACCTAATTTTAAAAAAATTATAATTTCAACAAAAATGCAACACAATCAAATTAAATTTAACACAAATATAAATAAAATTTCAACAATTAGTCAATTACATCAATAAAATAAATAATATCTTAATAAAAGAAAATCCAAATAATAAATCTAAAATATGAAACTTAAACATCTCCAATAACAAATGATTTTTTAATTGAATGGAAATAAATGTTGTATCACATACACTATATGAATGAGTCTTAAAGTTTGACTTTGTGTGTTACAAAATGTTGTTGATACATGTCTTACAGTACATGTTCTTAATTAATGTTTGAATTATTTTTCAATTAAAATCGAAGTTGTACTTAGTAATTTGTGTGATAAAAATTTATACTAAAAGATTATACATGTTTTCAAGATAAAACTTTATTAGTTCTAATTAAAAAAAACAACATAGATAGCACTCAAAAGTTATTCTAGTAAAGAAATTTCATCTAAGTTTTTGTCTTATTTAATATGCACAGCAATGTCGGACACTTTTGGTTTTTTAACTAAAAATGTATATTTGGACTTAGTAAGCGGGACGGACCCAAAATATAGTGTAATCATAAATTGTTTAAAAAAATTGATTCATTATCCGTGCGGACTGTGGGCCCCACGGATCAATCCATGAACCCGAGCCCGCTTACCCACCCCTACTTTAAATAACTATATATATAAAAAAAATAAAAAGAAATCTTTACTTTTTTCATCAGAAACAAATATTTACTTTAAATAATACATTTATGCACCATATTAGTTTAAATAAGGGAGTTTAGACGAGTACTATACTTTTCACATTCTTTGGTTGAAAATATATCAGAAAGATCCGAGGGAGAGAACTGATTTATAAAAGTAAATAATATAATTAAATTCATTCAAACATACTCCTCCGTTGTCTTTTATAAGTAAAAAAATAATAATTTTTTCTCAAATATATTGTAATAATAGTAAAAAAAAATGATAAATAGTTACAAACATTCAGTCACAATAAAGGACGCAAATTCTATAGATTTATTTTAAAATCAATGATTTTCATTGACTCAATAAAGGGTTATTCAGCAAAAAAATTCAATAACGGGTTAAATGCATAAATTTTAGTTCTTCATAATCGATTATTATATTTGTAAAAAAATCGATTATTATACTTCCATCATGAAAATAACTATATTGGTATTAATTAATGCACTTTTAAAATTATATTTATGACTTTTAACTGTAATTTGTTCTCTTTTACTAATGTGTATTGTACGTTTGAAAAGAAAATTAAAGGTAGATAACTGGATTTTTCAATTAATTTAGTCATTCACATAGTCATTAAATGCTTCACATCAATGACAAAAAACTAATTATAATCATGATAGTTACGGTAATAAAAAAAAGATAAAAGACTAATTCAATGTTAGTTTTATTATTAGTATATTTAAATATCCTTTGAGAAATTTCCACTTTCCGAATATTGTAACTCAACTTATTATGAGGCCTTGATCAGTTATTGTTCCAAATATTAGGAAACATTAGATGAGTAATTAAAATTGGCTTGAACCAAATAAGTTTTATAAGGACAATATATTGAAATAACATAATATCATATGCACATTCTTGCATATATATTTGTGACAGGCAAATTGTGAAAGATAGAAAACAAAAAAGCAAATGTGTTTGGTTTATTATTGACAACACAGTTTGGAATACATATTTTCTAATACCGTTGAAGGAAAAAAAATTGTCTCATCTTGGATTGGCTTTAATGTTAATTTCAACACTCTAACAACATCCTCAATGCAGGAGTTTAATTTGAATTCTTAATTATTCTTCCCTTATTGCTACATAAAATTTAAGAACACTAGCTAATTTTTACTCCATGATAAAACTCAATTTGTATTCTTTATTTATTTTTAGTGGGTCCTATTTAGCTTTCCACTTCCACTCATGCACAAATTCTTATTGAGTTAAAATTTATTTTTTACTGGTTAATCAACCTTACTTGTAGATGCTTTTTAAGCAACTTCTATAAAAATCTGTAAAACCCATTTGCTCTAATAATATTTTTAATTGTTACTTAACTTTAAGAACCCCAGACACCTCTTATTGACGGCGCTCTAAACATGCTATCAATTCAAGTAATATTATCCCAACCAAATATCTAAATAATGCATATTTTAAATACCACACTAGAATAAATTTAAATGTATAATCAAATTTTAATTAAAAATCATAACTATTTCTGTTTTTTATACTTTTTTACATATTTTATTACTATTAATTTTTATTTTAAAGTTAACCATATGCTGAGTTGGCTTTAAAAAACACACTGAGTAACCCACTAATACAGACCCTAGATTAAACAAATTTATTTAGTTCAACAGTCTGAATGATTTGTGGTTCTCACTCACAAGTCATACAAAACTTGGGAATCATAAACATTGGGAATACAAAGTTACAACACCGAAGTAGCCAACACTGCACCTGCATGCCGAAATTTCTATAGCTTCTCCATTAATTTAGAGTGGAAAAAAACACCAATTCACTATCCTTCCACAGCAGTAACAAGACTAGAAGGAAGTGACCCTGAGTTCCTGAGGTAGAATATCCCACCACCTAATAAAGTTAGGATCCTTCAAGAACGTATCCTTGGTTAGTACCTTCTCATCATCAGTCCACTTTTTAAGGTCTTTCTGAAGCTGCACAACCCTTTGCTTTACTTCATCATCAAGATGCCTCTTGCTGTTAATCCAGCTATAAAGCTCTTCTACTTCAGCCCAAAAGGTTGATTCAGTGATAGGAGCAGGTTTTGGCACCCTTTTAGCATGCTCCAACCATCTTTGAGTGTACCTATACCGTTTTGGCCTGGCCCTTATCATGTAAGGTCCTGTGTCCTCATTCTTCAAGTGGCGGTGATAGTTTGCAATGTCTAGAGGCTCCACAAGGCGACGAAATTCAGTTCCATGTTCAATCCATTTTGAATTCCCTTCAAACTCGTCTGGGAGTTCATACCTCTTTAGCATCTCAATCACTTCATCCCATACCCCTGCTAACACAAGCCTCTTCACATTTGCTTGGAAGTCGTTTTCCTCATTTTGCACCTTGAAGGCATCGTAATAGCCCTTCCCCTTGTGCATCTCACATGTTGTTTTGTAATTTTGAAGCTTCGTCATGCTTGGCACGGCTTTCTCCTGAATCTCCTTCTTGATTTTCTCCTCATTTTTTAGCTTCTGCTTTTCCAACTCACCAGCTGCTCGTAGACACAGCCTTGCTCTTGTGCTCTGAAATGTAGGCCAATAAATCATCACTTATTAGCTAAGTCTTACAACCTAATTTATGAAATATAACAATGGTATGCTTAGGATCAAGCCACACTGCATCAACATGTCATTGGCTTAAGTGAAATTGGGTTCAGATCTCCTAAGCAAGATCTCAAATTCTCTCAAATTCATTTGAGTTTTGCATATGAAAAGGTGATTGAAAGAAAAAATCTCATTAAAGATGATTGACAAAATTGTTAGGCACAAACTAATTATTAGTAAAGTTTATGAATATTCCACACCAATATCACAGTGATAAAAAATATCATATAGTAAGTGTGACGCTTTTATCAATTCAACTATTTGCGTTGAAAATATTTCTAAAAAAGAATTACTATTTCATCATATATACTACTTTATTTTTACGTATAATATGATATTTAAAGTATAAGTAAATTTATACTAACAGATTGCATGCCTTTGGTATAGATGATCATATGATTTAATGGTTGGAATGATATAATTTAACTTCTAACAAAAAAATTTATTGAAGCATCATATTACTAAGTTTGTCACCTGCTGTCATTTGATCTTATCACATGCATATATAAAAGAACAAACAAAGAATGATTACCAGTCCAAGGCCATCCAAGGCTGCACTGATTGTTGCAACATCGCTATTAGAACCATCAGCAGACAACGGAAGTTGCTCTAGTTGCTCCAAGTACACTACATTCTGCATTCCCAAGCTATCATCCAATTCAGCCTCATAGGCCTGGTGTTGCAATATGCTAACATTGGCAACTTCTGGAAGTTCTGCCAAATCGCTCATCTGAGCAGTGTGGAACAAGAGTTGCAAAACAGCATCTGAGTTTTTCACCACAATCAATTGTCCATTTCCGTTGCAGAAAATAAATGTTCCAAAGGGCCTATAAGGGCTCAACTCAACAAAATTCGCCACTGTCCCAAGTAACAAACTTGTGCTTCCCATGAGAATACACGCAGCATGGCTTGTAACACTCGCTGCGTTTGTCATCACAGTTTTGTAAAATTCAGAAATTAAACTAGCCCTTGTTGGATCCTGGGTGGAAGTTTTGGAATTGGGATTCAAGAATTGGAGAACAGAACCAAAAGTTTGCTTAATAGAAGCCAAGCGAGAAAGCAAAATCCTTGGCACTATGTCATATCTCAAAACAAAGTGTATGAAATAGCGAGACCAATTTTCTCTCCTTGAAGCGTGAGAGAATATATGATTGCCAATTAAGGGAGACCCAAAAGTGACACAAAAGGGTGGCGTGGGTTTTTGGATTTTTGTAGGGTTAAGATACTCTTCCAATGCCCAAAAGGTAGCAAGAATGGCTATTGCAGCACCAGAGGAGTGCCCCGTAAACACTACTTGCTTCCCATCTCCAATAGCCTTATTCACCTACACAATTTGACGGTTTATTTGCTTAAGTCAGCGTAATTAACCAAAAATAGAAACCATCACGATAACTGAAAGAAACTACCAGAAAAAGAAAATTGAACAACAAACTGTCTTATTAGTCACGAGGAGTTCAAAACATCAAATTGCAACACGTGGAATTGATCCAAAGAAAGTACTACAAACAACGTCTTCTAACTAACATCTATTCAAGGTTGACAGTTAGTTTAGTTACATACCTCGGCTTTAAAGCTAGTTTTCAATACGCGATCGAATCTCTTTGCGAAGCCTTCGTTCACCAAAGCAGGTTCATCGTTACCAATACTTCTGAGTGAAGGAAATTGGGTAGGATCTATCTTGGATCCGCCAAAGGGTTTGCTAAAAAACCATTCAGCGGGATCCCAAGATCCCGAGAAGCTGAAAACATGGTATGTCCCCGAAGAAGTCCGAACCTTATCGTAAAAGTAGAGCTTGTCCGTTGACTTGTGATTGTGAGCTTTGGAGGCCAAACCACACACCCTCTTGATCACATCTTCCTTCAATCCAAGGTTATCTCCAAGCAACCCTCCAGCCATGTTGTCCCTCTAATTCTATAAAGTTTTGGAAATTTTTGAGTTTGGTTAATTTTCAGAACTTCTGCATCTTGGTATTATATAAAGGGGGAACTAACTAGGACATATTGAATTACTACTGAATTGACCAAGACCTTGTAGTTTCACATAGCTTTGTTCTTGCTTTGATGGTTTCTTTTTAAATGGGAATGGAATTATATTATCGAAGTGACGATAAAAGTCTACACTAAAGTTGGTTCAAATTCGTATCACCAATAAAAGTGAAGCAAGCGTCAGGAAGCTACGGGTGACTTTGCTCTTTTACGCGGAACTTGCTAACCAGAGTATATATTTTATTCTCAAAATTAAGGGCGTTTCCGCTATGTTAACATTGATAGTAATCTGTGTTCCTGATTAAATGATTTGATGTTTGAATTCTGACCTTAAATATTAATATTAGTGAGTAATGTCTAAAATATTTGGTATCTTTGTTTATTTATTTCTCATGTAATTTGATTTATATTTAAGCTAAAATAAAATTGATTTGACAATTTTTTCTATTCTAGATTTTATCTTCTTTTATATTAATTTATATTAATTATCACATTCATTTAAGTTAAAATCTATCTAATGCGATGCACCGTTAAATTTTTTATGGCATGAACAGATATTTTCTATAATTTTGAATGATTATTTATATTTAAATATAAAAATAATAAAAAGATTAATTAACTATTTTAATTTTTCATTATAATTAATTTAGAAATTATTAAATAAACAATGTCTTTCCATGTATTAAACATAAATAAATTATCAAATAATTGATTATTTTATTCTTCTAAAAGATACATGTATATAAAAGACAATTAAGATTCACTCCCATAAATTGCAATTGCCAAAAATTCATATATTTAAAAATCTAGTAACAATAATTTGATAATACTTAAATGTTTTCATTCAAAAGAAAAAAAAATTAACATTTTGATACAAAAATTATATTATTTTGGTTTCAAACCATGGCTATTCTTCGTTGGAGACAATCTTATTTGGATAAAATTGAACCATTATATAAATGTTAATATAATCACTTAAATTTTTTATAGCCATTTTTAAATTAAAAATAGAGTAAATACTTAAACTAAGATACTCTTAGAATGGTAATAAAAAAATGAAAATATCAAAATTATTAAAAATAATATATCATGGTTAAACTACAGTAATAATTTAATCTCTTATTTGAAGAAAAACATCAATTAATAGAAAATAATGTATAAACTTACTTAAACCTAATCAATATTAACTTAATCTTTCAACATTTTATTTTTGAAGATGAATTTTTTTTATATATTTTACAAACAAATATCTTAACAATATTTTATCTCAAGAATACAAATAAAATTTTAAATGAAAATTATGATATTAGAATATTTTAAAAAATATTCAAACTACTTTCACAAAAATAAAAACTTATATTCTGCAATTTACTTTACAAAATTGACTATACAGTTTACATCGCGATGTCTCATAATCCACTTTTTTTTTTCTAAATGTAGTATTATATAAAATAATGACTTCATTAAGGATATGAGATATGGCGATGGTAATTTAAATATCCTAAATCATCAACTAAACTCGTGGATGTTTAATGGGCCAAGTAAGAAATCTGAATACATTGAATCATGAAGGGATATGCTAGGTGCACCCATCAATATTTCTGGTGCACCCAGCAATTCATTGAAAGGTCAATTTTGCCCTTCATTTAAAAAAATAAAAAGCATTTTTTTCCCTCTTTCGGAAGCATTCTCTCTTTTCACTGAGTCTCTTCCGCAAAAGCTTCTTCTCTTCTCTCTTCCCCGACGAGCTTCTTCTCCGCGAGGCTTCTCCGGCAGCCCTTGGACCCATTTGCATTCGAGGTAGGTGGCCTTCTTCTTAGCTTTGGTTTTGTTATGCACTACATTAGGGTAGGTTAGTGTAACCTTAGGTTAGTGGAACCTTAAGGTAGAAGACGGAACCTTAGGATAGAAGACGCTGGAAAAAATGGCGACAGCTTGGTGACGGTGGCGCCTTCCGGGAGACCCGTTAGGGGTTCTTCCGGAACTTCCGGAAGAAGGTCTTCCGGAAGATTTCCGGAAGAATAGTTGTTCCGGAACCACTGAAACGTCTTCCGGAAGTACTGGTCTTCCGGAAAGCTCCCGGAACACCTATTCCGAAAAGTTTCCGGAAGAAGTGGTTGGTCCGAAAACATTCCGGAAGAAGGGTTCTTCCGGATGACCTTTCGGTGGTTCCAGAAGCACTTTCCGGAAGAGCCCTTTTTCCGGAATATTTTCGAAAAAACCACTTCTTCCGGAAGTTTTTTTTTTTTAAATATTGTTTTTGTTAATTGTTTCAGTTTATTTTTTATATCATTTTAGTTGAGTACTTTACTAATTATTTAATTTTAAATTACTTATGTATTTTTTATAAATGAAGTAGTTAATTTTTATAAATAAAGTTGTGTATGCTTGGAATTTTTTTTTCCCATTTTTGTTTTATTGTTATATATAATTTAAGTTGTGTATGTTTACTAATTATATATTTTGAAATTAGTTGTGTTTTTTTGTCTATAAATAAACTTTTTTATTTTATTATAAATAAAGTTGTTTATTTTATTATAAATGAAGTATTTTTTTATAAATGAAGTTGTTTAATTTTTTTTTAAAATTAAGTTGTGTATGTTTAATAATTAATTATTTGTATATTAGTTGTGGTTTTTTAGAAATGAAGTTTTTTTTTTAAATTAAGTTGTGGATGTTTAGTAATTAATTATTTTTATATTAGTTGTGTTTTTTTTATAAATGAAGTTGTTTATTTTTTTTTAAATTAAGTTGTGGATGTTTAGTAATTAATTATTTTTATATTAGTTATGTTTTTTTTTATAATTGAAGTTGTTTATTTTTTTTAAACATTAAGTTGTGGATGTTTACTAAATAATTGAGTTGTGTTTTTTTATAAATGAATTTTTTTAAATTTTTTTTAAATTAAGTTGTGGATGTTTATTAATTAATTTTTTTTTACATTAGTTGTGGTTTTTTATAAATGAATTTTTTTTTTTAAAATTAAGTTGTGGATGTTTAGTAATGAATTATTTTTATATTAGTTGTTTTTTTTTTATAAATGAAGTTGTTTATTTTTTTTTTAAAATTAAGTTGTGGATGTTTACTAAATAATTTAGTTGTGTTTTTTTTAGAAATGAAGTTTCTTATTTTTTTAAAATTAAGTCGTGGATGTTTACTAATTAATTTTTTTTACATTAGTTGTGTTTTTTTTTAAATGAAGTTGTTTAATTTTTTTTAAAATTATGTTGTGTATGTTTTAAAATAATTTGATTTAAGTTAGTTTTATTTGTTTATAAATAAAGTTTTTTTTATAAAGAAAATTGTATATATTTTGACCGAAAAAAATACATGTTCGACATGATTTGCAGATCATGGCCAAAACACGAGGTTTAGGTCGTGTCATAGGTAGAGTTGTAGGCAGAGATAGACCTGCTGACCAGGATGCTGCTGATGTTCCTGAGAGGCGTAGGCCTACTGCCTTAGCCCGTAGGTTACGCGTTCATCAGATGACTACGGAGGGACGTGATATGGCTGAGGACGTCGCTGACATGACTGACGATGTTCCTGAGCAGGCTTCGGAGGCACCTGAGATGCGTGAGGACGCACAGGGTGCTAATAGTGGTGAGGGGTCAGATAGTGATGATGCTGCTGAGGGATTCCCTGGTGGTCCACGTGACCCGTCAGTGCTCACATCATTTGCCGAGCATGTTGCACATGCTGTTTGGAGTGGACAGGTATTTTAATTTGTTAATTATTTATCATTGTTGATTTATTTGTTTGTGATTAATTTTTTTAATAATTGTATAATTTGTACTTCAAATCAGGAACGTCCTGATTTGAAGTTAGTGTCACATGGGAGGAAGATGACACTGATTGGGAGGCCAGTGCCTGAGATTGAAGGCCTGGTGGCTGTCACAGGATTAAGTCCATTGATCGATTGTTCAGTTATTACTGGCAATCCTGGACTGATATCCGCATTTGTGGAGAGGTGGCACGGTGAGACTAGCACCTTCCACCTTCCTGTAGGAGAGCTGACGATCACATTGGATGATGTGTCGTCAATCCTACATTTGCCCATCACTGGCGCCTTACACAGTTTCCACGCTCTTTCTACAGAGGAGGCCAGATTTTTGCTGACGGAGTTGCTAGAGGTGTCTGCCAAGGAGGCTAGAGCCAAGACAGCACTCACACGTGGAGCATATGTACGTTTAGGATGGGTTCGAGACATTTATGAGACGAGATTTCAGGCCCGGCGGTTGATTGTCGCAGCTCGCGCTTATCTGCTGCACCTTGTCGGTTGCACTCTTTTTGCTAATAAGAGTGCAACATACGTGCATGTGGTTAACCTTGACGCTTTCCGGGACCTCGCTCATAGTGGTGGTTACGCTTGGGGAGTTGCCGCGCTGGTTCATATCTATGACCAGTTAGATGAGGCTTGTAGGACCACCATCCGATAGCTTGCGGGGTACTTGACGCTACTTCAGGTAAATTTTGTGTTTATTAATATGTTACGTTCGATTATGATTCAAACATGTTTTTATGTTATGTTAACCTCAATTATTGTGTAGTGCTGGATCTATGAGCACTTCCCTAGTGTGCACCAGTGCGTGACTGACGATACATACCAGGAGACGTCCCCACGTGCTTCCCGGTGGTTGACGTCGAAGGCGCACATGAAGGGAATCACAGGAGCATCCTACAGGGCACGTTGTGATGGTTTGACCGTCACAGATGTGTCCTGGTTGCCGTACACAGAGCATCGGGGGGTTAGGTCGTTTCAGGAGATTTCATCTTTCCAGGGTCAGTTGAGATGGGGTCATATGGTCGTCACAGCTCGACCGGAGAGGGTGGTACGCCAGTTCGGTTACATCCAGAGCATACCTCTACCGCCTGTTAGTGCACGATTGTCACATGATCAGATAAATGACAGGTGGATGCAGTTTGCAGATCACTTACTACCTGCGGGTCAGCTTTGTCTAGTGCCTGGGTAGGTATCTGCGGATTACATGGAGTGGTTTTTCCGCATATCTCACCCATTCATGATACCGACCCAGGCAGGTGACCAACGGAGGGATGCACCAGCTGCAGACCCTGAGGACTACATACAGTCGCCCAGCCCCCAGGTTCCAGTAGCATTTGACCCCCCTCCACATGTGGTAAGATTATTTGCGCGTTTAATGTTTTATGAGTTGTTATTTATTTTAAATTTCATAATAAATGTTTTTAATGACTTTGACAGGATGATTACGAGGGATATGAGGCGATTGCACAGAGGTTGGAGCGTGTGCTCAACCTTAGGATAGTCACTGCAAGCACAGAGTTATATGACATTATGCAGGACTGTCTGACGATCGCGAGAGGGGGACTCAGTGCTGATGGAACTGTCAGGGCTCGTCAGAGACGCCGCACGGACCATTGATCATTATATTTATTTTTTGTGTTGTAGTTGACATAAATATTTGTAATTATTACAGTTTTTTGTTTAATAGTTGACGTGTTTTGCACCGTTTATTATTTTATAATATAGTTTATTATTCCGATTGTTTGTGGTCGTTAAGCGAAGTTTAGGAGTGTTTTAAATTTATTTTTTAAAAAAGTGAACCTAAAATCATGAGTTTTGTTTGTAAAAATTACATAAAAAATAAATGTTTTTAAAATTATTCATAATTCATAATTCATAATTATGTGTTAGTAAGATTTTTAAAGTAATTATGATATATAATAAATTATGATTCGATCATAATTTACACCATATAAGATACTACAAGGATGACTTTAAAAAAAATCCATGTTCAAGTACCCATGTTTGGGATTTTTTTGCGTGGGTGTGTCAGTGGCGTGAGACAATGGAGGGCGGTCATTTCTCATGTTTGGACGTCAAAGAACCAAAAAAAAATAGTCTCGTTCCCCGGTTCCGTCAACTAACACCTAAAAACAAAGCCTGAAAATCCAAAAAAATAGGAAATCGACCCTTCTAACAATTAATTTTTTGGACCATTGAAACAACATATTCAACTTTATTATGGGAATTAAACACACTGTAAACAGATAAATGTTACATCAACGAAAAAGCAAAAAAATAAACATCACATTCAGTTGTTTAGCGACGTCCCAGTGACCTCTTCTTCGATTTTCACAACATATTTAGTAAAGACAGCTAAAATTTCTATTGGTCCATATTTTTTCCCGTAGTTAGATTGTACTAACACCTTCAGCAGTTCTTCGTTGGTCATCAGCTCATTTATTTCATATTTTATAACCGTGTCTGAATACTCAAAGCGAGCTGGTTGGCGGAAAAATAATCGTCTTACCATTTGTGATTCGTGAATTCCATGAGGGGGAATCCCTTTAGGTGCAACTTGCTTGATTAAATTTTTCAGTTCATCGATGATACATGTTGAAGGAATTTGAAATTTCTTAGGATTTTTTCCTGTGAACGCGCATCCAACAAATTTGTTCTGCGGTGGCATGTTCCATTTCCCATTGTAATACAGGATCGTGTCATGAGTACGGGGCATAGTGCATTCAAGTAAGTTTATTATTCCATCTGGTGTTCTTCCAACAGTGCATAATAACTCAATCGGACCAACACAAGAAAATTCATCATTACACATTAAAACGAATTTGGTTACCTATATCGGTGAATGACTTCCAGTAGTGAATTTCATCCAAAAATTGTTTGTCGGATAGCTGAAGGGTATTGTGTATTCTGGTTTTTAGGCTTGCAAAATCACAGCTATTTGGTACTCGAATGGGCACCGGAGTTGAAGTTTGGAAGTAAACCCCAGCATCATTGTGAATAATCGATCCATTTGGAAAAATGAAAGCCAACCTTGAGTTGACAATCGTCTGACTGCTAATTTCTCCTAAAAATGTCATACTTTGTGTATCAGTTGGGAGACTATTTGAAAGCAAGATAATGTGTGATTTAGTAGCCTAGTCTGCCATATATATAGATGGTTGTGACCGAGCGATTGCTTAACTTTGTTTACAAAAAAATAGACACGCGTGAATGTGTAGTCAAGTCAGCCAATGTGTTGTCGGCAATGTGTAGTCAAGTCAGCCAATGTGTTGTCGAGCGACTGCTAGTTTCAGAATGTGTAGTCAAGTCAGCCAATGTGTTGTCGCGCTCAAACTGTAATACGCATGCATGTCATTATGTGTTGTGAATTATGACAATGATGTATGTTGCCCGCGTAAATAATTTTTGTTGGACCAACAATTTCCTTGCTTAACCAAACGAGTACTTAATAATATTAATTGGTTAGTAACGGGTTACAACAAATTATATCGCATAATGAATACAATTACATAAACAATGCATGTTTAGTCTTCATTTAGGTCTACATAGTGTATTTTGAATGACATCAAGCTTGTGTATTGTTGCATTCTACTAATATATGGAATTGTCCATTGCTTTGCCTGAGAATAACAATTATTTGACCACAACAACGCTGGAGGCGGCAAGGGACAATGGTCTTTCAAATAAACCTGTTGTACATGAATTATGATTGATTAGCATAATTGATTGATTAACATGAATTATGATTATGATTGATTGATTAGCATGATTGATTGATTCTGAAAATTGCTAGCTCTGAAATTATTTATATCCTCTTTTAGGGAATTATGATTGATTAGCATGAATTATGATTATGATTGATTGATTAGCATGAATTATGATTATGATTGATTAGCATTAATTATTTATAATAAATCAATATTTATAAATATATTATAATTAATAAAATAAATAAATATATTTAATTATATTATAATTAATGAAATAAATATCTTGTATAATTAACAAAATTTTTATTTTTTCTCTTCCGGATCAACTTACGGATCAACTTGATCCGAAAGAAGAAAATCAAACAAAAATAATTTTATCATTTTTTTAGAATGCTGGATGCACCAGCAATAACCTAGCAACACTCAAAGGAGCGGGTTGGCACAATAATCCTTTTCTGAAATGCGAAACTGGCCCATCTAATCCATTTTTGATGGATTCGTAACAGGGGCAAGTCAGCCCATTTTATCACCCATACGAGCCTAATAATACGGAATTCACATTAGGGATTATTAATTTATTCTTCGCTGAACCAGTCACCACTGATAACTTCAACGGTTGTTGGATAAAACTTTCCCCATTAATTAATAATCTAATCTACCAAAGCCTTTAACAACCTTATTACTCCATAGTTTATTCCTACTTTTTGGTCATTTTTTTATTGCAGGGGCAGCTTGACCTGTGCCCGTAGCAAATTTCTCTTATATGGTTATAATCGTATTTCCTTGCAAGAAAATGAGAATATATAAGCAAATGAAAAAATATTTAATATTATGAAATGGATATGATGTGAAAATTTTGTATCTATATTTTTCCATATAAATATAAACATTACAGTATATAGGTAGCATTAAATTGGTAGACCCTTATCAAAAAATTGCAAATATCTATGAAGAGAGAAAAATTGTGTGTAATAATGTCAACAGAAAATTTAATTTGAGATGATTCATTTATTTCTCACAACAATCATTTGTTTATTTTTACCATGCTTAAGGTGAGATTTTGATATCGGAACCAACCAGAGGAAAAGAATGAGGTGAGTTACTCAAGCCATGTTTTATGTTTCATTTAAATTCATTTATGTACGGCCAATTAACACAAGTTAATAATTATCACAATGTTTAGGCTATTTCATACTAGCAAAATGCTGGAAACATCGAGAAATACAATTATATAAAGATTTAATTTATTTTTACTACCTAAAATGTATTTTTTTATTTTACTATGATTTTTAAACCTTTATTTTTAGTATTTATTATTAATTTTGATCGATCAAAAAATGATGTAACAAAATAATAAAATGTCACATCATTCGTTAAGTAATATTGTGACATGCTAATAGAATATTACGTTTTAATATTTTTTAACTAAAAGGCAAATAGTAAAAATAAAAAATTGAAAATGTTGTAATATATATATATATATATATATATATATATATATATTAGATAATAAACTAAAAAAATGAGTATATTATCTTATATAAAAAAACATATCTAAATCTCATATAAAAGGAAGAAATATATTAAAGTTCATTACTCCATAATGTCTGCAACAATTTTCTGACTCAAAACTAGTACCCTTAATTTCAATTGAACCAGATCACCATTCTAACAAGCTTATTAGAGTATATTCATAGTCATATCTTTTGTACACCTTCGAAATCCATCAAAGTTAAAGATTTTATATACCAAATCTATGATCGATGAGGGAACATTTTGCGGAACCAAATTGAAATAAACTCAAACCCAGCTTCAGAAATCATCTTCTGATTGGCTAGAAGATGTAGATTCTGACACATTTGACAGAAAATACAAATCAAAGTTAGGGAATCTGAGTGGCGTCCTCTTTGATGGTGACAAAGGTGGTGTTGTTGACACAGCCTCTCCTCCCACAATATTCTTCTTTTCTACCTTGTTTTTTAGTTCTATGCAAGCCTGATCTACCATGTCAACAAAACTTTTTACAATAACAAACAGTTGAAAAGGATTTACCATGTTGTCTTTGGATGCTCCTGCTAGATAGTACTCGTTTGTTTTCTTCACAAGCTCCATGATCCTTGTCTGCTCCTCTTTCACCACCTCAAGTTCTCCCTCACATTCCTCTAGGAACCCTTTCATTTCATTGATAAATTCGCCACTTCTAGTGTTGCCACAGCAAGTTATAATCTGTCTAATTTCACTAACATGAGCATTGAGAGTTGAACACATAGTGATGAAATTATGATACTCAATACTAGCTGCTTTCTTTGCTTCAGACAACTCTTCACTTAGCCCACCTAACACTTGCAAACCAAGCATTACATATTCTTTTTCTGCCTCTTGTTGTATGAGGCTATATGAATAAGGTCTATTCACATTGCTTGTTTCACCATTGCTTATGTGAAGTTTGTGCTTTTGATAGATTGCTTGTCTTTTTCCTTCTGATTGAACCACTTGTTCCACTATGAAGTGAAGCAAACTAGTCTTCCCATCTGTGCTTTTCACATCAGAAAGTTTTCTAAGAGAACTCAGGTTGAAACCTTGTGCATTGCCTCTTGAAGTTCCGGCATTCATCCGGTTCCCGGCTTTGAGAATGGCCTCAAGGAGTTTCAAAAACAGGCCACTAGTTCTCAGCTCCTTGCAACCCATTTCAAGTGTTTGTAGGTGTTCCTTGAGCTGCAGAACTTCGCAATCGTAACTCGACCTGAAAAGCATGGCTTTCAAACGGTTGAATGCTGTAGGAACTGATTTAAGAATGTAGTATAGGAAAGACTCAGCATCGGCGAGCTGATCCGGGTTGCCACTGAATTGGATGATTTTGGCTTCCTCTTCTTGGGTGGGGGCTATTTTACTGAGCCTTTCTAGTGTCTCAACACTTAGTCCCTGACCATCAAGAACTGCTTCCAAGATTCCCTTGCGAGAAATGGCAAGTGATCTTAGCACAATTGCTGTGTTTTGAGATTTTCTTGGCTCAAGAATGAATATTTGAGTTGGCGCATTGGAATTGGACTTGGCCAAAGTGGAAAGTGTTCTGTTTCTTTCTTGGGTTTTGTAGCTGCTTGAATATCCAAAGAGTGATTCAATTAGTTCATCATCAAACCTGTAAAAGGGGGAAAGAACTTCTTGTCAAGTTGAAAATGCAGTGATATAAAAAAAACAGTCAAGGTTTTAAAAAATGGTTCATGACTACAATTTCGGCTACAAGTTCAAGATTTTTTTTACTCATCATGACTGCAAAACCATGACTGCAATTGTAACCACATCAGCAGCATTGTAATGTCGAAAGTTATAACGAAACTATGACCTTAATTTAAAATCTTGGAAAACAGATACTAGTCAAATTAACAATGAGGAGGATATACCTGAAAGAGCCATCATTGATCTGATCCCACACTGTTGAATGATCAACATTTGCTACAATCTTATCCCAATGTAGAGGCTTCAGCCTTGTTTGACCAACACCCTTCTCTCTTGAACTCTCCCCTATCATACCCTCTTTAGTGCTTCTTATGTTTGTTTTCCCTTTGGGAGCGGGTGGGGGTTTCAGGGATGAAATGAAGCCACTGGCTTTAGGAAGTGGAGGTGGACCAGGTGGTGGTGGCGGAGGGCGAGTTGGAGGAGGAGGAGGAGGAGGAGGAGGAGGTGGTGGTGATGATGGTTGAGTTTTCTTGTTCTCAAGAATCATTGGTGAAGATTGTGGAAGTGGTTGAAGTGGAGGTGCTAGCTGAGGTGATTGTGGCAAGTTTTGTCTTGGTGCTAGTGATGTTGAAACTGATGATGTTTGTGACACTGGCTTAACTTGATTCTCATGACCAACAACACTTGGAGATTCACATGCCTGTGGAATTTCAGGCTTGGATACTTTGGACCTTTGGACCATTATATCTATTCTCTTTTCTTCCTCATCATGTTCATAACTTGGATTGAATATACTGTTAGAGAAACCAGTAATCAATGGCCTTCTTTCTGTGTCCATCACATAAAGAACATCAACCCCATTTTCTTCAACAATTAGTCCCTTCACATTGCCACCAACTTTGTTTATATACTCAAGGTTCACTCCTGATTCTCGAAGCAAACTTGCACCAACTTTGTGTCTCTGGTGGTATCTAGCAAGAACATGTTTGTAAAAAAGGTAAACAAATATCGCAGCAATAAGTAACATAGCACCAGCTGTGGCAGCCACAGCCTTTACAATTGCATGACTAGGTGCTGACATTGATATATTTTGAGATGAGAATTTGCAGACTAAAGGTTTTTGTTGATGATCTTTAGCTAATCACGGGCATGGATTAGCAATGAAAGTGAAAAGGAGAACAAACTATGAATTATCTGGTTGAACTAATAGTTTGTTCATCAGCCAACTATGAATTATCCAGTTGAAGGACTGAAGGAAAGTCCAAAGGATAACAAAAATTTGAACAGTTAGATGACAAGAAAAATAAAATGGAACTCTCGAAATATCACTTGTGTAGTATGTTTTCAATGTTCTTGGTCATGGTTGTTGATATTTTCAATGAGGTAGTTGTCATAGGTGCCATGTCAGTAGGAGCTTAAATTGGCCATAAAGGGCAATTCCAAGTTCATTACCAATGAAACTATATATTAGTCGGCCAAAATTTGGATGTTAGCAAAGGTGAAAAAGAAGGGACAGAATTAGTTAGTTATACTAAAAAATTCATATAGGGTGCATTTGGCAAAATTAAGAGGTAAGTTAGTTCAAAGATGAGAAAAATTAGCTTAATTGAAAGTATTTAATAAATTCATATAGTTATTAATTTAATTGATAAATGTAAAAAAAAAATACAGAATGACATTAATTATTAGGCTATAACTTGAAATTTGATAATAATATATTTTTCAAATAATTATAAAATTTAATATTTTAATTTATTTCAAATCATTTTCTATCTTCAAAATAAAGATAATTTTTATTTTATTTTATTTCCATTTTATCAAACATGTTTATCTTACTTGAACTAGTTCTTTTAACTAGTAAAATAAGTTTAGTTGGCTAAAAAAGTTGATTTTATTACCGTTTTATCGAAGACTCTTATATCCATTTTGTAATTTGTTGAATTTGTTCAACCCACTAATTAGAGAAGCCAAAGAAAACGTTAAAAACAAACCAAACGCGCAACGGTAGAGAATTTTACAAACAGAAAAAATAAAATATAAATTATCCTGTTAAATAGACTGTTTTTCACGTGTAAATTTAATATAATCTTCCATCACTACGTTAATCCTATAGGTTAATGGTTTATTAGTTTGAATCAATTTTTTTGTTCAAAAAATAGTTTTTGGAGTTAAATACAAGTTCAATTTGAAGTTACAATATACAAACCACTTAGAGAGGACTAGGTTAAGTAAAGCACGAGAAGGTTTGTCTCCCCGGCGCCTTCACCCGCCCCCCTTTTTCAATATGTTGTATTCTTAAATGTTATGTCATGTAAAATTTGTAAGTATGCTTTTCTTATTAACTTTTATACGCCGTATATACAATGTTTGATTCGGTATGTGATTTTGAAGCAAAAAGTATATTTTACAAGATATTTGTAACTTAATTATTTTTACTTTTATTGGAAAATCTTATTCGAGTAACACCTTGGACTTGGTTGAGATACGGCATATCACCTCAAGTTCAGATTTTGTACCATTTTAAGTTCCAACCAAGCCACATCTCAGTTAGCACATGACATAAACCTTCACTTTTTAGGGTTAGCATTTAGGAGACTGTAAATGAACTCAGTCGATCCACTTCAAACCACACTCATGCATTAAGAAGTTAGTCTAATTATCTTCGGTTTATGGTGTTATTTCGGTCATCCTCGTTGGATGCCTACTTAGCACATGTTTGTTTTAACGGTGGACTTGTTGTAGCACGAAGTCCAATGCCACTTCACTACAGAAGCATCAAAAGTTATGTTTTTGGAAACGTAGGTTGGAATTGCCGTAACAATTCAATCATGCATTTTCGGAAACGTAATCATCAAAATTAAGTATTATTTTACTAGTTTGATTTAACTATTTTTCATCATTTTAAATCATTTCTAGTTCAAGAAAATTGGTTATGTTTTTAATTTTCAAATTTTATTTCTTAAAAAATAGTACAAATGATATTCTTGGTTTTTTTAATTTTATTATTTCATAATTTCATTAATTATAACATAATAAAAATAATATTAATAAAACGTAAGAATTACTTATAATTATGTTACCGCAAGAAATATTAACAATTAACTGAAATGGATTGATCGAATTATCTTCTATATCGGTCGAATCTCATCACTGTATCCGAAATCACAACAAATTCCTTTCGATTAAATATTCATTCCAATTCATCCGGGCTAACTTAAAATATTTCAAGGGATAACAGAATGTAAAACTAACTATATATAATATTGAAACTCACTTAATATGTTAAAAAAAAAAAGGAACATGTAAGGACGTTGGAGATGCTGATAAGAAACTCAAGACAAAGTTACACATCGTAGAGACATAGAATACATCCTTTAATGCTACAAGACCCAAGGACCGGTCCTAGTCGTTTCTCTCAACGATAACACTTAGTCACTTGTACTATTATTGTTCACTATCTTACAAGAAGTATAATGCAATATAGTAATAATTTAAAATTTTACTGAATCAAAGTTCAATCAGGGTCTAGGATGGGTAAATCGCAAAACAATTAATGCTTTTTTAAGTTTTAAGAGTGTAACCACCGGTTCAGTGTTTTTTATTATTAAGAAAATTATGGGCAGTGATAAATGCTCCCTCTGTTGACGGTGGTTGTGCCCTCCCACCTCCAATTTTATTGCAATTGTCAATTTAGGCACACATACTAATTGACGTTTATCATAGACATAATAAATGCTCCTATGTTGTGTCTTGCTTGCCGTCTATGAAAATATGGTTACTACTTGTGAGGCTCAATCTTGCTCCAGCTGTTGTTGCATTGCACTGAGGGAAGGATGTCGGAATCTTAGCTTGAAGGGGTCGAAATAGAATGCTGCTTATTTATTGTATAACTTTTGGTTGGTAGTGTGCCTCAAACTGGTTAGTAATGGTTGTCCTATGCTCTCTTTGGTAGATACAACGTAATTATTTATGGTGTTACTGTTTTTTTTACAAGAATCACGCTGGACAATGAGAAAGATCACGGAATTTGGACTCACTTGCTAGCTGCCGTGTGACATGATTAAAGGAACATAACATAATTTCTGTGACATATAGGATGTGTTTGGATATAAATTAATTTTAAATATAATTGATTTCGGTGAAAATTAATTTTAAAATTACATAAATCGTAATTTATGTTTAGATATTTTTATTATAAAATCTAAAATTTAATATATTTTTTTATTTAATAAAAAATTACTTAAAATTGTTTCAACTAATAATTAATTCTAGATCTAAAATTAATTTTGAAATCTTTTTTAGCCTAAAATTAAAAATATAAAAATTTATCTAAAATTAACTATAGACTCAAAATCAATTTTTCGGCCTAAACCCAAATACACACAGAAAGAATTGCTATATAAAATTCTAGGCCCTAAGCCTAGGAGAACTGGAAACTTTGTTATCAATGCAAAACTTGTGGCTTGATAACAACTACAGTAAAATACATTGGTATTACCCCATTGTTGGAGACAACAAGAACTTCCTGGAATACTACTATAATATAATCTTTATTATTCCTCCAATTCTGTTGATGATTGTGGAGAAAAGAAAACTAGTTTGACCATGTTCACTCGACAAGAGTGGCATCTCAGCTTTTAGATTTTTGGTTTTATTCAGATACTACATTAGAAAGTTTCAACAGAAACGGGATTTGTGATAAACAACTGTAGGTGATTCAGTTGAGAATTTTTAGAGAATTGAGAAGTAACCTTCCTAGCACGTCACCAAGGAATAAAGGAAAATGCCAAACACTATGAATATCTTGTAAAAATGTTCATTCCCATTAAAATAGAGCTAACATTTATTAATATATCTAAATATTGAGGTATAATTTACTCTTTGATATATAACAACCTACAAGTACAATTGTTTAGGTAATTATAAAGTTTTATATTATTTACAAGTACAATTGTTTATGTAATTATAAAGTTTTATATTATTTAAGAGTCTAAGTTAAAAGTCGTTTATATATATTTTTTTCTCTTTAACTCACTCACTAAGACGTCTTTTACAGGAATAAAACTGTAAAGGTCATCAAGAATCTAAGCACACAATACCTTAGATACAGAAAACAATATCTTAGATACAGATCACCCTAACAATATTTGCGGATTTGAGGTCAATAGTAATTATTAATTATCAATAATCAATTAAGATCTCCCATATCGAATGTTACACGCTGGATGCTGCTAGTTACACCTGCATGAGTCATGACGTGCAAATATGATGTTCTATCCAAATCTATGTACAACCTTTTATTTTTCGAGTGACTTTAGACAATTTCACGTTCACTTGCTGATTGTTGCATGCTTTTTTACTGTACTACCTATACACATTGGGGGAGAGGTGTAAATGCCTTGTCGGATGATTCAGTTATATATGCTCTTCATCAAAATAATTTCAAGTACGATTGCTTCCATATCCTAAGGAGAATTCAGAAAGCAGTATGTTTAAAGCTAGAATTGAGGGACAAATCATGTACTCCAAACCAGTAGATGGTGTTTCTTATTCATATGACAAAGTTGAAAACAAAATTGTGTTGAACATTAAAAATTAGAATGCTTGGTAAGATAGAGGCAGAGGCTTATGGGTGTTTGATTATGCATAGTAAATGATTGGATGCGCCTAACTTTGAAACAAGATGGCGTAGTTTTTCTGCGGTGTGTTCAGATGCACATTGTCCTTGTAATTTATCATGTTTAACCGTGAATTAATAGTTATAACTTTCACATTTTTAAATTAAATTGAAGTGATTTTTCACTTAATGAGTGTCCAAATATGCATGCGCTAAGACGGTTAACATGAAATTTACCTAAATGTGTGGGATAAATGTAGAATCAAATCCCCATTAGTTAGACTCAGACCCTTAACCACAACTTAGGCAAACATTCATTAAACATGGGAATGCTAGTTGGGATGGTGATCAATATTTCGCATAAAATAAGGCACCTTTAAGTGAAACCCCTACGGCAACAATGTCTATGCAGCTCCAAAAGGGAATAAATCAAACAAATAAAATACATAAAAAAAATGAGAGAAAAATGACAACTCTAGAGTGTTTGTTTGGAGTGAATTGGCATGGAATTAAATAGAAAGAGGGAAGAAGAGTTGAAACGGTTCTCTTCAGTATAAAATGCAGTCAAATTGGACTGTACAGAGCTCTCTATTTTGTCTTCCATTACTTCTCTTGTGCAGTCTGTCAAAGCCAACTCTGGTCAAGTTGGTCTTCCATTACTAGGGGCAAAATTGTCCTTCTCTTATATTTAATATTTTTTCCTCTCTTTTCATTACAAAATATATTTTTCAGTTAAAATTCACTTCAGTTTCTAACTTTTCTATTTCAACTCCCATCCAAACATAGGCTAAGTAGAGGGTCCAAAAATTTCACACAATCCAGAATGTTAGTCAAGTGAATATAAAGAGACATAGTAAACAAATATTTGAGGTAAGACCCCTCAAAATAGAGGGTTTCATTAATTTAATGAACTTTCTCTGTACAGCATCAGAATGAACAAAAAAAATATGTAAGCCACCGAACTAAAGAACAAAATGATTCTGTCATCCTCTTCCTCATTCCTAATCCTAGTACTCGTTGTCAGCAATGTTTAGTGTAAAAACGCAAATTACATCTGAGGCTTTTGAATATGAACAATGGTTTGGCAAAAATGGAGGAGACATACATCACTGCTCAATCTATATGCTCAATCTAGATTTCTTCGGTTGCAATACACATGGCGATGGAGGTGATGATATATCACAGGGATGAGAAACTGATGAGAATGCAGTTGATAGAGATGGAATGCAATCATCTGATCGGCTTCTTTTTTTAGATATTTTTACTCCTTTCATCCCTTCACCTCTCATTATGAAATCTGTTACGCGTTTTACATCTGACAACTTGACAGGTTTCAACAGAAACTCCTCTGCTCCTTCCTCCAAGCAACTGCCAATCAGTAAAAACAAACAATGAATAATTGGGTCTACAAGTCAAAATAATTATCAAATTTGAGAGGTAAAGATAAAGAATACGGTATAGAACTTTGTTCAAATCTTGAAGTAATTATTAACAAACTATGAATTTTATAATCCATAGAAACACTGAGGGTGAACAACTGAACACAACCTAACGGTGTTGGCCAATAATTTCATGTGTAGATGAATAGAAGTATTGATTAGATGTATAATTATGTGGCAATTATAGTGACAATAATTGCTGCCATGCCAACAGGATCCTTTACAACAGTTGACCATTAGGCAAGAGGAAATCTGGATTTCATCATGTTTCAATCCTTGTAGCCACAATTGCAAGTTGGAAGTAACATGTTTCCAAAACGCTGCATGTGACTAACATGATGAGATTATTGATGAATCAAGTCTTAACAGATGAATTTTACTAGAACAAACCTATAATGAGAAAGCATGGGGATCTAACACAACATCAATAACCTTATCCCATTAGGTGAGATCAACTACACAGGATACACAATATCATTGACCTCTAATAAAATCAAAATTATTCACCATAATATTCCCTTGGACTCTTTAAATAATTTCCTCAGATATCCTTGTCTCCACTCTCCCTCCCTTTTTCGCATGACTAAACACCATGTGATCTATCGATGTGTCCAAACTCCAAGCCCTCAGTGATCTCATATATGTTTGGATTAAAGTTACAAAAGTACTTTTGTGAATTCCAATGTATAAACATATGAAGGAAAAATTTGTTGCTTTTGAATTAAAAGTACTTTTAAGATCTCTCAACTTTAATCCCAAAATACACCTATTTTGTCCAAACCCTACGTGATCTAATCATATCCAAAAACATATTCATGTCTTTCATCAATGCAATTCAAGTCTAGATGTGAATCAAGTCCGGGAAAACAAGATACGGATGCAGCAATGTGTAACTCATCAACTTTCTGATATTTTAGCTCACCAAGCCATTAGCATAGGCAAATCAACAAACATCATCACAATCTAGTAAATATCATCACATAAATCAAGCAATTTTATCAAAGAAATCAGCCAGAAAAATAAAGGCTTCTATCTCCTAAAACCAAAGAAGAACCAAACAGCATCTTATCTTAATCAAGAGCTTACCTATCAATTCTGGTCAAGATATTCTCAGACGACATAACCACCACTGGAACCTCTCTAAAAACAGATGACTCCTGCAGATATTAACAGATAGAAGAATTAAAAATCAAGGAGAAAAGGGGGGAAACCACCACTATGAAATCAGGAAAACATTAACAATTCTCTCTTCTAATACATTCATCTTCGACAAGAAATTAAAACAAGAACGACCATGTCTCATTTCTCACCTTTATCTTCTTGAGCAATTCATATCCTGTCATCCCGGGCATGGAATAATCCGTCATTATCAAATTAACCTTCACACTCTGCCGAAACAGTCATCAAAATAACAACATAAGCATCACTTCCAAGTAAGCCCTATTGTTTAAAACACTAAAAAGAAGTGCCTTTAACAATTCAAAAGCCAAGTTTGCATTTTGCTCACATCAAGACCAATGGAACTTTTTTCTCCATCCAACCCCAGATACTGCAGAGCCCTGCTTCCACTCTCCACCACCGTCACTGCCAAAACCCATATCCAAGAACAACCATCAGAACCCAAGAGAGAAAAAAAAAAAAAAAAAACAAAACAAAAGACACTCAAAGTCTCCATCTTTGGCTCTTAACCTTTGCAAGACGAGATTTTGAGCAACCGTTCAATGACCTTGCGGTCCACGTGGCTGTCATCAACAGCAAGCACGTGTAACTTCCCGGCAGCACAAACTTCCGGCAAACCCTGCCTGAAAACATCGCCGGCAGAAGCCATCCCTTAACGAAAACGATGAAGTATTGATGAAAGAGATAAAGAGAAAAAAGAATGGTATCATAAAAGAAAATGAATGGTGAAGGAAGGGGAAAAGGGTGAATAAATAATAAGAAGAATGTGAAAATGAAAAGAGGGGAGATTCGGAGGATCCAAATCAGAGAGATCTTGTTTGTTGTTTTTGGAAATGAAGCAGAGAGGATTATCCCACCTGCACTTGTCGCTTCTCCTGTCACAATCATTCTTTTTTATTTTATTTATTAAAAATTAACAAACAGTAACGTTATTGATGGTCAGACAAGACCAAACGTATCTTTTTTGGGTCCACCTTCGCTCTCTCTGCATCCTTCCGAGAGCCATCTTTGACTTTCACACGGTTCAGACTTCAGATTTTGAACCATCTATTACGCGTACCTAGATCCTAGATCGATCATCACCTTTTTTACTTCCTACGTTTATTATTACAATTTCGTGGAATTTACGTTGACGTATTAATTTTTTTCAATTATTAAATATGATTGAGACAGATTTTTTAGTTGGTTAAGATTATATTTTTGAGAATGCTTTTATTTAAAAAATGAGATTTGGTTGTCTTACTTATTTTTTTGGGATTAAGGAGAAGTCCAACCAACTACTAAGAACAATCCAATACTTTTTCTTTTTTCTAACTTTTGAACAAGCATACGACTTTAACAACACAATACAACACGTTTGAATTTTTTTTTTTCTCTTTTTACTATTTGCCTTTTGAGCACATGCAATTTCTCTTTCTCAGCAGTTGTAAATTTGCATTACATTGCAGCAGGAAAAGAAAAAGATTTTTTTTATGTGTATTTATGTCCTATTTTGATTTGAACATAAGTTAGATTTTATAGTTTTATATATGTAAATCTAATTATATTGTTCAGGACCCACAAATAGTCGGTCTTCAATTGGACTTCCCAATAAACAAGTCATTTTTAACTTCTTAATATTTAAATATGTTTGACTAACCTTATCTATTGACAGGTAATTAATTATCTATAAGGTTAAATATTATCTACAATGTACATTTATTTTCTATCTTTTATCTATAAATAAATGTTTATTTCTAACATTATTTATAAGTTTTCGACTATTATCTACAAGCAAAGAATTATTTACAAAGGTTATAACAGTCCCTACAAACAAAGACCGACAGTCATGCTCTACTATTATAAATACAAGTTCCACCTAATCCTCTACACACATTTGCTCATCCCTCGAGCTTAAGCATACTTGCACCTATTCCCATATTCTTATTTGAGTAGTAAAGTCTTTTGTTTTGTAGGTCTCCACTCATATCCTCTTGACAAAGGCATCTCTCCAAGTCGATGTGTAAGGTCTGGGACCCCACATTAACCGTGTTAGCCCTAACGTATCCAAGTTTCAAATTTTGGTAAGAACACTAATTGAACAAATTTTATGTATTGAATTAGTCAAAAAAGAATTTAAAATTGTATTCCAAAATCAAAAACATGATTGTGTTTGTTTCGATATAGACGACATGTCCAAGCATTCAAGTGTGTGACCCCCGTTCTAGGGTTCTTAAAGGAATATAAATACTCGACTTAGGCTAATAGATGATTCCATATTATGCAGAGTTAGTTTTGTGTATTGTGGAAGGAGATAGGAACTAACCCTATATCGCGGGAGGGGTGTTCCTCACATGTTGTCTGTGGGATACTTAGTGTTAGACTAAGGTGGTTAGTCCAAAGAGGTTGGTTCCAAATATTCTGACCAAGAGAGATCGACCTACAAATGTCATCCTTGGAGCAATCGACCTCGGAGATATCAGTCTTGGGGGGTATTAGGGATAAGTGTGTATGTCCAAGACTTAATCCATCGTATAACCAATTACAATTCTAATAATAAAGTATTACTAGTATTTCATTATCATATTCAACTACAAAATAATTGATTTGATAAGGTTCTTGATTAAAATTATGAACTTATTATCAAAATAGAGATTATGATAATGAGAAACAAGTCGTTTATGATTTTAATTTGTTATTGGTCATGGAATTATTGTGAATAGAACATCAATAATCTAGATAGATCAATATATATATGCAATTGTCCTTATTTGACAAAGATTAATAGATCTTATTTATTAAATTACATATATAGATTATGTACATGTGAATGTGATCATTGAATTGACTCAATTGATAATTTTTAATGGTTAACATTACTTGAAATTGTCAATAAAAAATTCTCAAGAAGAAATATAATAGTTTTCTTTGGTTTGAGATTATCATATTAATAACAAGTTATTCATTATTATGTAAAAAAAATATTTACTATATTTTAATTTCAAACACCTAATGTCTTAGAATACTAGTTGAATGAACATTGGATATGAATACTAGGCAATGAGTTTGAGTTCTACTAAGACCTTGGTTAAGACAATTGAATGAGAGGAGAAATGAATTTCTTAAGGCATATGTTAACTTATTAGAGTTTGACCCTAATATTAATTGAGATGTAAATGATGGAAGAAAATAATATTACTTATTATTGGTTCTTGAAAGTAAAGATTGTTACTTCATGTTATCTGAATGTTAAGGAATGTTGTTGGAAGCTTACCTTGATTAGTGAATTAATAACGATTAATTTACTATTAGCTTAACATTGAACATATAAAATCACACACAAACGGGTGTTCCAATTTTTGCATAAGAAAATAACTTATTTGATAATTAAATTATAGAATTTAATTTAATCAAATAAATATTTTAGTAGAATATTATTATATTATTTGTTAAAGAGTATTCATTACTTAAATGTGTAAGTTGTCCACATTTATAAGAATTAAAATTCTATTGACACTTATCATGATCAAATCATATGATTAGTTGTTGCAATTAATCATGGGATTATTTGGAAAATATCTTTGTCTTAAACTAAAAAGTGTCTTAAAATAAGAAGATATGAGGTATTTTGAAATCAAATCTCTATTTTAAAAAACTCAAATTTATATCTCTTTAACACTATAAATAAAAATCTTTGCCCAAGAGAAAAGTACACTAGACAAGTTAGAAAAACTCAACAAGAGTTTAGGAAAGAGTAGAAAATGAGTTTGCTCTTCTTATAGTTTCACTCATCAAAGATTATAAGTTTTTTTTTCTCTAGAGCCTCTAGCACTTATTATCATGTGTATTAGCCAAGTTCTTTCATGCTCATTAATAAAAATTTCAGACTTGTCATAAGGTTTTATTCTTAATACTTTTCTATGTGATTATTCTTTATACTAGTCCATTTTTATGAAAATTTTATTCTTTATACTAGTACTTTTTTACGAAAATTTTATTCTTTATACTTTAACAATGGAACTTAATAATTTTTAATTTTATTTTATTCAATAATTTAATTAATTGTTATGAAAATCATGAATAACTATTTATGCTTCAGAACATTATGTAACTAAATCTCATTTTTTTATTTAGAGTGTGTTTATATGGCAGCATATTTAATATATATATATATATACTAAGACTATTCTTTGAAAAGTCATCTTAAAATGTTTACATTTTAAGATGATTTTTAGAAAAACTGTCTTAGAATTCTCAATTTTTAAAATTAAAAAAAAATATTTTAAGACGATTCTTTGAAAAACCTTCTTAGATTATAGACATTCTAAGACGGTTTCTTGGGAAAATCGTCTTAGAATTCTCAACTTTTAATTTTTTTTTAAAAAAAAGATATTCTAAGACTATTTTTGGTTATTTGTCTAAAAATCGTCTTAGAATGATAATTGTTTTAAGATAGTCTTTTAGGAACTATCATGAAAAATCAAGTTACGGTGGTGCCACTAATATTTTTCACTAACATTAAGTATAACCTTTTTCATTTAAGCTTAAAGTGAGACAGATCATAAGCTCTAAAAAAAACATTTGAACTATTTTCACTCTTATTTATGAATTTTGTGGTTATTGAGTTTTAAATTTGATTTTGGCACCTTAAAATGAAAAGTAACATTTTATTATTTTTACCTTAAATAATATTTGCTTATGTGTTTGTTAATAAATATATTATTTTAATTTAATATTTCATTATTATTTCAAAAAATAAAAATATCTGTCAAAATCTAAAAACACTTTTGTTAAAATTATTTGACAATATTTATTATATTATTTTTTAAAACACGTATTTTATGTACAATTTAATTTAGTCAAGTTGAATTTTATAAAATATTTTTTAAACAAAATTTTTAAATTATAATTTGAACAAATTCTCTTTTCTGTGTTTGGTACAGGGGAAAGACAATGAAAATAATGTTTTTTTTGTAAGAAAAAAAAAATCTTCCTTTTCTCTATTTGTTTTTGTTTCGATCACGAATTATCCTTAGAAAACGATTCGAACATAATCTATTATTAGAGCATTCAAAATGTATAACCTACCTACCTATAGTTTGGATGCAACATATATGTATCCTTAACTAGTGCTTTTATCTGATCATGTCTGATCTTTCAAAGGAGGCTTCGTCCTTGCGTGGTAGTTAAGAATATTCCCTTGATCTATGCAAAGAGTTGTCAACATTTCAACTTGTCCGTTACAAGGTATGAATCGTGGGATGGTAATGTTCAGTGTATAACTTAGTATTGATCTAACAATGAGCTTGGTCAATGCCCGATATATTTGGAGGTTGTGTCGAAGCAAGGCTATTTTCGGTGATACCGAGTGTGGGGTTGAGAACTATGAATCGATGATAGTTGGTATTTGATCAAGATTTGATGTTCGGATGTACATAATTCTCCAATCTCAAATGTAAAGAACAAAGAACTTATAACCAAGTTTGTGTATACTAACTTAAAAACCGAAAAGGTACAATGTTTTAATTAAAAATATTTAGTTATTTATATTTTTCCTCTTTATTCTTTTCATCCATTTATATATAAAACATTCAAGATATATTTATTTTCACTTTCACATCACTTCTACTCAATTTTCTTTGTATTTATTTTAGTCAAATGTTGACAAGTGTCTTAGGATACTGATCAATGAACTAAAAAATAAATAAAAAATTATTGGAATGTACAAAATTGAGTTATTTATGATTTTTTTACATTTATCTATAATTTATACATTAAATACTTTACTTTTTCTAGCACCAAATCCTTTGTGAGGAGAAATCATTGAAAGAGTTTTTTCTCTTATTTTTAAATTTTTTTTTTACTGATCAATAAAATTCTTTCTTATTTTCCTCATTTCAATTCTTGGATCTAATATGCCAAATCCACATTAAGGAGCAAATGCTATAGATTATTACACGGGAAACTTTTCCCTTTGTGTAAAACAGATATCATCTTTTCTGTTTTAGTCTATCTTTTCATTTTTTCCTTTATCTTGAATATAAAGGTTTTTAACAATATTTTTAGTCCATTAATCAATGTTCTTCTAAGAACATTGATTAGTAAGACTTTTTATTTTATCCCGTATTTATACCTTATCTAGTATTCCCTCTAGACTCATATAATATAAGTAAAAAAATATTTTGTAGGTTAGATTTAAATATAAGTAAATTTAATTAATTTTGTTTTATTTAATATTATTATTTTTAAAATATTTTTTATTTAATTCTATTATATTTTTAATGATTCTTTTTTATTTATGATAATAAATTTTAATAAAAAATATTTAAAAATAATCTTTATTTTTTACTTGAGATTAAAAAAATATTAATTAATTTTTTAATTAGTATAAAATAATTATTTTTATTTCCATATCAGCATGAATAGTATTATTTTCTCTCATTATTTCTCTTCTCTCACCGTCATCACCAATTTTTACCCCAATAAATATGGGTGAATATGGCTTTGTACTCAAGTACCAACGCCAATTTCTAAAGTAAAAAGTTTGAATTGTGCATTTATGATATCACATTGGAATGGCAAGACGACTATGTCCGGCAAAACGCAAGTCCAATTAAAGATATGGAGATTGACTTCGTCATCAGTCACCTGAGCAGTGATTACTCTGCACCTGTAGCAGAAGCACAGGTCTTGAAGGTAATTTGGAACATCAACTATACTGCATTAACTTCATTTTTTTTCATTTATTCTTTTATTCTTGTCTTTTTATTGTAAAATAAATTATATAAATATATGATATAAATATAACTTCCCTTTACTTTACAGTAACCTATCTTTCAATGTTTACAAATGATTCTGATGCGGACTGCACAGTAGGGAGTCACTCAGGTGGTGGGTCCTACCTCCGTATGTGTTAGTGTGAACCGAGGAATATCTTGATTTTGTGTTATAGGATTCGATGCGCATCACTCATCCCCTGCTGTCATAGGATTCGCCTCTCTTCTATTACGCTCCCTTACATGATCTATGATCAATCCATGATCCATTTAGTTTTCTGAGCTCCATTCATCTGTTTTTTTGGTTTTTTTTTTTAAATACAGATCACAGGTGTTTTTTATGGCACACAAGTGTTTTTTTTCCGGAAAATTTATATGAATTAGAGTCTCCAAACGGCAAATTGACCCAACCGGGATCCTTTTACAAACATATTTTCAAAACATGTTCCTTTTGAAACTTTTTACGCATGGGGTCTACACTTATATTGTCATTCGTGTTGGTGTAAAATGAGTAAAAAAAAATCACATGGTGTGTTTTGTCATTAACGTTGGCGAAACACACTACTGTCCCTTACCTACGATGTTAGCACCATGTGTTTTGCAAGAACGACTGGCGAAACACCTCCGGTTGTTCCGCAAGCACTGCTGGCGAAATACGTCAAGCTCCATTGGGTTTCGCAAACCCCATTAGCGAAACATGTATAAGATGGGTTTTGCAATTCCCATTAGTGAAACATCTGCGGCGCTTCCAAGGAGCTTTTCAGAGCAGGTTTTGCATTGTGCACAGGAAGCTTTCCAGAGCATTATTTCAAAAAATAATTTGACTTAGTAATTGTATTTAAAATAAAATATATATGACTTTAGCATGTAAGTGTAAAAATAAATTAATGTTATTTGTGATTAAAAAAATATAGATAAATTAACTAGATGTGTTTTAAAAATATGGTTAGATATGATAATTTATAAACAGGTAAAATTAGATTGAAATTTTTTCTTGTTATAATTTTTTACATTTTTTAATATTAATACTAATTTTAATTGAGGTGTTGAAATTGCAATCTCTAAGAGTGCATTCCCACAAGCCTTAGGACCAGTATTTGCTATTAATATTATATTTATTTAAATATTATTAGAAATTAGTCATCGATATGTCCTTCCATTCAAATATTACACCTTCATTTTCTTCATATACCCTTTCATTGAAATATAACACTGTTATAACCGAATTCATCATATACCAAAATATACCTACAAAAAAATTGTTATAAATAATTAATCATAATAATAATAACTTCTAAAAAATTAATCTAATTATATAAATTACTACTTCAGTTAAATTTGAGATTAAAACTTAATTCTAAAAAAATTGTAATTGTAAATGATAGTTAATTTAAAAATGAGAGAGATACAAGCAAATATTAAAATGATAGAGATATAAGAAATAACAAACTTGGAGGAAATTTTCGGACTGCAATGCAAATTGTCTCCTAAGTTTTGCTTTCAGAAAACTAGAAAAATCTTGCACAAGTGTATTTATTTTGCAACTCATACGGTGTTATATAAGGGGGAGGGGAGAGAGAATGGGGTAGCTGGCTCCCAAAAAAAAAACAAATAACGCTTATGAAAGGCTAGCTTTTTTCGTATTGATAGGTGCAACTTTTTTTTTGATAGTTGCAGCTTTTTGTGTGATGAAAAGACCAAACACAAATGGCCCCACATAACACAAATGGCGACGTGACTGGAGCAAACACAAATGGCGATATAAGTGTTTCGCCAAAGAGAATGACAAAACTCGTGTAAAAAATAGACCCCCTGCGTAAAAAGTTTCAAAAGAGACCTATTTTGGGAATATGTTTGTAAAAGGATCCCTATTGAGTCAATTTGCCGTCTCCAAACTTATCAAGGTCAAACATGTTACAAGATTTATTTAACATTTAGAAAAATAGTTACGGATAACCTACCAATAAAGTTATTACATTGATAATGGATGTTGAACTTGCTTCCTTATGAGATACCAATGAGAGGATAAAATGAATCAAGCTAGCATGTCAGGCTCGATCAAGTTCAAGTGAGAAAATGTTGACCTAAATAGAGATTGAACCTATTTTATCAACTCTAGATAGAGTATGACCTTTCATAATTTAATCAATCTTTGTTGGTTGTACACAAGTAGTTGAACTTTGAATAACACTTGAGTTTTATTTCTACCTTACCTAATCAGTGTGATATCTTAAAAAAATTAAACATGATTATTTTTCATTTCATGAAAAAATTAATTATTTATCATTATGAAATGTGAATGTATGTGTTTGAAGATTTTAATGATGCCAAGACAAAAGCAACACAAATTTTATTTCAAGTCCAAATCAAGACCAGGAAAATAAAGATCAAGAAAAAAGTTAAGTCTTAGTCTATCTTTGTTAAAAGAGTCTCTTAGTAATTACAAATGTTTGGTCTCACAACATAATTTTTAAATTGATTTTAAAATAGTTTTAACATTTTCTAAAAAATGCATTTTTTTTCACTGGTAATCAATTACCAGCCATTGTAATCGATTACCAGAAGTAAAATTATTTTAAAAAAAGTTTTTTCAGAAAGTTTGAAATTTGAAAATTGTAATCGATTACCACTTGTTTGTAATCGATTACCAGTAACAGAACTACAAAAATTCAATTTGAAAAGTCATGAATCCTCATTACATAACTATGTAATCAATTACCAAAGAGTTATAATCGATTACCAGTGAGGAAATTTTAAAAGTTACTCTTAAAAGTCACATCTCTTCATAAGTTTTTGAAAAATCACCAAGGGCCTAAAAATATGTGACTTATCTATGAAAGTTTTTAAGAGATTTTTTCATAACCTTATTGTCTTATCCTCTCAAAAACAAATTATTAGCCAAACAATTGTAAATCAATTAAGGATTCTTCTAAGAACTTCATCTTGTATCATCTTCTCTAAAAGAGAGAAAAGCATTTATACTTTCTTTAAAGACTTATTGAAATCAACAGGTTATTTGTCTCTTGAATTGTAAGTTTCCTAAACACAAGGGAAAGGGATCCCTTAGGTGTTCAGAAGTTGTAAAAAGGATTTTTACAAAGTTAATGAAAATCTCAAATGGGTTGCTTGAGGACTGGACGTAGGCACAAGAAGTGACTGAACTAGAATAAACTGAGTTTGCATTCCTCTTTTCCCTATCTTAACTACTTTATCTTGCATATTTTATTTATCTTGCACACTTGAAGTATTTTGTTGATATAAATTTCATCTTCATCGTCAATATTCTTAACATATAGATTTAAAAGGGGATTTAGAATTCAATTAAACAATAATTTTTTTAACTTAATTCACCCCCTCCCCTCTTGAGTTATTGAGGCCACTTGTCCAACAAGTGGTATCAGAGCTTGATTCTTGTATAAAGTTTAGAAACTTCAAGAATAATTATGGTCTCATCAAATTTCCTATTTCCTGAAGGAAACTCCATTAATAGGCCTCCTATATTTAATGGTGTGGCTTATCATTACTGGAAAACCCGCATGCAAATCTTCATAGAGATTATAGATTTAAACATCTGGGAAACCATTGAAATCGGTTTTTACATCCCTACAATGGTAGTAGGAAATGCAACTATAGAAAAACCTAGGGAACAATGGGATGAAGAGGAAAGAAGAAGGGTACAATATAACTTAAAGGCTAAAAATATAATTACCTATGCATTAGGAATGGATGAATACTTTAGAGTCTCAAATTGTAAGAATGCAAAAAAAATGTGGGATAGATTGCAAGTAACCCATGAAGGAACAACCGATGTAAAGAGATCTAGAATAAACACCCTAACACATGAATATGAACTTTTTAGAATGAATCAAAAATGAAACTATACAGGATATGCAAAAGAGATTCACACATAAAGTTAATCACCTTGCATCATTAGGAAAAATATTTCCTAACGAGGATCTCATTAACAAAGTACTAAGATGTTTAAGCAGGGAATGACAACCAAAGGTAACTGCAATTGCAGAATCAAGAGATCTCACTAACATGTCTCTTGCAACTCTTTTTGGAAAACTTCAAGAACACAAAATGGAACTTATGGGACTAAACCAACATGAAGAAAATGACAAGAAAAAGAAAGGAATTACACTTAAAGCCTCATCTTCTATTCAAGAAGAAAGTGACAAAGAGGGCTTAAATGAAATAGAAGAAGATGATGATTTCAGTTTCTTCGTAAAGAGATTCAATAAGTTTCTAAGGAACAAAGAAAATCAAAGAAGAACAAACTTCAATTCAAAGAAAAGAGGAGAATATTCATCTTCTGTTCCAAAGTGCTATGAATGTAATCAACCTGGACATCTGAGAGTTGATTGCCCTGGTTTCAAGAAAAGAATGAAAAAATCTGACAGGAAAACCTTCAAAGATAAGAAAACAAAGAAAGCTTACATCACTTGGGAAGATAACAGTATGGATTCATCCGGAGACTCAAAAAATGAAGTCGTGAATCTAAGTTTCATGGCCAAAAACTATGATAGCGAAGAAGAGGTAACATCTTCTAATAATAACCTATCTATTTCCTTTGATGAACTTCAAGATGCATTTAATGACTTGCATAAAGAATCAGTCAAACTTGTCAAACTAGTTTCATTTTCTAAGAAAACAATTTCAAATTTAGAAAAAGAAGTTATGAAATTAAATATAGAACTAGAAAATCTTAAAACTGAAGTCAAAACATTAAAACAAATTGATACAAATCAATCTTCTACCATACAAGATATTAATATAGTATCTCACTCATGTAAATGTTGTGATAAATTTAAAGTAGAAATTAAAGATCTAAAATATTCTCTTGCCAAATTTACTCTTGGAAAAAATAATTTAGACATTATACTAGGAAAGCAAAGATGTGTGTTTGATAAGGCCGGATTAGGATATAGACCTGAAAAACAATAGAAAATGTATAAAAACTTCTTTGCATCTTCTCAAAAGAATAGTTCTTCTTTCTTAACATGTTTTTACTGTGGAAAGAAAGGACATAGTGCATCAACATGTTATTTTAGGAAAAATAGTAGTAACATTAAAATGATATGGGTTCTAAAAGAATCTTTGATAAAAACTAACAATCAAGGACCCAAGAAAATTTGGGTACCTAAGTCAAAAACATAATTATGTGAATGAAGGATTTCTTGAAGAAAAGCTGATACATTGACAGCGGATGCTCTAAACACATGACGGGAGATGCATCAAAGTTTACTTATATATCTCCCAAGAAAATTGGACATGTGACTTATGGAGACAACAACAAAGGTAAAATTCTTGGAGTAAAAAAAATAGATAGGAATTCATCTACCTCCACTGAAAATGTTTTACTTGTTGATGGTCTTAAGCATAGTCTACTAAATATTAGTCAATTATGTGATAAAGATTTTCTAATATCATTTGACTCTCATAATTGTGTTATTGAAAATAAACATGATAAAAATATAAAACATATAGGTTATAGAACTAATAATGTATACATGATAAATTTAGATAAAACATCAAATCATGATCAATGTTTTTTATAGTAAAAATGATTATTCTTGGTTATGGCATAGAAGAATTGCTCATATAAACATGAAATATTTAAATAAACTAATTTCTAAGGATTTAGTAATTGGTTTACCAAAACTCAAAATCGAAAAAGATAGATTGTTTGATGCATGTCAAAAAGGAAAACAAATAAGGATTTCTTTCAAATCAAAGAATATTGTTTCTACAACTCAACCCTTACAACTTTTGCATATGGATCTTTTTGGTCCCTCTAGAACTATGAGTTTCGGAGGAAATTATTATGTTCTTGTTATAGTTGATGATTACTCAAGATTCACATGGACATTATTTCTCACTCCCAAAAGAGATGATTTTCATGCTTTTAAGAAACTTGCTAAAATAATTCAAAACAAGAAAAATCTCAATATTGCATCTATCAGGAGTGATCAGGGAGGAGAATTTGAAAATAAGGATTTTGAATCGTTTTGTGATGAAAATGGCATGGAACATAATTTTTCTTCACCTAGAACCCCTCAACAAAATGGAGTAGTTGAGAGGAAAAATAGATCTTTAGAAGAAATAGTTAGAACTTTTCTTAATGATACAAATCTTCCTAAATATTCATGGGCTGAAGTTGTTAATATTGCATGTTATATAATGAATAGAGCTTTAATTAGACCAATTTTAAAGAAAACTCCATATGAATTGTACAAAGGAAGAAAACCGAACATTTCTCATCTTCATGTTTTTGGATGTAAGTGTTTTGTGCTAAACAATGGGAAAGACAACTTAGGTAAGTTTTATGCAAAATCTGATGAAGGTATATTTCTTGGTTATTCCTTGAATAGTAAAGCTTTTAGAATTTATAACAAAAGAACTATGATTATTGAAGAATCTATCCATGTTGCTTTTGATGAGACTAACCCTATAAGGCCAAGAAAGAAAATACTTGATGATATCACAAATTCATTAGAAGATAAACACATTGATGAGAAAGGGCACAAAGGCAAAGGAAATGGAAATGAAGAAGATTTTCAAATCGATGAAACTAAAAGAAATATAGATCTTCCAAGAGAGTGAAGAACTTCAAGATATCATCCTCTTGATAATATCATCGGTGACATCTCAAAAAGGGTAACAACTCGACACTCTCTCAAAGATGCATGCAATAATATGGCTTTTGTTTCTTTAATTGAACCTAAAAATTTACATGAAGTCATAATTGGTGAACATTGGATTATTGCTATGCAAGAAGAGTTAAATCAATTTGAAAGAAATAAAGTCTGGGAATTCGTTGACAAACCTAATAATCATCTAGTTATATGAACTAAATGGATATTCAGAAACAAATTATATGAATATGGAATAGTAATTAGAAATAAGGCTAGGCTAGTGGCCAAAGGATATAATCAAGAAGAAGGAATAGATTATGAGGAAACTTAAGCTCCAGTAGCCAGATTAGAAGCCATTAGAATGTTATTGGCCTTTGCATCCATAATGGATTTTAAACTTTATCAAATGGATGTTAAAAGTGTTTTTTTAAATGGTTTTATCCAAGAAGAAGTTTATGTTGATCAACCTTTTGGTTTTGAAAACTCTGATGAGCCCAATCATGTCTTTAAATTGAAAAAAGACTCTATATGGTTTGAAACAAGCCCCTAGGGCTTGGTATGAACGATTGAGCAAATTTCTTTTAGAAAAGGGCTTTACAAGAGGAAAGGTTAATACCACACTCTTTATCAAAAGAAAATTGTATGATATTCTCTTAGTAAAAATATGTTGATGATATAATCTTTGGGTCAACTAATGATTCTCTATGCAAAGAATTCTCTCAAGATATGCAAAATGAATTTGAAATGTCCATGATGGGTGAGTTAAATTTATTCCTTGGACTACAAATAAAGCGAACAAATAATGAAATATTTATTAGTCAGTCAAAATATTGCAAAGAAATAATTAACAGGTTTGGGATGGAAAATGCTAAATACATGGCCACTCCTATGAGCACTATCTGCTATCTGGATAAAGATGAAACCGGTCAGTCAATAGACATAAAGAAATATAGAGGTATGATCGGATCTCTTCTTTATTTATCAACAAGTAGACCTGATATAATGTTTAGTGTTTGTATGTGTACAAGATTCAAGCAAATCCCAAAGAATCTCACCTTAGTGCCGTTAAAAGAATAATGAGATATTTGTTAGGCACTATAAATCTAGGGTTATGATATCCTAAGAATTCCTCTTATAACTTAGTAGGATACTCTGACTCTAATTTTCCTGGATTCAAAACGGATAGAAAAAGTACTAGTGACACTTGTCATTTCATTGGTTCTGCTCTAGTATCATGGCATAGTAAAAAGCAAAATAGTGTTGCCTTATCCACTGTAGAGGCGGAATATATTTCTGCTGGAAGTTGTTATGCACAAATACTCTGGATGAAACAACAACTTTCTGATTATGACTTAATGCTTGATCATATTCTCATTCGGTGTGATAACACGAGTACAATCAATCTATCTAAAAATCCTAGTTTGCACTCTAGAACAAAGCATATTGAAATAAGGCATCATTTTTTGAGGGATCATGTTCAAAAGGGGATTATGTGTTAGAATTTGTTGATACAAAGAATCAGTTAGCTGATATCTTTACAAAACCATTTTCCAAAGAAAATTTCTTTGCTATTAGAAGAGAATTAGGACTCAGACCCAATTAACTTAGATTCCTAGCCACTTTGTTTGATTATAATGTTTTGATTGTTTATAATGACTGTTTTTAATGGTTGTTTTGCTTGTTTATGATAATTGATTACTTTGAATGTTTATAATAATTGCATTTGATGGTTTTTTTGTGATTGCTCATACTCATAAATGTTTTTGATTGCTTAATTGTATATTGATTGCTTATAATCACATATTTGTCTTGATTTTTAGCATTAAAACTCACATTTTAGGGTCTGGTAATCGATTACCAAAGAACAAGGATGTTTTTCTGCGGATGTTTTGGTCATTCATACTACTATTTAAGACTTGATATGTTTCGAACTTGGTTGTTTCTTTTATGATTGCTTTGGTCATTTATAAATACTGTTTTGGACTTGCTTTGTTTGGTATGTTTAGCACTTGGTTGATTCCTCTGTGAATGATTGGTTATTACATGAATGATTGTTTCTATTTGGATGCTTTCCTCGTTTTGATGTTGCCAAAGGAAGAGAGAATCATGTAAGGTAAAGGGTATATATAGGTACAAGGTATATTTTTTTTTCCAGTAAATGATTGCAAAATTAATGGGGAGTGATCGTCTCGCAAAAGAAATATTTTACAGTAAATGATTTCAGTTGGTTGTCATTATCAAAAAGGGGGAGAATGTAAATGTATGTGTATGAAGGTTTTGATGATGCCAAGACAAAAGCAACACAAGTTTTATTTCAAGTCCAAATCAAGACCAAGAAAACAAAGATCAAGAAGAAAATTAAGTCTTAGTTTATCTTATTAAAAGAGTCTCTTAGTGATTACAAAGGTTTGACTTCACAATATAATTTTTAAATTGATTTTAAAATAGTTTTAACATTTTCTGAAAAAGACATTTTTCATTGGTAATCGATTATCAAGCATTGTAATCGATTACTAGAGACAAAATTACTTTAAAAAAATCTTTTTCAAAAAGTTTGAAATTTAAATTTTGAAGTTTGAAATTTGAAATTTGAAAGCTGTAATCGATTACTACTTGTTTGTAATCGATTACCATTAATAGAGCTACAAAATTTAAATTGAAAAGTCATGAATCCTCATTACATAACTGTATAATCGATTACCAAAGAGTTATGATCGATTACCAGTGAGGAAATTTTAAAAGTTACTTTGAAAAGTCACATCCCTTCATAAGTTTTTGAAAAACCACCAAGGGCCTAAAAATATGTGACTTATCTACAAAAGTTTTTAAGAGATTTTTTCATAACCTTATTATCTTATCCTCTCAAAAACAAATCATTAGCCAAACACTTGCAAATCAATTAAGGATTTTTCTAAGAACTTCACCTTGTATCTTCTTCTCTAAAAGAGAGAAAAACATTTGTACTTTCTTTAAAGACTTATTGAAATCAAGAGGTTGTTTGTCACTTGAATTATAAGTTTCCTGAACACAAGGGAAAGGGATCCATCGGGTGTTCAGAAGTTGTAAAAAAGATTTTTACAAAGTTAGTAGAAATCTCAAGTGGGTTGCTTGAGGACTGGACGTAGACACAGAAAGTGACCGAACTAAGATAAACTGAGTTTGCATTCCTCTCTTTCCTATCTTAATTACTTTATCTTGCATATTTTATTTATCTTGCACACTTGAAGTATTCTATTGATATAACTTTCATTTTCATCTTCAATATTCTTAACATATAGATTTAAAAGGGGATTTAGAAATCAATTAAATGAGAAATTTTTTAACTTATAAGTTATTGATGTCACTTGTCCAACATGAAACTAATCCAAACACACTAAAAATTGTTATAAATAATATTTTTCTAATATTTAATTTATACCAACTTGAGTTACACTTACAAGAATCAAACTCATTAGAAAATTTATAACTCATAAACATTGTTCAATCAATTGAGCTAGATTCTTTTTTTAATAGATTGAGCTATGCTGTGTTAGCTTGATAACAACATTTAAATCTCACTAATTTTCATTAAAATAAGTTATTTTTTAAATTGTTTTTCATTGAAATTTAATATAAAAAAGAGTCATTGGAATTGAAACCCCCTGTTAAATAAAAAGTACTAGTATTTTAGAGAGAAGATTATTCAATTAAAATAAAATTAGTTGAGATTTATTTATAAATGAATTTGGAGGAAGTGCTAGTTGATTCATGCATTAAATAGTTCATTAATATGCTATTAATAATGTATCCTTACTTACCTAATATAATTAATTCTTTATACTTTGTTTTGCTTTTTTATAAGGAGTTGAATATATTATGTTTTGCTGACAAAGGAAATTAAAAAAAACAAAAATAATGAGAAAGAAATTGAACTAAACTAGTAAGTAAAATCATCATTAGTTGTGTTAGATACACATTTTTTAAGGTGGATTCGCTGACTAAATTTATAAAAACAAAAATAAAGCTCAAATAAAAAATATTTTTCTTTTTTCTTTTTTTTAAGAAAATGATTTTTTTTCTCATCAAAAACATTTATTAATTCAAATTATTCAAATACAAATAATAATCAAATGTCTCAAATAACTATTCAATCATCTAATATTATCATTTAAGTAATCATTCAAATATTTCAAATACATAAATATCATTCAACAATCTTAAAATATCAAAGTCTTAAGATAAAATTCAATTATCCAAACATTAATCATAATTCAACAATATTAAAATCTTAAGCTGAATGTGTTTTCATACGAGTATTCCAAAGCTGTCAATCATCAGCTAGCATCAACACTTCCCCCCGTGTTTGCTTGCATGGACTAAATAGAGGCATTCTCCCACTTTGACATTTGGTGTAAAGCATGATTTGAGGACTATCCAATCCAACACTTGGCAATCATAAAGCACGCTAATGGTGTTTTACTCCATAACAAAGGAAAACTCCCTACAACGAGCCTAAGGCCCTGTGTTATGCACTCCAATCCATCTTAGATATCCTATACTTCTCTCAATCTCAAATATAAAAAAAATAACAATAATAATAATTTTTATTTCAAATATAAAAAAAAATTAACTAATTTTATCTCATTTAATATAACTATTTTTAAAATACTTTTATTTAATTAAAATTTTAGTTCCAATAACTCATTTTTATTCCTAATACCAAGTTCCAATTAAAAATATGTTGGGGAAAATTTTAATCTTTAATTGAGATTGTACAATTAAAAATGTGATTATCAAATTTTCTTGATTAACATGAATGAATTGTTTTTCTTCTTATGTTTAAGAATAAAATAATAAATACAATCATCATTAGTTGCGCTAGATACGTATTTATTACATTCTCTCTATCAAAATCCTGATTAACTAGAGCATTAAAATGTTTTTGTAGGTACTAACCTATCTTCTCTAAAGTTCAAATCACTAAAAGAGAAAGTCACAACAAACATGTCTTGAAACTAACTCAAAGTCAACGTTGGACATGTTCCACCACGTCACTAATAATTGAAGAAACATACATGGAATATAATTAACTTAATTATATTATATACTATTATTTAATTATTATTTTCAAAATTAAATTTGATACAATATGATCTAAGATTAATAAATTTTCGATTAAGAATAAATTAATTGAAAAGAAATATTTTTATTAATTTAATTAATAAAGTCTCCTGTTAAAATTCACTTTAAACATAAATGTTAGGTGACCCCTAAATATTTGTTCCTATATCTCGATTTAAGAAAGGAAAATAAAAATTAAATTCATGTATTTACACGAGTAACAAATTTAATGTATGTAGTAATAACTAATGAGTATCTTTATTCTTGTATCCTAACTTATTTCTCAAATTTCAGTTTAATGTAATTTATTTTACAGACTAGTAAAACTAAAATACTAGTATTGTTTTAAAATTAAAATTAATTATAAAAATAAAAACACCAATTAAAAGTTAAAAATAAAAAATTAATTCAAAAATCAAAAATATTAAAAATCCTTCCGACTTTAATTATACAATGTAACAAAATATATATATATATATATATATATATATATATATATATATATATATATATATATTCATACTATAATATTATGTGTGTAATGTTGAGTTTGGAATGAGTTATATAGGATGTGTGTGTAATTCAAATTAAAAAGTTAAAAATCTTTCAGACTCTTTTATTTAGATCTGAACTGAAACTCATTTGACATATAAAAACTTCATTCGTTGTAATTAATCTTTAAGAATATTAGTTTAATTCAAGTTCGATTTTCATCCTTAAAATTTACCTACTTAATATAAAACGATAATGTATTCTGTTTATTGACTTAAAGTCGGAGGAGCCAGTCCGTCAATTAATTGGAAAATAGTCCCAAGTTCTAATTTTTGGACTAGAAGAATCAAACATCAATTTCAATTTTTATTAGTGATTCTTTGATAAGTCATTTTGTAAGTAATAATATACGCTACCATTGAAGCTTGTGACAATAAATTAAATTAAACTTATTTTCTACGTAAATCTTTTGTACGAAAATACAAATAGTCGTATTTCACCATGCTGAAGATTAACTTTATGCAAAACAATATTCAACAAATTAGTTGGCTGCGGTAAGTTTCATAATTTGTGTTGTAAATTAACTGAAAAAAGGGTATCATAAAAAATAGTGGCAATGAAAACATGGGAAGATAAACATAAAAGACTGGTAACATATTTAGCATTCTCCTTTTCGTCACTATAAGCAGAATCGCATGATGACAACACAAAATAATCACCGAACATAAATTATTTAACAAAATCAACATGAAAATTGATTCAACAATTAAAAGAGAATAAAAAATTATCAAAATCTACATTAACATTTATCTGAACCTAAATCTAACTATAAGTATAAATCTACATTCTACAATATAATGTATCCTAGATTGTCCAAAGATTAAAAAACGCTAATCACACCTTAAGAAAAAATGTCCATAATACATGCTGCAATATAAATATGCATACCCTTTTTTTTCATAAACATGTAGCAAAAACAAAACATTTATTTATTATCCAACACTATAATAATTAAGGGTGTACCTACATCGATTTGAATTAGATTTACCGAAACCTATGACACAACTCAATGGTTTGAATTGATTTTCCACAAAAAATAATTAAAATCCAACCTAAACCAACCTTATTCGTTAACAATTTAAGTCGAATCAATAGGTCAAAACATTTTAATTTGTCTAATAATTTTTAAAAACTCAATATTTTTTATAAGCTAATTTTTTTATTAAATAAAATACAGAATACATTATTAATAATTGTTACATGTAGTCAAATAGTGAAAGAAAAGATGAAGGAAGGAATTGCATGATTATCATTATCATCATATAAGTTAACATCCTATATGAAACATGATTTAAAAATTAAAATATAATAAATAAATTGAAAAGCAACACCCACAAAACCTAAAACTAAAACCATTAAAGCATCATTTAAAAATTCCAAAGTTCTCAAATAATCAAATAAGTAATATAGCTAAAATTTTAACTAAACTAAAATAGTTTAAAACAAAATAAAAAACAAGATAGATGTTCTACAACTAACTAAAAGTTAAAATCCTAATTTTATGAGTGACGAAATGAAATCTTAAGTAAGAGAAGAAGAGATGATTTTACTCTTAGTTACTAAGTTTGATAATAATAGTAATTGATTTTTAAAATTTAAAAATATATATTATATATAACAATAAATAACAAGAATAACAATAATATAATACAAATTAGCAGGATAATGAATCATGTCAATTAGTTAAAATTTTAAAATTTGTGATTCAATCCAAAATACAACGGGTTTGAATAAGCTGGACCAAGTTTGACCTATAAAAAAAAAACTACTCAATAGAAACTGTTTTGATTAATTTGAATCAATTTAAGTATGGGTTATTGCGCGAGTGAGTGACCCATACCCAAAATACCCCTAACTATAATTGTATGATACTAATCAGCATAAATACTACTTAACAGCAAAAGATATATGCAAGACACGCTAAAATTCATCAATTACCATGATAAATCATCAAGTTATCATGTTGCCTCGCCTCTTAAGTTAGAAAAACGACTAGAAACTACAAATAAAGGTTTTGCCAAGTTGGACCCCCAATGGGCTCTTATTGGAAAGTAATGTCAGCACAACCCATGCACTATCTGATTATACAAATACAAAATTTAAGCATACATCCTTCAATGCGATTATCAAGAACAACCTGAGAGAAATCATGACAAATTCTCTGGTCATTTCATGGTGAACATAGTCTGCCAAAATCTCTCCGATCCCTGCATATAAGTGCCAGAACACAAAGAAATTTGCGAAGAGCAATGAATAAGTGTTCGGGTATATTAGAAGAAGAGAGGCAACTGCAGTAGCTTTTAGGAGCTGCTCTCTCTTTGTCTTCGTTGCCTTACTCAATCCACTGTTTCGTTCCTTCCTATATGCCAACCAATAGATAGCGGGAAATGGGAATTAACCAAACCATATCTACAAAATACCACTCATGGAACTCATGAGTGTCTTAATGTTTCATTCATTATCAAACAATGATTCAAGCATTAAGACCAATCCAATGCCCCTTTAAACCTTGAATAAACTAAACCACAATTAGGAAGGTATAAGCACAACAATTAGAGCATTATATATTTATATACCCCCAAAGCATTGGAACTAATAGGACATGGATATAAGCAACAACAGCAATGAAAAAATTGAAACAGGTTTATCATCAAGAAACAAGAAACGGGAGTAGAAAACACACATCTGATCCAAAACTCAATTAACTTATATTGGATGTTTGTATCACACAGCTATCAGCTCAAATTCCAGCTAAACACATACTAAGCCTTGGTCAAGAAATAAGAAGGTAATACAACTTTCGGCAACACCAAGCTACATAATATTGTTCATAGTAATACATAAAATGAAAGAATATCTTCCACACTTAGTTGGGTTAGATAGAGTGTAATTAAATAATGTTAACAGTGCCCTAGTAATTCAAATCAACATTCAAACTTTACTAAAGAGGTTGGAGAAGATTCTAATTTGCAGGCATTGAGTTGAGTGGGTTTTTGCATAATGAAGATAAGTTGATTCTTCTCTATGAAGATGAGAGACGTCTGCTTGAGGATGAACTACGGGTCGAAGATGATCTCCAGATTGATCAAAGTAATGACTCTTCCTGAACTTTTGATCAACAAAAAGTTCAGGAAGATTTTCTTGATTTTGATAGTAACTTAGAAGAAGTAAAGAAGCTTTTTCAACAACAACAAAGTATTGAGGTTAACAATAATTATAAGTTTAGGCAGCCCATATCCCATAGAGAACAATATTAATCTTCTAGGAGGCCATTCTATTAATGCTGGTTCTGAAAAAGGAATTCTGCCTAGCCTAGATGTTGAACAGATGAAACCTTTTGGCCAAAGTGAAGGGCATCAGATTGGATGAGGAAGCTATTTCTATTAGTACACAATACAAGCGATTTGATTTTCTGATCCACAATCACTTTCTGATTAATCTGTTGGGTAAAGGAAGTAAAGGTGATCTTTTGCCAAATACATATAATACATGTGGAAAAAGGTAGCAAGAACAGTATATTATGGAGACCAAAAACGAATCAGCAGGTTTAATTAGGTTTTCTCAAGCTTCGAAGTTATCTTTGTTTAAAGCAGAGGGGATCTTGTTTTGAGTTTATTTTAGTATTGACTTATCCATTTTGTTGCAGGATTTTTGTGGAGGGAATTTTCTAGTACATTTTTGGCCTTTGGGACATTTGTGGTTCCATTTTGTGTTTTTTCTTCCTAGGGTTGTGTTTGTTTGTGGTTTCCTAGGATTTTTAACTTTTTTTTTCCTAGACTTTTTTGGTTTTATTCGAGGATATCTAATCCTCTTTTTGTATTTTCCCCTTCCTATTTAATAATATTTCTTTTTAATATGATAAATGAAAGGAATGACTAAATGTACAATAAAAATTCAAAATTCTAGATATACACAGAATCAATCAATACACTAATGATGCTTAACAAGGTTGAAAGCATGATCAATTTTACAAACAAACGAGATTAACTGTAAATTGTGGAGAGCATAAACTGTGAAGGAATCAGCAGGCTTAATTAGGCTTTCTCAAGTTGTTAAGTTATCCTCTTTGCTTTAAGCAAAGGGGGTATCGTTTTGAGTTTTTCCTAGCAATAGTTTACCACTTTTGTTGCAGGTATTTTGTGGAGGAAGTTTCCTAGTAGAGTTTTAGGGAAATTATTGTGGTTCAATTTTGGGTTTTCTCCTTGGGTAGTGTTTGTATTGTGGTTTGAAGGATACCCTTATCCTCGTTTTATTTTATCATTCGTATCTAATAACATTTCTTTTTCTAGAACATAAATGACAATAATAATTAGATGTACAGTCAAACTTTCAAATTTCTAGCTATCCACAGCACCTAACCATTGTGAAGAGACTCAACAATATCAAGCCAGTCAATGCAATAATGGATGACACTTAACGAGATAGAAAGCACGATCAATTTTACCATCAAAGCTGTAATCGTATTGCAACAACTAACCTTTTGGCACCATCCTCTGCAGTAGCAACTGTGGCATAACCAGCTACACTTTGAGGCGGAACCTGGGAGCCATTGTTGTTGGTCACACAAATGAACTAGACTTGAGCATTTAGCATTACCAGTACCAAATATAGAATTCATTCCATCCAGCATCCAATACTTAGTGCAGGTCATTAAAATGAAATATTACTAAATCAAAACATACAGTGTGACCCCAGGTATTGGACATCTATGGTAAATGTCATGAAAAATCTACAGTTAGTATTTGAATCAAATTATTCAATGCAGCTGCTTCTACAGGAAAATTATTTTCTATTCTTCAGTTATTTACATGTATTCCAAGTATATGTTACATAAATACATCTCTCTAACACTGGTGAGCCCGTAAATATGTAAATAAATCAATAAAAAAAGTTCCTCTGGTCAGTGTTGTCAATTGAGGATTGCAGAAAATGGCGGAAAGCCAATAATCTTCTATATCATATAGTGGATAGTATCAGGGGCATATAGCACAAGTCACATAACGGTTGAAATATATGATATATATCAATTACATATGTATGAAAATTAAGTTGTATTTGTATGCAAATAACAATAAAATACATAAAAATTGGCATAATATCATCTCAAAAGTTCAATTGGCTGGAGACTCGCAAGGTTGCAGGATGCATGCCACAACCACAACATTGATGGCAGCCACAATAGCAGAGGGAACCGCAATTGCAGGTCCAAGAAATTCTGCTATGCAATAGTACTGTAGCAGCTATTTAACAACACTGCCTCTGGTTAAGCATATTTTTTTTTATTAATTATCATGATGAATAACTTGTTAGTCTCCAATTATTTATAACAGCAAATACACAAGAGAGCATTTAAGACTACAAAAGAAAATAACTACTTATCTTCATAATATTATACAACATTAGAACTTACTTTTTCACAAATGATGAGTGAACCAAAAGAAACAAAATTGTTTAAGAAATTTCTTCTTACAAGAGGAGCATGGGGTGCAGTAAAATATAAGCAAAACCATAGTGTGGAGACTAGAGACAAGGAGTTGGCTCATTATGTTGTATCTTAAAGGTGTGAAAAAATTACAAAGAATATTTTCTTTACACATGACGGCCAAAAAGAGCCTCTACTTCACTTAAAAGATCATGTCAAATGAAAGCCTTTAGAAATACTAGTTCCTTTGAATGACAAAAACTACTTGTTGATAATCGCTATTCTAATTCTCTTTTCCTTGCTTAAGGCAGTTGAATATATACATATGTGCAAACAACACATCCTTAATCACAAACGAATTCCAATAACGATGAATACTTAAACCAGAAAGATACATAAGATGCAACAGTAATAAAAATTGAATAAGATGTCTGCAAAGGTCAGTATTCAAGCAGAGCTATATAAGAGAGTGAGAGAGAGAATCTTGAATAAACCTCAAGAGTGGCTTTGCCCGTTCCTTCAAGAGGGCGATACAGTTTGAGAACCTAACATGATTCACATAACCAAACAAGAAGTTAGACAACCAAACCAACTTCAATGAGAACTACTCCACAACCAAATTCCAGAGCATTTCGTAATTACCTCGTGAGCGCGTCCTGGAAAGCAAAACACCCACATCCAGCACAATCACAACGCAGACGGCGAATTCATTAGAAACTAAAGACTCATCAAAATCAAATCATGAAAGCAAAACGCAAAAAACTTATAAAAAAAAACCTCGGTTTCCAATGAGATTCCCGACTCTAACCTGCAACAACACAAGTAGGAACAGTTACGACTTACGAGCCCTAAAAGTATCAGCGAAGCATCCAATCACAACGAAAGTAGTACGGACGAGAGATCGAAGCGCAATAAATAATCATATGAGAAAATGGAGGAACTTACATCAGATCCGGAGAGCGTGATTCCGCGTGACTGAGTGGCGGACCACGGAGCGGTGAGGAGGCTGTTGAGGGCGGAGGGAGAGGGGACTGGCGGCGAAGGTGGCGGCGGAGAGGTTGTGGCGGAGGATGCGTGAGCGACGAGGTTGGAAGAGATTCTGAAGAGAGGCTTTGAATTGGAGAGCCTCTTGCTCAGCGTCAGGGACATAGATTGCATTTTTGCTTTTTTCGCTTTCTTCTGATGAGAGGAGTCAACCCAAGCTAATACTATGCAAGATCGGTACTTCTTACGCGAGGCTATGATGAGTATTTTTTTTTTTTTTTTTGTGAATTACTAGTTAATTATTTCATTCAATAAATTCTCGTGTCTAATAAATTTATTAATTTTTATAGTACTGTAATGATTACAATAAAAATCATATCAAGGATAGTAATTTTTAGTTTGATTAACTTAACTCGCGTATTGAACTCTATTTCATTTTCATTAAAGAATTTAAAAGTCTTAATAAATAAATTAATTTAGCACACCGGTTGTTGCACATAAAATATTATAAATAGTATTTATAAAATTGTCCAGGCCTGGCAAGCCACCAAACAATATTTCACCTGTCACAAAACTACAATCTCACCTTTTTTTATTACTATTTTTTGTTCAATGAAAAAACGGGCTCTCCTCTTTGATTTTTTTTTTTTTTTTATCTTTCCAATTTCTCTCACTGCATGGCCTGTGCACAGGTTTCCTTTCTGGTTGTCATATATAAAGTTGGTCATGTTGAGATTGGGGATTTGTTTTGGTGTATTTTGTGTGTGTGACAATCTTATGTTAGTTAGATGTAAACATAATTAGTAGATAAGGGGATCATGTTATTCCAAAAGAAAAAAATAAAAGTTATTTTTCATCCTCATCATTTATATTCTAGAAATATAATGATTATAATAAATTATTAAATTTTAAGAAAATGAATGACAAAAATAGTAAGTAAATTTTTTTTAATGCTAGTGAGGGCCTAAGCCCACTAAACACTAACTCTAGAGGGGAACTAAACCCCTGCAAAATTCGTAAACAGGAAATAATTACAGCTACTAAATGAGTCTTCAAACCAAGATTACTCATAATCCAAACTATGTCTCAAAGAAGCCATCCAGTATGCAACAAAGTTTCCCGCCCTAAAGTAGTATGATAACTTGGCATGCCAATTCTTACCCGTCAAATTCCAAATTATCCTTAGGGTATGATCATACATATGAGAATCTGGAAACCCTTTGATTATAAGATTAACACCAACAACTTAGTCAAACTCTATCCACACCTACTTGAAAACCTTTATCCCAAGCCAAATCCAAAGCCATCAATGTGGCATATAACTCAGCCATAAGCACATTTCCCAAACTCAAATTTCTTGCAAAACCACCTAACCACTAACTATGTTCATCTCTATACACCCCTTCACAAGCTACTTGGTTGCCTCCTTGTCTCACTGAGCCATCCACACTGATCTTAATCCATCCTTCCTGAGGCAAGCACCAACCAAACACCTTCCAACAATAATTATGCTTTCTAAAAGGCAAAGATGAAGTGTTAGTAGCTCTGATATCCTCCACCAACTTCTTAACACTCGATAAAACCCCCAAGAAAAAAAGTAAACGCTTGAAACATAAGGTTGTTCCTCATCTTCCAAATAGTTCAAATGGTAACCACCAAATTTGTTACTCCAATCTAAATTCATTCTGATTCCATCTTCCTAAAATATTACTCTTCACCTAATCATATGTGTTTCTTGCTCGAAATCCCACTAGCTAATAAGTTCCCAAGAAGGCATTCCAAACAAAAACTGCAAAAGAGCAGTCCCTTAAGAGGTGCAGATTTCTTTCATTGTCCACATTGCAAATGTTGCTGGAACCAACCTTGGTAAATTCGCATTCGGTGCGCCTGACATTCGTCTTTAAACCAACATTAAGAAGGGTCCACATAAAGAGTTACATTCTCTCTAATGCTTCTCATCTCCATAAGAACAACTAGTCTATCGGTCTTGAAACATAATGACCACCTGGAAACAAAGAGAAAGCTAAGTTAGTTGAAAGCACCCTTGTTGAGTCCAAAGAAGTTTGTGTCTATAAGATTGATCAAGATCCTTAATTATTTTAATTAGATGCAAACAAATACAAAGGGAATATGCTACATGATTTGTATCTGATATCTACGTCTAATGTTTTCAGACGATAGGCAGATAAGATCATAATCTGATGTTGTATATGATATTTAATACTTCATTTATTACTCTGTGCCTGAGATTCTGTCTGCAGAAATATTCTCCTAGGATCCATCGAATTCTATAAAGAATAATAAGGCCAAGATTTGGTATACCATTAAAAGACGTGCTCTATTATGCAGGAACTGCTTTGACACAAAGATGTGATTGTTTATTACAAACCTTCATACACGCAAGCCTTAAAGGAAGAGTTTTCTGCATGAAAAAAAGACGTACATTAAATGCACCCAATAACCTCTTTTTATCAGACAAAGATCAAGGCAAGATATACTTGTTATGAGACAACGGGTTATCTGAAGTTGAAGACTTATATAAACTATAAGTTTTTGAAGACTAATAGAGTTCATCTTCTATGCATAATTTCTACTACTCTTTTTTTTGAACAAGATTTTTTTGTATATTTTCTAATAAGATTAGAAAATCTCTCAAAACACCTTGAACATCCCGAGAGAAAAAGAATAAATGCTTAGATTGTTCAAGCGTCTATAAGAAAATTGTGTGTTAGTCTCTAAGCCATCTTTCATCATGAATCTTGTCTGATTTGTTTAAAGTCAATAGTGGCTTGGTAGAATAAAGAATAATAGGTGTTGGTCATACTTGGGGTGGAGTTTGATTTGTAAAATCCAGAAGTGGTCATGACATAATACTTGTAACTCATGAAAAGGTAGTGAAACTTGGTGGTTTACCAAGAATTGGACGTAGTCTCAGTGGTAGAGACTAACCAATATAAATCTTTGTATTTATTTATCATCTCTTCCTTTCTATTTGATTAACTGACACGGGGTATGAATTGTGTTTCAAAAGTTACGAGATAAATTTCATTTTTTCTCATTGTCTGAAGTTTTATTGTGATAAAAGTTGTCTTTCTTATACAAATGAAAAACCATACTCTTTCAAAAAGAATTGATCTTTTAAGATAAATCACAATTCAACCCCTCCCCTTCTTGTGATATTTGCCTTTACAACCCCGTTAGTGGTGAACCCTTATGAAAGGGCATCCTGTGCTTGGATGTCACGAGGAGGAGATGTGCCAATAATTTCAAGAGTCCTGTTAGGGGAGCAACTGCTTCAGAGGTTGAATATTCCACATGCCATTATTGCTCACTTGAGACGCCACACTACTATCCCTCATGCTATTAGGAATAGTAGTAATATCCTTATTTACCAAAGTGGTTCCTAAGGGGAGCCAAGAATAATTCCAAAAGGAGACCTCATTGCCATCATCAAGGTTTTAATGCACACCTTTCTTAACTTCCTCCCACACCTTCATAATACTTCTCTAGGTTGCTGAAACATTCATCTTATTAATGATTTGGGGGATGACCTTATTGCCACAACGATATTTATCTCTTAGCACCCTAACCCACAAAGCTTCGAGTTGATTAATCAATCCCCACCCTAATTTCATGATGAAAGCTTTGTTAGAATCATGGAGGTTCCTAAAACCCAGACCCTCATACTTTCTCGAGTCACAATACTTTTTCCGAGAGATGGTATGCCAAGATCTCTATATGCACTTCAATTCTAGACAAACTTCCAAAATAAGGACTTTTAGCTCGTGACAAATAGGCTTGGAAGTAAGACTTAAAAGAGTTATTCCTGGAGTAACTTGATCCTCGTCAGGTTTTTAAACATTACTTTTTTTTACTGGAATTTTTTAACATATTACTAAGAGTTTGATTATTGATCATGTGGACGAAGAATATTTTATTAACAAAGGTTAAAGTCATCTAAGTGATTTTTACGCTTTAAAAGAATTTAACCTCCAACTATTAGTTAAAAAATACCTTAGTGTAAAAAACAGTTTGTTAAATGGATTTGATTTAACTCAAGTTAATGTCTGTTTTCAACCAAAAAAATTTATAAATATTTTTAATGATAAATTATCTATTTATATAATGCAATTTTTTATTGGTCTCTACGAATTATTTAGACTTATTAATTAAGTATTTTACAAAATAAAAGTAGGAATTCATACAAGTTTGCAAATAGGTCATTAAATACAGGAGACAATAAAATGTCATTTTATCCCATTGTTAAAGTTGAGATTATTTAATCCTATAATTTTCTGAACCATAAAAAAATATAATTGAATGGATATTTTTTTAAAAAAATTGATTGAGTCATTTTAATTTTTAATAGTATTCAAGGGTTGATTTGAGTAAATTTAACTAAAGCCGTTATCCAAACCCATCAAAATGTTACCGGTTGGGTTATGTTGTGTATGTATTATTTTACTATCAAACCTGAATCCAACTAATTTGATCATTAACAAATTGGATTTTGTCGAATCAATCATGTTTATACATTTAAATTTTTTTAACAATTGTAACTTTTTCAATTATCCTATGATATTTCATTAAAGAAATATTTATGAAATAAGTACAATTTTGGAAGACTCTTGCCATTATTGATAATTTATTGTGCCGTTGGCGTGGGAAGGGTCGAGACAATAAATAAGGTAACACTTTTCAACAGTTAGTTCTTAGCGATTAAGAGATTGTGTGACTCTGAGTTGTTTATCATAAGATTCAAGTTAGAAATAATAGTGGTGAGGTACAATCACAAAAACAAAATGCCCTTGACCAGTTTTTGCATAGAAGAAGAAAGAAATGAAAGAATGTTAACTGATGTATCAATGCATGTTAGATGGAAGATTTGCTTATTGGTTGAAATATACCAGGCAATTAGGATGCCATGGTATCCATTTAATTCTTCTAATTATTCAAATTTTCTCTTTTAACCTCTATACTTAAAAGTTATTAATTTTAGTCCTTACACATTCATTTTTAATTTCTATACATATCATTTTTACTATCTGAATTCATAAACTAAAAGAAATTTTAAAAAATACTACTAATATATATATATAAACTACAAAAGATCATTTTTATGTATAAAAATTAAAAACTAAAATTTGCACAATTATAAAAATTAAACGAGTAATTAAAAAAATTAAATATGATTTTAGTTTCTTTAATTTGTAAGTATATTTTTTTAGCTCTCAAATTAAAATTTATATTTTTTAGTCTCTTAAATTCACAAAATACTTATTTTTAATCCATAATAAAGTAAAAAACTCATCACAAATTATGCATCTAAACTACCAAAATCAATCAAAGACTAAAAATATATATATATTTTATTAAGTTGAGCTACTAAAAAGCACATACTCCAAATCTTGAACAACTAAAAATATATTATAATTAAGAAAAAAAAAACACCAATGATACAAAAAATCGCTTATAAGATTCTAAAAAACAAATCGCTTATAAAACAATGTTGAGCTGGCGTTTATTACTTGGGCTGTTAGTTTGCAGCGCATCGAGTTGCGTGCACGGGCACAACGTGGCTGCAAGTTGTAACTTGTAACAACCAATAGGGTTGCGTCTAGAAAAATTCTCACACTATTTTATAACGCACATAGTTTCTTCTGATAATAATTTTTCTGTCACTACCCACTCCTTTCTCTGTCTCCATCGTTTCGCATTGCACAAGCACTCTCTCTTTCCCTTACCCTTTTTCAGGTTTCAACGCTCCAACTATCCATGGCAAACCGCTGGCTCAGACCCGAGGTGCGTTTCGATCCATCATCGGAATATTCGTATTCGACCGTTTTTTTTTTCGTTTTAGGGTTTCACTGTTTTTTTTGTTTTTGTTTTTTGTTTTTGTTTTCAGGTGTATCCACTGTTCGCTGCGGTTGGTGCTGCTGTTGGGATCTGTGGATTCCAACTGGTTCGTAATATCTGCATCAACCCTGAAGTCAGGTCTCTCTCTCCCTCATTTTCTGAATTGAATTTGGTTTCTTTTTCTTTTAGGTTTTGATCTTTGAAATTATTGAAATTAGTTTTCATGCTGTGAGGGTTTTTTGTTGTTTGGATGGGATCGTAATGAATGATTAGGGATTTGGGATTAATACTTGTTGCGTTTTTTTGTTAAATTTCTCAGTTGTTAGTCTTCGACTCCTTGTGAATTGTTATTACCTGAATTGTTTACTTTTTTTATAAAAAAAAATGATAAATTGGTATGTGCATTGAAGATAAAATGGTGAAGGAAAGGGGGAAAAGAGGATAGGAAAGTGGGGAGGTGTTGACTATTAATTAGAATTCTTCCTTGACCAGCCAAGTCAAAAAGCACGTCGAAGAATCAGGGTGAATATTGATTTTTATTAATTCAATTCGGAATCTTTGGAATCAGAATGATATACAATTTGGTCCTTCAATGTGTTAATCATGTTTTAGACTTTTCAGAGACTAATTAGTCCTCAAAAGTGTAAATATGTACAATTTAATTCTTAATGTATTAATTTTGCTCACAATTTATTCACATTTTGATTATATATTTGTGATGAAAGGACTAACAATGTGATTTGAGGACTTAATTGCACACACCAACACTTTTGGGACAAAAAATAAATAGGATATCACTTTCAAAGATCAAATTGTATATTAACTCTTTTTAACAATAAGTTGGATCAAATATTTTGTATGCATTGAGTTTTTCGTCATCATAAGAGGTGTTTCTGTTAGTTAATTTAATTAATTTGTATTAGTGTTTTGGTTATTAATGGGAAACAATGGATGATTCATTTGTTCTTGTCATGTATTTAGGGTGAACAAGGAGGGAAGGAAGGCAGGAGTTTTGGAGAACTTTGCTGAGGGAGAGAAGTATGCCGAGCACTTCCTGAGGAAGTATGTGCGCAACAGAACTCCGGAGATTATGCCCTCCATCAACAGCTTCTTCGCTGACACAAGTCGCAACTAAGTTGCTTTGAATAAACAAAGGTTAATGTGAGATATTAATTCTATTGTGGTTACAAACAGATTTTATCATGCATTTGTAAAACTAAATTTGGTTGTTGCTTTCTCTAGCCGTACAGTGGGTTTGCTGTGGTTGAGAATAATAATACTGATTTTAATGCATTAATGATGGCTGCTGTTTCAATGCCCACTATATTGTTGGTGTTTATTGCTGGAGAGAATCTGATCTCAATTGACGTTTGATTAACTGATCTATAAAAGGAACTTACCAATATTTTGCAGTCAAGTATAGCTATTGCGACTAAATATTACTAATTTTTATGGATTAATGTTTCTTATTAATGAATCATTTATACAATTTTTTTTCATGAGCATTGAGATAAAGCCAACTTCTCCTTCAATTTTTTTTTTCTTAATGTCACCTGTAGTCCATTATGTTTTGTTTTGCAATTGTTTTACTTTGATATATTAAGTTTTTAAAGTTTTGTTACGGTGTTTTATGTTTTTGAAATGTATCATCTTAGTCATTTTTTTATTTTTTGTTAATAATGTTAGTGTTTTGATAACTTTTAAAATTTTAAATGTTTTAATGTCACTTTTAGTTCATTATGTTTCTTAATTATTTTGTTTTGATACATTATATTTTAAAAGTTTCATCTTTTATGGTTTTGAAATATATTGTTTTGGTTCTTTTTAATTTTCTATTAGAAATATTAGTGTTTGTGAGGGTTTTAAATTTTAAAATAATTAATACAGCGGTGACACCTCTTCGTGCTACTTGTCTTCCTTTGATCCAGTTATAAATGTTTGATGAGAAATTTTACTTGTCCGATGTAACCATGTCGCTTGAGGTCTTTTTTGTAGATCTGATGCAAGAGTCACATTATGACATCCTCTTGTAGGTTTTGATTAATTGGAGATTTTCCTCTTCTATTTTCAATAGCATAATTATATGAAAGTTTTGATTTTTCAGTAAGGAGTATAAGAAATTTCTGTGTTTTCGGAGAAATTATGTGTTGACGTTATTTGATTTGTATGATGTATTTTTTATCTTTTTAGATTTGGAAGAGGTTGGAGATTATTTTTTTAGTTGTTTATTTTTTAAAATAAAGATAATGATGATTTTTAGTTATTATTATGTAAAGTTAATTATTTTAAAAATTTTAATATCAATTTTGATCCATTACTTTTCATCCTTATTTTATACTTATGATACATTAAGTTTTAACACAAAAAATTAGAAAGATACTTTTGAAATTTAACGTATCAAAATAAAATAACTCTAAAATATAAATTAAAAGTAACATTAGATTATTTTTTTCCTCCTTGCTAATTAATTTGTTTCAAGTTAAAATTAATCAATTGGTCCTAAATTATTTGAAAATTTTCAGATAGATTTCTAAACTACTCTTTTTAATCGAGTCTATAAACTTAAAAGTCTCTAGAGTCAATATGGTGTGTCTTGAAATCCAAAAAAGATGACAATTAACAATGATTTTAAAATCCTAGGAGTTCAATTAAAGAAAATTACGTGGTTAAAAATCCAATTAAAATCTTTTTTAGTTTAGGGAGTTAATTGAAAATTACATGTCTTGAAACTCACTCAAAGTCAACGTTGAACCACGTCACTAATAATTGAAGAAACATAAATTGGATATAATTAACTTAATTATATTATATACTATCATTTAATCATTATTTTTAAACTTAAATTTGATGAAATATGACCAAAGATTGATAAATTTTCGATTAAGAATAAATGAATTGAAAAAAAAATATTTTTATTAATTTAATTAATAAAGTCTCTTGTTAAAATTCACTTTAAACATAAATGTTAGTGACCCCTAAATATTTGTTCCTATATCTCGATTTAAGAAAGGGAAAAAAACTATATTCATGTATTTACACGAGTAACAATTTTAATGTATGTGGTAATAACTAAGGAGAATCTTTATACTTATATCCTAACTTATTTCTCAAATTTCAATTTAATGTAATTTATTTTACAGACTAGTAAAACTAAAATACTAGTATTGTTTTAAAATAAAAATTAATAAAAAAAAACACCAATTAAAATTTTAAAATATCTAATTCAAATTAAAAAAAAAGTTAAAAATCTTCAGACTTTAATTATATAATGTAAAAAATATATATTTATACTATAATATTATGTGTGTAATGTGATGCGTTATATACGATGTGCGTGTAATTCAAATTAAAAAGTTAAAAATCTTTCAGACTTTTCTTTAGGTCTGAATTGAGACTCATTTGACATATAAAAACTTCATTCGTTGTAAATAATCTTTAAGAACATTAGTTCAATTCAAGTTCGATTGTCATTCTTAAAATTTACCTGTTTAATATAAAATGATAATGTATTCTGTTTATTGACTTAAAGTAGGAGGAGCTAGTGCGTCAATTAATTGGAAAAAAGTCCCAAGTTCTAATTTCTGGACTCGAAGAATAAAACATCAATTTCAATTTTTATTAGTAATTCTTTGATAAGTCATTTTGTAAGTAATAATATACGCTACCATTGAAGCTTGTGGCAATAAATTAAATTAAACTTATTTTCTACGTAAATCTTTTGTACGAAAATAAAAATAGTCGTATTTCTCCATGCTGAAGGTTAACGTTGTGCAAACCAATATTCAACAAATTAGTTGGCTGCGGTAAGTTTTATAATTTGTGTATGTAAATTAACTAAAAAAAGGGTACCATAAAAAATAGTGACAGTAAAAATATGGGAAGATAAACATAAAAGACTAGTAGTAACATATTTAACATTCTTCCTTTAGTCGCTATAAGCATAGGCATGGCAACAAGGTTCCGAACCCGTGGAGCCTACCCCAAATCCGTCTCGATTGTGACGGAAAAATTCAAGTTGACCGAGGTTGGGTTTAGATTTTTTTCGATAACCAAAGTTGGGTTTGGGGTCATGTACAATCTAAAAATATAGTATAGTTATTATTTAAAATTATATTTTTCATTTTATGAAAAATTATATTTTTTTATAAAATTTTATAAGCATGTTAGGCACGGAAAGAAAAAAATCCCAACTCGGTCAAGGGTGGGGATGGGATAAATATATACCTTCATTGGGTTTTGGGGAGAGACGGATAGAGATGGGGAGTCAGGGGTGTAATAATCAAAACCTGATCCTAACTCACCTAGTTGTCATACCTATATAAGTAGAATCACATGATAACAATACAAAATAATCACCGAACATAAATTATTTAACAAAATCAACTTGAAAATTAATCCACCAATTAAAAGGGTATAAAAAATTTCAAAATCCACATTAACATTTATCTGAACCTAAATCTAACTATTAGTATAAATCTACATTCTACAACACAATGTATCCTAGACTGTCCAAAGATCAAAAAACGCTAATCACACCTTAAGCAAAAAAGTCCATAACACATGCTGCAATATAAATATGCATACCATTTTTTCTTTCAAAAACATGAAGAAAAAACAAAACATATATTTATTATCCAACACTATAATTAGGGGTATATATAGATCAATTTAGGTTGGATTTGACAAAACACGGAACCTATCCAATTAAATTTGAACGAATTGGTTTAAGTTGATTTTTTTTTAAAAAAAAAAAATAAAACTCAACCAAAACCAACTCATTTTGTAAACGGATTAGGTTAGATCAACAAGTCAAAACATTTCAAATTATCTATTATTTATAAAAATTCAATATTTTTAATAAGTTAATTTTTATTAAATAGAATACTAAATACATTACTTATAATAATTACAAGTAATCAAATAGTGAAAGAAAAGATTAAGAAAAAAATTACATTATCATCATATAGACTAACATATTATGTTAAACATAATTTAAAAATTAAAAAATAATAAATAAGTTCAAGAATCAAACCCACAAAATCTAAAAACTCAAACTAAAATTATTACAACATAATTAAAAAATTCTAATGTTTTCAAATAGTCAAATGAGTTGAAACTTCAACTAAATTTAAAACAGTTTGAAATAAATTAAAAAACAAAATAAATGTTCTACAACTAATTAGGAGTTAAAACCTTAATTTTGTGATTGACCAAGTAAAATCGTGAAAAATGAGAAAAGAAGAGATCTTACTCTTAGTTTGGTAATAATAAATTCATTTTTTAAAATTTAAAAATATATATTATATAAAAATAAATAATAATAATAATAATATAATACAAAAAAATGGTTCAACGAGTCCAAATGCTACAGCCTGTGACCCAATCCAAAATTCAACATATTCGAATGAGTTAGATTGAATTTGACCTAAACACAAAAAATACTTAACCCACACTTTTCGGGTTTAGTTGGATAACTCAGGTACGCGAGTGACTCATACCTTGAACACCCCTAACTAATAACTACAATCATATGATACTAATTAGCATAAATACTACTTAACAACAAAAGATATATGCAAGACACGCTAAAATTCATCCATTACCATGATAAATCATCAAGTTATCACGTTGCCTCGCCTCTTAAGTTTGAGAAAACGACTACAAACTACAAATTAAGGTTTTGCCAAGTTTGACCCTCAATGGCCTCTTATTGGAAAGTAATGTCAGCACAACCCATGCACTATCTGATTATACAAATACAAAATTTAAGCATACATCCTTCAATGCGATTATCAAGAACAACCTGAGAGAAATCATGACAAATTCTCTGGTCATTTCATGGTGAACATAGTCAGCCAAAATCTCTCCGATCCCTGCATATAAGTGCCAGAACACAAAGAAATTTGCGAAGAGCAATGAATAAGTGTTCGGGTATATTAGAAGAAGAGAGGCAACTGCAGTAGCTTTTAGGAGCTGCTCTCTCTTTGTCTTCGTTGCCTTACTCAATCCACTGTTTCGTTCCTTCCTATATGCCAACCAATAGATAGCGGGAAATGGGAATTAACCAAACCATATCTACAAAATACCACTCATGGAACTCGTAAGTGTCTTAATGTTTCATTCATTATCAAACAATGATTCAAGCATTAAGACCAATCCAATGCCCCTTTAAACCTTGAATAAACTAAACCAACAATTAGGAAGGTATAAGCACAACAATTAGAGCATGTATATATTTATATACCCCCAAAGCATTGGAACTAATAGGCCATGGATATAAGCAATAACAGCAATGAAAAAATTGAAACAGGTTTATTATCAAGAAACAAGAAATGGGAGTAGAAAACACACATCTGATCCAAAACTCAATTAACTTGTATTGGATGTTTGTATCACACAGCTATCAGCTCAAATTCCAGCTAAACAAATACTAAGCCTTGGTCAGGAAATGAGAAGGTAATACAACTTTTGGCAACATCAAGCTACATAATATTGTTCATAGTAATACATAAAATTAAAGAATATCTTCCACACTTAGTTGGGTTAGATAGAGTGCAATTAAATAATGTCAACAGTGCCCTAGTAATTTAAATCAACATTTACACTTTACTAAAGAGGTTGGAGAAGATTCTAATTTGCAGGCATTGAATTGAGTGGGTTTTTGCATAATGAAGATAATTTGATTCTTCTCTATGAAGATGAGAGAGGTCTGCTTGAGGATGAACTACGGGTCAAAGATGATCTCCAGATTGATCAAAGTGATGACACTCTTCCTGAACTTTTGATCAACAAAAAGTTCAGGAAGATTTTCTTGATTTTGATAGTAACTTAGAAGAAGTAAAGAAGCTTTTTCAACAACAAAGTATTGAGGTTAACAATAGTTATAAGTTTAGGCAGCCCATATCCCATAGAGAACGATATTAATCTTCTAGGAGGCCATTCTATTAATGCTTGTTCTGAAAAGGGAATTCTGCCTAGCCTAGATGTTGAACAGATGAAACCTTTTGGCCAAAGTGAAGGGCACCGGATTTTGATGAGGAAGCTATTTATATCAGTACACAATACAAGTGATTTGATTTTCTGATCCACAATCACTTTCTGATTAATCTGTTGGGTAAAGGAAGTAAAGGTGATCTTTTGCCAAATGCATATAATACAAGTGGAAGAAGGTAGCAACAACAGTAAATTACGGAGACCATAAAGGAATCAGCAGGCTTAATTAGGTTTTCTCAAGCTTTGAAGTTATCTTTGTTTAAAGCAAAGGGGATCTTGTTTTGAGTTTATTTTAGTATTGGTTTATCCATTTTGTTGCAGCTTTTTTGTGGAATGAATTTCCTAGTACAGTTTTGGCCTTTGGAACATTTGTGGTTCCATTTTGTGTTTTTTCCTCCTAGGGTTGTGTTTGTTTGTGGTTTCCTAGGATTTTTAACTTTTTCTTTTCCAAGACCTTTTTGGTTTGTTTCGAGGTTATCTAATCCCCTTTTTGTATTTTCCGCTTCCTATTTAATGATATTTCTTTTTAATATGATAAATGAAAGAAATGATTAAATGTCCAATCAAAATTCAAAATTCTAGCCATACACAGCACCAATCAATACAGTAATCATGCTTAACAAGGTTGAAAGCATGATCAATTTTACCAACAAATGAGATTAACAACAGTACATTGTGGAGAGCATAAACTGTGAAGGAATCAGCAGGCTTAATTTAATTAGGCTTTCTCAAGCTGTCAAGTTATCTTCTTTGCTTGAAGCAAGGGGAGTATTGTTTTGAGTTGTTTCTAGCAATAGTTTATCGCTTTTGTTGCATGTATTTTGTGAATGGAGTTTCCTAGTAGAGTTTTGGGATTTTCTCCTTGGGTCGTGCTTGTATTGTGGTTTGAAGGATGCCTTATCCTCTTTTTATTTTCCCCTTCGTATCTAATAACATTTCTTTTTCTAGAACATAAATGACAGTAATAATTAGATGTACAGTAAAACTTTCAAATTTCTAGCTATACACAGCACCTAACCATTGTGAAGAGACTCAACAATAATCAAGCCAGTCAATGCAATAATGGATGACACTTAACGAGATAGAAAGCACAATCAATTTTACCATCAAAGCTGTAATCGTATTGCAACAACTAACCTTTCAGCGCCATCCTCTGTAGTAGCAACTGTGGCATAACCAGCTACACTTTGAGGCGGAACCTGGGAGCCATTGTTGTTGGTCACACAAATGAACTAGACTTGAGCATTTAGCATTACCAGTACCAAATATAGAATTCATTCCATCCAGCATCCAATACTTAGTGCAGGTCATTAAAATGAAATATTACTAAATCAAAACATACAGTGTGACCCCAGGTATTGAACATCTATGGTAAATGTCATGAAAAATCAACAGTTAGTATTTGAATCAAATTATTCAATGCAGCTGCTTCTACAGGAAAATTATTTTCTATTCTTTAGTTATTTACATGTAATCCAAGTATATGTTACATAAATACATCTCTCTAACACTGGTGAGCCAGTAAATATGTACATAAATCAATAAAAAAAAGTTCCTCTGGTCAGTGTTGTCAACTGCGGATTGCAGAAAATGGCGGAAAGCCAATAATCTGCTATATCATATAGTGGATAGTATCGGGGGCATATAGCACAAGTCACATAACGGTTGAAATATATGATATATATCAATTATATATGTATGAAAATTAAGTTGTATTTGTATGCAAAATTGCAAATAACAATAAAATACATAAAAATTAGCATAATATCATCTCAAAAGTTCAATTGGCTGGAGACTCGCAAGGATGCAGGATGCATGCCACAACCACAACATTGATGGCAGCCATGATAGCGGAGGGAACCACAATTGCAGGTCCAAGAAATTCTGCAATGCAATAGCACTGTAGCAGCTATTTAACAACACTGCCTCTGGTTAAGCATATTTTTTTTATTAATTATCATGATGAATAACTTGTTAGTCTCCAATTATTTATAACAACAAATACACAAGAGAGAATTTAAGACTACAAAAGAAAATAACTACTTATCTTCATAATATTATACAACATTAGAACTTACTTTTTCACAAATGATGAGTGAACAAAATGAAACAAAATTGTTTAAGAAATTTCTTCTTACAAGAGGAGCATGGGGTGCAGTAAAATATAAGCAAAACCATAGTGTGGAGACTAGAGACAAGGAGTTGGCTCATTATGTTGTATCTTAAAGGTGTGAAAAAATTACAAAGAATATTTTCTTTACACATGATGGCCAAAAAGAGCCTCTACTTCACTTAAAAGATCATGTCAAATGAAAGCCTTTAGAAATACTAGTTCCTTTGAATGACAAAAACTACTTGTTGATAATCGCTATTCTAATTCTCTTTTCCTTGCTTAAGGCAGTTGAATATATATATATGTGCAAACAACACATCCTTAAACATCACGCATAATCACAAACGAATTCCAATAACGATGAATACTTAAACCAGAAAGATACATAAGATGCAACAGTAATAAAAATTGAATAAGATGTCTGCAAAGGTCAGTATTCAAGCAGAGCTATATAAGAGAGTGAGAGAGAGAATCTTGAATAAACCTCAAGAGTGGCTTTGCCCGTTCCTTCAAGAGGGCGATACAGTTTGAGAACCTAACATGATTCACATAACCAAACAAGAAGTTAGACAACCAAACCAACTTCAATGAGAACTATTCCACAACCAAATTCCAGAGCATTTCGTAATTACCTCGTGAGCGCGTCCTGGAAAGCAAAACACCCACATCCAGCACAATCACAACGCAGAAGGCGAATTCATTAGAAACTAAAGACACATCAAAATCAAATCATGAAAGCAAAACGCAAAAAACTTATAAAAAAACCTCGGTTTCCAATGAGATTCCCGACTCGAACCTGCAACAACACAAGTAGGAACAGTTACGACTTACGAGCCCTAAAAGTATCAGCGAAGCATCCAATCACAACGAAAGTAGTACGGACGAGAGATCGAAGCGTAATAAATAATCATATGAGAAAATGGAGGAACTTACATCAGATCCAGAGAGCGTGATTCCGCGTGACTGAGTGGCGGACCACGGAGCGGTGAGGAGGCTGTTGAGGGCGGATGGAGAGGGGACTGGCGGCGAAGGTGGCGGCGGAGAGGTTGTGGCGGAGGATGCGTGAGCGACGAGGTTGGAAGAGATTCTGAAGAGAGGCTTTGAATTGGAGAGCCTCTTGCTCAGCGTCAGGGACATAGATTGCATTTTTGCTTTTTTCGCTTTCTTCTGATGAGAGGAGTCAAGCCAAGTTAATACTATGCAGGATCGGTACTTCTTACACGAGCCTATGAGCATTTTTTTTATTTTTTTTTTGTGAATTACAAGTTAATTATTTCATTCAATAAATTCTCGTGTCTAATAAATTTAATAATTTTTATAGTACTGTAATGATTATAATTAATAAAAATCATATCAACGGGAATTTCTTAACTCGTTCCTGGTTTGTTACAATTTGAACAACTTCTTCGACCTTTTAATCATTCCATCCAGTTTTATGAGTTTTCACCCATTCATGGGTTTCTAATTACTAACTTCTTAATCAATCCTTGAAAATTTAGTATTTGTTGTTTGTTAACTTGACCTTGTGCGTCTAATGCATTATCTTTGCATTCTATCTCTAGAATCCTGATTGCATATTTTATTGAATCCACATGTGAAGATTTCAGATATTTAATCTTCTGAATGTATTTTATGATCTAAGATTTCAGTTAAGGAATTGCATATTCGAATAGAATCTTGGATGAAGTGTTTAGAGTAGCTGCTGTTGAAGAAAATCAGTTTCTAGCAAACTTGGTTGTTTGGTTTGAGATTCTCTCATAAACCCTATCTGGAAGTTGAAAAACCAATTAGTTTTTCTGCTCATTTTCAAACCAACTATATATCGTGGGTGTTTATTGCTGGAGATAATCTGATCTCAATTGAGTTTGATTAACTGATCAATAAAAGGAACTCACCAATATTTTGTAGTAAAGTATAGCTATTGCAACTAAATATTACTAATTTTTATGGATTAATATTTCCTATTAATGAATCATTTTTTAAATTTTATTTCATGAGCATTGAGATAAAGCCAAATTCTCCCTCAATTTTTTTTTTATTTTTGTTTTTCAATTTCACCTTACTAATTTATTTGTTTCAAGATAAAATTAATTAGTTGGTCCAAAATTATTTGAAAATTGTCAGATAGATTTCTAAACTATTTTTTTTTAATTGAGTCTATAAACTTAAAAGTCTATATAACTTGTCAGTATATGATGACAATGAGCAATGATTTTAAAATCTTAGGAGTTCAATTAAAGAAAATTACATTGTTAAAAACCCAATTAAAATCTTTCTTTAGTTTAGGGTGCTATTTGAAAATTTTCAAATAGTTTAAGGGGTTAACAGTGAGCTTTAATTATTTAATTTGAACCCACTTTTGTTAATTTTCCGACGACTTCTTCTGTGGGAGACCTTATTCTGTCTTTCAAGTTGGAAAACTCTTATAAACCATTGGATGAAGAGCACAATGATCCAACGGTTACAGTGAGAATAACTAAGTAAATGATTTATCCTTAATGATGTTGGTTAAAAACAAAAACTAAATCTTTATTTTGTTGTTGTGGCCGCCGTCGGAAACACCTCGGACGAACACCTCCTCCATCGTCATGACAATGACAACCGCCACAACTTTCATTTAGTTTTTTTTTTTTTCTTTTTCTTCCCCTCTCATTTTCGCTCTTTGGACGTGCTTCTCTTTTTAAGATTTGATCTTGTTTCTGTTTTTCAAATCTGCATCCGTTCTCTAAACGTGCTTCTTCCACGCAAGATTTGCAAGGTCGACCTTGCTCACTTGCTTCTTCGCACTGACTCCACCGTCGACGCTGTTGCTTTCGAAGAATCTTCAACGTTTGCAATTGCACGAGGCTCGAAAGTCGAAACTGACTTCGAAATCAGACTGTAAACTTGCACTTAAAGGCTATTTGCAGTCCTCATCATTCTTCGGCGCCAAAAACTCGACGCTCTTGAGCAAGAGAGAGATAAGCAAGAGCGAGAATCAATGAAAGAAAAGGAGTAGTTCCAAACAACTATGGATGTAGATTTTCTGGTGCATGAGGTTAGGCCATGGCGGCGAGGTATGAAATTCGGGTTTCGGAGGGAGGAGAGGAAATCATTGGGGAGGGTTGCGGGAAGTGGAGGTTGTAGGAAAGGGAGTGGGAGACGTAGAAGATAATTAAACATTATTTTTGTTAAGATAAATAATATTTTCTTTCATGGGTAAATCACGAATAAATTTATTCATAAAATATTAAAATTTAAAATTTAATCCTCAAAAAATATAAAAAATGCGATAAATTTATCTGATCACTTTTATTCGTTATCGTTAATAAAATAATATATGTGATATTAAGGGATAAATTTGTCACAAAATTGGTTATTAATATAGTCTTACCGTATAGATCAAACAACAACGTCAATAAATTATTATTAATAGACTTAAATGTCAATAATTTTTTGTTAAACATAAATATTAATATATTTTTATTAGACACCAAATATTTATTGGTAGAACAAATATACTAATAAGATCATATTAAACGTTAAAAAAATAAAAAACACAAAATTGAAACATGATACAATAATAAACATTAAATAAGAGACTTCTAATAAAATTTCAATTAACATCATCAAACACTTTTCTTTGGATATTTTATATTATTGTAAATTTTGAAACAAATTAAATGATATGTATGCAAATATTAAAACTAAATATAAAAAAAATTACTCTTTTAAAATATATATATATATATATATATATATTACAAAAGAAAATATAACTGAGTTAAAATGAAATAAATTCATAAATTAAGTGTATATTAAATTTTTTCTTTAAATTTATAATTTCTTAATTATCATTTTAATTTACTTGAAATAAATTATTATGTTTACATTCTAAATGATAATAACATAAATTTGTTAAGACTATTTTCTTTTTTATTATTTTTTTAGGCATTTTTTTATACACAAGTATATTCTTTCTTAAAAAATAACCTTACAATTCTATTTAAAATATAGTCATAATTAAGGTTTTTCATTTCTTCTCAAGTTTGTTTAGTATACATCGTATCAGTTCCATAAATTCAAGCTAAATGAGTCACACCTTTTGAGTTAACAATAAAAATGAAGTGAATAGTCATTTTCGTCCATGAATATGTAAATCTCTAAGAAATTTGTCCCTAAAAGATTAAAATTCAAAATTTGGGAAAAATTTACCCTAAAATTATATTTTACTCTTAAATGAAACAAAATTTGGGACATAATAAATTAATCTAATAGAAACATACTGATATTTAAGTTCAACAAAAAAATTACAAACATTTTGATACAATGAAAAATTACTAACATTTTGGTCCAATAGAAACTTACTGACATTTTGGTCTAAAATAAAAATTACTAACATTTTCATCCAACAAAAAATTAGTGACATTTTCGTCCAACAAAAAATTACTAATATTTAGGTTCAATAATAATAGCTTATTGACATTTTCTTCCAATCTATTTAGCATGGCCACATTGGCAATTAATTTTGTGACAAATTCATCCCTTTGTGTCACGTTTTAATCTTTTAAGGATGAATTTGTCAACGACTTACATATCCAGGGACGAAAATGACTATTTACTCTTTTTGTTTTTAACCAACATTATTAAAGGATAAATCTATTACTTAGCTACTCTCATTGTGACCACAAATCATTGTACTCTTCATCCAACGATTTATAAAACTTTTTCAACTTGGGAGACAAAACAAAGTCTTCCATGATAGAAGTTGTCTAATTTCATAGCCAAGGTCCTTGGGAAAACAATATTGCATCCAACAAAAACGTCGAAAAGGTATTTCATTGCCATAGTCTTCAACTGAAAATTCAGACCGCTCATAAAAAAAGCATATTTAGGTTTCCATGTGCATGATGCTACCACTCGTCGCTTCCAACAACAATGTCTAAAAGGTATTCCATGGCCACAGTCTCCTCCGATGGCCGCAACCTTGGCCATGTCTTCCTCTATTGTGTTTACAACAACGACGACACAAATTTCACCCAAACAATGCAATGCCAAAGTTGCTTCTACTGCATGATACGCAGTTGTCGCCATTATCGTTGGCTTTCAGGTGAGATGTCACCAGCGACTACTACGGTGGTGGTAAAGAAGAAAGAAAAAAAGAAACTAAGTGAGAGGGCTAGAAAGGAGAGAGAAAAAAGAAAATGAAAAAAAATCATATCCATTGATTAAACAAATTATTATATCTTATGTTGTACATTTATCTTCCCATGGTGGGAGTCCTATTTGACTCTCCCACCTTAGCCAGCGTCGTGCGCTAATATCCATTTTATACTATTAACAAAAGGAATATTTCCTTTTGATGATCATAATTTTTTTAAAAAAATTAGTTTTTAAATTTTTACTATTTTTTTAATAATTATTCACTATTTTTTTATTTAGTTAAATAGTTAAAAAAGCAGCATCTACCATATGAATGAGTTTCTATTCATGGTCATCGATAAGATCTCACTGTAGGAGGATACTTGCACTTTGAGATGAACACATTTTTATCATATTTCATATTGATCTTGATTTCGAAGGAGCATTGCAATATGTAGTTGTCTTTGTGGCCGTGTTTATAAATTTTGGGGCCTTAGAAAAAAAAACTTATAAAGACTTAATATAACACAAGAAATGTAGGTTTGGTCTTCATTTTGATGGCCAATTTCTCGTATGTTCTTTTTTTTATTATTTGTTATCATCGATGAGAATAACAAAGAAGCAAATTACAATTGTTGGAAGACAGTGTCCAAGTCATATGCTAACTTTTCATTACAAAGTATAAGAATAAAATAAAAAGCAAAAAATTAATAACAAATAATTCAAATATAAGAATTTTGTAAAGTAAATAAAATAATAATAAAATGATAGAACCGGAAAACAAAATGAGTTGTACATTATCATTGATATTATCTACTCAAATACTTTATCATCGACTATCCTCTTTAAAAAATACTTTAAGTCTTTAAAAGAATATGAGAATGAGAAGAAGAAAAAATAGAACTGAAAATATTAAAGTTACAATTTTTTTAGATATCCTATATGTTATCAATACTTTCTAAGAGATACAACTCAATTAATTACTTTTTAAGGCATTGAAACAATAGCCACAATATTGTCTAATTATGTAAAACTAATCCACTAGTAGACAATCATAATTGCTATATTAGTTTTTATTAATGTGGCAATGTCCAATCAAACGACCCTAGGGCTAAGTTACAACAACACATAATAGCTAACCTGATGCAATCCTACCCCCAAGGGTATTGGATGTTGGATCAAGTAGCCTCGGAATAATTAAGAAGGGGGGGTTGAATTAATTATTAACGAACCTTTACTAATTAAAAATTTATCCTTCTTAATATTACCAAAAGTAAAAACAATAATTAAAGTGCACAACAAAAATTAAAAGAGTAGAGAAGAAGAAGACAAACACAAGAGATTTATACTGGTTTGGCAACAACCCGTGCCTACATCCAGTCCCCCCAAGCGACCTGCGGTCCTTGAGATTTCTTTTCAACCTTATAAAAATCCTTTTACAAGCAAAGATCCACAAGGGATGTACCATTCCTTGTTCTCTTTGAACAACCTAGTGGATGTACCCTCCACTAGAACTGATCCACAAGAGATGTACCCTCTCTTGTTCTCAGTTACAACAACCCAAGTAGATGTACCCTCTACTTGTACCACAAAGGATGTACCCTCCAATGTGTTAAGACAAAGTTCTCAAGCGGTTAGTCCTTCGAAACTTTGTGAAGGGGGAAACAAAAGAATTCTCAGGCGGTTAGTCCTTTGAAATCTTTTGTTTATGGGAAAGGAAAGAATCAAAAGAATTCTCAAACTATGTCGTTTTGAATTCTTTGACAAGGGAGAAGGGAGACACAAAAGAATTCAGGCGGTTAGTCCTTTGTTCTTTTGGAAAAGGGAGAAGAGAGACACAAAAAGAATTCAGGCGATTAGTCCTTGGCGAATTCTTTTTGGCAAAGGGAGAAGGGAATGAAAAAGATGAATAGCACAAGTTTTTGAACAAAGAACTTTTCTTGGAAGAGAAAGTTTTGAACAAAAAACTTTTAGAAGGATGAAGAGAAATGAAATCAGAAAGTTCTGTTGAAAGAAATGAAAGAAGATGTTGAAAGATAGAATGATTGAAAGAAATGATGGATCATTTTTAAATTCATGCCATGGTCACATATTTATAATCTTTTGATGACTCAAGTCAAAGTTTGTGACTCTTGGCAATTTCTTTTAAAACTAGTCACTTAGAAAAGTTGTGACTTTTGAAAGAATCTTCAGAAACAAGTCACTTGAAGAATTGTGACTTTTGGAAATGAATTTTTCGAAAACAGTCACTGGTAATCGATTACCATTAAGGTGTAATCGATTACACATCAACAGATGTGACTCTTCATTTTGAATTTTGAAAATCTTAACGTTTTAAAAACACTGGTAATCGATTACATGATTATGGTAATCGATTACAGCTTTGTAAATCAATTTGAAAAACAATGCTGGCTACTGGTAATCGATTACCAGAGAGTAAAACTCTTTGGTAAAAGATTTTGTGAAAACTTCATGTGCTACTCAATGTTTTGAAAAACTTTTTAATACTTATCTTGATTGAGTCTTCTCTTGATTCTTGAATCTTGAGTCTTGAATCTTGATCTTGATTCTTCCTGATTCTTGATTCTTGAACTTGATTCTTGAATCTTGAATCTTGAATCTTGAATCTTGAAACTTGAAACTTGATTCTTGAATCATTACTTGAAACTTTGCTTAACTCTTGATTCTTTGGCATCATCAAAATAACCTTGGAAGGCATTGCTTCCACATTGGATAGAAGACTCCAAGAGCATTGAGCTAGAGTGGTTAAAGAAGGCCCTAGGGTTCTGATGAATCTTAGGGTAGATTTCTGAGCCCATGGGCCAAGGTTGGATCCACTCTTCTTTGTAAATATTAGAATAGGTTTTCCTTTTTTTTAGCCTTGTATTTTGGCCATTCTAGTAGTATAGGGTTTTACCCTTGTATTTCAGGGCATTAGAAGTAGTATTTGTAGTAGGGACTTTTTTGTATTTTCATGTCTTTTGGCATGGGGGTGAGCTTAGCTATTAGAGGGGTGTGTGTAACTAAGCTTTAGCTTCTCAAGGAAGCTTCTCAAGGAGGTGAGCTTAGCTATTAGATGGGGTGTGTAGCTAAACTCTAGCTTCTCAAGGAAGCTTTCATTTAGTTAGTGACCTAGGCTATAAATAGAAGCATGTGTAACACTTGTCATAACTTTGATGAATGTGAAACTTGTGAGACACACTTTAAAGTTCAACTTCTCTCCCCTATTTTTCTCCAATTTCATGCCCCTCTCTCATTCTTTTCCTCCATTGAAGCTTTCTCTCTAAGCTTCTTATCCAAGGCACTCTCTTGGTGGTGAAGCTCTTCATTCCATGGCTTATTCCCTATTGAATGACGCCTCCTCTCACCTCTTCTCCTTTATCTTCTACTGCATCTCCATGGTTGAAAATTACCATTGAAGAACCTCATTGAAGCTCAAAGATCCAACCTCCATAGAAGCTTCTCAAGTAAGCTTCCATCAAGTGGTATCAAAGCACAAGAGCTTCAAGTAGGTGCTTCTTAAACCTCCATTAACTTTCAGCTTTACGTTCTCCTCCATTGTTGTTTCTTCATTTTTCTCCATGTATCTCCTTGCATGTCTTGTGCTAAATGTTGTTAACATGATTCTTTAGAATTTCCACCAATTGAACTTGCTATAGAAGCTATATTTGATTTTCGATGGTTCAAATTTCTTGTTCTTGTTCCTGAACCATGAATTGTGTTGAGTTTAGGTTCCTTTGAGTTTTGTTTTGCTATTTTTTGTGGCTGAAACCTAAAACATAAAATTCTTACAAAAACATTAAAGTAGAATAAAACCTCAAAAATCTAGAGTGACTTGTTCACCTATTATAGTTTTGTCATAGAAGTCATGTCTAGTCATGAAACTTGTCACATAAGATTCCTTATGTTGTGCTGAATTTTATTTTTCTTGTTTCTTTGTCTAACTCATTTCTTCATGAGTGTATGAAATTCTTTTAGCCTATTAGTTGATTTGAGTCAAATCTTGAATGTTAATTAGTCCTTAATATGTTCATGCAAAATTCTTAGAGAGCATTTGATTGTGAACCTTTTCTTGAACTTTTAGGTTTCCTTATGATTATGTCTATTGTGAATTTGAGTTTTGGTGATTGAATTGCTGGCTGAAATTTTGATCCTAAGTGAATATTGAACTCCTAAAATTGAGGTAAACAAGCCTAGTGATTTCAACATACATAGGAAGGTTGAAAGTAAGCCTAAGGCAATCAATATACCATGCTTAAAAAAATTCAAAGTCTGAAATCGTTGGTGTTGCAAAAATTACTGGGAATTGGTTACTGTGAATTTTGAGCTGAAATATTTACTGAAGTTTCTAAACATCTGGAAAAAAATTAGAAAAAAATAACCAAGTGATTTGGATAAAAGGAAAAAATAATAAAAATCACACAAGTTGGCAGGAAAATCAGTGTCCAGGATAAAAGAAGTGAAAGGGAAGTATACTTGTTGTTTTGGCTCAAAATTTGTTCTATAATTATGGCTCATTTATGCCAATCTTAGTTCTGAAATTTCAATTGTAAACTAGTGTGAAAACAAGTGCCAAAACTAGAGGTTTCTTGAGTCTTTTTTTTTTATAGTTTTTTTACTCTACTCTAGAGCCATTCTAGGTTTCTATTTGAGTCCTAGCTTGCTTTTATGTGCTTTTCATTGTTGAATAATCCTTGAAAATTTGTCTTGTTAAAAATTTATTGGTTTAGATTTTGTTTAATTTTTTGGTCTTTGTTTATTGCTTGTTTAAGAGCTATTGGACTAAGAAGCACTCCAAATTGAGTGAAACACCAAAGAGAGAATAACCACCAAAATTGAAGACTTTTTTGTAACTTTGTAATTGGCAATTTACATACCTTCATTGCTTTCAAATTTTGTAACAGAAAGGTCCTTCATTGGAAGTGTGTTGGGAGCCTCCAATAGGTTACCAAACTTTCATTTGTGTGTAATAATTTTAGGCAATTTTCCTTTAAGATAGTGAGTGTTTTGTTGGGAACCTTAAATGTAGTCATCCAAACACTCTTAGGATTTTCCTAGTTTACATTTCTTGCACTTTAATTTCTTGTTTACTTTCATAGCTTATTTTCTTTACTAGTCACGCCTAGTTTATCTTGTTATTACATAATACTTTCTTCTTGCTTATCACGCTTATCTTGAGAGTTCTTTTGGAACCCTAGATTTTACCTTTTGCAAACCCCCAATAAGTAAGAATCACAACTTAGGAACCAACATGATCCATCATCCATCTAGTGTTAATGGTGAGGGTACAATTCATAAGGACCCTCTATCTAGAATCTTAGATTAGTTGAGTTCCCTCAAGTTATGGAAAGAAAAACTAGAAAGAAAAGAAAAAGGAAAAGAGAGGGTAAAAATAAATCAAGATGAGAGGGAACAAATAAGGGAAGAAGAAAGAAGGAAAATACTAAAAGAGTTAAGAAATGAAAAATATGTCTCCTATAGTAGTCATGACTCTTGCAAGAGCCTAAGTGAAGAACTTCGTGACTATTATGAAGGAAGGCATGGGTCACATCTTAGACTTCACTACCATAGGAGAGAAAATGAAAGAATGCCTTAAGTGGCTAACATTAACCTCCCATACTTTCATGGGAAGAAAAATGTAGAGGTTTACTTAGATTGAGAAATAAGGGTAGAGCAACAACTTAAACAGGAGTTTACTTCAAAATCTTATGACTCTTAGTCTTATCCAAAGAAAGACCAAGGTCAAGGCATCTTAGGGGTGACACCTTCTAATCCCAAAGATGATAAGGGGAAGACAATAGAAAAGCAACCCCCTAAGGCTAGTATGCAAAAGAAAACTAGCTCTATAAAGTGCTTTAAATGTCTAGGAAAATAACACAATACTTCTTAATGCCCCACCAAGAAAACCATGATTATGAGGGGTCAAAACATTTATAATAGCCAAGATGAGGCTACTACATCACCTTCCTCTAGTGAAAGTTAAGAAGCAAAAAGGGAAGAATCTAGTGAAGAAATCTACCCCCAAGAAGAAGGACAACCTTTAATGGTTAAGGAGGAGTGTAAGGAGGTAAGTGTCTCCTCTAAGAGGTTAGTTAAGAAGGAAAGTCATGTTGCAATAAATACAAACATTAAAGAAACTTCCCCTCTTGGACAACCTCCACATCTTCTCCTTTGTAAAAAGACACTTGTTAGCACTGCCACACCTCTTGGGCTTGAGATTATTCCTCAAGTAAATGAGTTGTTGGATGAAGGTTTAGTTTGTAAAAGCTTAAATCCTTGTGCTTTGTTGGTGGCCATAATAGGTATTATTAGGCACTAAATCCCTAAAATAGGTGAGATGATGAATGTGTTGAGTGGTGCAACCCTCTTTTTTAAAATCACTCATGCACCTAGCATCTTCATGATTTGTGTACATAGGGACTCATTAGGTATGTTTGTTCTTATTTTTGGTTTCAATACAAACCTAGGTGCTCATATGGGACACCTTAGGTTTATCATACCTTTTTGTAGGAATAATCAACATGGAAATACATAAAAAGGTATGTTTTATTGCATTACTTTCCTTAATTTTTTTAAATAGTGATCAAGGGGTTCCCACGGACCCTAAGAGAATAAAGGTCATTCCTAAGTGGCCCACTCCACCAAGTATAAGGAAAATTTGGGGCTTCCATGACTTAACAAACTTTTACAAAAGGTTTGTCCCATATTTTTCTATACTTGTAGCACCCCTAATTAATTTGGTGAGGAACCATGTTGCCTCATGGGAAGATACCCAGGAAAGGGGTTTTCAGACCTTATCCTACTCTAACATATCCAACACCACTAATATATATGTTTTTATTCTTTTTACAGGTGTCGAGGGAAGAAGTCCAGAGTACCAAGAACCTCTAGATTTGAGGTCAAATCCTTTCCAAGGGGGAGAGGATGATGCAATCCTACCCCAAGGGTATTGGATAGAAGACTCCAAGAGGATTGAGCTAGAGCGACTAAAGAAGGCCCTAGGGTTCTTATGAACCTCAGGGTAGATTTTTGAGCCCATGGGCCAAGGTTGGGTCCGCTCTTCCTTGTAAATATTAGAATAGATTTTCCTTCTTTTCGGCCTAGTATTTTGAACATTCTAGTAGTATAGGGTTTTAGCCTTCTATTTCAGGGCATTATGAGTAGTCTTTGTAGTAGAGGCATTTTTGTATTTTCATGTCTTTTGGCATGAGGGTGAGCTTAACTATTAGAAGGGTGTGTGTAGCTAAGCATTTTCATGTATTTTGACATAGGGTGTGTGTAGCTAAGCTCTAGCTTCTCAAGGAAGCTTCTTAAGGAAGTTTCTCAAGGAGGTGAGCTTAGCTATTGGATGGGGTGTGTAGCTAAACTCTATAGAAACAAGCTTCATGATGATGAATCAAGTTGATTCAAGTAGTTTTGATGATGACAAAGATGATGACAAAAAGCCCAAGAGAATGATTTCAAGATTGAGTCAACAAGTTCAAGATCAAGTTTAATTTCAAGTTTCATGAGAAGAAATCAAGAAGATTCAAGAATCAAGAGAAGTTTGATTTCAAGATTCAAGAGAAGAAATCAAGAAGACTTCACAAGGGAAGTATTGAAAAGATTTTTCAAAAAACAAACATAGCACAATTTTGTTTTTCAAAAGAGTTTTTCTCAAAATTTCTAAGTTACCAGAGTTTTTACTCTCTAGTAATCGATTACCAGTTTCCTGTAATCGATTACCAGTGGCAAAGTTTGATTTCAAAAGCTTTTAACTGAATTTGCAATGTTCCAATTGTTTTTAAATGGTGTAATCGATTACAATATATTGGTAATCGATTACTAGTGTATCTGAATGTTGAAATTCAAATTCAATTGTAAAGAGTCACATCTTTTCATAAAATGCTTTGTGTAATCGATTACATGGTTTTGGTAATCGATTACCAGTGACAAGTTTTGAATAAAAATCAAGAGATGTAACTCTTCCAATGGTTTTCTCAAGATTTTCTCAAGGTTATAACTCTTCCAATGGTTTTCTTGACCAGACATGAAGAGTCTATAAAAGCAAGACCTTGACTTGCATTTAATGGACTTGATATAACTTTTTACACAACTTTTTGAACATCTTGAACTTCTTCTTTTGCCAAAAGCTTTCTAAGTTTTCTGGTTTCCAAACCTTGTTCTTTCAAAGAAAACAAAAGTGTGCTATTCATCTTTTTCATTCTCTTCTCCCTTTGCCAAAAAGAATTCGACAAGGACTAATCGCCTAAATTCTTTTTGTGTCTCTCTTCTCCCTTTTCAAAAGAACAAAGGACTAACCATCTGAATTCTTTTGTGTCTCTCTTCTCCCTTTGCCAAAAAGAATTCGACAAGGACTAACCGCCTGAATTCTTTTTGTGTCTCTCTTCTCCCTTTTCCAAAAGAACAAAGGATTAACCGCCTGAATTCTTTTGTGTCTCCCTTCTCCCTTTTCAAAGAATTCAAAACGACACAGTCTGAGAATTCTTTTGATTCTTCCCTTTCCCTTAAACAAAATATTTCAAAGGACTAACCGCCTGATATATCTTTTTTTTCCTTTTCACAAAGTTTCAATGGACTAACCGCCTGAGAACTTTGTCTTAACACATTGGAGGATACATCCTTTGTGGTACAAGTAGAGGGTACATCTACTTGGATTGTTGTAACTGAGAACAAGAGAGGGTGCATCTCTTGTGGATCAGTTCAAGTGGAGGGTACATCCACTTGGTTGTTCAAAGAGAACAAGGGAGGGTACATCCATTGTGGATCTTTGCTTGTAAAGGCTTTTACAAGGTTGAAAAGAAATCTCAAGGACCGCAGGTCGCTTGGGGACTGGATGTAGGCACGGGTTATTGCCGAACTAGTATAAATTCTTGTGTTTGTCTTCTTCTTTCCTACACTCTTTAATTTCCGTTGTGCACTTTAATTATCGCTTTTACTTTTGGTTAAGTTTCTATTTCTGTTCTTTACTTTCTTAACATTATAGTAAAAACCTAATTGAATTTAGTAACATTAAGAAGGATAAATTTTTAATTAGTAAAGGTTCATTAATAATTAATTCAACCCCCCCTTCTTAATTATTCCAAGGCCACTTGATCCAACAAACTCTAGCTTCTCAAGGAAGCTTTCGTTTAGTTAGTGACCTAGGCTATAAATAGAAGCATGTGTAAAACTTGTCATAACTTTGATGAATGTGAAACTTGTGAGACACACTTCAAAGTTCAACTTCTCTCCCTCTTTTTCTCCTTCAATTTCATGCCCTCTCTCTGATTCTTTTGCTCCATTGAAGCTTTCTCTCTAAGCTTCTTATCCAAGGCACTCTCTTGGTGATGAAACTCCTCCTTCCATGGCTTATTCCCTAGTGGATGGTGCCTCCTCTCACCTCTTCTCCTTTATCTTCTGTTGCATCTCCATGGTTGAAAATCACCATTGAAAGACCTCATTGAAGCTCAAAGAATCAGTCTCCACAAAAGCTTCTCAAGCAAGCTTCCATCATAACCATACATTATATAAATTACATTGTAACTATTGAAGAGGAGAAAAACAGAGGGCCTAAGGTGATGGGCTAACCCACCACACCGTTATGCTTAAATGAATGTTTATCAAACGAGGAGAACATAGACTATATCTTGGCGGTGGGTTAAGCATAACTATGGGTATAGGTTGTGGTCGTGAAAGACTAGAAGGTATGACACTTCTTATCATTTATTCAAAAACACCATAGTACTTACGACAGTGGCTGCGTGTATACATACATAAAAGGATGTTTTTAGGCGTAAGGGATGATGTTGATCAACAGAAGAAGTTTGCTCATAATTTTAGACGTAACAGTGGAAGTAAAAAAATGTGAAATATACGGGTAGGTAAATAGGTTCAAGTCTATGGCCCTGCTCGCGGGAGTTGTGGTCTATGCGAGCTACAAACCAAAAATCTTTTAAGAATCCATGGTTATGCAAGATTTTGGGCCCATCCCACCTAATTCACGGGTTGTGCAGGTTTGGATCGTGTGGTCCACGGGTTAGCCCGTAAACCCACAACCACTAGCCAAACCCAACCTAAGTCCTAAACGCACAACACGACAATGCACCCAAATCTTAAACGCGCAACACAATAATGCTCTAAAACAAAACAACATAGTTGTACCTCACTCCCACCCTCTATGTCGTTTCTTCTCCTCACTCCCTCTATGTCGTTCCTTCTTCTCCGTCACTACTTTCGCGTTGCACATCGTGCCTCACGAACATAACCACCGTGACATCAGCGTTGACACCTCCTCATACATGTGCAACTCACGCTTTGTTCTCCCCATGCGAATCTCCTCACCACAACTCGATCTATCTTTTTCGTTGTGCCACTACCGCGCCACCATCGTGCCACCACTATGCTACCGCCACTACGAACCAACTTGTATGACTCGAGAGGTCCACACAGACCAATATATTAAGTTCATGTTGATAAATTTGTACACCACAAATAGCATGACGATATATTTAATTCAATTAGAATTACTAATCTCCAGCCATAACTCTTTCCATGATTCAACAGATGAATTTGATAACACTCATAGTTTCAATTGCAAATAATACTTCTAGCCTTTAACACACTCACTTAAGATGGAATGAGTATTGTTTTCTGATGTATTTAGACTAGGGACTCTGTGCCTATTATCCATCATAAAAATTGATCCCACGATTTCAGGATGCAAATATATTCTCAACAACTTCATAATTAAAACTGAAATGTTGTTACTAGATTTGACTAAGTCAAGTGGTTGAGAAAACAAAAGAATTGGGTAAAAAAAATTAGGACCACTTTAATTTGATTTCAAAATTTCAATCAATGTTTCTCACACTTGGTCCAATGTTTCTCATACTTTATGATATCTATAATACTAATAACTTTAAGCTCACACCCAAGATGCTAACCACATGAATCATGTCAGTAGGTTCTCTAAAAAGGATTATTACCTTCCATGTATTACAATGTAATCACTCTTAGTAAAAACAACAATGTAATCACTCTATAAATGTTCAATATTTATTGAGTCCAAATTACATGTCTTTCTTAACAAAATGTATACAGCAAAATGAGAAAACAAACAAATAACTAAAGTTTCACTACAAAAGGAACTTTATATGACATAATCAAGTCACATACTCTTAACATGATCCTTAAATGACTTTGTTCGCATGCCTTTTGTCAATGGATCTACAATCATTAGTTTACTACTAATGTTTTCAATGATTATTTCATTCGCTTTGACACGTTGCCTCATGGCTAAATACTTAATGTCAATGTGCTTGCTTCAACTTCCACTTTTATTGTTTTTAGCCAAAAAAAGAGCAACTGAATTATCAAAATATATCTTTAACAGTCTAGGAATGGAATCAATCACTCGTAGACCACTTATGAAACTTTTTAACCAAATACCTTGTGATGTTGTTTCAAATAATGAAATAAACTTAGCCTCCATGATAGAAGTAGCAACTAATGATTGTTTTGCACTTCTCCAAGATATTGCTCCATTAGCCATTATGAAGATGTATCCAGATGTCAACCTGCGAGAGTCAACACAACCAGCAAAATCCAAGTCTGAGTAGCCAACAACTTCTAAATTATCAAATCTTTGATAAAGCTTGTAATCTTTGGTTCGTTGAAGATATCTTAACACTTTCTTTGCAGTTGTCCAATGTTCTATTCATAGATTACTTTGATATCTCTCAAGCATTCAAACCACAAAAGCTATGTCAGGCCTTGTACACACCTACACATACATAAATTTTCCTACAACGGAAGCATATGGAATGTTTCTCATTTGTTCACTTCTAAGCTCATTATTAGGACATTGATTCAAATTGAATCTATCACTTTTCACAATAGGTGCCATGTTGGGTGAACAATCTTTCATCTGAAAAATTTCTAGAACTTTATTAATATAGGCTTTTTGAGACAACCTGAGAATCCCTTGAGATAGGTTTCTATGGATCTCTATGCTAATCACATATGTTGACTCACACATATCCTTTATGTCAAGATTATTAGAAAGGAATTGTTTCATTTCATGTAACATCCCAAAATCATTGGTTGCATGAAGTATATCATCCACATATAAGACTAAAAATATTATTTTACTCCCACTGACCTTGTGGTATATGCATTTATCCATACTGTTTTCAGCAAAACTGAATGATGAGATGACACTATGGAATTTCAAATACCATTAATGTGATGCGTGTTTTAGTTCTTATATTGATTTCTTGAGTTTGTAAACCAAGTGAGCCCCATCATTAAAGGAAAAACCTTCAGGTTATGTCATATAAAATTCTTCTTCTAAGTCACCATTTACAAAAGTCATTTTCACATCCATTTGATGTAATTCCAAGTCAAAATGAGCAACTAATGTCATTATGATGCATAAGGAATCTTTCATGGATATAGGAGAAAAGATTTATCTGTAGTCAACTCCTTCCCTTTGAGTGAATCCTTTGGCAACCAATTGGGCTTTGTGTCTCTCAATGTTACCTAACGAATCCTTCTTGGTTTTGAAAACCCATTTACATCCAATAGGCTTTATCTCATTATGCAACTCAACAAAATCCCAAACTTTATTATTTGCTATAGATTCCCATTTATCTTTCATAGCATCATACCATAACTTAGAACTACAATGATTAATCGCTTGCAAAAATGACTCAGGATCATTTTCAACTCCAAATTCATATTAGGATTCTTGTAAATACACTTGATAATCACTAGGAATTGCAGGTTTCTTTATTCTAGTTGATCTTCTCAATGTTACATTTTGACCTTCTGGTTGTTGTTCAACATGTTGCTCAACATCTTGTGTTTGATATTGTTCAACAAGTTGCTCAACATTTTGTGTTTGATGTTGTTCAACTAGATCTTCTAGAATATGATCAATTTGATGTGGAGCTCATGTTACTCGATTTTGGTGAGTATCGCCAAAAACCACTAGCTTGTAACTTGATGTAGGAATTGTTCCTTCACATTGATTTTTCTTAAGACCAATGCCTTGATGTAGAAACTTTGCATTTCTTGACTCAACAATTCTAGTGATATGAGTTGGACAATAAAATCTATACACCTTAAACCTTTCAACATAACCAATGAAATATGTACTAATGGTCCTTGGGTCCATCTTCTTTTCATTTGGATTATAAATCCTAACTTTAGTTGGGCATAATTCAAATAAGGTTTTAGGGACCACCTTTGTTAGAACCCGATTTAGTATGTACGCAACTGTCTTAAGAGTCTCATTCCATATTGAATAAGGAAGTTTGGAATTGCTAAGCATACTTCTTACCATGTCTATTAATGTTCGATTTCTTCTTTTAGCCACACCATTTTGATTCGGTGAGCCAGACATGGTGTATTGGGCCACAATACCATGCTTTTGAAGAAACTTTGCAAAAGGACCATGTGCTTGTCCATTTTTAGTGTATTTGCTATAAAATTTGCCTCCTCTATCTGACCTCACAATCTTTATTTGTTTTTCACATTGTTTCTCTACTTTTGCCTTGAAAACTTCAAAGGCATACAACACTTCATATTTATTATGAAACAAGTAAAAATACATGTATCGTGAGTAATTGTCTATGAAAGAGATGAAATATTTTTTGGCTATGCGAGTCCATATCGAGACAACAAATGTCAGTATGTATGATTTCTAATATATTTGAATTTCTCTTAGCATTTTTCTTTGTCTTGTTACTTTGCTTTCCCTTTATGCAGTCCACATAATTGCTAAAATTAGTAAAGTCAAAAGTCTTAAGTACTCCATCATTCACTAGCCTTTTAATTCTTTCTATGGAGATATGTTCTAGTCTCTTATGCCATAATTTTGATGATTTTTTTATCCATGATATAAGATTTAATACCAACGTTTTCTTGCATAGCCATCAAACTATATGGAGTCTTGTTAGATAAATTAATTTTGAACAAACTGTTATTCAGCACACCATTTCTAATAATAGTAGACTTTAACAATAAATCAATTTCAAATGCGTTAAACTTTATTGAATAACCCAAAGAAACAAGTTTAGAAACAAAAATTAAATTCCTAGAAAATTTAGGAATATAAAAGACATTATTCAATTCAAAAACAAATCTAGATCCTAAATTAAGTTACATGTGCCAATAGACGCCACATGTGAACGCATCTAATTCCCAGATCAGATGAACTGTTCACCTTCATTTGGCTTGAGAAGCCCTGCATGGTATTAGAAATATGAATCGTAGATCTAGAGTCAATAAACTATGTACCAGGACAAATATAAGCTATATTAGATTCAAAACATACAAAGGAAAATTACCCTTATTTCCAAGCCAAGCGTTATGTTTATAGCAATCCTTCTTCATGTGCCCCTTTCTTCTTATAGGAAAAAACAACTAGACTCCTTCTTAATTTTGGAAATAAGAGGTATATGAGTCTTTTTCTTCCTTTCCTTTTCCCCCTTATCTAGATATCATGGTGGGAGCACCTTCACTAATCTCTGAGCAAGTTTCCCTTCCTCTTGGACACACATGGTCATAAATTCGTACAATCAGCTAGGCAGAGGCAAACTTGGCTCTGATAACAAATGATAAATTTGTACACCACAAATAACATGACATTATATTTAATTCAATTAGAATGACTAACCTCCAGCCAACCATGATTCAACAAATAAATTTGGCAACACTCAGTTTTAACTACAATGAATACTTATAGTCTTTAACACACTCACTCTAGGTGGAATGAATATTGTTTTCATATGGGTTTAAACTAAGGACTCTATGCCATAATAGATTATATTCTATCCATCATAAAAATTGATCCCACAATTTTAAGATGTAAATATACTCTCAACAACTATAATTAAAACTGAGATATTGTTACGAGATTTGATTAAATCAAGTGACCGAGACAACAAAAGGATTAAGTGAAAAAATTAGGACCATTTTAATTTAATTTCAAAATTTAGATCAAAACTAACACTAACTAATCTTTTGCCCGTGCCGACGCCCGAGCTCATACTCCTATTTCAATATTACCAACACATGTGCAAAGTTCAATAACGATGTTTATTTGTATGATAATAATGTTGACATATGTTTAGAAAAAGCAACAAAAGATGTAGGACTTGTAAGTATAACAATTTGGTAAGCATACCTGTTTATAAGTTTGCAAATACTTCTTTGTATACCACATTAATGGTAGTATTTTTTGCAATGCCTTGTTTATCATGAATAAGAATACGTAGTCCTTTTTTACTTTGCACTCGTGAAAGTGCAACATATAGTTGGCCATGACAAAATACTGGGTTTGGCAAATACAATCGAACATGTGCCAAGGACTGTCCTTAAGACTTGTTTATAGTCATTGCAAATGAAACGATGAATGAAAGCTGTCTTCTAATTAATTTGAATGGCCATGGAGAATCGGAAGGAGACATATTCATTCTTGGTATGTATGTCCTATGACCTATATTGGGTCCAGCTATTACCTCTGCTTCAACTACATTGGTTCCAAGTTTGGTGACAATTAATCGAGTTCCATTGCATAAACCATCTGCCTGGTCCAAATTTTGGAGTAGTATGATGGGAGTACCAATCTTGATTCTTAGCTTGTGATTAGGTATCCCTGATGTTTTCAAGGTGTTAAGAAACTCAGGTGTTAGTACTCCAAAAGCAGGATTGAGTAGTTCATCAGATTTGTCAACACTATCAGCACTACAATACTCTTTCTCGTCACCAGGAATCAAAGACAGGACATAGTCATTTATTTTGTCAACAACATCTTTTGTAGAGGCTAGGATAGCTCTCTTTTGCAAGAAATCTGCATTGTTGTAGTTTTGTAATAAATCTGGATACATTGCATCAACAATTGCTTGGATAGGATCCTCAAAAACCATTATAAGAAACTCATCTGGGATGGTGATTTCGCAATGTACATTGTTAGGTTGGCCAAGTTTGCCATCACCTATGTCTAGTAACCAATCAGAAAACTGTTTGAGTTCATGAGTGCTGCTATGGTTAGAAGGATTGGATTGCAAGCGCATATTTTTTGTCAATTTTAGAATTTGACAATGATCCCAAATGTATGATGCATTTAGAGATGCATGGACAATATCAGAGCGATTACCTCTTGGCACAACAGGTAATATTTGTCAAAAATCACCACAAAAAACAATAACCTTACCCCCAAAAGGTCTGTCATTGTGCATCATGTCTTTTAAGCTTTTGTCAAGTGCCTCAAAACTAAATTTATGACACATTGGAGCTTCATCCCAAATTATTAACTTTGTCCTCTGCAACAATTCAGCTAAGTCACTCCCCTGATGAATATTGCATGTTGAATTCTGTGTTGCAGGCACATGTATGGCAAACTTAGAATGTGTTGTTCTACCTCCAGGCAATAATAATGAAGCAATCCCATTGGAAGCAACAGTTAAAACAATGCCTCCATTAGAGCACACAGCAGATGATAAAGTTTTCCACATAAATGTCTTGCCAATCCCACCATATCCATAGAGAAAATAAACTCCCCTTAATTGACTTGCAACAACACGCATAATATTATCAAAAATAGAAGTCTGCTCATCTGAAATTAGTAATGTAAAAATCATAATTAATAGTAAGGATTGCTGGGAATGAATATTTTGTGAGTTAAAACTGAAATGGGGTGTACGTACCTGTCATTGAGTGATAACATCTGTTAAATTAGACAGCCAAAACTTCCTTGTCATAAGCCATTTCATTGTAGATGAGCTTATTTTGGTGTGGGTTGGCAACATAGCCTATAGGATATGGCATTGAAGGGAAATCTCGTAGACTATTCTTATTGGCTTGTAGCATGTTTTCAATTTGAGTCAAACAAAGATGCATTGTTTCTTTGTCAGTGAGTTGAATGCCTATGAATAGTAAAATAATCACATTGTTAGATTGTTTCCTATGAATGGTATATAGTTATTTAGGATTTACGAAATTACCTTGACTTGTATGATTAAATACAATATCATCTGCCATCCACCGCCAAGTTTATTGTCACACATATTCTGGTCTCTCCATTGTATTGATAAATAGCAGGTTGACAAATAACTTTCGAAGGAAGTGTGGAGTTCCCCACGTGTTAGCCTTTTGCAAAACACCAACAAATTCTTGATCACTTCCTAGGAAACCTTTTGCAAAGCATGCTTCTCTAAAAGTATGGTAGACAACATTGTCTACTGTTCTGATATCTTTGTAAGATTGTGAGCCTTTAGCAGAGGAAAGCATCATCCTCATGTAAAACAACTCTCCAGTTGAAGGGGGTACCCATATCAGCCTCCTTATTGTATTTCCTTGTTTTCTTGGCTGCCAGCATCTCTTGTGTGCAACATAAACGAATTTGGACACATATTCAGGATAAGTAAGATCCCTTTCGTCATGGTATATTTTATTTGAATGCATCCAAACTGTAAACATTGATTCTTCGATGGTACTTTTAGATAGTACTATCCCAATTTGTTGGTTGTCTGTCCACTAAACTGGCTGTTGATTTTCCAGGTGGAAATAGAGACGCTCAACTGTTGGTGCACGTCCATGCATAGGGAACGCAAAAATCTTCCAACATGCTTCAGGGGGCGAAACATACCTAGAGGATGATTAGTAAAACATAAACACATAAGAAGTAGGTCAATTAATGTAATAATAAAGGATGTGTTGTGTATAGGTCAATGTTATGCATTTAATGAACATATGGTTGATATTGTAATTTCTACCGAGTAATGTTGAAGTTGAAAGATAAAGACAAAAATGTTCTGAAATTAAATATAGTAATTTATACCCTTTTAGAGAACACCATAATATATGAGATAAAGACAAAAACACAAAAATGTGGAAGTTGAACATATAAAAAGCAAAAGAAGACTATCCAGACAATGAAAAGCATACGAAGGGTGTGTTGTGTGTAGATGAATGTTATGCATTTAAGAAGATATGTTTGACACATACCGGCAATTAAGATATTGTTTAATTTCGTCGTCAACCTGATGTTGTCTGCCATTTTGGTTCTACACATTAACAATAGATGTTGTAATTCAATCAGAACCTTTGTTGATGTACTTAAACAGGTATTTGATGGATGTGCTCTGATTGCACCATTCGACATTAAGGTGTGTCCTATATTTGAGTAGCAATTATGGACTGTATGGTACAACAAAGCGATTATCAAGTTCAATATCATGCTTCTGAACCATACGTCCGTCATTTGTTCTCCTGTATATTGGAAATCCATCTTGGTTTACAATTGTGGCTTCGTTGAATTTCTTAGGGAAAAATCTAATACACTTCCCATCAGCCATACATGGTGCACTTCTATTTGGGAGTCCACATGGACCGTGAATCATATGTTTAGAGACAATTTCATACAATTATGGATCTGTGTACTTATTTGGTATCTTTGCAGAAATAATTTTATCAATGTCTTATGGATTTGGATACTTGTTTGCAGGTTGCAAAAATATTAAAATATGAGCATGAGGTAATCCTCTTTTTTGCCACTCAATAGTGTAAATAACTGCAATGAACATAAAATATTAGTAGCCACATTAATAATGAATAATTGTAATTATAGTTTAACATTGCAATTGTAAGAACACATTGATTGAAATGGTAATTACTTACATCCCAGAATAGGACCAAAGACATGTCCACATTTGAGATCATTCATTAATTGATTTAACTTCAATTTAAATATCCTTGAGACAACATCAGGGCAGTCATGAGGTGTGAGATTGGATTTCCTAACCTTTCTTTATATTTTAGGCCATGCGGGATTACACGTTAATGTCAAAAATAGGTCTGGAAATTTGATATGGCCACAAATTTCCATGCCATCAAAATACAGTTGTTCCATATACCTCTGACTACCAACAAAGGAGCTGGGTAGTATAACTCTCTTACCTTTTTCATTGCCAAGTGTTTCAGTGGCATTGTTACAGTCATTCAAATTGATGTATTTGTCAACTCTGAGTTGCTGTTGATGTTGCCTAACATAATTTAGTTTTTGCGACTCAATCATACAGTAACCATCAACAATCCATTGCTGAAACAATCTTCTTGAATGCAGTATTGTTTGAGCTTCATTGTTCCTTGATTATAGCCTGTAACAAAAATATTCATGCATGGTAACCTTTTTTCTCTTTGCTGCATGGATATTTGGATGATCCTTATGAGGAATATCTGGCCTATAGCCATCTTCCCCTCTAGGGTACAACAGAGGGATATTGTAAAGGCAAATATGTAGGATGAAGTTCATTGATTCTTTTCAACAATCCTGTTTGCTTTTCTATTATGATATCCATGTGGTTACCTGTGTGCTCGTCACCAACAATCAAAGCAGCAACTTCAGCAGTATTTGGCAAATTGTATAATCTTCCATCTGACTGTCTATCATAAATCAGTTTAAGCTTTAGGTCAGAGACTATTGAAGATTGTAGTTTATCCCTTGCCATTCTAAACTTCTGCGCATAATGGTTGTTATTATCTAGCATATTCTTCGTTGCAATGATAATGTCTTCATCAAGAACATCTTTGTTGCTATACATTGATGAAGGAGTAAAAGCAAGTGGTAATGGTATACATTGTTAAAAGATAATTTAAAAATATGTAATGTAACATTTATTGGTTGGATTGTAACACTTACGGGTTTTGCGAAAGCTTGTTGTTAACTTCGTTGTCTGTATCATAAATATATAGTTGTGCAAACTTTGGTGACTTATTTGCCAAAGGTAGGAGGCTTCCAATAAGATGATGACCTTGACCATGTACGCGGAATGTAGGAGGCCCTCTTCCTGTATTATACCTTGTGTCAAGTTGGAGACCGGGTGATGTGAATGCAAACATTACATTATATGATCGAATGTTTTGCTGGAAGTTCTTAGCTTGAGAGTCGTTAGAATCAAAGAGTAGTTGCCTCAACGGTTGTGGAGCATTTTCTAACACAAACATTTGTATTTTTCCATCACCACAACATAATGCAAACTTTGGGTTTTTGGTTTGTTTGTCTTTGTTAATCCTCTCATCATACCATATCATAGCTTTACAATGTCTGCATTGCCAAACTGGATCTCCAACATCTTTGTAACCTATACGTGTACATTAATGTGTAAGTTTACATTCAACCATCAACCAAAAGGAATTAAACAAAACACCATCAAAGTGGAAAGTTGATTGCCTAAACCTGTATTTTGATTTTCATATGGTGTGTCCATATTCCCATTTTTATCAGTTGCTGCATCATCCTCTGTTGGTGGGTCGTCAAATGAGTAATCTATATGACACCAAAATTATTTACTTAATCTAAAATAAATTGTGTCTGCCTAAAAAAGTAACTCAAATACATCGTAAGTTAAATATAACAATTGGGAAGTTGACATAATTTAAACACAACAACATTTAAAGCAAAGCAATCACTAATGATTGCAAGGTCATTATTAATTAATAAACAAAACAAACATTTATGATTTATGATATTAATAAACAAAACAAACAGTTATGACATCAATAAAGTCATACCAATGGGGTAGCATGTGAGATCATAGGTTGGGTAATGTCTATGGTGAACACATAATTTCTGGTGGATCTATGAGGCCTTCCACATGTCTGTCTTTCCAATGGTGGAGTGAAATGGAGATGAAAAGTTGTATTATTGTTGGGTGCCATAAAATGAACCATGACACCTTCATATATATCCAACTGTCTTCTAAATTGTTTAAGCCCATCAGCAAAATAGTATTTGTTATTATCTTTTCTAATCTGTATAATGTGCTTGTGGCCGTTGTAATCAAATAGAACATTAGGTGGGTAATCAGGAGCCCATTGCTCATGATATTTTGAGGGTATCTCAATGTATTTCTGCAATTAAAGATTCAACAATATCACAATAGCAATATAAATTACAGGAATGATAAAATAATTACGTGGGGAAACACTTACTCTATCAACATGGAATGCAGCCTGAAATTGATATATGACTGTGCATCCCAAGAATTTAGGTGGGGCCTGAATGACAAAATTTCCCCAAATAAATATTATAAATTATACCCTTTTCACAGAATTATTAATGAGATAAAGGCAAAAACACAAAAATGTTGAAAGTATTCCAAACATATACATTTCCAAGTTCCCATTAGTGTAAACTTTGGAAAAGTATAACAGTCTTAGATGTTGGAAAAATGATGAAAGTACGAACAATATCATAGCCAAGAGGATGACAATCACCAAGATGAATGATGAAACTACATTCAACATTAACATATAAAAAACAAAAAATCCTCAAAGCGAAAGTAGACAGACTTACAACATAAAAATGAGATGAAGACAAAAACACAAATATGTCGTCCCAGATTGTCATGACAAATATGAAGTTCAATGTTGAAAGCATTCTATACATACACATTGCAAGTTCCCAATAGTGTAAACTTTGGAAAAGTATAACATAATGACATGTTGGAAATATGACACAGATAAGCATCAACATCATACCTGAGAGCATGACAATCACCAACATGAATGATCAAACTACATTCAACATTCACATATAAAAAGCAAAAGAAGAAGAAAACAAAAGTAGACAGACTTACAACATTGGAGCTCATAGATGTCTGTGTACTCATGTTGAGAGGAGAAAGAGAAGGAGAGACAAATGAAGATTTTGTAATTACCACATACAAATTGTATATATTGCAATTGATAATGATTCAATTATTTTAACAAAAATAGGTAATGAGTAGTTAATGTAATTGTCGTAGCAGTTACTTGGTATTGGAAACTGCACATAACATATACTCGAATACTGTGTATATTAATGGACACCCTTTTACTCTTCCGATAACCCTTAATTAAATGCATTAGATATTAATTATTCACATATTAACATTTTGGTGAAATCCTTTCAATCATACATTACTTTCCTCCTTTCAATCACATATTAATTTTTTCAATGTACCGGGTATTGGGAATATGCAGGTCAGGTCATGTCTAATACCTAATATATATTTGTATTATATGTGAAAGGTACTCCACAGTATAATCTAACACTAATATGGCAAATAATATACTATAAAGTATTAGGTTAAATAGTATCTGCTTTGGCACAAATTCTAACAATTTATATGACAGTGATTTTGTATAAGTGTATACGTTACCGTCATAAGGGCGTTATAAGTCCAGAAGCTTATAGTGGCTTGTCCACCTGCAAAAAATCGTACACAATGTTATCATTATATTAGAAAATACAACTGTTCTACTTCTTTACGAATACAAAAGAAATTAATTGCATTAAGCAAATTAACCCCACTAATTTGGCACGTGTATGAAACAATAATTACAATGTACGTTATGGAAACATGCATAAAATGGTTTAAAGAATTCATAAAACCTTTGTTTTCTTTCAATTGATAATTGATAATTACAAATTGAAAGATGTAATTACAAATTCAAATGATAATTACAATGTACTGTACTAAAGCCGTCGTAAGTCCAGAAGCTAATCCTGGCTTGTCAACCTGCAAGAAATCATACTAAATGTTATCATTAATTACAAAATACAACTGTTTTACTTTTTCACAAATACAAATGACATTATTTGAATTTAGCAAATTAACCCCACTAATTATGCACGTGTATAGAACAACAATTACAATGTACCTTAAGTAAACATGCATAATATGGTTTAAAGAATTGATAAAAAACTTTGTTTTCTTTCAATTGATAATTTCAAATTCAAAGACGTAAATATATGACCATTGGTGACAAAATTTAGTCATATGTTAGTTGTCTGGATTTTAATTCGAAGACACCGTTTTAATCATTAACAATATAGTTCCCATCACGATCTTAAATGGACAACGATTACTAATATCAAATTTAACCATACGAAATAATGTCGATAGAATTCATTGTCCATACGTGACTAATTAAGTGGGTACAACATCACCAAAAAATAGCCCAACAAACGTAAACCAAAATAACCCAACAAACTTAAACCAAAATAACCCAACAAACGTATATAAAATTTAAGCATACAATATATAATTAAATTGTCAACTGATTACTCAGCTTTAATATGTTTGTTTGTGGATAGCTCATACGCAGTAGTATGCTTAGAATCAAATTCATTTGTGGCTTGTTGACCGCTCAATTTTTTGGCAGGGGTGATGAAGGCAGTGTTCCCAGGGTCATAGTTAGCTGACTGGGACAATGAAGGCTGCAAAACAAATATAAAGTATTATTATGACGCCTCAATAACATATTTAGACCAAATTTGTACTTAATTACTTAATGAAAGGTGTAACAAATTTACATACCTTCGGATGGTAATCCCCTGATGAAGTCTCATCACACGATGCGGGTGACTTCCTTATAGTTTGTTCATCCTGCATATACCACATTCAGAGGCAACATCAAATGTTTTTAAATTTCCGCATACACCCTTACGATAAGTTAACTATTACCTGTAGAACAATTTTGAAAGTCAATGTCTGGATATGATGTTCTTCTTGGCTAACATCCATCACAGAAGACTGGCGCATGTTTACACGGTACTTGAACCTGAGTGCCAATGTCTTACCAACCAAATCATCCACACACTCAGGGAACACTTTGATCTCGTCACCACCCTAATTATTATGAATAAATTTAAACAAATAAATTTTATTATCATGAATAAATTTAAACAAATAAATTTAATTGTAATATAGTAAATTCATATTGAATTGTCATGTCATCCATCAGGGTATGTTACAATACATACCGCAATCAATTCCTGTCTACATTCCTCGGCTGTCTTACCAAACATTTTGATACACGTTGCATCCCAAAAATGAAAGTTAGCTTTCTCTCCATTGTGTTCCATTTTCACAACTAATTTATACCTAACACAACAATATCCATGTGAGTAAAGACTCGAATGTTAAGTACACTATAACTCATTTGGGAATAAATACATTTTACATGGGAACTGTATGACTAACTTGGTTTTGGCATGAACGACAGGCACCCACTATTTTTAATGGATCAAACGTTGTAGTGCAATTTGGACAACTATCATAACTCCATGGTGTATCAATTAGGATTTCATCCACTGTAGCAACGGTCAAACAGAAATAGTCCTAATTGAATTAAAATATATAACAAATGAAAGTGGACAGATCAAACCAAAAAAAATTAAATGGGCAAAAATGGTAAAACTGCAAAAATTGTAAAATGACAACAACACGAATTTAAAAGGACTCATACATAGATAACGAAGAAATAAAAAAAATACATAATCATACACAAATACATATTGAATTGCCCAACCATGCATATATAACATCAAATAAGTGACAAATAACGGAAAAATTGTAACAAAACAACAACACAAATTTAAAAGGTACTAAAAAAAATCATACACACAACAACAACAATGCTTTCACCATAAACGACCGGCAACCACACCAAATCCAATTCGGGAACCACACCATATCCAATCCAAATGGTGTTTCATTTAAAATTTGTTGTTCTTACCTCTCTCAGTCTGCTTATGTCACCTAAGCTGGCCATCTGAGCATTATGCAAGAACTTATCACGATCACCTCTTTGTGAATTACTGGTATACTGGGATTGCGAACCACTCCCTTCTTCTGTTAGTCCACCAACATAAAATGGAACACATAAACTGCAAGGAGGAAGGTCCTAACATTAGAGTATTATTATAAACAAAATATATAACTTAATTTGTTTGCAATTATCATACCTATCACGAAATTTCCTTATCTCAGCAATATCATCGGAGTTTACATACAACTTGGAACCATTTTTTATATTTTGGACACTGAGGGGATACTTGTCTGCAAAAAAACATTATAGGTACATGAAATAATATGTAGTCCCAAATAACATTGATTCGCAAACGTAAGAAGTAATAAAAAAATACATTATATTCACCTTTGGCATCTTTGATCTTAGCCAATGTTAACATAAGCACCAACGACTCCCTAACAAAATGGTTTTTTTCAATAGCATCATCTAGCTGAAGAGCATAATCCTCCCACAGTGTCATGAGGATCTCATATCACTAACAGGACATAACACATACATACTAATTTGTGATTTAACATATTTTATTATGGTTTTTCTAAATATTTAAAAATATAATGAAAATAACCTATTATCTCTCAACTTCACCGTAACCCTGTATGCAGGATTCACTATTTTTCGTTCAATAACTTCAGCGACAACACCCACAAAATCTATTTTCAAACCAACATAAATGAATAGAATTAACTTGTGTTGAACATAGGTTGAATATATAAACTAATATGTAATGTAAAACATTATAATATACTTACCAACTAAAGTATGTCGCAGTGCAATGCCAAAAATAATATCAGCAATTTCAGTTATCACGTGTACATTAGCAGGAATTTCAAGTCTTTCAACCTCCTTCACAGATGTTGTTTCCACAAAGTAAAGCAAATATGGAATTGGACTTACTTTGTATTCAGATTGATTGTCCACAACTTTGATGTTTTGGATCAAATAGGAACAACCTAAAGTTAACTTCGGTTGAAATTCAGGGAACAACTCTTGCCATAGCGTTGCCCCAATCTTTACACCCTGAAAGTTATAAACAATCCATAACTATAAATACCCTCTTCACTAGCTACATAGTAAAATGAAAGCAAATAACATAACAATTACCATTTGGTCTATTAAGACCATGTCAATCGCTTGTCTCCCATTGTGCTTCTTAACATCCCACATATCGGTTATACACACCGCTATCTTCCATGTCCCTTTCCTTGGATGCAATTCAGATATAAGATTTTCTTTTCGAGACATCGCTACAATGTCAAAAGAAACATCATAAACCACGTATCAAATAGAGCATTAAAGTTTTTTTTTTAAATAGTATAAAAAAACCAATAAACACATGGAAGCAAAAAAAATACACACACAAATAAGAAAATGATAGACAGGTAACGAACAAAACAAAAGAAAACGAAGAACCAAAACAACCAAAACCAAAAGACGAAGCAAAAACAAAACACGAAATCATACATATGCACCAACAAAAACTTTTTTTCTCAGGTAAAGTAGAAGAAAAAGAAAACAAAAAAAAAACGAATACGTGTTAATCTAACACATGGAAAGTAGAAAAAAAACGCACCTTTTTTGTTCAAATGAACCTTTCTTCTTGAAATGCACCTGTGTAAAGTACGAAAAAAAAAACAAATAACCAAGAAGAAGCAAAAACAAAAGACGGAATCATACACATGCACCAACTAAATCTTTTTTTCACAGGTAAAGGCGAACCAAAAAAAAAAAGAAAACGAGTACGTGTTAATGTAACACATGGCAAGTAGGAAAAAACGCACCTTTCTTGTTCAAATGAACCTTTCTTCTTGAAATGCACCTGTGTAAAGTAGGAAAAAAAACCAAAGAACAAAGAAGAAGCAAAAACAAAACATGAAATCATACACATGCAGCAACAAATTTCTTTTTTCACAGGTAAAGTCGAAGCAAAAAAAAAAAAAAAAAACGTATACATGTTAATCTAACACATGGAAAGTAGAAAAAATGCACCTTTGTTGTTGTTCAAATGAATCTTTCTTCATCAAATGCACCTGTGTAAAGTAGGAGCCAAATGCAAGGAAACGAAAACAAAGGAAACCAAGCGTATAAACCCAAGAGGAAAATAAAGCAAATGAAACAAAGCGTATAACCAAAACCCTTCATTCATCTGCAAAAGCAAACGTCTTGTCAACTGGTCATAATTGTTGTCGGTATTCGAGAAGCATTGGTATTCGAAAAGCATGGGTAATGAAAACGCATTGGTATACGAAAGGTTTATTGAAAACACATCATTTTGTAGGCCATTCTAGGATGTGACATTTTTGAACGAGAAAGTGAATTAACCACAGCGTGACACGTAGGCCATCCAGGACCTTATTTATATAATGATAGATAATACAAACAAGAGTGTGAGATGAGTTGATCCAATTTGGTGTCAATTCAGGCTCATGTAGGTCGGGTCGGGCCCGCTTCCCCATCCCTAGGGAAATGTGATGACCTAGCGCCTCCTCAGTCAATTCCCGCTCTTCAACAATTGAAATAGGTCACCCTGCCGCTTCCCCATCCTAGGGAAACGACGTTTCTTTCACTCTCCATCTCTATCCTAACCCATCTATCCTGACTCAAAAATAACAAAAAACGAAAAAAAATCCATCGATTCCCTGCACTTCCATGTCTTCTTTGTCTACGCATCACACCTATAGCCGAAAGCAAAAATCTCTCGGCCTCCTGTGCACCAAGTCTCTCTCTTTCCTTCTCTTTTTAGTTCAATTTAATCGATCGTCTAGTTTTAACGCGCCTCTTGATATTGCAGTTTTTTGAGTTTGTACAACAAGGAAGGTGTGCGATTAATCGGTTTGGATGATGCAGCTTCACGATTAGGAGTAGAAAGACGAAGGATCTACATCGTTAACATTTTAGAGAGTGTGGGGTAGGTTTCTGTTTTATCTTCTCAGACACGACTATGTTAAGTATGCTATTTCTGATTCGATTGCTCACATGTTTGTGGGCGTTTCTTTTTTTTTTTTTCAGGTGCTAGCTAGAAAAGCTAAGAATCAATGTACCTGGAAAGGGTTTTCTGCAATTCATGTAGCCTTGCAAGAACTTAAGGTTTTTCTTGTTTGAAGAATTAAATGTGTTTATTTGACACCAAAATAATTTAAGATTTAACTTTGATCCTAGGGTTCTGATTTTGTATAGGATGAGGGTTTGAAGGACCGATGACTCCAATCCATCCATCCATTAAGTTAGTATTAACCAATTGTTTTAGGTACATGATGATGAGGACGAAGAAGAAACGTTCCCCAACATTAATACTGGGAGTCAGAATGTTATGGTCAAATCCTCCTCCAAGAATGGTATGTTTCAAATTTTTTCCTTTACTTTGGAATATGTAACTGACTCATGGTGTGCATGAATTACAGTTACGTCTAATTGATCCCATGTTGGACTCAATTCATCATCATTCACAATACTATTCCGTTTGTTCATTCAAAAGTACTAAACTTCCGTTCAGCACCATTCCAACCCATTTCCAGACCTGCACTTAAAGAGCAATGGTTGAGTTAATATGTTTTAAGTCTTGATTTGTGATTGTGAATGGATGGATGTTCTTCTGTTTGAGAAAGAACTGCACGCTGTACAGTTACTGATCTCACCCTTCATGCAAGCTTTTCCCTCTTTTATATATTAAAATTAAAATTATAATGGTTTAGATCCATGCATTTTTTTTTACTACTGACCATTCATATGTACTGGTGAAACATACAAATTGTGTTGTTTTTTTGAAGAAAAATAACAGAAGAAGCATTGAGCTGGAAACAAAGGTCTTAAATCTATGACATGCAAGTTGGAGAGATATTGATTATTGACATTATAAAATTTTTTTTGCAAGTAAAAAAAATTGTCAAAAGTTGGTAAAAAAATATTTCATTAGTATTCATTTTCTTTGAAATATGAAACATAAAAGGCAGGTGAGCTATTTACAAATGGAGCATTGTGATATTATGAGTATTGACACTGCTTCACGTTTTGCAGAAAACAGAAGGGAAAAATCTCTGGCATTGCTTACACAGAATTTTGTCAAGCTTTTTGTCTGCTCTAATGTGAGTATCACCAATTTCTTGAACATTTCTTGGACATTCCAATTTGATAACGTGTTAATATGTCGACTTTTCAGTTTGAAATGATCTCCCTTGATGAAGCTGCAAAGTTGTTGCTTGGAAATGCCAATAATAGAAGTGAGTGATACTAAACTCTGGTCTGTTTAGGTAATAGCTTAATAAAACACTTCTTGAACAAGTGCTTATCCTATAAATATTCATGTATAAACTATTTTTATATAAGAGATATAAGAGAAGTGCTATCAACACACTGTTATTGGTTAAAATTTACTTGAACTACAAAATCATGAGCAAGGCTTATTAAATAGAAAGTGGAACTCACAAAATTTGGTGATTTTCAATAAATTTCAGTCAACAGAGAAACTATCATGAGTGTGTTATGGAGTGTGGCTAGCGTTTCTCTTTTATATAAATTGCAAATCCTTTTTATAAGTTATTCTTAAAATTGAAATAAGTTAAAAGACAGTTTATGGACATGTCATGGCTTATTTTTATAAGCTTTCTCAAACACTTACATAAGTGCTTATGTCATAAGTCTAAAAGCTCTTCCAAATACACCTTTATACCTGTTCATTATTCATTGACAATGGAGGAAGAAGCATTTAACTTTCTCAGTCTTTACTTGTATGATTTTTATCTTACAGCAAAAGTTAGACGCCTATACGATATTGCGAACGTTTTATCCTCCATGAACCTAATTGAGAAGGTGATATTCTCCTCAGTTCACTTTAAATTTCCCCATAGAGCATTACAATGGAAGTGTTGCTTTCTGTATTCTGTTCTAATAAATTACAGTAAGCTTATGATGAGTTTACGAAGGTTGCAGACCCATACAACAAACACAAGAAAACCAGCATTTAGGTGGTTGGGTGTGAGAGGGAAAACATGGAGTGAATCAGCTCAGACAAATGTTAAAGAGTCACAGAAAAGGATGTTTGGATCTGACATAACAAACATAAATTTTAAAAGGAAAGTTGATTTGTCCATGGATGGCCAGAACTTTAAAACGCAAAACCAACAGGAAAATATTAGTCCCAGAGCTCAGCTGGAGAAAAAAAGCTTAAAAAAAGATGCAAAACAGACTTCAATGAGCTATCAGTTTGGCCCTTTCGCTCCAGCTTATGTGCACAAAGTTGGAACCTCTGAAAATAATAGTGTGAAACAGGTGCAAGACTGGGAAAGCCTCGCACAGGAGCATCGTCCTCAATATCAAAACCAAGGTTAGAGGTAATTCCTTCTCTGCATTACTTAGATATGGAATTTTGTTTGGTATATATTTGTATTTCTGCATGAGAGTAAATGTACTAGATGTAAATAATTTCCCCTTCCTTTACATATTCTTTTGGGGAAAAAAATTAGTAGGCTCATTTTTGTTTTTTGTTTGAATTATGACAATGAATATAATTAACAAGTTTTATATGCCAATGAGGAACAACGTGTAGTCGTACTAGATGTAAATATTTTCCCCTCCATTTACATACTGTTTTGGGAAAAAATAGCCGTAGGCTCAATTATGTGTTTTGTTTGAATTATGACAATGAATGTGAGTATGACTTGGCAAGTGCAAAGTTGCAATTTTATTAGCCAATGTGGAACAAAGATAATTGTACTAGATGTAAATATTTTCCTCTCCATTTTACATATTCTTTTGGAAAAATTTGTAGGCTCAATTATGTGTTTTGTTTGAACTATGACAATGAAGGTAACTTACCAAGTTTTATTAGCCAATGTGGAACAAAGTGTAATTGTACTAGATGTAAATGTTTTCCACTCCATTTACATATTCTTTTTGGGAAAGAAATTTGTAGGCTCAATTATGTGTTTTGTGTGGATTATGACAATGAGTGTGACTTACCAAGTGTAAAGTTGCAATTTTATTTGCCAATGTGGAACAAAGCTTACAACTTGACTAATACTGTATTTATTTTCTTCTGAAAAGTGAAAACATGCTTTCTTGTTTCTCCAAATTTCATTTAAATTTACTTACATATTTCAGAATCACAAATCTGCGTGACATCTCAATCATGCTTAACCTTTTGAAATAGAATCAAATTTATATATGTACTATGTTTATAACTAAAGTCTAATTTTTATTTCTTGAAAATTGTTCTGTCTATTCGTTTACTACCATTAGATAAGCTAACCTTTAATTTTTCCTCCTCCTGTGGGGGGGAACGACCAAATGGGGGCATTTTTTTTTGTTAATTATCATTTGGGATTGTTTTGACTTTTATATTTTTTTATAAGTTGTAGGCCATTTTTTTTTTGTTTTCACGACTTTATCATTTAGTTTTTTTATTTTTTTATAGAAGTCGTAAATTCATTTATGACTTCTTTTTTTTCCGTATATTTTTATAAAAAAATTATAAATAAATTTTTAATTTAATTATTTATTAAAGAAATCTTTTTTTTTATTTTACCTTTTTAATTTTATTTAATATTTTGTATATATTTTTTACATAATTTTATTTAATATTTTCTATATTTTTTGAATATTGTTTTATTTAATATATTTTCTAAACTTTTTAAATGGTTTTATTTAATATTTTATTTAATATATTTTCTATATATATATATATTTTTTTTTAATATTATCTATATTTTTATATATTATTTTATTTAATATATTTATTGTATTTAATATTTTCTATATTTTTTTACTTAAGGATTATTATTTGTTTTGTAAATTAAAAAAATAATGCAAAAGACACCCCAAATTTAAAAAGACTTAAATTTAAATGATGGGACAAGATGGTACTTTGATGTGCAATGGCAGTCAATTGAGTACCAAAATATTTTTCATTGTTGAAAAAAATTTAATATAAAAAATATATTAAATAAAATAATATACCAAAAGTTAAGAAAATTTTAAATAAAACCATTTTAAAAAATTTAGAAAACATGTTAAATAAAACAATATTTAAAAAATATAAAACAATATTAAATAAAACTATGTAAAAAAATATATACAAAATTATTTCTAATTTTTTAAAAAATATACTAAAAAAATAGAAGTTGTAAATTAATTTATGACCTCTATAAAAAAATTAAATAAAACCTAAATGACTTTAAAGTTGTAAAAACAAAAAACAATTAGCCTACGACTTAGAAGTTGTAAATTTAAATAAAAATTTAATTGAAGTTGTAAAATATTTTACGATTTCAGTTTTAAAAAAATACAACTTTCAACTCAAAAAGTAGTAACATTCATTGTGCTCTTGATTCAATAAAGATGACTTGCATCACCCTTCAGGAGGATTGATAGGTTGCTGAAACATAAAACTATGGTTGAAATATTTTTATTGGCAAAACTATGGTGGAAATAGTGGCTAAGGTGCTACTTGATAGGGACCAAACGCTACAACAACTCAAGTGCCATCTCCATCACACTCAACAAAGCTAGAAATATTGTTATTTCTAACTGTAGGCATCTCACCTTTGTAGAAAGGGTCAAGTTTATAGCTTGAAAGATCAAACTTAAGCTATTCCCATTTCCCAAGGGTACTTTGGCCCTTTTCGAATAAACTCTTACATAGGTTATGACATTCAATTGTTTGATTGCAGAATAATTTACCTGTATTCCATTTTCTTATATGATATTACCCGTTAGTTAGTTATGTTAGAAGAGGAATAGACCTAATCAATTGCATGGTCATTCTTTCTACAACTAGATTGATAAAACTTACGAAGAATCACACAACAAAACCTAGTTGTTGTAGTTGGAGTGTCCAAGACCTTATAAATTCTACATTGAAAATGGAATACCTAGTTGTTGTAAGACTAAGTCCTACACCTTACAAAGATCCTAACATTCCACAACGAATTAGCTTAATCAATCTACCGACTTTAAGATTGAAGTTTAGTTCGGGGAAATACATTAAATAAGTTTGGGCTTGGGTGTACAAGTATAGATCTCTACTTTTTGTAGTATTGACAAATTATGGTAGGAAAATTGGTTGTTATATGACATTTCTATTTGCCATCTTACCATCATTTGAATTTATTTTTCAAAATTCAATTAATTTGACGATTGAGTTTCTTATGATGCAGCTTTGAAAGATCTATTCTCTCACTACATGGAAGCATGGAAATCTTGGTACTCTGAAGCTGCTAAAACTTTATAATTGACTTGTCCAAAGTCAGTCAGATAATTGCAGCTTTCTAAAAAAAGAAATGATCCATTACTGAACGTGTGTTTTACATGCTTTAGTGTATTCTCAATAGAAAAGGATCCATTGTTGAATTCATGTTCTCCATGCTTTAGCGTATTGCTGCCGTATGCCGATTTTGTAAATTATAAATTATTGTTAACATGACTTTTAAGATAATTTTATTAAAATTAATAATTAATAATTGATCATAAATAATGGTTTCTGATTGTATGTTTACACTTTCAATTCATAGTTGTTTTGGATTACAAAGTTTGTTGGGTGTTAAAAGGTTTGAATTAGGGGTAACAAAGCATGATGAACCTACTAGATTCATATGCCTAGCTAATCTTGCTTAACACACCAAGTTGGTGAGTCAAAGGTAGGTTGTGGTTGGTTGATCCAATGCATTTTTTTGTTAAAAATTTGTTTACCTTTCTAAGACACCGGAACCTATTTCCCGGAAAGTGATGCAAATGTTGCAATTTTTTGAGTGATTTTTAGTCTAACAAATTGTTTAATTCACCCTAGGCCTTCTACCTTCACGTGGCATTGCTCTGTCAGGCTTTCGTCCATTGTAGAAAATTCCCACTACTGCCTCCTGTAGGAGTGTAGGCTGTGTCTTAGTTCCAGTGTGGCTGATCATCGTCTTGGTCTCTTGGATCAAGATTATTGCCTTGGAAAGCTATTGTCTCGCCAACTAGTTATTGTCTCGCCAACTAGTTAATCAGACGCGAACTCCTCAGGCGGATTCCTCCAAACTATCATTAAAGATTAGTAAAACTATATTTTATTTTTACAGAAATCAAATTGATATAAATTTTTTTAAAGATAAAATTAATATTTTTCAAATTTTATATGTATTTTAAACATATCTTACCTTAAAATTTTTATTAGGGTTTCATTGTTGTTCATAACTTGTATTGAGATTGATTGATCAGAAATTTATAATAAATTATGGATGAATGAATTAGTATTTTTTTTAATAAATATTTGACGGGTTTGATGGGTCAATTCACTATTTTATGTCTTCCAACTCATTTTTAACCGTGGGTCAATCTAACTTGCCTTGCTTAAAGTGGTAGCTTGAATCTAAGGGATTATTTTTACTAAATTGTTGTAATTCACTTTAAAAATATCAAACTAATGTAGTTTTTGTAAAAAAAAAAAAAATACTATTATAGGGTAAGTTGTATTTAATGAGTACAACCTTTTTTTCTCTCTCAATTTAAATGAACATTTAATCACAAGCACAATCAAATGCATTTTTCTTTGAGTAGAAACAATAGTTATAATTTTTCACTCATGCTCAAAAGGCATAGGATAAATGTTTATGGTGTAACATGGTTAAGTGTTACAATATGAATACATATATTCTAAGAGGAAGGAAAACTAACCCTTAAGGACCCAATAAGACTTTGCCACCAAAATATTTTATATTATGATGCAGGGTTATTTGTTAGACACATGAAAAGAGGACAATGCTTCATGTTCATGGAGAGTGGCTGCTGCTTGATATCTATGACGAGAAACTAAAGCAACTCCAGTTCATCTAAAATGGAATGATGGTGGACGTGTCACTTGGGACAATGACATGTTCTGATGGAATAAGTGAAATGTAGCAGTCTAAGAAGACGAACTTGAGAAGCCAAATCTACCACAAAATGGATGAAGCCAGTATCTGTGGTGAAAACAAAGATAAGGAGGGAAAACCCCTCACTACTCCATAGGAAGCTTCATAAAGTTGTATTTGAAGGAGATGCTTATTCAGAAAACTCTGCAGAATTGCTTTCTGAAGAACCTGCTGATGAAGCCCCAGAAAAATAATAGCATTCTGAAGTTCAGAACAAGGATACTTGAATTGAAATAATTATTGAGGCATTGGCTCAGCTTACACTTTCTCAAAAAATTGAAGAATCCAGCCCATCACCATCTTTGTAGAAAATAAAAGATTAACAAGGCATTGAAGATGCTTCTAAAGTTCTTCAGAAGGAAATTGTAGAGACTGTTCTGAAGTTTCAAAGGAACAACAACTGAATGTAGATGCTGCTGATGAGTTGACAATTGAGGCTTGTGATCATAATGCAATTATTCTTTATTCAAGGATCAGCATTAGTTGGAAAAGAGAAATTTCACTTTCTGTTCCTAAAATTTTTATTTAGGAATTAAAAGTGAGATAAAAGACATAATTAACTGTTTTTTTAAATTCTGTAAATAACTAAATCTAATCCTTGAACTGCTCATGGGCTCGTATGGGATGCTGTTGTGTTTCTTACGCTAATTTGGCAGTTATGATGTCATATACTCATATATGCCCCTTTTGCACAATAGAATATATTTATACCACACTTAATACTTGATATACTTTCATTTCTTTATTAAAATAGCAATGTTGATGTGTGTGTACAAGTACAACAATGAATATTTTGCTCCGAAAACAGTCAATTTTGAGACAAAAATCGATTATATCCACTGTTTTGGGGCCTCCAAACTAGATATTAAAACATAAGTCACTGCAAATACAATCAAAAGGAAAATAGAAAGCCAACAATGGGAGCTGTGGAGGTTCTATAAAAGAATCTCATCCTGAACACCCACATTTAGGGTCTTATGTGGCAGAATAATGCTATTAAAAACCACTACCTCATCCTCAACAGTCACAGATTCACCTGGTCTCAGCAAGAGAACAAGAATTGCGTAGTTAGTAATTTAACTTTGCCTTTTCATACTTCTCCATAAAAATACAAAATAGTAATAAATAAATAAGAGACAAAATGTAGACAAGGTTAAGAAAGGTACCAAGTATTGTGACCCCGAGCTTTGCATTGTAATCTCCACTAGCCTGATTTAATTTATCCAATTTAGCAAACAAATTGCCAATAAAATCAAAGTATTTACCAAAAAAAAGAAATCAAATGTAAAGATAGAAAATGACAATGTAAGCACAACAAGTAGCATAATTGATAAATGCTTTAGTTGGTGACATTACCCTCAAGATGGGTGAAAATGTAAGAGGCTGCTAAAGGGTAAATCTATGCCAGTTCAGGGCCTATATGTTTACTTCCTCAAGGTTGTTATACAATACTTAAGAAAGTAATTAAATGGGAAATATACAGGAATAGACAAAACTTAGGTGTAATTTTTTGGGAGTTTTTGGGTTATTCTCTCATTAAATTAGAGTTTTATTTTGGTAATATGCAAAATAAAGATTGACATTTAAAGTCAGCACTGGTTACTGAGGAAAAACTTTAATTCTAATAGAAAAACAACACCCAAAACACCTTGCACCACTATTTTGTCAAAAAGTAATTGTATTGAACTATATAACCCTTTATTAAGTAAATTAATCATACCAATCTTGGCTCAAAAAAAATAAAAAATCATACCAATCTTCTCTCACTTATTAAAATCAAGCGTAAAGTTAGTAAAAAGAGTAATTAATGACTCATTAATTTTCTATAATGACATTAAAATGGGACAATGAAAATTTTCTAATGGGACTGATAAAAGTGGACAGTGAGAGTATAGTTTCCTAGTTTTCATCATGAAAGATGACTCCCAAAGCACAACAAGCAACAACTGAAATCGTAGGGCAGTGACAACAACCATGATTTGAAGAATAGATGGGACGAATAAACTCATCCAAACTCAGATTTTTATCCTCTTCTGATGTCAAACTAGTAATAACTGTGATGGTTAAATTCATATTAAAATTATATGCTGATAATGCCAATAGTTTAAATATATCTTTGATGAAAACGAAAACCAAATCAGCCAAGGATTCTTTTTTAATTAATTGACATTTAAGTCTCCAAGTGTGTGCTTTAAGACTATGCATAATGGTATATTGCTATATGATCTGATAATAGACCAAGTGATACTAAAAAATGTATAGACGTGATATAAAATGCTTGTCATACAGGTAAATACATGTTTTCTAGTTAATGAGATGGGAATGCATCATTATAACTGTTTCTGAGCAATCTTGAGAGCTATAGATAAGTAGCAGGAAATACAATACATGCATTTTAGATGGTGGAACAGTTTAATTAAATATTAAAATTTCTAAACTTGCCTCAACACAGGCCCATCGACCAATAGATGATTTCCATCCAACAATTGCATGACCAACAAGAGCATTTTCCTGTAAGATGAAATAGAAATATAAAAAATTGAGCTCCAAAAATACTCATGCATTTCAAACCAATTAACTGTACACCTGCCTTGATTTCAACGTCATCAAGGATGATACAATGTTTGAGCCTTGCACCAGCTCCTATACGAGCATTTGCAGATATTGACACACTTGGACCAATCTGTTCAATAACATTTACAAAAGTCATTTATCATGTGGTATCTAAATGTCATCTACAATTTCTTCTCTTATTCTTCTTCATTTTTTTTGGGGACCAACATGAATAAAATTCAATAGGAAAATTGCATACATCATGCATCAAAAGTACAAATAATATCCTTAAGCTGTTGCAAAATTTAAAATTAGTACTATATCATGACTGAAACAAAGAAACAAAGATGATTGTGAACACCTCTAGTTAGTAATCAAGGAAAAACAGATTCACCTTAGCAGATGGATGCACTTTCGCTGATGGGTGAATATAAACATCACCAGTGATGCTGGCTTTCTTAATACCATCTCCATTTGCTAATAAATGGGGGGATGTGTAACGAAATTGGGCAAGATACAAGCCGGAACATTTTATGGACATCCTACAAGCATTAAGTCAACACATGAAGATAATTGCTCATGAAGGAAATGATGAAAATATGTAACATATTACTCAGGCTTACCCCGGAGTTTTGATTTGTTCCCAAAAGTCATTGGTTTCATAAATGTACAACTGCTTCTTCCCCGCAAGAGGTGAGAGGATATCTTGATCCAATCTGACATAATTGACTGGAAGACTCCTGCAGCAGAACTCTTCAGAATCAGCTGATACAATAAACCTTGTAAAGTACCCTTATTCTCATGCCGTATGTGTATTTATTTATTTAAATCAATATTTCTTCCAAATGCTTCTAAGTTGCACCAAAAGCACACAATATATATGCAAGGTATAATTATAAATGGCTTTGAAATAAGAAGAAAGACAATTCTTCAGATGCAGGAAAAGCAACATGGATCCTGAGGTGGCCCTGAAAATATGACTTAGGTATGCAAGACCAGAATTATTAAACCCCTAATTTAATAGTTTTTTGACAACTTTTGGTAAGATCACAAGTTATCCTCACACTATTTGGGCGTTGCCGCCCTGGTCACAAGTTGCTTCTGGTGGATTTTGAACCCTCTGCATTGCAAGTAAAATCCACCCAAAAAAAGACAAGTTCCAAAAGGCACAATACTATTATGCATGATTAACAAGAAAGCATATTATAACTTCATATCAGAAATACTATTTCTGACCAAATATGTAACGTATGCTAAATTTTCGGAAATAAACTCAAGGCAATAGACCATATGATCAACTAGGTTAGAAGTAATAACTTTTAAAATTCCTTTTCATACTTTATTTCTTCATTCAGGTAGGATCATGTTGGAAATATTTCCAAGTGATATAATTTCCAATTTTAACTTTGCTTATGTTGGGAGTCAATAGGTGCAGGAAGCTCATCCTCAAATGCTTTTTCTGTGACAAATGACGAGCTTGACCAAGTGAACAGACCATTATTGATCAGCAATTAATTTCAACAATTATTTGTCAGCTTCAATAAATGTTATATATTGAATATATCGAAAAGTCAAGTGTAAGCATACTACAGGGTTCCTTGACTAGAATTTAAGCTTCAGCTCATCGCATGAATTTCTCTAGTAGATGTCATTAATGATCTTTTGACTATTCATAAGTACAAACCTTGTGTCTGGCTGCATTGCTTCAAAGCTGGAGACACGTCTTAGATTAGCTGCCAAAAAAAGAGTTAACATACAATAGGACAAACTCCAGTTATCTTCAATTACTTATATCCAGAATAATGAAATAAAATGAACATTTTCACATTTTGAAGTTAAATGTCAAGTCAATTTTTTTGAAAACAATCCATATGGTCCAGTCTAAGATATCTAACTGACCTCTGTCTTTCCGTTGAGTAGAAACACCCTCAATGGCTGTAAAGATATTGGGTGTAAATATGTACACACCGCAGTTTATTCGATCACTTACCTACATTCATGTAAGCTAAAAGTGAAAGACAGTAAACAATAACAGGGAGGAGAAGATAAATTTTCAAATTTTAGTTAAGTAATTCAAGGCATAACCACATGATTAACATACAAAAGTTTCAGGTTTCTCTGTGTAATGCAATAGTTCATTAGTGGTTGGATCAGCTACTAATTCCCCGAACTCGCTCGCTGACTCTGCAGAAACCTTCAAAAGGGGGAAGGAATAAAAAATAAAATTGGATGCTAATCAATAAAAATTAATGGTAAAAATACAGTGTGCATGTATTCTCCAACCTTCACAACTAGTATTGTTCCCATCCCACCATATCTTCTGTGAGCATCTGCAAGTATTGATGGAAGAAAAAGCAGCAATTAATTGTTGCTGTAGTCACATAACAGTTAAGAGATATCAAGGAACCTCAAGGTTACTATTCAGCAAAGAAACTCCGGCATCAAACAGTTGCAAGTAGAAGAAAATATAATCTATTTCAGAACAGAAATTACCCAGCATATCTGGCAGTGGAAAACTGCAGCATACATCACAGTTCAGCAAGAAAATATGTGACTGCCATACAAAACATGATCAACACTATAAAAACACATATAACACAACAGCAAAACTTGCTGAACACACAATCACATGTAAGAAAGTTTCTTAGAATCAAGCATGGACAAAGTCATAGGTAAAGAAAAGAACCGGATCCTCTTCCATGATCAGATCTCTAAAATGATAAAGACCACCTGCCGAACCATGTGGCCTATCTTCCTTCAAGTATCTAATATTACAGCACAAATGACATAAGTGACCAATCTTAAGTGAAAAAAAGTTTGAAAAAGATGATTAGAAAGAAAAGACAACACACCTAACAGGGACTTTAAGCTCATTTGAGATAGAAGATACATATAAGGCAAATTCACGTTCCTCGTAGAAACCAAGCAGATAAATCTGAGCCAAATTAGGAATCTGGTACACAAACAACAGTTAGTTACTTGCCAGATTATATATAAATACATGACATGACATGACATCATTTATTATTATTATTATTATTATTATTATTACTGTTATATTTAAAAAAAAAAAAAATTCAGAATGGTGTCCAATTGTGTATACCCTTTTACAAGCAGAAATTGGATGATGAACCATGGGTTGTCCTGCTAATGGAAAAAGTGGCTTGGGTATGTTGAACGACAATGGCCGGAATCTAGTACCTGTGAATGCAAACATAACAACAAGAAGTATGGAATCATTATCAAGCATAGATAAATGAAGCATTCTCCAAAATCACGTCAAGATACCAGTTAACGTGATTTTAAGTAAATGTTCACAAATTTAATTTCAAGAATTGATTCTGAGTTGAAATTTTGCATTGAATAAAAAAATTTAACTGAGTTTCACTGCTAAGTTGCCTTTACAACCAAAATATCCAAACATAAATTACATCGTTTCGAAATCAATTTTGTCAATGCGTGTGGTCTCAACTGAAGAGACTAACAGGGGGAAGTGAAATTAGTGAATAGTGTGGAATGGTGAAGTGGCATTGAGTGAAGCAAAATTGTGCTATGAATGAAATGTAATTACCTTTAGTGGGTCCTCCAACCATGATCACAGCGACGACCCTCTCATTTGCAGCTACCATTTTGGCTAACAGAGAGAAATTAACAGTTAAGACGCGAGAGAAGAGAAGAAAGAAGGTTGAGTTTCAGAGTTCAGAATGAGGTCACTTGAGTTTATTGGAATTTTTGGAATTTGGGTTTGTCGCAGAGAGACACAGAGAGAGAGATAGTGACGAACAAAATATCTGAAACTGCAATGTAGTTTCGTTTTTCGGGGCTTAGATTAGATTTAGATGAGGTTGTGTTGTGTTGAATTTGTACATCAGATCACAAGTTTCGTTGTCGGTACATATAAAGCACATAATGACACAACTCAGTAAATTACACTGTTAGCTTTGCGTGTTTCATTTCCTGCTTATTTTTTTATTATTTGTAATTCAGTTGGTAAGCTCACTGAATTTGTGGAAAATATCAGTTCGAATCTTACAAAATTCATTTTTGAATCTGACTAAATTTTGATAAATGATTAGTTGTATAACCAATCCAAAAGTTTGTAGGAATATTTTGTGATATCACTAAACCTAAAGTCTTATTTACGACAATATCACATAAATAAAAAAAGAATAAAAGACAGATATTATGTCTGTTTACAAAACTCGAGTAGATCCTTTGGTTTTGTTTCTTTTCACTGAGTTTATTTACTTTGACAGTGTTACACTTATGCTGTATAACACTCATACAACATTTTAATAAGTTATTGGCAAATATTAGTCAAGATACTGATTGAGAAAAATAATTACAAATATTTATTAAAAACATTTATTATATTAAAATTTAAATTTTAAATAGTTAATATATTAGATTCTCCTTAACTAATAATTAACTGAAAAAGTTATTAAATACAAAATTTTTCTCAGATTATAATCCAGATCACAAGAATAAGTTATTGGCAAATGTTAATCAAGACACTAATCGAGAAAATAATAATTAAAAATATTTATTATATTAAATTTTATTTTTAAATAATTATATGAAAAAATTTATACAATGACACACAATCCCACAATTACAAATTATTATATATAATAAGTTTACTATTTTTACATTAGTTATCTTAAAACTCTTATAAAAGGTGAGCATTCAACTATAATTTTATTTGATAAATGTTTGCATAACAAAAATTTATTATTATAAATAAATTTTTAAATACATGTATTATTTTCTGATAATGTGTAACGTGATGTGACACTAATTGAGAAAATAATAATTAAAAATATTTATCAAAAACAATTATATATTAAACTTTCTTTCACTCATAAAAAATATAAAAATTTATTTTTAACATGCAAAATTTAAATTTAAATTATTATTATTGTAATATTTTTAAAGTAAAATTATTTGAATAATTATAATTTCAAAAAATTTATATAATTTGTTTATAATTTTACGAAAATTAACTGCATAAATAAAATATATTTTGTATAATTTAGTTAAAACTAATTTTTTTATAATTTTAAAAATAAATTATTTTTTTAGCAAACTTATATGTAATTTTAATGAAATAATAATTTTCTTATTTGAAAAAAATTTATATTATATATTATCATTATTTAATTTATTACCTGTGTACTAAAATTAAAAAGAATTAAAACTTATCATATATCCTATCATATCTTGACAAAACATGGTTTACTATTTCTTTCACAATTATCCTTGCTGCATTGAGGAGCTGCAAAATCTTGTGTTCAAATAGTGATATCATTATTAATGTTTTGATCGTCGTATGTCACCTAATTCATTTTTTGTGTAAATAAAATAAAGTGTTCAATAAACTAAAAATTTCAGAAATGGATTATATTCTCCTAAAAAAAAGAAATGGATTATATTTATAATGCAAAAAGATGAAAGTATTTGAAAATAATCATATATGCAATTTTTTTAATTGAGTTATAGTAACATTTTAAAATTATATTTCACTGTTATCTAAATAAAAATATATAGCTCACTTTTTACTTGGACTGGGGACTTAGGGAAGAAAACAAGAGAGAGCTACCACAAGTGCTTTTCAATGCAGAGGCTAATGAACATATAGCCACAGACGGTTCTGTCCATCTTTCCACAATTGCTTTTATCTAAATAATTTTTTAATTTAATATTTTTAATTAAAAGAAATAAAATTTATTTAACATAAATTTAATGTTATAATTGTTGTTTTTATAAACATTAAATAACTCTCTTAGTTTTAAAATAAAAATACTCTCTTTCTTTTCTCTTAAAAAACCTATTTATATACATATTCTAAGTAAATTAAAAGGGTGTGATATTTTATACAGGAATGAATCCTCTAATGTGAAAAGTTTAGAAAGCTGTCAGTATAGGATCTTTTTGGTTACATGATATAAGTGTTTTTAGAGTTTTTTTTATTAAAAATATAGAACTTGTTTTTAGAAGAATCCTCAAAACCCCCCCAAAAGACTTTTTAGTCTTTGATCCAAAACAGCTAGTCTTTCACCCAAAACAAGCCCATAGACATATTGGTTAATTTTGGATCTTATCTTTATGTATTTTTGTAGGAAAAAAAAATCACATTTTACAATCCCGTACATTTTTTATACTTGTGGTAAGTTACCAACATAATAATCTTAATTTTATATTTATCTCTTTAAAATGATAAAAAAAAAAATTAAATTCACATTTTCTGATTGGAAAATTAATAATTAAAATTGTAATAAAATTAAATACGCATATATAACAAAATTTAATATTAGTTATAAATCAACTTTTAATTTTTTTTCATTACTAGATATTTATTATACTTTATTTTCTGAAACACATTTCCTTTGCTTTAAAGAATCAAACCCCTTAATTTGTATGCCATATGGTTTTAGGGCCGATTTCTCTCCTGTTCATTATATTAATTAAATAAACCACAATAGGTCATACTCATAGAAGTTGAGTTCAACCTAACATAGCATCATTGCATTGGTTGAAATTTTGCTATGAAGTCGCACAAATGATTAGGACAAGAAAAGGAAGGAGCAATAATCTGTCTCGATGTATCGTACAAAAGGATAAAGGGGAAATTGAATAATTAATTTACAACTTACCTGCTAGTAACGGCTAATAACATTTTCCTGCCATCATCCTTCATAATTTCAGAGGGAGAGAGAGAGGACAAAAAAGTGAAATTATAACAAATCTTCTTTTAATTAAACTGCTCTGAAGTGCGACACAAATTTATGAGTATAGTTGTTAATTTATCCATGAAAATCTAAAATAGTGCGTTAATTTATGCCGGAGAATTTTATGGCATAGATTACAGTATTACACGTAAACAGACATAATAATAATAATAATAATAATAATAATAATAATAATAATAATAATAATAATAATAATAATTTACACTAATAACAGAGAGAATATCCCATCTTTCGTTTACACAATTTTTAGACTATTTTATCTTTTAACTAATTTTGAAAACTATTCTGTATCAAAATGTTGTTATAAAAAATAACTCCACAGACATAATAGTTATCTTACATCTCTGAACCATGCATCTTTTTATTTTTAATTAAAAAACTAAAATATAGAAGGTATTTATAGTTAAGGCACGAAGTGCGTATAATAACAATAATAATTCAACAATCTATGTCAAATTATGAAAGTTGTTTCATATTATATATGTTAACTTTAACTAGAAACCAAAAAAATATTATATGTGTTAACTATATAACAAGGACACCATGCCATGCAAATTAGGGATACAAATGAGTCAAGTCAAGCTTTATTAGGTATGAGCTTGACTTGAATTGAATACCCAAAGTTTGAGCTTGACTCATTACCTGTTATAGGTTTTTCTAAAGGTTCGATTCGATTTACATAAAAGTCTAGTTTGATCTACGAGTCTATTTAAAAGTCTGCTTAAAGACGTCTTTAACCAATTAATTGTTTTAAAACCTAGTGAAATACTAACTAAAAAAAGAAACTTATAAAATTTCGTATAAGTAATGTACAAATTCAAAAATAATTGATAAACAAAATTATATTGAATTTAAGTTATTAAAACACAAAGTATATAAAAAAAATGAAAAAAGAGAGCATAATATTAAAAAATATATGAATTAGAGATGATTTATACTAATATAGCCAAATAAAAATATTTAAATTGTCTGAAAATGTCTTTACAAAATATTATTTTCTTTGGAAATATTAATATGGTTGCATTATCCTTTTAACATTTTTTTTCTTTTTGAAAATTGTCCACATAGAAGTTAACTCTCTAAACACTTTATGCTACTTCATCCTGTCATTCATAATATTATTATTATTATTATTATTATTTAAACAAGTCGGATTGTCAAACTTAACAAGTTTTTTTTATAGTTTGACTTTGACCTTTTTATCTAAAAAAAACTTTTTAAAAAGCTTGAATTTAACATTTATAGTAAAAAGTCAAGTCGAACCGAATTTTAAATAAGTCGAGCCATAAACCCTTGATAAGAGACTCGATTCATTTTCATCCCTACATGCAATGTCTCGCCTAAAGGGGGAAAATAATGAGAAAGAGAAGGCTTTAGCTAAGCTAGCCCATAGAGATCAAGAAAACCAGGTTATTAATGAAGTTGTTTTCACGAGAGAGATGGCGAAAAGGAAAGTGCGGATTCTAAATCTCGAGAAAGACAAATTGTTACCCCATTCATGTGACATTAATGCCCAACCTCGCAATCAATTACTTTAGCGGAAAAATAGTGATTGAATAATAACTGGAATTTTCTTTCTTCTTGAATAAGCAACGAAACGACCATGGATTACATTAACAGCATCAAACTACGTAGCATTCATTTCTGTGGACCCAAAAGTCTAATACTCCCTCCTCCCTCCATTCTCTCTTATAAACAATTTTCTCTCTCTTTTATAATCAACTTTTGACTACTTTTATTTAATTTAACGGAGATTACATTTAAAATACCTTTTATTATGTTTAATAATTAATATTAAGTTTCAATATAGGATAATTTGGGAAAATATTTGTTTTCATGCAATTTAAATTTAGATGAAGTTAACTAATTTTCTTAATATGTGTGAAATTATTATTTTTTTCACATAAAAGAAAACACTCTGTTCCAAAATAATTAAAGTTTTAGTTTTTGAAAAAAAAATTAAATTGATTGATGTTCTCATCTTTTAATGAGATATTCAAATATCTATTTCAATTTTTTCTTGTAATAAATAATGTTATCTTGGAAGGCTATAATACAATTATTGAAATTAAGAGAGAGAACAATAATATTTTAGTAAAATTGTCTCCTAATAAATACTAATTCTCTTGAAATATTTATTTTCTTAGTTTGTGTGAAAAAACCTTAAATATTAATCATTTTGGGATGACAAAAATACTAATTAAAGAATAAATAAAGTGATATTTGCATCTTCACTTAGATGCACCCTCACAAGGAACAACATTATTGTAAACTACTTTCTTTAAGGAATATTTCATTGCAATAGTATCACAAAGTTTCCTATCTGTGCATGAAAGGGATAAATTCATTAGCCATTGACTCACATTATTGGGTGAAAGTTTAATATTTTCACAATCTCTTTACAAACTCAACGAAATGTTAATTTATCTTTAGAAAAATATATTTGAACACTCAAATGTTAGTTGACATTTTAGAGAAAGAAGAAGAAAAAAAATAGAAAAGTATAATATAATAGATAATATGATGTGATAGGAGAGATATAAAAGATAAGGAGTATTAATGATATGTTCAAAATAGTGAGGTGTTTAAATATCACTCTCTTTATCTTCTAATTCAAGTGATAACCAACATAATACCAAAAAAGTTTAACTTAAAGGGGGTGACTTTCTAAGTTATTATTTTAATGTACATTGTTTGATATGATGATCAACTAATATTATTAAAATATGCACCGTTAATATGTATCTCATTATGATAATCAAATGACGCTTCAAATTGAGATACCTTAAATTTACCTTGTAACTCTCATATGAATATTCATTACAAGGTTAAGCTAACTACACATATTAAAGAGTTAAAAAATATCAAAGTACATCACCTTTTTACCTTGTCACATCATGTACCTTAAAAAGTGGTAGGATCAACTTTCATTGTTGATCCAAGATCTTATAAACATTCAATGAGTCTTTATCTTTCACTTCAAGATGAGACAACTAATAGATAGTTACTCATGCTAGTTGGTAATCATTTTTATCACATCACACTTATAAATATAAAATCTCTCTTGTACAATCAAATATCTTCTTCTTTGTCCTAAATATTATTTATTTTGTTGGAATTTCTATTGACTTAAACATTAGAGTCTCTATAAATGTCACCAGCATCCATTATGCTTCATTGTGCCATATTAGCAGTTCCCACACACAAAAAAAAATCCACATTCAAGTGTGGGCCTAACACTTTGAGCTATCTTAGATCATGTTCAAGCCTTGCCATCTAATAAATGCCTTATATACTTAAGTGTCTTGATATTTATCTTACATTTTCCTAACTTACAACTTTGTTTGGTTTAATTTCATCTGAATTTCTCTACTAATTAAATATATGTTTAGCGTTTTTAATTTATTAGAAATTTATAAACTTTTTAATGTTTAATAGTAGGCAAAGAAAATTTGAAGACTTGAGAAGAAGTTACATAAGGAACAAGTCAAAACAATTTTGGAAGTAAGTTTTCAAAGTCAATTTTTACTTATTTTGTTACTGCAATTTTCACCATGGAGGAACAAGCGATTTTCACATAAGTGATTAATGAATATCAAATGATGAAACTCAATAAATAAATAAATTATAAAGAATAAAATGAAAACTCCTTCATTTTATAATAATTAAAAAAATTTAAGCCATTACGTTGCCCCATGTATTTTTCAACAATAAAATTAATATAAATTAACAAATTGATTTACTCACGAGAGTGAACCTAGTAGTTGGGTTGAAGTATTATGGACCGGGTCATAAGTTTGATTCTCATTAGCATGTGCACACACACAAAATAAAAAAAAAAGAATTAAACAAATAGAGTTTGGTTTAAATTCATTTACGTGCTAATAGAGTTTGGTTTAAATTCATTTACATGCTTTTAACTATAATTTCACGTCAAAATTCACGAAAGACGTAGACACTACTTCACTGAGCTTCCATTTTATGTGCATCTAAAACATACATACATGTATGCAAACATCTATTAAATCATCAATGATTCACTAAAAGTGACAAATTAAATCACCGAACTTGGATCAAAATTGGTCGCAACACTGGACTTCATACCCCTCATTTGTGAGATCTTGTCATTTTGTTAACTAGAGGTGTAAGTGATTTAGGTTAAGTTGAATTCACATTTTTTTTAGTAACTCCATCCGATCTTACCTTAGGTGGATTAGATTGGATAAACAAGTTGAACAATTAAAAAAATATTCTGAAAATTCAAAATAAAAATAGAAAAAAATCATAAAATAAGTTATTTTACATAATCAAAATATATTACCGAATTAATAGATAACATATGTTGGATAAAATCATTATTGCTTCAATGCTTATAATTATCTCAAAATATGTTTATTTATTTTTTTGTTACATATGAGAAAAGAAAAAGAAAAAAGGCAGAAAAAATAAACTAGCTAAAACCCGCGAGGAAACAAAACTCCGAGGGCATCAGTATGCAACTTAGGTTTCAGCAACTGGGGTGCTTCATGCACTATAACCAAAGGGTTCGCCATCATCGCCCCCATCTTTGTGAGAACATCTGCACTTTGATTCGCTTCTCTTAAAGTATGCTCCAAAGTGCAAATCCAATCCTTCTCTTTGAGTTTCTTGATGAGGTTTATTTCATTACAAAATTGATGAAAAACAATCAAGGACCTTTATAAGCACTCTTGGTAGTGTAAGTGCCTGAAATCTCCTTTCCCCAGACCCACACATTACTCATGCCCTCCACCATCATGGGACGAACAAGATTAATAGCATCTACGACAACCTCCGTTATGTTGGTGAATAACTTAGCCAAATTCCAACTACCCTTTTCCCACACATTACTCGCCTTCAAAATATGTTATTATGCAAATAACCAATAACCAAGATGAGTTTTTTATTTATTTATTTTTATCATATATTATTTTTTAGTCGGGTTAAGTTGGATTCATTACATTTAAAACTCACGAACCTGTTATGTAACAGTGTACCTATAAAAATTTCAATCTAACTTAATTGACTCAATCCAATCCTAAATTAGATTGGAATAGGCAAGATCGTAATTAAGTCGAGCACAATTCGTTTACATCCCTAACACTAACCTCATCTTTTGAATGGAGTCGGTGGAGACTCCTGTTTTTTTAGCAAATGCCTAATAAAACAAATTATGGACTTCTTTTACAAATTATTTCATTTTTAGGGACATTTTCAATTTAGTAACAATGTTTTACTATGAACTTTTACTATTATTTTTTAATCATAATAGAAATTTTACTTCACTAAAACTATGCATTATAAATGAGTATCGGTTGCTTAAGTGAAATTCCAATTTTAATTAGAAAACACCTCAAAAGCATATAAGAATTTGCATCTAAACTTTGTAAAAAAAAAAAAAACTAACATGAAGATGTTAGTTATAGATTTCATATATTTATATTCAATGAATCTATTACATACTGTAAGGATTTTAGAATTTATGATTCCCTCATACAGTTTGAAAGTGAGTAGAATTTACCTTGATCTATGAAAGACATAAGTTCTTCAATCTTCTTTATCCCAATCTATCTCTTTCCTTCTTTTATTTTCCTCTCACGTTCTTAATAGGTAATTAGAGAAAAAAACCCTTATGATAGAGATAGAACTCTTTGTCTTTTATTAGCAAACTTCCATCAAGTTAGTTATTAGAAGTTTATTAACTTCCTATAAGTTTATTAACTTTCTATATTTGCCAATTGGTCCCTTTATTTTATTAAATCAAGTTTAGACTCTTAATTCACATGAGTCATATTATCATGTTATTTAATATATTTTTTTTCTAACATTCTCCCACTTGACTCTTATGACGCCATAACACTTCATGATTTAATAATTACATAAATCATAATGTGCATTAAAAGACTTTAGATAAATTGACTTCATCATTAATCATAATTAAAGATAAAAAACAATAAGAGTCATGGTCGTTACATGTCATTTAATCAACATATTCCCTTCCATGTACTACTATATTATCCTTCTCTTTAATATGACTGTAAAATGAGAAGTTCATAATGGATTCAAACAAAAGTCATTTTTTCATTAACAAAAATATAATATGCTTTCCACATCATAATTTGCATGCATATACACATAAAGTAGAAAACACAAATTTCAGAAACTTACACAATAATGAACTCAAATGTCAAATAGACATTATTAATAATAATAACATTCAACATTCACTAGCAGACATATATAATGCCCATATTCACTACATGGCCAGTAAATACTTTGGCGGTAACCCTTTTGTTAAAGGGTCAGCAATCATTAAATTAATGCTAATATATTCTATTGACACTCTATGTTTCTAAACTTTTTCTATAACAACATAGTATTTCAATTCCATATGCTTAGCATCTTTAGAATACTTATCGTTTTTTAGAAAAGAAGACAACTGCGGTATTATCACAATAAATTTTCAGCGGCTTGATAATACTATCAACTACTCCAAGTCCTGAAATAAAATTCTTCAACCAATTAGCTAGAACTGTGGCCTCAAAGCATGCCACAAATTCAGCCTCCATGATGGATGCAGCAATGATTGATTCCTTTGCACTTTTCCATGAAATCGCTCCTTCGACTAAAAGATACATATAACCAAATGTAGACTTTCTTGTATCTATACAATCAGCAAAATCTGAATCTGTATATCCAATCACCTATAAGTAAGCATGTGATCCTTTGTCCCTTGCAAGTATCTTAAGACTTTCTTTGTAGCTTTCCAATGATCCAATCTTGGATTACTTTGGTATCTACCAAGCATACCAACTACAAAGCTAATATCTGGCCTTGTACATGTTTGAGCATACATCAGACTCCCAACAACAAATGCATAAGGGATATTTTCCATCTGTTTCCATTCCAGATCATTCTTTAGACATTGCATGAGACTAAATTTGTCTCCTTTCGGCATTGGAATGGGAGATGCTGAGCATTTATTCATTTTGAATCTCTCTAAAACTTTATTAATATATGATTTCTGAGACAAGCCTAACAGTCCTTATGATCTATCACAAAATATTTCTATTCCTATCACATAGCCTGCCTTACCCATATCTTTCATTTCAAAGTTGTTAGAGAGAAACTTCTCAGTCTCACTTAATAGACCAAGATCATTAGTTGCAAGCAAAATGTCATCAACATATAGAATAAGAAATATAAATTTTCTCCCACTGACCTTTAGATATATACACCGATCAACAATATTTTCCTTAAATCCAAAGGACGTAATAGTATCATTGAACTTAAGATACCATTGTCGGGAAGCCTGTTTAAGTCCATATATTGATTTCTTAAGTTTACACACCATGTGTTAACTTAAGAAATCAATATACCAAAGATCGTTAATATAATGAGTAATAATAGTTAATATAAAATGACAACAAATAAATAAAAAATGATAAAATAATAGTTATAAATAAAGGAAAAGAGATAAAGATAAACAGATATTGAAAAAAATTAGAAAAGATAAAAGCAAACGAAGATAAGAAAAACAAACTTTCAATTTCTTCCGTGAATTTTTATTGATGAGTTTATTTATGTTAACTATCTTAGAATGCACAAGATAAACATAATATTTCCATATGTCTTGGCTAGTCAAGCTCAACAAGTATATTATGTTAAAGATACCAAAGATCCTAATTGGTTAGTTGTTGTGAAAACAAAGCCTCGAGATTTGTATGATGTGCCTGAGAAAGCTACACTTGAGGCTTGTAAAGAAAATGATGATATTGACTCTATTCCTTTTACATTTAATGTCCTAGATAATGATCAAGGATTGTCTTTGGATAGAAATGATTTAGTCTGATCCATAGTTGATGGAAAATCGGTGGTACCTTCAAAAGTTGTTGACCGCAAAGAAGAAGAAGAAAGTGATGACAAAATTATTGATTTAGCAAAAGATGAAGAAAGTGATTACCTTGATGAAACTAATAATAGTGATGATGATTATTAGTATTGTATATATTTATTTTAATTTTTGTACACCAAACTTTATTATTAGTTACTTTTAGTATTTTTTTAGTTTATAATACACCAAACTTTGTTGCTTGTTACAATAATTGCTAGTCTAAAGGTTATACGTTCGTTTCTTGTCATTTACTTTAAATAATACAACCTAATTTAAAATTTTAATTTATATTTTTAGTTTGATAGAAATAATAGATGAAAAATTTGATTCAATAGGCTAATATTAAAAGGTAGTTAGTATTCTAACTATCCTCAAATCCACCACTTCGTTGTTAGTAAGGGTAAAAGAGAAGAAAATAAGGTGATTAACATTTTACTATAACAATATTTTAGTGATCTATTTTCTCACATGTGGAAGTTACCTGCCTAAAGTTTGTTGTTAATGACCTCGTGATATTGTATTAAAAAAATACTTGTGCAATCAAAATATAATATTATATTATATTTTTATAAAATCTAGATGATTTTTTATGTTAAAATAGTCTTTTAAAATTTTAATCCAATGCACTTATAATTATAATAACACGAAGTGAGTAATAAATGATAAATCATGCTGAGTCCTTATCTGAATTTCTAAAGGCACACCGTATCATTTGACACAACCTTACTAGAAAATAATAAAATAGGAAATTTCATTTTGCATCGAAAATCATACAAGAGGAAAGTTCTTGATTTGTTATAGGATAAATAGTCATTTTCGTCTCTGAATGCGTAGAGTATTGACAAACATAATAATAAGTATAATATTAATTAATAAGCATAATTTGTCGATTGTCCTGGAATTTCTATTTTAACAACATTAGAAAATGACAAAATCAAGTTATGTCTAATTTTTTTGTAAGGATCAACTTAATGGATGTATATTTTTGTTTGAATCTCATTTTTTGAGTAAAATACTGTCACATTAGAAATTTTATATCAACAAAATAGATTATACTTATTAATCAATATTATATTTATTATTATGTTTGTTCTAACTTATGTTTGCTTTCATACTTTTTTAAGTGTTGATTGTAATATTATGCTTACAAGGATAAAAAATGATAAGAAATGTGAAGATTAAATTATATTTTACAATGAAACAAATTTTGGATTCTAACAAATTAGTCCAATGAAAATTTATTGATATTTTGATCAAATCTATTCCGCAATCATGTTGCCTATCATTTTTATTTGTCATGTAGGTTCTTTTATTACTAGTAACAGACGGAAGTTAATAAATAAATAAATTTATTACATTTTTTTTCCACATTTGTAAACTAAAATTTAAATTTTCATTTTTCCTAAATAAATTTATGAATACTCGGGGAAAAAAATATTATTTGTCATTTATTATGCGTCCTTTACTTAAATTACTGTACATGTATGACCAACCTACCAAAGAAAAAATAGGAATCCAAGGTTTTAAACTATCACAGAGTTTAGTTTAAATTTTCCACACATCTCTTTGATTCTCAAGCGTCATGGATGGTATATTGAAGGGAAAGAGAAGCTTTAAGATTAAAAGAATAAAATTAAGATCCATTATTCTCTATGCATAAAAATGTATACAACCTAATCCATCGAACATAAAACATTAAACAAGACTATATCCATCAATACTCAATAGTACAAAGTAAACCTATATAACACCTCAACAATAAATGAATTGAAAAAACACACATAATAATCAAAAGGGGAGACTATAGATATTATAAATATGTACAAGAAGGAACCAAAGATAGGTTAGTTTAATGTTTCTGGGTAGTTTTGTGGTACTTGGTCTTGATCCATTGGAAGCCAACGGAGGTACCCTCCTTCAACTTCTTGACGCCAGTGGAAGCCACTGCCTTGGTCTTGCCGAGGGCGTTATTCTTTTTCTTCGATTCGTTGGAGACAGTCACTGGGTCAGGCCCGTTATCCCACTGGTCAGCCCAAGATGTTCCGTTGGATCCCATTTCTCCTTCTTCTTCTTCTTCTTCTTCTTCTTTCAAGAGATATAGCTGAAAAGTTGAATTGAGGACTATGACCACAACACAAGGATTTATTTATGTTATGATGTTTGTGTGTTTGGAGAGTTTGGGAACCGTTCAATGCGCTTTTATAGGACTAGTTGGAAAAAACGAATCGACCAATTCTTAAGCATCTGGACTTTTGGTACGTTGAGGCATCTGCAAGAAAACTCGTTTTCCCATTGCTGGAACCTTCTAGAAGACCGTGGATTTGTCTAAGATACCAATTTATGACCTCATATTAGTTTTTTTTTCTCTCTCTAATTTATTCCTTTAATTTTTTTAGTTTAATTTAATTTTTTTATTTTTAAAATTAATTTAATTTATTTCTTCCATCTAATTTAGATTAATGATATTAAAAATATACATTTAGTGACTTTAACATATCTTTAATATGGTTAGTTTAATTTAAATTTAATGATCAAATTGCATCAATTTTAAAAATTAATGGTCTAATTAAATCCAAAAAATACATAATCAAATTGAACATAAATTATAAATATGAGAAAAAATTAATTTAAACTAATTTATAATTAACTTACCTTTTTGTTTATGGAAAAAATATTTGGTCAAAAATGGCGTTTGACGCGTGCGCCTACGTACCAATCCGCGGCTACGTTGCCATATTCTTAGAAGGCTCTGGGACCTATCCGAGATTTCGGCGTCAAAAACAGTTCACAGAATAACAAAAGAAGAAAAGTATATAAAAAAAGTTCAAATTGGACCAAAAGCCATATTCTAGAGTATAATAATAATTCTACCTAGTTAAGAAATTCATACGTTCCAGAGTGCTTGCTCGTATGGTTTAGTGGGATTCCCACCAAATAGACTCTTTACTTTTCTCTCCTTTTCAATGGTATATTTGGATTGAAAAAAGAAAATAAATAGGAAAGAAAATACTCGTATTTGGTTGGAGAGAAAGATAAAAATAAAAAGGAGAGAAATGTTAAATTTCATAAATAAATAATTATTTTTTTGTCCAATTCAAATTGTAATTTTCTTTCTTTCTCATTTTCTTTCCTTCATTGCAAACGGACCATGGGTGGTGGTCGGTGGTGCGGTGCTGATGTGTTTATATCAGGATTTTTGGAACAGTAATTTTTTTTTAAAAAAATAATATTCTGTTTGAAAACAAATATTTTAAAAGTTAATTTAGAAATTCTGATTCAATAAAAGAAAATTATATCAACCAAGGTTGTCACCGCTTAATCAAGATATGTCTATGCGAAAAAAAGATGAATTATAATGACAAATGTAAATCAAGCTACTTAGTTGCACAATATAAAAATAGGATCAAAATATGGTAAATGAAAACAAGAGTAGTAGAGGAAAGAAATGTGCAATAAAAAAAATAGAGGGAGTGAGAGATGAAATAGTAGAATGTAGAATGAAACATATGAGATAAACAACAAAAAATTACTAACTTTATTGGAGAAAAAATAAAATAAACTTCCAAATCAATATATAAATAAAATAATAAAACATATAAGAAAAAGAAATAATGAATTTAAATACATAAAATAAGATATATAAATATTAAAATAAGGGGATATATTTATTTATCTTGTGAAGAAATACAAATATATAAAATTATGGTATGCAAAATATAAATTTTTTGATACATATTGATAATTTTATTAAAATGAGGAGATGCATTTCTTCATCTTAAATATATATGCGCCGGCCCCTGAATGCATCCATTTCCCATCAATAAGATACGGCTATTGGTTATTCTTCGCGGAACATAGAGGAAATAGCTGCCACATTTGCCAACTTTATAGTATTTTGCAGGAACCGGAAAGCTATAGTTTCCTTTCCACATTGGCAAAGTATTTTCAAAAAGAAAATTGGCATCGGTGTATGGAAAATGAAAATCTAGAGATAAGTGAACCGGATTAACGAAATGGTCTTGGCTTCATAATCCATATACATGTAAGCATAGTTTATTGAAATTTCATTGATTTACATTGAGTTCAGTACTCCAGTATAAGCTTTCTTTCAGAATTTCTTAGGTTCGGGTATTTGTTAAAAAGCCACCTTGAAGTGTTTAGAGCATCTCCCCTACTTTCCGTGGTAAAAATATTCCTACGCTTTTGCCATTCATTAGTAAGCTTAATCCACTCCCTCCTCCATTCAGTTAGCTTAAAATCTTCACCATTCTCTAAGCTTTCTCTTAAATATTTAAAATAAATGGCAGCTCTGGGGACATATGTAGAAGCCCGCTCCAGTACTTGTTTCCTGTGGAAATAAATTAAACAACATAACAAAACATCACATAGCTTTTATTTTCCTTTTCTCTGTTGGTTCCAGAGTAGCTATTCATGGAGAAAGTGCTTAGTATTTACAAAAACAAAAGGTAAACAAAGCTTTTACTTTATGCATCTTGTTTGGATAAATTTCTCTATAATCATTTATAAGAGAAGAAAAAATGAGATAAACTTCTTCCATAAACTAAAATTAGTCTATGCATAAGTTAAAAATCAACTTTTGAATAAGTTAATATGAAAAAATTTCTACAAATTAACTTATGAATAAATTAATTTTTTTTATAATCAAATGCTAGTTTGTTAGAATGTTAATTTTATTAGCAAGAGGAGAATGAATCCCCGCCCTTTTCCTTCTTTCCTTCTCCCTTAACCATTTCCTATGCATAAAGTAATTTTAACTTGTGAAAGGATGTTATTTATTTTATTTTTCTTATTTTCTTCTCCTATAAATGCTAATGGAAAAGTTTATCCAATCAGGACTATAGTATTGTTGCAGCGAAGCCCAACACATCTCCCTACTGAATGCCAAGTTAAATAGTATAGCAAGGTATTGACTGTTATTCATACCGTAGTCACGAAGCAGACTGGCTTCCTCATCTGAGTTGTCAAACAGCATAGTGATTTGTGTTCTAGCATTCCACTCAAACTGTAAATGTTTAGGTTATATCAATAGAAGTATAAGACAGATGGATTGAAAAATTTGCGCCAATTATATTAAAGTATATCAAACCTGTCTCTCCTGTTCTTCATTTTGAGCTAGTTGCTTTGCACTTTCTAACCAAGGTCCCAGAAGAAACCCATCATGGCAAGCCTATAGTGTGTCCAAATCCTCCACTAGGTCCAGAAATCTTGGGCTAAGAAGGGTCATTCCATCGACATCTTGTAATTGGTATGCCTCTATGACCTTAAAGAACAATTCATTTGCATATTTTGCCAAGACTTGTCTAGTCAGATCAACTAGGTCATACTTGAGTAAAGAATAAATATCATGGATCTGGACATTAAAACCTCAACATATGGTAAGACAATATTGAGTTACATTCAGCCGAGTGCTGAAACTAAGAGTAAGAATTCTTATATAACCAAAATAAGAGTAAGAATGCTACGATGGCATCTCTGTTTTTGTCCTGTTCCCATACACCAAGAATATCTGGTTAAAACTAAAATATGGTATACTAATTTATTCATGATTAGTTAGGACTAGAACTGAGCATAAAATGTAGATTTGAGATGGCCATTTGTGTACAAGTTGGTCCGATTAAAGGAGAGAAAATAAGTGGTCAAAGCAATGTGATATATCCTTTCTGTTTCTTGCTCTATACTACCTCTTGGTCCTTATTATACACTACACTTGTTGCTTATAATAAGGACTGGAGGTAGTATGTATCAAGGACATAATGAAATACAACAACATTTTTTTTGTTAACACAAATGCATCATAACTTAGTGGAATAAGATTTTGTGGTTGTTTGTTGTTGTATAAATGCACCATAAAAGGAAAGATACAGTAATAAAGGGAAGACAGTAAATGAGAAGCAGTAGAAGTTGAACCCATAATTACGTAGGTCTTCTATTGTAGGAATAACTGAAAGAAATTACTAATCTGATGCAGGTTATAAGTATCAACCAAGTACTTACATATGCTCCATCAGTGCAATTGTAAATGGTGTGATGTAAGGCGTTCCATCCCTCTTGTCCCATGATACGTGGGAACCGCGCCAATGCTTGAGGTACCAGTGCAGACCGGCCACAATGTCCACTCCAGTTGTGCCTTCAATCCTGGTGGGGTATCAAAATCGACATATTTTGAGTTAGTAAAGAAATGCTGGCATCAAAGCACTGTTATTTTAAACGTTCTTGTCTCATACCAAATCCATTTTTTTTCATTTGATTCCAGGAAAAAAAATTCAACAATCAATTTGTCAAAATCATGAAAATATTTGTATGTTGTTGAATAGAAATAAGAAATGCCATCTTTGATGATTTTGTCATCTTCGAATTGTTTTCAAATACAATGATTAAGGTTTAATCATTTTAGGAGTGTCCATTTTTTTTTCTTGATGGAAATAATCAGTGAAGCTAAGCATTTGGTGCTTTACTTATCTTTCCAGTCCGAATAAGTTAAAATCTCTTTCTTTAAACAAAAAAACATTTTGTCTCGGGTCAAATTCATGTTACCCGTCTAGTAAAAGGATTTCCACTCGAATTTTTACTTTTTATACAACTCCCATGAAAAAAACTCAATTGAAATGGTCTCACTTTATTCACCGCAAAAGAAAGGGCAATATAAAAAAAATTAAATTATAAGGATAATTTTGCAGTTTAAAATTTAAATATATATATATATATATATATATATATATATATATATATATATATATATATATAATACATTTTAATCCCTTATTACGATTTTTTTTATTTGCAAATATTGAATCCAACAACATGCATTATTTACTGAGTTAGATTCTTTCATCCTCACCGAAATTATTATTTATATTATAATTATATAACTTAAAATTAAATAAAAATAAAAATCAATTGGAGATAAAAGGAGGAGTAAATTTTTTTTTTATTCTTAATAATTATGAGTAGATCGAAGTCATTCTAAAATGAGAGAAAAAAATATAAATAATAAACTAAATGAGAGATTGAAAAATATAAAATACTCCCTCCCCAAATCATGTATTCTATATTATACTAATATATTGAACTAGTAATTAACTAGTCTAACATAATCCTAGCTATGAATCTACTTAAAAATGATTTATAAATTAAAAAAAATTAATTACAAACTTTCAAAATACAGACTATTTAAAAATATCTAAAATAATATACGTACTTACAAATTAATTGAGAGATAATGTTAGTAACTTTGAAGAATGAGAGTTGAATAACGGTTTAACATAGTGTCTCTTTGAGGAATTAATGAGAGTTGAAAAACATCGAAAAGATTCCATTCTTCTAAAAAAATTATGGATGAAACTATACGCTGTTGAGTAAAGAACAAACCCAGATGAGATTTCAGTCAAAAATACCTGGTAACTAGTTTTCTTAGTGAGAGGGTTATCGTTGACTATGTTTGCTCTCAATTTATGGCGCCACCGTATGAATTCATCCAATAATATATAATTTGAAGAGTTCAAAAGAAAGATACAAGTCATATAACACACGGAATTGATTCAAATGAAACACTCGCTCTCACTTTTGTTAAGAAATTAATTCACAAGTAACATACAGAATTTGAGGAATATTCCCTTGTGTTTTGAAAGAAGGATGGTTTTTGATCTTGAAGCAATATTCTCCACCGCATTGCTTCTGTCATAAACAAAACAGTATAAAAAAACAACTCAATAACTACTTCTATTACGTCAAGAATCAACTATATGTAAAAGCAACCACAATAACAATAAAAGAATAGAAATACCTTGTTGACTATCCGGAATTGGAAGCTGGAGGAGTGAGAAGGCAATAGGCGGAGGAGGACGCCACACACGGCGGACGGAAGGGGGAGCCCTCTCGCGGTCTTGGATACGAATAAGGCGGGAAATGGTGTCGATGCCGGCGCCGGTGGAGGAAGGGAGGGAGAAGGTGAAGATGAGATAAATGGCGGGAAATGGAATCTTCATGAAGGGTTCTGAGAGTGGAAACTGGTAACAGAGAAAGAAGAGATTCTCGTGGAAGGAATTTCATCCGTAAGAGGTTCTGAGAATAAATTTGTTTACAATTTTTTTTTAAAAAAATTGAAAGCAAAATAAAATAAAAAAATTGTGTTTACTTATTAGTTTTATTTAATATGTTATATTTTTTTATGATTTTATTTAATATGTTATATATTTTTGTAATATTTTATTATTTAAAATATATTATATCTTTTTAATATTATTTTATTTAAATATTTTTATTTATTTAAAATTTAGATAATCTTTTATTTAATATATTATAACTTATTAACACATTAAACCTTAAAATAATAATAAGAGTTATAATATTCTAATATATAATAATATGTAATATTATAAAATTTGAAAAAAAAAATAGATAGTAAAATCATGGAATAAAAAAAGTATTACGAAAGTTATAATAAAAAAAAATCAGATTGGTAAAATAAAAAAATTATATTAAAATTGTAAATAATATTACGATTTTAATTTTTTTTAAAGGTTATAACTTTGAAGTCGTAAAATGAAAAAAATTATATTAAAGTCATATATAATTTTATGACTTTAGTTAGAAAAAAAAATAAAATTAAAGTCATAAGTGTTACAATTTTTGATTTAAAAATCGTAATATATTAACTTACTCCTTTAAATAAATAATTAAAAAATAACCCATATAGAAAGAAAAAAAAACCCTTTTGGGTAAAAAGGCCTCGAAAAAAGCCGCTAAACAGTGGAAGCTAATGTTTTGCAATGAAACGACAAGTATTAAGGTGGCAATTTTGTTTAGAGAAGGATCATTCTTAAAGTTTTGTTTGGAGTTTTTAATGCAATTTTTTTTAAAGTAGAATGGATACTAGTTTAATGCAGCTGTATGCAAATAATTTTTTTTATCATTAATTTTTATTAAAACATCATTTTTTAGTTTAATTTTTCTTCTAAACATTTTTTTATCCACAAAACTAACTCGAACATAGAAATTTACTTAAAAGAATCCAAACCTCTTCAACCAACAACATATTAATTATGTGTACCGGTTTTAAATTCAAAATTTCTAGTTATCTTGAAAGAATTTTGTACCAACTCCAAAGCTAATTTTGTCAATTTCTTTCTTCCTTCTTTGATTTTTCAAAAGGGACTTGTTTATGTCTTTCTTTTCTCTTATTTGGGAGCTCTGTGATAAAATAGTACTAATACAAATAGATTATTGAGTTTCGAGTTGGCCATGTATGAGAGTGGTTCATTAGTCCTAATCATAATTCTATCTCATCAGCCTTATTGCAATAAAGACTGAAAAAAATATAGGTGCTATAAAATTATAATAATTCAGTTTAGACAATTATGATAATTCAGTTTAGTCTTTGACGTGGAGTATCATTCTTTGTTAATACCTACATTATCGATATTTATTTGCTTAAGTATCTATAATCATAATTTTTTTGAGATTTAAACATATTTTTTATAACTGTAAAATACTTCATTTTGATTTTATTATCTAATTTACTGATTTTTTTATTTTAGTACCTCACATTTTTTTATTTAAGTTTAGTATTTAGTGTTAGTTTATTAAGTAATGATATGATAGACAAAAGTGATATATCATATTGGGGATGAGTGAATTGTTCTCTTATTTTGTAATTTAAAAAATTATTGTTGAATTAAAAAATTGTATCAAATTGAAATTGTAAGCAAGGTTGGATTGGTGTCCGTCCTCTTTAGTGAAAAGCACCACAAGGACATTGTTTTGGTCACCGAGGTTACGAAGGTGGATGGGGAAGTTGTCGATGATGATGATGAAAACGTGCATGTTGGGGGCTGAGGTTAAGGGGTTTTGCGGAGGTCTATGTGGTTGTCCCACTTAGCCAAAATGATAGAGAGGCTTGTGGTTTGACAAAGATGACATGCATTTGTGGATCTCGTCAAAAGATGACACTAAGTAGCAAGAGTTTGATGGAATTGGAGTTGAGGATCACGAAGATGATTCTGAGGGCGCAGAGGGAGTCCACGTCAAAGGTTGAGGGGAAAATGAGAATTGAAGAAGAGGAATATGATAATGCAAACTCGCAAAACTAGGCGTAGAAAGAATCTACTCATTTCTCTTTTATAGTAATGGTTAAGCGTTTATTGGAGAAGGAGATAGGGGTTTTTGCGACGACCTAAATGCCTCTCTTCTTCATACATTTTTTAATTTTTGATTAGAAAATATTTATAAAAATTAAAAAAGTAAATAACATGGAAATGCATTGGATAACAACTTAGCCAATCCAACATGATGTGACATCAATAACTTAACATTTTGTATATCACTTTATCACTGAACAGAACTTAATTAATAGTAGATATTAAAATAAAATAAAAAATGATAACTTAGATAGTAAAATAAAAAAGGATTACTTAAAAAATACAAAAATATATTTAAATATTTTTAAAATAGAGTTTTAGATTTTAGTCTCATAATTAATTAAATAAGATGTTAAGACTTTTTGTCTCTTTCAAATATAAAAAGAAAACTCTAAACCATCAATAAAGTAAACAAAAAAAATATCAAACAATTTATGTGATGTCTTTATTAATTATCCAAACCGGATATATATTTCTCACTTAACTATTTATTGTACTTGTTATTGTTGGTAATGTAGCTAAGTATGAAGCTTATCTAGAAGATGAAAAGCCTATATTAAAGTATGATGGAGTGAGTTCATAGTCAGAAAGGGACAGTGGGGTTAGTGGCCTACAATGTAAGTTATCTACACTCTACATAATGTTTTGGTAATTGTAGACTTCTAGGGTGGGGCCAGACAACATACCTATTGAAGTGTGGAAAACTCTTGGAGATAGAGGTCTTGAGTGGCTCACCGAACTCTTTAACGAAATTATGAGGTCAAAACGCATGCCGGAGGAATGGAGGAGAAGCACGTTAGTGCCAATCTATAAGAACAAGGGGGATATACAAAATTGTGCAAATTATAGGGGAATCAAGCTCATGAGTCATACCATGAAATTATGGGAAAGAGTGATCGAACGGAGATTAAGAAAGGAGACTCAAGTTACTGAGAATCAATTTGGTTTCATGCCGGGAAGGTCGACCATGGAAGCGATTTATTTATTACGGCGGGTGATGGAGCAATATCGCATGGCCCAACAAGACTTGCACTTGATTTTTATTGACTTGGAGAAAGCGTATGATGGAGTGCCTAGAGAGATTTTGTGGAAAGCTCTAGAGAAGAAAGGGGTTAGGGTTGCATATATTCGAGCTATCCAAGATATGTATGATAGGGTATCGACTAGTGTTAGGACACAGGGTGGAGAGTCAGACGATTTTCCCATCACAATTGGTTTACATCAAGGGTCAACCCTTAACCCCTACCTTTTTACCTTAATTCTGGATGTCCTCACGGAACAAATCCAAGAGATAGCGCCGAGATGCATGCTTTTTGCAGATGACATAGTCCTCCTTGGAGAGTCGAGGGAGGAGTTGAATGAGAGGTTGGAAACTTGGAGACGAGCTCTAGAAACACATGGCTTTCGCCTAAGCAGAAGCAAATCGGAGTATATGGAATGTAAGTTCAACAAAAGAAGGAGGGTTTCTAACTCAAAGGTGAAAATAGGAGACCATATTATCCCTCAAGTTACACGGTTTAAATATCTTGGGTCTGTAATACAGGATGATGGGGAAATTGAAGGGGATGTGAATCATCGCATTCAAGCAGGATGGATGAAATGGAGAAAAGCATCGGGGGTGTTATGTGATGCAAAGGTACCGATCAAGCTAAAGGGAAAGTTTTATCGGACTGCGATAAGACCGGCGATTTTGTACGGAACAGAATGTTGGGCGGTCAAGAGCCAACATGAGAATAAAGTAGGTGTAGCGGAGATGAGGATGTTGCGGTGGATGTGTGGTAAGACTCGACAGGATAAAATTAGAAACGAAGCTATTAGAGAGAGGGTTGGAGTAGCGCCTATTGTAGAGAAGATGGTGGAAAATAGACTTAGGTGGTTTGGGCATGTAGAGAGAAGACCGGTAGACTCTGTAGTGAGGAGAGTAGACCAGATGGAGAGAAGACAAACAATTCGAGGCAGAGGAAGACCCAAAAAGACTATAAGAGAGGTTATAAAAAAGGATCTCGAAATTAATGGTTTGGATAGAAGTATGGTACTTGATAGAACATTATGGCGGAAGTTGATCCATGTAGCCGACCCCACCTAGTGGGATAAGGCGTTGTTGTTGTTGTTGTTGTTGTTTAGACTTCTAGGGTGGATCCAAACCAGGTCCATCATGTACCATTACTAATAGTGATCAAATTAATCAGGTGCAAGATCTATTATGCATCCTTTCTATAAAATATTTACCCATTTATTGTTCCTCCCCTTCAGCCTTTAATCATTGTCATCCATCGTCTCTGGCAGCCCTTCATCGACCCTCCACCAATTCCGACCACTCTTCACTGCCTCTAAATCTGAAACCAGGAACCTCTACGAACTAAGCCATGATTGACTTAGATCTCTCACACACGTGCCATTTGTGTTGTTGGAAGGGATCAATGGATTGCTCTCTCTTTATCGCTTTTGTTCTCCTTCTTGTGTGTGTCGCTAGTGTCATCAAAAAGCACAACACACATAGCCTCCGTGACCGCCACAAGAGTGACTTCTCCTTGCTTTTGGTGATATGTCTCCTTCTTCGTGCTCTTGAAACTAAGATTTACAACAATGGTGAAGTTTTTCGATTTGTCCAATTTTTCGAACTCTAATGGAATGCGCTCAAAGAGTTGAACAACGAGACGTTGATAACACTGAGTTGTAGGTCTTGGTCGCATGTTACACTTGAAAACGAACAATGTACAAAATGTAGATCTAGTGCGCGAGTTGTCGAGATGGTTGTAGAGAGGGCCAAGAGTTCGTTGGTGCTTTCCCCAAGTCATTGAAGCTTTCAAGTTTGGGATTGCTAGATTTGAGTTTCAATAACTTCATTAGGTTGAACTAGTTCCATAGGATCATTGACGCCAAAGAGGAGGAAGATGAGAGTGATGGTGGCAAGGAAGGGAAAAAAAACTTGAAACACCATCGCCAAAAATCGTCTCCGAAAGCAATGAATGGTGGTCGAAGGTTCGCCAAAAAAACTACAGGAAGGGAGTGAGAAATTTGGTGTGAAAGGACTTATAATAATAGGATTCATCTTACGATTAAAAATCATGGTCCGTTGTGGACCGCCTTAATAGGTGGTCCATCATAGCATTAATCTTGGTAATAAGCTATGACTAACATTGTCCATGCATTAATTCCTTGTGTCAACTTAGATTTTTCACATCTGAATTTGGGTTGTATGTGAACCATCACGATTAATCACAATTCCTCAACAATGTCCCTCTTCAAGAACCTATAAGGTAATTAACAATTCATGCCCTTTTATCGTTTGCATCATTGTTTAATAAATATTATAGGGACACACGAAACATGTTAATAAATTTTAAGGGTAGGAGCAAGGCAGAACACACTATCACTACTAAAAAAAATATATTTTACGACGTGGTTTCGACAACGTGACAACGGTTGCAAGAGACCCGTCTTAGAAAACATACCGGTGACATTTTTGTAAATATTATGATCTAAATAAGTTATTCTACGACGATTATTTATAAAACCGCCTTAGAATATATTTGTAAAAACAAACAACCACGGGTTTTACATAGGACCGTCTTTGTTTTAAAAAATTAGGGTACCTTATCCGCGCCTGATCCCCCTCACTCTAGACCTCTAAACCTTTTATCTCCCTTTCCCTGTCAAAAGCTCTAAAACCCTACGCGCCTCCCAACAGCGACGTCGCTTTTTGTTTCGCCATCTTTCTCTCTCAAGACTCTTCATCACCAAAGCGCTTCCACTATCTCACCCCTCCTTTCTCTCTTTCCCTCTCCCGAAATCCCTACTCTCTCTCTCCACGTGCCACCGCACCTTCACTGCCCGTTTCGAATCCCAAATTGACGTTGACCTCGTTCCCGCCCACTAGGACTTCAACCTCTTCACCATCGACGCAGGCAGCGGTAGGGTCCGAGCCGCTTGCTTCGCTGCCAACTACGACGCTTCTGTCGCCATCTGCGAACTTCCTTTCTCCACTATCTCCTTCGAAACCACTGGAGGTGTCGGCGAAACGTGAGTTTCTAATTTCTTCTATTTTTTCAATTTCGCTTCTATTGAACTAGGGTTTGTCACTATGGAGGCCAGTGAAATAGTGTTGGAGTTTGCTGGTATCTTTAATGATTTGAAAAGTGAGGTTCATGTATTTATACGGCAAAATAAGGTTTTGCGGGGATTTGATGAAGAGGTATGCAACCATGGATGATACAAATATGGAATTGTTACAGCTTAATAAATTTTCTTGACGTTTAAATTGTGAATTATGTCTGCAGATTAGAGATTAGTCATTTATACTTTATTCCGAAAGTCTATTTCTGAATTTTGGTTTCTCTGACATCATTAAAAATATAACAAATTATTTTTAATTTACTTTATTTTCACTCTTTTCCCATTTTTTTAATTGTGTAAAAGATCTTAAGCGTGCCCTGCATTAGGAATTGATGAACTCAAATTTGGTAGACTTAACATACTCATATAATTTGCTTTATTGGCAAATCATTATCAGCCGCTAGTGCAAGTAGAACATTAAAGTGATCTGTAAGAGAAGAGAAGATGAACATAATTGTTACATTTTTTGTCGTATCGTTTAATTCAAATTTACTTTAGTATAAACTAATGATAGATTGTCATATCATTGAATTTTTATTTTTCTTATAACTTTGAGAACAAATGTGTTGCAGTGTTGCATATCCTGATCACTTTTAACAGTTGTGTAAGGTTTTATTATAGGGATGAATTGCCAGAGAGAGACCGGGGACATTTAATCTGAGCGTTACTTGCTGAATCTTGGCAAGGTCTTCCCACGTTTCTGGGGGCAACTCTCTGCCACTTTGTCTTGTATTAGAAGAATTTATTCCCTATTATATGGTCAGTTTTAGGTAATTGAAACATTGTAACAGTAGTGTAACAGTTGTATATTTTGTCTATAACTTATTAATTCTCAAGCAAGATAAATTATTTTAATTTTATCTATTTTAGGCAATGCATGCTGCTCCAATGTACATTGCAGAGACAACAAGATAAATTATATAGATGGTAAGAGCTAATCTTTAGAGCATTGGCCTGAAGTCTGGTTTATCAAGATCAGACAGTATGGAAATGAAGAATAAAGGTGCTACTGCAACTAGCAGCAATCCTCCTTAATCAATTCTTGTTGATTCAAGTGGTGAATGTTTGAAGGAACCAACCATGCAATGCCAGTAGGTTGTGGAGCAATCCAAGGCTGATGTGAACACTTTGCAGCCAAAATCTGTTGAGCAAAATGTTGTGCCTTCTAAGCAGTCAAAGCCTCCTGGTGAAGAGAGTGCCACTAAGATTGATCTATTTCCCAATCAAGTTCTTAGTGGCACTAAAGGACAAACAACTGTTGAAAAAAGTAAGCAGCCAATAGTAGCCTCTTTCTCTGTTTGCTCTGGCAATGGTACAAACCAAGGTTCAGAAGAGCCAAATCAAAATTTGAAGAGAAAAAGAAAAGACACTGACGACTCTGAGTGCCACAGTGAAGTATGTCTTAGATTTATGGGGTTTAATCTGTTTAATCATTTTCTTACTTATTTTATAGTTTCCCTCCATTAACCAAGAAAACATTTTACATGAAGGATGTTGAGGAAGAATCAACTGGTGCTAAAAAGACAGCTGGTGGGTGAGGAGGTGCAGGTTCCAAGAGAAGCCGTCCAGCTGAAGTGCATAATCTATCTGAAAGGGTGAGCAAGGCCATATTCTATTTGTGTAGTATTAATTATTAGTTATAATTAGTATTAATTTCGCAATAAGGTTAGCTTGGCTTTATCTGTTTTTGCTTTTGTTAGACACACCTGAAAAACTTTGTAAGATTATGGAATGATGGTTAGTGGTTACCTCTAATAATTTGAACTTGAAAACAGATAGTTATTGAAGTTTTGTTCTAATCTCTCTCCCCTCTGGCTTTGGTTAAAATTTTATGATCATAAATGATATACCTGAAGTGTGAGATTGATTCCTAATTTCCTATTTTCTTATGCAGATTATGTCAATGGGAGGTGGTTTATATATGCCTCCAATGATGTTACCAGCAAGAGAGAGATTGGTTGTGATATAAACAAGACATATGCACTCAAAAACATAAATAAAAAACAAAAGAGACAAGCCTGGATTCTCGAAGGCAACGGGAAGAGACAAGGCTGTCATGACCCTCCACAGGCAAGTTAATTTCTTTTCTCTTAAATCATATCAACCATTTTCAACTGAAGTTGTTTAATTATATATGCTAGTAGCAATGCAAAGTATAATTCAATTGTTGTTTCCAATAATCTGTTAAATATTATGTATTCGTATGCATTACGTAAGGTTTTTCTTTTTGTTATTATGCATTACGTAAGTTAAGGGGAATGCAAACATGTCATTTTGATAAATAAAAAAGTAAAAAAAAAGTATATTTCTTTCGTTTCATAATTTCAAACCAAATGGTTATTAGATTATCTATATATAGAATTATTTTTTTTAGAGAAATTTTATTTAAATACTTCGGTTTTGTCTTTTATTTTTTTGGATTTCAGAATTTCAATTTTAAATGATTTTTTTAATGAGCATTATAAAACCAGTGAAAGTATATAGTATTTAATATATTATGCTGTTAAAAAAGTATTTTAATATATTATATTAAATTCTTTTTGTAGTTACTTTAAACTAGTATTAAATAATTTTTATATTTTGAAATAATTAACACTTTTTTTAATAAATATTTTAAATTTAATTTTCTTATAATCATTACTGTAATAAACATTTCTCTTTAACTGTAGTCATAAAAGCATGTTGATTTATAACTTTTTCATGAGAACAATCATATCAAATTTCTTATATTATTGATATGGAAATTTCAAATCAAACAATGACGTGATACTATTTTTTTTAATTTAATAACATATCTTAATAAAAACTATTTAACGTTGGAAAAAATGAATAGGTCACATAATTTAAGAATTTAACTATAAAATATATAAAATTGAGGATCATCATATGCTAACCTTTGAAGACCTCATGCTTTTTGACATCTGCAATAGAGAATTGTTTTTTTTTAATTGGACTGATTTGTTTTGTATTAAATTTTAATCATATATACAAGTTCCCATGAATGATACCTATTGGAGATCCAACGGCACCCTGGCTGCCATCTCCGAAACACATCACGATGCTCATCCATCTCAAGTGGGCCCCACTAACCACTTTTAGCTTCAGCTTCCTCACCAACACTAACTTCTCTTAGGGATCTGGGAACATTGTTGTAATTATTGTGATTGATCTGTTAATGCTAATGCTATAGATATTGAATAAAATGTTCTTTTATTTATTTATAATTTTCATTTAGTCCTCTACTAACTCATTAATTTTTATTTGCTATAATGATAAAAATGCATTATAAATAAGAAATAAATTTTAAAATAAATATATTTATCATTAGTTTATGCTGCTTGTTTTTTTTTTCTCAAATTTTTATTTGCTGGCTTTGTGCTATTTTCTTTTATAACATTTTTTAATAGTCATTATGCAGATGAAGTTAGATTGTCAAATTAATAAATTGGTTTTCTAAGTTTTCTTGCTTTCATTAGGGAATAGTAAGAGGAAAGATGGATCATATGCGGCAATGCTTTCAGGTCCTAGCCCATCATCATGTGTTATTTTTTGAAAAATTATGCTTTGGATCCCTTTCTACCTTTTAATTTAACAGTCCTCTATAAGGAATTTAATTTATCTTTGAGGGTCATTTCAGGTCCAGTTTGCAGCATGTAGGGACTTGAGGCATGCTCAAAACTAGGGAGTATGATACAAACACTCTTTAACTGGTAATGCATCTTTTTATCAAGTAGGAGCTTGAATAACCTGTACTCATATGTCTGATTATTAGTAAATCAACTGCCTGTATGTGGAAAAAAGTACTTGGATTGCCTCCTCTGATGGTAAACATGGCTAGTGAGACCGGATAGTGGTAATATTAGTGAAAAATTGTAATTTCTCTGCCTCATTACTTCAGAGCTTTGAATTTTTGAACTATGGCATATTTTGAAAATAGGTTGTATTTAGTTTGCTCAGCATCCGAGCTCTATTGGAGTTGGTTTGATCTTTCAATTATCAACTTGTCTCAATTTTTTTATTTTATAGAAAGCTTTTGATTCTTAGGTTTTTGCTTTCCATTTCTGTTTGTCTTGTTTGTTGTTCAGAACTTTTCAAAATGGTATATATCTATGTTCTGCTATTTTTTAGGATTTGATCGAGTTTCTCTCCAAAATAATTTTGAAATTTAATTCATGACTTTGAAACATAGGTTGTCTACATCAGAAAATCTACTTGTTTCAATTCAAGAGAAAATAAAATGGGCTGATGCTATGAGTGAAATTGAGAAGAAGCACAGGAAGGATGTGGAAGAGAAGGTACAAGAACTAAAGTCTGTTATCAAGGTCGGTTGAATTTATTTTCTTCCTTTCTCTTAACAGCATCCTTCCCCCCTCCCCATTACAAATGAGAAAATGTCCAATAAAAAATTGCTTGTGTGCATATAATTCTGATCTTGTATATAACTTGTGGCTTTGTGCCAGAATAGATGTATCTACCCTTTGCTTCTTTGGGAATCACGATTATTTGGTGTAAAGGGTTTGTACTGATTATGTAGAAGTTTTCAATTTGCCTTTTGTGCATTTGTGTGTTTTGGGGTTAGTGTTGGATGATCTGGTGGATGAATAATGCAAGCTGGAATTCTTATGTCAACACTATTTACCAACTTGAAATAAATATTATGCAAATTATCAACTTAAAATGATTAGCAAATTGAGGGTCAAACCATTAAGTGTGGTACGGTGATACCCACATATCCTTCTATTATTTAACGTCCCACTTTTATTCTGGTGATTGCCTAGAAGCTAAATCATGATACACCCTTTTATACTTGGGGCATTTATGGATGGGAACAACTGAATCAGAAATAGTAAGAAAATATGGAAAATTTATTCAAATCAATCCCCTCATTATAGCTCAATAGCAAGATGGATTCATAAACAGAAATGGTTATGAAAAATTGCTAGAAAAAAAAATGATTCAGGTATTCGAGACCTGGACTCTCCCATTGAAATATGATTTAAATCTTAGGTGCCCACTAATTCTCCCTTTTTCTTATTTATTCCAGCCTTCTCCATCTTTGTAATACGTGACTAAATTTTATTTTTTAATGTCTAACATGTATAAACCTAATAGGCTACTAGAAGTAGTTTAATGCTTTTGTTGTTTCTATATTTTACATCGCATTAGAACTAGTTTTTCTTTTTTAAATGTGTGGCATGTGTAAGCCTAATAGGCTACTTAAAGTAATTTAAAGTTTTTGTTGTACATACCATCTTTACTTTCGATCTTTGGATAACATGATCATTGAAAATTGCTTTCTAAGATGGTTATTTGTTAATAACCGTCTTAGAAAGTCAATGTTTTAAGATGGTTATTAGAAAAAATCGTCTTAAAAAGTTTGTAACGAAATACTTTCTAAGACGGTTATTTAGTAATAACCGTCTTAGAAAATCATGTGCATATTACTTTCTAAGACGGTTATCGCTGCCTTAAAAAGTTTATATTTTTTACGACAGTTCCTATTACAACCGTCATAAAAAAGGTTCCATTTTTAACCGTCATTCAAAAGTCTTTTTTTAGTAGTGTATGCACATATGCTTCACACGACCCATTATATCCCATTGCTTCTCAATCATGCGCTTCAGGGTCTCAACACGACTTTGTCATGATAGATATGAAACAATGAAGATAACTGCATTTTCCAATTACAATTTTTCTTTGATAAATTGTTTATATTTTTATTTTTAAAAGTTATGGTTTGATATTTTATTATTCTACATATTTTTCAAATTTCTTTTTTAATTATCTTTCAAAATCATGTTATTGTGTAATATATTTTGTACATAAATTTGTCTTTAATTTTTCTCTAATTATTTTTGTTTTTACATTTTCAAGACATTGCTTTCTAAAAAATTTTAAACATTTATTGTTAATTTTCAACTTTTTAAACATTACTTTTACACGACTAATTCTTTTTTTAAACTCATACTTGAACTTTTATTTCTTCCAACCTTTTCAAACTTTTGAAGACGTTACATTTTTATATTTATATTTTTAAAACTTTTATTTTTTTTTCTACTTTTGCAATATTCTTAAACATTACTTTTATACATAAGCTTTTTAAACATCATTATGTTATGAATGTTATGTTTTCAACAATTTCATATTTTAAAGTCATTATTACGTTTTTACTTTTACATAGTTTAAAAAAATTTATTCCTTTCAACTATTGTAATATTCTTAAACATTGCTTTTACACATCTAAATTTTTTTTTACAATATCATTTTTGAACTTTTATTGGTCTTAACATTTTCAAAATTTGTAAGACATTACTCTTTAATCTTTCACATCTTTAAACTTTTATTCTTTTCTACTTTTTCAATATTTTGTTGCATCCAACATTTTTATATTTTTCAAGACATTACTTTATTACTATTTAATATTTTTAAAATTTTATTCTTTTCAACTTTTTAAATATTTTTAAACATTACACATCTAAATCCTTTTTTAAACATAATCGTTTTTATTGCTTCCAACTTTTTCATATTTTTTTAAAACATTCCTCTTATACTTTTTCATATTTTTTAAACTTTTATTTCTTTCAACTTTTGGAATACTCTTAAACATTAATTTTAAACATCTAAAAATTTTCTTAAATTTACTTTTTCATATTTTTTAAACTTTTGTTTCTTTCAACTTTTGCAATACTTTCAAACATCTAAAAATTATTTAAATATCATCACTTTTATTGCTCCCAATATTTCATATTTTTCAAGACATTACATTTTTACTTTTTCATTTTCTAAAAAAAGTATAAATAATAATAGTAGGATCTACGCATTTTATCAGTACCTGTTTTTCCTGTTTCATTATTATTACAACTATAATAACCAAATTAAAACAAGATCTATATATTTTTATCAAAATTTGATTAGGCACTTTAAGCATGAAAATAAAATTTGTTGTGGCTTACGAACATGTATTCCCACTACGGATATGATGCGTTAATAATAATAAAAGATCAATAAATGAGAGTGATTAATTAATCGGCTAAAATAGAAGGTAATTTGTTTAATTAATTTAGGCATGTATTTATTTTTTCTGAATGATAAAAAACAAAAATTTAGGTATTTTGTACACACCTCCCCCCCCCCCCTCCCAAAAAAAATGAATTCAAACTTAATTTTAGGTGGTTGCTACCTTCCTACTTATACACTCCTCCTTTCTCCTTCCACCCACCACCCCAAATTACCTTCATGAATAAACTCCCCACATTTCCCACTTAGTCATACCAAATGCTTACCCCGTCTTAATAAAAGCTTTCCATTAGCAGCAAAACACACCAACACAAACACTAAAATACACTCTACAGTCAATTTAAAAACATTATTAGTCTTCTTATCAATATCACCATCATCATCGTAAGAGAAGCATATGAATCTTCTATGTCAATCTGATCCACACCACAAGTGTTAACACACCGATGCAATGTATCAAGAAATCCTTCAAATCTTATGGTCCCTATAACATAAATTTGAAAGGTTTTCTAGCAATGAAAACCCTTAATTTCGACCACAAGCATCTCCCAACCCTCCTCGACCCTAAAACCCACCTCCACAATGTGTTGGTTAGCAACTATGCTATTAAGATAGGTGGCAGCGACAATCCCCCTTATGGAATCTAGATTTGATGTGGAATTTCAACTATGAATTTTGGCGCAACGACGGTGCATTAATGAAGGGGAATGCACTACACTTGATCAGAAAACCCACTGTCACACTTGATCTGAAGGTTATTGCACAAGCAGAGGGGGAGTGCGTTTAAGAGGGGAGTTTGGAGAAAAAAGAAGCAAAGGGAAGTGTCCAAGCAAAAAAATGAGGGTAGAAATAGCAATTACCTAATATTAAAAGAAATATATAAAGAAAAATTTGGTTGGGCCGTGGGTATTAACATATGCAATCACCGTGATCTTATGGTACCAAGAAGACTCTTCACTAGTGTGCAATGTAATGTATCTGTCTCTTTCTCCCATCTTCAAAATCTTTGCCAAGTGAAATTCTTTACCTTCTCTCTAATTTTTTTTTTCTCTTTCGAAATGGGTATGTTTCTATTTCACAAAGAAAAGAAAGACAAAAATTTTGTATGCATGATCTGCGCTTGTATTGTAGTAACTCTTAACAACCTTCATTTTATTTTTAGTGAAGTTGTAATTAATATATGTTTGCTTTTCATTGTTTTGTTTGTTAGAACAGGGTAGTGTGGAATGTGGATGGGGTATTGCCTTATTGGGAGGGTTTCCATATTGATTGGTACTGAACCTTTGCAGCTTAATTTGTTCTTGAACCTCACTTGTGAGAACTAATTAATGTTAGTATGTTTCTTTTGTCTTAAAGGATTTTTTTCTTCCATTGCTCTAGGCTTTTCTTTTCTTGTCTTTTTTTTTTTCTTTTTGACTGAGAAATGATGGCTCATTTATTCAATACGAAGTGAAAAATTTAGTACATCAAGGTTCACTCAATTAACCACATGGGGTGGTACCTCTTCTAGCCAGACAAATTCATGATAAGAAAAAGCTAATGAAGCCAAGCAATCAACAACTTTATTACAATTTCTTCTAACCTAACTAAGAACCGATGGTGAGACATGCCTCAATATAAAGGAACAGTCTTGTAAGGTACCGTGGAAGTAAGAATTTCCATTGTGGGGGACCTTTTTTCCAACAATTGACTAGCTTCTAACAATTTGATTCGTACTCAACATTATGGAACAAATAGTTGTTGTTCATGGTGGCTTAGTCATGCGGAACAATGAGGAAAGAGCTAGACCGAGACATGTGTTAGACACAACATTTTTAAGGATGTATCTGCGTAGTGCATAAATTCCCCTGGATATAATAGGCCTTTCTTGTATGAATAGGGAATAGAAATTGGCAAGGAAAACAAAAGAGAGAGAACCTATAGAAAGAAAAGAAGACGAAGACGAATATGTTCTTCATTTTTTATGTGTATGAAACTTCAGCGAGAACCCAAAAAAAAAAATTCTTTTCTTCTTATGCTTTTAAAATCCTTTTTTAGAATATTCCTTTAAAACCATTTGTCCCACATTAAGTAGTTTAGCCTTTCTCAAATAGTATATATATCTACATGAGATAAGATGGGTCAAACTAGCTGGTAAGAGGAAAGGGTCTCGTGCCCATGAGATTGGGCTAATTGGACTCAGTGAAGTGCTAATAATCTTAAAGGAATATTCTTCATGGGATTTCCAATCACAAAGGTTGGGTTACCGTCACTTGTTTGTTTCAAGTGGCTTAAATTCCATTCCTTTTAATGTTTCATATATCAGTTTCTTACCTAGGGGTTTTGTCAGAGGGTCTACTGAATTTCCTTCAAACTTCACATAGTCAATGGAAATTGTTTCATCCTTTAGCAGCTGCTTTACCATCTTATGTCTCAATTGTATGTTTTTTTTTTCATTAAAGGTTTTGTTTTTTGTGATGGCTATGGTTTTTGCATTGGCATTGACGGGGTTGGTTTCATTCCCAAAGGAATGTAGACTAAGAAGTTTTTCAACCACTTAGCCTCACTACTAGCCAACTCTAGAGCTATAAACTCTGGTTCCATAGTTGATCTTGCAATTATGGATTGTTTGGTTGATCTCCTTGCAACCGCACCAGGCCAAATATGAACACATAACCACTAGTGGATTTTGTCTGATGTGAATCAGAGATCCAATTAGCATCATTGTACCTTTATAGTACATTGGGAAGGCCATTATACTCAATACCATATTCTATGGTACCTCTCAAGTATCTCATGAGTCTTACAAGATCTTCCTAATGGTCTTGATTAGGACTATGAGTATATCGCCTATTGTGTTTGCAATGTCTAGTCTTGAAAAGTTCATTAGATGCAGTAGACTCCCAACAATTTGGTTATACTGAGTTTGTTCAACAAAGTCGTTTCTATTTTTCTTTAACTATGAGTTAGCATCTTCAAGAGGTACTCATTGGGTTAAGGTCATAGCAATCAAACCTTTTAAGAAATTTCTTTATAATTTTATCTTCTTATTACATCATAAATCCTATTAAACCTATATATTTTTCTCTTTCTCTAGGTGTTCAATGGATGATAGAGGTATTCATGTAACATTTTCATTGTCCTCCTTGCTTCATTCTTTTATCACTTTGTTGAAAGGATTCTTAGACACTGTGCCATGCTTAAAACTTGCTCCACAGGGCCACCAATTTTCCATACTTCCAGAAAGTCCAGACTAGGACATGTATCCACTCTAAAACTTCATGTCCTATGTTCTCCGAACAATTGTTTATCCATTGGCCAAAAGCATAATCCTATATCACATTAATCCTAGCATTTATCGGGACAAAAACCACAAATTATGCACTTCCTCACATGTTAGAAGTGTATGAATAGTTGTTTCAGGGACCTTTCCACATCTTGGACATAGGAGATCAATGTACATTCCTCATTTATAGAGGTTAGTACATACAAGGAGGATATCATTAACTGCTCACCAAATAAAATGTTTGCAATAGGCACTATAGTCACTTTCCATATCTTTTTCCATAGATCTCCAAAGACCCAACTAGAAGACGCTTATAAGGAGCCAAGCTGACTCACTATGCAAATGTAGCCTAACTTGACAAAGTAGTTGCCATCATTTGTATACTTCCAAATCAAAAAATATTATGTTGGAGCTCTCCTAAGAGGAATATTGAGAATCTGTTTGACCATATTGGGATCAAAAAGTATTATTTATGTTTTGTGTGTTCCAGATGAAAGTCTCATTTTCAATAAAAGTAGCCACAAGCAAATCCATTTCCCCACTCAGGTTCATATATGCACTGGTTCTAATTGCATTCGCCCTTGGGATCTATCTATCTTGCAAGGCCTTAATAGAGTGGTAATTTCCTACCCTCCATAATGACCCTTTGACAACCAAATCTCTTGAAGATAGGATGCTTGTCCACGTGTAGCTTGCATTTTGGGGGTTTCAAGGCCTCCAAAGGAAGACACCTATATAGGAAAGTACCTAGCTTTCATAACACAAGCCATCGGTGATAGCTCACCGTTAATGATCTGCCACTACTATTTCATTAATAGCTTTATTGAAAGTTGAGGTTTACAAAAACCCAAGCCACCTTCATAATTTGGCCTTGTGAGCTTCTGCCAATTCATTCAACGAATCTTTTGTTTGTTCTTATTCCTTCCCCAGAAGAACTTGGCAATCATACTCTCAATATTAGAACACGAGGAAGTAAGAAATTTGAAACATGACATCACATACGTAGGAATATCCTTAATCACTACTTTAACATGAATTTCTCTTCCAGTTTGTGATAAAACTTTCTCCTTCCACCCTTTGAGTTTTTTCCAGGCTCATTTTCTAACAAACTAGAAAACTTGAGACTTTGATCTCCCAACGATTGCTAGAAGACTTAGTATTTTCCTTGACTCTCCAGTGCCTTTACCCCCAAGAAGCTAAACAAGTTCATCAATTCTAGAAGTAGGAACATGTTAGTTACAAGAGGTTTCTGATTGCTAAAGTCGATCTGTTGGCCTAAAACAACTTCATTAGAATGCAATAAAGAAGCAAGATGCATAACTTCCTCTATTGTGGCCTTAGCAAAAATAATGTTGTCATCTGCAAAAAATAAATGTTAGGTGCTTTTGGGTAGATTTTGATACCATGCAAAGATTTCCTATCTACAAACTAAGAGAGTGCATCTATAGGGTAATAGCTATGGAGATAAGAGATTTCCTTATCCGAGTTTTCTTTATTGCCTAGAAGATTGAGATGAGTTTCCATTTACTAGCACATAAAAAGAAACCGTAGATACACCAAACATAGTGAGCTAAATCCATTTACTTGGGAAACACATACTGAGGAAAGTACTTTCCAAGAAAGGTCATTTTGTAAAGATCATTATTTTTTGAATTTATTATTTCTAATATTTTTATATTTTCCAAAAACATTACTCTTTTACTATTTCATATTTTTATATTCTTAGTAATAATTGTGTATACTGCTAATATATCTTTCCATATTCAAAACAATTGAATTTAATTATAAAATTGCTCATGAATATGAGTTAATAAAGTCTCATTCTATTTTTCTAGCAATTATAACTGATTGTCATATTAACCAATATTTCTTATAACAAGCTACTTATAATTTTACATATAATTATGTTTCTTGAAATTTTGAATATTTAAATCTATATTTATGGTGTTATTTTTGTTAATACTTTAAGCAATAATTAAGACAAAAGTTATTGGATGATATTACATATTTGGAAATACTTAACCCTCAATTTTAAATTTCACCGACTAAAATTGTAATAATGTTATTTTGAAATAAAATTACAATAATGAAAAAAATATAGTGAGCAATGGAGTCTTTTTTTTTTAAATCTTTGCTTAGATAGAAAATTTTACAATTTGTGTTTGCAATATATAGATCTAATTGTAGAAATTTAACTATGTGCATGGTAATTATAGAAAAAGTCAAAACAATAACACAAATAACATAGAAGAGTGATAAAATCGTATTCACAAACATGTTTTTGTCAAATAAATATCTTAGATTACAACTCAGGATTGAATATTTTAGGAATCATAATAGTTATCACCATGTCTAAATTAAAATAACAGATATGTGACAAAACAAAGAGTGGTTGGTATGACAATATATAAAGCATTCAATTCCAATTTATAATCACACATAAGTTTGCCTTCCTTTCTTAGAGAAACATTATGAAGATCTTCATTCTCTCTACCATAACCTTTGGTTATGGTTTCCTTGGAAATATTTTTTCAAATGCCAATACTTTTCCATATGAAGCTATTTTAAACTTTGGTGACTCTATAAGTGACACTGAAAATGCCACTACTTACCACCACGTATCCCTAACAATAGTCCATATGGTTCAACATACTTTAAACATTCTTTTGAATGTTTGTCAAATAGATAATTAATTATAGATTTCATAGGTACTTTACTCTTTTTTTTTTCCAAATAGGTTAAATGAAATTTCCTTGCATGAAAGCGAGAATATGACACAATATATCATAGAAATCACACATTGTTGATTGCACTAACATGTGATCATTTAATTTTAGCCGAGGCATATGGGATGCCAATGTGGTTAGCCTATCTGAATCTCATCGAAGGACAAGACATTAAGAAAGGAGTAAATTTTGCATTCGTTGGTTCAACTGCACTTGATAAGAATTTTTTGGAACAAAAAAGAATCAATAAAGAGGAAGTTGCTTATTTAGTGAGTGCTCAACTTGATTGATTTAAGAAGCTCAAACCCTCCCTTTGAAAAAGCAAAAAAGGTTTTACCAAAATATCTTTAATAATGTTTCTGTCAAATATTTGGATTTTTTTTTCCAATATGATTAACAATGTTCGTTCTTTTTTATGACATAGTGCGATAATTACTTCACAAATGCATTATTTTTAGTGGGAGAGATTAGTGGAAATGACTTGAATGCAATTATCCCATATATAAATATTACAAAACTCTGTCAAATGGTTCCACCAATTGTTGAAGCAATCATAAATACCACCTCTGTATCTTATACTAAATTTATGTTAACTTCAATTTCAATAGTTTGATTAAACTTGGATTTTAAATATGTTTGACTACAAATTGATTTTTATTTTTGTTTGTATTTGCTAGGAATTGATTGAAGAAGGAGCAATAAAGCTAGTGGTACCAAAGAACTTTCTAATTGGGTGTAATTCTGTTGTTTTGGCAACATTGAATAGTGATAAGAAAGATGACTATGATCAATTTGGGTGCTTGACAACTTACAATACTTTCATTGAGTACTATAATGAGCAAATAAAAAAAGGCTATAGAGACATTGAGACAAAAGTACTCATATTTTGATAATTATGGTGCTACCAAACGTTTATTTCAAGCACCACAACAATATGGTGGGTTGTGTTTTTATTTTCTTTTTTTACATGAATAGTGTATAATTACATGTTAGTGCTAATTTTGCAATGAATAATTCTTATCATGTTTATTAATTTATGTAATGCAAACTTTTCTTCTAGTAAAACCAAGACTTTTAGAGTATGTTGTGAAAAGAGTGAACCTTACAATATCAATTTACAAATAGCCTATGGAAGTCCTGCTACAATAGTTTCCTCAAATCCTTCAAAATATGTAAATAGGGATGAACCACATTTTATTGAAGCAACATATAGGCTAATAGCAAAAGGACTAGTTGAGGGGTCTTTTGCCAACCCTTCTCTCAAATCTCCTCTTTTCAAGATAGTTTAGAAATGATGCAAGCATGGGGGAAAATTAAATAGAATAGGCTTTGTTCATTTTTTTATACATTTTGTAACCATGAATAAAGCAGACACAAAATTCCTAGACCATGAATATGGTATTTCTCATTGGGAATTTGTTATTAATTATTGCATAATTATAATTTGTATGTTTTGGTATAATATGGAGGACATAATACTTGCTCGCATAGGAGAAATGAGACCAAAATGAGAAAGAATAAAGAGTTAATAAAATGGTTTTTTTTTCTTCAAAACTTTCATCTTGAATCTCACTATTTTATGATGTTATAAACATTGACTATATATTGGTTCTCTGTAATGAGAACAATTTTGATTCAATTTTTTTTACTATATCAATAAAAGATATATCATTCATTTATGTATATTTGTGTGTTAAATTCTTTATTGATATAAGACAAAAAAAAATGTGTTGTAATCATTGTTGAGAAAACTAGATCAATATGTCTAACAACTTCGATTGAGAATAAGTTTAATGACTTGTTGGTTTCTTAAATGAAGAAGCAATGGGTATGTAGTTTGATTGAACAATTTTATTCCACTAGGATTAAAAAATTGTCTAAATTGATTGAACTATATAGATTGATCGGACAACCTCTTTAAATCACAAAATCCATTAGGAAATACAAACAAAAGATGGCATAATCACTACTACAATAATGGTTTTAACATTGCTACATTAACATTGGTTTTTGATAAAAACCAATGTTAACAAAAATATGGTGGCACACTTGTAAATAACACGAGTTTGTTAACATCGGTTTTTTAGAAAATCGATGTTCACACATGTTCGTTAACATCGGTTTTTAACATCAATTTAAAAAACCGATGTTAGCATGAGATCATTAACATCAGTTTTTGATAAAATGATGTTAACGAACTTGTGTTAACATCGGTTTTTTGAAAAACTGATGTTATTGGAAAAACGTAAGGAAAACTCAACATCGATTTTTCCAAAAATCGATGTTGAGTTACTTCGTTAACATTTGTTTTATTTAAAAACCGATATTGTGAGATCTTTTATAATGATTTTTTGTTGTCGAAAACCCTCGCGCCCCCTTACTTTGCCTTTCTGACTCTCACTCTCACTTGAAATCTCTTACTTTCGCACTCACGACCCTGAAACTCCCTCACCACTGGCAATGAAAACTCTCACGACGCCTCTCTGCTTCTCTGTCTCCACGTCATCGCCGCCTCTCGCACCTCCACTCTCTTTCTCATCGCATGTCCATTCTCACCTCTCGGTCTCCACTTCGTCCGCTCCGCCACAACACACTACAACATTCATCACTCATGATGCGATGCGACGCCAGACCTCCACACCGCTGCGCCGCCACTAGACCTTGCCATTGCTCACTCAATCTCAGACTCTCAGCACCTCATCGACATCGTTAAAGACAATAGTCGTCGGACCTCAAGTTTTATTTTTTGTCTCTGTTATGCTTCAATGGCTACAAATACTAACACTTTGAAACTTTAAATATACTATTTCATATGGGATTTGTGCTAGTGAGAGAATTCTATCTTATGTTTGTTTTCTAGAAATGCTAAAGCAGTCAAATTCGTAGTTAATCTTAAATTAAGTGTTTTGTTTGTTTTCTTATAATGGGACTTTATGCTGGTGTGAGAATTCTACCACAGCCTTAGGCCCCCAATTTTTTCCCAATAGTTGATATGATTAGAGAGACAAAAAATAATGTATAAAAATGTGTGTACGTGAAAGGAAACTTGAACAAAGTGTTTTCTTCTTGACCATCTTCAAAAGCAGCTCTCAACCAAAAGCTTGTCCTAAATGACATTCCTTGTACTACCAAATTCCTAACTCGACCACTCTTAAAGTCCTGTTGAATGGGTACAAAGGGACTTGTAGTAGTTTGATGAGTAACTCAATATTGTATATAATCAGTACAAAAACACCTATCTCCGCAAATATCAAAATCATATACATATCTAAGATGAACTTAATGTTAATTTCAGGATATGTAGAGTACCATGTACTCGTTTTTGAAAGGTGTAGGATTCACCCATATGAATTTGGAAGGGATTACAGAATGAAAGATTGTTTATAATCATTGGAGGAAGTTTGCAAAAATTGGCTATGGATGGAGGACTTTTGCATAATCAAAAAATTTGGAAGTTGGAACTCAAATTATATTTGAGTTCTCAGATGCAACATCTAACTTTGTTTTATTTTGGATTTATTTATAGTTTAAGTACATTATACTATACTAATATCTGTAAAATTTTATTTATAACTCTTGGTGGTATATTTTGTGGGAAATGATGCTTGGAATGTTTCTGCTAAGAATCTTTTTGTCAACTTATCATTTTGTGAATAGACAATTTATTATATAAAATATATTGAATATTCTAATTTTATTACATTTAGTTTTCATTTACTTCTTTTCAAGGATGACTTATGTTATTTTTAGAGTTTTCAGAACTTTGAATGATAAGCTATGTTATGTATAATTACAGTTGGTAATTAAAAAACAAACAAGATATTAAAAAAAATAATTCAAAACACAACATCAGTTTTTCTAAAAGTCGATGTTGTGGTTTACTGTCAATATCGGTTTTTTTAAAAATCGATGTTGGTGAGCAGAAAACAACATCAATTTTTAAGAAAATCGATGTTGTGTAGTTTAGTTTAACATTAGTTTTCAAAAATCGATGTTAATGTTGATACTTTTAACGTCAACAGTTTCAACATCGATTAATAACCGATGTTGAAAGTCCTTAATAATCGATGTTAAAAACCTATTTTCTAATAGTGAATTATTGGTAAACAGATTTTCCTGGGTGGTATAGGCATTTGTGGTCTCACCTAGATTAGTGTCATTGACGTAACGGTCTATGTTCAAGTTCTTCCAAGCTAGAGGGAGCAAAGTTTCCATTATGTCATCCACAAAAGGGTGTTATCGTGTCGTTGTGCTGGTGGGAGGGGGTTGATGCTCAGTGCCAATTTGAGTATGGGTTTCATTCTTATTTGTCTCCAATGCAAGCATTGAGTATGGGCCTCAATCTCCTCTTACTCTTCTAGCATGGTTGAGTAGGTTTTCACACGTGTCTGTCTTTTAGGCGACGATATTGTTCATATTTTATCATTCTCCAAGCGTAAAGCTTCCGCCTTTTCGGCATCTCATTTCCATAGGAACTCAATGCCTTGGTGCATCACAAGATGAATGGGTGGTTTTTGAGGAGTGGTCCTATGATGCTCCTTGGTTAACACCTTGTGGCAATCTATCTACTTGGCTTCTTCCATCTACTCTCATGTGTTGTGTTTCTACCATTGTAGTGTGACCAAAGGAAAGTTTGGTTTGACCCTAAGGTGGGTATCAATTGTACTTTAGAGAAATTTGCAGCGTTGATGGTTAGGTTTGACAACAATACTCTTCTTCCTCTCTAGTAAGTGCAAGGGGAGGGTGGTACTTGAAAAGACACCATGATGCTCAAGTTGGAGGTGAATATTAGGGTTTTCATATTGGAATTGACTTAGGTTTACCTTTATTGTATATCCACTTAAATGTGACACTTATTGTTATTTATGATGTATTTAGTTGTCGATTTTAAAGCAATCAATCTCCCTTATTTTTTTTAGTAACGTAATGATAGATCATTTGAATATTTGATGAAATCCATTTTGACTCCTTTTCCTTTTTTTATCTTCACTGAACTATTCTCAGTGTGATCTAAGATTGTGATTAGTTTGCTTAGGTGTTGGTCTTGTATGACCAATTAAAACATCCTTTTCCTACCTAAAGTAGCTCATCTTGACCGAGATTGTTTCAGTGGTAGTATGCTTTTAGAATCGACCACCACATTTTCTTTTATCCAAATTTTAGGAGATTGTGATAAATTAAGAAATAATTAAATTTAATCTTTGAAGAGAGAAAATAACTTAAATTAAAGAGAATAGTAATGTGTACCTTTTTGAGTTCCTTATGTAACTCTTCATGTCATCCTTTAATTAATAACCTTTTAATTGATAATGATTTATCATACGTAAGCCGAAAATTTTCATATTTCTTTTTATGGATTTACCATCTTTTTAGTTTTTAAATTTTATAAAATTTTTGATTTTTAGTCTTTAAATTTTATATTTATGTTTGTCGTCCTTTAACCTTTTTCCACACTTACTTTTAGGCTTTTTAAGGGACTAAAATTAAGGATGAAAAAAAATTTAAAGGTCTAAAAGTAAAGATAAAAAAAAGCTGAAGAACTAAAAATATTAAAAAAAACTAAAAATAAAAATTTTAAAAGATTTAAGAACTAAAAAGATAATAAATTTTTCCTTTTACCAACCGAGGATATCTCTTGTTCTCACTCACGCATTGCGAAATATGTTAACGGTAATTTGTAAAGGTCGTTTTCTCTCTCTCTTTTGGGAGTAAAAATTAGTATACGGACGATACACTAAAAGAACAGAAATATTTGCATATGCTCTCAATGATTCTATCCACTCAGAAGTTAGAACACACCATGTGGTAAAATCATATACTAATAAAACTGCCAAGAGGAACTACTAACTATATATCACAAATCGCGCACCATCTCTCTCGTGACCAACATTGGTTCAGCATTTCCTAATGACACAAAACGGTCAGGAAGTGCTGCCATAGTGTCATTCACAAGATCACATGACAAAATACTGAGCATTTCTCTGTTTGTTCACCAAGACTAAAACCCTAAAGAAAGATACCATGGTAAATTCGGGCACATCAATTGACATTCCTAGTTAAATTCCAAGAATAACATGAAAATTCAATCTCAAAATTATTACGGGTCTATGCTGATCCTATCTGCCTTTTTTCATTTGTGGGACCAACCACAAACAATTAATAGAAGTATGGGTTCTTCCAGTGGCATAAATTGTAACCTACTTTGCCAGATGTGTTTCTAAATGGTTGCAATACCCCATTGCTCTCAATGTTGTTTGATAGTATGGAAAGGTAGGGAATAGCTTTTTAGAATATCAAATCTACAATATCTCTATTTGTTTATATATGCATATAATAGTTTTCATTCTTTGAATATGGAAACCGGTCCCAAAGTACCACTATGAGCTACTTTCATATATATAGGTAAAGGTTTTATTTGGGTCTCTCATCATATTGCGGAAGGGAAGGTAGGTTTGTCCATTGTTGCCAAAGAAATGGGCTGTCTAGAATCTAGACCAAGGATGACAAAATGTTCTGATATTTCAGGTATTTGACATACTGTCAGCCAAATTTATAATAATTGAACCATTGATTGGAAGCATTTAACCATAAGGAAAGGATTATTAATACACTTTTTTCAATATTTTTTTATTTATTAAAATTTATTAAAAATTACTCAATTATGCAGGTCTTATTCTTTATTTAATAAACCTTATTCAAATAGTTTTCAATAAATTTTAATAATTAAATAAGATAAAAAGTCTTAAAAAGAATATATTAAAAAATGTATTGCTAGCACAACTCTTAACGATATTCTGGCATCCCTTGCTTAATATTTTAAATATTTTAAATATTTTAATATCTATTAATAAGGATTATTCAAACATTAAATTTAATTTGTATGGTTACATACACATTAATTCAAGTACCTATTATTAAATGAGAGTTGCTATGTACCCTTAGAAATTAAGGTGTTTCTGAATCAGTAGTTGAATGAGTTTGAGCACAATTAAGAGAGAGAAAGGGATTTTTCAATGACAATACTAAAATTCTTAAATTCTGAAAGCAAATAGAATTTCTCTAATTAAATACCTAATACTACAGTATTTATATATAGTATTTGACCAAATTACTTCATTTAAAAAACAGAAGAAATTAGTTTATTCGGGGGGAAATATTGCACATGAAATGAGTGAGATTGAATTATCATATTTGAGTGGGGAAATCCCAATGATGTTATGGTGAAACAAGAAAATTCATATATTTCAATAAGAGGGGTAGAGGAAAATTATATCCGCAACTCAATTCCTTAATCAAGTAGAAGATTGAACTTAAATATCACTTAAAAACTTAAATGTTAAATTATCTGTGTCAACAACTTTTGGTTTAAAAATAATTTTGTAAAACTTGAAACAAACATACTCAGTAGCAAGAATATAGTATAGAAGATTTAAAATTATAAATGGCATGTAATTAAAATTATAAGTTCATGGAATTTACTTTGGTTTTAACTCAATATTTTATTTTTCGATAAAGAAACCTCAAAATTAATTTTGGCTTGAACTCTTCCCCTAGGCCTCTTCAGTTTGCAAGTATTTCACTAAAACCACTCTAATTAGATCTATCTGGAGTTTGGGGTGGCAGCTTGACAGGACATGCCTTATCTTCTCAAACACAAGGGGGTAAAATTTTGGTACCACAAATGGGACAACCTTGGTTGGAGAAAAGAAAATTAATCACATCATGGTTCACAGCCAACATTGACTTTAGAATCTATTGGCATGACTAGCATTATATAGTGAGTGTCTGAGTGATCTAAATGTTTGGTAAGGATGAGTTCATTAGAGTTAGGTTCAACTAAAGCATTATAGATATTCATTTTTTTATGGTCCATCTCCCCTCTGCATGGAACAAAAGACCTCATTATTTTAAATACCTCCACCGACGCCTCCTATTTTTTCTACTTTCTTTTTCTATGGTATCATAAATCCTATTAAACTTATATTTCGTTTTCTCTCGTGTTTAATAGATGGCATTCGTCTTCATGGAACATTTTTCTAAACAAAAATTGGAACAGCTCAATGGGGTCCGCATGAGCTTCCTATCATTGAGAGGTACCTATTAGTTATTAGGACACCTGAGTATTAGGATATACACTAACATTCTAAAACGTTTTATACTGTTCACCAATAAAAAATATGATAAATATGACTTTTAAAGTATTATTATAAAAATTAATTAATTAATCCACAGTGTAAAATATCCTTACATGGATAATTCATATATTATCTCTAATTTTTTCATAATAAGTTAAAATAAGTTTGTATACTTCAATTTATGAAGTTAAATATAAGAAAGTTTATGAAAAAGTTAGTATATAAAATTATTTTACTTTGAAAAAAATGTTCGGTCTATTTAACAATTTATCTTTTTTTTTTCCCTTAAACTATATGTCGAGAATATTATTCTTATCATCGTGCCATGCATTTCTTTGCGGTTTGCTTAATTGTTATTTATAAAAGTAGATCGAGTAAGAAGTTACCGAGGCAATTACATTCGACAAGAAAGTTAATCATAAAATAATTAAAAACAAAGGTGGAGCTGATTTAAAAAAAAAAAAAAGAACATCTATTGAGTAAAAATTGTATGTATGAAGACATGATTTGAAAAGCTATCTTACCGAAATGAATCTTATCCAAAAATGGGACCCTTGAACATGAGGTTTAAAAAATGTAACCTAAGGCATAAAGAGGGACAGGAATTGTCCACCACTACTGGTGCAGCCACTAGACCCTAATGCCTACGTTGTTTTATTTTTGCACTTTTTGCAACAAGTATACTTCATTCCCCAATAACCTACATCACTAAGTTAAGTCTTCCAGATAATGCTTTGTAATTTGTATGAATGTCCTCTTCCATCTCTGGAAAGCCAACTAAGATATTTCTGTATAGTCGTAAAATTAAGATTAAGGGTTCCTATAGAATCAAAGGTTTGATCACATCATGTAAAAAGCAATAACAAGTTGGAGATATATATGATTAACTTTACACTACTTTTAAAAATGTGAGATATTTATATTATTTTATGTGTCTTCGGTAACTTGCTTGTATCCGAAAACATGCATGATAAGTCTCTATCATTGACCGAAACCTACAATTTTATTTTATTTGAATACATAACCTGCAAATTTTATCGAACCTGAATTATGTTTCTTTAATTTATTCAAAGTGACTGATCCTAGTAATTATATATTTAATTTTCTACGTGGTTGCTCTCACCTGCACCAGCTGCTCCTATAACAGATGAAAGTCAGTAAGTCAGTAACAGCCATCTGATGCTGTTGGCAACTATTCATATCATCATTAATTGATCCATTAAAAGATTGTTTGATACGGTTTGTTCCGCAGCCATGATTTAGGTAAGGCAGACTTTAAAAATTAGATCAAATTAGAACGACGCCTCCTAAACTTTAATCAAATTATTACATATAGGTAGTGACTTGAACCAAATTTGTCTATTTGAGATTTTCCAAGTAGACGAGCAAAAAAGTTGAGCTTAAATGCTTGGTACGGATAGATTTCCGTCAACTCAACTTTACAAAAGGCAAATAGGAAAAGCAATTGAGAGACAAATGCAAGCTTAATTAATTTGATTAAGACTTAATTGTTATCATTACCCTTTTAGTCAGGCTGCCTAATATGAGCTCAAAGCTCCTCTGATCTCACGTTTTAGAATGACCTTAATTAATTCACACGTCTAATCTTGCTTCTCACCCTGTCCCCTGCAGACCCCAGACCCCTGGCTGTGGAGCAATATAACTAACTTGGTACTACTATATCTAATTCTTCTCCGGTCTCCATATACTCTATGTTTAGTATCAAATTAATTGAGATTGAGATGTCAACAGTGATGCTCAAATATAATATACGTTTGGTCTCACATTAAACACTATTAGAAAATAAGATTTTTACATTAGTTATTTAAGACTTTTAACATCGATTATTAATCGATGTTAAAAGTATCGATGTTGAAAGTAATATTATTAATATCGATTTTTTAAAACTGATGTTAATTAATAAATACAACATAGATTATTTAAATAGTCGATGTTATATGATAAGAATTATGAAAAAAGAAAGTTATAAATCTACATATCAACATCAGTTTTTTTTTTTTAAATTGATGTTAACTGTGAAAAAATCGATCTTAACTGACACTAACAACATCGGTTTTTTAAAAAATCGATGTTGTTTTTAGAATTTTTTTTAATATGTTGTCTGTTTTTTCAATAAATCCAAAATTAACCTGCAAATTTTAAAATCAGACCACACAACATATAATTTTCATTCTGTTTTAAAACAACTTTTACCATAAATTCCATGAGAAATTTACTAATTACTATGAATTAAAAGCATATTTAATGTTAAGACATGAATTGTAAAAAATGTAAAGTGAGTAAATATAAACTACAATTACAAAATTGTCTAAACACCCTAAGTTTTATTTTTAACTTTCAAATAGTACTTTGTCCACTGTATACGAAACACCTTCAATCTCTCTGGTTCCAATGGTTTAGCATCAGTGAAATACTGCATAATATAATAAAACATAAGTTAATAATATAATAGCAATCATAACAAATTGAAATTTGGTGAATTAAAAATTATCATTTCCCAATTATTCTTGAAATTTTCTAAGATTATAGTTGACATCCAATGTATGACGTAATACTCACACTCAGAGCTTCCTTTTTGTCTATTACATTAAATACATTATGAAATTTAGATATTCAACGTTAAGTACAAATTAGTCTACACAGTACTAAAATATAAATAGAAACATATTGTTTAAATTACTTACTTTAACAACAATCCACCTAGCAACAGGTTTGGATTTATTTTGTTGGGTATCGTCAAATCCTTTCAAAGCACTGTTGAATACAAACATGGATGCTTATTGTACAATTAAAATTTTGATGTTCTTGACTAATGCTAATGCAAATGTATTGAAAAACAACACTGACCTATTAATTATGCCTTTGAGGTAGTTGTCTGGCCTATTATGCAATGAACAAAACCAGATGACAACATTTTCCTTAGGCAAAATAACGACCATTTGCCAATGTGCACTACAGTGGAAACCAATATAGGTTATTATACTATTATACATTATTTAAATTCATTTGTTCAGTTTAACTTACCCATTTAGGTAGGCTTCTAGGTACACATTCCGTTTTGAATTTTGCATCCAGTTCTTAATGTAACTTTCTAATTCAGATTGCAATTGGCCAGATCTCTGGATAGACTGTAGCTAGAGGAATCCATACACATTGTTATTCCCCACTCGCATACTTGTCTCAGTCATATGCCTATTGTTGTTAACACAAAGTAAATTATGTATGAAGGTAAAACAATAAGTTAGGTAATTAACAATAATCTAAATTGACTTACAGAATCCATAACTGTATAATAGAGATGCTGAGACATTGACCATCATGTGCTATTTCAGACAGATCTTCATGCTTTATATATAAGAGAAAGTCTTCATTAAACAGGCCAAACAAGGTAGCATCCCACATAACCTACAACGGCTTCAGAAAAAGTTGTGGGATGGTCAATGTCATCAGATATTGGGGATCATCGACCTCATGATCCGGCCAATTTGCAGGTTTCGCGGGTCCCACAACTTCCTGTTTATCCAACATAGTTAATTAACATAATTTAATCACAGTGAACACTTTAATGGAAAAAATAAGCATTTAATGACACTGAAATACATGTTCTGATAAACGCTTGACAAGATGTGTCGACCAAGCAAGGAAGGTGTTAAGTGTCTGCTCTATGACCTTAACCTCTTCAGTGGGTACAGGAATGAGAGTATCTGCATCTCTAACCTCTTCAACACCAACCTTGACTTTATCATACAACAAAGGAATGTTGTGAACGATTGTGGATCCCTCATAAACTTTTCCTAAGACAACTAGGCAGGAAGGATTTTTTCGATATACAACCCGCATTTGTCTGAGTCACCCATGTCTGGATCGTTCCTTGAGGGATCAATACAACTCTCCTTTGTGCTGACACAAGCAGCTCAAGGACCAACCTGAGGTATCAACCAAACTTTTTATTCGTAATATTAGTTAGTTTTAAACTTAACAAACTTATTATAAATATTAGTTGTGACTGAATGAAAATACAAAAAATCTTTACACTATTAATACATCTATTATTTATTCATAAAATTATAAAACAATTAGGAGTATAAAATAGCTATAGATAATTACCTTCCAAATCACTACAGCAGACAATTAACCGAATTAATTAATTAGAAGTGTGAGATATTATAAAGGAAAGCAAACATTATTTTTTTTTGTTCACTATAATAATATTATGCAATATCTAATAAGTTTAAATATTTTGCTAATGATTAATATTCGCGGTTTTTTTATTACCCTTTTCTATCCAAATTCAAGTTATTACCCATACAAGCTTTTTTACATGTTACAAATACAAATCTGATCCATCCGCTCTCCTATTTCTATTGTTTCTTTGATATTAATTTTGTGCATTCTAATATAGAAATCAAACCAATTTCAATTGAAAAATAAATAAATAAATTAATTATTGGATCTTCATTTTATTAGAATTATTTATTAAAATTTATTAATTTTAAATTAAAAAAATAAGTAAATCATCAGTTTCATTCACGTTGGGGAAAATGGACTAGAAACAAAATATTAAAGTTGCTTATCATCAAAATGTCATTGTTTTCATAGCTGCCCCTGGACTTAAGTTGTTACCTCAACACAACTGCAATTGATTATGATTAATGGGTCTGCTTTATCTTATGGAAGGGGTCACCATTTAGAAATGAACTTTCTTAAAATATTACTAGCAATTCCGACAAAATATTTTAGAGTAACACATGGTAGAGTCCTTGTATATTTCACAGAATTAAACTGTATACAAACATACGTTTGCAGACAATCACATGCATAGTTATTAGAATCTTACGATAGATGCATGAATATATGCAATTTTGTATATGGATACAAACCATTCAGTTCATATGATTCAACAATTGGTTATTTGTTCTTTTTCTTTTTACTTGCACCAATTCTCATGAAAAATATAAGCTTAAATTGTTAACTGAAAAGAAATTGAAGAAACGCTTCTAAACTAATCTTATTTGATTATTCCACAATAAAGACTTTACAAACTTTGATATAACTGATAATTGTTTTATAAGACTTCTTGTTAAGTTGTTTTGGCCACTGTTTACGGAACAGAGAATGAATGCGGTTCTGCCATGTGAGGGTCTCAAAGTAGGAGTGAGGCCAAGAGTTAGTGAAAATGGCTTGGTGGAAAGGGAAGAAATTGTGAAGGTGATAAAGAGTGAATGAGTTAAAAGAAGCTGCTACTAATGCACTCAAAGAAGATGGATCTTCTACAAAGACCTATTCTCAAAGAAGATGGATCTTCTACAATGATTCTTGGCACCAATGGATGTTACATGTAAAATTCTGATCTAGAATGAGATCATCATCATGTTTATTTGCAATATTGTTTGTAAGATTTGCTTACTAATGAATTTGATTGGTTGCCATTTGCCAATGATTTTGCATACTTGCACAGTTTATGTTGGGGGGCTAACTTTTTGGTTTTGTTATGTCTTGATTTGTTAGAACCAATTTTTTACATATATCATGCCACTTGTGTAGTGCTTGTGTTTCTAGGTGTCTTAAGATGGTTAGCCTAAGGTAGTCCATAATAACTAAAGAGAAACGAGAGAGAAGTATCACTAGTGATGAATGACGGGAATAAACTATAATTTTCATTACTAAACACAGTTCAGAAAATACAACTAGAACTTAATAGAATCAACCTATTATCAGCTTAACTGCTATCATGCTTCATAGTTTTTTTAATGAATAAAATTGATGGGGAGGAGATGGCACCCTAGTCCAAGGCAGGGAAAACCTTCGAGCTCCAAAAGTACTTACAGAAATATTTACATTTATCTCATCCCAAGGTGATGAGCGGGCTTTGAACCTGCGACCTATCATGCTTTATAGTTAGACATTGGTTATCACTCAACATAATTCACTGATGACAATGGCTTCAAGCTTGTGAAGTTTCTTTTCTCCCATAATTTCATATGCTCTTATCCTAGAAAAGATTATACTAACTAATTTTTATTATCAGATTTCATCACCAATTTAATGATGTTCAATAATGACTTCTGAAAGAACTTCTACTGTGCCTTTGACATCTATACGACATAACTTTCTCTAGTGTTCTGTCTATGAAATATTTTTTCTGCATTTATTCTCCTTTATATGAAGAAGTAGCTATGCAATTCATCTACAATTGTATTTTCCGGAATTTTAACATTTATTTTTGGACATGTACGTTATGCGTAATCTGTGCCAGGTGTTAATCCCAAAAGAGAAAAAAAAAGAAAAGAAAAAAAATTAGTGTAGTTAGGGTTAAGGTAAGAAGAGAAGCATGTACCGGTACTAAGAAACAAAAGGGGGAAAGAAAAACTAAACTAACGAGCATCTATACTGAACCAAACTAACGATCATCAATGAATCAATCATTTAAACAAACACCTTAAGTGCACACCACTTACAACATCAATGGAGTTAATCGAAGCATACCAAAACTCTACCAGCCTCACATTGCATGTTATTTATTAAAGTGGGTAAAGATAACAACAAAATTACCTATCCTACCGAGCCTTTGTCTTCCGCGAGAGAGTAATCAAGGTGGCGCAACGTTTTTCGGTGCTTTTTTTTCGCTTTTCCAGTCGTTTCCAACTCATCTGCGTACGCGTCTTCCGTTTCTGATTGATATACCCAATCCCCAACAAGAGAGATTGAAAAAAAATTTCACATCCATCATAAATCAGGAAAAAGAATGATTTTAGGTGAAAAACGAAGATGAAAAACACAAAAAGAAGAGAAAATATAATCTGTGGGTGGGTGTGGAGGGACCTTGCCCACCCTATTTTTTTTATTTTTTTATTAATATTGTATATGTTATTTTAAAATTAGAATATTTTTATCTTTAAAAAATATTTCATCCACTTATAATTTTTATTTTGAAGATAATAATACTTTTAGATAAATATTATAATTATCTTTTTTATGGTCTTCATTGTGAAGATAATTTCTTTATCTATTTATAAAATATTTGACTATAAATTTTCACTTTTTAATATTTTTATTTTTATAATTCATTATTAATATTTTAAAAACTATAAATAATTACATTTATAATTGAACAATTTTATTAGCATTCCTTTTATATTTATTGGGGAAGAGGGGGATCCCTCTCATTTTCTTAGTCCAGACTGTGCCTCTCATTTTCTTAAATAATAAATAAAAAACAAAAACAATAAAAATTTAATACAATTAATAAAAAAGTGACAGAATAATAAAAATGAATAATATAGCACTACTAAAAAATAAGTTTGAACATCGTCCTATTGACATCAGTTATGATAAGAACCGATGTAACATAATACGTGGTGGCATTTTTGAAAATAAAATATCTTTATTAACATCGGTTATTTAGAAATCAATGTTGTAAGTGTTTAGACGACATCGGTTTTCAAATAAATGATGTTAAAATCACGCTAAATTGAGCTGTTAACATCGGTTATTTGAAAATCGATGTCGTCTAAGCACTTACAACATCGATTTTCAAATAACCGATGTTAATAAATATATTTTATTTTAAAAAATGCTATCGCGTATTACGTTACATCGGTTCTTATCATAAACGATGTTAATAGGATGACGTTAAAACTTATTTTTTTTAGTAGTGAAATATGATATATACTGTATTTAGTATACTTTGAAGATAGTTGTACCAATATATATATATATATATATATATATATATATATATATATATATATATATATATATATACTTAAATATTTATTCTTTTGAAATACTCACCAATATTTCTTTTTTATTTATTTTTCTTTTTCTTTTATATCTAACATTTATATTTCTCTCTCACTAGATGTCTAATATATTTGGAATGTCTGATTAGTCTTTTTCAAATAATAAATTGACTTTAAAATTAATTGAGTGGAAACAATTTTTAGTAATATTTTGATTAAATAAAAAATATACTAAATTTTACTATTAATTTACTTTTAGAATAAAAGAAATAATACTTATAGACATCATCAAATGTTAGTCCACACCTTTAGAGAGAAAGACATAAATACTCTTCCTGATAGAGATGGAAAAATAAGATCAATCAAAATAAAATAAAAAGTAGAAATAGGTGAAAACTAAAATAAAAATGAAGGATGATTGGCAAAAAAGATAAAGAAATAAGTAACAATGAGTAATACTTGGAAAAGAAAAGTACATGTGATACTACTAACTTTTCAATCATCTCCTTTGCATTTCTATAATATCAAACATATCTAATCATTTTCATATTGTTTATTTCTTATCTCTTTCCTCCAACCAAACAAGCCAAAAAAAAGAAGATAAAAGTGATAATGTAAGTAATGATATGATACATAGAATGAGAGAGAAATATAAAAGGTGGTAAATGAGTGTTTACCTAACAAGTCCATATATCATTGTTGGAACAAAAATATTTTAATACAAATTGATTGGCTTCAAAACCAATTGTAACCATAATATTTTTTAAAATCAATTCAACTTATGCATATATATATATATATATATATATATATATATATATATATATTATAATAGTTATGAACTTTTTTCATTTTTCTTGTCACATGATTTTTTTTCTTTTAATTATCTTTATTTTTTCATCACATTATTAATTTGTGACATTAGAAATATTAGTCATACACTCTAACATACTTTTTTAACCAATTTTATATTATTAGTTAAAATTTATTAAAAATAAATTTAATTTTTTTAATCTCAAATAAATTTTAACTAATATTAGAAATCATCAATGTCTTTAAAAAAGTGTGGTTCTGCTTGCTAGTTACTAATATTTTTCATCACTTTATTGTGTCTCATGTTTCTCTCCTTTCACTTTCATGTTGTAAGTTTGATCAATAATATATATAATAAATTTAATTATTCATTTAATTTTTATAACTTTTAAAATTATTCATTTTAGTCTATAAGTGAATTTTTTAATTTTTGAAATTTAATAAGTAGATTTTAACAACAAAAATTTCTGAAAAATTAAAATATAAATGTTAAGAAGTAAAAAAATCATTTATTAATTATAAGAACTAAAACAAATAAATTTAATTTAAAAATGATAAGAACTAGATAAATAATTAAACTTATATAATATTAACCTCATTTTGCTTTCCCGCGCCACACCATTTTCACACTCACTCACCTTACCAAATTATGAACCATGGAATACCAATACCCATCATCTTATAGCGTCTCTTCCTCTTCTCACTCCAACCACCATCAGCAAGGCTCAACAACGAAATCCCTCTCTTCATCACAACGCAGCCTTATCTCAGTCCCCTCCCTCAACCACCACCACCTCCACACCCCAAATTCCTCCGTCTACCACCACTGCCTCACAACCCTCAAGGGCCACACCTCCTACATCTCCTCCTTAACCCTCTCCGGCAAAATCCTCTACACCGGCTCCTCCGACCGCGAAATCCGGTCCTGGAACCGCATCCCTGAAAACTCATCAACCGACAACAGTAATAATAATAACAATAACAGCACCGTACTCGCCGGTAAGGGTGCTGTTAAGTCGTTAGTAATCCAATCCAACAAACTCTTCAGCGCGCACCAAGACAACAAAATCCGCGTCTGGAAAATAAGCAACAACGACGACCACCACCACCAGAAATACACACACGTGGCCACGCTCCCCACCCTCGGCGATCGCGCGTCTAAAATCTTGATCCCCAAGAACAAGGTCCAAATCCGAAGGCACAAGAAATGCACGTGGGTTCACCACGTTGACACCGTCTCTGCCCTCGCCCTGTCCAAAGACGGAGCCTTGCTATACTCCGTCTCTTGGGACAGAACACTCAAAATCTGGAAAACCAAAGACTTCACGTGCTTGGAGTCCCTCGCCAATGCCCACGACGACGCCATCAACGCGGTCGCAGTCTCCTACGATGGGTGCGTCTACACGGGATCAGCGGACAAAAGAATCAAGGTGTGGAAGAAATTCGCAGGAGAAAAGAAACACACCTTAATAGAGACCTTGGAGAAGCACAACTTTGGGGTGAATGCGTTGGCTCTAAGCAGCGACGAGAATGTTCTATATTCTGGTGCATGCGATAGGGCTATTTTGGTTTGGGAGAAAGAGGGTGATGATGGGAAAATGGGGGTGGTGGGTGCGTTAAGGGGGCACACTATGTCCATTTTGTGTTTATCTGTTGCTGCGGATTTGGTGTGTAGTGGCTCTGCGGATAAAACGATTAGAGTTTGGAGAGGTTCTGTTGATGCGCATGAATATTCTTGTTTAGCTGTTTTGGAAGGGCACAGGGGTTCAATCAAGTGCATAAGCGCAGTGGTTGACCACTGCAACAACACCAACACATGGTCGCAGTCGGAAGCATTATCTTTTCTAGTCTATAGTGGCGGTTTGGACTGCCACATTAAGGTCTGGCAGATTTTAGTTCCTGCTATCTAAGTTATATGGCCCATAATAATAATAGGTTCTTTAAATTTCTTCTTCTTTCTTTCTTTTTAGCGCTTTAAAGGGAACATGTCAAGTGCAATTTAGCCTTTTAGTGAATTTTTTATCCATGGGATCGAAATAAATTTTAAGAAATTTATAACAAACTCACAGTACTAGCATACTGTACTTTTCTGCTCGTGAATTTTTGCCTTCTTTTTCACCCCTCGGATTGATTATTTGAAGTACGATTGATCCATGGCTCTGGTAATGATCTTTTACGTTTGACTAAAAAGATGTTTGCGTGGAAATAATTAAATAAAGCCAAATATTTTATTGAGGTGGCCATTATTCTTTTCGTTCACGGCCGACAAATTGGAATGTTAGAGTTTTGACTTGGTTAAGCGGCGCATTAGTAAACTCTCTCTATGATTATGAAGTGATGTACGTTGTTTAATGTGTTAACGAAATAAATATAATCTTGGGTAGATTATAGTCACTTAAACATAAGCAATACCAATAAGTCTAGCTCAATTAACTAAGACATATGTTTAAATTGGTATAAATATTCGAATACTTATTTGATTTTATGGATTAAAAAAATTATTACATTAAGTAATTTCGTTATGCTTCAAACTAATTTTCAGACTTAACCATTTCTTCTTAAAATAGGTTTTACTTACATTTTTTATCTTTTACTTTAATCTTTAAAAAAATAAAAAGTTAATTAGAAGTATTGGTTTCTAATTTTTCCATTTTTAAATAAAAGATTCTTTTAACTAATTCACATTCTTTAATAAAATTGATTAATTTAGTTTAAAAATACAATATAAGATACTAAAATCGTGTAATTACACTGTGTGACAGATTCAAAATACAATTAAGTCATATTTATATATTTGCAGAAGCGTCCTAAGTGATTGACTGCACATCATATATATGGAGCACCGTAAAAAAGTGGACAAGATTTTATCGAATTCATAACATTTTCCAAGTGTTTAATTACCTGTACAGCAACAACGTGACAATATTATCCATTAAGAATTTTCCTAATTGCCTGTTTACGGGATCTCTGAATTTTACCAGGAAGAAGAACAAGTGTTAGGTAGTAGTCATTTTTGCATTGCCATTATTTAACCTAACATATATAACTTCTTTTCTAAATTACTCCTACCCTGTTATGTGATAAACATCATATAATTGACTTGGCCGGGAAGTACTAAATAGATGCATGTAAGTCACACATCATACGTACTAACCTAGGTTTCAAAATATTTCAAAGTATGACATCACGAACTCGCCTCATTAAACTAAATTCACTACCCTTCGTCCAACTTTGCAAACGAACTTATGTCCGCGTGTCTCACTCAATCCCAAAGTAAACTAACAATCTTTAATACATGTCACTTTTAATAAATAAAAAATTTCTAACACTTAATAAAAATATTACTAACCTTGGGTCACATTTAAAAAAATTGTCAAATTATGAATAAATATTATTAATATATTTTTTAACATTTTATTAAATATTATATATAATCTATGTTATTAAAGCTTAAAATGATCACAAAAAGACTTTAACAATATGAGTTATACGCAATATTTGATAAATATTACAAAAATATATTAATAATATTTATTTATAATTTTGTGACTTTTTTTAATAGTGTGAAAAGTTTTTAATAATATTTTTATTAAGTATTAGATAAAAAAAATATTACTAAAGATTATACCTCGTGAATATTTGACATTTGAGTATCTATATTATGTAGTTACATTGCATACGTACACATTTATACGCGTCAACACTACAAGAAGTGTCCAAGTCACCTTATAATTAAGTCAATAATGAAGGCATTAGCTTAACTACGATCGACGTGAATCAACCAAAAAAGTTAAAAATATATATAAACCTTTTTTATTATGACTTGTAATCACTATGATAAATTATTATTAAGCTAGTGGAATGTCGTTTGATCTTAGGATGAAGCAATTTCTTTTGTCTCTAGACATTAATTCATTAAAATAAGTGTTATTAAAGAGATTTGAGAATCAATTTGTACAAAATTTTTACCTCCTGATACAAATGTGCAATTTTGACGTCAAGTTTTGACATTTTTTATTTATAAATCAGCTCATATATTAATAGAGAAAAGGTACCAGAAGTGTCTGGTTACAAGAAATCGATGGAACAAAGTTCAAACCCATTGGAAATCGGCTACTTTTCTCATCAAACCATTTGTTATCACTCAATCCTCCACAAGTTTTCTTTATGTATTTCCACCATATTGATTCTCATGGATGCTCATTATTGTCCACGATAGGTGAATGACAATCACAAGGGTTTGCAATTAATAATGTTAGCAAAGTGGTCAACAATTCTCTCTTCAACCCCAATAACACCAAAATTATTTTTGTGGAAGTTTACCTTCAAACCCAATACAAGTTCAAACAATCTCAAAATTGTTTTAATGGTGAAGACATTTCTTTGATCTACCTCTCTAAAAAATTTTGTATCATGTGCATATTGAAGCAATGACATTACACAACTTCCATTTCCTACCTTTTGTGGATGCTTCCCTCATAAGACCGCTCAAGTCCTCAACAACCATCAAGAAGAGAAATTATGTTAAAGGGTCACCTTGGCGTAAGCCTTTAGAGCAATTAAACTCTAATGTTGGGCTTCCATTGACTAAAATTGATGACCATGGTGAAAACAAGTAACCCCTTATCTAGTCAATCCATTTTCATGGAAACCCATCCTTTGTAGCATGTAAATAAAAAAATCTCATGATACTGAATCATAGGCCTTTTCAAAATCCACCTTAAAAATGACATTATTTTTTCCTCCTCTTAGCCTCATCTATAATCTCATTTGCAATCATTACACTTTGTAAGAGTTGCCTACCATCTACGAAAACACTTTGACACCTATCTATCAACTACCCTATGACAATACTCATTCTATTTGCTAAGTTTTTTTTTTTTTTTTTATAGAATTTCTAAAGACAACCCACTAGAGATATAGGACGGTATTGGCCTAAATCTAGTGGATCATCACATTTTGCAATCAAAGCAATGAATGAGCTATTTGTATATTATATGAAGAAAGTCGAACTTGTGAAACTCTATGACAAAATTAATTACCTCCTCCTTGATCACCTCCCAAAAAGTCTTATTGAAGAGGAATGAATAATCATTCGGTCCGGAGATTTAGAACTTTCACAATCCCAAATCTTTTTTTATTCCTTCCACCTCAAAGTCTTGTATGAGCATTGCATTGTCCTCATTGGAAAGCGAAGGAAATTCCACTCCATTCAATTTAGGTCTTCCATAAATTTGTTCTTGAAAGCGACCCTCAAAATACTTTTTTACTTTGGCCTTCACTCTACATGGTTTCTCAACCCACTCCTCATTCATTTTAATGCCATTGAGACCATTCTTTCTCCTTCTCTAATTGATGGTGAAGTGGAAAAGATTCGAGTTGCAATCTCCTTCTTTAGCCCATGCAATTCTTGATTTTTTAAATAGCAAGGACTCATTCAATTTCACTAATCTCCAAAATTCACCTTGAAGATGTATTTTTCTTGTCTTTTCTTCCTCACACAAACTTCTCTCTTCCTCTAACAAATCAAGACTATTCATCTTCAGTTGAACATCCTCTTGTTTCTTCTTTAAATTTCTAAATTCCTTTAAATTCCACCTCTTCAAAGCTTGTTTAGTGATTTTAAGCTTTCCCTTCAAGACATATGCACTTTGTCCCTCCACTTGAGAGTTCTGCCATATCTCTTTGACTACCTCATGAAAAGATGGATCTTAGAACCAACAAGTGAGCATTTTAAACGGTTCTGGACCCCAATCATAGTTGTTATTTTTAACCAAGATAGGGCAATGATCCGAAACGTCTCTATTTAGAACCTCTTGTATTAATCCTTGCCAAACATCTAGCCACCCCTTAGTGCAAATGACTATATCAATTCAACTTTTAGCTCCCCATTTAGACAATACCAAGTGAATTTGTGGTTGATCATAAGAACATCTAAGGCTTCCAAGTTTTCAATAAAGGCATTGAATTCCTCTATTTCCTTGTTCAACTATTTCTACCACCATTGTTTAAAGAACCCATTCTTTCATTCCTCTTTCTCACACTATTAAAATCTTCCATGATGCACCACCTAAATACATTTGATGAATTTTTGTAGTCTAGGAGTTCCCTCCAAAGTCTTATCTTACCTTCCAAGTCACAAGGTGAGTAGACGTTTACCAATGTGATCACCTCATTGTTGTCTCTCCAATTGTCTTCATTTGCCAGGAATCCATTGCCTTTATGCATTCTTGACATACTAAAGACTACATTGCCCTAACAACAAAGGAGACCTTTGGCTGTATTATTTGTAGGTATAACTTCCCAAGACATATCATAGTCACCCCATAATCGCTTACCGAACTCTAAGTCTATGAAGTCCTTTTCTCTCTTTTGTAGTGCGATAAATTAGATATCATATTTTCTAATGAGTCTTTTAACAATCTTGACCTTTATCCTCCCCCAAGTCATTTAGTATTGAACAATAAGATCTTCATAAAAACTTGTTGTGTTTCCCAGCTTTGTTGTTGTAGCCAAGGTTGTGTACCTTGCTTTCATCTCTTTTCTCTAAGTTAATGAGGATGCCAATAACTACCTTTTTTCTTCCATAGTTTGAGAAACCCATGTTTACTCCTTGGTTCAACATCTTCTCTACCTCACCTTTGTCATTGCTGCTTGAATGTGACTTACTGCAATACTGATTATTGTTGCCAGCTATAGTAATCTTTCTTCTTTTGATATTAGAGCTCGAGCTGCATGGTGCATCATCAACCTTGTTTGTAGGGAAAGGAGTAAAAGGTGGTGTGTTGCTATTAAGAGAGTTTGAAAATTTGCTATTAGATCTTAGGAGGACCGAAAATCTGTTTGAAGTGAGAAGGGCCTTTATTGGTTTAGAATCAAAAGGCCCAATAGTAATATTTTTTAATTAAAAGCCTATGGGGTTGGCTAATAGAAGCCACTGAATGGGCCAAAGGCCCAATGACCCCTTTACCTTGATCTAGGTCAACACTTCTATTTGTCTCCAAATTGTCCTATGTTGTCGTCAGAAATGCAACACCGAATTTAGTATTCCCCCTTTTGTGCAAATCGTCCTTCTCAGTATCATACTTTAATATTCCACCCTTCTCCACCAATGAGATTTTGTAGTTCAAATACTTCTGACAATCATTTGTTTCCCCAAGTTGTTTTTCTTCCTTTTGGGGCCTAGCATTCATAGACTCATCTTGGGTGTTATCATTGGAAGATTTTGACCAACGGTTATTGTCCAATGTGTTCTGCACTGCATTATCCTCCTCCGCCTATCTACAATCCTATCTCTGAACAACATCATGCTTTGTCGCATGCCAGGCATCAAAAAAGCACTCTGAGCTTGAAGATCCCAAACACATACCCATTTCACTATCTTGACTGCAAGTATCTTCCTCATCGCTAATTCTATCGCCTTTATAGAAGCAGTGATTTTTGAAAACCTTCATTTCCTCCACAAGCCTGACTTGTGTAATGACTCCATTGATGCTGATTTTGAAGTTTTTTGAGATTGTCTGTTGGGTAGAGGTCATGACAAGGACTTTCATGAACTCAACTTTCTTGAGTGATAGAGAATCTTTGTCAATGTCTAGGACCTTTCCAAAGTTAGAAATTATACTTGAGAGGCACTTTGTGTTCCATGTAGAGAAAAGGACATTGTAGCATCTAATCCATGTCAATCTATTAGTTGTGTGATTTGATTCTTCCCATTTTTGCACTGATTTAAAGATTGAAATGAAGTTTCTTTTTCATGTTCTATGCATAGACTAAGAACCTATTCCTCATACAAGCCAGATATGAGTACCAAATCTCCAGCCATATATCTCATAAAAACCTCTTGGTTTCCTTCCATGACATACAAATAATCTATTTTATCATGCATTTTCAGGTCAACCAAGGTTCCTACGCAATAGTTTAGCAGTAAATGTTTGTTTTCCGAAGTGGTTATAATGGATCGACCTAACTTCCATTCCTTTTGCAAACCTGTGACAGTTTGTTTTAGATTGGTCTTCATTGCTTTTTTGTTGGTCCTTTTGGTTTTTGAACATGTTTGGAAACATTTTGTTTTGGTGCCCTCTTCCTAGAATGAGTTGTATCTCTATTTGTGTTGTTTTTTTTTCTAGCTTTTAAGGGTCCCCTACTTTTGAGAAGCGAACAAAACCATATCTCCTACCTTGTCTTAATCTTCTGTATGCTACAAAGACCTCCTTGATAGTTTTGTATCTTCTAAGAACACCTCTGGGAAGTTTGTGATGTAAAACGACATTGTTGGGGATTGCCTATTTTCCTATAGACCACCTCCTTCCATTCTACTAGGTTATCATTAACCTTTAGTTTTTCTTTTTCCTTTAGATCATTCTTTGTTTTAAAACAATTGAATGTTTTCTGGTTCCATCCTCCTTGTTTCTCCCTCAATTTACCCACCCTGTGTTTCACTCTCTCAGCCACTTGTTCTCTCTCTAACTCACGTAGACTATGCATTATTGTCAAGTTTTGACATACACATAAAACATCAAAACTTTTAGATGCGTAGGATAAGAACAACATATATTTTTCTATAGTTGTAAAGTTCTTGAAAAATAAAGGCAATGAAGGACAACTCAAATTTTCTGTATCTTTATCCACAGAGAAGGAGATTGAATGTTGTACAACTTGTATAAATAATACATTCTAGGACAGAAAAAATATAGCAAAGTTATAAGTACACAAATTATAACACATTATCCATTGATGAAAATTTGGCTAAACATGTGCCTATTATGTTGCATGTTGTGAACAACATGTCATCACTCTAGGGTTGTGTTTGGTATGAAGGAGGAAAATAATATATCAAAAAAATTTTGCACTTTATTATTATGTGGGACCCACACTTATTACACTCTACTTTAATTCAAAAATATTTATTATATTTCTCTCCTCTAAACCAAACACACCTTAGGGGGTATCAAAGGAAAAGCTCACTAACTTTTGATCTAAACAAAAGAAGGGATCAATTTAATGGTGAAAATGACATCATTGGTTATTAAGAGAAAGGGAAGAAAAGAGAGGAGAAATATATAAATTTATTATTAAAATTAAGTGAGGAAAAATTTTATTTCTTTCCCTTAAAAAATGTTGAACTAGACACAATTTTTTCTTATAGAAATTCCATCTTTCTTCTCCATGTATCCCTAAAACTAAGAGTAACTCCAATGGAAGAGTTTCTCCTCCTGACATGTACAATAAAAGAAATTGTTTGACATCACTTTTCTTGTGGGAGAGAAACTTTGCGGGTTGGTCTTAATTTTTGGGGGTGCTACTATGAGCAACCGTTGTTCTTCCTCTTTGGTGGGTCCACTTGCAAGTAATATAAATAAAAAATTATAGTTACCATCTTTAATGAGGAAAATGTGAAATATTATAAAAAAGTAAAAGAGATACTTTGATGAGTTTGTTGGTTAGAGATGCATTAAGAACATCTTTAACGATGGATTCTTCGCATATCTTATCACGGATCTTAAACACAATGTCAGACTTGTCATTGGTTCAAGAAAAAGTGACAGCAAAGGACAGAAAAATAACATAACAAAATTAGTAATGTAAGCATTGGGTAGTATACTTGCATCTTGGGGAGTTTTATAGATTTACGAAGAGAGGGAGGGAGCAAAAGTTGATGCTCTAGATGAATCAATAGGTTGAAATATAAGTATTTGAGATAAAGTTTGTGTATTTGTAGAGTATGACTATTAAATTTAGCGCACATAGTCGTATCTAATTTAAATAAAATTGTTTCTAATCAAATATACATGTGGACTGTAGTCTTTACCATAAACAAGAGTAAGACTATTAATTATTAAGTTTTATTTTAATTAGGGATTAATTATTAATAGTTTTTAATAACCGTGTGTTTGTTATATTAGAGGATTTTCTATCACCTTGTGAGTCACTACTATTTTCTTTAAGAAACATAAACATTCTGAACGTGCCCATGAAAACACCAAAAGCTGTAAAAGCATTGAAGACTAAATCAAGAAGTCCTTAGTATTACTCAGGAATCAGGATTCATATTTTTGCAACATCCCTGGACACCACTGCTGTGCATATTGTTCTCTGAAGCTAATATCACGCTCCAAATTTCTGTTGTGTTACGTTACTTTTGTATTCTGCATGATCGACAAAATCCATTGGTCTTATGTGGTTCAATTAATTTGAGTAGTGTTACATGCAGGTTGTTATCTCAGAATCTAAAAATGAGTCAAGCACACAACAATGAAAGGATACACCAATTATGTCTCACGAGTTTTGATTACGTAAGTTTTTTTTTTATCTTCATCATACAAAATTAGTGTCTAAAGGTGCCTTTTTTGAGAAAAAAGATATGTTGAATTTTATATATAATCTACATTAAATTATCACAACAATAATTAAAAAATGTAAAAAGTTATAATAGAGTATATTTTCTTCCCAAAAAATTGAATTTTAAGGTGATTTACGGTAAAAAAAAAAAAAAAAAGTTTATCCTATAAGTCTACATTTCTCTACATACTTAAATGACATTTTTTTCATTCCCATTGGTTATATTTTTCGTAATAGTTAGATGTTAACCTAAATTTAGGTAAATTGTTCATAGCCAAGAAATTACTCGATAAATTATTTAAATCATAATAGAGAAAGCAATAGAAAGCATATTTACACTTAATATAGATTATAACAATGAATTAAAAATATTTAATAATTTAGATATTAATGGGATCTTAAGAAAATTGTTTATCCCCGTGAATTATGGAAAAATTTTCCTAATTACTTTTATGAAAAAAGAAAAATCTTTCCCATGTGTTATATTTTGTTTATTCTGGTGAATTAAGTGAAAATTTCTCATAAATTAAGTGAATCCCAAATAGTATTTTTCTTATATTATTGTGCATTTGTAACAATATATATAGTTCAGATATATTCAAATGTATTTAAATTCATCATTATCTTAGTTATAGGTTCAAATGTATTTAAATTCATTGTTTTAGAGGTAGGTTGTTTTGGTAACAGTAGACTCAACTTTAGCATGTGCATTTAAATTTAACACTTAATAGATGTGACAAACCACATTTATGTTATGTATTTGATCAAAGAAACAATTTCTTATATGTAATAGGAGGTGCAAAAAATTACATAAAAAATGTGATTTCTATTAATAAAATATATAATGAAATTTTTTCTATTTTTGTTGTACTCCCTCTTATACAATGATAACATATTTTAGTTGTGTATTTAGTCAACAAAATCCCCAAGCTTTCTTCAAAAAGGTATTTTTGAATAAACAAATTTTAAAGCACACGTTGGATTTATGAATAGAAAATTTCGGGGTGAGAATAACAACCCTTTGAATGTTATGTTAGACCCAAATTATTGGCCATCAAATCCAATTTTATTTCCGATCCTAAAAACCCCACACCCAAATGCTCGCTTAATTCGAGGATTTCAACTCTGTCCAGACGAATACAAATTAGTATTATGTAGATTTAACTTGGGGAAATTATAGGACTATAGGAGTTTCATCTTCTCCTTATAATTAATGAATAGCGGCTATAGCGAAAGTGAATGTTAGTAATCAAAGGATGAGAGGGATATTGATAATAAGCACGCATAAGCCAAGTAGAGAGTATACTCACAAGTCACAGGGTAATATTGAATTGATATTATAAAAGATGTAGAAAAATCATTTCTACTAATTATTGAACGCTAATAACAAATAACTAACCCTAACAGAAAATCACTTTCCTAATAGTGAGGGATAGCTATGCTACTTTTCCTTTTTCTTCTATATCAAAAAAATTCATCCAAAATGGGATATATTTTTGTTTACTTTACTCTAGCTTTAGTCTTTCACACCAAAAAGAAAAAGAAAAAAAAAGCTTTCGTCTTGTTCCCTGTCTTGAACTCGAACAACGGTTGTCAATTCATCAATTCGGTCGCAACATTGATGCCACTTGTAACAATAATTCCACTCTCTCACAAGAAGCAGCCCAACCAATTGGCCTTCAAATGCAGCAACTAGATCACATCATCTCATCCATATATCCCCAAACTCCCATATGGTAGCAACCTCATAATACTATGTGGCAAAGAAACCACAGAAACAGAATACTCCATGTAATTAGAGAGCTTTAACATAAACACCCGAAAAAGACCTAAGCATTCATTCAGGTAATTATATTTTTTAAGCTGTTAAAAGTGTTAAAATTGTTCGCTTAAAAAAATATTTTTTAAGCGTACGATTTTAATTACACTTTAACCTCTTAAACAGGTTTTAATTAAGTTGGTAATTAAAATTGTTCGCTTAAAAAATATTATATATTTTGTTCAAATAATATATTTTATGATTCATAAGGTAGTTCATTATTAAAGTCCTATTTGACAACTTAATTATACAAAAGTAGCTATTATTTTTGGAGGGAATATTTTTAATTTATTATTTTACAGTATGATTCATTTAACAAGTTGCAATTAAGTAATCCATATCAGCCATCAAAATAATTTTCTTCAAAATCGATGACTGCAAATATAAAGTTTTTCAACTGCGTGGTCCCTAATTTTCTAGCTCCATCTTAAACTCTACCTATGTCTTTGGGTTCAGGCTTTCTTTTGTGCCGAAATGATTTGAACCTCGCTAAAAGAACTTCATAATTATAGATTCTAGTACTCCACTTTTTCTCATACTACTTTGGTTTGACACATCTCCCCCACTCATAATGCGAGAAAGTAAAAGAAAAAGGATGGCTCATGAGTGACTTTTCAGGTCAAACATAAAGTCATATATTAGCAAATGCTAATAAAGAGGGAGCTTGTTTCCAAAGCCTATTTACAAGCCACGGTTAAGTAGACACGAATGTCTGAAATTACTCGAGGAACAAGGAAAATCAGTAGAGTAAAATTGAAATGAGATCCTAGAATTGGTCCAAACGGATACAAGTAAACTTGAATTTTATCACCAGCCAATTTTTTTGAAAGATATACTCCAATTTGGTGTGTGTGTGTATATATATATATCATAATTTTATTCGGGGCAAATAGCATTACTATGAGTGAAAAAAATCTCTAATAATATTTAACACAATTACATGCATAAAACTTGAACATGAAATCATATTTAAACTGCTGAAACAATTTCATATCATTCCCTAATACGTGGTTAATAATAAAGATATATAAATGAATTTTGAGATGTCTAATTTAAATAAAGTGAGCCAGCAAAGTAGCTATGGGGTGTGCAGCAAAAATGTGGATCCAAAGCCAGCAATAAAGAGGGAAATATAAAACAAAACGAATGATGTAAAATTTTAATACACAAATTATATAGTTAGCCTGGCGAGTAATGCGAGAATCAAGAAGTATCACAAGAGCCAGGATAAGGGTACTGGACAAACATTCAAAATATGCTTATTATCTTGGAATCTTTTCCTCTGTCTCCGCAAACAATGAGTTATTGCTTTCATAGGCTTCAGAATGCCGGGAATATTATTGCATTATCTGTGAACAGTAACTAACAGTTGTGTCCCCATTTCTATTCACTTTTGCAGAAGGACAGCCATTACTTTCAGAAGGTTGCATATTCTATCTCTTCCTTTAACCTTTGTCTTCCTCTTGTTAATTATATTTTTCTTTTTTGTAGTGTATTCCCTCAAAACCCTGTCATCCTCAGTTCTTTCACATGAAATATATATATATATATATATATATATATATATATATATATATATAATTCAGTTGCAAGTCTACAATTACATGTATAGGCGTATAATGATATTTTAAATTAAAATTTTCATACTATCAGTTAATAAAAAATCAACACAAATATATTTTTTAAAGTAGTCATAAAAGTAATAAACTTATCGTACATTAAAATATATGATGGGATGATGATATAAAAGATGTTTATACTATCAAATTCATTAAAATATGCATTTTTATTTTATTGTTTTAAGAAAACTAATACAATATTGTTGATAGGTAAATTTAAAATTGTCATATAATAATGAAATAATGGAAACCTATTCTTATACGTGTGTTCCTCGTTGTCCCTCTAATTACAAAAAAGACATCTAACTTCGAAGGTTATTTAATCGAGAATAACAAGATAGAGATCTCTCTCAATTTTATATATGCAATTTGTATTAAGTGCTTTTTGAGTCCAAATTATTTTTCTTATTTAGATCAGGATATATTATCTTAAATTTTTTAGCAAAACAATATTAACGAACAGCAGAGTGTATGTTAATTAGATATATATATATATATATATATATATATATATATATATATATATATAGTACATATGTTATTTTTTTAATTAAAAGGATGAGAAAGAGAATTAAAGAAATATTTAGGCGAGAGGAAAGAGTATAAAAATGAAAGAGTATATAGACTTCAAATCAAAACCAAGATTTACACTTTTTTCAAACCCTCAGTTTGAAATTAGACCAAGCATTTCTTGTAATTAAGTGTGAACAAAATCATCCCAGATGCAGTAAAATTTGATTGGATTAGACTGTAGCCGAGGGAACAGTGGCAGCTAATAATTCTTGCAAGGAAAATGAAACGGGATGCATATTTTTCCTTTTCCTTGCCAACAAGGGAGTTGGAGAGAGGGGCATGAAAAAGTTGTTGGCACCACGATATTCGCGATAATTTTTTTCTCCCCACGAGACATGCACATATCAATTATTCTCTTTTTTTTCTTACTCATCACAGAGAGAAGGATGACACAAACTACCTTGGATTTTTCTCCAACCTTTCAACGACATCACACAACAGCAACATTAATCATCATCATGCCCTCTTCCTCCATGCCACTCTCTCTCACCCTTCATCACCATCATCATCATTATTACACCCTCAAAGCTACCACCTCTAATCCCTTTATCATAAACATCATCATCCGCCATCCCCTTATTGCACTTGATGTTCATCACCTTCACCAACACAACAAGGAGCTATCTTCACACACTAAACAAGGTCACAAGCAAGCACAAGAGGAAGTTGACGACAAAGTGAAAAGGCAATGTTTGCTTATGCTTCTGAGTAAACCCTAGCTGCTTTATTGTTGGAGTGAAAAGGGTCTTTGTTGGTTTGGCTGCAAGATCCAACAACAACTCAACCACTCCTACATGGGGAATCAAGCATCTTGGTCCGATCCGTTTCAGTTTTGGCTACGAGTATATTCCGTGTTACTAAGTAGCCCTTCTTTCTTTTAGTATAATCATGTACCAATATTCTTTTGATTCGCATGACAATTAATTAAATACCGGTTTCTTTTTGAATTATCTTGTTCATCAGTCTTCACCCCTCTCCTCATTTCCACTTTCTGGGTGTGTATGTGTTTCTGTGATTAATAGATCTATGCTAAGAAAAAATTGGGTGAAAGTGCAATGTTTATTTCAACCTTCTTTTTTCTGCTAAAGATACGTTGTTAGTACAGAAACTACGGAGAGAAGAAATTAATTTGTTATTGACATTTCATGATTTATTTATTTATTTCAAACAATGAAGAAGCAATCTTAGATATATGTTTTTTTTTTTTTAATAAAAGGCAGATATATGTTGTTGTAATTAAGAGTCTCATCTACAAGAATTTTTCCTATTTAGCCCACTGTAATAATCAAAATTTACTGTAAACTGACTACTGCTTACCGGCAGCTTGTGATTCCTCTGTAAAAACCTCGTCAGCAATTTTTATCAATCCTCTAATACACGCTACGCGTCGGTAATACGAGCACGTTCTACCACTTTGTCAACATGCCCTCGATCTAGAAGTACTCATGAGTCATGATAGATATCCTACTAATTGCTTTGCTGGGTCTAACTAGGGTTTGCCAGTTTTGGCTATAAGTACCTTATTATTAGCACGTATAGTAGTCTTTACTCCCATACATATATGAAAAGAATATGCTCAGAAGTCAAAAACTCCACTTAACATAGCTATCTATAGAGACGTGTTCACTTGCCTAACTAAAATAGTAATAGAAAGCACAAAGTCCTTAAAAGAACTGAATTTACATTAATTAGCTTGACACAGTTTTACATTGTGTTACAAGTCGAAATATTTTTAGTTAGCCGAATGAATCGAGATGGAAACTTAACTAAAAGGGAGCTGTTTGCTATTTCAGATAAATGATAAGATATAGCTTTATAGCAGTTCGACCAATTTTTTAAAATTTAGAAGAAGTTCAAAAGATAAGTGTATTAGAGATTGAATTGAAGCTAAAATTATGAAATTCTATATGAACTCAATTGTGATCGTAAAGATTCCATGACCTAGGAGGTGGTTCTTGAAAAAATCAAAACATGAGATATGTTCAACTGAAACATGAATAACCTAGTCGAATTAGTTAAAAATAAAGGAGTTGCGTAGGAACGTGGATAAACATGATTTAGATTAAGTTAATATAGATTTTATAGTATAAATAATTGTTTTTGTAAGAACCTTCAACCAAAAATCAACTAATCAATGCAATTATTTTTGTCAATTTTATTGCTTTCTTTTGAATTCCACCTTTTCTTTTAGTATATTTACATTCTTTTTAAGATTCACCCCAAATCTAAGTATTTTCTTTATTCATTTGAGAGCCCACAAAAGGTTAAGAGGTATATTTTCCCTCTTGGCAACCAAATCACTTGATTCAATCACTCAAATTTTGGAATCGTGTTAAAATAATTATTGCCAAATCCGTTTCGGCTAGTCATTGAAATTTATCATGACCACATTGAAATCTTAATTTATATATCATGCATATCTTATTTTAATATCATAGTTTTTAGTGCTAATTAATTATATGCACATGTTAATGTACGTGTATCTATATAATTGATCTATCCTTGGAATTACACACACAGTTCTTATCAAATTATGGAATACTCAGTATAACGAGCTCCTCCAGGCAATGGTGGATACCTACAAAAAAGACTCTGAAGCTTAAGTTGGTAAGTGAATGGTCAGAGTTTATGTGTAATTGAAAGATGTCTTTACTTGCAATATACACATGTATTTATAATGGGAAGAGGTTACCTAGTAGTGGGTTAGTGGGATAGGTGGTTTTTATTCACTATATCTTGGCCAGTACACAAGTCCCCAAGCTACGAGTATAATTTGTGCAAAGTGACTTGATTAAAAAGTTTATTTGAGTTGAGATGTTAGACAACCCCACGAACCCTGAGTGTTGTAAGCAAGAATTGCAAGTCAAAGTGGTTTGATGAATAAATGTGAGGCTAAAAAGTCTATGTAAATAATGTGAGATTGAGAAGCTGATGTAAGTAATATGAGGTTATAAAGCCGATGTAAGTAATAAAGTATCTAAGTTGAAAATCTATAGTAGCATAATAAATATGTACCAACTTGAACAATTATGCCGATTAGAGTGGGCATGTAATCATGTGATAAATGTGCCAATTTCAACATGTAAGTGTGATAAAATGGTAAATGTAATTGGCTAAATTGTAAACTAACCTTGTTTCTTCTGCGTCCATGCAATCAATTTGGTCGATGTACTAATGTACTTAGTTCTTTTTTTAACCTACACTGATTTTACTGATGTATTGATTGTACTCAATTCTTTTTTAGACCTACATTGGGTGTGTAGGGCTTTTGGGACCTACACCGGTTGCGTAGATTTTGAAATGAGACCGATGTGTTGTTTGCACACGATATTAAGACCAACACACTAGTCATGCATGGCATAAAGAGATAATCCTTATACCTTTTTCCCTTCTTCCTTATCCCTCACCCCGATTATAAGTTTTCTCTCCCTTAAATTATTTGTCATTTGGTCAAAGAGAATAGTCAAAATTGTTAGATAGATGTGATAAAGCATTGAGGAATTGTAAAGATAGAGATGTAGTAAGATATTGAGTTTCATCCACAAAAACAAGTGTATGGATTAATCAGAAACATAGTATTTAATGAATAAGTCAGAAGTGTGAATTTAACAAATATATCATGAATTACAATAATTGAACTATAAACTTGCTAACACCACCATTATGTCCCTCTAATTGCCAAACAAGTAAGATCAATAGATTAGATATTCACAAATTTAATCAAAATATGAAATGAATTCTCCAATAACTTGCTTGCAATGGTAAAGTATGGTATCATGATATAATGACATAGTCATTACATCAAAGATTAAATATTTCCTCCTAGAATAACATAAATTTGAGCATCATATAAATTGTTCCTAGACATTCATAATAAGATATAGCTTTCAAAAGATAGTGTAGTTGGAGTATCCTCATCTACTAATTTCATGATTGAGTTATATCCCACCATATATCAAAATAAATTCTCTAACAAATCAAGTTTGTATCCACGAAAGTCTTACCTTGCTAATGTGAATATAGTTGTAAGTCAGTAATATGCTGCTCAATCAACATAGAGGAATGGCATATATGACTGAACTCATCCTCGACTGATTTGTTTCATTTGTTTATGAGATGATGACTCATGGTCTTTTTTCAATGACAACATAAACCAATCTGAGGCATGACTTGATTATAATAGTAACAATAGTAAAAAGTAATTCTACTAAATCAAAGGCAATTTAAAACAACCCTGCCAAACAAAAGTTAGTTATAAAAAATTAAACAAGTAAAAATTGTTCTCAAGGCTGACAAGGTGATTTCTTAAAAAAAAATAACTCAACTTTCCGAAGGCTTAGTAGGAGAAATGTTTCCCATGGTGTATTCTATAAGACCTATTTATTAATCAATGAATAAGTATTTGAATAATTTGAAAAGAGAAAGTAAATTTAAATTTCCACTTGAATTAAATATGTGTGTGTGTGTGTGAATTTTTGTAAAGAAAATTTACAAAAATATAGTATGAAGATTAGGTAACAAAGTAAAGAATATACTGAGATAAGTGATAGACAATCAGAGGGCCTAGAAGATGTTATTGGAGACCATTTAACACCATCTGAGATGTTTTTTAAATAGTCTCATGCTCATTTCATGACCCTCAGTCAATATTGGAAAGTTTATGGAAATTTTTATTTCATAAAATTTGAATATTTCGATAATCTTGACAAATAATTCCATATAGTCTATATATGTGTATTATCTTTCAATACACAAACTATTATGTTTATCAGTATAAAAGATAAAATATGTCATTATTATTTTGAAATAATTAAAATTTTATTTTCTGTTGGTAGTTCATTTTGAGTCCAAACTAGAATTTATCTGCAAACTGATTTTACAAATAAAATTGACAATGATGGCGTTGCAAGTACACAAGTACATGAAGCCACAAATTCAAATTTGATTTTCCTTCTTATGTTTGGTCTTGAACATCACATTTCCTTGAAAGAAAAACTAAGTTGCTTTTCTTTTTCCTACATAAGTATCTACACTTATCCTTATCTTTTTTTTTACTATTACAAATCTTACCCAAGTCAAATAATATAAAAAAAATCACACTCATCAGCTACTTTATAACCATCTTAATGTCTAAGCCTCTCTCATTCTTTTTTTTTTATTTTTCATTTCCAACTTGCTTCCTAAGTACTTGGAGGAAAAACTCATTGCAAAGGTGAGAGTGGTTCATTTTTTATATTATTTCCATTTCTTCTTCAGTTTGCCTTCTTTCTTTTCTTCATTCTTTCTTTCATTTTTTTCTCTTCAATTTATTCTAACTTTGTAATCTTGGTTGGTTCAAAAATTATTTTTGGTGGTGGAAAATGGTAAAGGTGTAAGCTTGGAAGAGAAAGTTCTCAAAACCCTCATTGCTTGTGTTTGTGCTGAAGATTGGTAAGGAAAACTATTTTTTCCTTGTGTTTACGTGATGTTCTATACTAAGATTGAATGATACTAATTATGTAAATTAGTGTTTGGTGAAAATGTGTGAGTTTTGAGTTGGTACAAAAGCTTTTTGATAACTAGTGATGTTGCTTGAGAATTTTTGTACTGAACATGTGTTAAAGAAATATGCATAACTTGAGTTCTAGTTATCTTTGTGTTGATTTTTTTCTCATTGGAAAGTTGACTCAAAATCCTATTGAAAGGACTCAAGATTCATGCTAGAACATTGAGAATTGAGTTATACCCTCTGCAAGTTGGTGCTGTTGCTGGAAAAATGTTGACTAAGTTATGTTGCTTGATTTGCAGTTTCGAAATTTTATGGACATGTGATGGCAATGAGTTTGGTTATATTTAAAAACTACACATCCTTAGCTTTCTTTAAATATAAAACATTTTCGCTAAGTTTTCAATGGTTTATAATTTTTATAAAATGCTTGATGTGCACTAATTTTAGCTTACATTGACTTCTCAAACTGTTTATAAAAGAAAAAATGTTATAAATAGTGTATCTTGTGTTTTTGAGTGATTCCAAAGAGTTTAAAACCTTGACCCATTTATTTTTACTGTGATATAAAATTTGTTGCATAAATATTTCAAAGAGTTAGATTTATACACTAATCTTGTTGGTTGTTTTGTTTGTCAATACTATAAAACAATTTGACTTAATTTGTTGCATAATTTTTTGTATATTTTTGTTTGATAAGTAATTTTTTCTATTATGAAAATAGGTTTAATTATATTTCCAACAAGGTATAGCATGAGCTAAACAAAAATTATTTAATGAATAAAATGTTAATATCTTTCAGCTGCTACTACAAAGTAAATTTTAAAATGAATTTGCATAGTTCTATCAACAAAATTTGAATATTTTGATGTAAATGATTTCCAAACTAGATTTTTATATGTATGTGAGTAAACTGAAATGTTCTCTTGTTGAATATAATAGATATCATAATAAACTTAACATAAATATAAGTTATGGTCAATAAAATCGTCATTGACTTAATAAAATTGTAAATTGTATGAAAGTTAGGTTGTTGTTGATGGGTTATGAATTTGATGAGTATCAGATGATGTGATTATCTTATAAATAAAAAGTGAAAATTGAAACGTTAAGATTTTAAGATATCAAAGGGACGTGAGGTTTTCGTAGAGTCCTGCTAAGAGGACCTTGTCCTATGAAAGGACTTGTCACCCTCTGAAAATCCATTTGGGGATTCTGTAGAGTCTTGTCGAAAGGGCCTTGTCCAGTGAAAGGACATGTCGCCTTCGAAATTCTTGCTGGTGTTTCATAAAGTCCTGTTAGGCGGACCTTGTCTGGTGAAATGACATGCTACCCTCTGGAACAATCATTTTCCTGGATGCTCCGTAGAGTCCTGCTGAGAAGACCTTGTTTTGTGAGAGAACATATCATTCTCTGAAGGTACTAAAGATTTGGTACATCCATAGAGTTCTGCTAAGAGGACCTTGTCCTATGAGAGGACATGTCGTTCTTTGGATGAAACTATATAATATTACCTATGAGAGGTAACCTTTGCTTTATGTCCTTATAAAAAGTTATAATTAAAGATGTAATAATTTAAAAGTCCCTGTGAGAAAGCAAGAGTTAAAATCTCTAACCACCATATACAATAATGATTTAAGTTCTGAGAGGGAAAAATTGGAAGTATTTAAATAATTTTTGGATTGCCAAACTAAGCTTGTAATTGTTTTTTGAATTGTAAAAATATGTTTTCTTATTTCTTTAATATGAGAATTTCTTAAATTGATATATTGCATGGATTTTCATTATATATATGTTTTATTTGCTTGGTTGGCTTATCCTTGCATTGTTTGTCGGTGTGGGTAACTAGATGTTTACAGGAGTAGATTGTGAGAACTCGACCTTGTTACCTTTTCTCTATGGAGCTATGCCCTACTATCCAGGGCCTTGAGCAAGGATGGATGCTACTTCTTGATGTGCCAGTTTTCGTTATAACGAGTTAATTTTGATACGTTATGTTCCCGATGGTACTATTATGATGACACATCCCTTTGATATTACTGTGACTTTCGACGAGATGATGCGTACTCTTGGGCATACCCCCTTTGTGATTCCTTATAGGACTACTGATGCTCGTGATTATAGGAGTTTGTTCCGTGGACGCGAACGTGCTCATGGCTTTAGTCATGGACGTGGCAGTTTTGGTGGCCCTGTTGGCAATGGAGAGCCATTTATTCCTCCTTGTTGCCCTTAGTGGGCGATGACTCTATGTATACTTCTTTTGTTAGTAGGCCCGTGTTAGAGAGTGAGTCTTTGTATTCCCTTCCCCTTTTGTCATATTATATACAGTAGAGGGTACACTGATGACTATGTCGCACACTCTCTACTTACTCTTTGAGATACTCTTTACTTCCTGACATGTATATATATCTAGAGAAGCATAAGGTAGATGCCATCTCGCCTAGTACTCTTAGGATATGAATGTATGTTATGTAAAATTGGTTTAAGCATGTTAAGTTATCTATATTTTTTGCGTTGCCATGAATCACCATGACGTGAAAAAATTAACTCACAATTTATTAAATAAATTAATTAAAAGTTTAATTGGAACTAAAATGAAGTAATAACTTTAGCAACACATCGGAGTGTTACATATTCTCTTGAATAATAGTATATAGCAAAATTGGAATTATAAAGGGATAAAAAGGAAAAACCTTATCTTGCTTTTTCGCTTAGTTTTGCCAGTCGTTTGTAGTGAATAGGTGGTGTTGTAAACAGTTGGTGTTGTCCAAGAAATTTTGTGTACTTTTTACCCAAAGACGAGGCTACACATGCTTGCATCATTTGTAGAAAAAGAACCAATAAATTGGTAATCATAAAATAAATCTAGCTATGAAGTCAATACAAATTATGTCAAAGCCGATGTATAATGAGGCCGAAGCTGATGTAAGAATCCGACCTTATTTCTTCATCTTCCTTATAACTCCTTACTTCAAGTAACAAGGTAGCATGTAGATGTAGTAAACAAGTAACAATTGCAAATGATTTAAAGCATGTAAATATAGTAAAGTGTAAAATCCAACCTTATTTCTTCCGTTCCTTATTACTCCTTCTCATCCACTAAGTTCGTTGTATTAAAAATAAATAACAACTTATGAATGAATCAGAGAAACAAATGATCACGAGAAAGTCAAAGCAATGTAAGCTTATACTAAGATACAAATTAAGCAATATGAGTGAGATGAATTAGCTAGTGTTTGTCATGTAGCTATTTATCATATCTAAGCTGTGAGAAAATTAAACATTGTAAGCTTGTTTGAATTGTGAAATAATCTTACCGAGAAACTCATGTTTCAGTCCTCGTAGTAAAATTTAGAAAGAATTTTGCATGGGATAATTTGATAATTTTCATGACAATAATCCATTATTCTTTGGAAATGTTTCGTAATAAAGAGATGATATATGTAAATGTGATATGTTATCATAGTATGAAATCTGAACATAATGTAATAAAGTCTAACAATAGAATTTTGTTTCTAATATGATCAAAGCATATATTGTGATGAAACATGAAGATGCCATGAGGGCCTATAAAGAAAGAGAAATACCTTATCATTTGTTTAAAAATGTATAAAAGCATCCAACTTGTAGATGTTCGTTGGATAAATCCCTTCTCACACTTCCTCACCAACCTTTTGCACTACCAATTATAATTCATGCACTACTCAACTTTTCTTCAGGACCATTCACAAATTAAGTTAACACTGTTAATTAACATATGATATAACAATTCATGACAAGCCACCATTATTTTAACATAATATGAATGATACAAAGGGTTTTGTGTTTGCTTCCTTATGTCAAATGTTCAATGACAAGTGCAAATTGGTATTAAGTTGGATACAAATTGGATTGAAAAACAACAACTTGCGAAACAATCTTATGGTTTATAATATAAGTAGGACATGCAAAAATTTGCCATATTGTGGAGTTGGCCTCTGGGGCTGGATGTGAAGTTGGATGTAAGTCGTAAGTCAATGATAGCAATAGCAATACCATAGAGGTGGTAGCTAATACCAAACCATTAAAGAACCATAACAGGCCCACATACCTCAAGGATTACATTTAGTGGAGACATCTTTAGTGCTCTGTAGTTAGTTAGGGGACAATTATAGTGCTCCCTCAAATTCTGTTATAACAGAATTTGTTATCATCTGTTAAGAATCAATAAGCAATGTAAGCCTATAAATATCCAGGCAATGAATGAAAATACTCAAATAGAATTTGAATTTACTTATCTTTCTTTAGTTTCCTTACTCTGCCCTTTTGCTTCACCATCTCGGATAGCCATTGCTATCAATTTGGACCAACCTGCCCTATCTTAGAAATCCACTCTGCCAGAACATAATACCAGACAATCCTCCATTGAACGTCTTGAAGAGGCGGTAGCATGACTTACTCAAGGCCAGGCGACCCTAACCTAAAACCACGCATCACTTGCCCAAGCTCAGACAACAATGAATAGCAAGATGGACTTTATTCTAGAAAATCTTGCGAGCCTCACAGTTAACCCCACCTCCCCCAAAACACCAAACACCCCATTACCACAAACAATTTCCAAACCACATATGAAATTTGACGTACCTCGTTTTGATGGCCAAGATCCCATGGGATGGATCTTTAAAATTTCCCAATTCTTCGATTAACAAGGTCTGCCAGATCATGAAAGACTCACAGTGGTTTCCTTTTACATGGACGGACTCGCCTCGTGTTGGTACCAGTGGATGACCCGCAACAGGTTCCTCACCTCCTGGCCAGCCATGCTCCAAGCTCTCGAATATCGCTTCACACCTACCTTTTACGATGACCTGTAAGGTGCTTTATTCAAGCTTCAACAACACAGTTCAGTGAATGACTAGCTCATTGAGTTTGAATGCCTTGCGAACCGCGTAGTTGGTCTCGCCTCGCCATCCTTGCTGAGTTGCTTCATCTCAGGGTTGTCCCCCGAACTCCATCGCGAAGTACAGGCGTTCCAACCTCTGCCCCTCCCGCAAGTTGCCGCCCTTGCAAAGTTGCACGAGAAAAAACTTAATGACCATCGACGCCATTATTGGTCCTCTGTAAGACCTTCATTATTCACTCCTGTCACTACCAATGCTTCCCTTTCAACTCCGAGACCTCCTGGTAAACGCCTCTCGGCGGAAAAATTGGCTTCTCGATGAGACAAGGGAGTATGTTACCATTGTAATGAGAAATGGATTCTCGGCCACAGATGTCGCCCGCATCTTCACCACTTATCGCAAACGATGATGACGACGAGCTTTCCTCGATCCCTCTGCCAACTCTTCCCAATTCCGATTTGGACCATTAGCAACAGGAAACCCCTCGTGTGCCCCAACTCAACCTCAATGCTTTATTAGGAATGCCCTTGTCGGAGACATTTCACATTTATGGCACTATCGCTTACCATTGTGTTGTAATTCTTATGGATAGTGGAAGCACTCATAACTTCCTTCAATCACGTTTGGCTACCTTCCTCCACCTTTTATCCACCCCGACATCCACGATGCCCATCATGATTGGTGATGGCACCATACTGGATTGCGCCTCCATGTGCCCTAACATCCTTGTTACGATCCAGAGCCACACTTTTTTCGTGGACCTTTACCCCTTACCCATTGGCGGCGCATACATCGTCCTTGGGGTACAGTGCTTAAAGTTATTAGGTCAACCACACAGATGTGCCCCTTTGCCCGAGCTCAGCATCAGCCCAACAACTCAAAAGGTATGCCCAGACTCATAGCATTTCTGCACTTTACCAATTAACCCATATACCTAACCCAATAACCCCTCAGTCATCTTCTACACCTCCCCATGACCCTCATCCACCCCCTCCCTTGGACCTCCTTCTTCATCGTTTTGATTCCATTTTCCATGAACCTCACTAGCTTCCGCCTCCCCGCAATATTACCCATCATATTCACCTTTTACCCAATTCAAGCCCAATAAATGTCAAACCACACAGATATCCATACTCTCAAAAGAATGAACTCGAAAGACAGGTTGTCGCGATGCTCCAATCCGGCATAATCCAACACAGCCATAGTCCTTTCTCCTCTCCAATCTTACTAGTTAAGAAAAGGATGGAAGTTGGCGATGTTGTGTGGATTACAAGGAACTAAACGCTATCACCATTAAAGACCACTTTCCCATGTCGATGATTGACGAGCTGTTGGATGAACTGGGTTGTGCTTCTTGTGAATGTATGTGTATGAAGGTTTTGATGATGCCAAGATGTAAGCACACAAGATTACTTCAAGTTAAAATTCAAGATCAAGAAAAAGACAAGACTTAGTTTATTTGTTAAAAGAATCTCATATTGGTTAAAGAAGGTTTGGCCTCAAAACTTGATTTCCAAATGATTTTATAAATAGCCTTGAAATGTTTGGCCTCAATAACTTGTTAGTAGGAAATTTTTAAAACTTAATTCACCCTCCTTCTTAAGTTATTGAGGCCACTTGTCCAACACTTCTTGGTTCTCCAAACTGGACCTCCATCAAGGTTTCCATCAAATTCGAATGCACGAGGCTGACATCCATAAAACTGTGTTTTGAACGCATCACGACCACTATGAGTTCAAAGTGATGTCGTTCGGGCTTTGCAATGCTCCATCGACATTTCAGGCCACCATGAATGACCTCCTTCGGCCGTTTCTCCAGAAATTCGTCATGGTCTTCTTCGACGACATTCTGATTTACTGCCCTTCATTCCTTTCTCATTTGGATCAGTTGCAGGCAATTTTCTCATCCCTTTCGCAGAATCAATTTTATCTCCTAAATGCATCTTCGCCAAACAACAGATCATTTGCCTTGGCCATGTGGTGTTGTCTCAGGGAGTGGCCCCAAACCCCAACAAAATCCAAACCATGTTGGACTGGCCTACTCCATCATCCCCTTTAGACTTGCGGGGTTTTCTCGGCTTAACTGGTTTTTACCGAAAATTCATTCGCCACTATGCCGCCATGACAGCACCACTAACCGCGCTTTTACGGAAATACCAATTTTCATGGTCATCGTCAGCTCAAGCTGTGTTTGAACAATTAAAGTTGCTTATGACTCAAGCTCTAGTGTTGGTGACGTTGGATTTTACAATCCTTTTCACCGTCGAATCTGATGCTTCTAATGCGGCGATGGGCGCAGTTCTATTACAGAACTCACACCCAATTACATTCTTCAGCAAGCCATTCTATCCATGACTTCAATGGGCTTCCACATACGTGCGCGAGCTTCATGCTATTACATCTGCTGTTCGCAAATGGTGTCACTACCTTTTAGGGCATTCATTCATCATCTTGACTGATCATAGGAGCTTAAAAGGGCTCATGCCGCAATTCATCCAAATGCCCGAACAACAGCTTTACTTGTCTAAGCTACTTTGGTATAATTATACTATCCAATATAAATTTGGTTCATCAAATGTAGTTGCAAACGTGTTATCCAGGATCCCAGACTAGTCTAAGAGCCAATTCCTTTTATTATCGGCACTCAATTTCCTTTTCTTGGACCAGTTGCGACAATCATTACAGACTGATTCTAACTACTAGACTCTCTATCAACAAGTTCTTTCGAACTCAGCTACCCATCCTGGTTTCACTATCAACAATGGTCTTTTATTCTTCGAAGGAAAGATATGGTTACCCTCAAGCAACACCTTCCTTAATTTGATCGTGGATGAATTCCACACAACTCCTTTGGGAGGACATATGGGTGTTTTGAAAACACTTTGTTGCCTGCAAGACAACTTCTTTTGGCCCCACATGCGCCAGGATGTCAGTTGCTACATGGCTCAATGCTCTATCTGCCAACAAATGAAATATGAGGCTAAGAAACCGGCGGGCTTGCTACACCCACTACCAATTCCATCAGCTATTTGGGAAGATTTATCCCTTAACTTCATCACTGGGTTGCCATTATCTAATGGTTACACCACAATCATGGTGGTAGTCGACAGATATTCCAAAGGCATCCACTTGGCCCTCTTCCATCGCACTTCACGGCACACACGGTTGTTGTCCTATTCTTGGATACAATCTGTAAGCTACATGGCTTTCCATGCAACTTGGTATCTCATCACGATCCAATCTTCATCAGCACTTTTTGGGGTGACTTGTTCTGCTTGAGTGGTACCAAACTCTGTATGAGCACGGCGTACAACCCACAAACAAATGGCCAGACGGAAGTCCTCAATATGGTCATCTAACAATACTTGCGCTCATTTGTTCATGATCATCCCAATCAATGTTTCAAGTTTCTATCCTTGGCAAAATGGTCCTACAACACATCAGGGCATTCCGATACCGGCTTTTCTCCCTTCAAAATCACTTATGGCAAGCCACCCCCTTCTCTTCCTCAGTACTTATAGGGTTCCTCCCCAATTAAGGTTGTCAATTCATTACTTTCCACAAGGTTTGCTATGCATTTCGTTCTCTAGCACAGACTGCTTAAGTCCCAGAATGCAATGAAGACTCAAGCTGAAGCCCACCGTCGGGATGTCCAATTTTTACTCCAAACTCTCAAAGAGGTACTACGGGCCTTACCTGATTGAAGCATGAGTAGGCCCAGTTACGTATCGCTTGCGCTTGCCTCTTAGCTCCAAAATACACCCTGTTTTTCATGTTTCACTACTGAAACCACATCATGGGCCCATTTCTTCCAACACCTCCCCCTACCTCCTTTGAGTACCGACAATCATCCAATTGTCCATCCTCTACAGCTCATAGATTGGAAGTTGGACACTACTACAACTCCACCAACCCAACAAGTTTTGGTTCAGTGGGACAGACTCGCCCCAGAGGACACTTCTTAGGAACTTTGGGATCACATCCGCCACACTTACAACCTTGAGGACGAGGTTGGTTTTCCACAAGAGAGTATTGATAGCAATAGCAGTACCACAGAGGTGGTAGCTAATACCAGACCATTAGGGAACCATAACAGACCCACATACCTCAAGGATTAAATTTAGTGGAGACAGCTTTAGTGCTCTGTAGTTAGTTAGGGGACAACTATAGTGCTCCCTCAAATTCTATTATAACAAAATTGGTTATCATTTGTTAAGAATCAATAAGCAAAGTAAGCCTATAAATATCTAGGCAATGAATGAAAATACTCAAACATAATTTGAATATACTTATCTTTCTTTAGTTTCCTTACTCTGCCCTTTTGCTTTGCCATCTCGAATAGCCATTGTTATCAGTCAATCACAAGTTGCCCTAAAAATTATGTGATACTTAAAACACAAACCTCACAATGCAAGTTTACGAAATAGGTAAATGATAAAAATTAGTTCTAGGGTCTTCCATATCAAGAGCCTAAGGAGGCTAACTATTCACATTTGCAATTTCCTTTTTGAAGGGTAGGATATAGAAACCACTGAACACATTTGTCTAATTTGATTTTCAATATGCTTTGTCTAATGAGGCAAAGTGATGGGGATTAAAAATGTGTTCCTCTTCATCGTTATATAGGGAAGAAAGCATATACATATCCTCTAGATATCTAGTCTTCATTTTTCTATATCGGTTATGTGTATGAACATTTAGTAACATATCCATATGCAAAGGCAAATATCACAAGAAGGGAGGGTTGAATGGTGATTTTCTGTAAATTTAAATCTTTTTCGTAAACAAGAAAGTTATCGTTTGATGAAGTAAAAATTAAGAAAATAAATATTGGACTTTTTGCAAAGCAAATCGTACGATAGTTTCGAATCTTTGTAAAACAAACAAAGTTTTTCAAACACAAAGATCAAATTGAAACCCTAGGCCAGTTCAAATAGCAAAAGAAAAAATAATAAGAGTAAGACACGAGAAATATAGACGGGTTTGTCTCAACCACCAAGACTACATCTAATTCTTGGCAAACCATCAATTTTCATTAACTTTAACAAGTTACGGGTATTTGTCACTGTCACTTATGACTCCTTAACTCAAGTTTTACTCTAAGCTTGTTGCAACCAGTATTCTTTGTCCTACCAAGCCACTATTGGCCTAACACAAATCAAAAGACTTGTTGGTTTGATTGCACATATTGACTAACACTCTCAAGATGAACAAAGTGTTTTGAGATCTTTTCTAAACCTTACCAGAATTTATAGAGGTTTTTACATAGAGAATTTGAATAATGAGTGCTTCAGTTCATACTTCATGTCTTCAAAGCTTCTAGTATTTATAGGTCTCTTTCAATCAAATATTTATTGTCTCTAAACAGACATATTTTCTTCCATAAGCTTTTGTGTCTGAAGAATATGGTCATTGGGGCATTAAATGCATGTATTTCTTGATGCTAGAAAACCACTCTTCACCGTTGGCGTGTTGAACACTAAAGTAGGAAACCACTTCCTTTCGTGTCAGAATAGGTCAGTGCAACAAAGCTCTTGTTTTAATGGCGATTGAGGAATTTCATAACTTGACTTCATTTATTCTTCAATTAATACTATATTTTGCACCAAATATCAAAGTGGTCATGTGGGTATAGTAGTAAAGGAGTGTGTCATTCACTCTAAGGACCATGGTTTTAGTCTTTCTTCAAATATTTTTTTAAGTTTTTATTTTTTTAAGAAAATATTGGTTAACTTTCTAATCTAGTCAACGTTTAAAATTTAACAGTTAACGGTTAGTCAACGGTTAAAATCAACTTTGGGACTAAGATAGTAAATTTTGAAATATAGGAGAACTCAAATAATAAATTATAAAATAAAAAGACCGATTTAATGAAATAGATAAAATAGAAAGACAGATTTTACAATTAAGCTTAATAAAATTAGTTAATTGTCATGTTACAATATCCAATCGGCATAAATAGAGTTGTAACGGTGTTAGCTGGTAGAAAATTTAATAATAATATTACCAAGACTTCTTTAAAGTATTTTTAACTATAGAGACCTACTTAAAAAAAATTATAGGGACGTACAGGTTAATTTAATCAAATAAGTATGAGGTGCATCTACTCTAATGAATTGATCAGCCAAACTTGGAGTAGGGGGTAATCCAAATTCCAAACATGCTTTCTACACATGTTTGTTGTTTGTCTGAACGAGAGTTTGGTTGAACAAATGGAAAACCAAACACTAGAGATTACACCAACATAAGTTAAAAAAATGTTTTTTTTTAACTATATAAACTTAAAATCTAGCTATATTCCCTCAAGACGCTGAATTGATAGAGATGTGAAACACATAAAAGCACCCGCATCGGCACCGAGGGAAGCAACTTTGGAGGAGGGAGCGTGTTGCTTTTGAAGCCATCCCCTGTGCAGCCTAGCCAAAATCATTGCTTCCAAAGCAATTGTTGCTTTCTAAAGTAACGTTGTTAGGAAATTAAAAAGTAATGAAAAGAGAGTGAAATACAATAAAAAAAAATAAAGAAAAAAGAGTGCAATTTAATTTTTATCCGTTAGAAAAAATCCCAGTTGTAGCCGTTGGAAAAATTTTCACTTGTAGCCATTAGAAAAAATATAGTTGTTAGAGTTGTCTCTTATAAATAGAATGCAATATAATTTTTTTTTACACAATCAAAATCTCTAAAATTTATCATATTTCATTTTTTAAAAAAAAATCACAACTTCTACACATGCGACTTATTTGCAAGATGTGAAGCAAAGTTTCAAATTAGAAACTGTATGGCTTAACGTGAGGAAGGAACCAACAAAAATGGTTGACACAATTTGAACAATCTAGTAAGAGATCAAAGGTTTCTGCTTCTAAAGATTATTCATCTTCTTCAAATCGGATACACCATCAAGTTATGAGCCAACATCACCTACCATGGAGCGTCCAATGGAGGCAAAAGCAGCAAAGAGGAAGGCAAAAAAAAAAAAAAAATCTTTTGATGTTGTTATCGCACAGCTATGAAAGGCATAATAAGACCAAAGCAAAAGTCGTAGATGATCTTTCACGTGCTACGAAAGACCGCAACAAGTTGAAGGAAAAGGAGATGTTGATGAAGGAAAGAGAAATCAACTTTCAAATCCTCTACAAGGATATTACTGGTATGAGTGATGCACAACTATAATTTCATGAAACCTTGAGTAACCAAATAAAAGAAAAATTAGGACTTTATTAATTGTGGTACTTATTGCAATGTAATTTTTATTGTGTAACATTTATTTTGTAGTTGCTTTTAATTATGTAATTTTTATCAAAACTTTATGTATGTTTTAATTTTGTAATTTTTAATTAAAACAAAAAACTAACCATTATTTCAGTTACCCAAAAAAAAAACTAGTCGTTGGTAAAACTAGTCGTTTTAAATATAGTTGTTAGTAAAACTAGTCGTTGGTAAAATTAGTTGTCGCAACCTACCCTATGACGGGAGTGCAGGCGAAAAGAAAAAGTGTGTCTTCTAGAAAAGAAAAAGTGTGCCACCAACGTTTATTCAAGGAAAATGTTAGAAAAATCAAAAAGAGGTATGCGAACTTTGAAAATAAGGGTTCAGGAGTTGATTACACATAGGGAAGGAATTAGCACCCCACGCGCCCGTCACAAGGGACGACAACCTTTAATTGAGTGTGCACAACGTGACTTCAGAATTATTTACTTTTTCCCTTTTTAGATTTTTATTTTATTTTATTAGGGTCGACAAGGGTGTTGCCCTTGCTCCTACATATCCTCAAGTGCGATGAGAAATTCAGACCTACGTAGTTCTTTAAGTCTAAATGTTGGTGTGTTAAATTGATTTTTATGTTTTTGAAAGATTCATTTTAATTGCGAACAAAAATTTGTTTAAGGCGTTGAACCTTGAAACGATCTCAAGTGATATTTGATAAAAAGAAGTTAGTTATGAGTTGGTTTTATCTTGGCTTTGTTTCCTCTTCTTTCTTCTTCTTCTTTCTCTCTTCTCTCAAATCTCTCCACTTTTGACCCTTGGAACCCCTTAAAACACCCCTAGGACGGTTATTTATAGGCAAAGGGTCACTTTAGTGCTAAAGCAATAAGCTCGCCCAGGCGAGTTTGTTTCTTCACCATGAAGCTATTTGGTGGCCCAGGCGAGCCAGAGGCTAGCCTGGACGAGCTAGGGTTTAGGAAAACCAAGGAAAAGACCCTTTTGCCCTCTTTTTTTGGTATTTTTCACAGTCTTGATCAAAACACTTAATGATCATGTGTTTTGCACTGTAACTAGCGTTCAACACCGTAAGTCAACTAGCAAGGATCAAAAGATCAACAAACAATAGTCTCCGGACGAAATTAGGGTATGACACTAGCCATTGTAACTTTCTCTGTATATTCCTTCTGATGTTGCAAGATTTTCATATATCTAAATTGTTCAAAACTTGTATCAAAATTTGAGAAAACTATTACCCTGTGTTGTTGATAAAGATGGACTCTAGTGATTCATCTCTTGAAGCTCTTAGAGATGAACTCATTGATGATTTTCTAAATGATGAGTAAGAAGAACATTACGTGAGGTTGGTGATGGAAAGTATACAAGAAAAAGAAGAACAAGAAGAAGAATAAGTCGTTATGAGAAGTAGGCGTCCATGAAAATACATTGATAGAGATCGTGAAGAAAGGCAAGAAAGACTATTCAATGACTACTTCTCCAACAATGCGGTATACACAAATGAACAAATTTGACGAAAATTTAGAATGCAAAGGGATATTTTCCTTCGCATTGTACAAGCCATTGGCGATCAAGATTCATATTTTCAGCAATAGGTTGATGCAATTGGAAGGATGGGCCTTTCTCTGATGCAAAAATGCACAACTTTTATTTGCATATTGGCATATGAATCATCAACTGATAGTGTCGATGATTATGTTCGAATTGGAGAAACCACGACTTTAGTATGCTTGGAAAAGTTTGTAAAGTGTGTCTACGATGTTTTTGGAGCTGAGTACTTACGAAGACCCAACAATAATGACATCCAATAACTACTATGTTTGCCAAGTTGTGGCATCAATTGTCTCGTGACGGAGGCCCAGGTGGGTCAAGTCACAGTTGACTCGTGGCACTTAGGTTGTTACGCTCTTGAGTAAAAAGAGTTATGCCTGACTATTAGCTATAGCTTTTGGCCTAATGGTAAGCGCTCGATCCAACAATTGGTATCAAGGCCAAGGTCACGAGTTCAATTCCCAACGGGGCAATTGCTAAGGGGGAGGATATTCTTTGTCAGGTTGTGGTATCAATTGTCCCGTGGCGAAGGCCCAGTTGGGTCAAGTCACAATTGACTCATGGTGCTTAGGCTGTTATGCTTTTAAGTAGAAAGGATTGTGCCCTAACTATCAGCTATAGCTTTTGGCCTAATGGTAAGCGTTCAATCCAACATACTGCAAATAGGTGAGCGTCGTGATTTTCCAGGTATGTTAGGTAGAATTGATTGTATGCATTGAGAATGAAAAAATTATCTAGTAGCATGGAAAGGTCAATGTTGTCTTGGTGATGGCCCAAGCACAATCGTGCTTGAAGTGGTGATATCACAAGACTTATGGATTTGACATATATTTTGGAGTTACAAGTTCAAACAACAACATCAATGTACCCAACGAATCTCCTGTGTTTAAAGATGTTATGGTGGAGAAGTTCGTACAATACAATTTGCAGTGAATAGAACTCAATATAGCATGGGATACTTTCTAGCAAATGGTATTTATCCAAACTGGGCGACGCTTGTGAAGACCATCCCAAGGCCACAAGATCATAAAAGAAAATTATTTGCTCAACATCAAGAAGTAGTAAGAAAGGATGTGGAACGCGCATTTGGAGTGCTTAAATCTTAGTTTGTGATTGTAGTGGTCTTGGGCATGATTGGAGTCGGACACAATCAAACATATATTATATGTGTGCATCATATTGCATAACATTTCATGATCCAAAATATCATTACCAACTTCAAGCGGACTATGTGAAACATTTTTAGGAATGTTTTGGACACGATAATTAGCAAAGTTATTTATTGTTTTAATTATATAATTTTTATTATTTTAATTATTATCTTTTATGTTGTGCTATTTGTGTAAAGTTAGTTACTTTCATCATTTTAAATAAAATATAATTTAATTATGTATATATTTATATTAGATTTTTTATTTTAAAAGTTTAATTAATTAATAAAATAATATACATATAAATTAATAAAGTTGTTAATAAAAAAGTTATTAATAAATTTATTAGTTAAGAGTTGCTTATATTAAAAAAAAGTAAAAATGAGTTATGTATACATACAAATCCCATTAAAAATATTTTTGGAGTTATTGCAATGTAGATGCTCTATCTGCATGGATCAAACACCCACAATGTACTACTCTCGTTTTCTCATCCTTTGATAAGTCCTCTTCAATCAAGAAAATTAAACCTTAAACTCATTTTACCAGGTTATTTAAACTTCTTTAAAAAAAAAAACCTTAAATAGGATTTCACATTTAAGTAGCGTTCTGACTTTTTTAAAATCTAAAAATGCTTTAAAGTAGATATTAAAGATAAAAACTTCAAAATTATTGTTTTTGAAAATATTACCAAGGTTTTAAACTTAGGAGTTACTTTATCATGACGTTATTCATATCATAACTTATAGACATTACAACTCATGTTTAACTCGCTCGTAAGTAAATATAGAGAAGTCTCTTCATTTTATTTATAGGCTTAATGGCATTTTTTGTCATCTATCTTTCATCTTTTCAAATATGTTGTCACCAAACTATGAAATTTACACATTTTACCACTCCTCATTTTTTGCAAATTTTGCCACACAAGTACACAACTTTCAAAGTATCAAGCATTTTCCCCCCTATATTATAATTATGCATTTAAAAAAAAAAATAGGCGGTAAAATGTGCAAAATTATGGAAGTTATGCCATAATGTGCAAAATTTAGAAAGTTGAATGACAAAATGTTGAACTTTTAATTTGGTTGCAAAATTCACGAAATTGTAAAGGGTGGATGCCAAAAAGTGCAACTAAGCCTTTTTCTTATATATATATATATATATATATGGACACATAATACAGGAACAGGGAAAGAAACCATTCCAGCTACATTAAAAGGTCTACTTAAGGATGGGTTTGTGCTTCGGTAATAGTTACGCAGCCAATACAGAATCATGTTCTCTGGCAAGTCAACCTTTGACAAAAATCAGTAGTCATATGAACCAAAATTAATATTATAATCTTTGGTCTGAATAAATCTCCCTCGATGTGTTCAACATGCAAAACCAGGATTTTGAACTTAAACTCAACAGTGTCATACTTGAAACGATGTAAGATCCAGAGACAGGCTGAAACCAGAGGCCATGGGACATAGAAAAAGACCTGGCTTATTTTAAACCAAAAGGCAATTTGCAATAACAAGAGCAGCAAGAGAGCATTTATTCCACTTCAGACAGTGCATAAGCAGCAATATCAAGCTTTCATAGACTGTCCTGCTTTTACCAAATCTTCAAGTGCCTTAAAGATCTGCGCCTCGGACAAGCCTTCCAATTTGATGCCTTTCTCAACACCCAAATCTAGAATTATGGAACAAATTATAGGAAATCAGGGTCCATCACAAAGAGATTTTGAAAAAGATGCAAATAAAAAAAAAAAAAGATACCTTAACAAGATATAATCAGAAAGGCATGTCAAAGATGGACAATATTAAGTCAGTTTGGATGAATTTCTCAACAAAAGAAGAAAATAAAATGAATCAAACAATTCGCATAAGTTGAGATTAACTTGTGAATATCAAGTATTTTAGAAGCTGTCTCGTCTAACTTTTCCACAAGCATCCCTTTATAAACTAGAATTCTTGCCTTGGAAATGTTTTTAATAGTTGAGTCTTACAATTGAAAAGCTCCCATAAGCTAGAAGCTAATCAACATTAGATCATTATATGTAACTTTCGGGCCTTTCTTAAAGCAAGTACAATATACATTTTCCTTATTTTAGATTCTCCCCTCCTGAGAAATTTGTCAAGCATACCTATTTTGTTTACATTTACATAAGAAAGCATGTTGACCAAATATTTTTTAAAAACGATAACATAATTTCTTTCAGCAGTAATCTAGAAGTGCACAATAGGAGGGTATTTCTTACAACTAAATAAAAGCAAGTAAAGTTATTGTGTTTGAGTATCAATTATGCCCAAAAAATGAAGCACCCTATAGATTGCAGAAGGCATGAACCTCATCCCCATGAAATTATTCTCTTGCAATCCAGATATATTAATGCAATATTTAATACATGGATGGATTCAGTAGGCTAAGATTTCACCTATACATATTCAACACCTGTACAGTTGAATTTTCAGCCACATTATATGATTTGTGTGCAAGAAAGAAGCATAATTTTGCTTTTGGATAACAGTCAAAATTGGGATACTATTAAAATTTACTTTCTACTGGCAACTAATACTATTATTTTTTCATAACTTTGCAGCCCCACCTAATACTATTTTTTTCATAACTTTGCAGCCCCAGATATGAAATTAAGGGGACAATGCAGATTAACCAATTTTCTGTCTAAGTGTATTGATGTCAATTTATAAATCCTTAGTTCCTATTATAAAAACTAGGGCAGGAAAGGGTTGGTAATGGTGATACAGAATGTGAATGCAATACACAAGGTCAAATTCAAATGTAAAAGATAAAGAATTAAATTTAAGATGGTTGTACCATATCTTGCCCATAATTGGGGTTCAACTCCACTGCACTCACGGATTAATATGGGCAATTTTGGGTTCAATGTCTTTAGTTCCTTATAATTCCTTTCCACAAAAGCCCTGAGATATCAAAAAAGAATAAGAACTCATATATATTCAAATACATATGGCATGTAAGTATAACTAAGCAACCAAGCAATATACAGAAATAATAAATAATGCTGAGAAATTTCAGCCCAAAGAAAGGTAAAATATCTGTTTATAACCTTGTGGCTGAGCTTGCAGGTGATGACTGGCACATCAAAAACCTAAGTTCTTTTATGTTTTTCAAAAGATTTCCTCTCCAAGCCATTGCTTCCCTAGATCAAAGTTATAATATTTGTGAGATTTTACCTCATCACAAGGCAGAGAAAAAAAAGGTGTAGCCTAACAATGCTACTGCTACCACTTGAAGTAGTATAAATGAAAAAGCAGGTGTTCAAATGAAATCTTATTCCACAATAACTTTGTAGAATGTTCCCAAATATGAAAAGTGCAGTAAATATAAAAGTATTGCATGTCTAAACTACAAATAGTTGACAACAGGTAAAAAGGCCCAAAAAGATATTTACTTGTTTTGGGAGACATTTTTGCACTGTTTTCAATTGCACATAAATGTAAATGCTTACATGCCAAGATTATGTAGAGTGAAACTGAAAACAATAACACTCCAAAAGCAATAGCATTATAAACTATCTAGAAGAAATTCAAGCCAATGGTGTCTGAAAATGTGTTCACCGACTTTTCAAAAATTATTTTCATTTTAGCCCAACCCATATTCAGTCTTCTTCCATTACGCAAGTAGCACTTAACACTAGGAACTAGAGAAGTTTTAAACCTCCAATTACGGCAACTTGTTTGCAAGAATTCTAAAACCATGAGAGAAAAACTTCATCTTCCAAGAACATTGCAGTCTATACATAGTTGTCTAGTTGATATGAATATTCTTTAAATATGAATCACATCATAAGTAAATTAACTTAGCTGCAAAAATAGAATACTTACAGCCAAAAAAATCAACATTTTTTTCAAAAAAAGGGGGTACGGGGAACTGTTAATTCTAAACAGGAGTTAAGAAAAAAAAAAACTTGAGCATTTAAGAAATTATAGCTGACAAAATTTTAATTGGAAACTCCACAGATTTAGATAAATCCTGGAAGTATGACATTGAGCAATTTTATTCTTACCTTCTAAAAGAACAAGCCAAAGCCACTTGGATTTTGAAATGTTTTTAGAAGCCCCTTATGCAGAATATTTTCAGCATTTGGATACAAAAGCAGAAAAACTCCTTTTGAATTGTAGAAGCCATTTGGGTGCAATTTACAAAAGTTCATTTCATTGGTAACATTACAAGGTAAGGAAAACAAATACTCTTAATATTTCAGGGCTATATTTTGGCAAAAAAACCACTTAAGAAACCAAGCCATATCCCAGTAGATGAAGTCCCCAACATAAATCAAAACCCCATTTTCTAGGAGAAAGTCCCTTCATCGTGAAACAAAACCCCATTTTCATCACTATCTAAAACTAAAACGAAACCTTCAAAGCACTTCCTTCCAGACTCGATTCAAAAATTACCAGCATTTAGAATAATAGTATTCTTTCCGTAGTTATCTCCTCCGATTTCCCCCATCTTTTCCCAAAAAACTGAACCCAAAGATTAGAGATCCGCATGATACAAACCCCAACAGCCATAACCACAACCAAAACAATAACATTAACAAGCTGTTTAACCAACGCAATGGAGGACGAATTTGATTTGGCAGCAGAACCAAATTAGTTGGGATTTCAAACTCACTGGAAATTCAAATGAAAAATTGAGGAGCAAGAACGAAAAGGTTTTGTTATTCGAAAATTTTGTGAGAAACGATACGGAAACGAACAAAGCAGGACCAAATGGAGGACTTACCAGGTTGCACGGACGGAGACGAGAAAGAGAGGTTGTGGTGAGGTGCGATTCGGGACCAAATTGAGGACTTACCATGCCAATATATTATAGAAATTAATTATTCTTATTATTTTATATAGCCGTGAATTACATCACAGCTACTGAAGTTTTATAAAATTATACAAACACCCCTTTTTCTTTATCCACTACTAAACTAACCCCTCTAATTATTTTTGTTTTGAAAAAATGTCACTGACACTTTTTTATACTCTTTTTGTAATTTATTGAAAATTATTCATTTTAATAACTCTTACATCTCATCCAATCATCTTCTCTTCTGAGTTAGATGTAGGACTCGTCAAAATTAATCATTTTTAATAAATTTTAATCCATTAAAAAAAGAATATTACAAAGATATATAAATCCTTACCTATTTGAAGGGACCAACTTCATACAAAGAGGTTCAGCAATCTTTAGAGTGCAGCATTGTGGTAAAAAAAGTTTTGTTACAACATGACAGTTCGTTGTCATAGTTAAGTGTGTCTTCTTTTCTTCAAAAATTTACTCGTTTCTTAGATCAAAACAATTGATTATCATTGAGTAAAGGAGATATCAATGGTTGAAACTTGAAACATAACCACCAAGATACTCAAAGCAATCATTTTTTTCCGCCCAAATGAAGGGTATCTTTGTAATTTTTTGAAGCTACAATATGCATTTAATTGTGAGGTAGCATCTCTCTCTTGCTGCACATTTACAATAATTTAAAAAAAAACATGATTTTAGGAATTTGAAAAAAAACATGATCTTAGGAATTTGATAAGTCATCTAGTTTTTTACTTATAAAGAGATTAATAAAATTGAAGATTAAATGTAACTTTTGTTCTTATATTTTTTTTAAATCCGCAATTTTGATTTCCTTATTTTAAAATTGAAACATTTAGTTCTCTTATTTTTTTAAATTTAAAGTTTAATTCTCTTATTTTAAAATAGAGACATTTAGTTTTCTATTTTTGAAAAATTTTAATTTTGATCCTTCCTTCAAACTGAAAGCATTAATTATTAAGAGATTAATATTAATTATGATATAGGTTAAACAAATTATCTGGTTGTATAACTAAATTTGAGTCATATTAAGTTAATTTCTTATGGATGAAGGCTTTTAGAATTTGATAAATGGACTAAAATTATGGATTTTATAAAACTAAAGGATTAAATGTCTCTATTTTAAAATAGGAAGACTAAAATTATGAAATTTAAAAATAAAAAAAAGACTAAATGTTTCTATTTTAAAATAAAAAGACTAAAATTACATATTTTTATAAATAGGAGGATTAAAATTACATTTAAGCCTAAATTATTAGTAAAAATATATTGGAAGATAAGAAGAGACCATTTTAGTTTTTTTAAAAACCTTAATCCCCACGTTAGTTATTCTAATCAATTTTCATATAAATTCAAATGTCACCATATCGGTTAACAAATATAAATATCATATAAATGAAAGAAAAGAGAGTATATTACTACGATCTTTGGTTTAAAAATTTCTATGAACATTCTAAGATTAAAAAGCAGTCACTAAAGTTTTGATTCTAATTTTTAATATCAATTAACATATACACTTAAAATGAATTTAGTTTAAATATTTTCATAAACTCACAGCTAATTAAAAAAATGACAAATTCACTTTTGATGCAGTTCAAAAATTGTAATATATTAACACTTTAAATAAAGTCTTGACATTTTTTTTTCCTACCCAGGAATATTTTAGACGACTTTTACCATGTATTGAGTTTTTCTGATTGTGTGTGGCAAGCATTGCCTAGCTAGCTGATCCTTTATTATGTGTTTGGATGAGGAATTTAAAGATTTGTAGAAAATTTAAATTCACAGCATTTTGATTGCTTTGATTTAAATTCCTTTCATTTTGTAAATATTTTATTTGAATGAGGTAATTCAATTTCTTGTATTTTAATTTCCTTGTTTGGATAAAGTAATTCAATTTCAATGAAATTCAAATTTTCATTTTTAAATATTTATTTAAAAATTAAAATTTTAATATTGAATGAAAATAAACATGAGTCATTTTTTAAATAGTTTTAATTTATAAAATATATAATAATTAAAATACGGGAATTTTAATTTCTTTACTTTTTAATGAGAATTTCAAATTCTCTCAAATTAGTATATTAAAATACTTTGTAAAAATGACAGCATTTTAATTACTTTTAAAATACCTCATCCAAACATATTAGATTATTGAAAGGAAATTTAATATCTCTGTTGAAATACTTTACCTGGTTAAATTTCTCCATCCAAACACAGGGTTAGTTTTCATGTTTTACAATATTTTGATCGAAGACTAGAATTCTTGGCTAGCCACTTTTTTCTCGTCCCATTTCTATCCCTTCATAAATTCTTTTCTTTGTATACCAACAGGATCCGCACGGTGGATATGCTGGGACCAGGCCAGGCAAGCAACTATTCTAATCTTTTGCCAATTTCTACTTGATTACTGAGCTATGGTTTATTCAATTTGATTCTTGTCTTCTCCTTCTCCATCTCTAAAACTTCATTTTTTATCTATTGCTACCAACTCTAATGTATATGGATAGAAACTCATTAACATTATTAGAAAATACACTTTCAATATCAGTTATTTACGGCATTCTACATTAGTTTTAAAACTGATGTTAAAAATACCGATGTTGAATGTATTATTGTTAGCATCGATTTTGAAAAACCAATGTTAACATAAAAATGCTAACATCGGTTTTTCAAATAACCAATGTTATATATAAAGAACTACAGCAAAATAAGTGTATGCATGATGAACATTAACATCAATTTTCTAGAAAAACCGATGTTAATATATTACTTAACATCGGTTTTCTAGAAAAGCTGATGTTAATGTTATATATTAACATCGGTTTTCTAAGTAATATATTAACATCGGTTTTTGTAGAAAACTGATGTCAACGTCCATCATTTATACACTTATTGTTTTGTAGTTAGTTATATATAACATCGGTTATTTATAAATAATCGATGTTAACGTTTGTATCTTAACATCGGTTATAAGAAATAACCAACATCGGTTTATTGAAAAATTAATGTTAAGGTGCATGTTGACATCGGTTTTTCTAAATAACCGGTGTTGTTTACTATATTAACATCGGTTTTTATTAATAACCGATGTTGTTTTCAAGTTTTTTTTATATAAACTTTCTGTTTTTACAATAAACCCAAAATTGTACCTGTAAAATGCAATTTCAGACCCAATTCACAGCAAATAAACATTTTATTCTGCTTTCAAGCAGTTTTAATCACAATAAACATTGAATAATTGATTTATTATTAACAACTATCAACAAATGAATTCAATGTTCAAATTACATAATAAATTACAAAAATGTTAAACCAAAGTAAACTAAGCTAAACTTAATCTATCTAAATCCTAGCTCTGAGTTCTAACTCAGAGATAATACTGTGCACACTGGATCCGCAACGCCTTTAATCTCTCTGGCTCCAATGGTCTAGGATCATTAAAATACTGGATCATGAAATAAATGATAATAAGTTAATAATGTAATACAAATTATAAAAAAATTGAATTTGTTTGAAATAAACATACCGCTTCCCAGTTATTCCTGAAACTTCCTAAAATGATGGTGGACATCTAGTGCATGACATAATAGCTGCACTGAGTACTTCCTATTTGTCTATTACACTAAATACATAATGAAATTTGGATATTAATTAAACAATTAGTGTACAGACACATAAGAAGTATATATAAGTGGAAGTTTTATGTAAATGGCGTACCTTGACGACAATCCACCAAGCAGGAGCCTTTGATTTAGGATGTGGAGCATCATCAAGACCTTTTAAAGCACTGTTCTAGACGATTAACAATTAAAAAGTGGTGTTGTTGAGGTATTTTGAATGCAAATGCATTGAAAAGAACACTGATCTGTTAATTATCCCCTTAAGGTAGTTGTTTGGTCTGTTATGCAATGAACAAAACCAGACAACTAGATGTTCCTTGGGCACGATGACCACCATTTGTCAGTGTCCGCTGTAGTGGGGATGAATATGGGCTAGTATATTAGTAAACATTAATTAAATTCAGTTATTTTGTGTGATTTACCCTTTCAGGTAGGCTCCAAGATAGACATCGCGTTTTGAACTCTGCATCCAACTCTTTATGTAACTTTCAGTCTCAAACTACGATTGCCCAAACCTCTGAATGGACTGTGGCTCGAGGAATCCATAGATATCAAAATTCCCCACTCGCATACTTGTTTCAGTCAAATGTCTGTTTATGTTAAGTCAAAGTTAAATATTTATGAATTGAAAGCAATAAGTTAGGTAATTAAAAGTAATCTAAAATGACTTACAGAATCCACAACTGTAACACTGATATGCTGAGACACTGACCACCGTGTGTGATTTCGAAGAGGTCTTCGTGCTTTATGTAGAGCGAGAAGTCTATATTAAAGACCCCGAACACGGTGGCATCCCATGTAACCTGGTAAGGCCTCAAAAAAAGCTCTGGGATGGTCAATGTCATCATATAAAGCGGATCATCGACCTCCGGATCCGGCTTTTGAGGTGGTTTTGCTGGAGACACAATAGGTTGTTCATGAAACAAAGTTAAATGGCCTAATTTAAGGCACGCTGAATGAATTAATTCAAAAAGAAGAAACATATAGTAAGAGTAAAGTACTTGCTGTGATAAAGACTTGACCAGATGTGTCGGCCAAGCAAGGAAGGTGTGAATTGCCTGACCCACTAAGGAAACCTCATCAGTGGGTACAGGAACGGGGGCATCTGGATCTTTAACCTCCTCTACACCCACCTTTACTTGGCCAGGCAACAAAGGAGTGTTATGAACAACAGTGGATCCCTCATAAACTCTCCCCAGGGCAACCAAGCGGGCAGGATTTGTTTCGATGTACAAGCCGCACCTATCTGAGTCACTCGTCTCAGGATCATTTCCTGAGGGATCAATACAACTCTCCTTTGTGCTTACTCGAGGACCTGCCCAGAGGCTCCAGAGGCAGTGCAAGTCCCTGAGATTGCATTTGGGACTGAAACTAGGACTACATCTGGTTGAATGATGCCATGAGCTGCCGAGTCACTTTTTCTGTGATCGACTCCTCTAGCTGGTCCCTGATTTGCTGGCTCAGCTGCTGCAATTCTTCAGGAGGCAGGGAGGAAGAGCTACGGGACGTCCGTGGAGCCGATCCAAAGTATTGCTTGATGGTGACACCGGCTCCAGCAGCACGGACACGTCCAGTGTGCTCTGGACGTTCAATAGCAGCGGTGAGAACATCCTGACGTCCATGGGGGACGAAGGATCCCTGTGTCGTCTGCACCTCAAAGGAATCCTGCACAGAAAAGACATAGTTGTACATGGCATTCAAAAAATATTGAAATATAATTCTAATGGTTAGTTGAAAATGACTTACGATCTTTTCAGCGATTTCCTTTGCGGCCTCAGTCGTCATCTCCCCTGTTTTCTTGGTGCGGGCCATCTTCCACTTCACGTGGCGCCTGACGGGGGATGGAGGGTCGATGACGCCATCAACGCTTCCTGACTATGCAGCTTCCTCCAGCTTCTTCTTCGTCTTCTCAGCCAGGAGCTTCTGCTCCAAATATTCATAACCTCCAGGAGACAAAACGTGGGGGGCAGTGTTCTGTTTCTGGATGGCCTGTGCCTTTTTTTGCACATCCTGCAAAAATAAAACAATAATGTTTCAAATTGCTAGAATGAATTATAACAAATTAATGTTTTTTGAAAAACAACTTAAATGGCAAGGTACATACCTCCCGAGAAGGGTCTCTGCGAGTCTGGCAAGACTGGGCCCATTTTTCCTTGCTTATGCCATATTTCTCACAGACAGTGTCGTCCACACCGTCCTGATCGCCTGCAAGGGCCCATTTCCTCGTTAGGTCTGATTTAAACTGCCTCCATCTCTCGCCGACAGTCTGAAGTAACTTCTTTTTCGTCCTACTGTCAAAAGCCTCTGGGATTTCAAATTTTGCCTAACAATAACAAATAAGGTTTATTTGTTACAATAATGTATTTTTTGGCTATTAATTAAAGAACATCAAATAAGAAATGAAAAATACCTGAATATCCTCCCAAATCAAGTCCTTTTGAGCAGTAGGGACGTCCTTCCAATTCTCGTACGTCACGTCCACCTTATCATGTGCCACAATCCCCAAATATGTTCTTAATTTCTTCCTGTGGGGATCGTCGGCCTTGCCGTTAGTAGGATCAACATGGACCACTGGTCTCTCAGCACCAGGTGGTCTAGTAGACAAGGTTCATAGACGTGAGGCTTTTCGTGTCCGCTTCACGTCAAACGGCAAAGCTGATGCGTCGAAAGGAGGAGGAGGAGGAGGAGGAGGAGGAGAATAAGGCGAGGCAGGTGGAGAAGCCATGATCCTACATACAAAAAAAACCAGGGTTAATAAACATTACAAAAAACAATTGTATGACTTATGTAACTGAATCTAGAAAAATCAAATATATCAATAGAAAATTACATTAGACGATGTTACTTAATTCTCCTTCATCATGATCATTACGATTTGCATGAACGTCGTCAGCTTCTTCTTCTCCGACAACGTTAGGAGTGATTTTTGTGGACAAAAGACTAACATAGGTGTCCATGTGTGAATCATCATCTTCTACATTAACACCAATTGTTTTTCCCTGTAGAACCACGCACCACCTTTCATCACAAGGGTCTTGCACATAAAATACTTGTCTAGCTTGTTTTTTCATGATGAAAGAGTCATTGTGGTAACCAAGTTTCTTTAGGTCTACCAATGTAAATCCTATATCATCAGTGCGCACATCGGTGTTGCTGTCAACCCATTTACATTTGAAAACACAAACAATAAATTTCACATAGTTAAGCTCCCAAATTTCATCAATGAACCCAAAGTAAGGGATGGAAGCTACACAGGGATTGGCATCAGGCACACTTGCGAAGTGTTGAGATTCAGCCCTTAGGGTGACCCCGTTGTTCTGCATTGTACTTTTGTTGTCTTGTGCTTTTGTGTAAAATGAATACTTGTTTATGTCGTATCCTTGCCAAGTTATAACATTTCTTTTAGGCCCATCTACTAGCTTTCTTAATGTTTCTGAAGCAGTTTCATCTGCAAAGATTGTATCTTTAAACCAATCACATAAAGTCTTGTTATGCTTTTTCAACACCCAATTCTTGGAAATTTTTGGATTAAGTATGTATGGCAAAACTTCATTACTGTTGTTCAAGACATACAAGTGAGCTTGTAACAAATCTTCTAGACTTGGAGTGATCACATGCAGTCCTCTTGAACCCTTACCACCCACTCTGTCATCATGTCGAGACTCAGGAAGGCCAACAGGTTTAGCCTTCTCTATGTATTCTGAAAAAAATTCAATGGCTTCTTCTGCAATGTACCTCTCAACAATAGATGCTTCTGGATGATATAGATTCTTTGTATACCCTTTTAAGATCTTCATGTATCGCTCAACTAGGTACATCCACCGCAAATAAACAAGACCACAACATTTGATTTCTCTGACCAGATGCACAATCAAGTGAATCATGATGTCAAAGAAAGCAGGGGGAAAATACATCTCCAACTGGCATAGTATAATTGCAGCCTCATTTTCCAGCTCATCAAACTTGACAGGATCAACGAATTTGCTACATATGGCATGGAAGAAAAAGCACAGGCGAGTTATGGCTAACCTGGCTTTGTTTGGCAAGATGTCTCGTATAGCCACGGCTAACAATTGTTGCATCAACACGTGACAATCGTGAGACTTTAACCCTACAAGCTTAACCTCTTTCAACTGCACAAGGCTGTTAATATTTGAAGAGTATCCTTGTGGAACCTTCACCCGACGAAGACACTGACAAAAACTTATCTTCTCCTTTTTGGACAAAGTATGACAAGCTGGGGGCAAGTAAATTTTCTTCCCATCAGACCTTGGATGCAACTGTGATTGTATCCCCATCTCAACTAGATCTTGACGGGTATTCAAACCATCCTTCGTCTTGCCTTGAATGTTAAGGAACGTCCCAATCACACTGTCACATACATTTTCTCCACATGCATAACATCAATACAATGTCTAACGTCTAGATCAGACCAGTACGGAAGATCAAAGAAAATGGACCTCTTCTTCCATATGCAAGTCTTACTTTTATCCTTCTTTTGGGTCTTTCCAAATACAGTATTCAGGTGTTGAACCCGCTAGTATACCTACTCACCAGTCAACAATATCGGCACAATATCATGCTCTTGACTTCCATTAAAAGCTTTTTTCAATCGTCTGTAAGGATGATTGGGTGTTAGAAAACGGTGATGCCTACTGTAGACTGTTTTTCTTCCATGTTTTAGTTGTATGTAGCTTGTGTTTTCTTCACATATGGGGCATGCATGATGACCCTTAACACTGTAACTGCTGAGACTCCCATATGCTGGAAAGTCATTAATGGTACAAAAAAGCATTGCACGCATTTCAAATGTCTCCTTGCGAAATGCATCAAACACTAAAACCCCGTCGTCCCACAACTTTCTCAAGTCTTCAACCAATGGACTTAGATAAACATCAATATCATTTCCTGGTTGTCTTGGGCGCGATATCATCATAGACAACATCATGTATTTTCGCTTCATGCACAACCAAGGAGGCAAATTGTAAATTACTAGCAGAACTGGCCATGAACTGTGTTGAGTGCCTAAGGTGCCATATGGATTCATTCCATCACAGATAGGGCATTTGGACATTTCTTGGAATTTATGCCTGTACAGTATGCAATCGTTGGGGCAAGCATGAATCTTCTAATACTCCATACCCATCGGACATAATATCTTTTTCGCCTTATAGTAATTTTTAGGCAGCGTGTTGTCCTCTAGAAGCAGATTGTGCACTACCTCAAGCAGTGAGGTAAAACTTTTGTCACTCCACCCATACCTGGCCTTCACATTAACCAGACTTAACACCGCAGACAATAGGGTTAAGGAATTCTTGCACCCCGTATACAAAGGCTTCTTTGAATCACTCTGCAATCCTTCATACACAGGGGTGTGTGCTTGCTGAAAAGACTTTTGTCCAAGGTCACGAATCATGTCCTCCAAGCAATCTCCCATTTCTACATCAAACGGTTCAGCTTGGGACCCACTCTGCATGTCTGTCACTTCACCATGCCATACCCACGTCGTGTAATTCTTCTTAATCCCATCACACAATAGATGCTCCCGTATGTCGTCCAGTAGTTGTCATCTTCCGTTCAAACAGTTGATGCAAGGACAATAATATTTTCCTTCTTCATTCGGTCGACCTCTTTCTGAAACAAATTGCAAGAACTGCTCGACGCCATCCTCATATTTTGGGCTTATGCGACTTTGATTCATCCAACTTCGATCCATCCAAGCAATTCCATGCATGAAATCTCACTTTTTTATTTATAGGTGTGGCTCTATCCCATTTAGGAAGACTGTCTTTTATGTTAGCTTCATACGTCAGGGTTAGCATTATTTTGAAAATTTTGACTAAATTTCGGCAACATTTCGCATTGGTCTCCAAGTACACGACATGACCTCGGTGAAAGTAATTTCCCGATAATCAAGTATGCACTCAAAGAACAACTTGAAATGCATTGTACCGAAATTTCATCAAATTAATCAAAATAATAATAACCTTAATGAATGAATCTAACATAAAAATACCAGTCTCCCCAAACTGTCCAAACGGACAATTCAAGACTAAATACAATGACTAATGCAAATTGTCCATAAGAATCATTACATTCAGTCTCAAACGGGAACCTAAGGTTCACTTAGCATGAACAACAATTGTTTATATAGGAAATTACATTGATGACGTACAAGAACATACAAAATCTAAATTTTGATTACAGAAAAATATCAACATCAACAGTTGTTTGTATAGCATATTACATTCATGACATACAAGAACATACAAGGACATCAACAGTTGTTTGTGTGTGTGTGTGTGTGTGACTCTGTGTGTGTGTGTGTTTATCTCTTTATGTGTGTGTTTGTGTATCTGTGTGTGTGTGTGTGGGGGGGGGGGTCATTTGAGGGTAGCAAAGGATCATCATATTCTAAACATCATCAGCCATACGATGCACTCCTATATTGAAGAGTTACTAAACCAATGAGGCCAGAACAAGCATTATAATCAATTTGCAACAACATGAATTCACCTTATTTGGAGGACACTACAATTCTGCCATCTATTATGCAACTGCCAAGGGATAACACTCAGATTCTCAAAAGCTAACTTAAAAAGGATTCAATCACACTCCAACTATAAACACTTCCATCCATGCTCATGAGCAGTTTCAATTGCTGGCATAAAGAGATTCCCAGAGAGAGAAATAGTCGCTACAATCTCTGAATTGATATGGTTTACAGAAAAGTCACACCCTATTAGCATCAGCTTGCAAGAAGATTAAGTTTCCCCTAAGTCATATCCTATCAAATCAATTCTAATAGGTAACCCTAATGGGCTGATTCTGCTCGTTGTAAGAGTTATAGTTATTTAGTCATTGTTAGTTAACTTTCTAACAGAATGTGGCAGAGATAGACAACTAAAGAGATTGGAAGAGAAGATTAGATTTTCCCTGATAGTAAGAGATTGGTCCTGGGGAATGGTCTTGGACCCTTAAAATACTGAGAATATACCAAAATGTGCTATGGTCATTGGACAACATTGTTGCAGACCTTGCCAGTCATCAAGGATTTGTTAAGGGATATAAGAAGGCAGTCCAACAATCATCATCGAAATCTCAAGTACCCTTTGAAATCATAACATTATATTTGGTGTAGTCTTTTTAAAGGTGTTGCATATAATATTTTAAATCAAACACTAGTATATAAGATTTTAAATCAAACACTAGTGTATAAGATTTTAAATCAAGCACCAGTATATACATACTAGTTCCTACATACGTACCTGGAGTTGCTATAACCCTAAAGAGCTTCAACAGCAACGCGAATTACAAGTAGTATATGATAACCTAAAAAAAAAACCATAGTCCAAGTGAACATCATGAATAATCTATGAACAAATATTTTGATAATGTTCCAACTTGTATTGTTGTTCATATTGATAGTGAAATTATATAAGTTTCTTACCGTAAAAAAAAAGAGAGATAGAGAGAATTTTGAGCCCAAACTGATGTAATTAAAAAGCTAACATTCTAACCAATGACAAACAAATAATAGTGGCTTTTGCACATGTTCATAGTTAAGATGTTCATGATTTTGCATGATAATAGAACGATAACAATGGCTTTTGTAACTAGTAAGTACTATTGTTAGGGAATCTCTACTTCTTATATTATGTTAAAAAGATATGGTAACAATGGCTTTTTGGCCTCAGTGATCTCCACAGTCCCTTCCAACATCTTGGCCACCTTCCCCATAGTGTGTGTGATTAGGGTTTGTGTGTGTGTGTGTGTGTGTGTGTGTGTGTATTTGTCATGAGGGTGTGTGTGTGTGTGTGATTAGGGTTTGTGTGTGTGTGTGTGTGTCATGAGGGTGTGTGTGTGTGTGTGTATTTGTCATGAGGGTGTGTGTGTGTGTGTGTGTCACCAGGGTGTGTGTGTGTGTGTGTATTTGTGATGAGGGTGTGTGTGTGTGTGATGAGGGTGTGTGTGTGTGTGCAACAGCACGCCGTGTTACGAGCAACTTTTATGGCTAACATTCCATCAAAAGTTTAACTCAATTAACCAAAATGATACTTCAACAATATTCCAAAGAAACAATTATATAATTTCTATAGTAAATTGTGACATAATTTAGAAACAATTGGAAGCATAAGAATACTAAGTACATTTAACATTCAAAAAACTATATGCTACAAACTAGTATGCTCCAGCAAGTGGACAAGTAATTGGATTTCAGACTTTCTGCCTCTGCTCACAATTTCTAATAAGAAATTGAATTTCAGCACAAAGTAGGTGGGTTATTTGTTAGCAATTGAGAAACAGACATATATAGGTAACATAAATTAATTAGCTTTTCATCCCACAAGGGTTTTTCGATCAAATTGATTTCATTAGTGAAGATGGAGTTTAAGTAATTAACAAAGTGGTCTAGGGGGGTTACTTTTAGAAAACTTTGTTGGTTTTTACTATTGTAAACTAGTTGAGTGTTGGTTTTCCCAGTGGGAGGCAATTTTGCTTGTGATTATAAGATTAATTTCTTTTCATATCAGGGGTTAGTTGATGTTTTGGTTTGTCTAATTTGTTGTGATAAGGATTATTATCATCGTTGACCTAGATGTTGTACTGGACAAATGTGAGCTGATTGGAGAACCTGTCCCAGCACCAAAAGATGCACCTACAAAATCTGCAACTGGTCAATCAGGAGTCACATATGGGAATCCACAACTTTTGAATAGCAGTTCACACACTGGTGGCATGCCTGCTAGACCAAATATAGCTTCACCATCTCCAGATCATCCAAAAGCAAATCCTTATGCCAGTAGTGTTTATTCTAGTAATGCCCTTCCTACTTATCCTAAAGTAGAGCATGAAGTTAGTAGATCAGCACCATTCAGTGGGTCTTCTGGTGGTCAGAACACAGGTTTTCACAATCCCCAATTTGAGGCGTCAAGGTCCTTGCAAAACTCATATGCTCGTCCACCTCAGCAGCCTATGTACCGTCATCCATCTCCAATGTACACTAACAAAGCGCCAATGGGAAGAAATGAAGCTGCCCCCAGGATAATTCCAATAGCAACATTGAATCCATACCAGAGTATGTGGACTATTAAAGCCAGGGTAACATTTAAGGCAGAACTCAGGCACTATACCAATGCTAGAGGTGATCGCAAGGTGTTTTCTTTTGATCTTCTGGATTCTGATGGCGGAGAAATTCGGGCAACTTGCTTCAATGTTGTGGGTGATCAGTTCTACAATGTTATTGAAGCTGGTAAGGTATATCTAATTTTCAGGGGAAGCATAAAGCCAACTCAAAAGAATTTTAATCACCTTCCCAATGATCAAGAGCTGACCCTTGATGTGGCATCAATTATACAACCATGCCTTGATGATAATGACTCAATTACATCACAAACATTTAATTATCGCCCCATTAGTGAAATTGAAAGTTTGGAAAACAACAGCATTGTGGATGTGATTGGTGTGGTGACTTCTATTAGTCCTAAAACATCAATCATGAGAAAAAATGGCACTGAAGTTCAGAAGAGAACTCTCCAGTTGAAAGACATGTCTGGCCGAAGTGTTGAGTTAACTCTACGGGGAAATTTTTGCATTGTAGAAGGACAAACGTTGCAAAGTATTTGTGATGTTGGGGAATTTCCAGTTTTGGCTACAAAAGCTATCAGAGTAAATGATTTCAATAGGAAGTCTGTCGGGACTATAGCCACTAGTCAGCTATATGTGGAGGCTGATTTTCCTGAGGCTTGTATACTGAAAATATGGTTTGAAAATGAAGGGAAGAGTGTCCCAACTCTCTCTATTTCCAGAGAAATGTCTAATCTAGGTAAGACTGATGTGCGGAAGACTATATCTCAAATTAAAGATGAGAAGTTAGGGACTTCAGAGAAGCCTAATTGGATATCTGTCTTTGCAGCTTTTCACACATTAAGGTTGATAACTTCTATTACCCAGGGTGCCCTCTCAAGATAAGGGATAGACAATGTAACAAAAACGTGACTAATAACGCAGATGGGACATGGCATTGTGAAATATGTATTCAGTCTATTGACGCATGTGACTTTAGGTACTTACTGTCAATGCAGATACAGGATCACACTAGCATAACATGGGTTACTGTTTTCCAAAAGAGTGGTGAGGAGATCATGGGTATACCTGCAAAATATTTGTATTATATGAAGTATGAAGAGCAAGATGATGATAAGTTTATACTTGATAGTAAGCATTGTTGATGGCAATGACAAATTAATCATAGGAGAGAACATGGAGAGCAGGGAGCGTTGGAGAGAAACAAATACTTGCTCTTTGTCACTGGTTAAGACAATTCAAGGTCTAGGAATACAATGAAAAGTTGCACAGACACCAATGAAACATGGAGCTAGTCAAGCTGCTCTTTCAAGGTTAGGAGTGAAGCAGCACATAATTAAGACCCTGTATAAAGTACAATCTACAAAATCTCACCACCCCCCGCTAAGCAAATCCCAAATTTAATTTCCCACTGCTATAATACCATTCAAATTTGATCGTTGTTGATCATGAAGGCATGCTAGACACACCACATGATTAATATGCCAACTATAAAAACTGATTTTTAAGCTGGGATCCTTGCTTTCAACCAATTCCATGAAGCCAATTTTATTTGATCAATTAAATGGTCCAAGTGAGGCAGCATACTGTTAAAAATTATATCATTCTTGTTCTACCACACATAGTTGAGTTTTTTTTGTTACTAAGTTGGGATGATGGTGTAAACTTAGTATTGGGGGTGGGGGGTGTATGCGGCCACTAACCATCTGAATGAAATGAATATCATTGGGAAAGGAACTTTAGGTGAGATTCTTTTTTCTCACCTTGTTGAAAAGCTGGTGGTGACAAAAAATTATTTAACCTAATCATGAATGAGTCTATATAAAATCGCAAAATACAATAAGACAGTTAAATCTAAATTTCCTAGATGCCTAGGCATAATACAAATACATATTACTGTGAAATAAGAGCTACAGAAATTGGATAAGTGTTCCTAGAGTTAAAAACTTAAAATCTTGGTTCTTTGCCTTCCCTACCCAATTGAAGACATCCACTTATTTATTTAAATTGTCCAAGCTTGATTGAATCTGTATGTATAAGGAAATCTTATTAATGGATTTCAATTTTAGGTAAGGTCTATAAGGGTACAATGACAAATAATCTGAATGTTGCAATAAAGCACATAATCAATGATGATGGAAATGTGGATACTTTTGAGAGAGAAATTACAAGCTTATCTCATGTCAGACACCCTAATATCAGCAGTTGCAAACAATCACAGTTTACTTGGTGCCAACTTAAAGTGGAATTAAACAAGGAATATACTTAAAGTGCATAAAAAAGTTAAATAATGCTCAAAATAGGCAATCCTAGCTTAAATCTTACCCTTTCCTTGATGTCACCCAAAGTCGACAAGTACAGCTTATAGAATTCCTCTCTAAATGCAATCACAAACCTAAATAAAGTTTAGAAACCAGCAAGAATAAGACAATTAGAATCTGTTTGATTTGTATAAATTTAAGGGACAACAAGATACATATACTATATTATAGTATTTTCACTTTTAAAGGACTAAAGACGAAATTTTGACCATAATTGATATATTAGCATTTGTATATCACTAACTCGTTCTTACTTAGTCTGTCTCTCAACTTGCAATTACAACTTGATTGCAACTCAACATTTGTGTAGGCTTTAAATACCTGATACAGTTAACAATTGTATGATGGATCAAGCTTAAGCTTCTAAGTTCTAACAACATGATTAAATGACGCAAATTTCATGATTCATATGCCTTATAACTAGTCAAACACGATTTGGAATACTACTATTTATCAACTGTATTGTACACTTAAATTTCTATAAATAGTACACACATTGTTTCCCTATCTGCACAGACAAACTAAATCTAAGATAGTTTTACTCGGAGGAACAAGAGAATTTCAAAGAGTGAGAGATGAGGAACTTCCATGTGATCAACTTGGAGAATATCAATGGTGAGGAGAGAAAGACTATCTTGGACCAAATTCAAGATGCTTGTCAGAATTGGGGATTTTTTGAGGTAACCCACAACCACAAACTTCTTTACAAAACCTTTGTCATACTCACTTAAATTTATTTATATCTATACATTTGCACCTAAAGTTTTCTTAATCTTGTTCATTTTAATTATGTTAACTGTGCTGGTTTCCTGATTGTAGTTGGTGAATCATGGAATACACCTTGAACTTTTGGATGGGGTGGAAAGGTTAACAAAAGAGCATTGGAGAAAATGCATGGAGAAGAGGTTCAGGGAGGCAGTGGAAAGCAAGGGGTTAGAAGCTGAAGTAAAGGACATGGATTGGGAGAGCACATTCTTCTTGCGCCATCTCCCAGACTCCAATATCTCTAAAATCCCTGATCTCAGCCAAGAGTACCAGTAAGACAAATTTGAAAACTAACAAATACATACATATGCATGAGCATCACTAATTGTTGATGGCACATATATATATATATATATATATATATATATATATATATATATATATATATATAACAGTGTAATTTGGGTTACAAATTTGATAATGTGATATACCATTGTTTACACATGATGCAGGGATGCAATGAAGGAATTTACACAGAAATTGGAGAAGCTTGTTGAGGAGTTGTTAGACTTGTTATGTGAAAATCTTGGATTAGAGAAATGGTACCTGAAGAATGCATTTTATGGATCATAGGGATATACGAAGGCAAGTAGTGAGAATATACCAGAATGTTGTTGCTGGTGCTAGAAAACCCTAAATAGATTGAGAGACTATTGAAGATCAGAAATGGCAAGTAGTGACTAATTAAGGTTTCAATCTTTAATGTTGGAAGTTCTGAATGCATTCTAGTTTAAGTACACACGCAATTTTAGTATATGAAGCACTTGGTTCCTTTGTGCTATAGTCGTTGGACAGCATTGTTGCAGACCTTGCCAGTCATGAAGGAGTTGTTAAGGGATAAAAGAAGGCAGTCCAGCAATCATCATCGAAATCTCAGGTACCCTTTGAAATCATAACATTATATTTGGTGTAGTCTTTTTAAAGGTGTTGCATATAATATTTTAAATCAAACTCCAATATATAAGATTTTAAATCAAACACTAGTATATACATACTAGTTCCTACGTACGTACCTGGAGTTGCTATAATCAAAAAGCTTAAACAACAACGTGAATTACAAGTAGTATATGATAACCTGAAAAAATAAACCATAGTCCAAGTGAACATCATGAATAATCTATGAAAATATATTTTGATAATGTTCCAACTTGTATTGTTGTTCATATTGATAGTAAAATTATATAAGTTTCTTACCGTAAAGAGAGAGAGAGAGAGATAGAGAGTTTTGAGCCCAAACTGATGCGGCACAACTCAGTTATCACATTTATAAGCAGCAACCTCTAGGTTTCGAAAACCATAATACTTCACTAGTTTATACGCAGCAACCTCTAGGTTTCAAAAACCATAATACTTCACTAGTTTTTAAGTTAAACAGAGAATTATATGGGCTTAAGAAAGCACCAAGATAATGGTTTGACAGACTTAAAACCATTCTTTTGCATCTTGGCTTCTTTGCAAGCAAATGTGATCCATCTCTCTTTATCTTCAAAGATGATTCTCATATCATTTATGTTTTTGTGTATGTTGATGACATCATAATAATTGCTAGTTCTGCAACCTTAGTCCAACAGTTTACAACCAAGTTTCATTTTGATTTCTCTTAAACAACTTGGGAAGCTAGATTACTTATTGGGTATTGAAGTCAATTCTATGGTTGATGGTTTTATTCTTGTAACTAAAAGCAAATACATTAGAGACCTTTTATAGAAAACTAAAATGGCTGAGGCTCAACCTATATCTTCTCCCTTGGTTTTTAGATGTAAACTTACTAAAACAGGATCAGATATATTCTCAGATCCCATTATGTACAGATTAGTGGTTGGAGCACTGCAGTACTCCACCATAACCAGACCTGAGCTTAGTTTTGTTGTGAACAAGGTATACCAATTCATGGCTAATCCTCTTGAAGCTCAATGGGTAGCTGTAAAAAGAATCCTAAGATATCTCAAGGGCTCTTTGAATTATGGCTTACACTACTAAGCTGCTACTATAGGTGTTCCTATTTCCATTAAAGCCTTTTCTGTTGTAGATTGGGTTTTTGATATCGACGATAGAAGGTCAACATCAAGGGATGCCATTATGTAAGGGTTTCATCTCGTCGACGATAGAAGGTTGAAGTTCATCTCGACACCATTTTTGTTGTTGCAACTTGCAAGTTACTACCCTCCATTTGCAGCAATCTTGCTCAGTTTCCCAAGAGAGAAGAATATTTGATTCATCAATATTGATTCATCCTTGTTTGAATGTGAGAAGTGTTTGCTTCTCTTTTTCCATGAAATTGACCATATTGGAGCACTAAACTTGTAGGCATATGCTGGTTAGGATAATTACACACAAACAAAATGTGTAGAGTCCCAATTGGCTTATGATTTAACTTGGTACTAAACATGATGAACATTTTGAATGAAAGGGAAATCAATCCTATTTGTCCGTAAGTATGCTCAATGGAGGGAGCCGTAAATTCCTCAAGCTATAAGAATTTTGAGGAAGAAAAAGAGTAATTAAACAATGAGCCGTAAGCATTACACATAACAGATTCTCAAGACTTTGAACCTTGATTTCAAATATATAAAAATACAACATGATCAGATTTCGTAAAGAAATTAAAACAATTTTCCTAAAGTATAGAATTTAAACAATCTTATAATTTAACGTACAAGACTATAAATTTGATTCCTGTTAATGACCGTGACAAAATATTGAACATTAGAGTCACAGCACCTCAGTCATTGACATGAAAATGTTTTCCAATTGAGCTATTTGTATAGAGCGCCAAAATTCCCATTTTCTTTTCTCTGTAGTCAATCAATGTTGAGCTATTTCTCAAGAGAAGAAGGAACTAGCCTTATTTGAATCAGTATTCAGTAACCTCTGTGCTTTTTGTAGCACTCTCCTCACAGTGCACCAACCAACTCATGCAAACTCGATCGATCACAAGTCTACGTTAGAATCAACTTACTACTTTAAAGTAAAAAATAGGAAAATAAAATATCTTAAAATAACAACTCATTTCCTAAAATTCTATTATTATTCCCAAATGGCAAGCATAAACACACCTAGTTTAGCTCATTTAGTTGATATATGGTGTGTGAGTTATAAATTTCCTACAGATAAAAAAAACACAATCAACTGTAAAGCTGGCTAATTAACTAGGCTTTTTTGCAGGGATACAAAGGAGAACCACAGAGACAATCATTACCGACAAAAGCACTAGCTGGAAACTTATTCTTTGGAAGCTGACCACAAAGATGGTTATAACTCAAATCCAACTTCTCAAGCCCAACAACACTGTTTGGAATTTGTAGGTGAGGGAACTACATAGAGTATACAATGTTCAAAAGATCCTTATGGATGACCTAAGAAAGGAAACAAAACAAAAGAAATTTTGGACCCCTATGAATGGCATAGACATAAGTCATTCTCATTTCCTTCAACAACAATAACAAACTACTACTACACTAATTTCATATGGGCCTGATTTCCATGTCCAAAGTTTAAGAGAGGAATTATGCCTAAAGGAAAGGAGTGGAAGATGTTTTGGAGAGACCATAAAAAGGCAAAGGGGTTTTGACCTAGAAAGGCCTGCTGAGAGAGACATTTTTTATGGCGGCTGTGATGAACATGAGGCAGGACTTAGCTCCTACACTGCACTAGAGAGATGCAAAATAAGCAGCAACGATGATGATGGTTATGATGAAGACATGGAAGTGGATTTGACTCTAAGCATAGGAGGAGGAAGCCAAGTTAATAATAAGAAGAATAGTAGTAGTAAGAAACCTTATCTGCTTCCATTAGGATGCTCAGACTCACCCAATGGGAAAACTAGGGAGCTAAATTCTTCTGTCTCTTTCCAATCAGATAGGGTGGGAGATTTCAGTGACCCCACCACCCCTATGAGCAGCTCAAGTGTGACATTTGATCAAGAGAGAAAGGGGCCACATTGTCTTTCTCAAGGTTTAAAGCTTAAATAGGAGGGAGATTTAACTTGTTTGATTGTATTATGATGTATCCTTCCTCCTCTCTCAACTCTACATGGACCACTGAATTTTTATGGTTCATGTGTTCAGATTCCTAGACTAGATTTTCTATTTTACTTTATTCCAATAAATGGATAACTTATACTCCAATTTCTAAGTGTCCCTTTCTGTAAATAGGTAGAGAAAGTTTGATGTGCTTCTTAGTTCTTAAGTTACTTTCTTGTCCTACATATTATTTTCAAACCTAAATGCTATTTATTGTAAAAGCAGAATTTAGTACTACTTGGCACTATATGTGAATTTAAGTATACAAGGAGTGACTTTTGTCATAAGACTATATCAAATCAAAATGGTTAAGGTTCCCTTTTGGCCCAAATTCTTGCTTTGAAAATGATGCTATTCTGAACCATATTTTGGAAATAAAAATAAATGCACCACCACTAAGTAGGATAAAAGAATCAAATGGCAAGTGACAACTTCTCAAAAATGGATATCAACATTATTCAGTACCCAAAACACCAATGAATCGATTATATCGTACGATTCATGAACAAAATCAATGAAAAACTTAAAAATAAATTATTCAGTACCCAAAACACCAAAACATTTGTTAACTAATACTTAAATTTAACCATGTCATTAAGGAAATAGTAAACTCCAACATAAGGTATTATATTGTATTATGAGGCATTGTCATTATAGTCCTGTTTGCACAGTCAACTAATGCGGGTACTAAACTAAACTATAGGCTTTAAGTGTTCTTTTTTTTTCTGTTACAAAATTTCACATACAAAAAACCAACAACTATCATATTTGGGCATGTGGAAGCTCTTGTTCATGGTCATAAGTATGATATTTGGGAATCCAAACCCTATAATAGAGACATACCTTCAGCCAATTGGTTCAACACTTGTTGTACAAGAGAAGTATGTTGCAAGTCCTTTGGCAGATAATCCAACAGTGGCTCAGATTACAAACTAGAACGAAACATAACCTACAAATTTAAACGCAAGACCTTGTGAAGGATGAATGTGAAAGACCAAACAAAAAAAAGATCGTGCAACTATTCAATTATGTTACAGGAATTGATATACAAAAAATCAATGATCCTGCAAGTTTGCACTACAATATGAAAATTAAACAAAAAAGAGTGAATTTCTATCTTTCTATACCCCCTTAAAATACACAAAATAGATCTGTTAATGAAAACTAAAACATATCGCTATACCAATCCCCCCAAAGGGTTCATGCACCAAGATGAATAAAAGTACCCTGGTCTAGCCCCTCCTTTATACACCAGCCAATACCAAGTGATGTCTTTGATCTGCTACAACATTCCTCGAGGTTCGGCTAGTCCCCCTTTAAAAATAATACTATATATTCCCGCTCAACCAGATAGTCCAGCATGTTGCATGGCAGAACATCACATACAATTGAGACACAGTTTGTGTAAGAGCTAAAGAGAATCCTAACCAAGCTATAACAGCTTGCCACAACTGAAATGACAAAGGACTCTGAATAAAAAGATGATTGAATTAATTTAGACAGAACACACACACACACACACACACACACACACACACACACACACACACACACACACACATACACACACACACACACACACACACACACACACACACACTCAAAAGGCAAATAAATTTTAGAGTCTCAAAAGGCTTATTGTACTTACAGAATTGACTCTTTGTGCCTCAGATTTCCAATCTTCACCACTCCTCCCCAACGACAGGACACTTTAAACTTCAACCAAATTTGGTTAGGCTTGGCACCTCCTTCTACTGGTCAAGCATGTACTTTGACACTAAAGCTTTTGTTCACAACTGCACTATTTGTCAGCAAAACCAATACCTGCCACACCAGAAGCCGGGTTACTTCACCAAAGCTTTTTTTTTTTTACCCAAAGTACACAAAGGCCTTTGTGTTCTCCTAACTCATCGAAATCCCCAAAACCATCCATTGTGCCTAACACCTCTGAAACCCTTCTGCCCACATCTCCACCATTACATTCCCTTTCCCACTATCAAATAAATCTTATGGTTAGGAAAACAACTCACATATATAACCACCAGCCCTTGCCCCACTATCAAAACATTGAATGAAAAAGGAACTGAATCTACGACACCCCGGGATAGTAGACCAACTACAAATAATTTTCTAATAGATTCAAAAGAACAGAAAATGTGAAACAAGCAAAGCAAAAGAACAAATATGTCAAACTACTTCTGATCAACAAGGTAATAGAGACCTGTACCCCAACCAAAAAAACAAAGTCCAACGACAACAATGTCCTTATAAAAAGCAAAGAAAACAGAGTCTAAATGCAACGAAGAAGAATGAAGACATGAAGCATACCTTGAGTGGCAGCCAGAGGCAACTCAGAGTGGGACTGAGAAAGAAGAGTCACGAGCAGTCATAGCTGACAATAATGTGGTTGCAGTGACGATAGGGTTTCAGTGGCAGTCGTAGCTGACAACAATGTGGTTGCAATCACGAGCAGGCAGAAAGAGAAAGGAGAAACGATAGGGTTTTAGCGCGTGGGGGATGAAGTAATTCAGGTTTTTAATTTATCAACAGCACAACATCGTTTTTTTAAAAATAATCGATGTTGACCTAAGGTAGTTAACATCGGTTTTCAAAAAACTGATGTTAATCGCAGGTATTTGACATCGGGTTTAAAAAAACTGATGTTAACATCAAGTAGTTAACATCAAAACCGATGTTAACTAACTCGACTTATTTACAAAAATGCAACCGCGCTTTTGTTAACATCGATTTTTTAAAAAACCGATGTTAATCGTGCGATGTTAATTCTATATTTTGTAGTAATGTAATATTGTGGTTAGTTGTGGAGTAAAACATGCTTCTATAATTATGTATATTATATAACTGTTGCTTTTACAAACACTACAGTAAATATGTCAAAGGGAGGTTATGTTGTACTGTTTTAGTTGGAACATATTTAGTTTAATAAGTTCATGCTATATTTTTATTCAGTTTTTTATTTTATTTATGTTGTTGATTGTTTTCTTGTCTAATAGTTTTAATCTTTTATGTGTGTGCATGTGTGTGACTTATATGCTTTATGTTTTTTAGGGTTACTTTCTTATTGTTGTAATTATAGTCTTGGAAGAGTATAAACTTCTTAAAATATAAGTTTCATGTCTTTCAGTGTTTGAGAGGCCTGAATTAATGATTAATGTCCTTGAAATGTTCTCGACAAATGCCTCATATTGCAACTTAAGTTGCAATTAATACACATATTACTTTGGGTGGTCAGAAATCACAGGCATCAATTAATAGGTGGTCAGTTTATGCACCCAAAGCAAGTTTTTAAGATATTGTGTTGCATTATTTATTCGGTAGAATTAGTCTTCATTTGTGTGGAATTGATTGGTTAAGTACTTTGAACATATTATTCTCAAAGGTAAATTATATGGGTTTCGGCCGCCGGTGAAGCAACCAGATGGGGGTGGGGGCATTACTGGAAAATATTAATTCTACAACGCACATTCTAAGACGGTTATTAATAACCGTCTTAGAATGTGACACAGTGGCATTTTTGTAATTAGGGGCAATATTTTTTGTTTTTACGTCGCACATTCTAAGACAGTCGTACAGAACCGTCTTAGAATGCTAGTCCATGGCATTTTTGTAAATATGGGATACTTAAACGAAGACGAGTTCGGCTGAAGGACAGTCTTCGTTTAAGTTACCCTAATTATTAACTCTATAGTTGGCTCACTCTCACGGTCAGTACTTAAACACACTGTGCGCACATTCAGATCGAGCTGGGTGCACTTGTTGTAGTTCATCTTCTCCGCCGCCGTCATTTTGGTTTCTCAAAAGCATTTTGCGCGTGAGGGATATAAAGATATAATATGAGTCGTTTAGGTTTCAAGCACGAGGTTTACGATGGCGACAAGCACATCGGCGAACTCGACATGATTCCTCTATCGTTGTCAATGACGACGCCTTTTCATAATAGCTTCCACTTCTCAAACAACAAGATTCGCATCCACCACTTTAGTGCACAGAGCGAGTGTTTCCCTCCACTCTTGATCCTCCAAACTGTTGCCGCATTCAACATCCGCTGCAAGCTCAATTCCTCAATTGCCACTGAGCAAAAGGAACTAATCGCCATCCACGCCAGTTGCTTCTACGAAATGAAGGTTATTATCAACAAATTACAAACTAATTAATGAATAAACAAACGGATTGAATATATTTATGTACTTTTAGTGTTTTCTGATAAAAACAGTGTGTTTTAGACGACGGTGGTGGTGGTGAACGACGAGGATATTCACCTCATTTTGATGTCGAGCAAGAGGAAGAACTTCCTGTGCTTCGCAGTGTCGTTGGGGATCTATGACGCGTGCTTGGTGATGCTGAACCTGCGGTGTCTCACGATTGTGTTTGATTTGGACGAGACGTTCATCATGGCGAACATGATAAAGTCGTTCAAGGATAGGATTGAGGCCCTGAGGAAAAGAGTGATGATTCCATCACTGGATTTGGAGCTTCATGTTGGCAAACTCATAGGTATTGATATGATAATTTGTTAATCTGTAGTTTTGACACACACATTATTGTAAGCAGTTAATATGAGTTCATTCTTTATTATATTGTTGTGATATCTATTTACATTTTTTTTGGCAGAAACCTTTGAAAGTGTTAACTTTATTTCCATGGTTCAAGCGGGTTTTCACCTAGGAAGTTCTGCTTCTATTTATTGTCCCTGCAGGTTCTCATTAAGGTATTTAAAGTAATAATATTTGGCATGTGCTTGTTTTGTCAATCTTCTTTAATTGATGTGACTTTTGATTATCCATTTCAAGGATCTCCTTAAATGGTGCAAAAGGAGTGCAAGAAATGCACTGGTTCTGGTGGAGAGTGTGGATCCGTTGATGGAAATTTTCAATGTTTCTGCATGGATGGACCTCATTCTGCTTCATGCAAAGGCATATATGCTTGCTACCTTCTTGATTTCTCAGACTATTGTGCCTCTTTTCATTTCTAGTTTAGTTAGCAAACATGTTTAAGTTTGTTTCTATTAAGAACTAGTTCAAAGCTTCTTGCAGATTCTTCATTTGTAAAAAGCTTCGAGCTTTTCCTCCTAGATTTTTATATCAATGTTGTAACAGAATATTTGGCTAGGTCAACCATCCAACTATTTTTGTTGTTAACTATATTATTGAATTTTAAAGGGCTATGCTACATATAACTTTGGTTAAAATTATGAGAGCCACATTCACTTAAGACCCAAGAAGATGACAGGGTAAGGGTTCAGAAAACTGAATTCCACCCAAAATTAAGAAAATTTTATATTAAAAGGGAAAAACATTGGACATATATGTCAACTTCTTGATTCCCATTATTGTCCTTATCCATTTTCATTTTATTTTCTAGTCATAACTTTATATTCTTCTGCACCCATCATTTGTTTTCTAATATATAATAATAACTCCTCTGCTTCAACATAAACTACTACTTCTCATTCTCTCCCTCTCTAATAGTAATAGTAATATACATAACATAACCAATGGAAGCATGTGCAAGAGCCAATCAACGTATTGCAAGAATCTCTGCTCATCTTTAGCCTTCAAATTTCTAGGTTTCTTCCTTTAACAATTCAGTTTACTTCAGTTTTTACACACTTTAAGTTCAGACTTCAAAAAGTTGTTTATATTTAAGTAAAGAACAACTTGGTATGTGTTAGGGAGATATAAAGTTGATTGGGTGGTTAAGAAAGAAGAGGAAAAAGGTCATGGGTTCGATCCCCTGCTAACAATTTAGATTTGCCAACAATTTACATTTGCTGATAAAAAACTTTGTATGTGTTCCTTGCATGATAAATAAATTTGAGCTTCCATTATTTGAAAAAAAAAATGTTTGGTTTTGACAGTAAGGGAGTAATGTTCTTTAAGAGAGGTGAGTGCAGAGCAAAAGGTGGGGCACTTGGATTCAAAGTTGAAATTTTGGGGGCTACTGGAGGAATTGGTCAATCCCTTTCTTTGCAAATGATGATGAACCCATTGGTTTCAATTCTTCATCTTTATGATGTTGTCAACACCCCTAGTGTCACAACTGATGTTAGCCACATGGACACTGGTGTTGTGGTAATTTCCTTTTCATAGGGTTATTGATTGTTAATTAAATTGTAACATAAGACTGAGTCGTAGTTGTTATGTTAATGTTGAGGCTAGTTACAACAGTTTTTATTGGAGTATATAATCAATTAGTTTATTAAGAATTAGTTACAAATGGTTAGGTTAACAAAATAAATAGGAGCATTGTAATTCATTTTTCTTATCTTTTAATCAATATGACATCTCTTGAGACTTATTCTCTCTATTTGGCCTACGCCTATGATTTGTATCCCTCTCATCCTCTTATTACCAATAGTTTTCCTCTTCGGTACTGATGGAGGGATTTTTGAAGGGGGGTTTATTTTAATTATTAAGGATTGAGGAATTGTTTTATTGACAAAATTTTGATGATGGAATTTAACAATGTTTAGCTGCTATTTGTTCAAATAATGCAATTTTTGTTGGATTAGTAGGTTCGTGGCTTTCCGGGGCAGCAACAACTTGAGAGTGCACTCACTAGCATGGACTTGGTAATCATACTTGCTGGGGTGCTAAGGAAACCTAGGATGACAAGAGATTATTTATTTAAAATAAACGTTAGAATTGTGAGGATCCTTTCTAGAGGAATTGCCAAGTGCTGCCCCAATGCAATTGTCAACTTGATTAGTAATCTAGTGAATTCCACAGTTGCTATTGCTGCGGAGGTTTCCAAGAAAGTCGGTACATATGATCCAAAGCGACTACTGGGTGTTACAACCCTTGATGTTGTGAGGGCAAATACTTTTGTGGTAAGCATTGCCTATGAAGCATAGACGCAGCACTACAGCGGCGTGTCCTGTGTCGGAAGCGCACCAGACACGCATTTGGGTCTGACTCTGGTGCGACGTGGTGTCCGTTGCTTCCGCAATCACCAGACACGGCTGGACGCCGGACGTGCTCGATTGGACGCGGCCCACCAAGTGGACACGCGCGATTGGATGCGGCCCAACAAGCCTCAACCATTTTTTATTTATTTAAAAAATGCTTACCAAATACAAAAGCGGTTCTTCTTCGTCTTCTCCTTGCCGTTTCCTGCAAGCAAACCAAACGCCTCCATCGGTGCATGTCGTCGCCTCCGTTTCCCCGGCAGGTAGGCCTTTCACCCTTGTTTCTTTTCTCATCTCCTCCCTGTTTCTTTTTTGGTTTTTGTCGGTGTCATTTCTGGTTTCTTCATAATGGGTCTCTGTTTTTCTCGATGCCTATGCTGAAAAAGCATTATTCTCTTCATCTCTTGTCACTGTCATGTTACTGTTTTTCTATTTTTCTCGTTGCCGGGTTATTGGCTTATTGTCGTAACTATGAATAGAGCAGTATAAGACCTATACTATAGCTTATAGGTATGGCAGGCCTTATTTTTTGGTGAAGACACTAACTATGTCACGTGAATACTGGCTGTATGGCAGCATTGGCAGGCCTTAATTTCTAGTTAAGTAAATTTCTTCTTTTAAGAACATGCTTGTCTCTTTCTATTTCCCTCCCATTTCACTATAGGCTTTAATAGCTCCACCAATTATAGAATTAGTAAATAATTTTCTACAGCTAACATTTTATATTTGTAAGCTTTGAAGGACTATGCATCCCTCCAAAGTTGATTGTGTTTGAATATAATTTAATAACTTGACATATTATTTTAGCATTGTTGCTCTTTTAAATTTTAATAACTTGACATGCTACTTTTTCCCAATGTTGCAGCAATTATTATAGTCAAACACTTCCAATACACACCTTGACACTCAATACAATGTCCATAACTTTTTTTTTAAAAAAAAGAATCCTATATTGGAGGTTCTTGAATCGTTTTCAAGTTTTATTTTGATGTTTTACTATTAATCCCATATGCTTGGATAAGATATTTTATCAAATTATACAGAGATGTCACAACCTAGTTCAACTTCTCTCATTGTTTAACTGATTTTGTCACTTCCTTGGTGTAATCATGATACCACTGGCTTTTTGTGAGTATAAAAAGAAATTTGGTGGCATTTGGTTGTTTGTTTAGAAATTGTTTACATTGATTTTTAATTTTTTTTTAAATTGTTGTAGAGATAAGTGCTTCTAGTCCTAGTCAATCTAAAGAACAAGATGATGATACCAAACCTTTATGGACCTATGTTACAAAAATAAAAAGTGTAGGTGGTGGTGGAAATTATTAGATAAAATGAAATATTTGTGATTTTACCTTTAATGGGTCTTACACTAGAGTGAGGGCACACTTGTTGAAGATGACTGTAAAGGGAGTTAGAGTTTGTCAAAAGGTAACAATTGCCAAACTTATAGATTTGAAGAAGATAGACAATGAGGCTACATTGAGGGTGAAGAAGTCAAAAACAAAATCTGTGTCATTGTCTTCAGTTTCTACTCAACACCACATGGATACAAACACTCTTGGTGTTGATCCAAAAAAGAGAAAGACATCAATTGTAGAAAATGCCTTTAATTTGCAAGCTAGAGAGAAACTTGATCATGAAATTGCTAGGATGTTTTACTCTTCGGGGCTGCCTTTACATTTAGCAAGAAATCCTCATTATAGGAAGGCGTTTGCCTATGCTGCCAATAATCAGATTAGTGGTTACCAACCTCCAGGTTATAATAAATTAAGGACAACATTACTTGAAAATGAGAGGAAACATGTGGAGAACTTGTTACAACCAATTAAAAATGCATGGAGCCAGAAGGGTGTGAGCATTGTTACTGATGGATGGAGTGACCCGCAAAGAAGATCTCTTATTAATTTCATGGTTGTCACGGAGAGCGGCCTATGTTTTTAAAGGCCATCGATTGTTCAAATGAGATCAAAGACAAGGATTTCATTGCCAAACATATGAGGGAGGTAATTATGGAGGTTGGGCACTCAAATGTTGTTCAAATAGTGACAGATAATGTAGCCGTTTGTAAAGTAACAGGTTTAATAATTGAGGCTGAGTTTCCTTCCATCTATTGGACTTCATGTGTTGTTCATACATTAAATCTTGCTTTGAAGAACATATGTGCAGCCAAGAATACAGAAAAAAACAATGTTGTTTATGAAGAATGTTCTTGGATCACCCAAATTGCGGATGATGCAATGTTTGTGAAAAACTTTGTCATGAGTCACTCTATGAGACTATCAATTTTCAATTCATTGAAATTGCTATCCATAGCTCCAACAAGATTTGCCTCCACTATTGTAATGCTCAAGAGATTCAAGCAATTGAAGAAAGGACTCCAAGAGATGGTCATTAGTGACCAATGGTCTTCTTATAAGGAAGATGATGTTGCAAAGGCTAAATTTGTGAAAGATACTTTGTTGGATGATAAATGGTGGGATAAGGTTGATTATATTCTTTCTTTCACTAGCCCTATCTATGATGCTCTTAGAAGAACGGATACAGAAGCTTCATCTCTCCATCTAGTATATGAGATGTGGGATTCAATGATTGAAAAGGTGAAGAATGCCATATATCAATATGAGAGAAAGGAGGAGAGTGAAGGATCAACCTTTTATGAGGTAGTGCACTCCATATCAATTGACCGTTGGACTAAGAGTAGCACTCATCTCCATTGTTTAGCTCATTCCTTAAATCTTAGGTAATTAACTCTATACCTTTTTACTTACATTTTTTTTAGAATTACATAAATTTTAGTCATGTATATATTTCTTTTTAATTTTAGATATTATAGTCATGAATGGCTAAGTGAAGATTCTAATCGAGTTCCTCCACATCAAGACATGAAACTCACTCGTGAAAGATCAAAATGCTTCAAGAGGTTCTTTCTTGATGTGGATGTAAGGAGCAAAGTGAATATTGAGTTGGTCAACTTCTCGGATGGAAGAGAAGGTTTTGATGATCTTGATTCTTTAAATGATAGAGGTCAAATGGCTAGTTCATGGCGTTAATGCTCCAATACTTCAAAAGGTTGCCCTTAAGCTACTTGCACAACCTTGTTCATCTTCATGTTGTGAAAGGAATAGGAGTACATATTCATTTATCCATTCTTTAAAGAGAAACAAGATTTTGGATCACTTGATGATTGTGGTATTCTTGAAATTGCTAGTTTGTTTTTAGATGAACCAAAGTTTGTGGAGTTCTTGAAGACTTGAAGTTGTTAATTCATCATCTTGCTTTACAATTTTTTTTGTAAAGAAACAAAGCGTACAAATTGTATAATGAGGTCTCTTAGTATTTTTTGTGACTCATTATCATAGGAAAAGTTCTTTTGAGATGATGATGAATATATAAATCTTGATTTTGAATTTAGATTTTTTATGCATATCTCTCATATTTAATTTTATGTAATTTTATTATATATATATATATATATATATATATATATATATATATATATATAGCCGTGTCCGTGTGCTACATTTTGGACATTACAGGTGTCGGTGTCGGTGTTTTATAGAGCATTGCTTTGCTGTTCTCATTCAAACAGTCTATAACTCATTTAAATTTCCTTCTTGTTGTGTTGCAAAAATAAAATATCTAGGAGATTACAAGCTAAAAGTATAATTGAATGTTAACTATTTGATCAAATTAGTTTGTTTATATAGTTTTGAAAAGTATTACAGTGGATTGAGCAGAGCAGATACTTCTACATTGTGAGATTTTTATAGTATATGATGGAAAGCAGGACCGTGTACAAACATTTTGGGGCCTAAGACAAAAATGTTAAAGAGGTTTTTTTTTACAAGAATTTTAAAGAGACTTAGTATATTATATAAAATATCAATTTTTATATTAATCTTCTAGCTTTTTTAGCTTTTCAACTTTTCGTTTTTTCTTCAATTTTTCATAACCAGATTCATACTTTCTATTTGACATTTTCTTTTGTAAATAATCAAAATAAAAAAATTAACTAAATATTAAAGAAATCTAAATAAACTAAACTCTTAAATAAACTCTAAAATAAATATAGAAAATAGATTTTGTTGTTTAGATGTTGTGTCAGGCGCAAGGGTGCTACGTGATACGTGTTGTATTGTTGCGTACCCAGAGTCATGCCCGTGAAATGAATCGTTCCACCAATCCACCGAGATGGAGATGAAAGGCTCCATACGCGGGACGCCGGGATGTATGCGGTTTATAAGCGTTCAGAATCCAGACGATGTCAAATCTAGAAAGGTTGAGCCACATAGACAAAGTTTAATCAATAGACAATAGATTTCATTCAAGGGAAGAAGAAGAATAGATTTGTTTTATGAACAAAAAATGAGGAGATGAAAAAACGTGAAGAATGAAGTCTGGAGAGTGAGATAAGTTAGTTAGGGAATTGGGATGGGTTAAAGAAAAGTTAATAGAGATTTACTTTTTTGAGATAAATAAAATACTTTAAATGACATTAATTGTGATATTGGTTCATTTTTAAAAAGATGATATTGATTGATTAATTTTTATAGAAGAGAGAGATTCTAAATTATTTTATTTTGATGAGTTAAAATTTGTTAATAGTTAGGAATAAAAAAATTTTAGAGGCTTAAAATTTTTTTTTTTCGGGACCTTAGACTGATGACTAATTTGCCTTGCATCTTGCACGGCCCTGTAGAATTGTATGAATGAATGCTGGTATATGTCCTGCCATGTTTTCTTCTTTCAGGCAGAGGTACTTGGAGTTGATCCAAGAGAGGTTGGATGTCTTTCTGGAGTCACAATTTTGCCTCTTTTGTCACAGGTTTTGTAGAAAATACTACCTCAATTTATTAAGAAGTATTATAGAACAGGTCACTGAAACTTCTTCAAACTTGGTTTTTACAGGATAAGCCTCCCAGTAGCTTCACTTCAAAAGAAACTGAATACCTGACAAATCGCATCCAAAATGGTGGAACTAAAGTTGTTGAGGTAATGCCACATAAACCTATAGCTTTAACATGTCACTGGAGTAGAAGAGGGATAATTCGCAAGATTTTCTGCATATAATATATTGATAATTTAGGCTCATATAAATATGTGCTTATCCCTATGGGCATTTCTAAGATGAGTTGATGACAGTGTCAATGTCAACTTTTATGCTTCTGCTTTTTCAGTTAGTGACATCTGCCTAATACAAGATAACAACTGTGAAATATTAATAGATAATAGACAAACATATAGTATGATGCTGCAACTATAAGTTGTTTATGGTGCCATGATAACAACTATTTTTGTATGTATGCAATATTTTTTTTTAAATCAAGGTTTTGGTTTTTAATGGTGGTTTTATAAAACTAGGTGTAATATTAATGGTGGTTTTATAAAAATTAATGAAAGTTGAAATTTGAAAATGTTGTCATTCTGACCGAGTAAAATCTAAAATGAGTGAAAGTTATAAAGACGGAATAGAAATTGTATTTGAATTTGAAAATTATTTGTACTTTTAATTTTATATTGAACCAGTATATAATTTTAGATCAAATAATACATATACTAACGTTGCAAATTATAATGTCTTTTTTATTATCATTTAACCACAACCTGACGTATACGTTAAATTTCTTAATTTTTATTTAATTATCTTAAAATTATATTAAAATAATTTCTAATTAATTAATTGTGTAAAAAATTTTATATTAATATGGTTATAATTAAAATGTTATACTTTTTATGAAGTAAATTTTATACACTATTAGTATAAAATTTTGGATAAATCATAATTTTCATGGTAATGCAATTGCACACGACAGTGGTTGTTCGCATTTTTGTTGATTCCATCTGTACCGGTTTCACTGTAGACATGGAGCACGTGTAAAATGAAGAGTTGTCTACCAACAATTGAGTGTAGAAGGCTCTGGCAGTAACTTTAGATACATATTCATTTTGATTTTGAAAGTGTGAGATAAGAATAAATTAATTTTTAAAAGATTAAAAATTTAAATATTTTTTTAATCTGTAAAAAAAATGGAATAGATTCATTTTATCATTAAATTTGTGAAATAATTTTATTACGAAGTTATTATATTTAAGGATCAATATAATAATAAATTATATTTTTTATAATTAATTTGATATTAATTTATAAAATTAAAAAATTGATTTATCATTAAATTATTTGTAAGATAAATTTTTTGTATTTTTTATATATTTAGAAATTAAATTTTATTTTATTTTATCTTTTCAGGCATCAATTAATTATCATCTTAACCTTTGAGGGATAAAATGAGTATTTATCTAAAAAGTTAATAATAATAAGTATTTAGAAAATGCTTATAACAATAATGAGTATTTATCTAAAAACTTAAAATAATTTCTAAATGAAAATTATTCTTACTATTGTATACACATGCATAATTGATTTGGGAAACCATTTTTCCTAATTCATTCTTTCCTTTCCCATCATCAAATACTTTATTCAGGATGCATGATGAAGTAGAAATTAATGTTCGAGCTTGCTACAATGTCATTTCCGTAAATTGGTACCTGTCTTTATTTCACTCATACTTATGCGTGTGAATGAGAATGATAGACATTGTACTTTATGTATCAGCATCATGCATAATTCTTATTAGCATGGCTATTTAATTTTATTTGGCATGGCTAATGGCTAAGGTAGCATATTAATATTTAAGAATGACAGGGTGTTTAAAAAAACTATTGGCTAAATGAGATAGTTTTGTTGTCATCATGACTTCTATTATCTTTGTTATCATAGGGTTTTTTTTAATGCCATGACAGGTCTCTATTTCTTAACATAGAGAATCTTGTTGGAACCAGGCTGCAAGTGTTTTGAACATTTTGGATGATGAGATAATCAAGAATGTTGGAGACTACATTTTAAAGTTAGTTTCAAGAAGCAAAATATTTTGGCAATGGACACTAAATCTTACTATTTGTTCTAGTTGGGAGAACAATGTTTAGAAGAGAAAATTCATACAACTTAAACTCGTTATTTTTTTGTTTCTATTGCTTAGATTGTTGATTGGTTTTCCTTAAGCTCATTGGAAAGTATCCAAAATATGCTTGCATCAAGCGAACAGTTTTATTATCTCTTCAGTAGCCATGTGTGGCCTCACATGTGACGTACAACTACTGGTAATAATTGGGAGCTGCACAATGTTATTACTAATTTTGCTACATTTTTTTAATGTTCATTTTCTTGGTGCTCTAACTGGTTTTTGGCATTAAGGAAAACTATTCTTGATCCTTTCGTTAACTTGCCTTAAATACCTTTGGTAGTTTTATATTAGACATGGTTTAGATGGCAAATTATTCTTCAACGTATTTGATGGATTGCATTGCAGAACTTAGGATTTACTAGTATTAACATTAGTTCAATAGTCAACTAAAAATGAAATAATTATTGTGATATGCTAATGAGTGCCTTAAAGGTGCATTTGAAATCACAGTAGGAGTACCCTTATAACACCTATACAATTTTATTTTATTTTTACTTTTGATTCTTTAACTTTACTCATAAGGGCACTTGCTTACATTCTCCATAATTAATTCTTGTTGTGTAGTTATCTAGTACATGTTTTATTATCTGGTGAACATATGAGGGCGGCATTGCAGGTGAGCCTGGTTCTGAGGCTCATGGTAGGTATATGTCATCATACACTTTCGCTCCCTCTTTTTATACCACTTCACCAAGAAAGGTGTGATTAAAAACAAAAGGAGGTACAAGGCACATTCTTACTCTTGATCATTTGTTTATCAGGTCCACCTTTTGTGGATTAGCTATAATGATTTTGATTGGTGAGGTTAATCACTTGGATCTGCCTCAATTAGTTGTAAGAGAATTGTTCCTTTCCCACTGGCTTCCAATTCATAAGAACTTTCAAGTTTTTGATACCTTAAGTTATATGAACGATTTAATTATCTAAGGCGTTGCATTAGGACTAGGTGGTATTTTGGCATAGTAACACTACTAGAAATCAGACTTTTTATGGTGTCAAATCAAAGTCGGTTGTAGGAAAACCGTCTTAGAAAAAAATGTGGTGACATTTTTGTAATTAAAACAAACTTTTTTAAGATATTTTTTGAAAACCGTCATGAAAACACCTATTCAGTAGCATTCTTGTAATTAAAACAAACTTTTTTAAGATGATTTTTCAAAACCCATCATGAAAACACATGTTCAACATCAATTTAAAGAAAAAGCGATGTAGAAACTTTGTTACTCAAGTTAGTTTATGAAAACTGTCGTTGAGCTCTTTACAAAAAAAATTTAAAAAAATCCTAAAGTGTTGTATGGTTTCTCTATAGATCCTTCTTTTTCCCTCTCTCTCTCCCTATTATTGATTATAACCATCATTTTCTCTTTCTTCCTACTTACTTTTGTTCCTCTCTTCCATCTAAAGTCATTACCTTTCTTCTCACCCATGTCTAGTTGTAGCATATTTTCTCATAAGCACTTCAAAGTTCAAATCTTTCACACACACTCATGAATCTCCAACCTCGACACCCACTTGGGTCACTTCTAGAAGATCTATCTACCAACCCTTTTGGCTGAAAAAAGGTAAAAAATAATGGGAAGCAAATGGAGAAAATTGAAGTTGGCTCTTAGTTTGGATTCCTATGTTCACATTACTAGAGCCTTTCATGATTCCTCCACTGCCACAATAAGGTTTTTCGATGGCGTCTCACCCACCGTTGTTTCACTAGCCGGCGACACCTTCCGACTATTGTCCTTCCACTCCCACACCATCATCTTCCGACTCTGGTTACCTACATCTGCACCCAAATCCCCTAAGGTTAGCATTATTATTACCCTTGGAACCTTTGCATATAAAAGTTTCCCTTTTGCTTCACCTTCACTATTGAATCTCCATCATAGATTCTGGTTTCCACTATTTGTATAATGTGAAATGATGGAGTTAGATAGGGTTTTTTTATTTCAAAGGCATAGATGGACAGGTAGAAACGAGGCTCCCCTGTGGAACAATAGTAGTAGAAGAGAGGAGCAAACTCGCAAAGGAAAGTAGGGTGAGATAAAATTAATTAATTTTTTGCTACATTGCCAAGATTTTTTGTTCAATCCTCTATCTCTATATATTGTATTTGTTTTTAAAAGATCTAAGATTCATTAGTATTAACTTGAATTAAATTTTTTGTTGTGTCCCTGATCTCTTCAGTGGGGTATCACCTTCGTCAACACTTTCATTTTTGCAGTTTACTTGGGTGAGTAAGAAAAAAAGGCATATTTTGTATGTTTAATTAATTAATAGTAGTAATGTATAGTATAGTTCTTTTTTCTTTTGATCTTCAGAAATAGGCTTTCATATATTTTTGTTTTGTTTTGGGACTACTTTTTCCATACAAAAGAATATTAAAATTTATTTAGGGAATGGATAGTTAAATAAAAAAGAAAATATGATTCTACTATTTTCATTGACATTGTGAATGTAGGTATAATAAAAAAATAGAACCATTTTTCCTTGTGATATTAACATTATGTGATTTTTAGTTGATCTTTACAAATATAATTTCTTGTATATTTGTAGGATGTTATGATAAAGAAGAAAAGACATTAGTATGATTTGGTGACATTAAAATACTGGGGAATGACAACAACAAACTTTCCTGTAAATTCTATGTTATCCCTCTCATGTTTTATCATCAGTGAATCAAGTATTGCATTACATAATTCCAATATATTAGCATTAATTAGAAATAATAGGCAACATTATGCCAAGAGAAGCCTACATCTAAGTAGTTTATTTGTAAATCGATCACATTGATGGTATACATTATGATTATGATTAGTTTTGATGAATTTAATTCTTCAAAATTCATGTGCTTGTGTTTTAATACAATCTAGTTCATTAAATTTTTAATAATTACTAGTACTTATTAACTTTGGAGTTTGCCACCTTAAATTCACACACCCATTTTTTTTTCCATTGCATGCTTATTTCGTCATTGTACTAAATAAAAGTTTCCTCATTCATGGGTTGTGTCTGTTCACAAAAGAAACTAGTAATTTATTATTTGTCTTATAAATATACAAATTAAAATATGCCCATGATTACTTAATATTGGGTGCTTTTAACAATATGGATACTTTGTGCTTTGTCAATAATCAATGAATTATAGATCATCCACTATGAAAAAGAATTAGAAGAAATGAAGAGCATGACAAGGCTGCAATCAAAGTACCTCAAATTTCAGTTATTCATAACAGTAGCAGTGTTGCTTCATACAAAACTTCCAAATCCTACATTTCCCTCAAAAAGACTAGGATTGAAGTCCAAAATGATGATGATGATGATGATGATGATGAGTATTTTAGTGTGCCTGATCTTGGCTAAGTACATGGCTAAGTACGATGCTTAATCCAAAGTTAACTACCTATGACTTCTACATGGCTTATAAGATTTATCATCAGTGGAATAATTTGTAAATCCAAAGTTCTTATGTTTGAAAGGATGTTTTGTGCGACAAGAGGCAATATGTTTCCCAATCATGCATTTGTTGATGAACAAATCGTGGATCCTATTTCAACTGAGATGGTTTTCTTCCTTCTTATCAATTTAAACAATATTGATAATTTGGTTGTAGCCTTGTTAATCTGCATTTAATTTGTTATTATTGTGATGAGAAGATTCCCAGTGAAGTATTTAACCTTATACGAGAGATTGTATTTGGATTGGTGTAATGAAATATGTATTTGATTCTAATATATTTTTGTCACTCTAATTTTTCTCTATTATGGTTTTGGTCCCTACTTTTAAAGTTTGGGTTTTAGTGTCATAGCTTTATTTATTTTAAACAATTATATACTATTGGATTAGAATTATGCAAGTTTAAAACTTGGTATAATCTGACATTAGACCTGTCTGTAAAGCAAAATAAAAATTAATAAAAATAACATTAGTTTACAAAAACCGTCTTAGAAAGCCTACTTTTTAAAAAAACCGTCTTAGATAGCAAATTTACAATTTTAAAATCCTCAATTTTTAATAATTTTAAAACAAAAAAAATACATTTTAAGACGGTTTTTTAGAGAACCAGTGTAGAATCCGAGATTTTAAGACAGTTTAAAAACCGTCATAAAAAATGTTGATTTTTCATGACAAAAAATTCAAAGACAATTAGAAACCATCATGAAAAACCACAAACAACCATCTTTGAAAACATTTTTTTTAGTAGTGTAAGGAATGTGGATTCCAAGGGAGCTAAAACAAATAAATTAGTGGATGGATGTTATTCCTTTTGACATGTGATTGAAATTTTACTTTTTCTTCATCAATGTTCTTTGTGATATAGTTTGATTGAGACTTGAATATAATCAGGGAGGTATTGTTGCTCTATTGCAAAGATTATCTTCCATTATCAATAAACAAATGGAAGAGGCATCACAGACTTTTAAGATATCTCATGTATTTGAAGCAAAAGAAAGTTTGGATGAGACCTCTAGTCAATTGACTCTTTGCCAAAACAAGAAGGCATTGAATCAATTGACTTCATTTCCAGACAAATTAAAAACAAAGTTTTACCTTTTAGTACTTAATTTCTTTTAACCAATTCTATCTATGTACTTGCATTGCTAGCTTCAATTTGTTGAAATTTTCATTATTATTTTGCTTGATGCAGGAGCAAGAGGGTGAACTGAGAGACAAACCAAGTAAACTTAGAGATCACTATCACACATGTTATTGTTTAAGTGAACTCTAATTGTGCCAGTATAGCTGGTAAAAGCACCCAGATTCTCCACCGCTGTCTTACCTAGTATTGGGCCCCTACTCTGATCTCTTAGAACCAATCCATCCCCTCTTTAATGTTGTCTTGGATCGATTTCGTGAAGCCCATGAGTTCTTCTTTACTGAGTCCTGACCACTAACCTGGTTTTAGCTGCCAACAACTTTATTTGTATACTGTAAAATAAGTTCAGTACATTTGGAACATTGCATATAAATGTAAAACAACATTGGATTGATCAGTTTTATGCCTCCGGTTATTGATGATTATTGATAATTTGACGTGGATATGTATTGCTTTGAATGGTAACATGTGATCATGTAGCTTATCTCATTTAGTGGGATAATACTTTGTTCTTATTGTTGTTGTTGTTGATATGAATGTGTAGTTTCGTGAAACAAAAGTTTGAGTCTATTGTGTTGTGTTCGTAGGAATGCTCTCATTTTTTTGGTAAACGTGAATGCTCTCATAAAATAGAATAGGCAAGGGTCTAACTTGTGGATGGGAATATGTAAGTTGGGATCAAGTTCAGCAAATGCTCTCATAGGAGATGATGAGATGGTCAGGTTTTGGGAGAATGCTTGGGTGCCTGGGAATTGGAGGCTGATTGATGTAGCCGAAGGTGCCATTCCTCATGAACTCTCTTTGAAAAAAGTTTCTGATTTCTGAAATGATCCTTTATTTGTGGAAATTTGGAGATGGAAAGGCCCTGAGAGGATTTGCACATTCCTTTGGAAATTATTGGCTACCAACTAGGTTTTTTTTCAATCAAGATACTAAGACGTGGATACTTCTGAATCTTAGGGATGATGGTTAATGGTAGAAGTGGGGTACCTCATTTTCGCTGTTGTTGTAGATATCATTTGGCAAAACAGAAACAACTTCATATTTCAAGGTCTCACATTTCAACCTGATGACATTGTCAAGCACATTTTGTCTAAGGTGGAGGTAATTGATAATAGCTTGCAGCAGTTTGCTAATTTACATTGTACTGGGAGTAATGGGAGGGCTCAAGCTGAATTGTAATGCCACAATTAGCTTGGATGAGAGGAAAGTTACAGCCAGTTGTGTCCTTCGAAACCACTTTGGAGCTGTTATTTTTGCCTTTGCTGCAAACATTGGGTTTGGTTGTGTTACATGCAGAGTTATGGGTAATATATATTGGGATTGGGACAAGAATTTTTTGGTAGAGTCCGATTCTCAGCTTGCAATTAACTTGCTGAGACACGTATATGCATCTTATCATACTTGTTTAGCCTAGTCAGAGTATTCTCTCCATTCCAGCAGAAGGACGATTGGAGTGGGCTCATGTTATGAGAGAAGTAAACCATGGGATGTCTCTAGTTGAGAATTTGCGAGTTTATGACCATGTTTTTCCTTTTAATTGATGTGTATGTTATTTCCGATGTACATGTTACTATTTTTCCTCGTAGGTTTTAACTGATCTTTGGTGAGGCAGGTTACCCCATCCATTAAAACTTATAATGAAACTTTTATTTAATAAGACCTTATTAAACAAGTATTTAATTACATTGCTTTTACCCCGAAATGCACCCTTAAGTTCATCAAAGTTTTTTTTTAAAAAAAACTATTATGATATTTTACCTTAAAAAAAGGAGACATGAAAATACAAAATTATATTTCTTCACAATAATAATAATAATGTAAGACCCAGTAATTTTATTTTTGCATTTTTTTTTCTCATCATATATTATCATATCTTTTGCTAACATGAGAATATCTTGATTCTAAATTAATATATTTGAAAGAAAAAAAAAAACCATTTCTCTCTTTGAATCTTTCCTTTTTTTTCTATATTGACCAACTTTTTCACTTGATCTCTTGAAGCTTTAATAATCAAGATTCTAGAGAGACAGCCAGTGCTTGGACCGATGATTATGTTAACAATTTATGTGAGATACTATCACACGCACGAGCAAAGACTTTTTATTTTCCTAATTATAAAATGTCATGAATATTATTAATCTATGGTATGAGTAATAATGGAGGAATAATGAAATATTTTGGTTGAGTTTAATTTGAAGGGGTAAAACTTAAAACAGTCACTCATCATTCATCAATGGGACACGAGGCCATTTAAAATAATGGTTGAGTACGTGACACGCCATGGGATTATTTGTGCCGAGAACTATGCCTTTGTTGCCAAAATTTAAACAGACTCATTTGCCATATCTTCATCCTAATGTTTAGTATTTTTGTAATTTTTAATAACTTGTTTAATGTTCTTTTTCTGGCACAAGCAAAGAAAGTTCACCTTTATAGACAAGCATTCAGCTCTTCACTGTAGGTTGTAGATTGCAGCACATGAGTTATGATTACCTCTTTATCTCTTTTTTTCTTTTTTTTCCTTAATCATGATATAATATTGGTAAAAAAACCACAGAAAAAATGTGATTAATTTTTACCTAAGATGTTGATCTTAAGCATATAATATATATATATATATATATATATAATATATATATATATATATATAATATATATATATTCTTTAAACATAATTTATTTTACATTTAAAAATATAATTCAAATTCTAAATTATTTGATTAAAAATAAAAATCGTTATCACTTATTGCAATTATTGTTGATTAATCATACAGACCTCTTATTATTTAGTTAAGGTTTCAATTCATAAGTACATATCAGTGAATTAGAGAAATGAAATTAATCTTTAAAGCCGGAAACAAAAAATGGAGATGCATCATGCATGTACATACAGTTTTATTTTTAAAGCTGAGAGTAAAATAAATAAATTTCCAAATCTTATCGAAAACAATATGGCGCCGCGTCTGTCATTCGGAGTTTCGCATAAGTTGACTGGTCAAAGTCTTCAGTTAGATGTCAAAAGACAGAGGGACAATTTCCTCGCCCCCACAAAAAACAAAACAAAAAAAAATACTTCAATTAAAAAAGTGAAAATGACACTCACGTCAGTTAAGAACTCAGTAATTAATTGCTCTCGTGAACATTCTATTAGGCAGTGACTTTTCAGAGTTCTGGTAGACAAAATAATTAGTAACTTTCAATAAAGTAACAAAAACTATTACTTTCTTTTTCATCTTTAATTATAAGATTTTTAAAAAAAATTATTGATTTATTTTTATAAGATTTTTTTTATTTTTTAATTATATTAATTATTTTTTATATATATTTTTATTTAATTATTTTTACTAAATATTAACAAAAAAATTAAGTAAATAAAAAATATAATTTTAAAATAAAAATACACGTAGAATGGCTAAACAATTTATTTCTCTATTAAAGTATCTCATTTATTTTAATTTCTTAAAGTATTAGTTTCTCTTCTAAACAGTTTTTAAATAATAAAGTTATATAATTAGTTCCTAAAACATTACAAATTGTACCACATACTCTTGCAAGCAGTAAAAAATCTTATAAATCTATCCCTTAATCTTACATAAAGATATCAACTTAGTAACTAAATAAAATAAATTTTCTTGGATTTAGATGTAGAGGGAGAGGTGTTGGACCTTCATTTTTTGTGCTGTTATTTCAAAATAACATAATTTTAAAAACACAATTTTTAAAATTACCTCATTTCTAGAAGGAACAGCAAAAAAAAGAACAACAAAGAAACCAATTTGGAGAGGCTTGTGTGACTACAATGAAAGCATGTTTGTTGGAAGACTGGGTCACTCTCTGGAGGGAGAGATAAGTCATAATAAGAGTCCAGTCCAACCCCAACGTGTGTGTGAGCAACAACCTCACACAACACAAATCAATCCCTTCATTATAATAATATTCCCAACCCACAACAATTTAACAAAAAATAAAAATAAAAAAAATTCCCACTCACTGCACAACAATTCGTATGGGTGGCAACGGCAAGCACAGGTGGAAATTCTCCTTCCACCGTTCCTCATCCCAAACCTCCAATCCCGACCCGAACCAAGTTCCCAAGGAGTTCACCTGCCCCATTTCCGGCTCACTAATGTCCGACCCTGTCGTCGTAGCCTCGGGCCAAACCTTCGAACGCCTCGCCGTTCAACTCTGCAAAGACCTCAACTTCTCCCCGAAGCTGGACGACGGCACCCGACCCGACTTCTCCACCATAATCCCCAACCTCGCCATCAAAACGACGATCCTCCACTGGTGCGACAATTCCCGCACCCAACCCCCGCTCCCACCGGATTACGCCTCCCTCGAGCGCCACGTCAGAGAAGAAAAAGAAAAACAAGACCTAATTAGGGTTTCCGAAAAGGAGCTTCTCAACGCGGTGGCCGACAACCCTCCTGTCATCTTCTCCCATGCCGCCACCGAGTTAGGCCCCCGAGTCAATCACTTCAACTCCGGATCCTCCTCCGAGGAATCCGTCATCATCCCTCCGAGTCCGGGAACGCCGTTGCCGTTAACGATTCGTCCAACGTGCTTCTCTTCCTCCTCCTCCTCCTGCGAGATCGAAATCGAAAACCCCAACACACCAGCATCGGAGGAGGAAGAAGGGATATTGAAGAAATTGAAGAGTAACGAGGTGTTTGAGCAAGAAGAAGGCGCAATCGCGCTGAGGAAGATCACGAGGAGCAAAGAGGAGGCTAGGGTTTCGCTCTGCACGCCGCGGGTGCTGTTAGCGCTTCGTGGTTTACTCGCTTCCCGATACGGCGTCGTTCAGGTCAACGCAGTGGCGTCTTTGGTCAACCTTTCTCTTGAGAAGCAGAACAAGTTGAAGATCGTTAGGTCAGGGTTTGTGCCGTTTTTAATCGATGTTTTGAAGGGGGGATTGGGTGAGTCGCAGGAGCACGCTGCGGGCGCACTTTTTAGTTTGGCTTTGGACGATGACAACAAGATGGCGATTGGCGTTCTCGGCGCGTTGCATCCGTTGATGCACGCTCTTCGTGCCGAGTCCGAGCGGACTCGGCACGACTCAGCGCTCGCGCTGTATCATTTGTCACTTGTACAGAGCAACAGATTGAAATTGGTTAAACTCGGGGCTGTCCCCACGCTCCTCTCGATGGTGGTGGCGGGGAATTTGGCGAGCCGGGTGCTGCTGATTCTCTGCAACCTCGCCGTGTGCACCGAGGGGCGCACGGCGATGCTGGACGCCAACGCGGTGGAGATTCTGGTGGGGTTATTACGAGGGAACGAGTTGGACTCGGAGGCGAATCGGGAGAATTGCGTGGCGGCTTTGTACGCGCTGAGTCATAGAAGCTTGAGGTTCAAGGGTTTGGCCAAGGACGCGAGAGTGGTGGAGGTTTTGAAGGAGATCGAACAAACGGGAACGGAGAGGGCGAGGGAGAGGGCGAGGAAGGTGTTGCATATGATGAGGACTGTGGGAGATGGGGACGGTGATGAGATTGACGAGTTTTACGACTCGGCCGGATTGACTCGGAATCGGTACCGAGTTGGTGCTGCCAGGAATAACAACAACCTCGTCAACACGACCACGTTTTAGGTCTCTCTGTTTCTAATTTTTCGACAGTTTTAAAAAATTAGGAAAAGGGTTAAATTTGCTCATGATGAAATGTGTCGGAATGGATAGGAAAAACTAGATTGCATGATGTTGCTGGGTTTTGGGTGTAAATCATGGAGGTGGCATTGGCAATCTCATTCTCAACCTGTTTTTATTTATTTTATTTTTTTAATTTTGGCTCTTGTTGATGAATGTTATATTGTAGTCTGTATGTAAATCAGGGTTTAGGTGAATTTTCGATTGTATGGTAATGTGTACATAGTTTATACTGACTGTGTAGTGTTTACTATTTTGGTGCACAGAAAACAGAGATCTGCAGAGTGATTTGTGGATTGGTTTTTTTTTTTATATATATATATATATACATGTAAAGGTGGATGTCACCTCGTATATAAACTATAAGAGGGACCAACATTATGCACATGTCACTCCTTGTATGATCTAAGTTCTCATTTCGAAATTCAAATGCCACAATATATACATGCAAATTAGCAGCACTTTTCCGGGGGCAATTTTCTTCTCTTAATTTGGTCTCCTGCCTTCTCAGTAAGCTCCTGGGAAATGTGCGTGAAAAAGAATTTGACCAATTTCATTTTATCTTAAGTTGTTGGTTTATGTCTTAAGTTTATACCTAGGAATTAGGATTCTTGTCTCTGGCAAGTGAGTTTCTATCTATGAGCTATTCCTATGCCTTTCATTAAATAATAATCAAAATTGTTATATAAGACCACATTAATCTAATTCTAAATTTCTATGGTCAAGAACGATATAAAGAAAGTCCAACTGTATGAGTTACTAATATATGTATTTGATTCATTCGATTAAAAAAGAGAGTAAAGATTGGCACCAAAGAGAGTGTAATTTCGAAATTCATACATAGTTCTTCCTCAACACAATGCCTAGCCCTACAGTGTGTTCTGGGCTGTGTTGTCCAACCATACTGTACACATGCCAAGGGTCTTCGGGTTTCTTCTAGCGCATCTCCAATCGGAAGTGCTTTGTTGGTTTCTTAGTCTAAGGAACAAATTCTTTTGAGTTCTTCGACATTGGAGCAAAGTGACGTGTCAGAACTGATTTCTTTAGCAAACACTGCATTCCTTATATAAGGAACTGTTTCTTACCAATAAAAAATTATTATTTTCATAGAATCTATACTCTATAACTAGAGGAACAACAAAGTGATGAAACAAGATAAGAAGATGAACAGTTTCAACAAACCAGATTAAACAGATGAAGCAAATGCAGAGATGAAATTTCACAAAAAAAAATTGCACTTTTTCCAAACAAATCAAATCACCCAATGCAATCTCACATCAAAATAAAATACAAACCAAATTAAAGAGTACCAACAACGACAGTGAGCAAAGTATGAATAGTGATCGTGACTCCAATGATGTCATTCTAACCAACTTTGAACATCGTGGGTTGCACATGTCGAGATCGTGGGTTGGGTGGCGAGGCGGTGGGTGGTGTTGCGCGTGACTACCATTAGGGTCTGCGTTGGGTGGTGGCGTGATGAGGGGACACGACAATGTTGGAGGATGGGGTGGGCTGGCTCGATGAGAAGTTTAAGGAAAGTGAAGAAATGGTGGGGTGGGGTAGCATTGGAAGTTTGAGGACGGAGTGGGTGCAAGGTTCTGGAGAAAAGAGAGACTAGAGAGAAAGGTCGATGTAGGTAGGTGGGGAAGGTTCCAAAAAAAAAAGCTTTTTGAAGAAAGAAAATAGAACAGTAATGAGTAGTGGAATGGAACGTTTATCACAATTTTTTTTTAAATCATGAATATTACTGTTGCCAACAATGGAGATATTGTAACATCCTGAAAATTTCTATCTGGAATTTTTGGAAACGATGTATTTTGAATGATTATATATATATATATATATATATATATATATATATATATATATATATATATATATAAGTATTATTCAGTGTATATGCATATATGTTCTTGGTAGAAATAGGAGTAGTGGGGGCAAGATATGCGGGTTAGGCTAATTAAGGAAGAGAAATCCATAACTGGGAGGTTATGGGTTAATTCCTAATTAATTAGTTAAAAATCATCGTTTTGCGTGCGACTTAAAATTTAACGAAACCAACCTCTGAACCACGCTCGGGGTTTTATTCTGAGCGTTTTGATATATATATTGCTTGCTTTCGAAAACTGGCCCCGACGGACGCAAAGAAACGCGAGAAACTGGAACCAGAGAAATGGCACGCAAACCGAGGTAGGATTTTAGCGTTTCAAAGGTCAGATTTTTCTCACTTTTGTGGCTGAGTTTGGGTCACAGTAAAAAGGGAAAGTGGGCCCTTTTGCTCCACTCAAATAAGGACATGTGGCAGAGCTTGAATAAAATAATAGAAAAAGAGAAAACCCTTTTATTTAAAAACCAAAAAGCTTTTCTCTCTCTTCACTCAGCCCCCACACTTTTCAGACAGCTCTCTCTCTCCCTCACGTTGCCATTTTCTTCTTCTTCATTCTCCATTGAAGCTCCAAGCAAAGCTTCAACCTTTGGCCATCATTTCTACTCCAAATCGCGAAAGGAGGGCATTTTCGGGGTCGTGAAGTGCGTGGCTACGAGTGAGACTTCGAAAATTCAGGTTTGGGTGAACTTCTTTCTCTCTTGATTTTCGTGGGTATGGGGTTTTGGGAGATATGATGGGTAGTCTTGCTAGGTCTCTGCTGTGTGATGATTATTTGTGAAGACATTTGTTGAAAGCTTGTTGAAATTGCCATGTTTGGATGAGTTAGACATACTCATTCTGTTTTAGGGTTTTTGGGATGATGTTTGTGATGTTTATATACTGAAATTGCTTATGGAAAACTATTAGAGATGAATGGTAGAGTTAACCTAGGGTTAGAAAGTGAGAATGTGATGTTATGAGTGGAAAAAGAGTGAGGCTTTGAGAGTTGGAAGGTTAAGTCTGAATTCTGTGGTAAATAGAGGTTAAAGTGAGTTAATCCTAGCTTGAAATGTCATTTAGGACTTATGAGAAAGCTTGGATTGTGCTAGAGAGAAAAATAAATGATCAAAGTGAACAAAGAGCCATTTCTAGGGCAAATTTGGGTGTTGAAGAGTCAAATTTTGATTCGGTGAGATTTTAGGTGTAAATCCAGTTTGAGCAAGTTTAGATTGATGTTATGGACTGGTGTGAGGTGAGAGTTTGCTTCAAATTTACCTCATTCTAAATTTCACTTTTCAAACCTAGAAAACCCATTGAATTGAGGGGTGTTGGACACCTAGATTCTGTGTTGTTGTGCTGTAAAGCTTGATTTTGGGTTAGACATGATTGATACATGATTTGGGACTTGTAGGAATTGATTTGGGCAAGATTGGATGAGAGGAAGTGTGATTTTCGAAATCTGCATTTTGTGCAGATTTTTGCTATGAAATTGTGCAGCAGGATTTTGCACAAGTGCAGAAAAATGCTTGTGTGTGGTAGGCTGTGGAAAGAGTAGTATAGAATGAGTTCTGGACATTTGCTAGTAGATCCCAACGGTCACAATGTAGGCTTATGTACTATAGACTTCCATTAAAATTTTGGAGTCGATCCAACGGTTAACGAATTGGATCGAAGGAATTGTTACTGGGGTCTTTAAGTGAGAAAAGTTGTGATTTGGTTGGTGTTTTGGCAGAGTTTTCTGCCTTTGCTCTGTTTTGCTTGGCTGTGATAGCTTGTGCTGTTTGAATGTTGTTTTGCTTGGATGTTGTGGAAGCTTGGGAGGATTGATGGGGACCCGGTGTTGAGAGAAACGAGGATATGGGCTACGTGGGAGTACGTGAGCTCAGTTGGAGGTGGGCAACAGGGGATGGTGGATTTATGCGCGCATTGTGGATGTGGAAAAACTTGTTGTGCACCATCGCCCGACCGCCACCTAGTACCACATGTGATGGGTACCCCATAATCCTACAAGCTTGAGATGAGGAAGTGTTGAAGGGTGAAACTTCCTGCTTTTATTGTTGACCACAGAGTGGTACCTGGAGATATGTCGCGGGGGTCAGGAGACCTTGGGGACGTCAGGTGGGGTGCTATTGCCCAAAACCAAGCTTGACCAATCCCGACCTAACCCGGGCATAGTCGGTCAGTGAGAACCTGTGATGTACCTAAGCAGGCGAGCTCCTGGCAGTCAACAGATAAAAGGAACAAAGACCACAAAGCAAGGAGGCTTGTGGTGGCTGGCCAGCTGTGAAACTTGATTGATATGTGAGATATGGTCTCTGGTAATCGATTACCAAGGGTGGGTAATCAATTACAAGGCTTAAAAATGAAGACAGGAGGCTAAGATGGTCTCTGGTAATCGATTACCAAGGGGTGTAATCAATTACCAGGCTTGAAAACGAAGTCAGGAAACTAAGGGAGCCTCTGGTAATCGATTACCAGCCTGTGTAATCGATTACACAGAGGGATGGGTCACTGGTAATCGATTACCAGGTATGTGTAATCGATTACACAGTGCATTTTTGCATATTTCATGTCCTGAGGCTGTGTAATTCAAGTTTAGCCTCTGGTAATCGATTACCAAGGCTGTGTAATCGATTACCAGAGATGAAAAGCCTTAAGATACTCCTTTTAATTGCATGTAGTGGTTATGAGATGCATTGTGCGGCGGCATAGTTAGATTCTTGTGAAAGAGTCTACCCCTTTCTTTTCTTTCTTGTAGATCGTGATGGCGGCACAGCTAATCCGTGATCGAGTAGAGATGGAGTGCCTAGAGGGAGCTTGGGAGACCCTCGAAGGCAACACGAGGTGCCGATTTCGGGGCACCATTCGATTCACGGCTACTTCTTTGGTGCATCCAGATGAACCTGCACGGACGCTTCAGCGCACGGTGGAGTGGATACTACCCACGCCTACACCACATCGTCTAGTGGAGCCCGTCCAAGTGATTGAGGTAACGTCATCCGAGGAAGACCCCGAGGAGGATCTGGAGGAGCTACCTCCTGAGCCTGCTGTGGATGCCCTTGACTTTCTAGAGGGTGATGAGGATCCACTTCTTGAGGTGGATTCTCCCGAGGAAGTCATGTCGGCATCTGAGGCAGACTCTACGGAGGATAGTGGCCCGGGGGAGATGGCGATCAGCGGAGGCTCTTCATCATAGTGGACAGTTCCATGGATTAGTTTTATATATTTTGAGGGTGGGTGTATCTAGGACTGACTGTTAGGTTTACTCTTTTGTTTTTGTATGGGTAGACCTGATGTATAGGAATTTGATAATTGTATACATGTGGCTGAAGCCACCACTATGGACACCTTTGCTCTGGATGACACTATATATTTTGTAAAACTCCCATATTTTGGACAGCTTTAAATGATGAATGCATTTATGATCGATCTAGTTATTTGAAAAGAAAGCATTAGCAACTTTATTTGTAAAAGAGTTTATCGACCGTATTTTTATTCTTTTATTTTCACGTGACGACCTAAAGTAATGACTGGTACATTCTTCCTTTCGAAAAAGCAAAATAGTTTAGAGATTATGAGCGGTAAGAAAGAAATGACTCCGAATAGAGTTGTGAACTGATCATTCAGGACTCTATAGTGAGGATTTTCCTTCTAAACCTTGTTTTGGTGAAAAGAGAAAGAAATGAAAAAGAAAAAGAAGAAAAAAAAATTTACCATGGTTTTTGTTATTTAAATTATTACTATTAAACCAGTCATTAATTTAAGGACGCCATAGATATTATCGTTTTTTTTTTTACCATTACATACTTTTCACTATAAATTTGGGTCTTAATGGAGTTTTGCACATAATATTTCTGCTTCTAACTTTTTTTTTTGTTCCTATCAAGCTTCAATCTTTTTTATTCTCTTTCAAATAGATCTCAATCAATTTTTCTAAATAATATTTAAATTTTTCTTTAATTATTCATATTTATTATTTGTATACATAAAAACTAAAAAATAAATTAATTATTTTTATTTGAATAATAATTATGTTATAAGAAATATATATAAATGTGTGAATTTCTTGAAGTTTCTTGCGGTTTCTTAACATTAGAATAAAATTATGTATGAATTTCTTAGGAATGATATATGTAGGAATCACAAAAAGTATAACGAGGACCACGAAAAGATAATTAAAAAACTCATATAAGAAATCATGGTTAGAAATACTCTTAGTGAATGCTTGCTTGGACAATCCCTTTAATAGACTCAAAAACAATAAAATAAAAATCATTTTGGCTTTCTACTACATGAGTGCTTCACTTACCTTAATCCAATGTGTGTAATTTGGTCTGTTATTAATTGGTTTTGTTCTCCTCCGAACACTCAATCTAATGAGGGTTAGTATTATGCATGACAAGCCTTAATCTTGATATCAAGTTATCAGACTCGAGACATACTCCAAATGCCTATTGTTCTTAATCATCCTGTAGAACCTGTCACGTGAATGTTCTTCCAATCCATTACTTGCAAGCTGCACACTTATTTGTACCTTTGGCTAGTTTGGTTAAACTTTTCAGTAAGTATTGAAGTGAGGAGAAAAATAAAAATTAAAGAGAGAAAATAAATTAAATTGCCAAAAAGTTAGATGAGAGAACTCCTAAAAAAGTTGAAGTGAATAAACTAATTTTAAATTGTTATAGAAGTTTAATAAATTTACTTCTTTGATTTGTTTTATTTAAAATTTATTGAGAAGTTTACTTTGAAGTGGCTCTTAATTTAATACATACAGGCTCTAAACAATCACCCACCATGCAATTATACATTTCCTTGTCAACTGTCACCTGTAGACTTTCACTTTATTGAATTATACACGACGTTTTCACAAATTCTTAATTTAGTGATTTTGGTTGAGTGTTTGTGGCATTACATCATAAACTATCTTTCAAAATCATTCCAGGTTAACAGTTCTCAGCTAAGGCTTCCTTTCCTGCATCAACTGTCTTGTTTGAGAGAAGAGGCCAATAATGCTACAGAGTATTTGCGAAACTCCAGTTCCGGTAGAGACTGAAAAAAGGAAGATTCGATAACATGTAAAAATTTCAAATCCTGATTCTTCCCTGGGGCTAGGGCTGTGTTTGGTTGAGAGGAGAGAAATAAATTAGATGGAAATAAAAAAAATGAAGAGTAAAAATAAGTGAGAAATAAAATGATAAGTAAAGTAATTTAGTTGAAGAGAAATAGATAAAAGATGAGGAGAAAAAAAGAAATAAATGAAAATAAATGAGAAATAGTACGACAGGGTTTGAAAACTTATTTCTTACTGTTATCATTCCTACCAGAGTATCAACACACATTTCTATCCCATCAAAATTATTTCCATCCTTCAAAACAAATTCTTAAGGCCAAAGTAGGTTTTCCAACCTAGTTATGCACGGAAGAGCATTGTGGGGGCAAATAACATTATTATTAAAGGTTCTAGATGGATGATCGAAAATGGTACAAACAGGTTAAAATATTAGAGGACCGGTACCTTCCAGCTAATCCATATTATAAGTTTTGTAGACTGTGATTGATGATACATGGCTTGAAGAAGAGATGTTATTGATTTAAATTTTGTCTCGTATGAAGCAGGCCAAATAAAAAAACACTTTTCTATGTTTTCTTCACTTTGATATGTCTTTCATTTTTTTTTTTAATTAGTTGATGATGTCAAAATTGATGAATGATTAAATATATAGTGTATCAAAAAAGTCATATGTGATTGTCATGTTAGATTAGTTAACAATGTGATAGGTCATATGATTATTAATATGTCACGTTATCACTTAATGTTGATACTTGATAGTAAAAATTAAAAGTATTGATAAAAAAAAACATTAAAAAATTTGTATAGAGAATAAAAATAAAATTTTCAATAAATTGGAAAAATAACATATTTTTTATAAAAGAAACTCTTTGAATAAGTCTAACATGATTTTACATGGAACAAAAAAATATTTTATTTTACCAATTACATTTAAGACTAAATTACACAAATCTCTCGAGATTTTGTAAAATTACATAAAACTCTCCTATTTTTTAACATTTACTCTAACCTCTCTTTAGGAAAATTTCATGTAATGTTTTCAAATAATCAAGGAAATGTGAGTGTATATATTTAAATAACAAGGAGAGTTAGTGTAAGAGTAGATAAGACTGAGGGATATTTACGTAATTTCATAAAATTTTAGGGAATATTAATGTAATTTAATCTACATTTAAAGATCATTATTTTTTTTTGTCTTAACCTTTAGTTTCATTAGGGAAAATAAATCCCAACTAATTTGAAATTCCATCAGAAAGTAAATAGAGTCAGACGAATAATTATTTTCGTTAAGGATCATACTCAACGATTCAACATTAATTTTAACACATTAACCACTTATATTCAATCACTTAATCATTATTTTTCTTTCGAATTTAGCATCAAGTTTAAAATTAAATAATTTGTTTACTTGAAAAGTTAAATATCAAAATCAAAAGAAACGTGCATTTTTTTTTATAAAAATTCAAATTTATAGAAAATAATTATTTTTTGGTAAATTATATATTTTTTAACTTTTTTATTAAGTAGTTTGAATGTATCAACTCTTTGAAATAATGAGGATTTAAAATATAATTTATCAAAAAATTTGTATATAATTATTTTATCAGACTTCTTGATAATATAACAATTCAATGAGTTATTAATGTTGACACTACATCATCATTTCATAGTTTTAATTGACATCAAAAACTAAAATCAAAACAAAAAAAATATTTGTTGGACTAAAATAAATAAAAAATCTTTATTTTATATGAACCACTAGGTTATTTAACCCTAAAAAGAAAAATATTGTGTCTTATAAAATTGCTCTAAAATACTAGTTATCATTTTAAAAAATTAGTCTGAGAGATATAGTGAGTTAAAAAAACAAACGGGCAGAGGTGATGTAAGTGGCAGCTAGAAGGCTGGTTCCTTGAAAACTTCAGAACGCCAACTAGGCTAAGAACCCAATTTCTTCAACATTTTTTTTTTGTTTGGCATTGTAGAATTTGTGATTGAAATCGTTTGTTATGTGTCGGACGCAGTAAACATGATAATCGTGGGAGGTTGCCAACCAAGTGCTTCGTTAGCCACAACAGACTTGATACTCGCGTGACGATCAGATATGAGACAAATAGCATTTTTATCTGTGACGTGTTCACGCAAGTGTGCCAACAGTCATGACCACGCTGTTAACGTTTCACCTTCGACCACGACGAATGCTAGAGGAAGAACATCACCATTTCCATCTTGTGTTGTGGCCATTAAGAGAGTCCCACGGTATTTGCTGTATAAATGTGTGTCGTCAACTTGTATGATTGGCTTACAATACTTGAAAGCCTTTTTACATTGACCAAAAGTCCAAAACACTCTATGAAACTGACAGTGTTCGCGACTAACCATATTCCAACAATAAAATTGTCATGTAGTATTTGAAAATAAGATCTAGGAGAATGATTTTGCATGTGTGTTAGCCACGACGAAAGTTTCGCATATGACTCTTCCCAATCACCATATTCAATTGCAATGGCTTTTTGTTTCGTCATCCAAACTTTTTTGTACGACACCTTGTAGGCAAATTCACTATTTATCCTTTCTTGAATCAAAGAAACTTTTATTGATGGATCTTCTCTGATCATGCCTGTTAACAAAATAACAAAATTTAAATAACACATAACAAAAAGGAGCATAATATGAACATAAAAAACGTACCTACTACACACATGACAATTAAATCTAAATCAAGCTTCTCGTGATCTTGTGTCATAGTCATATTCAGACATGTGTATGGTCCACCCCATTGTGTGACTTTCCATGAATCAGTTTTTTTGGATAAAATTGCCCTCATATAATAAGGGCAAGGACAGTCTGCAGACCTATTCAGGCAACAAACAATATACTTGTTCGATTTGCTTTCAAGAATTTTAAAATTTGATGCACCTTCATAACGTATTGTTTCAGTGCATTTTTTACCACATCTTTACTATCAAAATTCATGTCAACATATAATTCTTGCCCAACATTAAAACTGGATGGCATCTCCAAACTTCAAATGTCCTCCTCATCAGGATGACTCCAATTGATATTGTTATAATGCAAAGCATCATTCCAAAATGGATTTTGAATTCCTTCTATACCTAATAGTTAACAAAATAAATTTCAGGTCAATATCACAATCGTACTTATTTACCATTAAATACAATTGTCATAAAATGATAAATGTATTCACCTATTTTTTATTTAATAAATTATACCTTCTGTTGGGTGAACAATTCTTACTGGTTGAATCACGTCGGTCACTTCATCGTCTGTATCAGATATACCGTCAACACTATCATCTTTGTCTAAAGACTCTTCAACGCATGAGTTAGACATAAGATAATCATCATCTTCATCACCATGTAAATTACTTACATTTCTTGGCGGTTCCGTCTCATTATTAAATAAATTATTTTCACATGATGTAAGAGAATTTGCAGAATGAAACATAGAACCACCAGCCACATCCTTTTCTATGTATAATTTTAGAACTAACATTTGATCTTGTTGTTGAAAACTTTCGATCATAGTTTCAACATCTTCGTCGTCACAAATTTTCAACGCAACATACTTTCCTGAAACTAAAAATCTACAACTAATAGCAGAAATAATTTCATTATTTTGTAACTTTACCTTATCTCCAATTTTTTTTCAAAGCATTGAAACTAATTCCACGTTTAATCTGAATCGCTTTTGTACTGCCTTCCAAGATTACATCATGAGTCTCTTCATATACTCTTCCATTGAAATACAAGATTGTTATAACCAAATTCATCATATACCTATAAAAACAATATTATAAATAATTAATCATAACAATAACAAATTGAAATTAAAATAATCTAATAACAAAAAACCTCTTTACTGAAACTTCAAATTAAAACTTTATTCTAACAAAAAATTAATTACTTCAAATAAATATCATGCCAGAAACTTAAAAAACTTGTACGCTTTCAAAGTAGAAATTTTAAAGACACATCAAACCATTAACAACGTTGCTATTATAAATAATTAATCTTAAAAATAATAACTTCAAAATAAATAAATCTAATTAAAAAAATACTACACTCAAACTTCAGATTAAAAATTTATTGTAACAAAAAATTAATTATATCATGCACAAACTTAAAAAATTTGTACGCTTTGAAACTACAAATTTTAAAGGCAGAACATAAACCTTTCAAAGTACACATTTTAGTTGCTATTATAAATAATTAATGTTAACATTAATTACATAAAAAAAAATTAATTACAAAAAAATAATCAAAACTCAAATTTTATTTCAGACTTAAAATAAATAAATAAAACTGTCAGAGAAATTATTAAATAAAATTAATGTCAGTTGAAACTCAAAATAATTACTTTAAATAAATAAAAACAATAACAGAGAAGAAAAATATTACTGATTCAAAGAGAAACTTTAAAAATACTTAAACACTCAACACTCGGAAATTTTTAAGGCCAAAGTGTTCTCAGAAATTTTTAAAGTCAAACCATGAACGCCAAAGCTATATATGCACACCTATATCGTCAATGGTGTTGGCGATATATGCTCCTTGTCTCGCCAACACTGCTTGCGAGACCATAGCCTGCTACTCCCTGCAAGCATAGTCTGTCTGCCCTGTCCCTACACGCTGGTGAACCCAAATCGCCAATCAAAGTGACGAGAAGTTAAAACACCAAACTCGCCAGCTCCATTGGCGGTATCCACTGGCTGTTTCGCCAGTGGCAGTGGCGGGACAGCCACGTGTCAAGGGCTTGTGTATCTCGCCATGCATGCTGGCGATACACTTGCATGCATGACTGGGGCTACGTAGAAAACATACCCAACTTGGAAATAGTTTTGGAACAGACTTATTCTGGAAATTAGTTTGTAAAACTAACCCCATTAGGTCAAAATGCCGTTAAAATATTAGAGGACCAGTAGCTTCTAGCTAATCCATATTTTAAGTTTTGTAGACTGTGATTGATGATACATGGCTTGAAGAGATGTTATTGATTTAAATTTTGTCTCGTATGAAGCATACCAAATAAAAAACACTTCTCTATGTTTTCTTCACTTTGATATGTCTTTCATATATTTTTTTTAATTAGTTGATGATGTCAAACTAATTGATGAATGATTAAAAATATAATGTATCAAAAAAGTCATATGTGATTGTCATGTTAGATTAGTTAATAATGTATTAAGTCATATGATTATCAATATGTCACGTTATCATTTAATGTTGATACTTGACAGTAAAAATTAAAAGTATTAATAAAAAACATTAAAATTTTTGTATAGAGAATAAAAATAAAATTTTCAATAAATTGGGAAAATAGCATTTTTTTTTAATAAAAGAAACTCTTTGAATAAGTCTAACATGATTGTACATGGAACAAAAAAATATTTTATTTTACCAATTATATTTAAGACTATATTACACAAATCTCTCATGAGATTTTGTAAAATTACATCAAACTCTCCTGAAATTTTTTAACATTTACTCTAACCTCACTTTTTTAACATTTACTCTAACCTCTTTTTAGGGAGATTTGATGTAATGTTTTCAAATAATCAAGGAAATGTGAGTGTATATATTTAAATAACAAGGAGAGTTAGTCTAAGGATAGATAAGATCGAGGGATATTTATGTAATTTCATAAAATTTTAGGGAATATTAATGTAATTTAATCTACATTTAAAGATCATTATTTTTTTTTCTTAACCTTTCATTTTATTAGGGAAAATAAATCCCAACTAATTTGAAATTTGATCAGAAAATAATTAGAGTCAAACCAATAATTATTTTCGTCAAAGATCATACTCAACCATTCAACATTAACTTTAACCACTTATATTCAATCATTTAATTTTTTTTTCTTTTGAATTTAGCATCAATTTTAAAATCAAATAATTTTTTTACTTGAGAAGTTAAATATCAAAATCAAAAGAAACGTGCATTTTTTTTTATAAAAATTCAAATTTATAGAAAATAATTATTTTTTGGTAAATTATATATATTTTTTAACTTTTTTATTAAGTAGTTTGAATGTATCAACTCTTTGAATGTATCATCATTTCATAGTTTTAATTGACAACAAAAACTAAAATAAATAAAAAATATTTGTTGGACTAAAATAAAAAAATCTTTATTTTATATGAACCACTAGGTTATTTAACCCTAAAAATAAAAATACTGCATCTTATAAAATTCCTCTAAAATACTAGTTAACGTTTTAAAAAATTAGTCTGAGAGATCTAGTGAGTTAAAAAAACAAACGGGCAGAGGTGATGTAAGTGGCAGCTGGAAGGCTGGTTCCTTGAAAACTTCAGAACGCCAACTAGGCTAAGAACCTTTTTGGTAGAAAGTGGAACCCACCATAACATAGAATAATAATAGTAACACGCTTTAGGAATTACGAGCAGTAATGAATTTGTCGTTTTATTACGCTACCGAGTACGGAAAGGTACATGCCCTATGAAATCATTATGATTCACAACTCACCTCCTTTCATTGTTACTCACTCACACCAATGTCCACAATATATATCTCCTTGTTGATATGTAGCATGGAATATCATATTATAAAGTAATGTAAAACCCAAATTATTTAATAAAAATAAAATAAATAATGGTAGATTTTATTTTAATTATTTTTCTATATCATCATAATTATAAAAATTTACACGAGAATACTTAAAAAAAGGTGACCTTACAAGTGAGAAGAGCGTCATCCTACTCTACTCTAATCTAATTTACTACTAGTATTTGGGTTTCTTCATTTGAATAGTGATGCTTGGTGTGAGTCAGAATGGGTCTGGTCTTTCTTTTTTTTCTTCTTCTGTGTATTGCGATATCATGGATTAGGGTTGAGTGAATAGTACTCCTCCAGCCTTTTTCCAGCTGTCTGTAACCAATGCCATCCAGTTAATATCAACGTCAACATCTTAGCATTCTTTCCATTTTTTTTCATTCAATACTACAAATTATTTTAAAAGTATTATATAAAATTATTTTAAAAGTATTATATATATATATATATATATATATATATATATATAATACTTTTAAAATAATTTTATATAATACTTTTAAAATAATTTGTAGTATTGAATGAAAAAAATTCTAATAATGGTGAAAAATAATTTGTAGTATTTCATATTTTATATATATATATATATATAGATATATATAATCATACAGCTGTGTGTGATTTTTATTTTACAGTTGATTAATTTTCTTTCACCATTGTTTCATTTAGGATTGGTTCGCCCACAAAAAAAAGAGGATTGGTTTGATAGAGTAAGAGAGAATGAAATGAAAAAATTAAGAAAAAATATTTAGATTAAAATAATGTGATAAAAATATGAAATTCACAATTTTTTTTTAAAATATTCTTTTTTTTTCATCTATTTCTTCACCATCAAACCTTAAAGGTAAGATGGTATCTCCCATGAGAAAATTTTGAAGCACTAATTTGTAGTAGCTTTTTTCAACAAGTTTAAACTTAAAATGTTACTTGAAAAATATTTTATATGAAAATATTATTTTTTATCTTAGTTTTTATTTATAATTTCTAATCTAATTTTTTTACTGATCAAAACCTATAAAGGAACCAAAATTATAATTATGAATTAAGAATTATAAGAAAATCAAACTTACAATTTAATATAATTTTTTTTAATTCAAACAAGGTTACCCCATCCAGGTACGCGACCTACTCCCACTATGACTCTATGAGCACCTAACTCGGATGTCTATGCAATTTCGTAAAATAAAAAGAAAGAATCACATTTTAAAATTTCAAGATTATATTTACATTAGAAGATTATATGAGATCATTTTAAAAAATTTGGGAGTTAACAACTAAAATTTTATAGTTAGTACTAGTATTTATTATTTTACTATAATAAATTTTCCTTATAATTTTTCGTTGTCGCCATGCTTCCAAAATGATACCCCATATTGCAAATCTTATATTCCTGTCATATAATTTATCAAAAAAAAAAAAAAAAAAAAAACTGCCAGCTATCAAGCATGAGTAAAGAATAAATACTTCTTCTTATTGTTAAGAAAATTACACATTTTTTTAAAACTTATACATGTTTTTTCTTATATTTAAAAAAATTACACATTTTTTTAAAACCTATATAAATTCCTTTAATGTTATTTAAACATTTCACCGTAATAAATCATGTGTATTAATAATTTTAATTAAGAAATACCAAAATATATTTTTCTTTCTCATAAATATAAAAGTTTAAAATTTGTCACTCTAAAATTTTGTTATTTTTTATCATTGTAAAATTTAAATTTATTATTTTTTAGCCTAAAATTAGATTTGAGTTATTTAAACTATATTGGAATTTACTTATAGGTTATTATAAAAAATGTGAGATTTTTTAACTTTTTAATATAGAAAAATTAAAAAACTTAGACACCTTTTACAACATACATGTAGCTGTATAGATATACATAAACCTATCTCTAAGTCAAAAAGTAATATTTTTAAATTTTGCCAAGACCAAAAATAGTCTAAAACAATTTGTAATAATGGATTTTGAACATTTTTTATATTTATGAGAAAAAATATATTTAATATTTTTTAATTAAAATTGTTAATGTACATGTCTTATTAATGTTTAAATGACTTTTTGAGGATTTGTTTACGTTTTAAAAACACAAATAAAATGTGTGTAGTTTCCTTAAAGTAAAAAAAAAAAAAAACGTGTAATTTGCTCATTAAGTATTAATAGTAGTTATTTTGGTCATTTGGTAATTTCACTGAAAATATCCCAGTGCTGCATTTTCTTTCGTCTATATAATGCTGCTATGCCAGTAATGTGTGAACTGTGAAGTGTATTGGTCACTGACCTATCTTGGAAGAGTTTTGAAGTTTAAACCTTCAAACCCTTTTGCCTTTAGATTCTGAGTCTGAGTCTCTGCTGCTATATATGGCGCCACGCGTATTTCTTGTGTTGGGGATGTTGCTGATGCTGTGCCTTGTTAAGGTACACTAACAATACCAGTGTCATCTTACGTACAGATAGTACTAATTAATTAATAAAATACTTCATGGAATTTTGTTATGCATTTAGCAGCTTCAGTCACTTGAAGCTGAGAGTGACTTTATTTACATCTATTTTTATTCTAATTAAGTTTTCATCTTTTGGTGGTTTCTCATGATGCAGGTTTCGTCTGATCCAAAGAGAGAAGAAGAAATACTGGAAGAAGAACTACATTTTCCCGATAACGAGCCAGTATGTTTTTAAAAATAAATTATAGCATCCTAGTCTATTTTATGTTTTGTACTCTTCAACATGTTTTTCCCCCTTAAAATATGGTTCTTTTTTGTTTTATATTTTAATCTTTATTAAAAATATTTATTTTTAATCTTTATATTTTAGTCCACTTTCAAGGGTTAAAAACATATCATTTTCGTAATTTTAAATGTTAAAACTTTAAGGAATAAAAATGTGTTTAACACTACTCCAAGTGACTATAAATTGTAACTCGATTGAATTTTCTCCAGCTTATTGTGAGAGACGGGAACATAAGGCTAATGCAAGACATAGGTAATAATTTGTGAATTAACAAATATATTGGTTGTTGGGTTCTCTCGATATGCTTTAAATATTCAACCCAAGAGACTTGGGACATTTACACTGCTACTAGTATTTTTAGTTTTTCACTCATTATTATTGGTCACATTGCAATAATGAAATGAAATGAAGTTTGATTTCATGATGACTTTTTCAGATTGTGGTGGGTTGTGCAAGACGAGGTGCAGTGCACATTCGAGACCCAACTTGTGCACTAGGGCGTGTGGCACGTGCTGTGTGAGGTGTAAGTGTGTCCCACCTGGCACATCTGGAAATAGGGAACTATGTGGAACTTGCTACACTGATATGACTACCCATGGCAACAAGACCAAGTGCCCTTAGAGAAAAAACCCATTGGGAAATTTGTGCTTCATTGATTATGCACCGAAGTTCAAGTGTACTAGTATGTGGTGGTTCAATTCTGTTTACTATAGCGATGTGTGTGCACTACTTTGGCTATATTATTAGACTAATAGTATGTTTATTTAAAATGTGTAAGTTCTAGTTTGTGTCTGTATTATTTTCGGTGATGGGTCATGTAAACTTTTGTGCCTTTGTTTGCCTGAACATAAAGATAGTAGTACATTACCTTTTTATTTTCCACTTCTGGTTCCTAATTCTTCAGAATCTGTTAAATGACTTGTTCTGTCCCAGTAATTTCACTAATTCAACGTTTATTCCACTATGTTTGAAGTCAATTTTGATAAGCTTATGAAGACTTAAATTCAAAACAAAGACAACTAACTGTAAAGAGCCAAATAAATAGTTTAACCTTTATAATGCTTTTCTGAAATCTGCTTCGGGAGATAATAGAATTGGGACCAAAGAGTGCTACATAACATGGACCACCCTTTTGGCGGTGATGGTCTAAACTTAACGATGACCATAGATTCCTATTTTGTTTATTTTCGAAAGTCTAATTTCAGTAATTTGTTTTGTGGTTCTTGACTCATTGGCACCAGCCCAACACCGATTGTGACGTTTATTTTTGTACTGTTGCTGTTCTCTGATGGGGAAACAGATGGTCATTTGTTTTAATTGATAATTTATTATGCTTGATCACTTTATCAGCAACATGTAAATGATTAAATATATTTTTGGTTATACGTAAATTATATTTTTTTTTTATTTTTAATTTATGCAAGTTTATTTTTTTAATTTTGATCTTTTTGCGTCTTTTTAATTTTGATTTTTACAAATATAAATTTATATTTATAGAGATTATAAATGAAAAAATTAGAATCTTATAAGAAATAAAATTGAAAAAATAGAAATTAAAATTGAACAAAATATTTTAAAGAAACTAAAATTAAAAAAAACTTCAACTTATAAGAAATAAACTTAAAAAATATACTGACTAAAGATAAAAAATACTAACTTAATGGGACACATATAAATATGCACACACATACATTCGAGTAGTGGAAGAGGCAACGAAGAAAACTTTAAATGTTTACGATGCTACTCTCTAATTAATTTCTCTATTTTCTTTTTTTACATGAACAGGATGGATTTTAGAAATAGACCAATCAGGGCAAAGTCCACGAGCCAAGCCCAACACCATCAACATAAATTCCAATAAATGAGCATTAGACACACTTAATTTAGGATTTGTATCCAAAGTTAAGATAAAATCAAGCACATATTTAACAAAATCTAATATTAATCATAATCTCAATTGTTGATTTTTAATTGATAGTTATTATTACACTTTATCTTCTAAAGTGTATTCCATAAACTTTGAATGACTAGACATAAAAGGTGGTCCAATAACAGTGACACAATAATAGACCCAATAGTAATTTCAAGAATCATTATTCCCTAACAATTGATCTCATAGGTGTAACCATAATTGGGAAGATAATTTCTAATACAATCTTAAAATATGAATTATAAATTTAATTCAATATTACAAAATTAACTTATAAGATAAAAATTATTTTTCACTTATATAAATTATTTTAACCTCAACATTAGTCGACTTGAGATTGATTACTAAGGATAAAAAATGAATTGATTTGATATATCACATTAGGCATTGAATATTTGAATTTGCACTTGCAAATTACCTGCCTCTATTGGATAAAAAGGTACAGTTGCATTGTGTAGGTGTCTCTTTTTCACTTTTTCACTTTTATTTTTATAGTGGAGAAGGGATGGGGTTTTACAAGAATCTTGATCACAATTTTTTAGGTGCTGTGCTGGGATTTAGAGGCCATTACTTTTTTCTCTTTCCGTGCAGATTTGTGAACAAAATAATGATGAAAAGGCTGTAACAAGGGCTTTGATGATATCTATCAAGATAAGTTCATTTTTTCCTATCATCAAATAGAGACATTGGATTTGCATACACTACTACTTTTCCGGTGCTTATCTATAATGTGTTTCTCTAAAAACATCCGAAATTTACGCACCATTGCATTTATAAAGTTTTGAATTCATAAATTAACGACACTTTTCATTACTGTAGAGTACCTGTGCAAATGGATTATGGATGGTTCCAAACAGAGGCAGAGGAACTTGTGCCATTGCTGACAAGGTTTGCTTATATGTCAAGTTTTCTTCTTTGTTGTGTGGTGTGTTCTAATCTTCATGTTTTTTATAATAATCTTTTCGTATAGGAAATGTCAGCAGCGAGGGGACCATGAATGCTTGATCTTCCAATGCAGTATGAGCAATATTGATCCGAATTGTTTGTTCTTCAAAGCCACTTTAGTTTGTTGCTTTTAAATTCGATAACGATCACTAGTACACCTTATTTCCTGTCTCGTACAGTTGCAGCCTTATCCGAGTGTTATATTTCTGTCTGATTTTGCAGTTAAGCAATTCAATAGTCCAAAGAGTTGTATCTCTGTTGATTCAGATAGAATATGACAAGTTCAAAGAGTTAAATTTGCTGAATGGATTTGACTCCTCTAAAGTGAGAAGAGTGCACTTAGAGGATAAAGTACAAAAATAACAGTTGATTTTTTTAATTAACGGTTATTATTGCACTTTATTTTCTAAAGAGCACCTCACTGTAGAGGAGCCAAATCCTTGGTGAATAGTGCAGTTTTCCGTGAAAAAAGATGAATGAATTAGTGAGCTTGCAAATTTTTTTCTTTTTCCCACAGCAAGTCAAGATTGTAAAATAGTTTGGTTCAATTAACCGAGCCAATCTGAATCAATTTTAATTGTTTTAGTTTGATTTGGATTGTCCGGATTATCAGGTCAATCCAATCCAATGAACACCTTTAGTTGGTAGCTATTGAAGGCCTTGGAAAGTCTATGGCCACTCATACCAGTCAGGCCAATGGTTTCATTTTCATATTTTCATCTGCTTTCCTGTGCCAACCAACCTCAGGTGACACATCTCATGGAGCCAACTTCTGGAAAAAGGCAAGCAAAAACTACTTCAGATCGCTGCAGACTTCACCAAGGTCCTTCATATATGCATCATTTGGAGGCATGGGAACTAGCATAGTTAAACAAACCAGAGAAATTGAGGGGGAAGGGGAGGGGTTGTGAAGGATTCTAGAAGGGTTACAAAGTGAACCAGGTGATAACAGGCAAAGAACTGGAGTGTATAAGAGATTATGGATGGAGGAAAAAAATGAAGATATCAAGAGGAATGCCTCTAAGTGGAGTGAAAGTACTGCAATAGCAGCTAGTCTATGTGGAAAGTTCAGAGAAAAATATCAGCTGAGTTTATAAAGATTTTGATGACAGGTATAGGTAAATATAATTGATTCTACCAGCTGAGGTAATGGAATTTCCAACAGTACAACACTATCTGCCACCCTCATTAGGTAAATGAATGCACACAATATGGATTTGTATGTTTATATATATGTATTTGCAAAATAAGTACCAAAGCATAGATGCTGGTGTCATGTAACTCGTACAATCTTGAAGAGTCTGCTAAGACTTAATGGACTAATGGAGACTACAGGGTGAAATAATATGAAATAACTTGAATACAAAAATATTTTATTTACACTCCCATTTTTATGCCAGATGCACTGCAGCAAAACTTTTGAAAACGGTAAACAAATGCATATGCTGATGAAGAAGACGTAAAATGTTGTGACACTAAACTATGTTGGCTTCTTTTTGTAAATGAGATCATATATAAAAAGACCTGCTTCGGAGGAAGAGGAAATCACATAATGAGCCTTTTGGAGTCAGATATTAAGGAAATTTACATCTTGCAAGCATCGCTGTCTTTGCATACTTCACCCTGCATGGACAGAAAACGAGACAACAGATAAGCATCAGGCATTACAAACTTAATATTTATTAAGCATATTAAAGTTAGGGTCTTGCTAACTAGTGCCTTAGGGTATTGGTTAAGGAACTAAAAGAGAAAAATATTTATTGTATAAATCATAAGAAAGCGTAAAAAAGATCATGGACAGTGCAATTTTTACTTTAAGTTCCTTAACCAATGCAGGTAGCATTTTCCTTAAAAGTTATACTATAGGACAAAAACTATGGGTCCAGAACAAATACTTAAAGTCAAATTATTCAAGAATTCTTTAACATTCTCGTCAATGAATACCATATTTTAGCAATTATGTTGTATGAAGCATTAGATTACCATCATATATATTTCTTCTCAACTAAATTATACATTAAGTGCAACTTTGTTCATTATAATGGGCAAAGGCAATATAACGAGTCTTCAATTTTGCAACATAAGTTCAGGAATACTTAAAAACAAATGGAATACAAACTACTAATCAAGGCAATGGATCATAGATCAAATTTCAATCTGAATTGTTCTAATATATGTGCTGTCAAAGAATTCCATTCTTTAAAAATTCAGACAAGTATCCAACTTTGAAATTTCTTTCCTGTTCATATTTTCTTGCCATCTTCTTTCTTCATGTTTTATTCCACAGACACATTCTATACTGAATTTAACATGATACTTTATGCAGTTGAGTATGTCTACCTTATTCTTTCGTGCTTCTAATATTTCTTCTATAGGAGGTCGTCCTGGAAACCAAAAAATGGACAATTAACATATAAGTTGACAGAATCTTAGCATAATCATACTGGTTAGCATAACAGTAGAGGCATGTCTTGCTCTTAGGCAGAGGAAATTATGGCCACATAAATAATTAGAAATATAAAATGCAACTATAAGTGATAGTTTTTCTTACTCATTGATGGATTGATTTTGTCATCAAGTGTGATTAGAGGATATTCTATCACAATAGTTCTAAGCTTCTATAACGTGACTAAATTGTTCCAACTAAATAAAGATTGCAGAAGTGCATCGGGCCAACCCTGATATACGCTAATTAGGAGGTGGTTTCTAGTATGCTACATAGGATGGAGGAGGGACAGTTATAAATGTAACATGGACTATTGTAACTGAGAGGTGTAGCTCTTTGTGTTAGGGATTGGGGTCCTGCGTGTTTCTGTTGTGGTTCTGGACCTCTGGTTGCACTTTTCCCTTCTGAGTATAATTCTGTTTTAGGTGTGGTTGAATTGTGACTAACACAATAGTTTTTCCTTTCATTTGTGAGTCTGATTCTTCAGTCTATCACAATGACTATATAGCTACAAGGAAATTTTTGGTGCAACTTTTTTAATGTACATTGCTTTTACCTGTAATTTGAAGACGATATTTAGCCCAAACACCATATAAGGAATCAGCAATTTTTGCAATCTGCAAATGTTGTTTTTTTCTCTCCATTATTAACATAATATATAAAGAGATAAGTAATCTTTCTCTTCAGTAAGCAAATAGAGAAAGGACTTCTCCATGTTGGATGAACAACAACATAACAAGTCCTTCAAAAGTATGATACGAAGACTTACTGGTTCATATTTTGTAATGGCATAAACCCAACCAAGACCAACATGTTCATATAATCTCCTAAATGCCTGCAGAATGCACCACCACCATTATGCACATGCATATATAAATATATAAAACTTTATTGCAAGGAAAATTAAAAAATAGATTTTCATAATGGAATGTGGAACAAGCAACAAATTTCACTCAACAAAAACAGATATATATTTCACTAAGATATATCCCCTAATAGTCCTCTGCATTTTGGGACGGTCTTTTTCTTATTGAATGAAGGTAACCAATCATTGGTGGTACAAAAATTTCATAATTCAGCAGCAGGATATTATTTATGTTGAAACTGGATATTGATATTTAAGTCTTACTTGGACTACACTATAATGCATATAGAGAATGAACTGTGAGAGTTGTATAACTGTAAGTAATGTTCTAATTTTTGAATTCTCTGTAAATACATAAAAATTTCTGAACTTGGAACTCATTTGAATATCCAAAAGCATATGCATCTAGATCATGATATTATTATTAAAGCAGGATGCAGAGAAGTGGCAAGAGTTCTCCTAGGTTAGAAATGAAGATCAGGAAAGATGCCATACTTCAACATCTGTAGCCACAGTTCCATCTGAGAGAATAGCATGAATTCTTCCCATAACCTAAAAGCAGAAACAAACAGTCATTGTCTTGCATCTCTATTAACCTGCAAGAGATGCTTGAAACCTCACGTATCCATATAACATCGACCCTCCCCATCCTTATAAAAAGGTCTAAATAACTAATTCACACGTATTAAGAAATTTAGTTAATTTAATTAAAAGTATTAAATTTGTCTTAAATAAGTATATTTTTTCAAAACTCTCTTGTAAACAAAAATAACAAACATTAACGAAAAATGTTTCTCTACTAAGAACTCATGTTAATTAAAGGTATTTTTGTGAAAAAATAATTAATATATAAGAAATTGTAAATTGAATCTTATTATAAAAAGGATTAAATTATACTTTTAATTTCAATCTTAGAATAAGAATGAATCTTATAATAAGAACAGGAAGGAGTATCAATTAGTACATTACTTGTCAAAATACACGTCTTCATACAACAAGTGGTTAAAAATTTAACAATGAAACAAAGGTCTAGTAGTTGAAGAGCAAAAGCCAAAAATAAATAAATAAAAATATCCAGTTCAGCAAGGCTTGACATCGCTCAAAATAAACAATAAAGAAAATCGTCTCATTAAATTAATTAACAAAGGAGCTATTGGTGTACGTAACACAATGTTTGCTTCACTTTAAATTTGCGAAGTAACCATTTATTTTTTCCTTCAAGCTCTATCAAAAAGCTGCCAAAAACCGAACTTGTTTCATCCCAAATTAAATCAAGTAATTTTAAGCACGCACTAATTAATTTCGAAGTAAAGTTAAGAATAAGGTTTACACTGAATTCAATCACAAAGGTCATACTATATATATAGTAGTGAGTTTGTTCATTTTCATAAGGATCAACGTGCAAAAATTTTAAGGCTCGTGCCTATTAAACATGAGAAGTGATAATTGGCATAGACCATAGAGGCTAGAGCTAAGACTAACAGTTTCATAATCAAGGCCTTGATTCTCCTCGGGAGAGTATTCATCAGAACCTATATCAACAAACTTGATTGTGCCGTAACTCTTATTCCTCTCTCTTAGCATATTCACCTGATCACAACAACATGCATAACACTCTTATCAAAACTCAAGAATTCAGAGCAACAAACAACAGGTGTCGTCATTATTATTTGAATAATTAAATAAAGGAAAACCTCGCGCATGCAGAGGGGGCAATCTCCGTCATAGAGCATTTTAATCTTCCAATCTTTAGGTGACTCATTTTGTTCTTTCTTTGAAATTTCAGGTTCCACAGCTACCTCGCTTATGGCTCGAACGTTGCAGCGTTTTGAGGGTGTGGGAAGTGGATGATGAAAAGGTGGGCTATGGAATTTGAGAGTACCGTTGTTGCGGTGTTGAAGTGAAAAGAATGGTGGGTTTTGTGGCCTTGATATTCGTGAGACAGAAGCAGAAGCAGCTGCTGCGAATCTCAGAGCCATCGTTTCTTTGTTTTGGGTTGATGGTGTCGTGTGTGTGTGTTGGGTTCTGTTGAAAAAAAGCAGAGGTACTCTCGTACGTTAATAACCGCAAACGCTTGGAGTACGTGGCAACTTCGGGGTCACCCATGTTAATGACGTACACTGGTTTTTGAGGAAACGTGTTTGATAAACACTCTAGTGCTATCCAACCTCAACCTCAAGAGAGAATAAAAAAATATATGTATATTATAATCGAGAGATATTGACGAAATGTTTAAAATAAGAAGTAATTTATGTATTATTACTCGTTTTTTAGGTTTAGATTTTGCCTCAACAAATTATTTGGAACTCTTTTATCACAAGAGAAAACTGGAACTTTTTACGAATGAAAGAGTTACATCATTTGCATGGGGATTTACATATTTTGAACTTCGGAAATGTCAAATTAGAATAATGTAACTAGGGAGTAAAGAATTAGATTAGTCAAATTTAGTCAATAATGTAACTAAGGACTAAAGAATTAGATTAGTCAAATTTAGTCAATAAGAAGATAATTAAGAAAGTCGTGTAAAGGATCTTTCATAATATGAAAGTGTGTAGAAGATTTTTTATCCTTACATATCTTTTATTTGTTGATGACTGTTTTTTTTGTAGGTTTAAAGATATTATTAATTCATATTACACGACTTTTGGTCAACTAATAAATTTTTAGAAATCTAAAATCTTTTAGCTTAAACACTCACCAAAGCTTAAACAATCCATTTCTTCTATCTTGGGAGTCACTAAAACCATTGGCATTGACAAATATCTTAGTCTTCCTTTAATCATGTGCAGGAGGAGAAAACAAGTTTTCAGATTTATTAAAGAAAGACTTTGGAGTCGAATCAATCATTGGACATCCAAGAACATGTCAAAAGTTGGTAAATAGGTCTTGATTAAATTTGTTGCTCATTATATTCCCTCTTATTGTATGAGTATTTTTTTGCTCCCATTTGTTTAAAAGATGAGTTGCAAAAGAAGATGAATTCCTTTTGGTGGGGATTGAATGCACAACCTAGGAAACATATCAACTGGCTTCATTAGGACAAATTCACTATGAAAAAAGAATTTGGAGGTATGGGCTTTAAACACCTTCATGCTTTTAATCTTTCTATGCTAGGGAAGAAAGGTTGAAGATTAGTGACCAATCAAGATACTGTGGTTTCAAAAGTGCTCAAAGCTAAATATTTTTCAATATGAAAATTTTTTGGAGGCTAATTTAGGCCACAATCCAAGATATGTTTGTCATAGTATCCATACTTCATAGGTAATAGTCAAGGAAGGTATGAAATGACATAAGTACAAGCCAATTTTGTTGCTCATAACCTTGCAAGAGCATTAAAATTTTATGCTAGCTCCCATGTCTTTAATTATATTCCAACATATTTACAAGAGCATCCAATTCTGCCAGTTGAAGAACCGACTAGTGTATCCAAAGCACTACAATATCATCAATGGAAGCAAGCCATGTCGGAAGAATTTACCGCTCTCATGAACAATGGTACATGGTCTCTAGTCCTCAGTCAACCTCATTTTAATGTCATTGGAAACAAATGGGTGTTTCATTTGAAAAGAAATCCAGATGGATCGATTGCTCGTTACAAAGCCCGGCTTGTAGCTAAAGGGTTTCATCAACGACTAGGCATTGATTATAAAGACACCTTCAGTCCAGTTATCAAACCTCAAACAATCAAAATAGTTTGTGCATGTTGGACAAGTGGCATCAATAACTTAAGAGGGGGTGAATTAAGTTTCAAAATTTCCCACTAACAAACTTTTAACCCCCTTCTAAATGATATGCTCAGAATGCAGAAGAAGCAACAATCAATTTAATAATGTTTTTTTAAACATACAAGACAAAATTGATTGCAATAACATAAATGAGATAATGGAAGAGAGAAATGCAAACTCGATTTATAGTGGTTCGGCCACTTCCCGTGCCTACGTCCAGTCCTCAAGCAACCCACTTGAGATTTTCCACTATCTCTGTAAATCCTTTACAGACTTTGAACACACCTTGGGATCCCTTAACCTTGTGTTCAAAGATTCTCCAAGAGACAACCCGTATCTTGATTACAATTGACTTTCTGAGATAAACAAAAATATTTCTCTCATTTAGAGTGGATGATACAAATTGAAGATCCTAGAGGAATTTTTCTCTTTTAGAGACGATAATACAAATTGAAGTTCCTAGATGAACTCTCAATAGATTTGCAAGTGTTTGCCCAAGAGTTGTTGAGAGAACATTTTGAAGTCAGACACACATATATATAGGCTCTTCATGCCTTTTCAAAATGGTTTAAAAAGATGTGTCTTTTCAAAAAGCTTTTTTTGAAATTCTTCACTAGTAATTGATTACAGGTTTCTGGTAATCGATTACACAGTTATATTTTGAAGAGACACATATTTTCAAAGTGTTTTCTGAAGTGTTGATGCTGGTAATCGATTACAAACATCTGGTAATCGATTACATGATTCAAAATTCAAATTCAAAACCCTTTTTAAAAGTTGTTTGTCAAAATTGTCTTCTGGTAATCGATTACACTGCCCGGTAATCGATTACCAGGGCCTTGATCTCTTGGAAACACTTGTTTTGAGGCAAAAGCTTGATCTTGAATTATTCTTGAAGCAATGCTTGTTTGTTGAAGCAATCTTGTATTAATCTTGAAGCAATGCTTAACCTTTGAATATTTGTTGAAGTAATCTTGAAAGCAACCTTGTTTGATTATTCTTTGGCATCATCAAAATCATGTATTCATATATTCACATTCTCCCCCCTTTTGATGATGACAATAATTATCAAACAAATTCTTTTTTCGGCATCATCAAAACCTGAAACCTGCTTGATTCACAGTGCATTGCGCTTTCTAAGGGTTGGAACTTAACACAAATGGATGTCAATAATGCCTTTTTACATGGAGCTATATTTGAGGATGTTTACATGTCTCAACCTTCTGGCTTTATTCATCCATATTTTCCAAATCATATATGCAAGCTCCATAAAGCATTATATGGTTTGAAGCAGGCACCTCGGGCATGGTACTAGGAATTAAAGTCCTTTGTTGTTGCCTCTGGATTTTTCAATGCTAAATCTGATTCTTCATTCTTTATTTATAAACAAGATCATGTTATTGCCTATTTTTTAGTCTATGTTGACGATCTTCTTCTTATGAGAAATGATGTCACTTTCCTGGCTAAATTCAAAGCAGCTCTTGCTACAAAATTTTCTCTCAAAGATCTTGGGACGCCGAGCCACTTCCTTGGTGTAGAACTTCTTCCTACCGCTAATGGCATGTTCTTATCTCAACAACACTACATTCGGGATATCTTGAAAAAGGTAACATGATTGATGCAAAGCTAGTTGGAACTCCGATGTCTACTACCTGCTCGCTTAGCTCACACGATGATACACCTAGTTGTGATTCATCTTTATTTTGCAGCATCATCGGATCCTTACACTATTTATCCATCACCAGGCTAGATGTCGCATTCGCCATACACAAGTTGTCGCAATACATGCAATCACCTACGACTACTCACATGCAGGCACTCAAGCGTATCCTACGCTACCTTAAGCATACCATCTCACATGGTTTACAACTCGTTCCAACCAAAAACCTTGATCTCACTGCCTTTTGTGATGCAGATTGGGGTGGTGATACAAATGACAAAAAGTCTACAGGTGCATATATTGTCTATCTTGGTCCAAATGCTATATCTTGGTCTTACAAGAAATAATCCACAGTTGCAAGATCCTCAACGGAGGCTGAATATCGCACCATTGGATTAACGGCTTCTGAACTTCTATGGCTACAACAACTACTATTAGAACTTGGCATCAAATTAACCAAGCAACCAACTATCTTTTCAGACAATATTGGTGCCACATATCTTTGTGCAAATCTAGTTTTTCACTCAAGGATGAAGCACTTAGCTATTAATTACCATTTTGTTCGTGACATTGTTGCCAAGGGTGAACTCAAAGTGTCTCATGTTCCTTCCAATCATCAACTAGCAAACTTGCTAGCTAAGCCGCTCTCCCGACCACGCCATGAGTTTCTCATCACCAAGATTGGCATCGTTGACTCCTCCATCTTGCAGGGGCATATTAGTGATAAATGCAAACATAGGATTTAATTCAAAATTAATTGATTTATTGTCCCTATAATCACATGCATGTTGTTTCCTTATTATAGGAGAAAATCAAACTCTACCATTATTACTTTAATTCTTTTCAATTTGTTTCCTTGATTTTGGCTAATGATTGTCACTTATTGTTAGTGCAGCAACTATTTAACCTTCACTCTATACATGTAAAAGCATATACACAATATAAACAGTTCTTTTCTTCTTATATAGATGACATGTTACTTGAACAAATATATTTAAATTTCTCTATTTTGTTTGTGCTTATATATGCCATGGTTAAAACTTAAAAGGATACTTATCCAACCTAAGAGACTTCTTGGGTGGACAAGGATTTCAAGTGGTATATGGTGGACCATTATAAATAGCCTTTAGATTAATCAATACTCCACTTTCTTATCATGGAATGTTAACACCTGACCCTTGCTCCTTCCTCACTGACATTTCTTCTCCGCCATGCACCGTCGCCGAAGGCAATTTCTGATGACAACACCACCAATTTTTTTTTCTTTCTCCCTCTCTGTCTTTTGCACTCCTTATTAATTTGGTAATGTAATTTTATTTTTTCAACTATGATGGTTGGTTGTTGTTGCAGGCGAGGGACATGGACTCGTTGGCGACATTTGCAGGGAGGCTGCCGAGGTACTAGTCGACGTTGAAGATGGCATGGAGTAGCTAGACACACTTTCAGTGGAGTTCTCAGGCGTAGGGGTTGAGGAAAAAAGAAAAGAAAAAAACAAAAAAAAATGGTATAGAATGTCTACCATATTATTGTGCTGATAAAATGAATCTAAGGATTAACAAAAGTAATCCACCATAAATCACATGACTCTCTTGTCCACTTTAGATGCCGTCCTAACTCGATTAACACAAATCCATTGGTATTGAATTTCTTTTTAAACTAAAATGAATTATTATCTGTATCAATAAATTTGAACCATTTGAATAACTTTTGAATTTTTTTTTACCAATCAATGTCTTAATAACATTAGATAAGAATCATTAATTATATATTTTAATTTCTTAAAAAATGATTTAAATGACTAGTATTTTTAATATAATAAATATTTTTAATGAAATTTTCATTTTTATTTTCTTAATCAGTTGCATAAAGACTTTAGTTAATATTGGTCTACCAATATTAATTTGATTAACTAAATTAATCTGTTGAAAATAGGGTTAATTTTTAAAAAGGAAATACGAAACTAAACCAATCCATTTTGATTGGTTTAACTTTTCTCTCCTCTCACTATATCAAATAAATCAATTCAAGTACAATACTATCCATCTCTAGGTGCCTACTAGTATTAATCACTTAACAATTTGACCATTCATGGGCATCCAGTGTCGCTAATCAATTGGATTGAACACCTAAATGTATGTTAAGGAGGCTTTTACCAAACAATAATTATTTACTTTTAAAAATATAAAAAATCTAAATTAAACACAAATATATTTATTTATTTTCAATTAAACCAATCTATTAGTCTGCATTTTTAACCATGAGTTAGACGCAAGTTTGTAAAAATATATATATATATATATATATATATATATATATATATATATATATATATATATATATATTTAAAAAAGTGTAAGAATCTAATTAAATCATGCATAACAGAGAAAAAGACTATGCTATAAACTATAAAAAAAATAATAAGTTTATTAATTTTTACAATAATCATACTAATAATAAAAATTTATAATTAAATAATGTTCAAAATTGCTTTATATATCAATACATAATCATTAAAATCCTTCTTTTTATACTTTCTTTATTAACAGTTTTTTTAACTATGAGTTAGTCGTAAGTTTGTAAATATATTATTTTTAAAAGTGTAATAATTTAATTAAATCATACATAACAGAGAAAAAGACTATGCTATAAACTATTAAAATCTTTCTTTTTATGCGTTCTTTATTAACAGTTTTTTTTGGAGTAAATTCTTTATTAACAGTTAAAATTTATTAAGAATTACAGATTCAAAGTTAATTAAATATAAAGTGTTACAAAATTTTGTAATAAATTTGGACCAATAATAAAAAAATGTATTAAGAAATATGATAATTAATTATATATAAATAAAAATTATTTTTTTAACCAAAATTCCCATTCCCATCTCGAGAGTTGTTTTATTCATGTCGTGAACTCTCTCCCTTCATCTAGCTCGAGTTTTTTTCTTGCTTCCGGGAGCTCTGAACTTGACCGACGTCGTTTTCACATCAAAACCCTTCAACAAAAAAATGGCGTTCTTCTTGAACCAAACTAGTATCGCTTCCCATTTTCGATCTCACTCTCAGGTATTCCTAATTTTTCTCACATATTGAATAATAATCATTTTAATTTCTCTCTGTGATTCCTGTTTTCTTATAACGAAAATCTCTTTTTGAGAAAGCAGAAGACTGAAGATTTGGCTTCTTTTCCTCGCCGTCGATTCCACGTCGAACCAGGGGCTCGTGAAAAAGCTGTAAGACATTGCTTTTTTTTTTTTTTTTTAGATTTGTTATTTATTTAGTTTTTTGCGATTCAAGTAATTTGGTGCATCTAGATCACCTATTTCAACTTGTAATTACTTTGATCTAAATTGGCAAAGAAAAAAAAATTAGGGATTAAGAAAACCTCATCCACGAAGTTAGTCATTATAAAAGGAGGGTATTCTTTTGATAGATTCATTTTGTAAACGAATATTGGGATTCAGGATTAGGAAAATTGCTGAAATGTGATTCTGATCCTGTCTCCACGAATTTGTCATTTGGCTTCAGTATTGCAATGAATAGGTAGACAATTTATTATTCATTGTATTGTTGAAAGAAATTTAAAAAATCAAAATATTTATATTTCTTTTATAACACAATTGGTCTTTGGAACATTTGCATAGCTTAGCAAGCATAAGTTATGATTTCTTTTGTTAGCCTGTGCGTAATTTTAATTCCTGGATTTTGTGGCAGCTCTTGGCAGAAGATGCAACTCTGAAACCGTTCAAATCGTACAAGAAGAGTGTAAAAAAGCTTAGAAAAATTGGGAATGCCCTTACAATTGTTGTTGTTGCAGGTATGCTGTCCTTTAACTCTGATTTTGAGGAAATGAGTGAGGATTTGTTTGGGGTGTCATGATTTATAAATGGAACATGAAAGACTTTGATGTGGAAAAATGAAACTTTGAGGGCTGGGGTGCTTTATTATCTCTCAAGGATTGAAATCACTTTTTAATGAGCTGAAAGATTTGATGTTTGTTTGAGCTGGACATTGTTGTTAAAGTTTATGTTTATTGTTAATAAGTTGAAAGATTTCATATTGCTGATGAAAGCAGTCTGAAATCTTCAGTCTGGGAGTTGCCAAAACATTTGAGTTGGCCTCATGATTTTTTCTTTGAATGTTGTTTTTGTTTCATTTCAAATGTGTTGGCCTCATTTTCATATCATTCTAATTGTAAAGTTTATTCTTGTGGCCCTAGCAAACTAACTTTGATAAAATAATTTTGAACAAAATTTGGATCAAGGATTTTATATTCTTGCCATCAAGTTCTCAAAGCAGGTCATGACATCTGAAATTTTTTTCAACATCAATAGCCTCCGTTGATACCGAGCTACAGAATTTCAGATAAACGTCCATGTAATTGCTTAATTTGAGAATTTGATCAAAGTTTTGTCTGATAAGCTTTTGTAATTTTTTTTTCATTTATTCTTACCTGGTGGTTGTTTGAAGAGGGCAGGTGTGGGAAGGGGTGAGGTGAGGTGGTGATGGTGTTTGCCAAATTAAACAAACCACCTAAATGCACATAGGGAGTGTGTTTTGGTAAGCTTCAAAGGATAAATAAATTGTTCCTATCTGTGTTTGGAATTATTTTCCTTGAGGTTGGATTTATGAACAGCTTAATTGGAAATGATCTGAGCCAGATTTGATGTTCGGCTTAGGCAAAGCCCTTGGTGATTTGGAAATCCAGTACACCTCTGCAGTTTGATTACTGAAACATGATTACTTCACAAATAAATTTGGGTTGCTGAATATGATGGATTATGAAAAGTACATGCACATTATCAAGAAATTTTCTGAAATAACACCATTGCAAAGAGGACGTGGTCCTCTTTAATCCTTTGGGAGTGGAGCATTTTCGTTTTTGGAGATTGTCATTGTTACTGGGCCTGTATGTCATAGAGTTAATAGGTCTTTTTTCTTCCTTAGTATATTGTGTGTATATGCTTCCTTTCTACACTGATTATTTTCTCAAATGTTAGCCAACTCTAGCATTGAGCCATATGGTTACTTACATAATTGTATAAAATTTAAGTGTCTGGTTGGCTTTGAAGGTCTATTTATATAATCACTTTCAGCAGTGAAAAAAAAATTCTAGCATTTGCTAGCCATTAAGATGTTTCAAATTCTTGTGAAAATTTTTAGCTTGTTGAAATATTGATTTCTCAGTTGTTTCTTTTCATGGACCCTTTTTGCTGTGTTTGACATTGTCCCCAACCAGGAATAGATGTGAATAATATGAAGACAACACTCATTAATTGACTAGTCTGCATTACCTATCTATTTGTATTGAATATACATTAGTTTGTAATATGCCACTTCCCTTGAAACAATCATACTAGTTTCTATTCCTGTTCCATCTTTTTCAATGTTCTTGTTTGCTATTTTATTATGTTTCAGGATGCTGTTACGAAGTATATGTCAGAGCTTTTACAAGAGAGGAAGCTCAGAAACTGTAATGTCCTGAAAGTTCTGGATGAAGCAAATATTGGGAGTTAGTTTTCTGTTTTGTTTTATTATTGTGGCAACAACTTGGACGTTATGATTAGCAATGTTAGAATAAGCAAAAAAGCATTTGAACCAAAATTGCTTGTGCATTAATAGCTTTTCCACCATTCCAGATGTCTACTGTCTGATGATAATGTTGATTGGCTGGTCACAAATCTGTTGTGGCTTCAGCCTTCAGGTGTGAGAAACAGATCTAATTCGTTCGACCAAGTTTGAGGGGGAGCAGTTATTTGAGGGAGTTGTTGTGATTATCTGTGAGATGTTTAATGCAATTCCATAATCAAGCTTTGCCTGAAATGTTAATAAATCTGATAACCATGTTAATGGGAATTGTAACCTGGTGCTGGCCAAGATATTTTGCTAGTATCTTTAGTCCATCATTGTTGGGAGGCTGGAATTCCATGAGGCTGATTAGGCTTAAGGGATCTTCTGACAAATTTTTAGGCTTAAATTAAATTTTGAGGTGATGTCTTTTTAAAATTAATATTTCATTTGATTGAAAGAATTATAGAAAAATTAGAAGTTTCATAAAAAATAAAAGTAATTTTCTTTTTCTGGCAGGGAACACTATTCACACAAAAACATTTTAGTTATTAATGAAAGTTAGGCTTTATTTTTTTATCATTATTTATTTATTTTATTCGATTTTGTCCTACTATTATTTAGGGTTATAGGTCTCATAATTTTCAAAACTGAGTTAATGTTATCTTTTTTGTCCACTTAGAATAACGATGTTTTGAAAATTATGGGTCCTAATTGAAGCAGCAAAGAGTAAAATTGCCTTGGTTTTGAAAATTATGAGACTTAATTAAACTCTAAATAAATAATGAGACGAAATTGAATAAAATTAATAAATAGCTGAATAAAAATTTAACTAAGCCTAAAAGTTATATAAATATTAATATTAAGTAACTTTTTTTTTTTTCCGAGGGTCTAAACTAAGGGTTTGGACCGCTTGCTGCCGACTAGGCAGACTATAATTCTTGAGAAGAGAGGTAAAGGAAGATGACGTTGTTTAGGTCGTTACCTACATATATTGGTCTCATTCTTTTCTTCATGTTCGCACTTTAATTATGTTATTTAATACATTGATGAGGTGACATGCCAAGCATTATTCGGGAACTAAATGCCACTTGAAAATGGGTAAATTTGGACAAAGTGCAATTAAACTTTGTTTAAGCCAAAATTTAATAGAAGGGGTACTCATTAGTTATTACCCAACCCACGTTAATAAAACAATTGCCTTTTGAATTAAATGAATACAAATAAAGCTAATTAATGAACGCAATTACTCACTACGAGTATCGTCTATCTCACGTAAGTAATAAATGAGCAGAGAAGACAGACAAAATGTCTTTCAGGTTTAGCTCGTTGTTAAATAATATACCTAAATTGCTGCAAATTTTTTGGATACTCAAATTTAATTCCTAGGAATAAAAAAGACTTATATACTCTTCTGTCAAATGTTTTTATAGTTATTTTTTAACAAGCACTACCTCATTGTTTTAAGGATTTTCTTTTAAATGGGATATTCTTCCCCTTAATGCACTAATCCATCTGAGATATTAAGATTCATTTAAGGTTACTCATTTCTCATTAAAAGTTTTTTCATATATGCAAACAAGATTATTTTTCAACGGCACTACACTATGTTGGTTCATTGTTTTAAGATTAACAATAATTATTTGGTTTGCAATTTTTCCCTATTTTTCTGTTTATATGAATTGTCATATTTTTTGTTTTTAATTTGTTTTAAATATCTTAAATAATGAAAAAATATATTTTCATTGTCTTTTTTATATTCAAATTTGAAAGTAGGAAACATAATAAAAATATGGTAACTTTTTATAATTATTATAAAAATAAAAAAGGAAAATGCACTTGTGTATCTTAAGAGATTTATGTAAGTCTCGATCGTCTCTGTATTAAATTTTATTAATCCATTGAATTAAAAGTTTTTATTGAGTTAATTAAGTTTATAAAATTTGCAATTATTTGATACTCTGTTAAATAAACTTAATTTAATGTAATATATATATATATATATATATATATATATGTATGTATAATTATAAATTATTGAAGGGAGTAACTTCACAAAGAATTATTCTTGATATAGCCCTCTATTTAAAGTTGTTGAGTTGAAGAGAAAAATTGTTTAAAGTTATAAAAAGTAAAAGTGAGTAATATATCGTTAGAGACTTAATGCGTAAAAAGCTAAAAAAACAAGAGATATTAAGTTAAAGATGCTGGTCCATTTTTTTAAAGCTTCTTATATTTTTAGGTCTTCTTCAAGTATACGTTGTCTCTAAGAGGATAAATCTATCACTTGAGCTCTCTAAATGCAGGTTCCCTTCATGTTGGAAAACCATTCTCTTTTGCTTTGAATAACACTTCACTAGGAAATCATTTCTTTTTGTTTTAGTAGACATGTCTTTTGATACTATTTGGTAACTCCAAAGCACTTGGACTTCATTTATTCTTCATAGGATTCGACATATTATAGGAGAATGTTTAATAAGATAATTCCTGCAAAACAAATCCAAGACAAGAATATTAAATAAAATCTTAAATGCATTCTTAAATGTTATACAAAACATAATATATATCTGCTTCCATTTGGAACTTTAGACACAAATTCATGATATTTGATTTGATATCATAAGACACAATTTTTATTTTTGTATTTATTTGTATCTAATCCAAATAATTAAGGATCATGATCGGCTTAAGACACATGTTTTTTTTTTCCGTTTATAAATACTTGATGGGACACAGTATTTCTTATCAATAATAAAAACACAACTGCTTTGTTTATGAGGACTTAGGCAAATTGTCTAACCTTATGAAATCTATATCTTTATATGTGTGCCTGACTAATTATGTTTCTTTAGATTCCGGTTACATGTCACCATCGGTTTTGATTTGATTTAATTGAGAAAAACACATATTTAACTCTTAAATACAAACAATTTGTCTAATAGTGGTTGGTCATTAATTTGAAAAGGGTTTGGTCTAATACGAGTATCTACTTTCACTGAAACTAGATACAGCTGGAAATGCCTGATTAATAAAGGCGGAAACAAACTTGTAATAAAGATCTTAAGTGATAGCACGAAATTTTAATGAAAGAATGAAAAATGTATGCATGGTTACAAATTACATTACCTCTAAAGTTTGAGAGAATCAAATAATGAATGTGTTGTGAGACACCCACTTCTGAAAAGCCAGTGAAAACACGACAACTTTCGTGAACGCCGCGATATGTTCGAATCTGCGTAGAAAACAGAAAGTAATGTGTCTCTACATGCCCACTGAATGTGAGATACCTGCGGTCAATGTCATCAATGGTACTATGGTCATTTATTAATCCCAAAGCCTTCACCACCAAACTACAACTCACCAAACTTAGTCATTATTATGACTTTGATTTATTAGTACAACTTTTTTATTATTTTATATTATTTTTTGTCTCTAGTAAGTTTGAAAATTAGGTGCATCATATGCATGATCAGCATTTGTAACTGCTTCTCTGAATTTGTCTGAGTCTGAGCTGTTAATTCTCCCAACACAATTATAAAAAGAAGAAAAACTTAGAGTGATAGTTGTAGGAAAGTAAAAACATAAGTGTTCTCTTAATTCAGTGAGGTTCTGAATTGTTCAACTTGAGATGATGGCATCATTTGCAGGGACTACTCAGAAGTGCAAAGCATGTGAGAAGACTGTGTATTTGGTGGAATTGCTCACTGCTGACAACAAGATCTATCACAAATCATGTTTCAGATGCTACCACTGCAAGGGTACCCTTAAGGTTAGATCACACTTTTTTTTACTTCAGAATACACCAAAGAGTAAACTCAAGTGCATGATTTAAACTTGAATTTTCTCTGTATGCGTATGTATGATTATGCATTTGACTTTCATCATCACCATATGTTTTTATTTATAAATAAAACCCACATCTTTGTTTGTTACTTTGGGGTATAGCTAATTTGTCTGATTCATTTGGTTCTTTTCTTGGATTAATCATGATTTGCATATGCTTGAGGGCTTAGTGGGTGTTTCATTAGGAAACTTGATGTGCATTACCTAGTAGAAAAGTTGTTCTGTTTCTAGCAATTATATGACAGTCTTTTGTGCATAATTTGAATAGAAATGTTAGAGAAAATGAGCAGTTTAGTCATAAAATTGAGGATGGGAGAGATTAGATATTAGAGAGGAAGATCAAGATTGACATAGGGTGAAGAAGTAAATACAAGGTTTTGAAAAGGATTACAGAGAATTTGTGGTCCTGAGTAGTTAAAAGCTCGTGTGATTAATCTAAAGGAATAGAATCAAGGTTTGATATTTTATTAATTAAAGTTCAGGTTATAGCTGCTATTCACCTCTTTTCTTCTTTTCTTCAGACTTCAAACATTCACTCTTCTCCACATGTCATGCGATTCCAAAATTTTCTTTAAACCATAGAATTTCTTTTTCTTGTATGATCATGCATTTTTACACCTTTTAGTGTATCCGATAAGCACACATTGGTATTCTGTTGTCCTTTCTTCTGGTGGTAACCTAAAAGAAATTGCTCTCATATATTTCGAGTCTTCAAAGCATACCATTAAACTATAGCCATTTATTTCCATGGTGTCCATTTGATTAGTTATTTATTTTATTTTTAAATTAGATACTGTGGGTCATATGAAATAGAAACCTTTCCATGGATGTCTGTTTGGATGAAAGTTTGTTATTGTGTATTAACCTTTTGGTTCAACCTGCAAAGCACAACATGCAATTAATCTAATTGTCTTGTCTTATTCAATATGATATTTGATCTTGGGACACATTAAATTGAAATTATTCATTCCCCATAGTGTCCATTTGACTCAATAATTATAGATATTCTAAAAATATAATCTGTAACACCATCACATGAACTTTGGATGGTTGTTTTCCTAGAAGCCTAAAGCTTAAAATGGTCAAAGATCAAGTGATGGATACATCTTTAATCCTCTTTTCCTCATGCATCCTTGCAGTTGAGTAATTATTGTTCCTTTGAGGGTGTTTTATACTGTAAGCCTCATTTTGATCAACTCTTTAAGAAGACTGGCAGCTTGGACAAAAGTTTTGAAGGTGAATTGCTGTTAATTAGTTGTTTCTGATACATAAACACACTTGAAATTTCTACATATTATTCTGATCATCCTGTTTCTAAGTTTATTTCTTGTTCTCTTTATATTTATTGTTTGTAGGTATTCCAAGAACTGCAAGACTTGAAAGATCTGCCGATCAGGTTTTCCTTATCTAATTAACTACATAATATTTCTTCTCATCCTTAGAATTCTTGTTTAGTGTTCTCAAATGGAGTTTTTTTTATTTTTTTTTATATACCCTTCTGTTTAATATTCATATGGTAAACTCTCTCTGATATCTTCAGGTCCAAACCAATACAAAGGTTTCAAATTTGTTTGCTGGAACTCAGGAAAAATGTGTTGCTTGCAAGAAAACAGTTTACCCAATTGAAAAGGTACATAACTATTTTATCATAAGTTTCTTCATATCAAGCCAAAGTGGTCGATCTTTATTGTTGAAGTCTTCTTACATCTAAATTATTATAGAGTAAACTAACAAGTCTCATAATATCTTAATTCAAGTTCTCTGTATAGTTTCATCAAATTTGCCTTTATCTATGTGAAGACTGAAGGCACTAGACACCTAATTTCTTTGCTCAAGATCATCAATGTAAATATCTTAGTTTGCCTATCCAAATTCCAACGTCAATTGACTTGTGCTCCTTATTCAAATCTGGATATAGAATCTGTGTAGGAACTTACGTAGACTTAAATTCGGCTCGTGCAGAAATGAAATTAAAAGCAAAACCTGTGATACTCAACATAGAGAGCCCATCTAGCAAATGATAGCTTAGAACCATAGGAAATCTGAGCTAACAATGCTTCAACTTTGCCATTTGCCACCTACTGTATTCAATGTTTTTCTGAAGTCAAATACTGAATTAGTACAAAAGAGTAGACATTAGCATGAAAAAGTTCGTATCGTAGGTATCTTTTAATTGTTTGATAGTGTAAAAATCTTGACACTAACTAACAACGTATCAAAATTAAACTCTAACAAAATGGAATTAACCAACCAAATAAAGATCTATCTTGGAGTAAACTACAGAAGACTGGCTTAAGCCACCTCTTCCACTACAGCCCAGAAATTAGAGGACAAGATACTCATTTTATCGTTTTTTGATCTGATCATTCAACAACGTATATGAATTGATAAACCACACTTGTTTCTCTATTCACCTTTTTTTTAAATTTGGGAAAAAATCAAAACGGAGTAAGTCCATTTAATTTCTGTATAGTTACTGGCAAATGGCAAATCCAATTCCTTATTTTCTTGTTGGTGGAGAAGGATGCATAACAACAACTTGGTCCCAATTCATGTCTTTGTTATCATTATGGCGGTTGATTGGCGCAACAGAAAGAAGAGGAAGTGGCAGAGAGGGTGGAAGCAACTTTTAGACCATAAATTCTTGTTAACTTAAGGAAGAATTTTAGTGTTTTGCATCATATTGTGTCATAAGTCTTGTATTAATAATGGCACTGTCCATTGTTCTTTTTCAGGTAGCTGTTGATGGAACATCTTACCATAAGGCTTGTTTCAGGTGCACTCATGGAGGATGTGTAATTAGCCCATCAAATTATGTTGCCCATGAACATCGTCTTTATTGCAGGCACCATCATACTCAGTTGTTCAAGCAGAAAGGTAACTTCAGCCAACTTGACAAGCAAGAAAACGATGAAGGGGTGACGGAGAACAGAATAACTGAGTAATGGCAAGCATTCAACTTTCAAGTTACATTGGCAATACAAGTTCAGTTGGTGACTCATTTTCAGGCATCAAATTCCCTTGTCTCAATCCACATTTTTTTTTTCTGTTTACTATGTATGTGAAAAGTTTTGTGAGACAAATTTTGGGTTGATAATTGAGAAGAATTAGTAGATAGTTTGGCTTAATCATACGGCGCGGCTGACCAATCTGCATTTTGCTTTGAAGTTTAATGAAGTTTGTATTTTTCATTACTGTGATAAAATCTGGTTTTCTCTGTAAATTTCCCGTTGATTTGGTTATTCACATTAAAAATATTTCACACTCTTTGTATCGGTACAATGAATCTCTCGATAAATTTGAGTTTAATTGACAATAAGGAAACGAAAGGAACATCTCTGGTCATGAAATTACCAAGGACTAGTTGAAGTATTAACTCATCGCATCCAGAATGTATGATTACTTAAATGGATTATTAATTTATCTTAATTATGTGAGTTTTACAATGTCACATAAATTTAAGTATTTTATTAAAAAATTTACTTTAACACTAAAATTGTGAAGGTGAGTGCTGAGGTTAATTTTTTCTTTTGGATACATTAACTTAATGTTTGTGGGTTCTACAGTCCAATGTGTTGTATAAAATAACAATGTATGATATTTCTAAAGCTTTTTATTTTTGGAAGTGATAAGGTTTAGTGATTTTTTAAATGAATATCATTTAGTGGAGCCATATATGCGGAAGTATTTTTTTAATTCATATCTTTGACTGACTCTTTATTTCAATGCTTCAAACAATTCTAACGATTCAATATGAGCATCAAAAGTTAGCTCAAATAGTAAGGGTTGTCCCTCACTTATATATATTTTAATATGGAATTATGTTTAGTCGATGTGAAACTTGAATTATTTTCATAAATCACACATATCGCATATGCTAAGCCTTTTTCAGACATTTCTAAGATTAAGGTGTTCAACTGTCAGAATTTCCAAAGATGGCAAGAGCGAGATCACTGCATCCTTGACATGTATGGCATCGCATCGCATCGGCACTCAATGATCCAAAGCCATCCTCTACCGACCCAAAACTGCTGCACAATGGACTCATGCAAACAAGGCATGTAGGACACACTATAACTATCATGGTCTTGGTATTGTTTGATTCTTGATTTGATAAAATTCTTCCATAATTTCTTTTATAATAAATGGCATTGTAATAGCCTTTTCAATATAAATTGATAAATTAATCTATCAACCAAATGATAAGTTTTCGTCCGAGATAACCAAACTTTGTGCATAGAATCGAATTATTTTCTTTTGACAAAATATTTACAAAATATTCTTTAAAAATATAATAATTTTTTTAAAATATAATAAAAATATTTTTTAAAACATTAAAGTTAGAATTGTTACGCAATTAATATTCGAAAATAAAGATATTCAGAAACATTTGATGTTTTAAAAAATAAATTAAGTCAAAAAACATCAAAATATCTTTATCTTTATATCTTTTTATATATAAGGAAGTAGGTGAAGGCATTTCCGTAAATGTCATTTTGGCTAATAGATGGAAGTTAAATTAGTAACTGAAGAAAAAAAAAAACTTAACCCAAATATCTAAGTTTGCATTTTATGTAATGTGTGCATAAATTATGATCTTACTTTACTTTGTATTTATTGTTCACACATCTTAATTATTAGCATTAATAGTGTTGTGTTAATATAGTAAGCTGTATTATTTATAAATATTTAAATTATAGGACAATATATATAATGAGACTAGTGAAAGAGAATATCAGAATTTTAAAAGTCAACTGATTGAAGAATATATGGAACTTTTATGTTAAATAAATGCTCTAGAACGGAAACTTTGCTATTTAATTTTAAAACCGAAACGTCCAATATATATATATATATATATATATATATATATATATATATATATATATATATATATATATAATTAAGATTTTAATTAGAAATAAATGACACAAGATTTTAAACGTGGACTTTTTTGAAAAGAATGAATAATCTTTTTTAAGTATACATAATTCCTCTTTCTAAAAAATATATATACATATTTGTTGTATGGTTAAATATCTTTATAAATATAGAACCAACTTATTTGATTCAAAGTCATTCTTGTCCATCTTTCACATGGATATTCATTTTTCCTCTTCTTGGCTGGAAAATTTATGATTCTCCTTTCACTTTTTTTCCAGATTCAAGTTGGTTCTCCTTAGTTCGTGTTCTTTTTTTAATATTTTAGTTGATTTTAAGTGCAAAAGCTTTAACTAGTTATATTGTAGTTTTAATTTTTTAAATTATTTTTTGTTTGTCTCTTTATATTCAGTTTTTATTGCTATATGATTTTGTTTGGGGTTAATTGATTTGTTGTTTTGACAATTTCAGTAATAGATATGCTTGGCAATTTTAGTATTTAAAGGGTGTGGTCACTTTTTTTTCTCCCTCATTTTTTGTTACACGATTCTCAAATTGTGTTTTTCTTCTATTTTTGTTTTTTTATTGTTTGGAAGCTTCAAGATATGGAGTTAGCAAATTGGTTTAAAAGCTTTGTTGTCACCCCACAATAGGTTAAACATCTAATTACTACGTTCTATAATTATGTTATTTTTTTCCTACTCAAACTTAAATTGAGTTACACATTAAAATTAATTTTATACCTAATTTTGTGCATGTAAGAAGAAATAGGCTTCCCAACAAATTTCTTACACTATTATGGAGACAAGCTACAAGTTGAGGAAATTATTTAATTGACCTATATGAAAATACGGTAAAGATGAAAATTCGTGTTCAACAAAATCAATTTGTTATAAAAAAAAAGTTAGTTACATGTTTTTAAATTTATATTATCTATTATCCGATCATATTGTTGTGCTTCATCCTGAGACCAAATAATTTTCATATTAGGATATTTGATATAAATGTCTATGAAATTATTTATCTTATTGGTTCTCTAGAGAATTTATTATGTATGGACAATTTTACGGTCGACTTTTACAGAATAATTGATCTAGATTTGGTTCCTAAAAATATATTTTTAAAATTTAAATTTAGTTATTTTTATGCAACTATTTTCTTTCATATTATATTGTTTAAAATTCTAAAAATAGATTTATGTAAATTATTTAATTAATTATCTATTCTTTGATTGTTTGAAGGAAATGCTATATCTAAGAATTTTTTTCTTCATATTTTTGGGGTAAAAAAATTGAGGCTGGCAACACAAAATTGAGGGATCCCAAAAATAATTTAAACTTCAAATAACAAAGACATTTGATGTCAACGCTTTATTTTTTTTTTTTGGAGGTTTACAATTTTTTTTTTAATTCTACAACATAAATGGAAAACATCAACTTCATGTACATTATGTTGGACAAAACAGTTTTCCAATGAAGTTTTATAAAACAACACAATGAAATTCAATATCAGGTGGACGTGATGAATATTCTAAGCGCAATCCAAAAGTGACAATTATGACATCAATCCTAATCTACGGACTTGGGATAGGATATTTTCAGAATAATGTTCAAAAATTCCAAACATTAGTGAGTTATTTTATTGTTTTTATTTTATCCTGAAATTCTCAATTTAGTCATTAAAGTATTTTTTTTGGCAGCACATACCAGCATTGATTCTGGATAATTTTATCCAAAAAAAGCATAAAAAATTACTTTAAATCATTGTAGGAGGCAAGTTCGAGTTATTTTTAATTTTTAGTATTATATTTGTTACTAATGAATTTAATAACAATTTGAGGATCTAATTGTAACAAATCATGCCAAAAATCATTTCTATAAAAAATTATTAACAAATTTAATTAGAATTCGTTGGAAAAAATATTCCAAAAAAATAGAATTATGTCAAATCATTACATTTAAAATATTTATTTAACCCAAAAATGATTCTTAGAATATGACTGATTCAATTGGGATAAATTAAGTTCAAATCGTCATAATATCATTAATCAGAAATTTAATGTTGGACATTTTTTTCATGCAATTAGGGCTATTTTATAATAGCAGGAACTTTATAATTTTTTTACAATTAAAATAATATATATAAATTTTATTTCTAAAAATTATATTATAAAATCATGACATTTTTTATTGTTCTCATTTCATGTTTACACACTTTTTAGGGTTTTATTACAATGTATCCTTTAATTTAGGTGTAATTTGTGCATATTATGTGTAACCAATTAGATTTGAATAAACTATGTTTAAGTTAAACTAAACTTAAACAAAAATAAGAAAAAAAATAATCTGTTTATATAAATAATTTTTTCCTTAAACATTTATGGAAGGTGAAGATAAGAGAAAAATAAATAAAATAAAGTTAAAATTAATTAATGTTTAAGTTAATTTTAAAAAAATTAATATGAAAAGGTTTCTACAAATTAATTATGGATAAGATAAGTTTAATTTATAAAAAATCAATATAGTTAGTTTAATTTAATTAATTAGTAATCAATAGATAATATTTTTGTTATTTTTTTAATATTAATAATTAATAGTTTTAATTAATAGAACCATAACTGGAATTTAATATTCAATAATTTATTGAATAATTTTAATATAAAATCATTGCTTTATTTTAGAATTCAATTATAATATTTATTTAGAATTTAATCGTTAACGTTTAATTATTCAAATTAATAAATTTTAATTATTTGACAAACGTTACATTATGAGTGATCAAATCTGCGAGTGAGAGTTGTTTGTTGCTTGTAATATTTTCGTGATTAACAACTTCTCTATCAGTACTACACCAACAATAAATTCATGTAGCATGATGATTTTCTCAGCCTTCAAATCTTCTAGCACAATGTACTTATGTAAGCAATGGTGCTCCGATGATAAATTTTGTTAAGCAACGTTTCTTAACTTGAAGCAACAACATAATTAGAGATGACCTTATGCTAAAGAAAAGATAGAGACTCACTAGTAATTATGTGTTTGGATACGTAGTTTACGTACATCGATCGAATGATAAAATAACGTCAAACAAAGGAATTATAGAAATTACTATTAATTTGTAGCTTCTCTTGTGACACATTTCGGCATCATTTGCGAGTGTTTCTAACTCACACTAAATTGATTTAATTATTGTTGTGAGTGCATGTCTGATTGCATGTCTTCTACGTGCGAGCACCAGATTTTTCACGTTAAAATTTTGAAAAAAACATAGAAGCTATACATTGTTGCTTTTGAATTGACACGAATCCAATTTGACACAACAAGGATTCAAACACGCACTGATGTAAACAATGTTTAATTCCATATCTCATATGTGATTTTAGGAAGATAATAATTATAGTTTTCATATCACAAACATAATTCCTTAGATTTTAACGAATTTCCAAGCACGCTGCACATGCAGTTTTTGAGATATAACTAGTCCACAATATCCCTTTTCACCTGCTTGTGGATATCAAGCCTATAAGACATAGGGTTATAGGTACCTTTTAAATTTACTTAATTAGTTGATGCAACCAGGAGAAAGAATTTCATAATGTATGGCATGCAAGTTGACTTTGTTACCTAAATGCTTTGCCAGGTGATATACAATTGGCCAAAAAAATTAAAGATTCTCGGTCAATTTTTTAGGCTACTGGGTTCAACATTTTTGTAAAATATGAAAATGTGTTCTCTTGTAATGATTGGTCTCATTCACCGCTTCCATACTTTTCAGTCTGAGCTGTGAGCTATATGGTTTGCTGAATTTGCTTTCAGCGAAATCTCTTTGGAACCAATTAATTAAGGAGAAAGGCAAAAAGAGAGACTCTTTTCATTTATATATTACATTCTCATTCTTATAATATACACTAATTAAAGATAAAGTATGCAATAAAGAGAGTGAAACGAAATACGAAAGACAGAAATCATGCATATATAATCCCATATATATATATATGCTGGAATATTCGAACCTCACTTGTTATATGATGAATTAAAATATTTATAAGAAAATATAAGGCATGTACGGCTTATTATAACTTGCATCCAAATAAAGAAAAAGCTATTTCTATTAGATTAATCATGTTCAAATGTATTTATTTATTTTTTTCAAAAAGGAAAAAGGAATCTCTGATGTTAAACTGAAACAGTGCTAGCTTGCATTCATTCTCCATAAGAAAAGAGAAAAAAGTAAGTTTGGGTGAATTATCTATTCACATCTTGCATGATTGTTCATCATATTTAAGGGAAATGAAGGGATATAGACAGACAAAAGAGATGGAAGAAAAGGACGAATTGCGTGATGTTGCTGAATTTTTAAACAAAGACAAAGCAGCGAGGGAGAAAGAAAAGAAGAAAAAAAATGTTAAAAAGCGAAAGGTTTGGTGGGGCAAATATGGAGGGAATTCTATGCATAGTTTGATGTAATCTAGGGTTTCGTGCAGTGAAACAAACTTTCATGCGCAGGAAGTGCACGAGTGGAGTGAGTTGTTGCAATTGTCTTATCCTAGCAGCTAGGGCGTAAATTAGCTGCATATATATTTTATTCACCACTTATCCAGAAACTTGTTTTGTTTATTTGGTCAAATTAATATGCTAAGTTTTAAAATTAAATTAAATTATTTTATAAAGTTGTAGATTTAAATTTATAGTTTGTAAAATTTGTTTATTATATTTTATTACTTATCTCATAAAATTTATTTAAGAAATTGACTTATTTTAATAAATATTTTCTATTTATACAAATTTAGAAATTAAATCTCTATTCACATACTTTAAAAAAATATGATTATCTACCGACCATTTCATAACATGTTGGTAGTATGCAAGCCATTGTGATTGCGAGTGTTTTAAAAAAGTAGACCTTGTTACGTCAGAATATTCTTTCATATCTTTTTAATTATTATCTTTTATCACAATGCAACAAAAAGTGATAAAATTTTCATTAAATATATTTTTTATATTATAAAAATAAAATTTTTATTGTTATATATTTTTCTTCTTATAAGTCACCTAATTTCTTTATTTTACCAAAAATGTATATCAAATAAATATTTTTTAATTATTCAATCAAGCATTCAACTAATATTTTATAATTTTAACATTTTAAAAATATTGAACTATTTTTGGGGACATGATTCTTCTGGAAGCATTTTATAGAAGAAGATAAAAGTGTAAAATGATACAATGATCATAAAAATTAATTAATGAGATTAGACGATCATCGTCGACATATATATTTTGCACAGCTGCACAAGATCTCCGCCCTTGAAAAATGTCCCCCTATTTAAAACTATTGTGTAGGAAAAAATACACAAGAGTTCCAGCAATTGACTCTTTTATTATAAAGGTTTAAATATATATTTTATATTAATAATATTTTTTTTCAGTTTATGATTATTTTATTTTTTACCATCTAACATATAAAAATAAATTTTTTGAAATATCAGGCAATAAAATAAAGTAAAAATATTTTATAGATAATAAACTTAAAAAATGAGTATATTATCGATATAAAAAAAACATATTTAAATCTTTTAAAAATATAATAATTAGAGAGGTTGAAAAACAAATGACCACTGTTGGATTTATACCGTATGCAGACATACTTTAACCGAAAGAGACCCCATTTGATATTTCTCAGTGTGAGTAATTTATGCCAATATATTTTAATGAGTAATATTATGTAAATAATATTATAAATGCGTATAATTTATGCATTTGAATGGATAAAACAAGTAAATTTATATAACTTCAATCTTTGATAATCTTTTTATTCGATGTGAGTCAACATTCGAAGATATTAAAAATAGGTGGAAATCACAGTAAGAGTAACATGAAATTTGTCATGATGATGAAGGTTGATTTCATTAGCGAGTAATATCTAATTACACTAACAGAAATAGGACATGTCAACTTTACTATACACAATTATGCCTCAACTCAGGAGAATTTTATCATCTCTGTTGTTTCTGGCCTCCCCTGAACCTCAGTGTACTATATTTTAATTTCCACATGACCAAGCAATCATGGAGTTTTTTGTTTTCTTCTTTTTTTGCTGTTTATATTTTTTTTCCTCAGTTGCTTCTCTGTCTCTCACACCACATGTTGGTACGTTGAAAACAAAGATCAGCTGGCAGCCTCTGAGATACTTTGTAAAGAGGGTTGCCAAAATCTTGTCTTAGCAGTGGCACCATTATTAGTTGTTGCTGTTATCCTTGGTCGAGCTCTTTCAGGATTGGTAATTGCCTGAAAAATCAAATACATGTAACAATTATATGGGTTGGCATCACCAATTAACAATTAGCATACAATGGATCTCTATCAAAATCCAAAACTTTAATAATATGATGAAGTTGGAACCTAAAATCTTAGGTAAATTATCTAAAGCTTGACTATAGTGGCTAATTCCTAGCATTTTGATGTCCAACACTAGTTTTGTTCATGTAAATTTTTATGATAAGGGAGATGGGTCAAGTTCCTAGTTCCCAAAATAAGTAGTGAAGCCTTGATTAGCAAAAATAATTTTTGAATAGATTTACAAACTCCTATAAGATACCCTAATAATGAAATTTACTGTTCATAAAAAAATGATGTTTCGTGATGGAAAATTGATTGGCATAACCAGAGACACTATATATACATCAAGCACCACTCAATTATCAGCTCCCATTCTATAAGATTTAACAAATCTATAGCTGAAATGATGTACTCTTTGCAAGTGGAAATAGTAAAATGAAAAAAAAAAAACATATTTTGGTTGAAACTTACCTTATTGTCCTCCATTTCAGACCTCCTTGCTACTTTCTCCTTCTCCAATTCTAGCTTGAGAGCTGACTCTGGCACGTTTTGCCTCATCTTTGCCTTTTGCTTTTCCCTCAATCCCTTCATGACCTCTGAACCCAAAAAAGAAGATCTTTTAATTAAAAGCTCAAATTTGGAATAACACTAGCGTACCCATGTCCAAAGAATCCTCGCTATGCGAAGTTATGAAAGAAAATCATTGTCACAGTCTTATCCTTAAATATGTAAAAGACTGTTTTTTTGAATTCAAACCCATAACTAACCGGTCACAAAAGACACAACTTTAACGTTGTGTCAGAGCTCCCCTCTAAAGGCTAAAATTTGGAATAACCAAAGAAAAATATAAAAGCTTTTTTAACAACAAAATAGAGTGTAGTTGCAAGTTGGAACTAGTTAACTAACCTTGAGTTGTGATGAGTCTATAAACTTGGCCAAGAACAAGAGTATCAGTGGGCTTGAGAAGCTTGATTCGAGTTATTCGAACCGGGTTGTTGGCGTTGGAGCAATTTTGAATGTCTTTGGTTGGACACAATGTGGTGGAGATGAGAAGAGCAACGTAGTGACCAGGGTTGGTTTTCATGACATGTGTGGCACTCAAAGGTGCATAGAACTTGTCTACTTTCCCATTTGTATGCTGAATCACTAGTGTTGCTGCATCGATGGCTTGGCAATTTCCCATCTCCTAGTTTCTTCAATGAAACGCCAAAAATGAGAGGTAATGTTGGAGACTTTATAATATAGCAGCCACTCAGTCCCACAAATTTTCAACGCCCAAACTCGTAGGGATATTTTTACTTAATCTCTATGCTATGGAGTGTGGATGGTTAAATATACTTGGATATGTGGATCCTTCTATTCAGTGTAAGAGTCGGCTTAAAAAGTTAATAAAAAAATATTATTATTCTGCAAAAAATAAAAACATTAAAAACTATAGAATTAATTATTAACAAAATTAACTATTAATTTTTTTTAATTTTAATAAAAAAATTAGCAGTTACTAATTTTTTAATCAATATCCTTTAGATACTCTTTAATATTTATTAAATGTATATTGATAAGTAATTATTTAGGAGTTTTTTTAATCTATCATAATTAAGTTTTTGACTATCCAGTTAAGCTTTAAAATATTCTTATGTTATAATGTTTTACATCATAAAATTAAACCTCAATCTAGAATTTCATCACACTTAATATTTCTTACTTTGAAAAATGTGTTTCATAGAAATTGAATTTGGTTGTTCAGAAGAATAAAACACCAACCAAAATTATTTTATATAATGGAATTCTGGAAAGAGGAAAGCATTGTTATAAAAATAAACTTGGACGGACTCGTTGAATTACTTTGACCGAAAATCAGTGATATAATCAGTTTGAACTAATTGTTAAATAAAAAATAGTACTACGAGTTTGAATAGATTCGTGTGTTGCAACTTGCAAGTAGTAATTTATTCAAGTATAAAGTTTACAAGTTATCAAATTTTAAAATAATATTCGCGAGTAATCCACGTAGTATTTAATAACCAATTCTTACATATCTGATAACACTCGTAGAAAGAGGCAAATTGATCAAACCTGATTCTTTTTAGAAATTTATTTTTAAAAGGAATCTATTTCAAAACATTATTTTGAAGGGCTGAGTTTTTGGAAGGATTTCGTCATAGGAGTTGACGAGTTAAATACGTGACGGCAGCAGTTAGGGGAACTCGTTAGAGAAGATAGTGAGACACAGTCCATGTGGTGAGATTCTTTATTCTAACAGCCAAATGTTTTTTTTACAGAAATTTTTTTTTTAATTTAAAACGAGTATAACTTTTAATAAGAATGTCTGATTGAGGCTCATAATATGTCAAAATACTTGAAATTGAATAAGAAATCTCCTGACAAATTTCCAAAGTGAATTTGACTAACTCATTTTTTAAAAAATGGATTTAAGATTCAACTCACCAATTCCACGGACAAAATTCCTCCAAAAATTAACCCATACGAAAAACGCATCCAACGCGGATAGACGTGGCAAGCAACGATTGGATGCATGAGGTCGTGAGGAAACACAGTGGGACCCAGGCAGCTGAGTTTGATGTGATGTGCAGCTCTCAAACGTTACATTCCCTTGGGTCTACCGTGTTTGGGTAAATGACATGTTCCTATTCACAAAGTAATTGCCATGCATGTGAGTGTGACCACCCAATTACCGAAGCCCTGTCTCTTGTCGGTTACATTGCCTTTACCAGGTTATCATGATTTCCCTCAGTGCATGCCACTGACCCTTTTGCATAACCTCTTTAAATGGAGCAATAATTTCATTTTATTATTATGATATTCATATTAATTTTATTGATAATTAATATTTATTAAAAAATTTGACGGATTATTTTTTTGTTAAAGAATATGTTTGGTTTTTAGCTTAACCTGATGTGCATAAATTGAACTAAAAAATAAGGATAAAATTTTTTTTATAAATTTTTTTGTCACTATCATTCATTTGCAATAAATATTTAAATGTGTAAAGTTTTTCCTTCCGATCATGTTTTACATTTTTTTAATTTAAAATTTTATTTAATAAGATCGAAATCAATACTATTTAGAATAATAACTTGTTGATGGGTTTTATATAATATTCTACATGATTATGTCGTCAGCATGTTATAATGTTTGCTAGATCTAATATAGTACATTCATAATACATAATAATTTCTTTAATTGGCATATCAAACACCGGTTGTTGTTGCACGTAATTTGGAAGATGGGTGAAGGAATACACATGAGGATGGCTTTGATTTGAGTCGGTTTTTTGAATGACAAGTTTATTTTCTTATACATATTTTAGTCTTCCGACGGATTCTAACAAGGATACATAAAATATGGGACATTATCAATTGCTTAGTGCTTTTGGTCTCGTTTACTCGGGAACAAGGATGGTGCATTAGGGTCAAATAGCTATAATCAACCGTGAGTTGCATCCCATGTTTGACAACCACAACCACCAATGCCAATGATTATCGCCAAATCTTGGATTGCATGAGAATTTCATCACTCATGTTTAGACTTTAAAGACTACTGTCATGTTCTTTCATGATCATGCTTGAATCGGGATCCATAACACATTCAGCAATTGAAATAATTTTTAAAAAAAAATGTTACATGGCGTGATATAACTGAGGAAGTTAGATCAAATATTTTTATATGAATTTTTATTTGGAAACAAAATTTTATGACTCATAGTTATTCTACCAACTTACCTAGTTCGTGTAATAAGATTATCTCTTGAATAGAAGATTCATGCATGTGGATGTGGTCTCAGACCAAAGATTTGTATTTGTTTTTGCATTCAAATCTTACTTATTGAAATACATATGTTTAAACTCTTTGAATATCAAATTAATTCCATTAAAAATATTAAGATTCATTATTCGTGATTCAAAGACAAATCAATCATATAATGTGCATGAAATCTTTTTAAAAGACAAGCGCAAAAATATAAGAACGAAAGTAAAGTTATATAGTTGAAAACTTTTCAAACAAATCAAAAACTTTGAAAACTATTGAAAGACGAGAGAAGAAAGAGGGAGGTTTTTAAAGGTTAGGAAGATATATATGATATATCTATCATCTTTTCGAGATATGATTAAGCAAAGAACCTTTTTAGAAAATCTTTGGTTTGCAAATAATATTCTCTCCACAGTACACAGAGCAATTCTTTCTTAAATTAATTGAAAATAATTAAATTAATAGCCCCTTATGTTTGTTAAGGCTCTTGAGGAACTTATAAATTCCTTTAATTAGTTTATGAGTTACTTTAATTATATTAAATTGTTTGTTTGATACACAAATTTATTTTAATGACTTGTTTTTCATAAATTAGTTTATTTTTCATAAACTACTTGAATTAAACACTAGCTAGTTTTTTTCTTTTCAATCTTATTCTTACTATTTTATTTTAAATTTTGTTTTATCTTTTTATTTAATTTAAAAATTCTCTTATCTATTTTTTGTTGTTTAGAAAAATCCTCGTATCTAATTTTATGTTCTTGCATGCACACTACACACATGAAAATTGTTACATTATTCCTTAAGGTTAGAAATTCATTGAATTATATCAATTTTATAATTATTTTTATGTTTTTCTTTAAAAAATATTATGACCTAATTTGATTCCCTACATAATTTTTATTTTATCGATTCAATTCATAAAAGCAAAAATATGTCCTACTTTAAAGATGATAAATTATTAAAAATAAAATTCAAATATTTGAAATATTATATATATATTTTTATGTCATTTGATATTTATTAGCTAACTTATCAACTAATCTTATTAAACATTTTCAATTAAATCAGATAACTAATAAATTTTTAATTTTTCAGCTCCTAGATTATAACTTGTAATCTTTCAGTTAGTTTATAAGTTAATTAAACTTTTTTTACTAGCTTAAAAATTTTGTTTGACCAAAATAAATTTGTTTAATATACAAACTTATGTTAGTGGCTTATTTTCCATAAGCTACTTCAAATAACTTATCAATATAAGTTACTTGAAGTAACTTATGAAAAAAGCTTATGAAAAATAAGTTAGCTTATAAGTTATTATCTTTTTTTTCTTCTCAATTTTATCTTTGTTATTTTATTTAAAATTCCATTTTATCATTTTATTCAGTTTAAAAAAATCCTCTTATATTTGTTGTTCACAGTTAGAAAAAACCCGCATATCTAATTTTTATTATTATTATACAACTTGAAATTCTAATATTTTATTAGTTTCTTTAATGTCAAACAATTTATTTTAATCAATTATTGCATTGTTTATTTTGATTTATAGTTAAAATATTTGGTTACTAAACCAAAGTTGCTAAAAAAGAATCAAAATTATATATACTACATTGTATAGCGTGAAACCCCATTAAAAAGATATTAAATTTTATCAGTCAAAAGATATGATTTGTATCAAATTTCGTAGTCATCAACATGACATACATAGACATCAAGTTCTTCTTTTACAAATAAAAAATGAATGTTTAAGAAAATTATAAAAAATGATTTTTTATTTGTTGTTTAAAATAATATTGTTAATAAAATATTTAAATATTAAAAAATGATTTTAAACAATATAGTTCTAATAAATTTTATTTAATTTAATTTTAATTTTCCAAAAACAAATGAAAAAATTAATTTTACTATTTTTATATAATACAAAATTTAAAAAATTATTATGGTACTTTTTAATGTGATAAGTAATTATAATTAAAATTCAAAATATTAGAAATATTAAATATATTATTTTACGTGATTTGACATTTATCAGTTTATTTATCTATTATTCTTACAAAATAGTTTCAAATAATTCAACAAGTTTCCAACTCTTAACTTATAAGCTTTCAGCTAGGGGTATCCAAAAACTGGTTAGATAAAAAACCCGAACCAAACAAGTTTTAAACTGTTTCGATTTTATATCCAAATAGTCAAATCAATTTTAAAATATAGTTTTTGAACCAAACTTGTTTTGAACCAGTTTAAATTGGTTCTAAGAATTGAATTGGTTCCGAACCGGTTTTTGAACCTTTTTTTATAATAAAAATTGATTCAAGTGAAAACCAGTTTATTTAACCAAATCGATTTTGTAAAAATAATTTGGTTAACCGAACTAATTTTATAAAACAATGCAGTTAGTTTTCAAACCAGTTCGGATCAAAACCGATTCAATTTCAGTTGAGTTATAATATGGTTAGGTTCGAATCAATTTTTTTGCATACTCCTACTTTTAGTTAGCTTATAAGTTTTCAACTAGTTTTATCAAAACACCATGAGGAGATTACACCAAGAAAAAAATTAGTTTACCATAACCTGAAGTTGTGTCTAGTCATTGGCTATCCACTAAGATATTTTTACTAACAACCGTTGATTTACAAGAATATATTGTAACTAGTGCGTTGCTTGGGTATATAAATAATTAAAGAAATATTTAAATAAATTATTTATTTGATAAATCAAATTTAAAAATATAATTGTCAATGATATTTTATATCATTTTTTGTTAAAGGAGATAAAAAAATTACGTATGAATTAAGATATTTTTTATTTATCAATATATTTATAAGGAAATATTTCAAAATTGGAGACTGATCATTCAACTAAAATTGATTAATGTGAAGATAAAAGTAAGTGTTGTGTATAAATTTTTTAAGAACAATATAAAAATAAAATGAAATTGACATAATAAAACAACAACAAAAAAATATTTAATGAAAGAAAAATAGTTAATCATAATGGTAAAACACATAAAAATAATGCGAATAAAACACCGAAAATTGTTCATTTAAATAGACTTATTGTATTTATTTTCTTTTGCTGGTGACTTGTTAAATTTTGTTTTCTTTATTGTGCTTCTTTTTAAACTTTGATGTCAGAACAATTTTTTTATCCGTCTTTCTCCTTAATGGACTCTATGAGATTGAATAAACCTCATTTGATGATGTATATGCATCTTTTGACTTCTTGGATACTTGTAGAGTTTTTACTTATGACAGATTATTTTTTCACATTTTTCTTTAATGGACTTTCTTTTTCTTTTGATGATGAAGATGTATCTTTTGATTTCTTGGATAATTGTAGCTTTGGACTTTGACTTGTGACAATTTGTTTATTCGCCTTTTTTCTTAATAAACTTTGTGAGATTTGATAAACTTTTTCGTTAGATGATGAAGACGCACCTTTTGACTTGTTGGATGCTTGTGACTTTGAACTTTGTCTTATAATTAGTTCTTCATGTCACTCATTTGTGACAATTAATTTATTCACCTTTTTTTTAATGGACTTTGTGAGATTTGATGGTTCTATTGTATCAATAAAGAAATACCCATTTATGTATATTTGTGAGCGGACATCATTATCAATATGAGACATTTTATTTGTGTGTGCACTCTAGTCATTATTGAGAAAACTAGATTAATTGGTCTGTTTGCTTAATGGCTTGTTAACCTCTTTAACCAGATGAAAACATAATATTGATTTAGTGATTAGGGAAGGATGAAGGGAGAAGGGAGGGGAAGATGTTGAGTTCAAATCCCTCCCATCATATTTTTAACAAAACTAAGAAAACAAAAACCTTTATAACCATATAACCAATCATTATGTAATTTGAACGAAGAGTTTTATGGCACAAGGAAGAAAAAAATGGCCAAATATATTGATCAATTTGATTGCACAACCTCTTTAAATTATAAAGTTAATACAAACAAATTATAAATTGTAAATAAATCGTCCAAAAATTTAAAATAATATCTATATTACTTTTAATTTAATTCAAACTCAAATTTAAGTCTAACTAGCTTAGTGTCTTGTGCATTGTTCAGATATTGAATTCACATTTTATAATTTATAAGAATAATTTTTTAATATTAATATGATTTTTAATATATTTAGTTTAATACATATATGTTAGTAAATATGTCAATAAATATTTATATATATTTTTATATGCACATATACTCTAGAAAGTTGTTACTATTTGGGGTGATGTCCTAGGTAAAATTTCCTTCACTTTTATGATATCTTGCAATTTGCACAAAGATTCTATCATAATTTGGAAAAATCAAACTTGTGATCGACGGGTCGAAACACTAGGTCACTAATTGATCTGTATGGTCAATCTTTATTAAAAACATTAAAAATTTCATACCATGTCTTCAAAATAATTGCCTAATTTATAACATGATGTCTTAGTGATACATGATAAAATCACAATACTATAAATAAATATATTTATTATTATCTAGCTAATGAATTTGTTGATGCCTAATTTTATTTTAAAAAGTGGTATTTATCCATGTGGTAAAATATTCTTTTACAATAAATTTTGAAATTTAATTAATTAATTAAATATGTTAAAGTTGTCATATATACGAAAATATTATAAATACTAAGATCAATTTATTAGTAATAATCATAAAAATAATAAAATCATTTGTATATATTATAGGTATGATGTAGCGTAATTTATTTATTATTTGATTTAAATATTAATAATATAATTAATAATCTGTAAATTGATTAAAATAAATGTTTATTCAATTTTTTAAATAATAATGTCTTTATTAGAATACTTAAATTAAGGTTGTTAAATTTTAAAAATATATTTTCACAAGAAAAAAATATTTGAAATTAAAAAAAATTGTATACTGGAATAATCTTATACATGGTTAGAATTTTTTTATCAAATTAAAAAAAGTTGTATACGAGAATTGTTATATACTTGTGTTAGAAAATAATAATATAGAATTTTATTACATAAAATATTAATAGAATAATTATATTAAATATTGATAAATAATATACAGTATAGGGAACCTGACAATATCACAAAAAAATTATACCTCACAAGAAAGGAATGTATAATTCATAATTTAATTATACATGTAATAGAAAATCATGATAATTAATCAAAAATTACCATAATTATAATAAATTGAATAACATATAATATAAAATTTTCATAATCAATTCAATCTTGAATTATTTTTTAATCTCATACATCATTTAAGTTATAATCATTTTCAAATAAAAAAACATGCCTCACTTAATAATGTTATGATCAACTAATGAAATAAAAATCATTAAAATGAATAGATTGAATTGAATAATTTTATTTAATTATTTTAATTTTTGGCAGAGGGAAAATGAAAATGAAATTGTGACGTTAGCATCACCTGTTGGAACAATAGTTTATGGCAAACTGAAAAAATTATTGGCTGAGTCACGGACAATGTCGCTTTCTTTAAGACGTTTCGTGGCACTGTCAAAAATTGTGCAAGCAGACTATCAACCACGACGTCCCCAGGATAAAACAGCTCAGATCACTGTATAAGATTCTCACTGCACTGAGGGAACCTTTTCTAGAATTACACCCTCTTGTATGACTTGAAAAGTCACTCTAAAGCCACCCGAAAATATGACTTGAAAAGTCACTCTAACAGCCAACCGAAAATATGACTTTAAAAGTCACTCTAATAGCCAACCGAAAAATATGACTTGAAAAGTCACTATTATAGCCAATCGAAAATATGACTAAAAAAGTCGCTCTAATAACCAACCAAAAAATATGACTTGAAAAGTCACTCTTATAGTCAATCGAAAATATGACTTAAAAAGTCACTATTATAGCCAACCGTAATTTTATAGCGATAGAAAGAAAGAGGAAGAAGTTTTCCGAAAATGCATCGGCTGAAATATGGGAGGGAGAAAGAAAAGTTGAGGAAATGCTTCTCAACTGGGGGCAAGGAAAAATGAACAAATGAGCTCTCTATATATAGGGAGTGAAACACTATTCAAGTGTTTATCCTGAGCGATGTGGGACTTGAAGCCTTTTTTTTTCTTCTATTTTTTTCCTTTCTTTTTTTTCAAACTTTCATCCACATTCTCCTTTGTTCTAACAATCCCCCACTTGAAATTTGAAAAGAAGATTTTCGAGGATTTCATAAAATTGTGCATAAACAAAGGTGTCATACAACTTGAACCTTTGCATAGTGAGTAAGATTCAGATTTTACTAGAGTGACTCGAAGTCTTGAACTCTATCTCTGACATCAAACCACACACAACATTTTCATAGGTGTATTCTATAAAGCTCGTGCGTTAAAGGCCATGCACGTTTATCCCGGTATAGTGAACGCTCTAGAAATTTTTGCTCGAAATTTCATATGAAGCGGTCCCCACTTCAACATTCACATAGGTGAGTCTATCAAGAGTACTCCTGTAGCCTAGGTACTCCACTCAACGTAGAGTATAGATCTCATTAAGAATTATGATTTTTTTTTCATAACTCATCCTCTTGTTACTTCAGGAATCATGTTGCTTTCACTTATAACAGCATGTTCATCTCATATTACTTCATAACTTGTTATTACCCATTGAACCTAGTTCTTGGGATCTCCAGTCATTTAGGTCGGGTTACCATCATGAATGATCATCGCAGTAAGGGCAATAGTCCCATTCTTTTAGAAGTGTAATGGACTTTCTCTCTAGCTAATCCTTTTGTCAAAGGATCTGCTAAATTATCATCAGTGCGTACGTGATCCACTCTAACAGCTCCTGTTGAGAGTAATTCTCTAACAGTGTTGTGCTTATGATGTATCTGTCATTTCTTACCATTGTAATAACGGTTCTCAATTTTTTTCAATAGCCACGGTACTATCACAATGGATCAACACAGCTGATATTGGTATTTCCCATAACGGAATCTCTGCAAGTAAGCTTCTCAGCCAACTTGTTTCCTCACTAGCAGTTGCTAGTGCTATCATCTCAAATTCCATAGTGGACTGAGCTAAGATAGTCTGTTTCTTTGACTTCCAAGAAACAGCCCCACCAGCTATGCTAAATATATAGCTGCTGGTTGCTTTGGAATCATCTGAAAGAGTGTTCCAATCTGCATCGTTGTATCCTTCAAGTACAGCGGGAAACCTTTTATAATGTAATCCAAGGTTTATGGTTCTTTTAAGGTACCTCATTACCCTTTCAATAGTGTGCCAGTGCTCCATACTAGGTCTACTGATAAACCTGCATAATAATCCCACAACATAGGCTATGTCGGGTCTAGTACAATCAGTGGCATACCTAAGGCTACCAATGATACTTGCGTACTTAGTTTGTCGTATACCTTCACCAGTGTTCTTAAACAATTTTACACTTGGATCATATGGTGTACTAACAGGTTTACAGTCAAAGTAGTCATATTTCTTTAAGATCTTCTCAATGTAGTGAGATTGATCCAGAGAAATTCCCTCTTTTGACCTAGTAATCTTAATACCAAGGATTACACTTGCTTCTCTGAGGTCTTTCATATCAAAGTTGTTACACAACAATGATTTCACATCTAATTGGTTTGCAGCCAGGAGGCAAGTCTACTAAATGCCATGTTTTGTTAGATTCTAAAGAATCCATCTCATTATTAATGGTTTCTTGCCACAAGTCAGCATCCAAAGAAGACAAAGTTTCTTGGAGGTTTGATGGATCCTCCTCTAATGTATAAGTCATATAATCGGGCCCATAATCTTTAGCAATTCTTGCTCTCTTACCTCTTTGAGGCTCTATATTTGATTCTGGTTGTGCAAGATTTTCACTACTAATAGTAGGAAGATGACTAGATGAAGTACCCCTACTATTCCTTAATTTAAAAGAAAATCAGAAACCAGATTCTTTCTCATCTCTGGAGTATGCATCACATCTTTGAGAATCAAAGTCTTTCCAGAGGTAAACTTCAGTTCAACATCTCCAGTTCCAGCAACAGTAGTGGTGTGGAAATCTCCCAGCAACACTTTCTTATTTTCAACATTCGTGTATGTTTTAATCATAGCACGATCATAGTAGACATGGCGAGAGGCGCCAGTGTCTATCCACCATCCATCTGATCCTCCAATCATATTAATCTTAGTTATCACAACTATGTATGACTCTTGAGCAATTTTTTGTATCTCATGGGATTAAGACTCTACTGATTTATCATTAGTCATTTGATACTTGAGGTAGCGGCTAACAACATACTTTTTAGTCTCAGCTTCCTCAGTATCATACTTCTCTTCCAAAGCCAGCCAAACTAATTTGACAGACTTATATAGGCTATAATAATCATAGAGATCATCAACTAACCCATTCAGAATGAAATTATTGCATAGGTAATCATTTTCATTCCAAAGAGCTGATTCCATAGTCATTTTATCCTTCACTTCCTTCTCAACATCTTTAGGCATCACTGAAATATCAGTGTTCAAAACATAGGCAACTTTTTTCATAGAAAACATCATCTTTTGTTTCCAACGTTTGAAATGATACCCTTCAAACCTAAAAGGTTTGTTGAGGTCATTGTTGTTCGAGCCAGTAATATCTACGGTAGCCATAGCAGAACCAAAACGTCTTAAAATAGTTGGAACAATAGTTTATGGCAAACCGAAAAAATTACTGGCTGAGTCACGGACAATGTCGCTTTCTTTAAGACGTTTCGTGGCACTGTCAAAAATTGTGTAAGCAGACTATCAACCATGACGTCCCCAGGATAAAACAACCCAGATCACTGTATAAGATTCCCACTGCACTGAGGGAACCTTTTCTAGAATTACACCCTCTTGTATGACTTGAAAAGTCACTCTAACAGCCAACCGAAAATATGACTTGAAAAGTCACTCTAATAGCCAACCGAAAAATATGACTTGAAAAGTCACTATTATAGCCAACCGAAAATATGACTAAAAAAGTCACTCTAATAACCAACCAAAAAATATGACTTGAAAAGTCACTCTTATAGTCAACCGAAAATATGACTTAAAAAGTCACTATTATAGCCAACCGTAATTTTAGAGCGACAGAAAGAAAGAGGGAGAAGTTTGCCGGAAATGCATCGACTGAAATATGAGAGGGAGAAAGAAAAGTTGAGAAAATGCTTCTCAACTAGGGGCAAGGAAAAATGAAAAAAATGAGTTCTCTATATATAAGGAGTGAAACACTATTCAAGTGTTTATCCTGAGCGATGTGAGACTTAAAATCTTTTTTTTTCTTCTTTTTTTTCCTTTCTTTTTTTTCAAACTTTCATCCACATTCTCCTTTGTTCTAACATCACCTCATAGAAACAAACACACACACACACACATATATATATATATATATATATATATATATATATATATATATATATATATATATATATATATATATATATAATTGATTTGGCTCAAATAATGTCAATAAAACAACATTAATATCAAATTAAAGGGATAAATATTTTGTTGGTTCTTACAAATACACACTTTTTTGTTTTTAATCACTGCAAATTCTTCTATTAACTTTTGTCTCTTTAAATCTCAAATCACCTATTTTTCCCCACAATCAGTGGTTAGTGTCATTCGATGTGGATAATGACCACACAATTAAGATTGTAATTTTATAATGATATCTCATAATGTTACACCACCAAGGTTGTAGTGTTCTACTTAATATGCTTATATTTTTAGAAATATATATATATATATATATATATATATATATATATATATATATATATATATATATATTATGTTAAAATAAAGTTAATTGATGAAATATTAAATAATTTTTAAATTACATAAAATATTGTGTACTCAATCTGCTTAATAAAAGCTTTCAATTTAATAAGATTGATAAATTTAACTTTCATTAAATAAAATAAGTTTAACAAGTCATATTCTTAAACTAAATAGATCCTCTCTTACTCGCAAATGTGTGTGTGAAAAGTATATTTAATGAAGAAAGAAAAAGTAACTTGATATATTAAAAATTTAAAAAGAATACAATTAATTAAGATATTAAAATCTATTTCATTTAATAAAAAAGATAAACTATATCCCTCCAATTTTTATAACATATACGAATAGAGAGAGATTTTGTATTACCAGAATGGATACCCATTATTTTATGAGTAATTAACATTGACATTCCCTAAGTTTTTTTTTTAAAAAGATGTCACATATCCCTCCTTTTATGTTTATAGGAACCTTCCTTATAGAGGTATAGGGTGTAACGTTTTTCATATATATCAAAATGTATAAGGAGTGTTAGTGTAATGTTTTTTCAACAATTAAAATGACCTAGTATAGAGATTTTTTTTTAAAAAAAGAGGGATATTGAGAGAAATTTGACACCTCAAACAATGTCAATGTAATTTACTCTTATTTTATTGTTATATAAATTGAGAGATGTGCCTGTGAGGTTTAGAATGAAAAAAAATATATACTAAAAGTAATATTATTGGACCTCAATTGAGTGCTTCAACATAACTAATTTATGTTAAAATTAAAATTGAATTGTCCATATATTATGTAAGATCTTTGACAAAAATAATTATTAATCAAATTTTATTTAATTCTCACTTAAACTCAAGTTTCTTTCTTCTGGAGAATCCGAGAGTTAAGATAAAAAAATATTATTAGACTACAAAATGTTTTTTTAGGAGACACCAAAAGATGCTAATGTAGCTTGTCCTCTAAAAATATATTTGTTAAGCATGAAGTACGTTTTAGTTTTCTAATTTAGTTTTCTTTATTTGACCATATTAATAGCTAGTACTTTTTGAAATAATATATCTTCTAGCTTCTATTTTTGGATTTGAACCAGTCATGTATCGAACCTGAGACCGTTAATATGGAGTTGCAATAAGCAAACCATTAGTCCAGGGGTTAAGGAAGTACTTACAACTTCTTTTAGACAAATAGATATTATTTCCATTTTTAGTTTATTAAATTTATCTTTTATTGCTTTTATATAATATAGAGATTTATTGTTCTTTTCTTATTATTTTTTTATATATATTTTGTATCAAACGTTTTATTTTAACCATTACGCTATCAATATTATTTATTTTAGCATTGTACTTCAGGATATTCATAATCGATAATATGATAATACTAATACATATTGTATTTCAAAATACACAATGATATTACCATACTAATCAACATAATTAATGAAAGTATGACATCTTTATTTATATATATATATACAGACGTGCAGAAGCATCACAATACTATTAGAGAACCCAACAATAATGCAGACACCTAAGGAAGAACCTATTATATGCAACACACCCAAATTTATTAAAAGAAGGAAAACACAGATATAACACAACAAAATACATGGGAGGACGTGGACCAAGCCCATAAAAAAGGAAAAAATCAACAAAATCTAAAATTACGGAAGCTAAGCCTATTTCGCGTAAAATCCTCCCGGATGAAACTTAGGATCAAGTTCCACCATGTGAACCCTTGTGAATGGATACCATAGTTAGCAAGGTGAATATATGTGAAAATCCGAAATTCAAAGGAGCATATTGCAAGCAAACAATTAATTACATCAACAATTACGAAGACTCCACGGGGCAATATCAACAAAGGTGAAATCATCTACCACCAACACAGAATTACATTCTAACCACAAACAAGGCCAACCCATCTCACACAAGTATGCTCTCTACAATAAAAATATTATTGTAGGTGTTATTATTTCTTACCTCAATAAATTGCATCTTTACAAAAAGAGTAAGATAAAATTGTTTATACTCTAAATAAGTTGATTAATTGGTGGTCGGTTTGGGCAGCGATGCTTTGGGCAATTTGGAGGCACAGAAACGATGTTCTTTTCAATGAGGTCAACCGGGATATAGAAACTGTGTTTGATGACTGCAAGTATAAATCTTGATGTTGGAATAAGTCCAAGGTATCGGGTTTTGAGTTCCCATTATAGGTGTGGATGATGGATGTGAACAATACGCAGGAACAATTACATGGAGGTTACAGAGAGGAAGATTGAGATTATGGATACGAATTGGGATGGGAATGTATCTGGGAGAAAAGGAAATTATCTTGCTGAATTTAATGACATATCAGAAAATTGTGGCAATTTTGCCTTAAAACACGTTGTAATTAATGGCATAACATATGGCACTACTGGTGACACTTGTTATGGTTATATATCAATAAATTTGTTTTGCTGTTTCGAAAAATGACATACTTTCAAAGTCAAGGGAAATTAAAAAAAAGACCAAAAAAATCACTTGCACTATTTTCTAACTATGTATGTTGATATAACATTTTTTAAAAAATGAGTATAAATTAATATTAACAAGGTAATGATTAAAACTATCAAGAGAATTAAATATCACACTTCTATCCAAAATTTTATATTTGGGTCAACTATATATGGGTCACATCTCTTATATGTCATTCATTAAGCCTTTTTCAAATCCAACTATATATGGGTCACATCTTTCATATAAGATATATCAATCTTTCATTGAAGCACCCCGAAAAATTAACAGGCTAATGGCCAAGACTACTAAAAATTTGAACACCTCATCTCTTATATATTTTTTTATTGAGTCATTTTCTAGTCAATGAGATTTTAATTACTCACTTAAATTTCCAAAATTTTCACTTAATTTAACAAACAATTGTATTTTATTTTTCATTGTTAATGTTGGATTGATGAAACTAACCAGTTAACTAAATAAATAGCAAAACTAAAAAAAAAAAATGTTAGTAACAAGATTATCGAAATAAATATTTACTTCATTTTATCACTCACACACTAGGAAGTAGGACTTGAAATAATTCTTTCCGAGATAAATAAAACTACTATCAGTGACTGTTAAAATAATTATGATTCGTGAGTTATCTTCATTTTATGTTAGAGTTGGATTAGATTATTGAAAAAGAATTAATTTGTTTAAAAACGAGTTATAATAATCTGACTTGCTTATTATAGTGGCGGGTACAAAGACACCTTATCAATTTATTCAATATTAATTGTTCCTTTCGGTGTTATTCTGGTATAATTAAGCAACTAGTTCTTTTTAAATTTTAATAAGATAAAAATATTACACATTAAAAGTTAAATGAATCAGTTTGTTTTTATTGGTATAATTTAAGAAAAAAATATCTTTAATTTTCTTGTTTTGGGGGAAAAAACTCAATCAGTTGCATCACGGGGAGAGGTAATATGATGGTTAGGAAATATGATAGGTTCCATGGTCGGTTGTTAAACTGAACAAAAAAAAAAACAAAAACATTGAGATTAAGATGATTAGGTGAAGCCAAAATCATAAAGATTTCCTGTCACTCAAATCTCATCGCTCACAAATCACATGTTCCACCTTTATTCTCATATCTCTATATTAGTTAGATAATGTTGTTTATCACTAATCTTATTTGCATTACAATATGTTTACGCTTATAGTGCATTCACGTTAATTTATTAGAAGATATAGTGGGTTTCGTTTATTTATGAAACAATTTATGTTTTTTTTTTTACAGAAACAAACTCAATGCATGTCATTTATAATAATGAAATCAACAATACAAGATAAATTTTATAAAAATAATGGAAACCGGGAAGAGATGGGGCTACCCTTGCTAAAGCATGAGGTTGTATTAGATGCTAGATGATTTTTACATTAAGCAATGATAACTCTAGCCTCTTGCTCATCTGGTGAGGTCTGGTCTTAATTAGCTATTCTGTCCACCATAAACTTATTACCCATTTCAAAGATCACATTGTTTAAACCAGTTTGAGAAACATATTTTAAAGCATTCCAAAGAGCCCATGCTTCACCTTCCATAACACCAAGACATGGAATAATGTTGCAAAGAAATTGAAGCTGTAAATCTACCCAAACTGTCTCAAGCAAGCACCCATACCCATGCCAATTCTCCCCAGAATAGAATGAAGCATCAATGTTACACTTATAGTTACCTTCCTCTTTGAGAGACCAGTGATCTTGAAGCATCAATGAAATAATTAATGTTAAAAATTATATTTTGTGTTACAACTATTACTCTAGTGTATATCGATTGTTTGACACTATATTAATATCGATCTATTAATTGCTTACCTTGCTTACAAATGCTTACCCAACTTGACTATATGTGCGTATAATAAAAATGTTAAACAAGTTGTTGGCATAAATAAATTTGTAGTGTATGTGTGTTTGTTTTCTGGTTTTGGTCTTTATATATAAAAAATATTATCGTATTTATATCATTTATTTTTTCATTTTACTTTAATTCATAATCTGAAGCTTTATGGTTAAGTGATGACATCGTTAGCCAATATTTGAAAACACATTTCATGTTACATAAATAATGAGAACTAAAATAAAAGTCTTTTAATATAAGAAATACCTATGTGAAAAATTATAAATTTACAGTAACTGAAACAACGAGTGAATGAATTGTGTGTGTCACGTCACGAACTAAAAAAAAATTGAAAGATAAAATATAAAATTAAAGAGAACAAAAATGAAAAAAAAATACATATATTATAAAGATTAAAATTCTATTTGAAACCAAGTTATTTATTAGAAATTTCATCAATGGGAAAAGTTAATTCTTGTTAGTAGGACTCTCAAGTGATTAAAACTATTAAATTCTTAATTTTAAAAAAGAGATTATAATGAGGTATTGAATTTAATACATTTGAGATACAGATAGATCAGTAAAGTATTTTTTATATATATAAAATAGAGGCTAGGAAACATCAACCAACTCAAATGCCATGATTTCAACTAGGTTGGCACCAAAGCAAAACAAAATTACATGCAGCAGCCTCCTGAAATATTATTAAAAATGAAAAAAAAAAGAAATTCAAAGATAACAAGTGGGGGTGGGGCAAACCAAACTCACTAATAGTGGAATCTGAAACTAGACAAACGTACCATTTCCCTAACAAAAGGCTTTCTTAAACAAGAAGGCATGGCATTCCACCAATTGAAACCTTACTCATAAATCCCCAATAATAGTTCATTTGCAAGTATGAAAAAGTTCTTTGAAACAATTATCAACTGGAAATGATAATATATCATAATGAAAGCATGAAAATAAATTATAATATTAAATAATATGACAATAGAAATTAAGTTATCGAAAAGCAACTATCGAATGTGTAGATTAGTGGCATCAAGTATGAAAAAATGTAACGAAGCGATGATAAAATGCAAATGATTTTTTGTACTATATTTAAAATTTTAGGTGAGTTAAATTTTGGAAAATCATTAGGATCAAAAAAAATTTTAAGTTTCGATAAATATTTGCAAATATACTTACATGCTATTTACTAATGATATTCTGGCATCAACAGAATTCAAGCTCACATCTTTATATTCATATCCTTGCCTGGAAGCAATCTTTATTGGTATAGAATGATACCTAAATATTATTAAGAAAAATTCATTTATAATTTCATACTCCAAAATCCAAAAGAACAATTGAAGTATTAAAGTTGATAACACAAATTCAAAAATAAAAAGAATGTAAATACCAACTACCAAATTTAAAAAAACAAGTTCATATTTCAATATACAAAATATGAGTCGAAGCCTAGTTTTCCAATATAAAAAGAGTGTAGATAAACTTTATGCACTCTCATTATTTTTTTAATGTGCACAACTCAGTTTGAGTTTTTAAAATCGGTCGGGTCATCCAGTTTTTACAAAACTAATCAGATTTGATTGAGTCATCTCAGGTTACATGCATGAGCATTTCAATAATAAAATCGACCCGATTATGTTACCGGATCCCCGTTGAATCAATCCGACTGACCGGTCAAACTAAATTTCACAACTATACCTAAAAAGCAAATAATAATATAAATAATAAAATATAAAATAAAACTAGCAATAAACGTACATAAGGATAATGATAAATGATACATATATATATATTTTAAATTTATTATATATATATATATATATATATATATATATATAAATAGATGATCTCCGCATCTTTATTCAATGCACAATTCACATGAATATTGCTTTGAATAAAAAATGGGGAAAAGTTTCTCTTTATATGACGACGACTAAAATTTTTCACATGTGTATTACAAAATTATCTAATAAAACTATAATTTTGACCATCAAATAAGAGCAATTTGTCTAAAAAAACATCAAACAAGAGCAAGGACAGTTCATTAGGTTCCCCACCTATGATAAGCACATTCAAATAATAAAACCAAATAATTAATCAATTAGAATACCTCAAAATATTTTCATAATGATATTTAATGATAAAAAAAAATCAATCCAGTAATTATACAATTAATGGTAATTCACAAAATTTCAAAAAACTCCTACTTGAATAACATTAGTTTAATTATTGAAATCAAAAAATATTATAACAAAGTATCAGTTATATCCAAAAATAATGAATTATTAACAATTGAGAGAATTATATATCTAATATGGGCAAACATCATACAAGTCAATAAACTCATATTATGTATTAAAAATATGTTTTACTTAATGTAATAAAATTATCATTTTAATGAAATTATGCATTTTTTTTATAGAGTACATGTTTATATTTTAAAATATTATTATACAATGGAGTTTTATCTATTGTTTCATTTAAGACTTTTATAATGTCAATATCGACCCTAAAGATTATGTTTAGTTCTAACACTTACTAAAATTTCACCAACAATCCAAAAATTCTCAAAAAAAAAAAAAATCCTTACAACTCAAATATTATTTATACTTGTATCTCTCTATATTTTCTTTGCTATTCTTTAAATAAGTTTATTCATTTATTATCTTAGACTTAACATATTTTTTTAAAAAAACTAATAGTCGTCGACCTCTCCAGAAAGATGGTAAATATATTTCATATAAAACACTATGTTCATAAAAAAAATCATATGATCAACATTTCAAGTTTAAGGAAAACATAACAGGAGTCTGTGTTCTCTTTTCAAACATAACACATGACATGTTTTCATAAACTCACTAGTCAAATTAACTTTTGATTTTTGACTTAATCAATGATTAAAAAAGATTCATGCTAATAAATTATTTTAGAACAAACCTATATTAATATTTTGTTTATAAAAATATCCAAAACATCTATCAACCTTCTATAATATTATGTCATTCGAATGGAAAAGGTGTGGCTGAACCACAAGGCAAAAACGGATACCTTCTATGATATTTTCTTTCTTTTACGTTTTTCTGTTTTTTCAGATTGTAATTGGAGCTCTGTTTTCTGAATCTTATTATAATGCCTATAGTAAACTCCACTTCCTACAATCCTATCAATATCTTATATAAATCTAATACTGGTAAGAACTGTCATCAAATAATATAAACTATTATACTAGCCAGAACGGTGTCCGTTCTAAGACAAAAAGTTCTAGCTTTTAAAATGCCACCGATTCACAATAAAATCGCAAAAATGCCAGTATTATAGTTTTTGAGCAGGAAATGTAACTCTAAAACCTTAACACGTGTATAAACTATCGATAAGATTATCTTCCTAATTCACCTTTAGAACCGAGTGGCTGTGAGCCTCCCATACCAATGTGATAAGAGTGGATGAAGGATATTAAATAATCTAAGTGCAACTAAAATTTATTATATAATTTATGAATCTCCAATAACCTTTATTACTTTTGGTACAATCACATTAACACATCGTAACAATTGTCATGTACCTTTCATATTCTTACGTGTGATTATGACAATGTTATCTTCAGATTCTTTTTCTTCATGCTTTGATACCTCTTAAAAAAACTCTTCAACCATTTCTGTCTTGTGTATCTTAATTAATTTTATTCCTAAATAAAATCATTGTTTCTTTCAATAGTGATATTGAATACCAAAATATACTTTGTCAGTCATAAATTGGACACACGTCAATCAGTAAACTAACTGCACCCCTAAACTTCACTATATCTTTTTTTGGAGAACTTCACTATATTTTAGTTAAAACATTACCATGAACAATTGGAAGTTTAACGTCGATTACTTAAATTTTAATACATGATCTAGTTGATTATTCTAATGAAATTCACCCAAATATTAGTTATTTTTTAATCAAATAAAAGCTGAAGCAATTTTGCTCATCTACTCGTACGGTGCGGGTTTATGTATAGATTAATAAAATAGTACACTATAACTCGATAGATAATAGAGTACAAAATGCATCGCATGTAGATGGAGGGGGCATAAAATATTCTAAAGTGAACTTAACAAAATCAAAGGGCCTATAATTTAACCATGCGCATTAGCTACGTCAATCCACTTTCTTGATCAGATTTACAGAAACAAGGGCAATAAAATAAATGTATTACAAAATGCTATAAAATATAATAGGGTGGACTATTCATAGAGCTATGGCGTGTAAGAAAATTCAATTAAATATTAGAACTAGACCGTGGTGAACATGATGAGACCACCTTATATATTTGATTGAGCTCTTGTGCACAATTAAACAGAGGGAAAGTACTTGTTTAGATTGAAAGGAAGTGAATAGAACTCCTCACTTCTTGTGTCACCCTTGAAGGACTTGTACTTGTCCCACCAATGTTTACCTCTGTCCTTCCTAATATCAGCTGCTCTCTTAAACAAAGTGTTGTCTAGAAAATATGCCACAACACCCGCAACAAATGGTTTTGATTGGAATGGGACGTTGATTATATCATTGAACTGCCATGTACATAAAAATGTGATTGTAAGTAAACTCAACAATAAGTAAAAACAAATCCTTCAAATATTACTCTCTCCTAAACGGTCTCCAAAGTCAAAAGAATTATATAGGTAATCCCTTTAAGTATTAGAAATCATCATAAGTGTTGGATAATCAACACTCCCACAAACAAACAAAAAATACTCACAACTACAAAGGATCATGAAAACACACACAAAGATTACACCGTAGAAAAAATAATAATAAACACAAAAATTTAACGTGATTCAGCACCTCTTGCCTATGTCTACGGAACCGTCTCAAAAATATTTTCACTATCACAAGAATGATTACAAGATTGTGTAACTCAACCCAAATAGTATATCACTCTACAAATCCAAGTACCTAATTCAATGGTTACAAGAAATGATAATACTTTCACACAAAGATATTTTTCTCTCAATAAAGTGACTTTATTTCATAATCTCTCTTCTCACACACTCTCTCTTCATGTGTTGTGTTTCTCCACTAATTCCCTTCTCTATTTATAATGAAGATTGTCACCAACTATAGTAAATAAACTCTCTTAAAAGTTAAAACAAAAACAACTTATAATGCATCCATTTAACTAAAATTTATCTAGTAAAATGCAATCTTTCACTTTGCATTTAAGCCACCTAAACCTTATTGATAAAAATTCAATTTCCAATGTGCATGCACCTTATCTTTTGACTTAAAACTCTACAATTCTCCCCCTCAAGCCAAAAGAGAAATATCCTTCAATTAATTTTGAAGTGAACAAACTCCCCTTCCAACGGAAGTATCTCCCAACACTTCCATAACATTAGAAAACTTTACTTTCTACTTCACTTTGCTATCATGATTTCTCTGGAAGACTTGACCATCCAAATAACAAAGGTTACCTTTATTTTTTTGTCCTCGCAATACCAAGTGTCTCTCCTTGTACACTTTGCATCCTACTTTGGACCAACATGTGTACCCTTGTGATGTCATCTCCCCCATAAAAATCATATTGACAACAGCAGAAGGTACAAACCTCACATTTGAGAGAGTTCAAATAACACCATCATGGAACTTCATTCTCACACTCCCTACGCCTTCAATCTTCATTTTTCCACCATTCCCTAACTTGAAATGACCGAATTCTCCATCAGTTTTCAAAGTATCAAACATCTCTCGATCTCAGCAAATGTGCTTTGAGGCAGGAGAATCCATCACTCATTTTGTTTTAGCAACCTCGTCATTTGTTGCAAAAAACATATCATCTTCATCTTCCACACTTTTTACTACATTAGCTTGAGAGTTAGTGTCATCTTTGTTCATATCTCTTAATTTTTTCAAGTCCTCCTTTATTTGTTTACACCTCACTTGCACATGATCATTCTCACCACAATAGTAACATTGAATGTTATTCATATCTCGTTGTGGACGCGATTGAGAGTCAACGTCATCTTTGTTGATGTGGTCATGCAGATCTCCTTCCATCTCCATTTTGAGTTGATACAACTCCATTTTCAAACAAAGGCAATTGGTTAGCGACTTTGACGTATCGATATTCTCGAGCTTCTCCCACAAGGCCTTCAGTGTTGTCTCTTTCAATGCATGTTTTATATCAGGAGCAAGGGCTAATCGAATCGTGCTCACAGCCCTCCTTTGGATCTTAGTCCACTCGATTTCATTTATAGAAACTGGCTTTTCATCTTCTAATGCCTGATCAAGACTTTGCTACACCAAAAGGTCTTGAATAGTTCTCTGTCAAATCATAAAATTTATTTTTTCGTCAAACAACGGTATCTCGAACCTTTGTGTACTCCCAGTCATAACTCTGATACCACTGTTGAATAATCAACGCTCCCACAAACAAACAAAAATTATCCACACTCACAAAGGATTGTAAAAACACACAAAAATTACACCGTAGGAAACATAATAACAAACACAAGAATTTAACGTGGTTCGACACCTCTTGCCTACGTCCACGAAACCGTGTCAAAAATATTTTCACTATCACGAGAATGATTACAAGATTGTAACTCACCCCAAATAGTGTATCACTCTACTAACCCGAGTACCCTACTCAATGGTTACAAGAAATGATAGCACTCTCACACAAAGACATTTTTTTCTCAACAAAGTGACTTTGTTTTACAATCTCTCTTCATTTGTTGTGTTTCTCCACTAATTCTCTTCTCTATTTATAATAAAGATTGCCACAAACTATAATAAATAAGCTCTCGTGAAAGTTGAAACAAAAATAACTTCCAATGCATTCATTCAACTAAAGTTCATCTAGTAAAATACAATTTTTCACTTTGCATTTAAATCACCTTAACCTTAGTGATAAAAATTTAATTCTCAATGTGCATGCACTTTATCTTTTGACTTGAAACTTTATAATAAGTAACCCTCTAAATATCAAAACTTCAAATTAGCCCCTAAATGTTAATAAAATATATTAACTTAGAGCAAATTACACTCACGTCCCAAGTTTTATCCAAATTACACACAATACTTTTGTTTATTCCTACACTAACCCCCTTAATGTTTGAAAACATTAGACTAGCACTCTCATATATTAATCCTTTTGATGTTTGTAAACAATACACTAACAGGGTGCTGCTATAAACATTAAACAAGGAAGGATATTGTCTGTAATTTGAAAAAACTTAGTAAAATATATTAACTTAGAGCAAATTACACTCACGTCTCGATTTTTATCCAAATTACACACAACACTTTTGTTTATTCCTACACTAACCCCCTTAATGTTTGAAAACATTACACTAACACCCTCTTATATATTAATCCCTTTGATGTTCTTAAACAATACACTAACAGGGTGCTGCTATAAACATTAAACAAGGAAGGGTATTGTGTGTAATTTGAAAAAACCTCAGGGATGTTAAGTAATTTGCTCATTAACTGCAGGACTAAACTGATCGATATTCAATATTTGAAGATTATTTATATAAATTTATTTCTTTAAGAACTACTTAAGAGAGAGGGTGATACTTAGGGGCAAAATTGGTGATTTATTCCTTATCCATACCCATCTTGCGCCTGTGTGAACTGGACCATAGCCATTAATTGCTGTGTACTCGTTGAAGTACTGTGGCACAGACAAGCCTATGAAGATTGAGAAGCCTAAAATGAACTTTGTTCTAAAACTGTTGAGGTTGCAGAACTGAAGAAAACTAAGACCACCAGCACCTACAAATGATCAGCAAAAGTGGAACATTACATGATGCTTCTTGCAGGGGCCATAATAAATCAAATCAAAGTACAAATACATGTATGAGTATGTTTTAAAGAATCAAACATACCAACATAAGCAAAGAACAAGCAGTACAAGGCAGCAATAATGGGAGGTGGGATAGAGGCAAAAACTGCTCCAAATTTTCCTACACAGTAGAAGAAAATGAACCGATGTTAAAAGGGAAGAAAATGTACTAGGATAAGGCAAAGTAGATATTTCAAAATACAAGCCTATTATGTTTCATCAACTCACCAAGAATTGAAAAGAAAATCATAAATCCGGCAGAGATTTGCACCACCCTTCTACTTCCAACACGTGTCAAAGCCAAAAGACCTGCATTTTCTCTGGTAGGGAAACCAACAAAATTCTTTTCATCGACAAGAAAGTTGTGTTTAGATAATGTAAAGTAATAGAGAATACAAACAGAACAATTTCAATCTTACACAGATACAGAGGATCCATTGACTGTTCCAAATAATCCTGATAACAGAATGCCAACTCCCTAAGAGCATAAACAAGATGCACATTGTATTATACTCGAGTGTTCTACTTAAATGCTTGGTAAAAAGAACATTATAATCAATTATATGACCTTTACCACTATTATTATTATTTATAAATGCACGATTTTTTTTCACGGATATTTAAGTGTTCAAGCACTAGCCAATTTTGTACCTGCCAACCAATACCCCGACTGAGAATAGATGGTGGCAATGGTGTTGCACTTGCATACCTATATACAGCAATGAAAGCTCCACTGGACTGTTTGTAACAAATGAAACATTAGTAAATAATTTAATCTAAGTATACAACTTGTAACTGCATAACACTAATACTGAACCAATGTGCAAGTACACAAGCCAGACAATCCCAAGAAAGTCATCATGCATGTACAGCAAGACAACGTGCAGGTTGAATTTTAGCAGAATCAATGACTATATATCACTTGAAAATGTAATTTGGACAAAGCTTCCCCCTCTCCTTGACAACTATATCGATTATAACACAAAATCAGTTTCACATCGCTCAATTTATCATGAAGACTCATTATATAGATTTTCATCATTCATCTGTTTCCATTTCCCTTCAGGAAAACAAAATCAACCATTTATGACAAATGCCAAACTAACTTTTTTTCAGGATAAAAACCTAACTACATTACCAGAAGATTTTAAAGCTCATAAGTGATATTACTAAGTTATAATAGTTATCAATATTTGTTAAAAGGATAATTTCCCTAAAGGTCAACTGGCACAAAGGGATGTAAGATATAAGAAGGATAAGCTGTCCTGTATATGTCTAGTTGCAATGCACTGATAAAATTTGCAGATCACCCAACGAAAATGATGAATATAGAATATAACTGAATAGTTGTTCCGCAAGAAAGAAAATCAATTAATAAACAAAAAGGAATTCTTAACCGAGAAGATCTAATGAAAGAAATTACCTCTACAAGAGAAACAAAAGATGCCATCATCATGGCAAAGGCTTCACCTGCATCAAATGAAGGTGCTCCCCATTGAAAGGGATATGGAATTCTTATCCTGCAAACTCAAAACCATCACAAATTCCTCTCAACAAGTTTCAACTCACAAAGTTGAACCTAGGTAGTAGATTCCCACCAATTTAAAAAGCAATAAGGATTCAGTTGAATATGACTTGAATAATAATCAATTGTGTGCATCCTCTTAGATTGGTAATAGTGATATGTATTACAAAAGAATTAAGAGCGACAAATGTGATATACCCATTTCAGTGTATCATTTAAGAGGTATCTCCTCAGTTAGCCACAAAAAATTATTCTGGTCAAAATAGTAAACTAAAATAGAAATAACAAAAATATATCTGAAATAGGAGAAAAATGTTTAATAAAGAAAATAGTTCAGTCTCATTTGCTAATGAACACACAGAATATAATTTTACCAAGCTTTAAATTAGTCCCTAAAAATAGTTTTTAATTAGGACCCTATCACGACCAATTGCCAATGATTTAATGTTAAGGCCATTTTGCCACAGTGGATTAGATGGCAACCAAATCAATCCATCCCTGACACATCTGCGCCAATCCCCATGAAACACTGACATGATTGTGTTTCTTAAACAAGAAATGGATTAATTTGGCCACCCTCTAGTTCACATTTGGCACACCAACATCACTTGGGCAAATGCCTGATAGTTGGCAATTGTGTTAGGAACCATATAGAAAATTTTCAATTATAGGATTAATTAAAAAACATGGTAAAATTATAGGGATCAAAACAATGGCCATAGAAAAAAATGCCATCAAGAGTTAAAATTGAATAAAATCACACAACTAACCAAGGAGCAGCATCAATAAGTCCAGCACGATCAGTGCGGCATGATATCTGAGTTTTATGTGGAGCATCATTATAGGCCCCTCCAACAGTAAGTAGATGAGCATATATCCACACAATTACAATTGTAAATAACACGGCAAAACGGTCGAAGATATGTTTCCCCGAATGTAGCACATGGGGCACATACTGCATGTGACAACCACTAACCAGTTAACAAACTCAAATTTATAGAAACCATCATGCTAGAAAACTAGAAGAGTAAAGAAACCAAGAGGACAAAAGCAAATGAGATCCTAATGCTGAGATTTAGAAATTTAGAAGACACTATATGCAATTCTGTCTCTACCTGTGAAACAAATACTAGCAATATAAGCTGAGGCAGGCCGATCTCTACACATTTAGCAACCTACACCCAAGACAGAAATCAATATTGAAACTTCCGACAATTAATGCTAAACATTGAACATTGTAAATTTGTAGCAGAAGGCTTACCCCAGGGAACCCTAACTCATACAGCCCAAAACCAACAAGAGATACCAAAGGAACTGACGAAAGTGGACTTAAGAACCTACAGAAACAATTGAACTTACATAAGAGGGGAATATTATACACATTCACAAGATTATTAAATTTTTTTAAATCTTTTTTGGCTTTTGTGCAAGTTAATCCAAATCCAATTGAATAAATCACTTAAGCTATAGCATCCACTTCAAAGATCAATTAGCTTGGTGGAACAATCACAAATGAGCATACATAGCAAAGACATTCTTAAATATAGGTTACAGTTCAGTTAGACATTGTCAAGATAGATAAAGACAGAAAAAGCATGATGCATCCACTAAGTAAGAACTTTGGCCAACCTTGCAACATTACGCCAGAGACCACTGAAGCCCAGTACTATTTGAAGAGTTGAAGCAACAATAAGAGCACCTTGGATTGATCTCATTATCCTCTTGAATTTCTGATTAAATATAAAAAATTAGAGCCAAAAAACAGGGAAAAAGGTTATCAAAAAGTTTCAATCAAATAAACACAAAATCTAATGCTTTATGGTTGTTCTTGAATCAAATTCTTACTCTTCTATTTCCAATATAATTAAGCAAATAAAAAATGGATATACAATACAATTACATATATCGTAGCAATGTAAATAATATATCAAGCATATCAATCATGCATCATTTAGTATTAGATTTGTTCTGATTACAAGACCTCTATAGGATCTGGTTCATCACTGAATCGGCCAGCAAGGATAATTGAGATTGTGGTTGGAACAAAGGTGTAAGACCCTCCAATTACTGCAGGCAGTCGAGTTCCAAACATTGTTTGCAACAATGTGTTAATACCGGCTACAAAAAGCAGGGTTTCGATAACTCTTGCCTTCTCATTCTGCAAATATTGAAATTTAATTTTTATTATATAATTTTGGCTAGGAGGAAAAAGCATCTTCAATCATTGAAGTTATTTACAATTTGCTGCTTTATATTTATTTAATCCGTAGCTGCTTACATTGCCACCTCCCATCTGGGGAACAAGAGCAGTGGGAATCAACACAGTTGTGCCAAGCATCACAAGAAAATGTTGAAAACCAAGAAGTATGGCCTCAGCTGCATCAGAATGTCCCCAAAATTCTCATCAAATTAAGAAGAAAAAAAAACAAAAACAAAGTAAAGCTCAAGTAAAACGGGGGGCAGGGAGATTCTTAAATTTTTAAAAATAAACAACAAATGATCAAAGAATACATCATTAAAGTCGGCCAATTATTTCACTTACTTAGAATCCATTAACAACATTGTTCCATCTTGACTGTGTGCAATGCCCCAAAATCCAAAAAGTATGAAACATATAGTTTTTTTAAAGCTATTAAAATATTTAAAAAGTATTTCACCAGTGGGGCAAATTTGGAAGTAGCAATCAAATTGTTTCCAGAATCCAGAGTACCAAATCTGGATCTGGAAATAACAGAAAAGGCCCTTGGTTTATATATATAGTTAAAAGGATTTCAATTAAATTGGAAACAGAACTTCAAATTGGCTCCATTAATAGTAAAAGCAAAAAGAAGCCTGAATTGCCAGTGGCATAAAAGTACAAAACCAGAATCAAACCCCCAAAGCAGAAAAGGCAGTTCATTTTCCTTTGTTTTTTCAACCACCTTAAGAATCACTAGTTTTCTTTCAATATTTTTTTAAAAAAAAATCCTCAACTGGGAACTGAAAAGGAACAATTTTTATTTTCAATAACATCATTATAATTAGTTTTCTTATAGAAAGCCAGTTTTGAATCTAAACTAGGTGAAGCACTTACGCCATGGAGGAGGACTAGTAATGCAGTAAGAAATATTTGGTAACTGATCCTTTGGTGGATGTGGCTGTGGCTCATCTGCTTTAGCTGGAGCTCCTCCTCCTGCCATAATAACCCTTTTTTCCTTCTCTTTCTATCTCTGAACAATGAATAAACAACAACAACAACCAATAAATTAATAAATCTACAAAAAAAAAAAAAATCAAATCTAACACCAACCCAGATCCCCCAATGCCACAAAGAAAAAGACCCAGAAGAGGATAAAAGAAACACAAAGAAAAAGTGGGAGCTCTCTTACAATGACTAAGCCTATAAAATGAAAAATGCAACAAACAACTAGAGAGTTGACCTGAGCTGAGCTGGGGACTCTCTTTAGGCAATGAAGTGAAAGCAATGGCCAAAACCACAATAATTGCACAGTTTAAGAAAGGAGTTAAGAGAAGATGCAAAAAAGAAAGCACCTTTTTTTAGTGAAGAGGAGTAGTATTATGAAGTCAAAAACAAAATGAGGTGCCCCCACCAGAAAAAAGAGAGAGAGAGAGAGAGAGAGAGAGAGAGAGAGAGACCGAGAGAGAGAGAGAAAAAAGGGGTGAAAAGAGAAGGGAAAGGGAATGCAGACGATCTTTGTTGTGGAGTGTGGTGTAAAGCAGACTCCAATGTTAGGGAAAGAGAAACGATAAAGGCGTACACTGAAAATGAGCAGAAAAAAATTGAATGAAGATTCTCTCTCTTTCTTTCTTTCCTCTCTTTGCTTGTTGCTACTACCAAAAGTAATGTCTCTGTCTTTCTCTCACTCACTAGTAGGTTTGTGTTGAGTTAGTATAGCTCTCTCACACACCCTATTTTACTACTTTCCAACAAATGTTGCTCACATTTATTGTTTTGTTTCGGGGTGTTGAAATTGCAGGAAGAATGTTTAGGTGGGGGCATTCTCATGTCATGCACACATAGCAAATGAAGTGTGCAAATATATTTTAATATGATAAAACACTACTAACAATCTTGTTCTTTCCTATTGAATGTTACTAGTAGAACTTTATGCATATGATATAATATGAGAAGAATAATTCTCAACATTCTTATGTTAGTTTTTTTTTATTATTTCTTTTGCTTGTTTTATAAAATAGTGTGTCTGGTGCCAATGAAGCCAAGCAATTGGTGTGGAGAATTTTAGAGAAAAGGGCAAAAAGAGAGTAATTTTTTTAATTTTAAATTAAAAGAATTATATAATTTTAAAAAATTATATATATATATATATATATATATATATATATATATGTATACACAATGGATTAAGATTTCAAATTTATATGAATTTATTATTTAAAAAATACCAATTTAAAGTGTGTCTATTAAAAAAAATTCCTTACCACCAAACCCATCAGACAAAGGTACCCATAAATGTCACACCTTTAACCTATATGTTGGATTTATAGAAATGTATGGAATTCATGCTATGTTTGATTGAGAAAAGAAAGGAAGTAAAAGAAATGAAAGAGAAAAGGAGTGAAAAATATGATTATTTTCCAAGTTATCTGATTATATAAAAAAATAAAATGAAAAAACATGTATATATAAAATGACAAATATTTTAAATAATAATAATAGAATATCTATGTCTTCATACTTTTTAAAAAACTTTTCTCTCCTTTTCTTCCTAATTTGGATAGATAAACTTTTTTGTGAAACCTCCTTTGTATATTTATGTTTTCTTTCCATCATCAATTTTTTCTTCTCTTTTGCTGAACCAATCGTAATGTTAGTGAATTGTCATTTAATCATCATTATTTGTTTTATTATTTAAAATTTAAAAAAAATCAATAAAAACACATTTTATAAAATGAAATCAAATTGATTTCTTTTATATTTTATTTGTTATTAAATATTAAAACATTATTTTATTATCTGCCACTGTTTTTGCTCCTAACTGAACCTTGCAACCTCCCCAAACATGTGTGAAAGTAGTGGTTTGCGATTTTTAAGGGAGTGGCACGAGAGCATGTGCCTGCTTTTATACAAAAATTGTACATTAGATAGCGAATCTACGTATTAACGGGTATTTGGATAAGAAAAAGTGGTAATAATCAGCTAATGACTCGTCATAGTTATTAAATATATCTTAAGCTTTTATTGTTTCGGTTCAGATTTAATTAATTAGGGTTTTTTGGTTTAATAAAAGTAACCATTTAGTATCCTCTAAAGTTTACTTCACTTCGGAGTTCAATCTCTGTAGAATATGCTGCTTTCGAAAGAAAGAAAGAAAAAAAAACATATAAAATTATTAGAATATTCTTAGAAAGGGGTCGTTAACAGGGGCCAAAAGAAGACGAAGAATTTGGAATGATACTGTTGTTTAGTTTTTGGAGAGGGGTATATTATAGCAGAGGAATATTGGCGCACCTAATTCCATAAACACCATTTTAAGAGATTTGGTAAGAGAAATACTAGCAACACATTTTTATATATATTCTTAATTCTTAAGAACATATTTTTTTTATTGGAAAATAATTTTAATCGAGTGAAAGAAAAATAGAGAGAGAAAAATTTCTTATTTGTTTTGTTTAAAGAGAAGGAAAGGGAAGAGAGATAGAACCTCACTGTTTATTTCCCTTTCAGTTTTTGGAGATTTTAAAAGAAAAATAGTTTATAATTCCTTGTCAATTACTTTTTAATGAAATTTTATAATTTTGAATTTTTTATTATTTAAAATGGTAAATTCTAAAACAAATTTTGAGAGATATTTTTTCTACTTTAAATAAAAAAGTTATATGTTAAATCTTTTTGTTAATATGTATAATTTTTTTTGCTTTAAAAAGTAATGGTAAATAATTTGTTATTGATAATGAGTCTAAAGCTTGAATTTGAGTTGGTTTACTCCTAAACCAATGTCTATTTTTTATTAAAATTAAATTTTTTTAAGAAAATATTTTTAAATTTTACTTCAAGTATACTATTTAAATATAAAAATAAAGAAAATTAATTAATTAATTAAAATATTTATAAATAAAAGTAATTAATTTTTGTTATATTTTTAATTCTTTTGAAATTTTAAATTCTTAGACTACAAACACCTAAGAAAAAGAGAAAAGACAACCGACAAATGGTCTAAGTCTTATCCCTAAAATCACTGAATGAACGGTGTTGCCTGTCCATTGTTGTTTTATTGACTTACAACTGGCATACACTCTTGCATGTAAAACCTCTATTATCATCTCTGTAATTGGATTAACCTCCTCAGATTCTAGTTGAATATTTATGCAATGCTTAACATCTAATTAAAACAAAAAAAGGGGTCTTGTTATACGTATGGAAGTATTTTTTTTTACAATTAAAGTGGGACCATTATTCGATGTTCATTTACATGATATCAAGAAAGTAAACATATAGTATAATATAACTCCAGTCTGTAAGTTAAAAGAAAAATAAAAAAACTAAACTTAACTAGGAGCATCTCTTATGCAAAATTCAATTTGAATTCCTAATTCTCTTCTAGTAAGACTCTTGCTGTCCCATATTATTTAAAAGCATTCATTATTTCTATGTTAACGGTAAAATTCAACTCAAGTTATTAACTTAATTTTAGTAAATCTTATCAGTTTATGTTTTTATACATGGAATTGATCTTCTTTTCAATTTATTATCTAAAAGATATTTTTATTTATTATTTGATATTTTTAAATTTTTATTTTTAATATGTGACATTAGTCATGATTCATTAAATATTGATGTGATAATTAATAAATTATCATATTATTAATTAAGTATCATATCATTACGACTATCTACATATATCAAAAATAAATATTTAAAAATATTAAAAAGTAAAATAAATATTTTTTAGGTAGCAAGTTAAAAAATATATATATTACATAAATAAATAAAAATATATTTAAGTGAATTTTGTTTTATGGCTGTATTCACACAATAAGTTTCGTTTTAATTTCAAAAATATTTTTTTTCATAATTAAACGATAATTATTCATATAAACACCTTGTATAAAAACTCTATAACATATAATTCATTTACTTGAATAATATTTTCAAATTACTTAACTTAAAGCCGATTTAAGTCACTCCGTTGAAATTTCTCGATGCCCCACACATTTAGAATACTAATTTCTGAGAACTAAATCCACCAAAACTTATATGTCATCTGAATAAAACACCGACACAACGAAAGTATGTCACTGTGCCAGCCCTCTTCTCTAGACTTGTCATTGTCTAATTCCTTTGTGCCCCTCTTGCAGTCTAATCTTTGGTTTGAGAAAAGAAAAAAGAAAATGAAATAATAGGGAAAAAAATATGAAAAACTAAATAAATTTAAATTTAGTTAATATGAGAGCAATATTAAAAATAAAAGTTTACATAAACATCTATATTTTATAATTTAGTATATTATAATTATTTACAACAGGTAATTTTTTGTCTTTCTATATACTTTTTCATACCTTTTTCTTTCTGAACTAGATTGACAAGAAAATAAACATGTAAATAAGTCATATGAAACAGATATTGGGAAATATTTTTTTATCTTGTTTTTATGGCAAACTCTTTTCTGCCAAACAATGATTTGGTTCGGTAAAAGCTATGATTTTATCTTTTCCCCTCTTGTCTTTCCTGCATTGAAACCTTTTCCATTCGCTAAAAGTTTGGCAGTATATTTGTTAATGATCTTCAATAGCAGTTTTTATTATGTGTGACATAAACACAATTTAATTATTTGCTTAAAGTCCTTACGAAAAATAAAATAAAATTGGCGCGGCATTCTTAATTACTAGTATCTGTCAGCGTTAAGATATACCGTGAACTGGATACTCATTTATAGTATAAAGATTTTTGTGAAGTTCTTAAAACAAATACAAAACTAATATGAATGCCTCAATGAACTATTACTTATAACAAATTATTCATAAGTTTGATAGGAACTAATATAAAATAAAGTCAAACACGTCCTTAAATTAATCATAACAAATTATTCATAAGCACGTGTATAAAGTAGTCCTTGCTTTTTGAATATTCTCGGCATCCCTATCGGATTAACTGGAGTCACATGAGTAATAACCACCTCTGGTGTATAATATGATTAGAAATATTCTTAATTACAAATTATGAGGGTATCAACGTAAGACGTGACAGTGTCGATCTCTGTTGAATACGATTGAGCAAGAGGTTAAAGGAATATGCAGTACTTTTTGGTGCTTTCTTTAATTGGTTGTTAACATGATGACAATGGAGTGTGGAATTTAGAAAAGAAGTTAGTGGCATGCTTCTTTTCTACTTTGTCTCTCATTCAATGATTAGAGCTGGATCACATAAAGATTATGCTCTTAATTTATATATGACAATATCACTCACCTTGTTAATATGGTGATAAAGTTTAAAGTATTTAGGAAAAAAAATTAAGATAAATATAAAAACAGGGTTGCTCTTCTTTAAAATAAAATATATATATATATATATATATATATATATATATATATATATATATATATATATATGGGATAAATAAACAAAGCTTGGAAGAGAAAGGGAGAGGAAATGCAAAACTAGAAATTCTTTTATTATAAATACAAAACTAGTAGGGAAGCCATGCAATTGCATAGGTTGCATGGGTTTTAATCCATATGCTAAAATGACTTGTGAACATACTATATTTAATATATATATATATATATATATATATATATATATATATATATATATATTAAATTTATTAATGTAATGCACACTCATTTAGTTTGATATATATAAACCCTTAATTTTAAATTTAGTCACAATTAAGTTTTTTTTTCCTTTTCAAGAATGTATTTTGTAAAAAACTTCTACATATTGTTTAACTATTGCAACTATAATCATCATTGTTCAATTATGACATAATTAATTTATTCTAATTGTTGTAGCTTAATTGTCATTTTTTTAAAAAAATTGGACTGTGAAATAATTTTTAACACCAAACATGTGATGAACTTGCTTAGATAGGGATGACAATGAGTTAGAATGTGACTTAGTGAGTATCAGCAATAGTCCTTCATATTATATAGGTGTACTAAAATAAATTAGAGAAATATATATATATATATATATATATATATATATATATATATAAAGGTATTTAAATAATTTGAAAGTATAGTACTTAATTTATGTTGGTTAGTGAATAACTAATAATTCAAAAATTAGTTGGGTTTGGAGGTTAGTTAGTTAATAGCTAACTTGTGTTAGTTGTGTTACTTTGTATTCACTCCACATATATACGGAGTTGATGTAATCCAATTTATAGAGATTCAATAACATTCATTCTTCATTGTTCTCTTTAAACATTGTGTGAGTGAGTCTTGCTCTATCAAATTGGTATCAAGAGCCTTGTGAAGATTTAAGGGAAAATGTGTGAGATCACGAGTGAGTGAGAGCAAGATCAAGAGAGATTTGTTTATGAGATTTTATTGGGTGTGAGAGAACACATTCCTCTTCCATTTTTTCGTTGTGATCATTACATCTTCTTCCTTTTATTGTTGTTGCTATGATCATGGTAGGCAATGGTGGATTCCCTAGGAATTTGCCAGTTCTTGTTGGCAAGAATTAGGATTGATGAAGCGTGTAGATGAAGGTGTTGTTTCGATTTCAAGATCTGCTTGAAATTGTGCAAAATGGATACCAAGAACTTGGTGATAATCCTACAGATGCACAGAGAGATATACACAATGATGCAGTAAATAAGGACAACAAAGCCTTGTTCTTGATCCACCAGAGTATGGATGCAAGTATCTTTGACAATATCTCCAAAGCATCTACAACCAATGAAGTGTGGGATATATTGGAGAGGTGCTTCACTGGTGGAGAGAAGATTTGAAAGGTGTGACTCCAAGCATTGAGGAGGTAGTATGAATTGCTGCAAATGGAAGAATCAGAAAGAGTAGTAGACTATTTCAATCACATGTTAAGTCTCACAAATGCGATGGAGGGTTGTAGTAAATAGATCACAGATCAAATGATCATAAACAAAACCATGCACACCCTCGCTCAGATTTTTATCACATAGTGGTGGCGATTAAAGAATCTAAAGATGTAGAGACCATGAAGATTGAGGAGCTTCAAGGATCTTTAGAAGCACAAGAATTGATGTTGATTCAAAGGAACAAGGTCAAAATGGCATAAGGAGATTGGAATTTCAATCAAGGAAAGTCTAAGGTTGAAGATAAAGTAGAATCTTCCCATAGGGGAGAGGTTGGTTCTTCGGATCAGGGAAATCGAAAGAAGAAAGACAAAAGGAAGATTAAATGGTTTGTGTATGATAAGTTTGGCCACTGTTGAGGAGTGTTGGCACACAAAAGGAAAAGGAAAAGGAAAACAAAAAGTAGAGGACCAAGAAGCCAATGTTGCACATGAAGATTCTGATTCAAACATAGTTTTGCTTATGGTTACAACCACTGAAGGTGCTTCATCTTTAGAAGCTTGGTATCTAGGTATTGGATGCTTTAACTGTATGACAAGGCATAAAGAGTGGCTCATTGATCTAGATACAAGTAGATCCAAAAAGGTTAAGCTCGCAGATAGCAGAACCTTGAATGTTGAAGGAGTTGGCAATATTTTGATCAGAAGAAAGGATGGCAAGACAACATTTATTGAGAGTGTGTTGTTTGTGCCTGGCATGCAGTGCAATCTCATGAGTGTGGGACAACTAGTTGAAAAGGGATTCTCAGTGATTATGCAGAATGACTCTCTTAAGTTGTTTGACCCTAACAAAAGGTTGGTGCTTAGATCCTCACTCTCAAAGAATATAACCTTTCAAGCCAACATCAATGTTGCATATGCAAAGTGTGGTACTGCAATAGTGGCTAAGGAGGAAAGCTGTCTTTGGCATCTAAGGTTTGGCCCTTTAAATTTTAGAAGCCTAAGTCAATTACAGTCTAAAGACAAGGTGATAGGTCTCCCCAATGTGCATGTGCCTGATAGAATGTGTAAGGTATGCAATGCTAGTAAGCAACCTAGGAACTCTTTTTGCTCATATTTACCAATGAGATAATTAGAATTGTTACATGTGGTACATTCATATGTATGTGGACCTTTTGAGGTAGCTTCACTAGGTGGCAACAAATACTTTGTCTCTTTTGTTGATGAACATAATAGAATGATATGGCTATACTTGATAAAGGCTAAAAATGAAGTGTTTGAAGTTTTCAAAAGGTTCAAATTGTTAGACAAGTGGCCTCAGATATCTTAAGAAGGGGGGTTGAATTAAGATATTACAAATTATTTCCCCAATTAAAATTCTATTTCACTTTCTATTCAAGTTACAAATTCCCTTAACAATGAACTTCTTAAATATTGATTCAAATAGAACAATCTAAATATAAAACAATAATAAATAAAAGAGTTTAAGGAAAGAGAAAGTGCAAACTCAGATTTATACTGGTTCGGTCACACCCTTATGCCTACGTCCAGTCCCCAAGCAACCCGCTTGAGAGTTCCACTATCTTGTAAAATCCTTTTACAAGTTCTGAACACACAAGGACAATCCTTCCTTTGTGTTCAGAATTCTTTTACAACAAGAGACCCTCGGTCTCTTAATCCCTTAGAGAATTAGAAAGAGAAGAAGAATGAATCTCTCTTGAAAGAGATAGATTTTACAATGTGAGCACTCAAATGATTCCTTAATGAATTGCAATTGAATTGGCCAAGGAATTCTTAAGAGGATAAAATGATTTTGCTCATTGAGAGAATAAACACTTGTTGTTCTGAAAAACTCTGAGCAAATTCGTGTTCTAAGTCACATATATATAGACCATTGATGGTCATGTAAAAAACCATTTGAGAAGTTGTGACTCTTAGAAATATTTTTCTGAAAATCTTGTCTGGTAATCGATTACAGGATTTGTGTAATCGATTACAACTTTTAAAATTTGAATTAAAACGTTTATTAACTGCTGGTAATCGATTACCAATATTGTGTAATCGATTACACAATCTAAAATTTGAATTCAAATATTTAGTAGCTGCTGTAAATCATTTTTGGCCACTGGTAATCGATTACATCCTCTGGTAATCGATTACCAGAGAGTAAATTTCTTGAAAAACACTTTTTAACTTCAATTACTTGGCCAAACCTTTTGCTATATCAATTAGGAATTCCCTTCCTAAAATACTAGTGATCATCTTGATGTTGTGGCTTGTATTCTTGAATCATTGTCTTGAATATAAACTTGAAAAGCCCATTTGCATCATTTGCATCAAATCATCATGATCATCATCAAAACACCAAAGGCATTGGCTTCTACAATCTCCCCCTTTTTTATGATGACAATATAAGTCCTGAAATCAAGATTCAAGCAAGCAATGTATATATATAAAATTTGCGTTTGCGTTCACTCTCCCTATGTTTTGGAATTGATGATCACTTGATTTCTAAGCTTTTTCTAAGCCTTTCTACTAAGCCTTTCTACACCCCATTTTTCTCCCCCTTTGGCAACATCAAAAAGCCAAAGTACTTGGGAATCAATCCAGATATAATAATGAAGTGGAAACAGATCAATATCAAAGTATAAGGCATAACCAATCAAACTCACAAATAAGACAACCAAACCAGAATCCAAACAGTTCAAAATTCAAAACCACATAGTATCAAAGCATAAAAGTCTGAAATCCAAATACTACAAGATAAATAAAGTACTGAACATAATAATCTAAGTAGCATAGCCAAAATACACAACTTATAAGAGACATAGAATTAGAAACTAAATTCTAAGAAGGTGGAGGTGGTGGTGGAAGATCGAAACTCTAACGAATGTAACCCACATCCTCTTCAAGCTGTGTGAGGCGAATATCCATGTCGGCAAAACGTGTATCCAATGAGTCGAAACGTTCACCAACATAAGAACGAAGACCTCGTAATTTGGAAAGGACTTCATTCATGAGTGTTGAATCATCTCGCTGAGGAGGAGGTGAAGGAGGGAGTGCGTCTTTCTTCAGCCATTGACCATTTCGATCCTTACGGTATCCAAAGGAAATCACTGCACTAGCACCAGTTGCAAAGGAACGCTTGACTTGAACAAATGGTTCATCATCAAGCGGAATTTGAAAATGACGCAGAAACAAAGTTATCAATTGTGGGTAAGGGAGAGGTGCATTGGCCCGTAATGCATTATGCATTCGGTACCGAACCAAGTGGGCCCAGTCGATCTGACGACCGATAACGAAAGCCCACATTAGAATCAAATCCCCCTCAGAGGCTTGTGCTAAATTTGAAGACCGGGGAAGCAAAATTCTAACAATTATATAGTGCATGATGCGATTATCAAATGTCAATGACCCGGCCAGCAATCTATCGGTCATTTCAGCCAGGTCATTGCAGACCATACGGCGAGCATCATGACTAGAATAATCAAATTTCCATTCATCAACAATGGTGCCCTCAAAAGGTGCACCTTGACTGGGTAAATGAGTTAAAGAAAAGAACAATGATTGATCAATGACCATAGGAATACCATGCACCTCAGAGGAAATAATGTCATCCTGAATTTTTAAATTGCAGTAGAAGACCTTTACAAGTTCAGGATAATGTGGCAATTTTAATGACATGAAATCAACCAGGCCAGAATTTTGAAACACTTGATAGCAATCAAACATTTCATCATTAAAGAAATCTACGTCTAGGTACTTAGGGTCTAAGATGATCCTAGAAGAAAATTGAGAAAGGTACCGTAGACGTTGATCATCGGATGAAAACAATGTGGATGATCTTGGAGATGATAAAGAGGGATGAATAGGTGTTGTGGGTGCTTCGGATGGTCCGTGGCGGCGATGGGCAGCAGCAGCGGCGGTGGAGGATGATCCCTTTCTCTTCTTCGATGGTTCTGCCATTTGATGAAGTTTCAGTGGATTTCAATCGGTGGAAGTGAAAGAGGAGTGAAAAAGAGGAAGATTGGGCTTTACGGGACGTGTTTTGGTGAATATTTGAGTAAGATACGAAGGTTTGAAGTTTTAGGGATGGAGGAGGCACGAGGGAAAGCCTTGGCTGCGCAGCAACTCTGGTTTCGTGGGTATTTATAGATGAGGATGAGTTGTAATTGATTACAAGGCTTGGTAATCGATTACAGAAGTAATAAACCTTTTGATAATCGATTACAGGATGTTGTAATCGATTACAGGCTACCTGTTCTTGTGTAATCGATTACACTGGATGGTAATCGATTACCAGAGCATAAACTAGGCTAGTTTGAAAAAAAAATACCTATGTCTATGCTAAATTCATCTAATATGATTAATTATCACTACTAATGCACTTAATTCAATCATTCAACTATAAAACACACAGGAATTCATAAATTCTATCATAATAACAAAAATTTAAACAAAATCAATCAAAGTAACATATAAACAATCAATCATAAGAGTAAATCAACCAATCCTTATTTTTCTAAATCACTAACATCTAGGAGGCCCTAATTCCCTTCTAATAGAGAAGAATGCTTCTTTGGGGAGAGGTTTTGTGAAGATATCAGCAAGTTAATTCTTAGTATCAACAAATTCTAATACACAATCTCCCTTTAGGACATGATCTCTAAGAAAATGGTGCCTAATTTCTATATGTTTAGTTCTAGAGTGTTGAACTGGATTCTTGGAGAGATTAATTGCACTTGTATTATCACATCTAATAGGTATATGGTCAAGAAGGATTCCATAATCAGAAAGTTGTTGCTTCATCCATAAGATTTGAGCACAACAACTGCCGGCAGAAATATATTCCGCTTCTACAGTGGATAAAGCAATACTATTTTGTTTCTTACTGTGCCAAGAAACTAGAGCAGATCCAATGAATTGACAAGTTCCACTAGTGCTCTTTCTATCTGTTTTAGAACCGGCAAAGTCTGAATCAGAATATCCAATTAAGGTGCATGTGGAATTTCTAGGATACCATAAACCTATGTTTGTAGTGCCTACCAAATATCTAATGATTCTTTTAACAGCACTAAGATGTGATTGTTTAGGATTTGATTAAAATCTAGCACACATACACACACTAAACATTATATCAGGCCTGCTAGCAGATAAATAAAGAAGTGATCCGATCATACCTCGATATTGCTTAACATCTATTGACTGACCGGTTTCATCTTTATCTAGATAGCAAGCAGTGCTCATTGGTGTAGCCATGTGCTTAGCATTTTCCATGTCGAATTTGTGGATTAAATCTTTGCAATACTTGGATTGATTGACAAAGATACCATCCTTAGTTTTTTTAATTTGTAATCCAAGAAAGAAGTTAAGTTCTCCCATCATTGACATTTCAAACTCACTTTGCTTGTCATGAGAGAATTCCTTGCACAACAATTCGTTAGTGGATCCAAAAATAATGTCATCAACATAAATTTGAACTAATAAAATATCATGTGATTTTCTCTTTATAAAAAGAGTAGTATCCACTTTTCCTCTAGAAAAGTCCTTTTCTAAAAGGAACTTACTTAAACGCTCGTACCAAGCCCTAGGGGCTTGTTTCAAGCCATATAAAGCCTTTTTCAATTTATAAACATGATTTGGCTTATCCAATATTTCAAAACCTGGTGGTTGTTCAACATATACTTCTTCTTGAATTAGGCCATTTAGAAAAGCACTTTTAACATCCATTTGATAAAGCTTAAAATTCATTATGGATGCATATGCTAAGAGCATTCTAATGGCTTCTAATCTAGCAACTGGAGCATATGTTTCCTCATAATCTATACCTTCTTCTTGATTATATCCTTTTGCAACTAATATAGCCTTATTTCTAATGATTATTCCATGTTCAGCTAACTTATTTCTAAATACCCATTTTGTTCCTATGATGGGATAATTTTTAGGTTTCTCTACAAGTTCCCACACATTGTTTCTTTCAAATTGATTCAGTTCTTCTTGCATGGCAATAATCCAGTTATCATCTACTATGGCTTATTTTATATTTTTAGGTTCAATCATAGATACAAAAGCCATATTATTGCATAAATCTTTAAGAGAATGTCTAGTTGTTATCCCTTTTGAGATATCACCAATAATGTTGTCAAGGGGATGATCTTTTGAAGCTTTCCATTCTTTTGGAAGTTCATCATTGGATTTGACTTCTTCTGGAGGATCTTCATTGCTTCCTTTACCTTTTCCTTTAGAATCTTGTCCATGAATATGCATTTGTTCTAAAGATTCTGCAATATCATCTAACATATTCTTTCTTGACAAGATAGCATTAGATTCATCAAAAGTAACATGAATGGATTCCTCAATATTCATAGTTCTTTTATTATATATCCTATATGCTTTGCTTTGTAATGAATATCCAAGAAAGATGCCTTCATCAGATTTTGCATCAAATTTTCCTAGATTATCTTTACCATTATTAAGCACAAAACATTTGCAACCAAAAACATGTAGATGTGAAATGTTGGGTTTTCTACCATTATATAACTCATATGGGGTTTTCTTTAAAATTGGTCTTATTAAGGCCCTATTCATGATGTAACATGCAGTATTGACCGCTTCAGCCCAAAAATATTTTGGAAGAAAAGTATCATTTAATAAAGTTCTAGCAATTTCTTCCAATGACCTATTTTTCCTCTCAACAACTCCATTTTGTTGAGGGGTTCTAGGTGCAGAAAAATTGTGTTCAATACCATGTTCTTCACAAAATGATTCAAAATCTTTGTTTTCAAACTCACCCCCATGATCACTTCTAATGGATGCAATCTTAAGATTTTTCTTGTTTTGTATAACTTTAGCAAGTTTTCTAAATGCTTGGAATGCATCACTTTTATGAGTAATAAATAATGTCCAAGTATATCTAGAGAAATCATCAACTATAACAAGGGCATCATAATTTCCTCCAAAACTCATGGTTCTAGATGGACCAAATAAATCCATATGCAATAATTGTAAGGGTTGAGTGGTTGAAACAATATTTTTAGGTTTGAATGAGACTCTAGTTTGTTTGCCCTTTTGACATGCATCACATAGTTTATCTTTTTCAAATTTCAATTTAGGCAAACCAACTACTAAATCTTTTGAAATTAATTTGTTTAAGTGATCCATGTTTATGTGAGCAATTCTTTTATGCCATAACCATGGATCATCATCTTTGCTAAGAAAACAATGATTGTTATCTAGTTTTAGGCTTAAGTCTATCATGTATACATTGTTGACTCTATGTCCTACATGCTTTATATTAATGTCATGCTTATGTTCTATAAGACATTTTTGAGAATCAAATGATACTAGATAGCCTTTGTCACATAATTGACTAACATTAAGCAGGTTGTGGTTAAGACCTTCAACAAGTAGAACATTTTCAATGGAGTTTGAAGAATTTGTACCTATTTTACCAACTTCAAGGATTCTACCTTTGTTGTTGTCACCATATGTTACATGCCCGCTTTTCTTTGGAGAGATATATGTAACCTTTGATGCATCTCCAGTCATATGTTTTGAGCATCCGCTATCTATGTACCACTCCTTCCTCAAAGACACCTACATAATTAAGTTTTTGACTTAGCTACCAAAACTTTATTGGGTCCTTGTGTGTTAGTGTAAACTGAGGATCCTTTTGGGACCCATATCATTTTAATGTTGCTGTAGTTTTTCTTAAAGTAGCAAGTAGATATGCCATGTCCTTTTCTTCCACAGTAAAAACAAGTGATAGAACTAGAATTATATTTTTGTGTGGAAGTGGAGAAGTTTTTATGAAATTTTTGTTGTTTTTCAGATTTATATCCTAGTCCAGCCTTATTGGAGACATATCTTTGTTTTCCTAATATGACATCTAAATTATTTTTACTATAAGAAAATTTTGCAAGTGAGTTTTTCAACTTTTTAATTTCTTTTTCATATTTTTCACAACAACTACAAGAATCTGATATTTTCTTGTCAGAAATAGTAGAGATATGAACTTTTTCATTTGATTTAGAAATTGAGACTTCATTTCTAAGATGATCTAATTCTTTGTTTAATTTTGAAATTTCATTTTCTAAATTTGAAATTGTTTTCTTAGAAGATGAAACTAATTTTGCAAGTTTAATTGACTCTTTATACAAGTCAGCAAATGCATCTTGTAATTCATCAAAAGAAATGGATAAGTTATTTGAAGATATTACCTCTTCATCACTTTCATAACTTTTAGCCATAAGGCAGAGGTTTATCTCTTCATTTTCTGAATCTTCAGAAGATTCCATATCATTTTCATCCCATGTGATGTATGCTTTCTTCAATTTCTTTTCACTAAGATTTTTCTTTTCAGACTTCTCCATCTTTTTCTTGAAGATGGGACAATCAACCCTTAGATGTCCAGGTTGATTGCACTCAAAGCACTTTGGAGTAGAGGATGAAGTTTATGTCCTTCTTTTAGATTTAAAATTGGGTCGCCTTTGATTTCCTCTTACTTTAAGAAACTTGTTGAATCTTTTTACAAAAAGGCTTAGATCATCATCTTCATCTAGATCATTTTCCTTATCACTTTCTTCTTGGATTGAAGATGAGGCCTTAAGAGCAATTCCCTCCTTTTTCTTGTCATTTTCTTCATGTTGGCGTAATCTCAATAATTCCATTTCGTGTTCCTGTAACTTTCCAAATAGAGTAGCAAGAGACATGTTAGATAAATCTCTTGATTCAGTAATGGCTGTTACTTTAGGTTGCCATTCTCTGCTTAAACATCTTAACACTTTGTTTATGAGATCTTCATTTTGAAATTCTTTCCCTAAGGCTGCAAGATGATTTACTATATGCGTAAATCTCTTTTGCATGTCTTGAATGCTTTCATTTGCATTCATCCTAAACAGTTCATATTCATGAGTTAGTGTGTTTATCCTAGATCTTTTAACATTTGTAGTTCCTTCATGTGTTAATTGTAAAGTGTCCCACATTTCCTTAGCACTCTTACAATTTCAAACCCTGAAATATTCATCCATTCCCAGGGTAGATGTTATTATGTTTTTGGCTTTTAAATTGTATTGTACTCGTCTTCTATACTCTTCAAACCATCTATCTCTAGGTTTTTCTATTGTTATGCTTTCACTTGATGTGCTTCCATATTTTGTAATTATTTCTACTGTGGTGGGTATATAAGGCCTTATTTCTATGGCTTCCCAAATACTTAAGCCTATTGCCTCAATAAAAATTTGCATTCGGGTTTTCCAGTAGTGGTAACCCTCTCCATTAAAGATTGGAGGTCTATTGATAGAATTTCCTTCTGGAAATAAGAAGTTTGCTGAAGCCATTTTTCTTGAAGCTTCTAAACTTTATACAAGAATGAAGCTCTGATACCACTTGTTAGACAAGTGGCCTCAGATATCTTAAGAAGGGGGGGTTGAATTAAGATATTACAAATTATTTCCCCAATTAAAATTCTATTTCACTTTCTATTCAAGTTACAAATTCCCTTAACAATGAACTTCTTAAATATTGATTCAAATAGAACAATCTAAATATAAAACAATAATAAATAAAAGAGTTTAAGGGAAGAGAAAGTGCAAACTTAGATTTATACTAGTTCGGCCACACCCTTGTGCCTACGTCCAGTCCCCAAGCAACCCGCTTGAGAGTTCCACTATCTTGTAAAATCCTTTTACAAGTTCTGAACACACAAGGACAATCCTTCCTTTGTGTTCAGAATTCTTTTACAACAAGAGATCCTCGGTCTCTTAATCCCTTAGAGAATTAGAAAGAGAAGAAGAATGAATCTCTCTTGAAAGAGATAGATTTTACAATGTGAGCACTCAAATGATTCCTTAATGAATTGCAATTGAATTGGCCAAGGAATTCTTAAGAGGATAAAATGATTTTGCTCATTGAGAGAATAAACACTTGTTGTTCTGAAAAACTCTCAGCAAATTCGTGTTCTAAGTCACATATATATAGACCATTGATGGTCATGTAAAAAACCATTTGAGAAGTTGTGACTCTTAGAAATATTTTTCTGAAAATCTTGTCTGGTAATCGATTACAGGATTTGTGTAATCGATTACAGCTTTTAAAATTTGAATTAAAACGTTTATTAACTGCTGGTAATCGATTACCAATATTGTGTAATCAATTACACAGTCTAAAATTTGAATTCAAATATTTAGTAGCTGTTGTAAATCATTTTTGGCCACTGGTAATCGATTACATCCTCTGGTAATCGATTTCTAGAGAGTAAATTTCTTGAAAAACACTTTTTAACTTAAGTTACTTGGCCAAACCTTTTGCTATATCAATTAGGAATTCCCTTCCTAAAATATTAGTGATCATCTTGATGTTGTGGCTTGTATTCTTGAATCATTGTCTTGAATATAAACTTGAAAAGCCCATTTGCATCATTTGCATCAAATCATCATGATCATCATCAAAACACCAAAGGCATTGGCTTCTACACAAATCAATGGTTGAAAGGCAGAGTGGTAAACTGGTCAAGGTTTTGAGGACAGATGGTGGTGGAGAGTATACCTTTAGGGAGTTTGAAGATTTTTGTGAGAAATGTGGCACTCAACATGAAGTCACAACATCCTACACTCCACAACATAATGATCTAGCAAAAAGAAGAAACAAAACAATACTTGATATGGCAAGGAGTTTACTTAAACAGAAAGGTTTGCCGCATAACTTCGGGGGTAAAGCACTAACTATTGCAGCTTACTTGCTCAACAAGTGTTCTACCAAGAGACTAAAGGAGAAAGTTCCTAAATAGTATTGGACTGGAAGAAAACCATTGGTGAGTCACCTCAAATTGTTTGATTCCTTATGTTACAAATGCATTCCTGATGCAAAGAGAAAGAAACTACAAGATAAGAGTAAGCCTATGATTCTAGTTAGCTATCATCAAACTGGTGCATACAACTTATACAACCCTGTAAAATAGAAAATTGAAGTCAGTAGAGGTGTGATTGTGTGTGAAGCTAATTCATGGAATTGCCGGGATTGAGCTAGCAGTAGTCAAAATCCAAGTGTTTCAATTCAGTTACAAGATGTTCACTTGGAATCTGAGCAAAACGGAAGGGAATCAAATGATGAGATTGAAGCAACAACTAATGTGAATAAGACTCAAAGGCCACAAAAGGAAAGACACATTCCCTCTAGACTCTCAAAATACGAGACACTTCATGATAGTGAAGTCACACCTGATGGAAACTCAGTCCATTTTACTTTAATAGCTCATGTAAAACCAATTGATCATGAAGAGGCCTTGCAATAAGATGTGTGGAAGAAAGCCATGCTTCAAGAATTAGAAGCAAATGAGAGGAATCACACCCATGAATTGATTGAGCTACCTCCTTGTAACACCCAATTTTTCGTAAAATAAATTAAAAAGGAATAAGAAGAAATAGTTTTATTAATTAAAATAATAATTTTAAGATAAATAAAATAAATATATGTTCTTAGAAAATAAAAAATATGTTATATTTATTCATTTGATAGAGAGTAAAATTGAGTTCCTTTTTATAAAATAATAAAATAAAGAAAAATAGAGTAAATAATAGGCTGAGAGTATCCTAGCTATAAATAAAAACATATTAGGTCCATTTTTTATACATCTCTACACTCTCTCTTCCTCTCAAATTCTTTTTCTCATCTCCCTCTTTCAAAACTCTCTCTTTTTCCCGCATATACACTTAAACATATCCTAGTAAAATTATGATATTGGACTCATTAACCGTTGGATTGTAATGAAATTGGAACATCAAGTTTTGAATTCATTTTCATACATCCATACCGTTGGGATTTGTGAAATAATGTCTGTGGCGAGAGAAATGTCCCTCACACAAAGCTTTCTTTTTCTTGCATACACTCAAATTTGTTCTTGTAAAACTACAATCCTAAAACCCTTAACCGTTGGATCATCGTGAAATTTGCACAATAGGTTCTGGACTTATTTTCTCACATGCCCACCGTTGAGATTTGCAAAATAATTTTTATGGTGATTGAAACTTCCTTCGCACGGAGACAGTGAAGAGGTTCCAATTCCTTCTCCTTCTCTCTAACGCTTGAAAACCCTAGCAGAGCAACCAAAGAAAAAGCTTGAGTAATCTTAGGGAACCACTAGAGACACCGCTATCACTACTGGACTACACATGTGAACCCGCTTAAAGGTAAAGGGTGAGTTTATCACAATTGAGGTTAGAATGAACATGTATAGGGATCATTAGATAATCAAATTGGGGTTTGTTTTGAGATATTTACTGTATTGTAATTCTTCCTTTACGATTATAATTATGAGATTGTTGTGTTTGACAAGACAATGTATGCCTTGATGCTAATTGGTTGATAAAATTAAGTGTTCTTAGTGTTTTTTGTTTTTGAACCTACGATTTTGATTCCTTTGATTTTGATATGATTATGTGAAATTGTTTGAGGGGTTTTACTCCCCATGTTGTGAGAAGTATTTTTGTATAATTCATTTATATTTTGGGTAAGATTTACTATATTAGCATGATAAATTGTTATATTGGGATCATAAAATTGTGATTGAGATTGTGTGTAAGTAATAAATTGAAAATGTGATGATTGTGAGATACATATATATTGAGATATTGTGTGCATTGAGTTAGGAGCTATGAACCGTACAATCACACGACTGTAAGACCCTTTAAGGGCAACAAGTTAATGCGCGATAAGTATTGTGATGGAATCTACTGTAGGAACTCAACGAGTTTAATCACTTTGATGTGCGACAAGTTAAAATTATTTTGAGAACAATTGAGGAGTCGTGTTTTTTGTACAGTTCATAGATAGGGTCTGTGTGCTAAAATGTTTTCTGGGTTGGACTTGAATTAGGAGGGAGAGGCCCTAACGGACTCTTCAGATTCTAGGCCTTGGGGGTAAATACACCTGGTTTGAGTGCTCTTTTATGTTGGATAAGTGACCTCAATAACTTAAGAGGGGGGTGAATTAAGTCTTACAAAATTTCCCACTAACAAACTTTTAACCCCATTTTAAAAGATAGGCTCAAAATGCAAAGGAAGAAGCAACAATCAATTTAATAATGTTCTTTAAACATGCAAGATAAAATTGATTGCAATAAAATAAAGAAGATAAGGGAAGAAAGAATTACAAACTCGATTTATACCGGGTCGGCCATTTCCCGTGCCTACGTTCAGTCATCAAGCAACCCACTTGAGATTTTTCCACTATCTCTATAAATCCTTTACAGACTTTGAACACACTTTGAGATCCCTCACCCTTGTGTTCAATATCCTCACAATCCAAGAGACAACCAGCCTCTTGATTACAACTGAGTTTATGAGATGAATAGAAAGATTTCTCTCTTGCAGAGTAGATGATACAAATTGAAGATCCTAAAAGAATTCTTAATAGATTTGCAAGTGTTTGCCCAATAGTTGTTGAGAGAGCATCTGAAAATTAAGTTCTCTTAGAACATCTCTCTCTTACTTTTCGAAGTCAGACATACATATATATATGTGCATTGTGCCTTTTCAAAATGGTTTGAAGAGATGTGTTTTTTCAAAAAGTTTTTCTAAATTTTTCTCACTAGTAATCGATTATAGGATTCTGGTAATCAATTACACAATTATATTTTGAAGGGTCATAACTTTTCAAAGTGTTTTCTAAAGTGTCGTTACTGGTAATCGATTACAAACATTTGGTATCGATTACAAGATTTAAAATTCAAATTTCAAAACCCTTTTTTTAAAAAGCTCATTTGAAATCTTGTCTCTGGCAATCGATTACAATGTCTGGTAATCGATTACCAGTGCCTTTGAGTTGTTGAAAATAACTGTTTGAGGCCAAAGCTGATCAACCAGTAAGATTCTTTTAACAAATGAACTAAGGCCTTATCTTTTTCTTGATCTTGTTTGCTTGACCTTGAATTAATCTTGAAGCAATCTTTGTTTGCTTAACCTTGAATATTTCTTGAAGCAATCTTGTTGGATTATATTTTTGGCATCATAAAAAACCTGTATTTATACATTTACATTTTAAGTTTGTGCCAATCCCACATGGTTAGAGCATTCTCGCAAAACAACGTGACCTTGATTGATCTCCTTATGATTTTACCTAGTGAGAGTAACCTGACTTACTAGTGTGTGGTTTGTCTTGTCATGTACTCCTAGATGCCCGATGAGGTTTTTCACTAACATGGTACCAAATTGCATATAGGATCGAGTCTTAGTATATTTGCTGCATAACACTTGTGTATTGATCGATATTGATTGGTTAAGTGATATTGTGTTTTGATCCTTGTATACGTGAATGATGTGAAAATGTGTGAGACGTGTGATGTTGAGATGTGATTTCACGCGATAAGTGGAGGAATGATGTGAGTTGTGTTTAAGTAAGTGTTATTTCATTTATATGCTATGTATATCCATGTTGTTCCATTTCTCTCTATTAGTTAGGAATGCGATAACTCACTCCATGTGTGTTGTTTGTGTTTAGATCCTGTGATGATCTCGAACTTTGTGTTCGTGGGAGTAGATGGTTAGGTGAATGACTATGGAGAACCTCATGCTAGAGGATGTTGGAACACAATGCTCGATGTGACATTGGGACATAAGTTTTTTGTATTATTTGCATAATGTTCTGAACATGTTACTTTATGTTATTTCGCTGCTTAACTTGTTTCCTTTTGTAAAAAATTGGATGACCTTGTTTTGGGCTAGAGATGTTTTGATACCCTTATTTGATAAGTTTTTAATTTGGTGATTAACGCGAATGAGAACCTTTTACCCACGTGAGCTCATTTATGTTTATTGAATAAAATTATTTTAATTAATTATACATTTTTATGTATAATATTATATAAATATGTATGTCGAAGTAGAGAGTGTCACACTCCTCACAAGAAAGCCTTAGATGTAAAATGGGTATTTAGACTGAAATTGAATCCAAATGAGTCTGTAGCTAGCACACAGCAAGGTTAGTGGTGAAAGGATTCAAGCAGAAGCCAGGGGTGGACCATACCGAAGTATTTGCTCCAGTAACAAGGCTGGAGACAATGACATTGGTGATAGATTTGGCTAGTAGCAATGGCTAGTCCCTATTCCACATGGATGTGAAATCGACATTTGTAAATGGATTCCTAGATGAGTCGGTTTATGTCACTCAACCTCTAGGTTTTGAGATCAAAAGGAAGGAAAGAATGGTGTACAAGTTGAATAAGACCTTGTATGGTCTTAAACAGGCACCTAAAGCCTGGAATAGAAGGATAAATTCATTTTTTATTCAGATACATGTCTAAGCCAAGGAAAAGTCATTTGATGGAAACCAAGATAATTTTAAGGTACATCAAAGGCAAACTTGAGTATGGTGTGTTATTTCCTAGCAAATTAGTGCAACAAGGGAATAAATTGATTGGCTATTTGACTCTGATTGGTGTAGGGATAAGTCAGACGAGAAGAGAACTACAGGTTACATATTCAAGTTCTTAGAGGCACCAATTTCATGGTGTTCTAAAAAGCAGTCAGTGGTGGCACTCTCAACATGTAAAGCTGAGTATATAGCAGGGTCTTTTACTGCTTGTCAAGCTATGTGGCATGATTCAGTGTCTAAGGAATTGAAGATTAAAGTGAAGAAGTCAATACAGTTGTTAATGGATAACAAGTCTGATATCAATTTGGCAAAGCACCTAGTTTCCTATGGCAGAAGCAAACACATTGAGACAAAGTTCCATTTTCTTCGAGAGCTGGTCAATCATGGAAGGATTGAAGTCATCTACTGCAAGACAAAGATACAGGTTGTTGATATACTAACAAAAGCCTTGAAGATTGATAGATTTGTAAAGTTGACAGAAGCATTAGGTGTTGTAGATAGGAAGAGCTTTTGAACTAAAGGGGGGTGTTAGTTAGTGAATAACTAATAATTCAAAAGATAGTTGGGTTTGGAGGTTAGTTAGTTAATAACTAACTTGTGTTAGTTTGTTTGTATTCACTCCACATATATATGGAGTTGATGTAATCTAATTTATTGAGATTCAATAACATTCATTTTTCATTGATCTCTCTAAATATTGTGTGAGTGAGTCTTGCTCTATCAATTTACTCCTTGTCTTGATTCTGTTAATAAGTGGATATCCATTTAATTTAAAAACAATTCTAAAGTATTATAGATACTTTACTACTTGTCCTTGTCCCATTAATAAGTGAATATTCATTTAATTAAAAAAATATAAATTAATTATTTTTTAATAGAAATATATTCTAAATCTAAAATTGTATTAGTAATATTTAAATGATTGTTTTTGCATAAAAATAATAAATGACCAAAATAATGCAGTACTAATTGAAAAAATATTATATTCATATTATAATTTTTAATACTTTTGGCTCAGTAAACTTTAAATTCAAAATGATTAAAGTAATCATTTGTGTAAAATAATTGATAATAAATTTAGTAATTCAATTGAATTTTATAGTTTTAAGTGTAAAGAAATTATTTTTTGTATTAGATAATGAATACTTATAGTCTAATTTTTATTTATGAAACTTTAAGTCTAAAATTATTATAGAATGAAGTAATTATTCTGGTTAAAAAAATATATTAATTACTAACCATCATCCCAATCGAATAATCCTCTTAATTACTTTTTTTTATAAAATTCTATTTTAAATATAAAATTATACTAATAATATTGAGTAATTATTTTGTGTAAAAATAAAAGATGAACAAAATAAAAAAAGACTATAATGAATGATGGTAAGGGCGCACTCAAAATAAAAAAAGACTATAATCAAAAGGCAAATGAATATGATGCACTTGAAAAGGACGGGAAAATTTTGTCTAAAATTTTGACATGTGAAACTTGAATAGTAATAAGGGGGGGACTTTTAATATAGAATAGATAGAAGATAGATAGATAAAATAGAAGTAATAGATAATAAATAATAAATAGACAGTAATAAATAGATTAATATATATGAAACATAACAGCACTTCAGCCCACGCACACACACGTACGATGCTAAGGAATGAAGTAATTTCTTGAGATTGGTTGAGCTCAAGCAATACATCTTCGTGGTTTCTCCTTTTATTTTTCTTCTCAAAGTTGAATATGTGGAAGAAATAGTTACGGCTAAAGAATAAATATATTTATATATTTATTTATGTATATTTTATATTAAGATATCCGACAAGACATGTCTCAAATGTGTTCTTTCATTTTTTTCTCCTTTCAAAATTTTTCATTTTCTTTTCTTCCTTTTATTTATTTTATTTGTATCCATGCCATCTCTTCAATAAATTACCATAAACAAAGAAAATAGAATTAAAAAATGAAGGACCAGAAAATAGATAAAGCAAAAGAGAAACTATTTGACAAGAAAAAAAATGAAAGAACATATAAGCATTAAAGAAGAAATTGATGACATTGAGATGTGACAAGAGGAAATGGACATAATATCAATGGCAGTGAAAATTTTGTGATGCAACTGGAAGTCTTCCCAGAGATGATGGATAGGAATTGTTGAAATTTTGCGTGCATCTCTCTCATCAAATTCATGAGTGAGCCTATCCCTTCTCCAAGTTCTTTCTGTGATGGATGGGAATTGTTGAAATTCCACCTTGACTTTTAAAATACAATAAGATTTGTTAAAAAAGTTCTGGTGACTAAAATTTATTTGTTTAAAAGATACGAGGACATCCTTAGATTTTGGAGGACATCTTTTAACTAAAATATATAACTTTAAATTTAATTAAAACTTAAATTTAAATTCACCTAAATGATACAAAAATAAGTTTAAAACAACAACATTAATATTAAAATCTTAATATTAATACTAAAAGAACAACATTTTTTTTTTAATTTTAGTGACTACAATTTTTTTTATTGATCTTTTGTCTTTACAAATTTTTAATCTCTACATTTTGTCTGTAATATAAGTTTCTATATTACAAACACTAAAATGTGACTAAATTATTTTAACAAAGATTGCTCGTAGGAAATCAATTTTCACGTGAAGGAATTGATCCCTTCATGTAAGAAATAACTCTCATGACAATCAAATTTCATAATAAAATTTAAAATCTTAATCTTTTCCAAATTTGTTTAAGGATTAATAATTTATTTGATTCTATCTTTATAATATCTTTATAAAAGCTAATTTTCATCTGGCTAAGATAATAGAAGACAAACATATTAAACTAAAAGGGTTTATGTTTTCTTGAGCCAAATCCAAATCCTTATAGGGATTGAGTCATAGTACTTCAATTTGTGATATCTTCACTATTAAAATTTGTTCATTGTCTTTGACTTACTATTTTGTGAAATCCAAGAGTGGGTTTCCTTGGTGATTGTAGAAAAGGTTTTTCCCAAGTTCTATGAGTGGTTTGTCTCATGTTTGCATTGTGAGATTCCCAAGTTACTATATGGAGTGTGATTCCTAGTGGGTGATTAGATAGTTAAGTGAGGAGGATCTCAAGCTTAAGTTGTCAATGTGGGTACCTTGAGTGTGATTTTATCGAAAATGGATGAGTATGAACAGTGACTTACCACTAGTCAGGCTTGCAATGACCTTAACCTATTTAGGAATTTGTCTACCCATTCATTCTATAGGTCCTTTCACCGTTAGTCACCATCGACAACATTCAACACTAGGTTGAGAGCATTCTTAGCACCCCCAACTTACGTGTCTACTCACATGTAATATCATTCATTAGTGCATGCATGTTATCATCATTCAAATCAATATCATACATCACCACTAATTCATTCATTAATCTTAACACCATAAGAGGTTATAATATCATAGATTCATCATTCATATGTTCATCACACTCATGAATCCACCTATAGTTCAATAAGTATAGCAAGACATTTCAACACCCTGAATTCTTGCAAATAACTAACCAAAAACTAATATGAATGTGAATCTCATGATCTTAACATAAAGTCAACTCTAATAAATAAAAACAACATCATTTCAACCACATGTCATATCATCATCAATTCATTAAGATATCAAAATAATTAATTTATGCAAGGAAAATGAGCATTAATCACAGTTACATCAAAATTGGTCATTGGACTCAAAACTGATTTTTAGACTCAAAATTGGTCATTGGACTCAAAACTGATTTTTAGACTCAAAATTGGTCATTAAATGCAACTCGGACATGAGCCTTTTATGACTTCCAAATCATCACAAAACAAACCCAAATCATTTTCTATCAATATCAATACATAAACAACACTAAAACCCTTTACAAATTGGAAGTATTCATCAATCTTCATCAAATAATTAAAGAAAATCCAATTTCAAAACTCAAAATTCCAAATGTGCATACTTCCATTTTTAAACAACATGGTTCATTCTCAAGCAACATTTAAACCAATTCAAAGCAACCTAACCATAGAAAAAAAAGTAAAGCTTCCTTTACCTGTTCAAACTCCAAAAGATGCTTTTGTGAAGAGGAAAAAGGAAAGGAAGGAGCTTTGAGTCTAAGAAGGAAGCTTTCCTAGACTCCCCTAGCAATTCACACTACAAGGGCATTATCCATATCTAAAACCAACCCATAGTCAAATGTAAACCCAAAAACTAAGCCTTTTACGTGGAAACCCCATGGTGCCTTAGGAAAAACGAAAATGGAGATATAAAAGAGGGAGGAGAGGTGCTTACCACACCAATGACAACCAATAAACACTAAAGAGAGGAGAAAAAGATATTCTTTGAGCAAGATAACTATGTTCTCGAATTCTCAAGGAATTTATTTTCTAGGAGAGAAAGAAAAGAGTAGAAGGAGAACTTTTGTGTTGTGTTTCTAATTATGCAAGGGTTTTGGGAAAGTTTATGACTCTTCACATTCCTTCTCTTTGCACCCTATAGCTCATTAAACTCACTCATCTCATTCTCATCACTCAAGGTCCACTCACCAAGGCCCAAATATGCTAAAACTAATAAAAAAAATACAATATGACACATACATAAACATAGACATAAAATAACAATCTATCATCTCATAATTAATTAATTAATTACAGACACTGAAATTAAATTTAATTACTTTTGCAATCTAATAAAAATATTTCATCAAGAATTATAGAAATCACAACATTACAAAGACTGAATATAGGTCACGTGTTGTGACCGAAGCGGTGTAAAATTATAATACATTATCCCCCAAACACTTTTTTTTTTACTTTCCATTTGTTTGTTTTGCTGCTATTTTTAATAATAATAATAATAATTTTATTCTCTTATTGTATAACTTTTTATTATATATGATTATAAAAATAATAAGTTTTCTATATTCATTTAATAATTTATTCAATATCTATAATTTTTTACTAAATAGCAATTGTTTGTTTTAATTTTTTTATTTAATTAATTTGAAATTTTTATTTATAAATAATTGCCTGTGTAATTTATATAATTAATGGTTTGTAAAATAAATTGTTAATGATATTTTGTTTTATTCTTGATTTAAATTAATAATCATCTTATTTATTTAATTATTTACCAGATTTGTTAAATATCAATTGTTGTTCACAATTGATAAAATAAATTACTTTCTTTATTAAATACTAAGTTGTGTATTTATTTTTACATCAAAACAATAATTTTTTTACTTAATATTAAATGTATGTAATTTACTAACAGGTGATTAATCTTTTAATAGTGAATATAATTATATATAGAGAGAGAGTTAGAGGTTACATAAGAATTGCTAACAAAAAATATTTCTTTAAAGTAATTACTTTTTAATTTATTTTTATTACTTTTGTGCAAAATCCCTAATAAAGCAAAGTTTCAATAGTATTGATTTTGTTAGTGTCTAATATATATTTTCATATTCAATACAATAATATTGGTTAAAAAACTTCTAATAAATAGTAAAGTTTCTTTCTATAGTAGTGTGTAATATGAGAAGTATATTGGGCATCTCTTTGTATAAATTATCCGAGAATGTTACGTTAACCGATTATTAGCAAGTCAGATATTTTTTCACATATATATGTTTGATGAAATTCTGAATATATAGATTTGAGTTTTGTTGTGTCATTTTTTTTTACCCTTAAAACAATAATTAAGATAAAAAGATATTATATAAATTAAAAAATAATTATCCTTAATTTTAGTTTTACATGGACTGAGTTATGTACATATATGCATGTGTGTGAAATAGAATCACAACGATGGAAACAAATTTGTGAGGTATGAAGACATTTATAGAAACTTTACTGTCCATGTTTGTTGTGTATGAATCTCATTACAAATATTCAGCTGTATGCATGGTAATTATAGAAAAGCCAAAAAATAGCACAAAATAACTTAGAGGAGTAACAAACTCGTATTTAAGGACATATTTTAGTTTAATAAATATCTTATATAACAATTCATGACTTGTTTTTTTAAGAACCATGTCAAAATTAGAAGACAAATATATCACAAAACAAAGCAATGGTTGTTGTGACAATATATAAAGCACTTAATTCCAATTTATAAGTATGCACCATCACACATAAGTTTACCTAACCTAGCTTAAAGCATCATTATGAAGATCTTCATTCTCTTTAGCATAACTTTTGCTTATGGTTTCCTTGGAAATGTTGTTTCAAATGCCAATCCACTTCCATATGAAGCCATTTTCAACTTCGGTGACTCTATAAGCGACACTGGAAATGCTGCTACTTACCACCCACAAATGCCTAGCAATAGTCTTTATGGTTCAACATAGTTTAAACATCCTTCTGGGCGCATGTCAAATGGACGACTAATCATAGATTTCATAGGTATATTGTAACCTTTTTTGTTGCATATAGCTTAAATAAAATGTCATTGTGTGAAAGGGAGTATATGACACAATACATCTTAGCGGTCACAAATTGTTTATTAAACTAACATATATATGATCATTTCAATTTTAGCTGAGGCATATGGGATGCCAATGTTGTCAGCCTATCTAAATCTTACCAAAGCACAAAACATTAAGAAAGGAGTAAATTTTGCATTCGCTGGTTCAATTGCACTTGATAAGGATTTTTTGCAAGGAAAAAGAATTCATGTACATGAAGCTGCTTATTCATTGAGTGCTCAACTTGATTTGTTTAAAAAGCTTAAACCTCCCCTTTGTAAAAGCAAAGAAAGTTTTACTGAAACTCCTTTAACAATGTTTAAGTTAAATATTTGAGATTTTTTTTCCAATATGACTAACAATGTTTATTCCTTTTTTGACTGAGTGCAATAAATACTTCAAAAACTCATTGTTTTTAGTGGGAGAGATTGGTGGGAATGACATTAATGCGATTATCCCATATAAAAATATTACAGAACATCGTGAAATGGTTCCACCAATTGTTGGAGCAATTATAGATACCACCTCCGTATGCTACATCATTTTTTTTGCCAACTTAAATTTTAATAATTTAATTAAACTTGGATTTGAAATATGGTTGATTAGAAATTGATTTTTTTTTCTATTTACTATAAATTAATTGAAGAAGGAGCGGTAGAGCTAGTGGTACCAGGAAACTTTCCAATTGGGTGCAATTCTGCTGTTTTGACAATAGTGAATAGTGATAAGAAAGATGACTATGATCAATTTGGGTGTTTAACAACTTATAATGCTTTCATTGAGTACTATAATGAGCAACTCAAAAAGGCTATAGAGACATTAAGACAAGAGAAACCAAATGTTAACATATTTTGACTATTATGGTGCTACCAAACGTTTATTTGAAGCACCACAACAATATGGTGGGTTGTGTTTTTATTTTTTATTAGATGAATAATATATAGTTACATGTGATTGCTAATTTTGTAATGGTTTATTCTTATCATGTTCATTAATTTATGTAATGCAGACTTTTCTTCTGGTAAAATTGAGACTTTCAGAGCATGTTGTGGAAAGGGTGAACCTTACAATCTCAGTTTACAAATAGCTTGTGGAAGTCCAGCCGCAACGGTTTGCCCTGATCCTTCAAAACGTATAAATTGGGATGGACCCCATTTCACTGAAGCAACATATAGGCTAATAGCAAAGGGATTACTTGAGGGTCCTTTTGCTAATCCTTCTCTCAGATCCCCTCCTTTCAAGATAGCTTAGAATTAAAGCAAGAATGAAGGAAAAATTAAGAAAACAATAGGCTTTGTCCATATATTTTATACATATTTTTGTAACCGTGGATGGCACCAACAAAGAGTAGCTAGAACATGGATCTTGTATTCATTGGTGGGCAATTCATTATTAATTATTGTATAATTATAATTTTTATTTTTTATATAATATGGAGGACATGTTTTCTTGCACAAGAGAAATGGGATTAAAATGAAACATAAGGTGAAATAAATGGTTATTTTCAAGACTTTCATATTGAATCTCAACATTTTGCTCCATTATAAATATGAAATATATATTGTTGCTTTGTAATGACAAAAAGTAGGGGATAAAACTTGAGTGTATTTGTAAGCACCAATAAAATATTTGTCCTTTTGATTTAATAGTGAAGTGAGGAAGATTATTGGGTTGAGTTATCAAGGTGGGTACCTTGAGTGTGAAACGATTGTTGCATTGTTACCTCTAATCAATTATTGAAAAACTTCCAAGCATGGCTTGAGGATTGGATTTAGCTCACGATCTAGTTGTGACCGAAGTAGTATAAAATTATAGTGCACTATTGTCAAACCCTTCTTTTTTTAGTTTTCCATTTGTTTGTTTTGTTGCTCACTTTTTATTATAATACTAAAAGCAACAACAATAATAATAGTTTTATTTTATTATTAAAGTTTCAAGCACTTGATTGACTAACTTCAATTCAGAAACTTTTGTTGGACAAATGACCTCAGTTATCTTAAAAAGGGGTGAATTAATTTTCCACTAACAAACTTTTAGCCCCTTTCTAAATGATAGGCTCAAAATGCAGAAATAAAAGCATCAATCAATTTAATAATGTTCTTTAAACATGCAAGGCAAAATTGATTGCAATAATATAAATGAGATAAGGGAAGAGAGAAATGCAAACTCGATTTATACTAGTTCGACCACACTTTTGTGCCTACGTCCAGTCCCCAAGCAACCCGCTTGAGATTTTCCACTCTTTTTATAAAAATCCTTTTACAAAGTCTGAACCATACAGGGACAATCCATCCCTTGTGTTCAGGAATCCTTACAACTTAAGAGACCCTCAATCCCTTAATCAATCTCTTTGAATAAGAAGAAGAAGAAGAAGAATTCTCTCTTTAAGAAAAGAATATTACAATTGAAGTTCATGGATGAACTCTTAATGGATTTGCAAGTGTTTGCCCAAGAATTGTTGAGAGAGCATTTGGCAATGAAGTTCTCTTGGAATATCTTTTTTTTTTAAGTCAAACACACACATATCTATAGGCCCTTCGTTCCTTTTCAAAATGGTTTGAAGAAATGTATCTTTTCAAAAAGTTTTTTCTAAATTTCTTCACTGGTAATCGATTACAGGTTTCTGGTAATCGATTAGACAATTATATTTTGAAGGGTCATGACTTTTGAATTTGAATTTCAAGAGTTTCGTTGCTGGTAATCGATTACAGGTTCAAAATTCAAATTCAAAACCCTTTTTAATAGCTATTTTTCAAACTTGTCTATTAGTAATCGATTACACTGCCTTGTAATCGATTACTAGAGCCTTGCATGTCTTGAAAACACTTTGTTTTGAGGCAAGGTTTGATCTTAAAGTAATCTTGAAGCAAGACTTTGTTTGTTGAAGCAATCTTGTATTAATCTTGAAGAAATGCTTATCCTTTGTAGCAAACTTGTTTGATTCTTCTTTGACATCATCAAAATTCATGTATTCATACATTCACATTCTTCCCCTTTTTTATGATGACAATTATTATCAAGCAAATTCTTTTTGACATCATCAAAATCTGCATGATTTACATTCTCCCCCTTTTTGATGATGACAACCACCTATAGGTTAAGAGCAACAACAAAAAATATCTATTTGTATATAGTTTACTTCCTCTTGGTTTTGCAATGATTGCTTATATGAGACAGTTGAAGATTTCATAGATTTCATATATAAAAAGTTGTTTCATAAATAATAGATAATTTCCCTTATTATTTTATCTTTTATCTATCTCTCCCCCTTTGTCAACATCAAAAACAAATCATGAACAGAGAGGAGAAAGCCACTTGTTGCAATGTATGAAAGTCAAGTGATACCAAAAGGCATTAAAACAAACTATTTTGCACCCACAAAAATACATATCCAGTATAAAATAATCAAAATATATAATAATAATAAATCATCAAAAGTAATCAATAATCAACATAACCTTCAAACATAATCATCAAAATAAATCATCAAAGACAATCATAATAACTCTCAAACACAATCATCATAGACAATCAAAAACTCAATCAAAAACAATCATAAAAAATCAATCATTAAAGACAATCAAAACCCAATAAAGAACAATCATAAAAAAAGTTAACAATCAAAACTCAATCAGAAAATAAGCATCAAAAGTTAACAATCATAGGCAAAAATAATCAAAAGTAATCAATCAAAGACAAGTGACCTGTTGGTATCATTTAATACCACTTGTTGGGCTTGTTAATCAAGTGGCCTTTGTTTGTTGTCTCCATAAATCACATATTCACTATTTTGGGGAGAAATATGAATAAACTTTGATGCATCTCCCGCCATGTGTTTGGAGCAACCGCTATCAATGTATCAACTTTGCTCTTCTCTGCTTTCATAGTCTTTCAACATGAGTCCCAGATTTATGATTTTATTTTCTGAATCACTTGAAGAATTTATGTCATTATCTTCCCAAGTGATGTATGCTTTCTTTTCTTTGAAATTCCTCTTGTTGGATTTTTTCATTCTTCTTTTAAAGACAGGCCAATCGAATCTTATGTGCCCAGGTTGATCGCATTCATAGCATTTTGGGGCTAAGGAGGAATCTTCTTCTTTCTTCTTTGGATTGATATTTGATTTCCTTTTATTTCTTTTGTTTCTCAGCAATTTATTAAACCTCTTCACAAAAAATCTGAAACCATCATCTTCTTCTATTTTAGTCAAGTCCTCTTTGTCAGTTTCTTCTTGAATAGAAGATGATGAGGCTCTGAGTGTTATTCCTTTTCTCTTTATATCATTCTCTTCATGTTGATGGAGTCTCATAAGTTTCATTTCATGTTCTTGAAGTTTTCCAAAGAGAGTGGCAAAAGACATATTAGTGAGATCTCTTGATTCTGCAATTGCTGTTACTTTTGGTTGTCATTGTCTGCTTAAACATCTCAACACTTTGTTAATGAGATCTTCATTAGGAAATATTTTTCCCAATGATGCAAGATGATTAACTATATGAGTAAATCTCTTATGCATATCTTCTATGGTCTCATATTGATACATTCTAAACAGTTCATATTCATGTGTGAGAGTGTTTATTCTAGATCTCTTGACATCAGTTGTGCCTTCATAGGTTACTTCCCACATTTATTTTGCATTTTTACAATTTGAGACTCAAACATTCATCAATGCCTAATGCAGCAGTGATTATATTTTTGGCCTTTAAATTGTATTGAACCTTTCTTCTTTCATCATCATTCCATTCTTCTCTTGGTTTTTCTATAGTTGCATTTTCCGCTACCTTTGTAGGAATAAAGGGACCAACTTCAATGGCTTCCCATATATTTAAATCTATGGCTTCAATAAAGATCTATATTCGAGTTTTCCAATAATGATAACCCTCGCCATTGAACATAAAAGGCCTATTAATAGAATTTTCCTCAGGAAATGGAAAGTTGGATTAAGCCATATCTATTCTTGAAGTTTTTAAACTTTAAACAAGAATCCTACTCTGATACCACTTGTTGGACAAATGGTTTCAGTTATCTTAAGAAGGGATGAATTAATTTCCTACTAACAAACTTTTAACCCCCTTCTAAATGATAGGCTTAGAATGCAGAAGTAGAAGCAACAATCAATTTAATAATGTTCTTTAAACATGTAAGACAAAATTGATTGCAAAAATATAAATGAGATAAGGGAAGAGAGAAATGAAAACTCAATTTATACTGGTTCGACCACACTCTTGTGCCTACGTCCAGTCCCCAAGCAACCCACTTGAGATTTTTCACTCTCTTTGTAAAAATCATTTTACAAAGTCTGAACCACACAGGGAAACCCATCCCTTGTGTTCAGGAATCCTTACAACTTAAGAGACCCTCGGTCCCTTAATCAATCTCTTTGAATAAGAAGAAGAAGAAGAAGAAGAATTCTCTCTTTAAGAGAAGAATATTACAATTGAAGTTCATGGATGAACTCTTAATGGATTTGCAAGTGTTTGCCCAAGAGTTGTTGAGAGAGCATTTGGCAATGAAGTTCTCTTGGAATATCTTTTTTTTTTAAGTCAGACACACATATATATGGGCCCTTCGTTCCTTTTCAAAATGGTTTGAAGAGATGTATCTTTTCAAAAAGCTTTTTCTGAATTTCTGCACTGGTAAGCGATTACAAGTTTCTGGTAATCGATTACACAATTATATTTTAAAGGGTCATGACTTTTGAATTTGAATTTCAAGAGTTTCGTTACTAGTAATCGATTACAAAAATCTAATAATCGATTACAAGTTCAAAATTCAAATTCAAAACTCTTTTTAACAACTATTTTTCAAACTTGTCTACTGGTAATCAATTACACTGTCTAGTAATCGATTACCAGAGCCTTGTATGTCTTAGAAACACTTTATTTTGAGGCAAGACTTGATATTAAAGTAATCTTGAAGTAAGACTTTGTTTGTTGAAACAATCTTGAAGCAATGTTTATCCTTTGTAGCAGCCTTGTTTAATTCTTCTTTGACATCATCAAAATTCATGTATTCATATATTCACAACTTTAGCCTTGGTAAATAAAAGATTGCCATTTGCAAAGAAGAAGTGGGATATTTGAAGTTCATTATGAAAGATGGTAACAAGGCTCCATTGGTTTGCTTGGAGTTTCTCTTGGATCAAAAGAATAAGTTTATTCATACATAAAACAAAAAAATAAGGTGACATCGGGTCTCCTTGTCTTAAATCCATTATAAGAGAAAAACTATCATGAACCTCTTTGTTCCATTTTAGAGAAAGGAAAGGTTATTTTGTTCAACTTATAATCAAGTTGATAATTTGCTAAGGAAATCCAAATTCAGATAAAGTAAGCTGCAAAACCTCCTAATCAACTCTATTATAGGCTTTGTCAAAATCAATCTTAAATAGAATGTATCTAGTCTTAAAATTTATCATAAACTACAAAACGTGATTGAAACCCATTAAATGAGAAATGAGTCTCCAAAATTTTCATAGTTTTAAGTAAATGTTAACCAATAATAAAGGATGTGTTCAAAATATATATTACTTGCAATTTTTCAAATAAGCATTAGCCGAACCTATGATGAATACTTGGCATCTGCATTTATCTGATTCACTTTTATTGGCCCATACCCTCCAAATAGGATTTTTTTTGTAGTTTTGTTCTTCCATTTCTTCATGATAAAAGTATCCCATTAGCTAACGATAGATTAATTACACTAATGTATATTTTAGAGTTTAACTTTGATATATTGTTAATTTAAAAAAATTATACTTTAAATTAATTAAAAATCACTTTTCATATGATTTTTAAATTCATTATTTTAAAAATCAGTATTTTTTTCTTTATTTTTAACATATTGTTAGTCTAAGTGAAACTGAGGTAGATTATTTTGGACAATAATGACCTAGTGACAAAAAAAAATTATTATACAAAATAATTAATTATAGTTAAGTTTTTTTTTTCTAACAATTATAGTTAAATTTTCAACACAGGAGCCTCGAATCATTTGGCTTTCGGGCCAAAGATTTTATTTTCTTAACAAAAGAGAAGAAAGAAAGCGCACTTAAAGCTAATGAACGGTCTTTTCCCTTTCTTTTTTCTTCCTTTTTGGTTGCCTTTTATCTGAAAGATCAAGTTCGAGAGCAAAATGTCGCGAGACTTGAGTTGAGTGAGAAAAGGGCATGGCAATATGGAAAGACGTACGTGAATATGCTTTTTCGTATGTATGTGACCAATAAAGAAAGTGCACTCGTGAAAATATATATGTAAAATAAAAAGAGAATCAACTGGACCATATATGGTATATCCTCTAAAAAAAACACTTTGTCTAATTGTGGGGTGTTAATTCGTATTAGATTGGCTTGATATGAGGACCAAATACAATACAACTAAGGCTGTAATAATGGGTTAAAAAGTCAAAATGTAATTTCTGGATATATTTGTATATATTTATGTATAGATAAGCACACCTGTTACATTTATTTTAACATTTTGATATAAACATTCTTGAATTAGAGAGACTTTTGATTTGAGACTTTTGATTTTTTTCTAGCCGTGGGATATACCCTATTTATTGTTTTATCATTTTGGGTTTAATATAATTTATATTTTTCCAAAAAAAAATATCTCATATCATAATCGTGTTAATTATTTGAACATGACAAATCGTAAGTTTGGAAATGAAATAAATGATATGAATATAGTATACCATGTTTAAGGGGAAATGAATGTAATATCGTGTCGGTGAAGTACCCCAATAATTCTTTATATGGACTTACGGTGCATGCATCCTCCTCCCAATATAGACCAATGATGTATATTATAATTAATCTATTCTAATAATATGAGATCAACTATTTTTTTAATTTTTGTAAGTATCTTTCACACGTGGTAGTTTTATTTAAGTTAGACAAAATTGTTATAAGTAATAAAAACTTGATTTAATTACATTTTTTATTCTCAATTTTTTAATTTTTTATTAATTTTATTCCTAACAAATTAATTTTGTGTATTTTACTCCAACTTTTTAAGAAAGTGGTGAGTTTTACCCTCCTTTATTTTATCTCTAACAATATTGTACCTTTTTCACTTAACTTTTTCTTTTTGGGCAAATTTTGCACCCAATTATTTTTATTTTCTTAGCAAATTTTACTCTTAAATTTTTTCTCTTTTTTTGACAAATTCAGTCTTTAACTATTACGTTTATAAATGAACAAATATTTTGATAAAATACGTTAAATTAATTTATTGAAAGTAAAAGTTTTCAAAAATAAAATAAAAATTGAAGGTAAAAAGTGTGACTATTTTTTTTTAATATTCAACATACATACTAGGAACTTAAAATTAAGATTACTTATTAAAATAAAACAAATTATTAAAATTAAGACTATTCATTAAACTAAAATAAATTCGTATCAATTAATCCATATATCTAGTAATGGAATAAGTTTATGATTATTCATAAGAAAAGAGTTGTTCAATTAATTAATAGTTAAAAAGAGGGAACTAAGGCAGGTTGCATTGCAGAACTAAGCCGTTGTATTTTGAATGATCATTAAACTCTAAGTTACGTTAGTCAATGGTCTTTGTCTGAGGAGCGCTTAATATATAGTAAGAATTTAGCCGTTCGTGATTTGAAACAGCACATATTCTTTAATTGTAAGATTGAAACGCAATGAAAAAAATTTCATCAATAAAAACCAGTATTGTGTCCTTGCAATTGTAATCTCTTATCCCACATGATTGTTTCAATTATGTCATATTGAAAGATTAGTTGGACAGCTTCTCTCTATTAGATAAAATAAATAAAGGCATAACAATTGAAAGTAGAAACTGAGCTGCCTAACCTTGTCCTTTATGTAACCATATTTATATCTGTCTATATCAACTTTCTCTTCCTCTTTAAGACATGTCCAAATCATATGGGTGTGGATCATTACGTTTTTATGATAACCAGAAAGATGAGTATTAATAGGATAGGGTAGTTGGATTTACCAAACCTTAATAAAATGGTCCATGTTTAAAACTAAAGTTTAATTGTATTTTTCATTCTCCTTTATAGTATGAAATGGGCTTACTATTTTTTTCCCTATACTTTTTAGATTTATGCTTTTAATCCTAATTTGAATTTTGACTAATAAAAGTTTTTAAACTTTTTCTTTCTTATTATTTTTAGCTTTTATTGTTAAGTAACATTGTTAACTAATTACATAATAATAATAATAATACTGATAACTCAATAAGTTGTTTTATCATTAAGAAGTTTGACAGGATTGTTACATATGATTTCTTTTAGTAAATTATGTTTTTAATTCTATATGTATTAAAATTAATTGATGATGTCAAGACTATTTGAAGAGAATTAAAAACTTAATTTATAAAAAAAGATTACATGTGGTTAACAGAGTTCTTGATGAGGTGGTAAGTCACTTAGTTACTCACCGACACATTGTTACATCATCATCTGTTAACTTGTTACTTAAATGCAGGATCAAAAGAGTTGGAGGAAATTTTTTTTGGAAAGTTTCATCGATCAAAATTTAGATTAGGGAATAAAAACATGAATCCAACAAAAATTAAGAACAAAAGGATCATAAACTAATCTCAAATTCAATTTTGTTCTTTCTATTTTTTTTTTGGCAAACTTGGTTTACTATTAATTTAACTAATGTAGAACACACACAATACATATTTATTTTTATACGAATAAAATTTTTAATAAATATTTTTTAAAATATTATATTATAAAATAAGTATTTTTGAATATATAAATTATATTTTAGATTTATGATGAATAAATTGTATTATGATATATAATATTATTTTTAACTTTTTGATTATTGTTTTTAAGAAAATATTGAAACACAAATTATAAATAAAGACAAAAAGAATAAATTAAAAGTGATAAGTGATTCAGAAAATAAAATATATAAATAAAGAAAATAGGAGAGTGATATGAGATGTTTGAGAAAGATTTTTCTTTTAACTATTTGTTAAACTAAATTAAATTTAAAACTAAAATTAGGAAATATATTTTTTTTAAAAATAATATTCAATATATAATATTAAGATAAGATATGTGTTTTAATGATGAAAATACCTGAAAGAGCTATTGTTTAAGAAAAACTCTTAAAAACGATTAAGTTGAAACATAACTCCTAAAATCACTTTTCTTCAAAATAATTATTTTAAATTATATAGAGAAAATTGTGCAAAATTTTGATTTATTGCTTAAGTTGACATTCAATATTTGATAAAAATATTGATGTGACATTCTTTTGTGCTGCCACATCACCAAATCCATATTTCTACGGCACTTTCCTGAACTATTACGTCAGTACATTCATTTTGACGTGAAACTTTCTTGTACTTTTATATCAACATTTTTGTAAAATATATAAACTAAACAGGTAAATTAAAATTTAAAATAATAAATAGAGGCATCAAAATTAAATTTTAATGACAACAAGAGGAATAGAAGTATACTTTTTTTAAAAGAAAAAAAGTTGGGTATGGAAGTGACCATGGTAACCAAGACAAATGATTCAGAATATAGTGGGTAATCAAAATAAAGGTTCGTGATGAACAATTGAAACAAGACAAGTGCAGAGTGGCATGACACAACATATATAGGGGTTGTTATCAATTTTAATGGACCTGAATTTTCTATTGTCACTTTTTTTAGATGTTATTGTGTTATTTTTAAAAATCACACAATTTTAAATTGAATTAAAAAATTAAATATTAACACAAATTAAGTAAAATTGAGAAAAGAATATCAGAAAAGTCAATTTCAATTTCATTTGGAATTTTCATATAAACTCAACCATTCCCTTACAGAGAATCACCATGACCTCACAAGTCTCAAAAACAGGAGATATATATGGTTGTTGGTGCCTCCTTCTCTTTGATCACAAGCACTTTCTCTAGTCTCTAATCTTAAATTCTTAAAATATGAGATTAAATTTAATTTAATTCTAAAAATATTAATTTTAGATATATTTTGATATTAATTTAATTTCAAAAAATAACTTAAAGGATGAAAATTATTTTTTTATTTATATATTTTAATTTTATTTTATTTTTAAACGACATTATTTTTCCAATACCTAATGCTCTCCATGTGCTGAGGGAGAACATGAACACAATCGATGTGCCTATTTGCATTGGAAGTGTCTAAAGTGTAAACTATAATAATGTGAACCGGACCATTATTCCGATCCAACCGGATCATCAATTTTTCTATTTTTTATTTTTTTTCTTTAAAATATTTTCCCTTTCCCACCAAACAAACGATGTTAGAAATATTAGAATCGTACAACTCGAAAACATTATCAATTATGGCTTTTCGGACGGAATGATTCCAACATTACACTATCATCATCTCTACCAATACCATCAATCTAGCAAACTACTAAACTATATTATAAATTGTGGTGTGTTTATAAATCTTGTCACAGTGTCACCACCAATAATTTAGTTAAATATGAATAGGACCACATAACATATATGTATAGGAGAACATTCCACCTTGCGTCACCCATTTCTTATTTAAAAACCATTAACTGATTTTTTGTGTGGCAAGTTTTATTGACGTGTCACCTATTGGTTTACATATGAAACCAGTACCTATTGAGAAATAATTTAAGAATTCTTGTTGTTTTCCCTTTGTCTCTTTGCTAAAAGGTCATTGTCTGGGTCACAATATTGTATTTCTTTTTTCATTTTTAAGTTTGACTAGTCTTATTGGATTAAAACGGGACAAGACCACTAAACCAGTTAAACTCTTCTTACTAAGTTCACAAAATTGTATGTTGAACATAAGAAAATGTCTATTCATCTTTAATGGTACTTGTGTTACTAATTAGCTAGTAATTACATCATAGAAAAATGTGTTTTAAAATTGAATAAAATTAAGTTTGAACTATTGAACATAATTAAATTGTGTATCCAAAATAATCTCATTTACTGATTTTCCATTAGAACATATACATGGTGCGAAGAATTAATTATGAAAATAAAACACACAAACCCTAATAGTACAGTGTGATGCATGCACATTCCATTTTGATTTTTCTTCTTCCCATGCAGAACATGTCGTGTGTGTGGGGTTGTGGGAACATCGTTCCCATCTTCCGGCCCTACATTGTATTGCCCAGTCCAATATAAAAATAAGTAGAGTGTTTGTTAGGTGCACCCAGCATTATTGTTGGTGGATCTAGCACTAACCACGAAAAGGCAAAAATATCCTTTACGGATCAAGTTAATCTGTAAGTTGATTTTTAAGACTTACAGATCAACTTGATTCATAAGGGGAGAAATTAGCAGGGACAATTTTATCATTTTCAAAGAATGCTAGGTGCACCAGTAATAATACTGGGTGCACTTAGCAACACTCAAATAAGTAACTGTATCATTTGAACCAGACTTATTCCCACCATCAAAGGCAATTGCTATTACACCCATTTTTACTAAGTTACCCCTATTTCCCCTTTTATATTTTAAAATTGTCCATTAAACCTTTTTTCTTAAAAATATACACCCCTTGTTTCTTTTCCAAAAATGTCTTTCTGGAATAATATATATCTATTCTAGAAATACATTTTTGGTATTAGAAAATGAATGTTTATCTTACATCCCATGTTTGTTGGTCTTATTTTCATATTATCATTAGTGATCTTTATAACCTATCTAAAATATTATTTCATCCTTTTTTATTGTTCTTTAAACCCTAATATGGTACCCCATATTCATTATATAATAATGTATATATTAAATGTAACAATGTGCATGATAATCAGAATATGGGGTACAAAATTAAGATTTCAAGATGAATAAAGATATAATGAAAGTAAGATTTTAAATAACTTTTAGAGATTACTAATGATAGGATGCAAATAAGACTAACAAATATGGGGATGTAAGATAAGCGTTCATTTTCTAATACTGGAAATATTTTTCCATAATAACATATGAAAAAGAAAAATGGTTTTCAAGGTGTGTATCTCTTTAACGATAAAGGGTACAATGAGCAATTAAAATATAAAAATGGGGAATGTGAGTGTCCTTAGCCAAATTGGGGTGTAATTAGCAAGGGCCAGTCTTGTAGTTTGGACCATAGGAATTGGTTATGCAACTTTATTTTTTGGAATTTTGTAACAATGGTAAAGAAATATAAGATTCCACGCCATGAATTTTTTGTCAGTCCATTAGTGTGCATTGCTTTATTTTCTTCCTCTCAACTGTTTTCATTATGATTTTTCTTTCCTGTCGTATTTGCTCATTAAATTCTCTGTAATGTAAGTAGTTTTGAAGCTAAATTTTAAATAATAGTTATATTATTTATTTTGAATTTTTTTACCGTGGATAACTCATAATTTCTTTGCACCCGTGGACACCCTTCAGGTCCAACGGTTATTAGGCCTAATATCAAATTTACATTTTAATTTTAATTTATTATAATTTTATTTATTTATTATATATTTATCAAAATTTAATATGTAAATATTTATAATATTTTATTTTAGTATATAAAACAACTAACATATTTTTGACATAGGTAATGTTATATAAAATTTAAATAATTTTAGTTTTAATTTTTCAATAATAATTATTTTTACAAGTGCTATTAATAATATTTTAGAAACGATGCATATTTTTTTAAAAATCTTTTAATATAATGTAATATTTTAATTATAGTATAATTTTTAAAAGTATGATGAAACCCTAATTTGTAGATATAATTTTTAGTATCAACAAATTTGGAAACTTATTTGGGATTCTCTAAAATTGGAAAAAATAAAAGGAAAAAAGCAAATTAGAGAAGGAGATGGAAAGAATAATACCATATTCTTGAAAGATTGATGAGTTGTTGATGATGATGATTTGGAAAGAAGAATAATTTTTTTTTATAAAAACCTAAGGTTTCACACAAGAACCAAGAAAGATATTCTCTTAACTATGTTTAATATGAAATTTCATAAAAAAAGTCAACCAAGTATTTATGAAGTTTATTTATATCTTCTACTAATAATCATAAATTAGGCTCAAGCCCCAATAGTTAATCTAATAATTAAAAGAATTGAAAATAACAATAAAATGTCCAACCCATTACAAGTCTAAAAATATGACCAAAATATAATTTAGTCTCTTGCCCATTATGAGTTTCGTTTGTACTTTCACGAAAAAATTTAGTCTCTTATTGAGCTTTTCTTAAAATCTTGTCAAATCCTTCTTAAAATCCCTTACTCTTTATTCTAGTGATTGGGTAGATTCTATAAACTCTAAGTAAATTTGGTAGACTCTTGAGTTTACCACCGAGTCAACGAGTCATTTTGGATTGTTTTGTGTTTGTTTAGTATTCAACATACGTTCATTTAGTTTGTTATTCCCGAATAAAATTTTTTTTAGCTTTAATAACATCAAATCCTTGTTCCTTAATAATATCAAACTCTCGATGAGAATGATATACCACTATTATAACATCTGCAAGTTATTAGCTAGTAATGATGCATTACTAAACTTGATTATTTAAGTATTGTGAAATTTATGATTTCCTATTTTGCTTTATTATATTGTTAAAATATTTAATTGATATGTTATTTATATATATATTATTATTTTTATATGAAGTGAACTCTTATGAGTTTACGAGTTAAGTCTACGAGTCGAGTATATGAAACTCTGATGAGTTTATGTAAACTCTCGTTTGATAACCTTGCCTTTAATGATGATTAAATATTCAATCTTCAACTTAGATATAAAGTAACAACTAGGGATTTTGTTTCAGTGAAATATGTTGAAACCTGAAGAACCTGTTTCAAATAATACTTGGATTAAATTTGGAGAGACTTGTGTAAAAACAATATATTAGGATAGTTGTTTGAAGAAACACGTAAAGATAACACTTATTGAAAAGGGAGGTATATTAATAAAACAGGAGGTATATATCAATGGCCACTTGAAAAACACTAGCCCATGATAAATTGGTCCTGTCAACTTGAAAAAATTAGCTCATTGTAAACTCGTCAAATGCGTTAATTTGACCCGAATTGACGACCTTGTTATTTTAGAAAACGAATTGACGAAAATAAATTATAGGATATTGGTTGATTGACAGACATAAGCTTAAATATTCCAAGAAATTAATTGAGAAACCAAGGGACTACAAATATAGAATTTTGAAATTGAAAATATATATCTTAAACCATCTTGTTTTTGTCCGCACCAGCCAAAAATAAAATTATTTGCACAATTTCACCCAATAATTTCCACCCTTCTAATTCCATGACTGTTCTCTAACTTCTCTTCCCTTTTGCTAAACCAAGTGTGCTGCATGAAATAAAGAACAGAGCTGTCATGACGTGTAGAATAAAAATTGTCATGGTGCACTAACATCTCTCATTATCAAATGTTTTAGTACTAATTGGGTATTTATGATCTCATGTTTGATGCACAAATTGAACCATTAGAAGAAATGAACACAATCGGAAATTTTGGAAAATGACGATAACACATTTCGGCTTGGAACTTCCCATTCTACATAATTTCATTATTTTGGATGGTATGAATACCTAATACATAAGTGATAACAATGACAACGTTCCAATGCCAAATGCTTCTTTACTGAGTTTATAAGACTAGACACCAACATGTACAAAAGGGTGACACTGACAACCAAACCAGTTTAAGGACGTTTTCTAGTGCACAAGTATTTTGTGCCGTTCAATGTACGTGGGGCGGAAAAATGAACGGTTTGATATTTTGTTATAACTGGTATTCTGATATTTATGGTACCTTTTCAATTACACACGTGAAAAAGAAATCAATATTTTGAGGACGTGGCCTAACAGATGATTTTGGTGACCTAATTTCATCTTCTCCATCTTCTCCAGTGAGAAAAAGGATTTCGTTCTCATTCATTCAATAGTCGTTATTGTGATCGAGTGGGGCCCGAGGGGTGTCTTTTCGTCTTTGCAGCCTTCGATCATTGTTGTCTTCTTTGGTTGTCTTTACCATCAATGTTGTTATGTCCTTCGTTGTGGGTTTTTATAATAGTTGGGAAATTGGTATGATTCAATGTTGTTATGTCTTCGTTGTGGGTTTTTATAATAGTTGGGAAATTGGTATGATTCCATTGGCTTTATTTTGATTCACAATTTAACAGTTGGTATGATGAATATGTTTATGTGGTTGGTTGTGTGTGCTGTGCGTTTATATAGGCGTATATTCGTCGAATATTTGAGCATTGCTGACAAAAAAAAGAAGATTGGATAAGTAATATATACTCTGAAAAATAAATTGACAAAAAAAGCATCTCCAATGGAGTTTTCAAAGTTCTTATAGATTCTTAATTATTGGAGCAAATGAGACGAGTTCTTATATAAGAATGAATTGCAAGCAATTGTATCTTAGGAATTTTTATTTTCCTTTCCTAAATGGCGAGAAATAAAATGAAGTGGAAAGAAGGTGTAGATACATTGAAAAGGAATAAATGACATCGTGTTTTTCAATAATTCGGAAGTGGACAAAAGTGTAGTAGCATTTTTTTAAAAAATATTAACTAAATTTAGGTAAAAATCGAATGTTGTTGTAATGGAAATAAAATGAATGTTATTAATAGAATATAATGTATTTTTTTATTTTTAAAATTATTATTATAAATGAAATAAATTTACACTATTTTTATTATGCATTTACTGTTCTAATTACAAACAAATTAATTGAAATTAAAAATGTAAATAAAAATATAAAGATGTAGGGTTAATTGTAGAACTCGTAAAAATAAGTTAACAACTTTGTTAAAAACTTTATTTATTGGTTTCGAGAGATTTTTTTAATATAAGCCGAAGGAAATATATTAATAGGACATATGGAGGTTCATAAGGGTTGTCCCTACTAGGTATAGAATTACAAGGTAAAAAAAAGAAGAAAAAGTTACAGAACATATGATTAGGGAACCACTATAAAAACTACAGGACTAACATATAGTGAGCACCCTTCCTACTATAACTCCAATATACTAAACAGAACCAAAAACTTATTTTTGAGACCTACACATTCCAGACACGAAACCAGTATCCCAATATTTCTCATATCCCACCTTTCAATTTGGTATACCATACAAATTCCCTAAAATCTCCAATATACAAAATAGAACCAAAAACTTATTTTTGAGACCTACACATTCCAGACACGAAACCAGCATCCCAATATTTCTTATTTCCCACCTTCCAATTTGGTATACCATTCAAATTCCCTAAAATCTCCAATACCCATGTTAGGGCAATTACCACGAAGACATACATCACCTATCCAATTTCTATAAACATAGACGCAAACCGTTGTTGATTCACTGAAAAATTGAGAAATTCAAGCTCACAATGTTTACATGTATCCAAGTGATAATTGTTATTTATAAGTATATTTTGAGATTAAATTATAAAGAAATTGGTAATTTTTTTCTCCTATTTCTTCCTTTTTGTATAAATAATTGTTATTTTAACATCATTTAAGTTTTTGTGCAGAAAATATTAAAAATTTACGAATTTTATGATACTTAGTGAGTAAAGTAAAACCCAAAAAAACAAATTGGAAATATGAAGAGGTGCGCTTAGTGATCCTAGGTGCTCAGCACGATGCACAAGCTCAACGAGCAAAACTCGCTTAGCGTCAGAAAGATAATTCAGGAAAGTGAAGGCTAATTCATGAAAACATGCTAATTCAAGACAAAGACACACTTAGCGTGAGTCATGCGCTGAGCACGAGGATCAACGCTATACTCGCTAAGCGCGGCAAGCACGTTCAACACGAAGGTTGCGTGAAAACTAAGCTAATTTGCATCTATAAAAGGTGAGAGAAGGAAAAAACACAGAAAATTAAAGAGAATATAATTCCTTATAGAAGACAAATGTTAGAAGAATAAGAAACAAGCATTAAAAATCATTTCTTCCCTCTATTCTCTTTCTTATAGATTCTCCTTTACTAAATATTCCCTTCTTGCATTTATAAAGTCTCTCATGACAATAAGAGGCTAAACCCTCTTGTTGAAAACTTGGCAACCAACTGCTTTTGACGTAATTTATCTTTTTATCTACTTAATATTATTACTTTTGCATTATCCTTTCCTATGCTTAATGTTATTATTTATGGCTTGATCACTCATTTGCATGATGTTTTAGGGGTAGCGTGGGGAAACATTATTTTCTAATAGAACTGAGAAAGAATATCTAAATAAAGTTATCACTAGAGATAAGTTGATTTTGTTTAACTTGTTATATATCTCTATCCTTAATACAATTTAACTATTTTATCTCTATAAAGGGATTTGGGAGAGAACATAGATAAGTTAGGCTCTTTCACTCGAGAGATATTGGTTATAGTAAATAAGTAGATGAATGTGTAAATTAGAATAATTATAAATAGAGAAAATTGATTAATATTACATCAAAGAGTCGCTCTAATAGGCTAAGTTTTCAACATTTTCATTTTCTGAATTTAACTTCTATAATATTGGTTTTTCTTATCTTTTTTGTTCTTAATTAATTAATTTAAATTCATGTTTAATTACTTCCCTTATTTGTTTTAATTTATTTCTTTGCCAATTTATTCTACTATTTTTTCTACAATCTTTTACAAATATTTTTTCTAATGAAATATTCATCTACCTAAGTACAAACAAAGTCTTTGTGGATTCGACACTCGTACTTCCGTTTTAACTTTACTACTTGAGACGAATTGGTGCACTTGCCAACCGTTTAACACCAAGACCATGCTTTGAATCTAACTATATCATGTTTATCAAATATATATTGATCTAAAATACCAAACAATTAAACCACACATTTAAATCAAACAACAGAAGCTAAATAGAATAAAACGTGTATCTCTAGCCATTGCAGCTCAAATTTGAACCTGAGTTCAGCTGCGTTATTTTAGACCCTCACTCACTCAAATCAATGGTGTATTATTTTGTAAAGAGGGGATGGCTTGGTAATACAAAACTGAGAGTAACTTATTCTATTTATAGAGTTTTGACCATTACAGAGCTCACCACAGTAAGAACGAAATACGTGGATATTGTAGAGGATAAGGATTAAATGTGGGAGAAAAATGGACCATGTACAATAACTTACTTCCCATAAAATCACAATGGGAAAAAACAAAAATAATTTGAAAATAAAGGAACTGAAAATTCCAACATATCAAGCATCCCATCAAATGAAAGGATACCATTCTTAAATAATATATCATTTTGAACTTTCTATATAGACCATAAAGCAACTGCCCACACTAGTTGCCATGCATGTACGCCTTTCTTCCCTTTGCCCCATGTAATATGATGTCAGAAATGTGCTTTTTAAATCTTTTGGTAGTACAATTTGGATGTTGAACTAGCTGTAGTAGTAATTCCATAACCTTTGTGCAACATAACAAGTTAGTAGTAAATGTTGAGTTGTTTTCTCAAATTGACCACAAATTGGGCATGTATAATTGTTGTCATGTAGAGAAATACATTTTTATTGAGATTAGCTCTAGTTGGTAGTTGATCTAGAACAACCCTCGCCAAACAATACAACACTAATGGTGGCGTTTTTAGCTTCCACATACATGTAAAGAACTTACTACATACAAGCTCTTGTAACTATTGGGTTATTTTGTACCTTGAAGCCACCAAATACACCCCAAATCCACCCCCCTTTTGTCACCATATATCTTGTTGATGTTATATAAAAATATACATAACAAAACATGCAAATATTTCACGGAACAAACCCATGATAAGATACCTAGCACAACATTAATTCCTAGAGAAATTAATATGTAATTGATACTTTCAACGCAATGATCAAATATTGACAATAAATTCTGTCAAATAATAATATTTCTTTAGATAGACTATTATTCACATGAAAATACCTTATAATTGTCACACATTTATCATCACATGTCTAAAATATTATTTGGTCAAATTGCATCTTCCTTTGGACCGAACACAATTCACATAAATAATTTTATACAAAAATATATGTAATTTTAATCAAATCAATTTTCACATATAGGGATTACTTTGATAATATATCGTGCCAATCAATTTAATTAAAAAAATCACTAGATATGCAAATAAATGGGAATGATCAGTTACTGTTAAATTAACTTTAATCATGATAACAAAAAAATATAAAATATTAATTACGACAAGTAATTTTATTTCAATAATTAATGTGAGCTACTATTATAAGACAATTATATTAACTATTTATCATTAGTGAGTTTTATTTTATGTGAATAAATTAAGTGAGCCTGTTAGACAACCAAATCAGATGATATGCACTTAAATGAGTAGATGTTAGTGTTGGTCCATTAGGGGATAATGAGAACCCTATTAAGTTAACACACTATAAGAAGGCTATGGTCCCCAATATACTGAGTCGTCACATAAAGTTTCTCTTCTCCCCATCTGAAGAGTTACGAAGGTCCTATAAAGGAATAGAGAGGTTCTGGTTGAGGATAACCATGAAGCCATCGGTTACGCTGTTAACTGGTTATCTGTTTCGTGACAGATTCTAAGGAGAGTACATAGATCAAAAATCATCTACGGATTCAGATTTCGCTGCATTTGTTTGATCAATCATTATGGATCCAGGTATTCCTAGAACTCTTCTTGATAATCTAATGTAATGTGTTCTTGGTGATTATATTGATATTTTATAAGGATCCTCTAAAATTTCAACAAGTGATATCAAAGCCACCATTACTGTTAGATTATTGGAATTTTTTGTTTTTTTGCAATAGACTAGTTTGTAGGAATTGGGTTGTTTTTCTATTTCGTAAAAAAAATGTTGCTTTGTTGTTTTCCTGATCATGGTTTCTGACGATTAGTTTTTAACGTCATCTAATCGTGTATTGGTTTGTTTCACTTCCTTTTGGATAAAATTTGTACTTCACGTTTCTTGTAATGCAAATAAATTAAAGGAGAAACATTATTATATATTTTATTTATATAAATCTGATTTTTTTTAATGTGGGAGCAAATTAAAGTTGAAGGTGAAGTGAAGTTTCTCCGGTCTCCAAGGTGCATAGCACAAACATAAATCAGTAGTAAGAAATTTTTTTATGAATAATGTTTTTATTTTTTATTTATATAAAATCTTTTAAAGATTTCTTTTAGGAATTTATACATGATTTTTTTTAATTCCTTTCAGATATTTGTAATAATGTTATTTACGAATGCAAAATTTAGTTGGGGTATTTTAAGTATAAATCAATGATAGCATTAAATGTGATTTAAGGATATGATATTTACTTGACGTAATTAATGTTTTATATTTTTGCTATCATGATTGAGTGTAAAGTTAGTAGTAACAGATTATTCTCATTTGTTTGTATGTTTAATATTTTTTTAATTGAATTGGTTGACACGATATATTGCAAAAGTAATCCCTATTGTGAAAATTGATTTAAGTAAAATTACATAAATTTTGTATGAAATTATTTATGTGAATCATGTTCGATCCAAAGGAAGACACAATTTGGCCAAATAATATTTTATACTTGTGATGATAAATGTGTGACAATTATAAATGTATTTTCATATGAATAATAGCTAGTCCAAAGAAAAACTATTATTTGACAGAATTTAATCTCAATATTTGATCATTGCGTTGAGAGTATCAATTACAAATTGATTTCTCTATCAATTATTATTGTGTTAGGTATCTTGTGATGGGTCTGTTCTGCAAAATATTTGCATATTCTGTTATATATATTTTTATATAACTAAATTATATGTGAAAGTTGTGTAATTTTAAGACCTCCCATTTATTATATTAAATTATTTTATATTTTTTGGTTAAATTGATTGAAACAACATGTTGCTAAAGTGATATCTGTTGCATAAGTTGATTTTATTGAATTTACATAGATGTTGCATGAAATGATTCATGTGAATTGTGCTCGGTTCAAAAGAAGACACAATTTGACAAAATAATTACATGCTTGCGATGATAAATATGTGGCGATTATAAATAATGTGATTTTTCATGTGAATAATGAAATGTTAAAAGAAAATCATTATTTGACCGAAGTAATCATCATATAAATTTTTCATGTGAGCAATGGAGTGTCCAAAGACAACCTTTGTTTGACATCATCAATGTTTGATCAATGCGTTAAGAGTATCATTTGTAGATAGTCTTTTTCAATCCAAAGACTCAGGTGCTAGGTATCTTATTAGTGTTTTAAAGTTTACCATAAAGATTATTTGTGCATTGTATGTTTATTTTTCTCTTCTTTAATTGTTGTTGTTGTTACTACTATGATTTAAATTACTCATATTATTTAAATCTCAAAGTTGCATGTATAAAATTTAGAGTTTGAGGGCTGAGAGTTGAAGATATTGCATAATTTTTTTTTTAGAGAAGAAACAAGAGAACAAGATAAGTAATTTTCTTTTTACTTTTGTAGGACGAGACATATAAAAAAAAGGGCCCCATTTACACTATTTAGTGTGTGAAAATGGTAAACTTCTCATTTTTGCTTGTTTTAAAGTTAATTTAGTTTTGTATTGAAGGACGTTAATGGGTAGATTTTGTTTCTACTACTTACAAAAACATGTCTATACGATGGTACCTATGGAGTCATCCGCCAAGTGATAATGAAAGATTCTTCTATGTGGGCGATGACATGAAGTTATAGTTGAAGCTATGAGAACTTTTATGTTGTTTTAAAAGATTCAATTTCATTTGAATTTGGTTGAGACATATATTGAGCTATTTATTAAACCAATTTTTATTTCTTATTTGGAAAAATTCAGTTATTTTGTTCAATTAGAAATAATAAAGTTAATCTTTTGTGTGATTCAAATTTTCTAAGTTATGAGTTCTTCTATGGATATTTGAGTGTTCCTATTGCAAACATTTTTGGGTGGTACAAAATTTAAAATTAAATGAGAATTTCTTCACTTTATAACATAAGCGCTTAAGTTATATCTCTTAATAGAGAATTTGGATGTTTGTGTTATAGGAAATTTTGGATCTTTTATATTGGTTGGACCTTATAGTATACATTGAGTATATAAATGAAAAATAAACAAACAAAAAGGAATTCAAGTTCTCAAAGAACTAAGGATGTCTTAGAACTAATACATACATATATTTGTGTTCTATTCCTTATGGATTCATGGAATGAACAAATGTAATTTATTATGCTCATAGATGATTCCTTTTTATTTAAATTATGAGAAGTTTTGGCCTATAAATATTTAGTCTTTCAAAGATGAAGTTGAACTTCAACTAAGAAAAAGAAAGAAAATTAAGGTTGTCAAATGTGACCGTGGAAAATACTATGATATATATGACATAAGGTACAATGTTTGGAGTTTTCCATGTGTTTTTTTTTCAATAATTGGGAAATTGGTTTACAACATATAATGTTAGGCAAACCTAGCATGAACAAAGTTGCAAAATGATGAAACTAAACTTGTACAAATATGATAAGAAGTTTAATTCTTTTTTACCAAAGTCGCTTTGAGGAAAGACATTAAAGAATGCAATTTATATCCTTTTAGGGTACTAATTAAAGTAGTCACTGCCCTATAGGTATGAGTTAGGGAAATTCCAACATTTGACATATACACATTTAAGAATGTTCAGTCGAAGCAATGTCTTATAGGCTGTATGCAGGTAAGTTGGACTTAAAGATAATTAGCTATAATTTTTTTGTTACATTTAAAGTTCTCGCATGTATAAGTTTTACAATCTCACTTTAAGATCATGTTTGAGATGCGCAAGACTCCTTGAGGGAATTGAGTTTGGGAGGGAAGTAAACACAAGGAGTGTTGTCTTTAAAGAATAATATGTTATTAACAATAGATAAACCTTTGTACTTACCATTGTTCAAGAAACGAATATGGTAATTAAATAATGATGTTACTCCTAACATTATTAAAAGACAAGACAACATTAAGATTCCCTCTCAAGCATCACCTAAAGTTCAAACGCAATAACCTCAAGAAGTGTCATTAAGAAGATCTACTAGAGAAAGGGAAAATGTAATTTGATATGATTATGTCATATTTCTTGAAGAACATGAATATGACATTAGGTTGACTGAGAAGGTCTAATTAACCTTAGTCAAGTCATGTTGTGCTCTAACTCTCAAATGGATTGATGTCATAAATGATGTAATAAAACCGATGGTTGAACATGACATTTGGGATATCGTCAAATTGCTTGAAAGTGTGAAACACATAAGCTATAGATAAATATCTATAGTCGAAAGAGATTCAATGGATAATTTTGAGATATATAAAGATTGTCTTGTCGCCAAAAGTTTTACAAGAAGGAAGATATTGATCACAAAAAGACTTTATCTCTGATTTCTTAGAAAAACTTTCTTAGAATTATAATGACACTGTAGATCATTTTGATAATTGTTTTGCATAGATGAATTATGTTTCTAAATGAAAATATTGATGAAACAATTTATACGGTGCAATAAAAAAACCTTGTTTAAGATGATCTAAAGTCTATGGTATGCAAACTAAAGAAATTCATTTATGCTTTTAAACAAGTCTTTCGTCTATGGTATTACAAAATTCATCAAGATTATCTCTTATGGTGTTTGAGGTAAATTTGGTTAATGATTGTGTGTGCTAAAAGTTCAGTAGGAGTAAATTTATTATTTTGGTATTATGTGTTGATGACATCATATTATCATCATACGACTTATTGTTGCAAAACAATTATATTACAATTTATCATGTATGCTTAAGTTTATTTTTTATTGTCCTAAAATAATTTTTTGTGGGAGTCTTAAGGTGATATATGAGTAATCTTGGCATGTAACACTAGAAAGTAGTAAACCGCATTATGCATTAATTGAAGAGAACAAGAAACTACATGTTTTCATATCAAAAGTCTAGAAGTTTGGAGATCATTGGGTATTCTGACTTCGTTTTTTTCGGAATGTCTTAATAGCAATCACTCCACATAAGTAAAATTTATGATTGCTAAATTATTGTAATTGACTTGCCTATTGTCTCTAACATTAAGTAGCCATCGAGTGTTTATTGGGACAATATCTTAACGATATTATTAAGGATTCAACCAAGTAAAAGTTTGTTGACATAAAATATTTGGTTGTTAAATAAAGAATTCAAAAAATATAGATTTGCATAGAATATATAGGAATTCATTCCATGCTAGCTGATTCACTTACTAAAGGTATGACACTTAAAATTTTTCATGAGCGCACTGTTCATATGAGTGTAATTTCTGATAGTACCTTAGTTTAGTGGGAGTCTTACTTATGTTCTATATCTTACAGTTTACAAACATTTTGGTGTTTAGATTTTTTGTAGAAATAAAGTTGAAGTTTATCATTTCATTATAAACTTGTTTTGTTTGTAATATTTATGTTGTGTTTGGGTATTCTAACTTCATTTTTTCGGAATATCTTAATAGCAATCACTCCACATAAGGATCCACATTTAACCATGTTGGTGGAATTAATATTTTGCTATGAGACATCATACTAGAATTTATGATTGCTAAATTATTGTAATTGGCTTGCCTATTGTCTCTAACATTAAGTAGTCATCGGGTGTTTATTGGGACAATGTCTTAACAAGATTATTAAGGATTCAACCAAGTAAAAGTTTGTTGACATAAAATATTTGGCTATTAAATAAAGAATTCAGAAAATACAGATTTATATAAAACATATAGGAACTCATTCCATGCTAGCTGATTCACTTACTAAAAGTATGACACTTAATGTTTTTCATGAGCACACTGTTCATATGGGTGTAATTCCTGATAGTACCTTAGTTTAGTGGGAGTCTTACTTATGTTTTATATCTTATAGTTTACAAACATTTTGTTGTTTGGATTTTCTGCAGAAATAAAGTTGAAGTTTATCATTTCATTATAAACTTGTTTTGTTTGCAATATTTATGTTGTGTTTGGATAGATTTCTATAAAAAATAAAGTTTTGAATAGTTGGAAATAGACATAACTAAGATCACATTGCATGTAATTTTCATGCTGTTTATCCATATTGACCTATGTTATTGAGTGTACTGATGTGGTGGTCATTTGGGTCTAGTTACATTTGTTGTAGTGAAGAAAGCCACAATGATTCCATTATTGATATATGAGATGAATTAGGTTGTTAAGGTGAAAGTATAAAGGTAAATAACATACAGATGCACGCTTAAGTATTTTTGATATAATTGTTACAATATGTCAATATGTAGTCCAAGTAGAAGATTGTTAGAATTTTCAATTTCAATAATTAATGTGGGTTAATATTATAAGACAATTATATTAGCTATATATCATTAGTGGGCTTTATTGTATGTGATCAAATTAAGTGAGCCCGTTAGACAACCAATGAACAAATGTCAGTGTTGGCCCATTAGGGGATAATGAGAATCCTATTAGGTTAACACACTATAAGAAGACTATGGTCCTCAATATACTGAGCATATAGGTCATATTAAGCAATAACTCTTATTGATAATCTAACGTAATATGTTCCTGGTGATTATATTGGTATTTTGTAAGGATCATATAAAATTTCAATAGTTTATTCCTTTTAAATGTAACATGACCAACAACCTCCCAAGAAGAATGCAAAACCTCATTTTCCTACTCAAACAACCTCCCCTACCTATCTACCAAAGTCCACACACATAACTCAATTGTTGTGTAGAATTATAGTATAAGAGTTCAAACTTTGTACTAAAACATAAATATTCGCAAAGTTGTATTGTATGTATAACATGATGAAACCATAATATTTTGTTTTTCTTCTAAATGAATAAGATATTGAGATCTTTTTACTAGAGAGTAATTGATTTCTAGGTTTCTCTTTAAATATGTCTTTTACTAGTTAGTCTGACAACATAATTTTTGAGAAGTCTTCTATTATGTGACAATACAAACTTTTTTTAAATAAAAAATCTTAATAATCAGAATTAAAACTAAACCAAATGAAAAGTATCATAAATGAAGTGAAATATATATTAAGTTATTGTACTATAAAGAAGATTTGGACCGATTTTATCAATATTTAAACTTTATTTTATTGTATAAAAATAGTTTATTTTTTGTTTATTTCTTTTTAGAGTCCTTAAATTTAATATAAGGTTCACACAAATAAATTAAAAATTCATTTATGAATTAATGTTAAAATTATTGAGATTCTTATTGTTCGTATTGAGATGGAGTTTTAAGGATGAAGACTAGTTGTTTAAGGATGTTCACGAGTCTGATCTCTACCTGTAACTCAATTATATATGCATTGTAATTTTTTTAAAGTATTTAGGTTAAATTCAAGTTAACTTAATTAAGGTCTGATCATAAATAAGTTGGGTAATCAGTTATATTTTTTGTACCTAACCCAACTTATATCATATAATTAAATTTATTATTACATATAAATTAATCATTAAATATAAAACACATTGATATTTAGCTCATACAATTTATTAAATTAAATCATCCATTATTTTTCTTTTTCTTTAAATTGTTATTTTTATCTTTGTCTTGATTTTATTTATGTTTTTTTATGCTGATATAATATTTTATTTCTATCTAAATAAAATAAAGATATCATATTAATATTAAAATTATTAATTCTATTAGTTAATATTATTATAATTTAATCTTTTTAAGTGTATTTAGTTATTATATATTTATAAAATTTTAAACAAACATAAATTAATATTCTAAACATTTTTATTTTTTACAAATAAAAAATTATTTTTAAATATTTAGATCCGATTAATCAAATCTTATCCAAACTATTTATGATCAAATTAAATTAAATGAAATATGTAAAAAAAAACACAAATTTAATCCAATCTAATTCGTAAAATTTTAGTGGACAGTGACTTTAATTAAATCCTACCTCGAAATACTCCTATTGTTGTTCATACAAGTTCACTTTTACATCTTGGTCTTGGGACTGTGGAGGCTGAAATCCATGTATCACTTGTGGCAGGAGCAGGTGGAAGGGAGGTCATCATAAAATTTCCTGAGACAAACACGATAAAAAATATTATATGCGGTAACAGTTGTTGGAACATCTAAAGACAACCTTAACTTGCCATCGTATGCCTCCATGTGGACTGTAGCGCACCAAATTACTCTTCTATCCTTTCCAACCACACCAATATGAAAAAGAAAAATATTTCATAAACATCCTAAGATAAGACATCTATAAAGAAAAAAATGAAAAATATAAATATAATAAAATTTAGACGCAATAAAAAAGAAAAGAAAAGAAAATAAAAGAAACTAATGAGTATTTAAAACGAGAATGCATGTATATCATTACTTTACGAGTGTCATTACTTAACATAAAAACTAAAAAGCACTGAGCACAACATACTCAGGTTATCTTGTTACGCAACCTACTCATTAATTTTTCAGAACTTAAATAAAAAACGAAAAGGTAAAATATCGGAAAATAAAATTGAAAAAGAAAGAAAACAAACAAACAGAAACTGGCATTTGCCAGCGAGAGAGAAAGTGAAAGTCAAATAAAAAGCAGCAGATGGACCAGTCAATGGTGGTGACTCACTTCCCAAGGCAACCAATCTCCAGTCACATTCTCCACACGTCGCCTCACCTTCCTGTGACGTTATCATTCTCCCTGCCCGTGCTGCCCGCACTGCCCGACCCCTAGTAAGTACCCAAGTACATCCTTCTTTCTTTTACCCACACGCTTTCTCTCTCTTCCATCTCTGTTTCTCTCTCTAGATTCTCGCTCCGAATTCGTTCCTTCGTTTGTTCCTTTTTCGCATTCGTCTTCGCGCGGATCCGAGTGCGTCAATTCGAATTTCGAAAGCCTAGGGTTTCTGGAAAGCATGGTTGCGGAGCTAGGGTTTTGCGCGGATCTAGGGTTTCGCGGGTTCTGAGGGCTTCGGGTGTCGAATTAGGAGGGGGATTTGATGGTACGCGTTGGGGAAAATGCGAGGCTATGCATGGGCGTGGAGGTGAGAAGGGTAAGAGGACTCGGCACATGTGGAAATCCTCCACACGTGGCGACTCGTCTCTGAACGCCGATGTTTCTTCGTCTTCTTCTTCGTCGTCGTCGTCAGTGAAGTCGTTCTGTAAGGTATTGTTAGGGTTACGGTTGTATTTCAAGCTTTTGGTTTTTTCGTTGTAAGAAAAAAAAGGTTATTTATGTTTGACAGCTTATTTGAGTTTATGTGGAAATGAATTGTGGGTTTTTGACGAGTGCGTTGTGTACAAGTATGTGTCTAGGGCAGGGATTAAGATGGAAACTATTGAATTGGTAACCGCAGTGCGTTTAATAAGTGAAATTTCGATTAAGAGCCAGTTATTATAAACTTTTGCCTAAGCACTTATAGGAGAGGAAAATAAAAAGGGAAAACTGAACTGACCTTCTCCATAAGCTAAAATTAGCTTATGCATACGTTAAAAATCAACTTTTTAGAAAAACTAACGTGGGAGAACTTCTAAAAATTAGTTTATGGAGAAACTCATTTCATTTTTTCTTATTTTCTTCTCCTAGAAGTCTTTATAGAGAAGTTTATTCAAACAGGCCCTAATTAAGATTAGTGTTGTTAATTTACTGGAGGATATATTTCTGAACCAGTATCGAATTGTTAAACAAAATGAATAGATCATATTTTCTTGCTGTTACTTCAATAGAGTTGATTTTAATTGTTCTGATTGATGTGAGTGGAGGTGGAGGGGGAAGCAGGTGGATGTTATGCCAATTTATTGAAAATAATTATTAGAGGCAACGAAATTGTTTGTTTTGATGTCATTTAATGGTGTTGCATGATGCCGGCGTAGTCACTTGGTAGGATGAGATGATTGTTATTGTTTGTTTCCTAATGTAGGTATAGGTTGCACAGTTTTATACCGTGTTTTTCTCTCTAGGAGTATCGAATCTCCTCATTCAATGGTTGTATAATACTAATCTCAGCAAGCTTATATTCTCTGACTGCAGAGTGTTTGTATCCTGTTTATGTTACCCCCTCCATTTCAGTCTGTCATTATTCCACATGTTTTAACTTGTTTCAAATGCACTTATATTTTCTTAAATTGAGGGTATATAATGACTTCCATAAAACATTTACTATTATTTTGAAATGCTGGGATTAACTGTTTTCTGGGTTTCCATAAGACATTACACTTTCTGTGTTAAAATAATCTGTTTTTTCGTATGGGATGCTTACATTGTAAAGGGTAATTAAATATATGTGAAATTATTGATTGATTCCATTGGCAAGGTTCTGCATTAACAGTTGGGGAAAATTGTTCACATGTGCAAGGAAGGTTTTAGGAGGCTGGGTGTGTGTGGGGGGAGTGGTATATATAGATATAGATAGATATGCAGGTAGAAGGAGTGTGAATGAGCATGTGGAGTTTAGGCTGTGATCTTTCTTTTGTCGCCCTGAAAGCTCTGCGAGTTCCTTTCTAAATTCAATAAAAATTTCTTTAAACCAAAATTCTAGTCTTTATTTTTATCATAATGCTCTGCTCTGAACTTATATCAAACCCCACTCCCCCCTTAAAATTTATGTGAAATAAATATACATCACTGGTGATTTTCTTGCTCCTTTAATGAAACTTTTTAAATTCTAATGCCAAAGAAGAATGCATTCATATGGAGATTCTTTTAAAGGGATCAGATGTGTAATAGTTGTTAAAAAAATCAATGGCAATGCTTAAAATCAATTTCTCAAAATGCAAAGCACTGATATTCTGTTGATTGAACATTAATGGTTCACTAAGGATTTTCATTATTTTCAAATCTTAGGACGGTCGCAAAATTAGTGTTGGTGAATGTGCTCTCTTCAAACCATCTGAAGATCGCCCACCATTTATTGGTATAATTCGTTGTCTGACATTTGGCAAAGAGAAAAAATTGAAGGTAGGTGTTAGTTGGCTTTATCGATCCATTGAAGTAAAACTCAACAAGGGTGGACCATTGGTGGCTGCTCCAAACGAAATCTTCTACACCTTCCATAAGGATGAAATTGATGCTGAATCGCTGCTCCATCCATGTAAAGTTGCATTTCTTCGTAAGGGTGCTGAACTTCCATCAGGGATTTCTTCATTTGTGTGCAGGAGGGTTTATGACATTGCAAACAAGTGTTTATGGTGGCTAAATGATCAAGATTATATTAATGTAAGTTTCTGCTATCTTATGTTCCAGTCTGTTATGACCTTTTTATAGTTCTAGTCTTTTCCCAACTTAATTTGTCCCCATGATACCAGGATTGTCAAGAAGAAGTAGATCAACTATTATACAGAACTTGTGTAGGAATGCATGCAGCAGTGCAGCCAGGTGGCCGATCTCCTAAGCCAATGAGTAGTCCAACATCAACATCACAGTTAAAATCTGTTTCAGATAGTGTCCAGAACAGTACTTCTTCCTTTCCATCTCACATTAAGGGGAGGAAAAGGGAAAGGGCTGATCAAAGCTCTGAGCCTGCCAAGCGAGAACGATCAATAAAAACTGAGGATGGAGATTCTGGTCATTTCAGGCATGATAACATTTTGAAGACAGAGATTGCTAAAATTACAGAAAAGGGAGGGCTTGTTGACAATGAAGGAGTTGAAAAATTAGTGCAGCTGATGGTTCCTGAGAAAAATGAGAAGATAGATTTAGCTAGCCGGGCATTGCTTGCAGCTGTCATTGCAGCAACAGATAAATTAGATTGTCTTAGTCAGTTTGTGCAGTTGAGGGGCTTGCCTGTATTTGATGAATGGCTCCAAGAGGTCCATAAAGGGAAGATTGGTGATGGTGTTGGGTCTAGGGATGGTGATAAATCTGTTGAGGAATTTCTCTTGGTATTGCTTCGGGCACTTGATAAGCTTCCAGTAAATCTTCAGGCTTTACAAACATGCAACATTGGAAAATCTGTGAATCATTTGCGAACGCATAAAAACACTGAAATTCAGAGGAAAGCCAGAGGTTTAGTTGACACATGGAAGAAACGTGTTGAAGCTGAAATGAATATAAAAGATGCAAAGTCTGGTTCAGGTCCCACTGTCCACTGGTCTGCCAAATCGCGTTCTTCTGTTGTTGGTCAAGGTGGGAATAGACATTCAGGTGCATTATCTGATGTTGCCATGAAGAGTTCAGTTACACAGCTTTCTGCATCCAAAACTGCCTCTGTGAAGATTGTCCAGGGAGAGAATACTACTAGATCTGCATCGACATCCGCATTTCCTGGGCCTGCAAAATCAGTGCCATCACCTGCATCTGCGACTACAAACCTAAAAGATGGACAGCCCCGTATTGCCGCTGCCAATGGAGGTTCTGATCTTCCCATGGTGAATGCAAGGGATGAGAAAAGTAGTAGTTCTAGTCAATCTCACAACAACAGTCAATCGTGTTCTAGTGACCATGCTAAAACTGGAGGTCATTCAGGAAAGGAGGATGCCAGAAGCTCTACTGCAATGAGTGTGAATAAGATATCTGGAGGCTCTTCACGGCACCGAAAATCTATTAATGGATTTTCAGGTTCAACTCCATCCGTAGGGCAAAGGGAAACTGGATCAAGTAGGAATTCCCCCTTGCACAAAAATTTAACTTCAGAGAAAATATCTCAACCTGGATTAATGGAAAAGGCACTTGAGGGAGTTTCTTGTAAGCTGATTGTTAAAATTCCAAGCCAAGTTAGAAGTCCTGCTCAAAGTGCTAGTGCAGGTTCTTTTGATGATCCTACAATCATGAATAGTCGAGCCTCATCTCCTGTCCTCCCGGAGAAGCATGATCAGTTTGATCAAAGCTCAAAGGAAAAGAGTGACCTTTATCGAGCAAATATTGTCTCAGATATTAATACTGAATCTTGGCAGAGTAATGATTTTAAAGACGTATTGACTGGCTCTGATGAGGCTGATGGATCACCTGCTGCAGTTACTGATGAAGAGCGCTGTCAGATTGGCAATGATTGCAAGAAAACATTGGAGGTACCAAAAGCCGCTTCCTCGTCATCTGGAAATGAAAATAAATCTGGAAATTTGCAGGATGCTTCTTACACCTCAATAAATGCTTTAATTGAAGGTGTTAAGTACTCTGAGGCTGATGATGTTGGAATGAATCTTCTTGCGAGTGTGGCTGCTGGAGAGATTTTGAAATCTGAATTGTTAACTCCAGCTGGATCTCCAGAAAGAAACACTACTGCTGTTGAACAGTCATGCACAGGCAATGGTGTTGTTAAGTCCTCTGAAGAGAATCTTGTCCGGGATGAATGCCACTCAAATAATGGTCTTGATGGTGAACATAAGAATCAGGGTTCTGTAACAGGTGATTTAGGGGTAAATGATGAAAGTGATTCTGATTTTCGAGCTTCTGAAGAGAAAGCTGCAAGAGAGCTAAATAAGTGTGTTAATGCATGTAGTATGGATTTGCAACAGGTTTCTGAAACTATTTTAGAAAGCAAAGGAAAATTAAACAAAAAATCTGTATCTACTGCATTGGGTGGCCTTTCTGAAAGTTCTGTACAAGAAGCTAGAGATGGTGACAGAAGCAAGCAGCTCCAGGAGGTTGGTCGGGGAGTGAATGCTGATGAAATTGTTGATGTTAAGGTCAGTTCTGTTGCAGAAGTTAAGGCAGAAGCAACTGAAAAATTGTCACATATAGCTGTGGAAGTGGATGTACAGAGTGATAACTGTACTACTGAAGTATCAACTGGTGGTGGACAGACAGCTGCTATTCTTGTTCAGTCTGATTCGGCAAGAGGAAAAGATGAGAATGTACTCCATTCTTCTGCTTATAGTGTTGATAAGGTTCCTGAAGACTTGACTGAACGGGAGTTTGAAAAAGCTGATGATGTTGATGCTGAGAATCATTCTAGTCAGTCTAAAAAGCAAAGAAATGAGTGTGAAAGTGATGCCTTGACAATGCCTGAGGATAGAGGTTTATGCTCTATTGTGACTGGTATTGCTGCTGAACATGTGGAGGAAAATTTAGAAACGAAAGAGGTTCATGACCAACCTGCCAGAGAGGAACTTCCCAAAGATTCACCTAGTGTCCTTTCACAAGAAATGGATAAGCATCTTGATTCTAAAGGGTCAAAATTGATTGCCATGGAAGCGGAGGAGGCTGAGGAGTGCACCTCTACCACTGCAGATGCTTCTTCCATGTCTTCTGCAGCTGTGTCAGATGCAGATGCTAAGGTTGAATTTGATTTAAATGAAGGGCTCAATGCAGATGATGGGAAAAGTGGCGAGTTCAACTGCAGTGCACCTGCTGGTTGTTTGGTCAGTCCTGTGCCGTTTCCTGCTTCATCTATGTCTTGTGGTATTCCTGCTCCTGTCACCGTGGCTGCTGCTGCAAAGGGGCCCTTTGTGCCTCCTGAAGATTTATTGAGAAGTAAAGGGGAAATTGGTTGGAAGGGATCAGCTGCCACTAGTGCATTTAGGCCAGCCGAGCCCAGGAAGGTTATGGAAATGCCTCTTGGTGCACTAACTACCTCTATACCTGATGCTCCAGCTGGAAAGCAGAGTCGAGCACCATTGGATATTGACTTGAATGTGGCTGATGAAAGAATACTTGATGATATTTCTTCTCAAACTTATGCTCGTCACACTGATTCTGCATCTCTTGCAACTGATGATCATGATCCTGTATGCAGTAAAATGTCTTCACCTCTTCGCTGCTCTGGAGGGCTTGGTCTTGACTTGAACCAAGTGGATGAAGCTTCTGACGTGGGCAATTGCTTGAGCAGTAATCATAAAATTGATGTGCCAATTATGCAGGTGAAGCCATCATTGGGTGGTCCACCAAATCGAGAAGTGAATGTCCACAGGGACTTTGATTTGAACAATGGACCTTCAGTTGATGAAGTCACCACTGAATCCTCATTGTTTTCTCTGCATGCCAGGAGCAGTGTGCCATCTCAACCGCTTGTTTCTGGACTTAGGGTGAGTACTGCTGAGCCAGTCAACTTCTCTTGGCTTCCTTCCAGTGGCAACACCTATTCTGCTGTCACAATATCTTCAATTATGCCTGATAGAGGGGATCATCCCTTTTCAATTGTTGCCCCAAATGGGCCACAAAGGTTGTTGACTCCTGCTGCTGGTGGCAACCCATTTGGACCTGATATTTATAGGGGGCCAGTATTGTCATCTTCTCCTGCAGTGTCATATGCATCTGCTCCATTTGAATATCCTGTCTTCCCTTTTAATTCCAGCTTTCCTCTTCCATCAGCTTCTTTTTCTTCTGGATCAACTACTTATGTATATCCAACATCAGGCAATCAGCTTTGCTTTCCTGCGGTAAATTCACAGTTAATGGGGCCTGCTGGTGCAGTTTCATCTCATTATCCCAGGCCTTTTGTTGTTGGCCTTGCAGAAGGTAGCAATAGTGGTAGTGCCGAGACCAGTAGAAAATGGGCAAGGCAGGGTTTAGATCTTAATGCAGGACCTGGAGGTTCAGATGTGGATGGGAGAGACGGGAATTCTCCTCTTCCATCTAGGCAACTTTCTGTTGCTAGTTCACAGGCCCTAGCTGAGGAGCAAGTAAGGGTCCAGCTGGCTGGTAGTGTTCGTAAGAGGAAGGAGCCTGATGGTGGGTGGGATGGCCACAACCAATCCTCATGGCAATAGCAAAATATATAATCATACAATCTAATGACCACAAATGCTTGTAAGTGTTTAGATTTGTATATTCAAATGTTTGTAACACTTTGTCACTTGTGGGAGAGGATCTGAAAATATATCCTGTGTCATGCTGATGTAATTCAGTGAGGGGGTTACTTTTTTCGTTAAGAAATATATTTAAATGATAAAGGAATAAATGCTATTGCCATTTCTCTGTGGGCGGTCTTCTGTCCCATCTTCATTGAGAAATCCTGCTCTTTTGCAGCCTACTGTGGCTCTCCTATATTTCATTTTTCTTGCTAGTTTATTTTTAACTAACTTTTTTTTCTTTCTTTGGTGATTCCCAATTAAATGTTTTACTAAATATCTTGTCTTCAGTGATTTGAGGATTTGGCAATGGTCAACTTCCAGCGATCATCCAATTTTTGCTTTTGGGAGAATTGGGTGGTAAGTGAGTGCCTGATTATGTTAAGTAGACTCCGATCCCCAATCCCTTTAACAAATGTATTTTAAAGGACACTTTCCGGGGGGTGGGATAATTGTTTGCCCCTACTTCTAGGTGGCTCCAGATCAATTTTTCCTTTGTAGATAGGGGACCATACTTGTTGCATCCATATTCAGTTGTGTTATGATGCTAAATTATGATATTTTCCTTTTTAGCGCACATATAAACATACAAATAGATGCTAGCTGGGGACCGACGAATTTGGCAACTGAGTTCTTCCTCTGTTGTGGTTGATATATGCTGTATCCCAGTTTCCTTCACATTTAATCATTAAACTCTTCCGTACCGTGTCTTCTGGATATTGCTAGCCCTTAACTAGTGTAGTGTATTCATTATTATTACTGGAATTTAGTTTTTTTTAGTCACTTCTGTATTTGGCACGATGATTTTGGTGATGGATTACTGGCTGGAATAGGAGTCTCTCTAAAGATGGTTGGTTATGAATTTAATTTTCTTCTGAATGTTTATAAGCTGCAGAAACCATAAAAAGTTCTGATCCTTGATATCAGTGCCAGCAACTTTGTAGGGATACTGGCTGATTTATGGGGTTTGGTTATTGAGGGAGGAAGAGAGAAGAGAAAATTAAACATGAATTGTGTTTGATATATTCATAAAACCTAGAACACTAATTTATAGAAAACCAAGAAAATATAGGAACTAATCTTAAGAGATAGTGAGAAAATAGGAAACTAAATTTAAAAGTTAATCAAGATATGATACATTGTCATTTTTCTGAAACTGTCTAATTCCGTGTCGTACAAAATTTGTCTTGCCACACTCCAGTCTTTTTGTATATCATTAGTTTCACTGTAATGTTGTGTAATGTACTATAAGAATTTACGATGTCATTTTCATTGGTGTTAAGTTGGAAAGGGGGAAATGGAACGAGATTGACAAGTGTGTGATTCTCACTCCTTTTGCTCGATAAAGAACAAAAAAAAACTCAACATTATCGAATTTCGAAATGGTTTCTAATTCGAGATGCAACGTAAATGGGTCTTACATTACTTATAAGCTATAATAGTCCTATATATTTGCAGTGACAAGCAAGTGGTTTTAGATTAAATTTCCCAGCTTATTAAAGAAGAAATTTCTTAATGTAAGGTTACGTAATATTTGTTCACTAATTCGGACGCTTTAACATTGTACAGTTGTGTTGTTGGAGGCCAAAATGTTCTCTTAGAAGGTGAAGGCAGAAGGAGTCTTGGGTCAAGTGGTAATTTATCTGCTTGAGAGATTTGATGAAGATTATCAAGAATACAGCATGCTCTAGAGAAAAAAAAAGAGACTCGATTTGAAACTTGAACGCTTCCAAAATAAATAAAGGGTAGCTAGCAAACAAACTCACTCTGCTTTATTTACAAGCTATCGGGTGCAACTGTTTTTTATAGTTCCTCAATACATTAAAACCCATAAGATATTAAATTGAATTAAATATAACCAAATGTAAGTAGCTATTCTGCAAATTCCAGCCAAGTGATTTTAGGTTAAGTTTAAAATTTCTACACGGCGGTAACAGGCTTCTCCCCCTAGCACGTGAAACCTTTGGATGAGATACTGATGAAGTGTTTTCACTTAAGACGAACAATGTTCCTTCCACAGAGGACATTTCTGCATTTTCAGAGATAGATTAAACCCAAGAACAAAAAGTTATAAACTAATCACAATCTGCAACTAAAACCTAATCATGGCTCGTGATAGTAATATTACCATGAAAACAAGGCGCCAACATGAATAAGATTTTATCATGTGAATATAGTGCTGTACTTTCTTTTAGGCAGATGCTAACTAATGTCCTAAGTTAAGGAAGTAAAAAGGATTTTTTATTGGGATACGAAAAAATGAACTCATCTATGATTTTAAATTGTGCTCTCATATGTTTTTTCTAATTAAATCTTTTCTCTTTTAGGATACTCGTTAGCAAGATTCTTTATTTTATTACAGCCAGATAGCGGACACTATAACTGCCACTAAATGAGTAGTGCATCCTTTTATAAACTAAGGTGCTTTAATGGGAGTTGCCATGTTATTCATTATTGTTTTCCTTAAGTATTGGTAACCTAACCTAACTAGTTCTTAAATATTTTATTAGTTGTTGATTCTTACAATAAATTTTTGGGTAAATAAAACCAACTAATAAAATATTTGATTACTAAATTGGATAGATTTTGGATTAAGTAGAGCAGCCACAAGAGGGGACCTCAATGGGATGTCAAAATATAAAATAGTTGAAATGGAAATCGCGAGTGTGAAAGAAAAAGGGTTACCCTTATCCCCTCCCCTGCACAAAAATAATATTATATAAAGCTGTTAGATATAATAAGGAAAAAGTGTACTGACAGGAAACAGCCACGTGGTTTTTTCTTCCTTTTCTCGTTTTGCTTTAGTGGAGGCTTGATGACCATTCTGATCGCAGCATCAAAAACTGCCTTCACATTCTGAAACGGTATTAGAAGTAAATTTATTTCAGGCAGAATATTTGTTTAAACATCAAAGTATTGATCTGCAAAAATGATGAAAAATATCTTGCATACCAAATTGATACACCAATAGATCCTTTGTCAACAAACATCACATGACATGAGCAAACAAACTAAATGGCATAGCTTTATATTAGAATTTTCACATCTAAAAAGCATCCATTTGATAATTTTGCAACTTTATTAAGACATAATGCTCAATAAGGTTTGGTTTTTATCATCACAGATGATGCTCTAAGCATCCGTTTGGTGAACTAGCATCTTTTGTATAGTACTAAAGCAACATAACGAAATTACCTCTTTTGGTCCGAAATTTTGCATGAATGATTTAAATTATTGCACATCATTCGCACCTACCATATTTTATATTTTTATTTAAATTGCATTCCTCAGTATGATGCATCATAAGTGGAGAGGAAAGCTAGTTTCTTTAGATGACAATTTGTGGTATTTTTTCATATTCAGCTTGAAACATTGAAAAACTGCAAGAATAAAATGGTTAGTATAATCATACCTGCTGAGTTTTTGAGCTGCACTCAATATAGTAGGTAGCTCCAATATGTTTACGGAGTTCCTCACCCTAGTTATGAACAAAAGACCAACAGTTTTAAAATTAATGCGTGTTGAACTCTATACACATATAATGAAGGGAGATTTGTACTTGCTCAGTAGTCACGGGCACCAAGGCAGGATGATCAGCCATATAGTGCCTGTCTTCGCGCAGATCTGCATGCTCATCATAAACACAGTAGCAATGCATGTCAAACTACCACCATATAGAAGATAGATGTCCAAAGTGTTTTCTTTTTCTTTTTGTTTTTTTAAATCTAATTGTTCGGTGATAATTTTTTTACCACCATCAGAGATGCAAGATAAATAAAATCTAAAGCTATGCTGCAACATAAGATTTGCTTTAGGATGTGCTGAAGCCAAAAACAGCAGAACTGTTCAACTATCAGTGGACTAGGTCTTCTATATGGAACACAAGAGACCGAAATTTGTTTGATCAAAACACTAAATTCTCCAAAGTAACAAATGATTCAAGTACAAATAAAGGAGAACGGAGAACCAGATTAATTGTTGTATATTCAATTGTTACAGTTGATGGTCAGCATTCTGCATCATGAAGCCTAATTGAAATTGAATCATTTACGAAATAATTTTGTAATATTGTCACGAGGCTTCCTTCTCATGATCCAAGCTTCATTTTTTATTATTTTGGTGAAAAAAGCTTTGACTTCCTTGTGTGATGGATGATCTAATATTGATCAATTAAAAGGGATAAGAACATTAAAGCTACACTATGAGAATAGCCTTTAAAGCTTATAGCACCATAGTTCTTCTTTACTCCAATAAAAGTAGATGGCATCAATGGTATAAGGCATGACATAGTTGCAGCAAAATTTTTTGGTCAACCAAATGCAACTTCCTTAGTGGATCACCAACATGTGATGAAGTAGATGTAAACTAAAATGTCTTCACTATAATAGACATGGACAAGTTTTGAGGTGCACATATAAGCACATTCAACATGAATGCCAAGTGCCAACCTTCACAAAATTTGGATAAATGAGTTTGTTAAGTTTAAAAAAGTATTCTCTGGCACAAAACTTTGTGCATATTTTTTTAATGAGTTGTGTTGTTAAACAGTTAAAGAGATCAATAAATCTATGCAATATGGTCATATGTTTCAACCTAACAAAATAAAGTTTTAAGATTCTAATCTAAGAATAAATGCCAGTTCCTATAGTTCAGGCAAGGGAATAGATGAAGTTTTAGTCTTCTAGTCCCTCATTTCTTCATATGTGGCTGGATGCTTTATGAAGAATTCGATAATCAATATACTAAAATCTATAATTGGAAGAAAAATTAGCATGAGACTAAGACAAGCATTAATACAATTGAATGATGACTTACCCAATTTTGTGCCAACTAATACCAATGGGATGCCAGGGGCAAAATGCTGGAGTTCAGGGATCCACTGGACAGTGCATACAAATTAGAGAACAAAAGAGAAATCTGCAAGACATCAAAAGTACCAAATTCAGAGATACAAGCACTGAAGCATACCTTCTTCAGCACATTCTCATAGCTTGCGCGACTAACTAAAGAAAAAGCCAAGACAAAGACATCTGCCCCCCTGTAGCTCAAGGGCCTCAGCCTGTTGTAATCCTCTTGCCCTAAGGAAGATAATGGAAACAAATACAACATAACAACCTTTTTCTTTTGACAAATATCATTCTATCAGCCAAACCAGAAAACAATCCCCATCATCATTCATTTGAACAAATTTGATTGATACGTCCTGTGGTTTATTGAAATTGCACTACCTTTTTAAGATTTACACTTTGCAATAACTCTTCTTATGGGGATACATGGCGTAATGTATTTCAAACAATTAAGAGAAATTACTATAGCGGCTAAAAAGGCAGGAGTATTGTGTGCTATCTCAAGAAACCACATGGGGTGTCACTATAATTTGTTTGTATTTTTTTAAAAATGTTTGTGTATAACTGAACACCAACCTTAAAAAAAAACACTATAACAAGTTTCATACCAGCTGTATCCCAAAGGCCTAAATTGACAGTTATGCCTTCAACAACCACATTTGCACTGAAATTATCAAACACAGTGGGGATATAGTCCTGATGATCAACATAGGGGGAAGCAAAATCAGATAAACCCAATGGTGAAGCTTCACAAGATAACAACTGGGTTACTTTCTGCACTTAGCACACACATAAAACAGTTTTCTTTACTCAAATTAAGATGATTTCAACAGAACAGAGAAAAATTCAGAAAGCACACATACACACACACACATAGTGGACATTACAAAACAAAAATAACATCAAACGATGGCAATTCAATAAAAAAATGATCTCTTGAAAACAAAAGATGTGGAAGAAAGCATCCACACCGTGGGGAATTTGTTGCTGGTATAGCAAATGAGCATGCAGGTCTTCCCTACAGCTCCATCGCCAACGGTCACACACTTGATGAATCTTGGGGCAGTTGCAGCAGCCATTGGAACAAGAAGAAAAGAAGAAACTTTCTCAGAATAATTTAAGCAAAACAAAACAGAAGTGGGGTTGTTTTGTTGTGTGTTGGATTGTTAAAGATTGAAGCTTTTTTTTGATTGAACCAGAGACAGATAGAGAGAGAAAGAGAGAGAGAGTGGCGGCACTTCACATGATTCTCACTCATTCCCTCTTTTTTGTACCGGCCAATTATTTTTTTCCTTTTTAATATTAGTCTTTGCAAATGCAATAGTTTCCAACTCTGCATTAAAAAATGGAACTGGGTATTTAATTGGATAATAACATGCGAAAATACTTTTTCTACACTATAATGCAGATTAATTAAGATTAGTTTGAATACAAATTATTCTAGTTATATATTACGATTTAAATGTATGAAATTTTAAGAAAAACGAACACTAACATATATATACACTATCGCAATTTTACTTCCTTCTGAAGTAGTACATATTTCCAAATTGGAAGAAGTTTTTTTCTGAAATTTATAACTGGCTCTTTTAATGATAAGTTATAGCAAACTCGTACATCACATGACTCGTATGTATTTATTAACACATAAGTGCCTTTCATTACACATTTTATATTTTTTTTATAAATTTTAAAAAATTGAAATATAAATTTTGTTTTATTATTATAACTTTATAATAGGTGCATTTAGATCACTTTTAAACAAAGATTAAATTTAAAGGAATGTCTTAAGTATTAATAAACATTTACAAGTCACGTGATTGGTTTTGATTTGTTCATAGACAAAAATGATAGATGTGGAAAAAAATAAGTGAAAAAGGAAAACAATAGTTGTTATGAACCGTCTTTAACGTTTGTGAATTACTTCCTTACGTTTTGCATTAAAAAAAAAAAAAAACTTTCTTACGTTGGTGTTTGATTATTTTAAATTAGGGAGATTTTAAAAAATGAATAATGGATTAGGTTCAGTAGTTTTAAACTCATATTGAGTGTTGAGGATGACAATTATTTGTATATATATATATATATATATATATATGTGTGTGTGTGTGTGTATATTCATTTTTTCAAAATAAAATTTCAGTTCAACTATTGTATATATAGAGAAAAATTCTTGCTGCAAGAATTAACTCAAATATGTTGTAGATTTTTTTTTTCTATTTTAATATAATTATTTCTTATAAAGGATGTAAGTTGTCTTCGATAAAATTTATCAATTACCTTTAATGTTGTTCTTGAAATTTTATTCAACTTATTTAATTAAATTGTTTTGCGAAGGATTTTATGTTATCATAGTAAGTTTGTAGCAGAAAAAAGGTATTTTGTATCAAATAACTAGTGACGAAATAATTATTGTTTTAAAATAAAAAATAGTAAAAAATAAAAATTATACTATATTTTTATTATCTTCTTTTAGAATTAGTATTCGGTGTGAAGTTGGTGCATTTATTATTCATACGCGGCATGGGCCCATGATAAGAGTGTTTGGTGGTCCAACCCGCTTCAAGTCCTCAACAGCGTTGGATTGGAGGTAACATACGTCCTTGCATTTATTATTACTATTATTATAACTATGAACTATCAATTTATTATTATTTTATTTAATTTTATTCTGTATTTAATTATTAATTAGAAATCACTATAAATATTAAGTTTTAAATTAATTATTATTACAAAAATAATAATCTTATCATATGTCATTTACTTATGAATTAATGCTTTTTAATTAATTAATTTGACATGCTTGGTTGCGTTTTTGTGTTTGGATCTTGCATAACTTATTACGGGCCTATTCTTTTAAAACAAATATGATGGGTACATATGAAAAAAATTAACAAGAGGTTTTTACATTGGCAATCACATCTTTTTAGGAAAAATATTTTTCTAATCAATTAAATATCTTTATTCTGTATAAAAATTTAGTAGGGTTAATTAAAAATATATTTTAAATAAAAGTATGATGTAAAAATAATTTTCTATAATTGATTTGCCTAGGTCATAGACCACGAATGTCCACCAACTCACTAGATTAGGTACTAATTCTGCTTACGGTGCATGATTGTCGTTGGTTCAAGAGAATTTTACATACCATGAATATTGAATATGAATTTTTCCACTAAATAAATTGTTCCTACTCATATGAACCCAGTGAAACCTTACATTACTGTGCCAATCCTTTAGGTTTTTTATAATTGATACTGAAAAATTAATTTAGATAATACTAGTTCTATATTTAAATGTATTTCTTGAAAAATTATTTGAATTATATAAAAATTGTTTTGTAATAAATTTACACACACATATATTGAACACTTTATTGATATTTTTTTATCACATCATATCATTTATTGTACTTATATTTTTTCTTCTTTTTTCTTTTTTTAAATAACATTGTGATTTCCAATAATTATTTTTTGTAGAACTTTATTTTTTATATCTAAGTGTCTAGTAGAAGGCGTGTACAATATATTTCCTAAGTTTAACCTTTAAAACTTTTTTTTTTAATAATTGTCCGAAGTGAAACAAATGGGCAAACTTTGGAGCTCTTAGAATAGACTGCAATACTCCACATGCCGTGACATAACTTAGGGAATTATTATGCACACCCCAACTTATTGTTTAGATCACGCCCTTTAATTGAAAAGTCCAAAATATCATTTCCTCTTTTGTACTAAACCAGTTATCAAGCACCTCTCCTTTGTATTCTTCTTCATCTTCGTGCACCTGTTCTCCTAAAATCAATGATCATCCTTGATCCTCTACTTGTGTTTCTCCTCGTAGTGGCACCCCTTTCTCTTCGGTCATGGCGAGTTATGTCAATTCCATATTGCTAAAAATGTTAGAGCAATACGGGATTTATGTGAGTCTCATGGAGGAATGGGGCAACATCTTGGATGCTTGGTTATGAGTTTATATCTTCTTCTAATGAGTTTGCGTATGACCAACCATTGGACGAATTTGAAGATATTTGCTCACATTTTCCTTTATTCATTGATTATTTGAAGAATACATGATTATACCACATTAGGAGAATTTGTTATGACATGGATATATCAAGTGATGCACCTTGGAAATACAACAACAAATAGATTTATTTTTGTTTGCATATTAATTTGACCTTAAGAAATAATTTCAAAGTATTTATTGTGATTTCAATGTACAATTGAGAGATAGCATAAGAAACTTGTGTAGTTATTGTGATTTCAATGTACAACATGATCAAATTGAAAGGATTTGTGTAACTAGGAGAAATTTCTGTTGTGAAAAGAAACTCTTATACTTAATAGAAAATTGTTTTTGTTGTGTATTTCATCTAGATACACAATGAAAACATATTTATGTTGTGTGCACTTACTCACAAAACAAATTACTTTCGTAAGAAAAAATAATACTAACATGGCGGGGGTTTAAATAGAAATAAGGGAGTGCAACAACCCCACAACTTATTATTCTTTTTTTAAATTGTGCACTTTCTAGATTGTTTTGGGCCTTCTTGTTTTTATTTGGGTTTGCTAGCTAGGCTATTGCATCTTGCACCTCCCATTGCATTCCAAAAATCTCATTTTAGAATAGAAATTACCATTTTGAATGGGCTTTTCAAAATGCAATGTGAAGTACAAGATACAATAGTAGGAGTGCAGAAAACAAATGTTAGGTTGCTATAGCCCCTATAGATTTGCTATTGGCTCCTACCACCATTCAATTTTTTTAACAAAACCCTTTCTTGCATTGCAAAATGGAATCACGATTCCATTGTACATCGTTCAACAAAATTGTGATTTTGTTATACATTTTTTTTGCACCCCCAAAGTGCAACAGAATTCTGTTGGGTGGAAAATATGCACAACATAATCACGATCCATTGTGCAAGTGGGGGTCAATAAAGCATGAACAAAGGAAGTATGATTCCGTTGCACAGCGTATAATAGAATCATACTTTTGTTGGGCCTTTTGTTTTCTTGAAAAAATATATAACAGAATCACAATTCTATTGTATATTTTTTATTTTGGTTTTTTAATGTTTTGACAAATAGGTATCACAGATGAAAATAACTTATGTATTAAATCAAATTTCATAGAAGTTTCTTTTACATATTGAGATACGCATCCATAAAATTAATTGGATATACATTCAACATTTAAAATTATTTTAATCCATAGAAATGTGTACTACATATTGAGATCCTTTACTTGAATGAAATTGTATTGAGTTGAAAGCTTGCATGCGTTTCATGTAAGGCTTTTGTCACAAATGGGTTTTGGGTGTGAAGTATCTTTTTTACTGTGGTAAAACAAGAGCAAAAGAACAATTATCTTTTAAAAAAAAGTTATATTATCGTAGAAAAGATGAACTGAGCGAATAAATCAATATTAGCTTACAAAAGTAAATGATATCTTTAGTGAATAATACATACATGCACAAAGTAATTTCCATTGACAAATCCAATTGTAACGAGACAAGGAGCAGATGGTGTGGGATTCCTAATTAAGTGGAAAGAAGGTTCAACTTTGCAGCCTAGATAAGTGGGCCAATGCAACATTATACCGCTAATAATGACATAACCCATGTCAGGAATGGTCATCCACTTCGCAGTGGGTATTGAACCACTTTCAACATACAAGAGGTTATTAATTTCAATAGTCTTTCTTCTGAGCCAAGTAATTCAACATAGAGAAGGTGTCATATTTGAAGTTCTCAAATCAAATCTTGGCAACGAGAGACCAAGAGTCCCTACCTTGGCTTAACAAAGCTGCAATTATCTTGTAATTACAATTTCCATTCGGTGTGACATCAACAATGTTTAGAATGTATTGTTGCAACTCATTAGAAAATCCATTCACATAATGATCCATTTTTGTCTTCTTGTTTTCATGGCCAACTTGTGAGCCACACTTAGAGTTCTCGAACTACCAATCATCGTGTTCATTTCATCAACGTGCTCCCACATTGAAGGTTCACGTTTGATATATTTCACAAACTTCGATGCACCTTTTTTAGAGTTCCTGAACTACCAATCATCGTGTTTATTTCATTAACGTGCTCCCACATTGAAGGTTCACGTTTGATAGAGATCACAAACTTCGATGCACCTTTTTTTTTACTTTCTCTTGAGGGGGACACATTGAAGTGGTATTTGAAAATGTAAATTCACAGAATTTAATCTTTAAGGTCATTTTACCACACACGTATAGTTGTGAAAATATCTTAAACAAAGCATCGACCTTATGTGTCAGGGTTAAGTCCCCCTAAGAGTCACCCTTATTTTATAAACTATGAATGGATAACATCTTCCAATGTACATGGATGCACTTCAAGGGAATAAAGCCATATATACTGATAAATTCAACAAGTTCACAAGCACATGGTAGACCTGAGTAACTTTAAGTGTGTAGCCACAAGCATAATTGTCAATACCTATAGTGTCAACCTGTTGCAACTCATGGAAAATGATGTCTTATGCTTCTCTTTATACATAGATGCATAAATTCTTATATATTAGGGTATCAAACCTATGCTTAACCATATTTATGTTTTTCTGAAGCAAAGCTTTAATTGTCATACGTTGCAAGACAAACATCTTATTCATTGCATCCCAACAACTACACAAATCTCTTATGCTATCTCAAAGCAACTGCTTCAATCTCGCATGTATGCCTTCAACCCTAATATGCAACAAAAATGAAATGTAAGAAATTATGCAATTAACAAAATGAAATGTTAAAAATGGCTAATTTCAATGAATTTATCTACCTATTTGTTGTTGTGTTGCCAAGATACATGACCCAATAAACCCATGCTTGTACAAACTTCTCCTTAAAAGGCATAAACCATGCGTTTTGGACATACTCTACAAATACTTTATAACATATGCACTTGTTTGTAAAGCTTTTCAAGCGTTCGTTATATAATTTTTCATCTGGAGATTGGAGCAATAGCTCCTAAGCATCCATTTCATTTTGCCACTCTCTAGCCTTATCCAAATGGATTTTTCATTTTGTGCTGACATTTTTTGTAATAAAATAAACATAAAAAGTTGGTTGAAGAAGGAAGCACAGTCTCCAATGCATTAAATGAAAGCAAGATCCCTATAACTGACAAAAAGCTGAAGCAACAAAGCATTTTTCTTACACAATCCTTTCACCTTACTTAAAGCCCATTCAAAATTATCTACTTTCTCATAAATTAAATAAACAAAGGCAATAACAAAAGTCATGTTTTTTTTGAAGTGATATCAACAATTTCTAACAATGGAAGATGATATCTATTTGACTTGTAAGTCGTATCGCCAATCATTATTGTTGGGAATTTAGGAGTTTGATGGAATCTAAATGTGTCCATAATGTATCTTTGTCGACATCTTCATTGTCTAATTGTCTAAACTAGGTATGATAATAGGTAGGGTTTTAGGTAGGGTCCTATAGTACTCGTCCCCATACTCATGTTCTGAAAAAATCCCCATAGTCGGCCCTATACATGCTGAGGTAGCAACTTTAATCCTCATACCCATTGGGTACCTATATACCTATACCTGTACCCGAGACCCACACTTTACTTATGATATAAAGTTAATAAATCAATATAAAAATTAATCAAAAAAATTACTAAAAATTCAAAATGCATTCTTAAATTTAAAAAAATAAAACATTAAGAACATGTTCACACAATATTAAAAACAAATAAGCATAGCACTGATTCATCAAAACTCAAGTCATAAATAAACAACATTACAAATATAATAATCCAACATAACATGATTCTTAAAGTTAATGCTTTATTTGCTTAACAAAAACACTAATTAAACTTGGACATCATGTGGTGATAATACTCTCCGAGACTAGTAAAAAAATAGTAAAACTAATTAGCTCATAATTATATATTATAAATTAAAAAAACACAAACAAATAGGATATTTGACCTCATCATAAAAATCAACTTCTCCATATTTTTGTAAGAACCTATCTCCAAATTCTATATATTGCTTTGATCCCCCAATACCAATAGAAACTAGAACATGACAAAAAGACAAATGCATTAGACCTATCACAAATGTTAAATAAAACTATCAATAGAAGACAAAACAACAATTGAATAAACAAAAGAATGTAATTTTTATTACCTTGTTGCTTATGTTTCATCTAGCTTTGTGCACACATAAGTGCCTCCAAAGTAAACTCATGAAGCCTAGAACGATGAGGACTCAATAACCTACCTCCCATGTTGAAAGTAGATTCTAAAGCAACAATTGAAATTATATTGTCAAAACATCCTTAGTAATTTTCTGCATAATTGGATACTTGATCCCATTTTTTTTCCACCATCAAAGAATGTCAAAATTAGCACTCATAAGCAAACCTTTCTCATCCAAGTAGAGATCTAGTTCATACATTGTTTGTATCTTAATTGTTTTATTCTCAAATGAGTCATAGTCACTAAGGAAATTGCTAACTTCTAGATTATCCAAGTTTGACTCAATATCATTTTCATGTGAAGTTGAATTTTCCATTATTCCCTTTGTCTTAATATGGTACTCTTCAAATAATGAGTAACACAACTTCCTGATATTGTTCATTTCAATTGAAGATGAACTTCCATAAAGCTTAGAGAAAAAGTACTCCAATAACTTAAATTTGTATCTTGGATTTAAAATAATAACAATTCCTATAATTCCATGAATAACATACCAATATTTCTCAAATTTGGCAACCACTTTTGAAGCCATATTTTTAATAGCTACAATTGGACAAATTTGCCACTGCTACAAAGAGAGCTAAATTTGTTTTGTCAAAGGGAAGGATGCCTTGGTTGTTTGATATAGTGTCCCAGAAAACATTTCAGTTACACGATTAAAAACTTCCAACCTACTACATATCTCTCTTGCAATTTCTCACTCATCTAATGTAGGCAAGCATGTATATAACTATTATCTTGTTTTCAAACAATTAAAACACCTTTGTAAGCCAATGCAACAACAAGCATGTGATAAGTGGAATTCCATCTAGTTTTGCATTGAAGAATGAGTTTCTTTGTGACAGAAACTTTGATTTGACGTTCCCTAAAGGTTTTGTTGGTTCTAGTTATAAATTTTGCTACTCTTAATCTGCACAAGATCAAAAAACAAGAAAAACACAGCAAAGCAATACACAGCAGAGCAAGAACCCAAAGATTTACGTGGTTCGATAATGTGCCTACATCCACGGGAAAACGCAGCTCATCATCATCACATAGATCATGAAATTACAAGTTCAATACAAGCAGCAACTAGCTTTGATTTCTCTTGGTTTCTCTTTCAACAAAACCTCTCTCAATCACCTAGCTCACTACCTCCCTTTTTGAACTCTCTGATTTCTGCAGTTTTTCAGCTTCTCTATTTTTCAGCCGCTCTCATAAAAAAAACCACACACTGCATTACATGATCAAGAATATATATGTACACTCTAGCTATGCTTTGGTGCCAAAACCAATTCAGTTATAATAACTGAAAAAAGTTATGACAACACCAATTTAAAGTTTTTTCACTTGTGCCATTTGTGATTTTGAGTCACACACCACAAATCTCCACCTTGACTCTAAATCAACAAGTGTCTACCTTGTGATTCAAGGCTGCACTTCTACCAATCTGCTTTAAGCATCTTCAAAATTTATCAAATCCAAGAAGTGCTTGAACTTGACACTAGAGAGGGACTTTGTGAACATATCAGTCGGGTTTTCTTCTGTTGAAACCTTCTCCACCTTCACCTTCTCAGATTCAATCACATCTCTGATGAAGTGTAGTTTCACATCTATGTGTTTTGTCCTCTCATGGTACATTTGGTGATTTGCTAAGTGAATGGCACTTTGACTGTCACAATGAATTGTGACACAAGTTTGTGTTATTCCAAGTTCATTAATCATACCTTTAAGCTAGATTGCTTCCTTCACTCCTTCAACTAGGGCCATGTATTCTGCTTCAGTTGTTGAAAGAGCAACAACTGATTGTTGATTTGATTTCCAACTGATTGTTGTCCCAAACAAAGTAAACACATATCCTATTAAGGACTTCCTTGTGTCTACATTTCCTGCAAAATCTGCATCTACATAGCCTGTGACTACTGCCTCGTGTGCTGTCTTCTTGTACCTTAAACCAGCTTTCAAAGATCCATTTAGATACCTTAGTGTCCACTTCACAGCTTCCCAATGTGCGCTGCCAGGATCTCCCATGAATCTGCTTATAATACTTACAGCATGAGCTAAGTCAGGTCTGCTGCAAACCATTCCATACATTATGCTTCCAACACCACTAGCATAGGGTGTTTGATCCATTTTAGAACTTTCTTAAGCTGTTTCTGGTGCTTGAATAACATATAGCTTTGTATGATGACCAAGTGGTGTGCTAACAGGTTTGCTTTGATGCATCCTAAACCTTTCCACCACTTTCTTGAGGTAGTTGCTTTGGGACAAGAATAGTTCACCCTTTGCCCTGTCCCTATGAATATCAATTCCGAGTATCCTTCTAGCTGACCCTTTGCCCTGTCCCTATGAATATCAATTCCGAGTATCTTTCATCTCAAATTTTGTGTTCAAGCTTTCTTTGAGTATCCTAATCTCTTCCTTATCCGCAGTTGCAATGAGGATGTCATCCACATACAAGAGAAGATAAAGAACACACACTTTCCCCTTTTTCAGGATATATACACAACTGTCATATCTGTTTCTAATGAAGTCATATCTGATCAAGAACTCATCAAATTTGAGATACCACATTCGAGGGCTTTGCTTCAGTCCATACAAAGATTTTTTCAGCAAGCACACCTTGTTCTCCCCTTCTTCAAAACCTTCCGGCTGGTTCATGTAAATGGTTTCCTTTAGATTTCCATGGAGAAAAGCTGTTTTAACATCCAACTGTTCAAGTTCCAAATCATACTAATTTACCAGACCAAGTATAATTCTAATTGAGCAATGCTTTACAACTGGTGAAAAAGTCTCATTGTAATCAATTCCTTCAACCTGTGTAAAGCCTTTTGCTACCAATCTTGCCTTGAATCTAGGCCTTTCTACTCCTGGAATGCCTTCTTTCTTCTTGAAGATCCACTTACATCCAACAGCCTTCTGCTTCTTGGGTTGATCCACAAGTATCCAGGTATTGTTCTTTCTCAAAGATTCCATTTCTTCACTCATTGCCTGAAGCCACAACTGGCTGTCTTCACTTTCAATTGCTTCCCTCTAGGTCTTAGGTTCTGAATTTTGAATCTCCTCAGCAACACTCAAGGCATAGCAAATAATATCAGCATGACCATACCTCCTTGGAGGCTTTATCACCCTTTTTTCTCTATCTCTAGTCAATTGATAATTGGACAAGTCATGCTGAGTAACCAACTCTTCATTATCTCTAGCTTCTCCTTGATCAGTGTGATCAATAACATTTCCACTATCATGATCTGAAATCTCAGAATGCTCCATCTCAAAATTGGTATTCTCACTACTTGAGCTGTTATCCTTCTTCTCCTTACTCAGCATTGTCATTCTGCTCTCATCAAAGGTTACATCCCTGCTGATGATGCATCCTGTCATCAGCTCTTGTTCTTCTTTCAAGTCAAACGCTTCGAGGATTGCAATTTGAGGACTTGCTTGGTGCCCCTGCTGAATTGATTAGGAGGGGAAAGCATGGAAGCCTCTACAAGGTTATGCTCGATAATGTGGTGCTGTTGGCAGTGAAGAGGATCAAGGATTGGGGGATTTCCAAGCAAGATTTTGAGAGAAGGATGAATTTGATAGCCCAAGTGAAGCATCCACGCGTATTGCCACCCGTTGCATACTATTGCTCTCAGCAAGAGAAGCTCCTAGCATATAAATATCTGCAGAATGGTAGTCTCTTCATGTTGCTCTATGGTAAGTTGTAAGCAAAGTAAGGTGTTATTACATTCATTTGATATGGAAAGTAGTTAATAAGCTATGGTACTTTGTTTGACATACTAATGCATATCACATAAGTAGTCACTGCTAAACGGAAGAACTATTAAACTAGGAAAAAGGTGTCTTACTACCTATGATAATGAGAACACAAATTTGCTTACCATCTAAATGATATTTTCTAATACATTACTAATAATTAGTTTTCCTAATATGACACTTATTTTCTTTTGGCCAAAACTTCGATGTAGTTCTTTAGATACTTCTGGTGTTGTTTTCCAATCAAAATTAAAATTTTCATCTCTATAATCACCGTAGTAAAAGTTTGTATTAAAAGTCAACATATATTACAGAGATGAAACTCTTTAGGACTTGTATATAAGTTTTTCCTTTCCTTTTATGGGATATCTCTAGGTCTTCAATTTGAATTTTTTAAGGCCCAAGAGCAGTTTTCAGTGGAACTAGGGTCTGCAATGAAATGTAGCCTAGAAAGAATAAATCTAACCATATGTTTGTCTTCACTTTTAATGGTTTTAGGATCTCAAAGTGGCCACTCTTTTGACTGGGGAAGCAGACTAAATGTTGCTGCTAAGATAGCTGAGGCTTTGGCATATGTGCATGAGGAGTTTCTTGAGAATGGAATAGCACATGGTAACTTAAAGTCAAGTAACATTTTGTTTGGCAAGAATATGGATCCATGCATAAGCGAATATGGCCTAATGATGGCAGAGAATCAAGATCAATTTGTCCATTCTCACAACAAAGGTCTCAAAAGCAAAGATCTAATTGCATCCATCTTCAAAGCTGATGTACATGCCTTTGGTTCGATACTTCTCGAGCTGCTGACAGGGAAAGTAATTAAAAATGATGGATTTGATCTAGTCAAATGGGTGAATTCAGTGGTCAGAGAGGAATGGACTTTTGAAGTTTTCGACAAGTCCCTAATCTCACGAGGTGCTTCTGAAGAGAGAATGATGAGTTTGTTGCAGGTAGCACTAAAATGCGTTAATCCTTCTCCCAATGATAGGCCAAGTATGAGCCAAGTTGCAGAGATGACAAATTCTTTGATAGAGGAGGAAGAAAAATCCATATCCTTTGACACATGACCCAAAGTTTAGTTATATACTTCTACGCATCAGATTAAAAAATAAAATAAAACAACTTCTTTCAGGAAGCATGTATTAATCCAAACTACTCTAATTTTAGTTTAGTTTCGTGCAAATCACGATCAGAACACATGAAAATGGTAAATTATCTGGAGATTGGTTGTAACTTGTAATTTCAATTAGCAAGAGTATCTTTTCTTCTAGAGTATAGGCAGCTTTTACATTTCTAGACCTTATCTATCATTACTGTTCTGCATAACCGCATCTCTGCAATGAAATTTGTGATTTTTTTTAACATAATTCCATGTCTCACATACCGAGCCAAGCTGCATGTTACTTCAACATTTATTATGCTAACAACATGATCTTACAAAGTTACTTTATTTATGGGCAAAACCAGCGACTACAATTACAGAGGTAAAAAAAACAAGCAAAATTTAGAACTCAAGCAAGCTCTAAACTATTGAATGCAAAGTGGCTTGCAAATATTGAATGCAAGAAAGAAAACACCCGTTAGGAATCATTTGCATGTTGGGGGAGATAATGCATGTTTGGTTTGAATTGTGTAACGCGGTTATTCATGTCAAATTGGAAGCAGCTCTTTACAATTTTCACATTTTAGTGAAACTGGGACCGGTCTTAGTTGAGTAATTCGGGAGTCTTGACATTGTTTGGGCTCAAGGTTTAATAATAGATAAGGGTCCTTTATATAAAAACTTAAATATATTTTTAATCTCCGATATTTAAATTTGTTTTTTTTTTCTTCTTCTTAATTTTTAAAAATTGATTTTCTAAGACCTCTTACCATAAAAATCATCACAAATTGTACATTTAAACAATAAAAAAATTAATCAAGATAGACTAAAAAAAACATTCTTTAAATTTGAGAGACTAAATAAATTTCAATTTAGGAGACAAAATACAACAATGACCTAAATTTAAATGATAAAAACCATTTAAGCCTATTGTAAAATATGAGGTAGGTTTCGAAGTATCTAACAACTGAAAAAAGTCATAAAGAGATATAAATGTATATTTGATTCTTAAATCTTTATTGACTTGAAAATTGTAAACGAAATGAGTTAATTTGATTTCTAATCTAGAATTACAGTTAAATAATATTTGTGACTTTTCTCCCCCCGAGATAAACTTTTCTCCCCCCGAGTCAGCCCTTCTATAGAATGAGTCATCAACTCATCATTTACGCATAACTAAAGAAAACAAAGCAGAAGGGGAGATGTTGCAACTGGTTCAGAATACCAATTTTCACGTGCAATACATATGTGGTTAGGCTATGATGAATTGCAGTGGAGGCTTTGATAAACATAAATTGAGCTCTGAATGATTCACATGGAATCTTGAACAGCTGGGATGAGTCCTCTGTCGACACTTTGAATTGGGCAATGATCACTTGCTCTTCTGATTACCTTGGCATAGGCCTATTAGTTCCTCTCTCTCTTTTCCTGCTTTTCCTTTCTCACAGCTTCCTCACTTGTTTTTGTTTTACTTTTTGTCTGTGCAGAGGAGTGCCTAGCCAATTTCTCTCTGGAAGTATTTTGTTATGTTTTATGTGTTGTGGACTGTGGAGTGTTCTCATAGCGGTTTGGTGGTTGAATTAATGCAGGATGCAGCAGAACAACAATATCTCAGGCAATATACCACCGTATCATGGAGCCCTTCTCAAGTTTCAGACTTTAGACCTTTCCCATAACTGATTTTCTTGAGTGATTCTTGCCTGTCAATTGAATAGTTTCTATTACCTGTGAGTGTCTTGAAAATTGAAACAACTTACCAATTGTATATTTCTAACTAGTGTTATATTATTTCAAAGTTTCAATTGTGCTTTTTTTGTCTTGATTCAGTTTTACTTCTGTTTGCTACAGAGAAATGTTAGGGATCACATTCTCTAACACATTCTTTCAAATACAATTTTTCATTGGTTAAAATTTATCGAAAACCACAAAATTAAGTGGATTCAGAATCTTATTTAATGGCTCTCTCTTTTAATTTTATAATTTTCAATATATTTTAACCAATAAAAAATTGTAGGAATAAATATGTTGAAGAGTATATTGCTAGCATTCATGTGCTCTAGATCATGAGAAGGTACATCCTTCTATCTCCAACTCCCTAGTTCCTCGTGTTTTCTTCATACAACATTTTTATTTAAAACACAAGTCCAAAAGGCTAGCAATAACACTTGTAGTTAGTCATAGTTGTGCTTCCCTCATCCTTCTGTTTTTTTTTTGGGGGGCTATTTTGGTATAGAAAGAAACAATGACTTAGATAAAAGGATCTCAACTTGTTGACTCTTGTATCTTATTTATTTGGCAGTTTACTAACTAACGCTAGAAATGTGAGAGTCAGATTAAAGGATCCACTTCATGTAATCTTGGTTAATGGGTGTTCTTCAAACATGTTTATTAATTTATTGATGGGTGGGCTATTCACATTAACTTATGCTTAATACAAGATCAGGGGAAGCTGAAGAAAATAGCTCTGATTCGCGTTCCAACGATGCCTTCTTACATCCATAGATGTACAAGTATAATATTGGTGGAAATTCTCAAACATGTAAGTCAAATGTTTTCAATGAAGTTACTTATATTGGAGAGACTTCCTTAGTAATTATCGTCCAAGACTCAGCAGTTGGCATCAATTCAAATGGAGATGTACATGGCTTATGGGAAATTCGATTTTAAACGCACCCTTTTGATTGGTGGAATGTATTCTCTTTTCATTTATTTAAACACATCCTTTTTATGTATATTAAGTCTTAAGAAGCATGAGGCAGTGTGTTGAAATTTTTGAAAGAATATCATATTGCTCAGTATAAACCACATGGATTTGCATGTGTGATAATAGAGGGTAATGAATAGTAAATTTAATATACTACTAATATTAAGAAATTAAGTAACCAAAATTAAACAACAATGGCATAAAATAAAGGAGGAAAGAAAGATACTTTTTGGTTTTGGAATTTTATGGAGCCCCTAGCAAGCACAATAAATTTGGGATGAAATCAAAAAGAGAAATCATCGGGGTCTAACTTCATTAGATGCTCCCAACATGTAATTACTAACTATTCATATTCAATCAAGATATGTTATCATCAACCCACAAAATTATTCAAGCATTAATCCCTTAAGAGAAAGAAGCTAAATCTCTTGATTCAACTATCAATCTCTTGGATGAGTGTAACCAATGTACTTGCATTAAGAAAAATGGTTTATCAATGACCAATTCTCTATACCCGTGTTCAGAGGCATAAAAAGGATGGTTTGCGTTATTCAATTTGCAATTAAAAAGAATTTATGAATTACAATTGAAATAATATGATCACACAATTAGTTTGCCTAGACCAAAAACAAACATTAAGCATAGAAGAAGAATAACAATCTTTATCGTATAAGAATAAAATATAATTACATGAATGTAGTAGTCTAATGACATTAAACCCCAACAAGAATGAAATTAGCTAATCACAACCATGGAGAAAGAAATTTTGATAAAGAAAAAATGAGGAAGAGTTGCAAGACATAGACACCACTAAGAACTTTCTTGTTGACGAAAAAAAAACCCAAGAACTTTCTCTTTTCATTACATGTTTAAAAATAGCATCTTATAACAATTGGGCTTTTTCTTAAAGTGGACTTTCTTCTTAGTAAAGTGAGCTTAAGGCTCACCACTTAGGGGGCATAAACTTGAATTAGTTTAAGGGAATTGCTACGCACACCATTCATTTTGCTGGTACACCCAACATAACATATATAATTCCCATATTGCCCTTTTGTAATTGGTTTGCAATGCAAGATATGCATACCATTCTTTCATAAGAGACAATAATACTTGTAACAGCCGTAACTTTAATAAGTAAATAAGAAAATAATAAATTAATACATAAATAAATAAGAAAAAATAAAATAAAAATTATTAGGTCATAAATTCCCACTATATAAGCCAAATGTTAACCTAGAGCAGCTTTTTGGAAAACACATTCTGTTCCTTTCTTCTTTTCTGACGCACAAGAACCCTAACAGAGCAATCAGAGGAGGAGCTCTAGAGAGCACCAGAGACGCCACCATTGCTAACAGAGAACATTTAAGCGACTACCTCGAGGTAAGGGATGAGTTACTCACGCTTGGGGATTAGAATGAACATGTGTAGGGATCCCTAGAGGATCAATTTTTGGGATATTTTGGGGTGTTTATGAATTTAATTATGTTTTCATGTTTAATCGCGGATTGAGTGTGTTTGATGAACCAATTGGTGTTCTGCTGCGAGTTTGTTGTAGAATTGATGTGTTCTGTTGCGAGTTTGTTGTAGGATTGATGTGTTTCTGTGTTAGGTGTGTACCTTAGGAATTATAATTCTTTATAATTAGCATAAAAATTGTGTGGTGGTGATTTTGTTTATACCAGATATGTTGGCCTTTCAATCTTGTTCCTGTGCTAATGTATATTGTGTCCAAATAATTATTTTTACACCGCAGTGTATACGTGTACATATATATTGATACTGTTTTTTTTTACAAACTGTATATTTTATTTCACGTGGGTGATTTCTTGTCATGAAATTCATAGGTGTAGGGATTGTTGGATAATTGAATTGGCTAAAATCATTTAAAGAAATTAACTAAAGTTGTATTCACATTGTAATTAGGCATTTTCTTGATGTTGGCAACTTAGTTGAAATATATTTAAAATATAGGTATACATGTTGTTCATAGAAATCAATATGAGTATATATTTTATTGTTATATATAATTTGTATTTACTTAATAATATATTTGATATTATTGTGATTACTTTATATTAATATATAATTAATACTTTTTATATGTTATATATAATATGTACATTTACGTTTACGTTAATATATATTTTGTTATACATTTTGAATATAATATACTTATATATATATTTTACGTGTATTTTATAGTTACTCTTTTATAAGCCTTGAAGTTAAATATTGTATGTTATTATTATTATGATACATTGTTATCTAATTGTTGAGTATATTTTGTAATTAGTTAGAGTGTGAAATGTTAAACTGTAGACATGAAACATGGTTGTGAATGAGTGTGTGATTGATATTTGTAGTGATATTACTTGTCATGTGAGTTATGAGTTATACAGTAACCCAACCAGTGTGTACCTTGAGAGAACTTTTATGCGCAGTGTTAAAGAAAATTGTAGGATTCCTAGTTAGGATCCTGAAGGGTTAAACTATGGCGCAATTTGTTAAATATGTTTGAAATATAAGAGTAAGGTCGTGGGTATGATATAACTCATAAACAGTGTCTGCGTGCAAATAAAAAAAATATTTTAGGGGTTGGACCTGAATCAGGAAGGTAAGGCCCAAACGGATTCTTCGGAGTCTAGGCCTTAGGGGTAAAGATACTCGGTTTGAGTGCTCCTTTAAGCCCATGTTGATCCCATGTGGTTGGGGCATTCTCGCAAAACAGAGTAACCATGACTGGTCACCTTATGATGTTACTTAGTGAGAGTGACCGAGTATACCCATTGTGTGGTGTGCTTTATCATGTACTCCTAAGCGCCCCAGTGTTGTTTTTCACTGACATGGTACCACATTGCATATAGGCTTGAGTCTTAGTATAATTGTTGCATAACGCTTGTGTTTGAATTTCATTGAGTTAACAATTGTGGTTGATGTTATTTTATGGAGTGTGTAAACTTGAATGGGTGTGAATAATGTGTGCGATTTTGTGCAGTAATGCTATTTATATAAATTCAGCTTTAAGTATTATATGTTTCACATGCTCTAATGTTTTATTATATACGAATGTGATAACTCACTCCCGGTGTGTGTTTGTGTTTGAGCTGATTGCCACTTTGTTTCAGGTGAGCCTTCATATGATGAGTCACATGCTAGAGATGGAGAGACTTAGTCTGTGATAGGGATTATGATTTACTGAATGATATAATTGCGTTATACTTTTCTACTTTAGATTTTTTTTATTATTTATTTAGAGTGGACGGCCTTGCTTTGAGCCGGGATAATCTTATCTTTTATTAAAAAAAGTAATATTCTATTATGTTTTCACTAAGTGGATGTGAACCTTTATCCTTTTGAATTGATTAAATTAAATGCGTTTAAAAAGAAAAATTATTAATTAATTTTGCATGTTTTTTTTCCTTCTTTTATTATTATGTGTTTATAATCTTTTAATTAAATTTTGTATGATTTATTTAATTAGTTAGTTATAATTGTAAGGGTAGAGGGTGTCACAATACTAAAATACAACAACTAATGAAGCTTCTTGAATGAAATCAGTATATTCATTGACATAGATTGAATGATGAAGATGTTGTACGTGATATATTTTGGAGTCATCCTGATATAGTCAAATTATCCAATGTTTGTAATTTGGTATTTCTCATAGATAGTACCTACAAAACAAACAGGTACAGGTTGTCGTTACTTGACATTGCTGGTGTAACCCCAACAAGGATGATTTAGCATTGATGAATGCAGTGTAAACTATTTTTCCTGATACTACAAATTTGTTGTGTCGATTTCACATTGATAAGAATGTGAAGGCAAATTGTAAAACTTTGGTTGGTCCAAAACATGCATGGGATTATGTCATGGAAGCCTGGAGGAGTTTGGTGGATTGTACTTCTGAGCAAGAGTTCGATGAGTGCCTTTTGAAGTTTGAAATTGCTTGCTCACCATGGTCAATGTTTGTTGACTATGTCAAGCAAACATGGTTGATTTCTCATAAAGAAAGATTTGTTAAAGCTCGGACGAATAAGCTAGGTGATGCATTTAGGAAACACAACAACTAACAAGTATGAAAATTGTAAATATTTATTGTTGTTAGGGTTTAGGATCTAACAGATAAAAATAATTGTTTTTGTTTACTTGTTTGTGTATTTCAAATGCAAGTTTGAGTCTTCTCATTGGGCCTTAAAGAGACAACTGTAGAATAGCCTTGGAGACCTATGTAGTGTTTGAGAAGTCATGAACAACATGATCACACTGCAACACATAGAAATTAAGGCATATTCTGAGACATGTACACATGTGGTTGGACATGTTCTTAAAGTTACCTTACATAAGAAACTACTTGGCATGGTATCAATGTATGCTTTAAATCAGATTGTTGCAAAGTTTGAGCGTGTAAGTAGAATGCAGTAGTGAAGGATTGAACACACTTTGTTGATGAGGTTGACAACACACTTTGTTGATTTAGGGGAAGATTGAACATTTAGTTATTGTTAAGACAATATTTGTAATGTACATAGTTGTGACATACTTACGGGGTTATCATGTAATATGATAATTAACGCGTGTTTCATTGGACATTCATATAATTATTTATTTTACTTAATTATCGACAATGCAAATAATCATATTAGAAAAAAAACATCAAACGGTATATAATTATTTATGTTTTAGGATTTTTATTTAGGGTTATTAGAAATTAAATTGAATTAGGATTTAGGATTTAGGGTTTTAGTTTTGACGAATTATGTATTTTGGGATGCGGGATTAAATAATTTGGTTTAAGGTTTAACATAATAATCTACTTAGGTCAATAATTTAATATTCACATACTACATAAACGAAAATAAATAAAAAGCTTAACAAATAACACTAAATAACAAACATTGTTCAGTCATATTGCATACATAAATCCTATGAAACCTAAAAAATCCTAACAATCTTCATGTGTCTAGTGTACGCCGCCTTCATCTCGATCAAACATATACATTGCCTTACGCAGTCACACCCCTGGCGATCCTTAGGCCCTCCTCGATCACAGTGTATGCTTCAGTTCCTTCAGTGACTATCCTTATGTTGATCAAGCGTTCCAACCTTTATGTTATTGCATGACAAGCCTCCTATGACATTGACAACAAGCTAAACAGTAAAAATTTAATGCATGACACATAAAATGACTACAACAGTGAGAATTCAAAATATTTTATACCAATGCATGTCGAGGCATGTCTACATCAACAAGTGTAGCTGCAAGTGGTTTTGGCATAGATGTTGTGGCGACCGGTTGCTGAGGAGGATCTGGTTCAATAAATGTATCATCGTGAACCATAGGTGGATGTCTAGGAGGATCCCTAGGCTGTGTCGGACTCATGAAGGAATGAGATATCATGTAAAACCACTCCATGTAGTCTACTGCACACTATCCTGGAGCAACACAAATTTGACCCACTAGTGCAAGGTATTCAAAAAAGTGCATCCATCTATCGTCAATCTCCTTTATAAATAAATATGGGGCAGCAGAGGTTGGAGGAATGGTTTGCACATAACCAAACTGTCGCACAATCCTCTATGGTTGGTGTATGACAATAGATGAACCCATCTGATTTGTCCACAAAATAATGAGATCAACTCAAAATTCTCTGAATGCACGGTGGTCACCATAAGGAATCTAGCACATAGCATCGGATGTCAATCTATCCAACCGCTTATGATACATCGACATTGTTAATGCCTTCCCAGACTTCCAACGGCATGCACATAGTTTCCTCTCATGATAATCTTCATCAACAAAGTAATGGCTTACACCATATATTAGTAGAATGCAATAGTGGTAATCTGTATGGATTATATGGATTGTTAAACCTTATAATCCATAAGAATTTCTAATCCGTATGCATTGTACGGATTGTTAATCCTTATAATGACTACACAATCCCATTTTCAACGAAGAGTGGAAAAGAGGAACTTACGACAAAGGCGAACGCGACAACGGTGGTGGGGACTGGCGACAAGGCATGAATGGAGGCACTAATGGCAACGGTAGGAACAACATATTGAGAAAAAAAACCCAAGTCCCACATTGACTAGAGATAGTGTCAAGATAGAGTATATAAGGTGAGGGCAATCCTCACCCTGTGAGCTAGCTTTTAGGGTTGAATTAGGCTCCAGTTTTCTACTTAGCATCAGAGCCTATCCTAGATCTATTGAAAGGGCCACACACCAAGCCCAAAAAGTGTTGGGCGTGAGGGGGTGTATTGAGAAAAAAACCCAAGTCCCACATTGACTAGAGATAGTGTCAAGATAAAGTATATAAGGTGAGGACAATCCTCACCCTGTGTGCTTGGATTTTTTTTTTCAACGCGTACAAACAGGGAGAGGAAAGGGTGACCTTATTAAAATTTTAAGTGAAAGAGAATTTCGTCACTTCACTTAAAATATTGGATACACAAGAAATTGTGTTGGATGCACCTAACAAAACTCTTCATTTTTTTTTCTTCCGGTGTAGGCTTAAGGTGGTGGGCTTAAAAATTTTTGTTAGGAAATCCCATAATCTTTTTTTGGGAGTTGCTACGTGCACCCAACATTATTGCTGGGGCACCCAGCAAACAGTGAAGTGGCAAAATTGCCCTTCAATAATTCTTCTTCCGGAAGAAGTATTTCCGTAAATTTTTCGGAACAAGCTTTTCCGGAAAGTTTCCGGAAAAAGACTTCTTCCTGAAAAAGAATTTGGGAATTCCGGAAGTACTCACAAACTTCGTCCGGAAGATCGTCATCCGGAAACTTTCGGAAGAAGGTTCTTCCGGAAACTTCCGGAAGAACCTTCTTCCGGAACTGAACTTTTTTTTAAAAAAAAATTATTTGATAATATAATTTACTTTTAATGGATAAACTAAATTATAAAATAATTAATATTATTATACATAAATAATTAAATAATTAGTGAACGTATGTAACGAAATAAGAATTTTCATTTTATAATAATAAGTAAAAATAAAATAATATTTAATGCGTATGTAATGACGATTTTGCCCTTGTGTAATTTTCTTTAAATTAACGCGTAAACGCTTCTTTCTACTGCGCTTTCGCTTTCTTCGCTTCTTTTTACTGCCTTTCGCTTTCTTCTGCTTTGTTTCTTCCGGTTGCTTTGTTTCTTTCGGTTGCGCTTTCGCTATTTTGGTGGTGGTCCCGTGAAGTATTTAGAGATTCGGTGGTCCCGTGTTCGGTATTTGAAGTTTTGTTAGTGGCTGTTCTTCCTATTTTGTCGGAGGTACGCTTTTATGGGTATTTTTTTTCTTTTCCGGCTACTTTTTAGAGAAGAAAAGTAGTAAAAAAATGTGTATCCGGAAGAAATTTTAGGCACTGAGGCCTTTTCCGGATGAAGTGTTGCCGGAAAACACTTCCGGAAGACCTTCTTCCGGAATGGGCCTCAGTAACTTCCGGAAGAACGTCTTCCGGAAGTTTCTGAGGCCTATTCCGGAAGAAGTGTTTTCGGAAGTGTTTTCCGGAACCACTTCTTCCGGAATAGGCCTCAGTAACTTCCGGAAGAAGGTCTTCCAGAGTGTTAAATTATTAGCATTTTTTTATTATTTATGTTTTATAATTTTTATATATATATATATATATATATATATATATATATATATATATATATATATTTCTGTTTTATAATTTTTTGTATTTCTGTTTTATATATGTTATGGATAATTTAATTAGGTATAATGGTATAATATTAAATGATTTAGGTAACTTAAATGTATAATGGTACAAAAATGTTTTATTAGTTGTTTATTATAGTGATAAGTTTAGTTTAAGTAAATAATGTAGTTATAAATTTAGAATATAGTGATAATTTTAATATAGTCGTGTATGATGCATATGTCCTATTAATATGTTTGTTATTTAAGGTGTAGTAAATTTTTGGATGTGGTTATATGATAATTTGAATGTACTTGTGTATGATGCATATGTCCTTAAGATGGACGAAGATCAATGGAGGTATGACTTTGCGATGTCACAAGAAGTTCATATGGATTATGATTATGATAATCAAGAAGAATGTGGAGTGAATGAACGACATGTCGATTGTTCAAATGCTTTTAATACATCTCAGGTAATCATAGATAATTTGAGTCATTGGTTGAATTGATGGTTTGTACGAAAATTAATGTGTTAGGGTTGCGTTGTAGGTATTCGCTACTCGAGATGATGTTTTGCAATGGGCTCGAACAGTTGCCCATGAAAATGGATTTGTTGCAGTGATTATGAGATCTGACACAGAGACCGGTAGCAGAGGAAGAAGTTCATTTGTGTTAATTGGGTGTGAAAGGAGTGGTACGTACAAGTGTAGAAATAAAGAATTCGTTAGAAAAGACACCGGGAGTAGGAAATGTGGTTGTCCCTTCAGGCTTCGTGGGAAACCAGTGCGTGGAGGGGAAGGTTGGATGGTGAAGTTGATCTGTGGGATTCATAATCATGAATTGGCGAAGTCCTTAGTTGGACATCCATACGCCGGGCGATTGACTAAGGAAGAAAAGAAAATTATTGCTGATATGACAAAGTCGATGGTGAAACCGAAAAACATCTTGCTAACGTTGAAGGAACACAATGCCGACAGTTACACCACGATAAAGCAAATTTACAATGCAAGAAGTGCATATCGTTCTTCAATAAGAGGAGCTGATACCGAAATGCAGCATCTGATGAAGCTTCTCGAACGTGATCAATACATTCATTGGCATAGATTAAAGGATGAAGTTGTGGTGCGTGATCTGTTTTGATGTCACCCAGATGCAGTGAAGTTATGCAATGCATGTCATCTGGTGTTTTTTATAGACAGTACCTACAAAACAAACAGGTACAGACTCCCACTACTTGACTTTGTTGGAGTAACACCAACGGCGATGACATTCTCTGCTGGGTTTGCATATCTGGAGGCTGAGCGTATTAATAATATTGTATGGGCTTTGGAACAATTTCGAGGCCTATTTTTAAGACACGATCGCCTCCCTCTTGTTATTGTCACTGACAGAGACCTAGCACTGATGAATGCAGTGAAAACTGTGTTTCCCGAGTCTACTAATTTGTTGTGCAGGTTTCATATCGATAAGAATGTGAAGGCGAAGTGCAAATCTTTAATCGGGGAAAAAAATGCGTGGGACTATGTAATGGATAACTGGGGTACTTTGGTTGATTGTCCGTCCGAATACGAGTTCCATGAGTCATATCAGAAGTTTCAAGTTGCTTGTTCGCCTTGGCCGATGTTCGTTGACTATGTTAACGACACATGGATTATCCCCCACAAGGAAAAATTTATTACAGCATGGACGAATAAGGTCATGCACCTAGGCAACACAACAACAAACAGGTATTAACAACTGATTTTATTTGTTAGTAACGATTAATATTAAATGGTATTTAATTGTTGTATATTTTCATGTTTGTTGTGTATTTTAAATGTAGGGTTGAATCAGCTCATTGGGCTCTCAAAAGAGTACTACAAAATAGCGTTGGAGACCTATGTAGTGTTTGGGATGCCATGAACAACATGATCACGCTGCAACACGTCGAAATTAAAGCATCCTTTGAAACCAGTACGCATGTGGTTGGCCATGTATATAAAAAAACCTTATACAAGAGGCTTCTTGGGATGGTTTCGAGGGATGCTTTAAATCAGATTGCTTCTGAGATTGACCGTCTACGTTATCTCGGCAACAATCTCTCTTCTTGTGGTTGTGTGATGAGAAGCACGCACGGGCTTCCTTGTGCATGTGAGCTTTCTAGGTATACTGCTGGCAGCATCCCATTGGAGTCAGTCCATCTTTTTTGGAGGAGACTTTGCTTTTCAGACCAAGGGTTATGTGAGACGGAAGTCACCATCAAGGAAGAAATAGAGGTCATATCTAAAAGGTTTGATGAACTTGATGTGGCTGGCAAAGTAAATCTGAAGAGTAAACTTCGAGAAATCGCATACCCTGATCATAACTCTATGTGCCCTCCTCCATCAAAGGTGAACACTAAAGGTGCACCGAAGAAACCGATGAAAAGAAGTCAAACATCCACAAAGCGTGATCCGTCTTACTGGGAGTATGTTGATGCTTTTCATTCTGTTCAAAGCAGCAACTCTCCAGTGAAACGAAGTGCATCATGTTCTCAACCGCGTCAGCCAACAAGGATCATCCCAATGTTGGATCAATTTGCGTCATTCTTTCAAGGTTTCATTCGTGACATTGTGGATGTGAAAGCGGACGGTAACTGTGGATATCGGTCCATTGGCGCTTTATTAGGTATGGGGGAAGATTCGTGGCCGTTAGTGCGTAATGAATTGCTTAAAGAACTTGGCAGGTGGTCGCATGAGTACATGAACCTCTTCGGTGGCACAGAGAGATTTGAACAATTAAAGTTGTCCCTACTTGTTGATGGATTTTCAAAGGTATGTTTTTAGGTTAATTTTTTTTAATAACAATGTTTAAATTACTTACATGTGTATGTTTGGTTCATTCAGGTTAGTGTGGACAAGTGGATGGATATAACAGACATGGGATATGTGATTGCTTCACGGTATAACGTAATCCTTGTATCGTTGTCCCAACAACAAAGCATGACATTTTTCCCTCTTAGAAGTCAACCACCACCTGACTCTTCTGGCCACCGCATCATATGTGTCGGTCACGTGTTTGGAAATCATTTTGTTAAGGTACATTGAATATAGTTAGTGTAACAATTATGCAATGACTTCGCTTGTTCGTTTGGCACGGTCAGCGCATGATATAATGTTTGTTCATGTACAACAGGTTTATTTGAAAGACCATTGTCCGTTGCCGCCCCCAGCGCTGTTGTGGTCAACCAATTGTTATTCTCAGGCAAAGCAATGGGCAATTCCATATATTAGTAGAATGCAGGAATACACAAGCTTGATGTCATTCAAAACACACTATGTAGACCTAAATGAAGACTAAACATTCATTGTTTATTTATTTGTATTCATTATGCGATATAATTCGTTGTAACCCGTCACTAACCAATTAATATTATCAACTACTCGTTTGGTTAAGCAAGGAAATTGTTGGTCCAACAAAAATCATTTACGCGTACAGCATACATCATTGTCATAATTGACAACACATAATGACATGCATGCGTATTACAGTTTGAGCGTGACAACACATTGGTTGACTTCAGTACACATTTTGAAACTAGCAGTCGCTCAACAACACATTGGTTGACTTGACTACACATTAGCGACAACACATTGGCTGACTTGACTACACATTTACGCGTGTCTATTTTTTTGTAAACAAAGTTAAACAAAGGCTCGGTCACAACCATCTATATATATGGCAGACTAGGCTACTAAATCACACATTATCTTGCTTTCAAATAATCTCCCAACTGATACACAAACTATGGCATTTCTAGGAGAAACTAGCAGTCAGACGATTGTCAACTCAAGGTTGGCTTTCATTTATCCAAATGGATCGATTATTCACAATGATACTGGGGTTTACTTCCTAACTTCAACTCCGGTGCCCATTCGAGTACCAAATAGGTGTGATTTTGCAAGCCTAAAAACCAGAATACACAATACCCTTCAGCTATCCGACAAACAATTTTTGGATGAAATTCACTACCGGAAGCCATTCACCGATACAGGTAACCAAATTCGCTTTGAGTGTATCAAATTGATAAATAATGACGATGTCAACACAATGTTAATGTGTAATGATCAATTTTCTTGTGTTGGTCCGATTGAGTTATTATGCACCGTTGGAAGAACACCAGATGGAATAATAAACTTACTTGAACGCACTATGCCTCGTATTCATGACACGATCCTGTATTACAACGGCAAATGGAACATGCCACCGCAGAACAAATTTGTTGGTTGCGCGTTCACAGGAAAAAATCCTAAGAAATTTCAAATTCCTTCAACATGTACCATCGATGAACTGAAGAATTTAATCAAGCAAGTTGCACCTAAAGGGATTCCCCCTCTTGGAATTCACGAATCACAAACGGTAAGACGATTGTTTTTCCGCCAACCAGCTCGGTTTGGATTCTTTGACGTCCAAACATGAGAAATGGCCGCCCTCCGTTGTCTCAGGGCACAGACACACCCACGCAAAAAAATCCCAAACATGGGTACTTGAACATGGAAAAAGGGTTCATTTCCTATTTTTTTGGATTTTGAGGCTTTGTTTTGACGTGTTAGTTGACGGAACTGGGGAACGGGACTATTTTTTTTGGATTGTTTGACGTCCAAACATGAGAAATGGCCGCCCTCCATTGTCTCAGGGCACAGACACACCCACGCAAAAAAATCCCAAACATGGGTACTTGAACATGGAAAAAAGATTCATTTATGTAATTCTTACAAACAAAACTCATGATTCTAAAAACTTATGTTTTTTATGTAATTCTTACAAACATGGAAAAAAGGTTCATTTATGTAATTCTTACAAACATGGGTACTTGAACATGGAAAAAGGGTTCACTTATGAATTATTAATCATTTTAAAAACTTTTATTTTTTATGTAATTCTGACAAACAAAACTCATGATTCTAGGTTCCCTTTTTTTAAAAATAAATTTAAAACAACCGTAAACTTCGCTTAAGGACCACAAACAATCGGAATAACAAACTATATTATAAAATAATAAACTGTGCAAAACACGTCAACTATATTAAACAAAAACTGTAATAATTACAAATATTCATGTCAACTACAACACAACAAAATAAATACAATGATCAATGGTCCGTGTGGCGTCTCTGACGAGCCCTGACCGTCCCATCAGCACTGGGTCCCCCTCTCGCGATCGTCAGGCAGTCCTGCATAATGTCATATAACTCTGTGCCTGCAGTGACTATCCTAAGGTTGAGCACACGCTCCAACCTCTGTGCAATCGCCTCATATCCCTCGTAATCATCCTGTCAAAGTCAGTAAAAACATTTATTATGAAATTCAAAATAAACAACAACTCATAAAACATTAAACGCGCAAATAATCTTACCACATATGGAGGGGGGTCAAATGCCACTGGAACCTGGAGGCTGGGCGGCTGTATGTAGTCCTCAGGGTCTGCAGCTGGTGCATCCCTCTGCTGGTCAGCTGCCTGGGTCGGTGTCATGAAAGGGTGAGATATGCGGAAAAACCACTCAATGTAATCCGCAGATACCTGCCCAGACACTAGACAAGGCTGACCCGCAGGTAGTAAGTGATCCGCAAACTCCATCCACCTGTCATCTATCTGATCCTGTGACAATCGTGCACTAACAGGCGGCGGAGGGATGCTCTGGATGTAACCGAACTGGCGTACCACCCTCTCCGGTCGAACTGTGACGATCATAGGACCCCATCTGAGCTGACCCTGGAACGATGAAATCTCCTGAAACGCCCTAACACCCCGATGCTCCGTGTACGGCAACCAGGACATATCTGTGACGGTCAAACCATCACAACGTGCCCTGTAGGGTGCTCCTGTGATGCCCTTCATGTGCGCCTTCGACGTCAACCACCGGGAAGCACGTGGGGACGTCTCCTGGTATGTATCATCAGTCACGCACTGATGCACACTAGGGAAGTGCTCATAGATCCAGCACTACACAATAATTGAGGTTAACATAACATAAAAACATGTTTAAATCATAATCGAACCTAACATATTAATAAACACAAAATTTACCTGAAGTAGCGTCAAGTACCCCGCAAGCTGTCGGGTGGTGGTCCTACAAGCCTCATCTAACTGGTCATACATATGAACCAGCGCGGCAACCCCCCAAGCGAAACCACCACTATGAGCGAGGTCCCGGAAAGCGTCAAGGTGGACCACATGCACGTATGTTGCACTCTTATTAGCAAAAAGAGTGCAACCGACAAGGTGCAGCAGATAAGCGCGAGCTGCGACAATCCACCGCCGGGCCTGACATCTGGTCTCATAAATGTCACGAACCCATCCTAATCGTACATATGCTCCACGTGTGAGTGCTGTCTCAGCTCTGGCCTCTTCCTCAGACACTTCCAGCAACTCCGTAAGCAAGAATCTGGCCTCCTCCGTAGAAAAAGCGTGGAAACTGTGCAAGGCGCCAGTGATGGGCAAATGTAGGATGGACGACACATCATCCAATGTGATCGTCAGCTCTCCTACAGGAAGGTGGAAGGTGCTAGTCTCACTGTGCCACCTCTCCACAAATGCGGATATAAGTCCAGGATCGCCAGTAATAACTGAACAATCTATCAGTGGACTTAATCCTGTGGCAGCCACCAGGCCTTCAATCTCAGGCACTGGCCTCCCAATCAGTGTCACCTTCCTCCCATGTGACACTAACTTCAAATCAGGACGTTCTTGATTTGAAGTACAAATTATACAATTATTAAAAAAAATTTATCATAAACAAATAAATAAACAATGACAAATAATTAACAAATTAAAATACCTGTCCACTCCACACGGCATGTGCAACATGCTCGGTAAATGATGTGAGCACTGACGGGTCTCGTGGACCACCAGGGAATCCCTCTGCAGCATCATCACCATCTGACCCCTCACCACTATCAGCACCCTGTGCGTCCACACGCATCTCAGGTGCCTCCGTAGGCTGCTCAGGGACATCATCAGTCATGTCAGCGACGTCCTCAGCCATATCACGTCCCTCCGCAGTCATCTGATGAACGCGTAGCCTACGGGCTGAGGCAGTAGGCCTACGCCTCTCAGGAACATCAGCAGCATCCTCATCAGCAGGTCTATCTCTGCCTACAACTCTACCTATCGCACGACCTAAACCTCGTGTTCTGGCCATGATCTGCAAATCATGTCGAACACGTATTTTTTTCGGTCAAAATATACACAATTTTCTTTATAAAAAAACAACTTTATTTATAAACAAATAAGACTAACTTAAATCAAATTATTTTAAAACATACACAACATAATTTTTTTTAAAAAATTAAACTTCATTTATAAAAAAAACACTACTAATGTAAAAAAAATTTATTAATAAACATCCACAACTTAATTTTAAAAACAAAATTAAACAACTTCATTAAAAAAAAACACAACTAAATTATTTAGTAAACATCCACAGGTTAATTTTTTTTTAAAAAATAAACAACTTCATTTATAAAAAAACACAACTAATATAAAAATAATTCATTACTAAACATCCACAACTTAATTTTAAAAAAAAATTAAACAACATCATTTATAAAAAAAACACAACTAATGTAAAAAAAATTAATTAGTAAACATCCAACTCTTAATTTTAAAAAAAAAATAAGAAACTTTATTACTTAAAAAAACACAACTAAATTACTTAGTAAACATCCACAAGTTAATTTTTTTTAAAAAAATTAAACAACTTCATTTATAAAAAAAAACACAACTAATATAAAAATAATTCATTACTAAACATCCACAACTTAATTTTTTTAAAAAAATTAAACAACTAATGTAAAAAAAATTATTTAGTAAACATCCACAATTTTTTTAGAAAATAAAATACTTCATTTATAATAAAAAAACTAATTAATTTAAAAAAAAAATAGTATTTTTATAAAACTTCCAAAACACACAACTTTAATTATAAAAATAGACAACTTCATTTTTAAAGAAAAAACACTAATTTAAAAAAATCAACAATAAACAAAAACAAACACAACCACTTTTATAAAAAAAAAATTTACAAATTAATATTTAATAAAAATACACAATGTAAATTATAAAAAAAAAACATGACATCAAAAATCCAAACCTCATTTTTCATAAAATCTATAAAACAAAATAATCAACAGAAATATAATAATTCATTTAAAAAAAAAACAAAAATAATTTTTCATTTAAAAAAAAAAAGAAAAAAAAACAACTTTCCGAAAGAAGTGTTCTTCCGGAATAATTCCGGAAGAACACTTCTTCCGGAAACTTCTTCCGGAAATCCCAAACGTTTCCGGAAGAAACCTTCTTCCGGAAAGTTTCCGGAAGCAGGGTTCTTCCGGAAAACGTTTGGTTTCTTCCGGAAGAACACTTCTTCCGGAAAGTTTCCGGAAAATGTTCTTCCGGAAGTTCCGGAAGAACCCCTAACGGGTCTTCCAGAAGTCTCGCCGTCAGCCCCCTTTCCCCATTTTTTCCGGCACCTCCTGCTCTCGTCTTCTACCCTATGGTTCTGCTAACCTAAGGTTCTTTTAACCTAGCCTAATGCTACAAATACACAGTGCATAATAAAACCAAATGGAAGGTTAACGAAACTTACCTCGAACGGCAATGGCGTCCAGGCGAAAGAAGCAGCAGCTGGGCTTGCGGTGGCTTGCGGTGGAAGAGAATGCTCCCGGAAGAAGAAAGAAAAGAAACAAAAGCAAAAGCAGAAAGTGAATCCGAGAGAAAAGAGGGAGTCTTTTAAAATTTTTTAATGAAGGACAAACTTGACCTTTCAATAAATTGCTGGGTGCACCAGCAATAATGCTGGGTGCACCTAGCATATCCCTCTTTTTTTTCTTCTACATTGATGACAATGCTTTTCAACTCTTTTTCAATTGAGTCTTTCAATAATTCCCTTACAAAATATAAACAAATAATCCAATATCATATCAAGCATAAAAGTGAAAAACAGAACATCCTAATTAAACTAATTAACTTTATCTAAAAGATAGGTTGTTTTCATTTTTATAAGATGACAACTGGTAACATTTAAATAATTCTATTAAACATGTGTTTTAATACTTTGATTTCTTTAAATACGTAAATAAAAAATTAAAATATATCAATTTAACTTTTGATAAAAGTGATTAAGATCACAATACATATGTCATGAAACACATTGCAATACTTATTTTATATAATAATATTAGATTATTTCCCGTTAGAAAAACAAGACCATGAATTGATTCATACAAAGTAAACCAAATCTAGTTAAAATATTATGGAAATAAGTGTGAATCAACAATCCAAGCATCGATCACCAGTTTAACTAAAGGCATGTTTAGAACTAACGAATAACGACAATATATATTGTTGTTACCGTATATTTATGTCATTCTAGTTATTTACTCATGACCTGTTAGCTTTATGATACTATTATTTCTTACTATATTAATATTTCCCTTTTTTATATTTTGATTTTCCATGTAAGTATTTGTTTATCAGGGGTCTCTCTTTGCAACTAACACACACCTATTACTAAAATGTAGGTTCAGTAAAGGTAGTTTTGAAAAGAAAAGTCGCATAACATGGTTACATTAATACATATGTAATACATCACAACAACATAATCACTACATTATGATGCCATTAAGGTAGATCACAATTTCAAACATAGAGAAATACATTGTAGGCTGATATAGTACATCAAATGCAATATGGAAATGCCTACTTATTTAAGGACACACTAACAAATAAAGACTTAAGTAACCTATTTGGCAAACCAGAGAAGGTGGCCCTCAGGGAAGATGTGACACACTGGAGCAGCTCCAGGCTTGGTTTTAAGCATTTGTAAAAACACATGGTTTGGATCCCATTCTGATGTGTCTTTGTGGCATACAGCTGCAGCTTTAACTCTGGTTCCATCTTCTCCCTCCAAAGGCATAAAATGCGCAGTAGTATTTGATATCTCATGACACATAAACACAACATATGGGTAATCCATAGGATGACAAACAATGACCTTATCTTCTGCTAACAACTTCACTCCATCTTTCACCGAGAATTTTTGGGACTTACTTTCCTTTTCTGCTTCTGTAGAAATAACTCGAGCATTCTTCCCAAGCTTAGAAGTGACAAAATCTACCATGGACTCTAATGAAGTTGCACAATATCTTTCTTCTCCAGTTATTGCAGGCACTTCACACATACTAATGGTTTCCTCTAGAATCTTAACATTCTCTGGCTCTGGGTTCACAAAAAGCATCTCAACTATTTCTTTTATCTTTGCTGATGACAACGGTATATGTTGTGCAATTTGGCGAGGCAACAATGGGGTTACATTTTCTCTTTTCTTGAAGTGAGCATCCAATTTTGTGCCAGGCCTTAATCCTTCTTCAAAGAAAACTTGGTCTGCTTTTGGGATGTCATGTTGATGACCATTAGCAACAAGGATCGTTTCATCTTCTTGTGAAAGACTTCTTTTTGCAACATAGGTTTTCTTAACACCGTACCAAAGAGGAGGTTGATCTTCGGATTGAGTTTTCTTAACACCGTACCAAAGAGGTTGTTTTTCGGATTGAGTTTTCTTAACACCGTACCAAAGAGGTTGATCTTCGGATTGAGTTTTCTTAACACCGTACCAAAGAGGAGGTTGATCTTCGGATTGAGTTTTCTTAACACCGTACCAAAGAGGTTGTTTTTCGGATTGAGTTTTCTTAACACCGTACCAAAGAGGTTGATCTTCGGATTGAGTTTTCTTAACACCGTACCAAAGAGGTTGTTCTTCGGATTGAGTTTTCTTAACACCGTACCAAAGAGGTTGATCTTCGGATTGAGTTTTCTTAACACCGTACCAAAGAGGTTGATCATCTTCGGATTGAGTTTTCTTAGCACCATACCCAAGAGGAAGTTGATCTGTTAATTAAAGTTTTCATAAAAAAATCAATTACTCTCTTATTTTATGAAACTTATATAAATATTGGTTTTGGTCCTTGTAATATACCTTTTTTTTGTTCTTATAAAATTATTTTTTTTTTTAAAATATTCCTTTTATTTTGAAATATTTTATTTTAAAAATATTTTATAGGGAGTAAAAGAAAATGGTTTACATGTTACAAGGACAAGGACGAAAAAATGAATGGATTACAAGAACTAAAATAAAATAACAATGACTAAAAGAAAAAAAAGAATCTTATAATAAAAAAATGAATACATTATAAGAACTAAAACTATATTTATGAGCAAGGTTGTTAAACTCGAAAGTTTATGTAAATTTATAAAGTTTGTGTAAACTCGACTCCTAAAGTTGACTAGTACACTCGTAAGAGTTTATATAATAAAAAATAATTTAAAAACCTATTATTGATATATACACTTAACAAAGTACTATATTTGCTTGGTTAAAAGAAACTTAACAAAATACTTTTATCACAACAATAATTTAACATTTGAAATGTATAATAAAGTCAAACAACAAATCACAATAATAAAAATGTAACAATACATTAATACTAAATAATACCAAATTATATATAAATTCCTAAAAACATAAGTTATTAAAGTGAAAACATTTTAAAAATGAGTTAATTTCTTCAAATTGTTTGAATCATGGTAAAACATTGTCATTGTGGGATTTATGGGTCAAAATTATAGTTAGTTTGAAACTCGTTGACTCGCTATCTAATTTGAGAGTTTATGTAATTTCACACGAGTTTATCCAAAAAATCTTTACTAAAATTATAAGAGTTTAGTTAATCAAGATTTTGATAAACATATTTACGAGAAATGAACCAAAAAAGTAATAATAATACAAAAATTAAAAATATATTTAAATTTTAAATATTTAAATCATAAATATTTTTAGAAATATTTATAATAAACCAAACAGATTTTAATTATATTTGAAAATCATAATTCTTAAGATTTATAATTCTTCTATATGAAAAACTTAGCAAATGCTTCCTTGAACTAATATTTAATGAATCTTGATCACAACACAAGTATAATTTAATGCATATCCCGTAGGTCAGATTATCTTCAAGTTAAATTATTCTAACTTTTTAATGATATTTTTTACACTATTTGTCTCCCCTATTTTCTTTATCATTCTATCTATTTATCACACGTTTCTTTCGATCTATTTCCTCTTTCTCTCTCGTGTGTAAATTGGTGTATAAAAATTAAGTATACCTTTAATTACTCTTTTCCTTTTATAAAGTCAGGAGCATTCAGATTATTGTTTCCACGTCACCGAAGTCAGTGAGTAATTCACAGCCAAAGACAAGTTATGTTCCAACTCTTATTATTGATTTTCCTCATTACTTAACTTTTATTCTTATAAGACTCTAAAAAAAATAACCTTTCATTTCTATAATACTTTAATTTCAGCATAATCATTAATTGGGCAGACAGAATGAAATTCCTTACCTGGGTCGAGCTAGTTAAATTGTTTTGCATACAATTCAATAATATGCAAATTAAATTCACAAAACAAGTGCCCTTAAATTTCTTACTTACCAAGGTTTAGAAAGTCTATGATTGCTTTGGGCATTGGGGTATTTGGAAGCATCCTTTCCCAGTAAACTTCTGGAGGTATGGCAGCATGAACTGTCATCAGTAACAGCTACATATTCATAAAAAATATACAATTAAAACTCTATAAATTAATAATATCAGATCAGAAAAATTTATTAATTTAGAGAGTTATTAATTTATCGATAAATTAATAATTATTAATTTAAAGAGTTGTTAAGTAATTATATTATATATACCAAATAAAAAGATAAATTAGTCTATGTCTCTTAGAATTACGTTGGAGTGAATTTTGGGATTCAATGTAAATTAGTAACTACTATGTTCATATGCATTAGAAATCAATAATAACTTTTGAAGAAGTACAGTAAATGTAAACAACAAGAACAAATCTGTTCAATGTATTCTTAAGTAAATTTGGCACATATAAATTACATGAATGTAATATATTTTTTTTCAGTTTCTATGAATTATTAATTTATGATTTTTTAGGACCGAAAATTATAAAGGGATATCACGAAAAATTATTATCTTATTATTTTATCTAGTTTTTCAATTTTTTACATTGACACAGGTCGGGACCGAACAAATTTATTATTTTAAAGAGTTTATTAATTTACCGAGTATTACTTCAGTTTCATAATATGGAGAAATGCTGCTTTAAAGTTCACAAAATAAAAAAGAGATGAAATGCATGTAAAAGTTAAAGCTCACATTGAGAGAGAAAACCAATGGAAGGCAACGAAACTCCATAGCTGAAGCAAAGTGGTTAGAGATGAGAATGTGATATTGAGACAGAGAAACCAAAGATATATATAGACCTTTTGGAGGAAGTGTGAGATGGCATTATGAGGCATATGTTGCATTTGAGCCAATAGGACTTACTGGAAAGGGACTTAATCATATCCATGACGGACATTTTGATAAAATAGGATGTTACTGTAGAAAAGATTATGCAAGAAGAAAGTGAAAAATAATTTTTCTCTCTAAGACTGTTAGAAAATAAAATAAAAATGAGAAATAAATAAGAAGCAAAATACAAAGCCTTTAATTAGATAACAAAATAACAGTAGCAAAATAAATTTAATTGAGTAATGTATTATAACATACAATAAGCACAAGGAAAAAATAAATTAGGAGAAGAAAGATATAGTCTGGGTTGAAGCGCGTAAATGTTATCCTTAGAGAGAAAATGTCCCACTACACTGGTAGGAAAATTTGATTGTGCTCCTCTCCCAAGATACAACAACCCGTTGGTTCTGATTATGTGCAGCGAAAGGATCCCCGAACCTTCTGAATACCAATGTTCTTGTTCTCACAAAAATAATTTTTTTTATAGGAAAAGAAAGAGATAATTTTTTGGGAAAAAGAAACCATTGCTTTGTGTCTTTCTTAGAAAAGAGGAAAGAGATATATATAGACATTTTTGTAACAATAAAATATGACCATTGAAAACCAATCTACAATTATTACAACAAACATAATAAACTAATTAACTCATTAAAACAAAATCTTAAAAAAAATCTAAAATAAATATTTTTTTATAAAATATAATTAATATATATTTATAAATTTTAAATTAAAACACACATATTTACCAATTATTAGTTAGTGGTACAATAACGCAGATGTTCACAATAAGGGAGATAAATGATCTGCATCCACCAAAAATTCGGTGCATTATTTGTTGTGGGTGCATTAGTCATATCATACCATATGACAGCGGTTCACTGGATTCAGAGCGTTATTAGTTGTGGGTGCATTGCATTAATTGTACGTACGATATCACATCCGTTCACTGTAAGGGAGACAAATGATCTGCATCTGGGTAAATTTAAGAAAGGGGGTTAGTTTTAAAAACTAATTACCAACTAATTATTAAAGAGGGTTTTTTTTAAAACAATTTGTAATCAGGGGTCTGTTTTTTTTATGGGTATCGCCATTGAAATTGGCAAAAAGCTTAATGCCGCCATTGATTATGTGAAGGGTGTCGCCCGTGCTATTGGTGAGACACATCCACGGCCTTGTACTCCCAGTGACTCCAGCGAGACATACACCAGAGTATATACTTATATAATAAATATATAGAATTTATTATGTATATTTCACTTTTATACGAGTTTCGGTCCGTCCAAAACTAAGGAATGAATTAAAATATGATTAATTTAATCTTCTAGCGTTTCCTGAAAAATTATCACAAGAGATTCACAGTTTGAATAAAAAGAAATTGATTTCTTAAATTCCAATTAAAACATAATAATTAACAGAAATTTTTCTTCACTTACAAAATCGAATGCATATGACAATGTTTATTTATTTATTATAACTGGTGTGAAGGAAGCATAAGATCCTTTGGCGAGGAGTGTTTTTAATGATTCCACGAATAAACAATAATTTCACCCTACTCTTGCTGGAGCTACTGGCGGCACAAGGCCACAGATGTGTCTCGCCGACGGATTTAAGCAGTTTTTGGGTCACCGATCTTGAAAACTAATTAAAGTATCATAATATGAAAGTAAGGTGGTTTGCAATTTGCAAAGTAAATGAGAAGGTGGGCGTTGGCAGAAGTATGTCACTAGCAGGTGGCAATTCGTTTTAAATTATGTTTAGACTTTCGTATTTGTATACAAGTATAACGTGGCAGCCTGGAGATTTTCTGAAAATTCTTAGGCTATAGAGTACTCAGTACTCACGCAGGCTCAGGCATTGGCCAAATTAATTGTTAAGGCCACCTAAAAAAACTTCTATTTTTCATATCTTTATTATTGTTAATTTTATTAAGAAAATAAAAAATGATAAAGACATATTATCAATGAAACACTAATAATAAATATGTTTTTTATTTTATACCTAAATTATTATTATTATTTTTATAATTTTTAAAATAAGTATTTTGTCCTTTTAATTTGTTTTAATAATGTTGCTGCACATACGTAGAAATTAAAATAGTTTTTGTTGTTAAATGTTTGCTGCAGTACGTATTCTAGTGTGTGTCTCGCTGGAGCCACTCGCGACACAAGGTTGTGGATTTGTCTCGTCAATAGCACTGGCAGCACCGTCCATGTAGCTTCTCATCAATTTTATTGACGGTATCCATAAAAAAACAGACGTTACAAATTGTTTAAAAAGAGACTCTCTTTGGTAATTAGTTTTTAAAACTAATCCCTTTGGTAAATTTGCCTCTGCAACGTGCCACCGCTTATTGGTCGAACACTGTAGTAATTGACCCACGTTTGGTTTGTCTTTGAAGTGTTTTTTCATGGCAGCCATAAATTTTGCTAAGGAATTAGCTCTGTTCTTGATTATCACAGTGATTTATATATATAATCTTCTAATCTAATCTTTATTAATTATTAATAAATTAAAAACCAGTTGAGGATACGTGTCACCTCAAATTTTCGGCAATAATATCATTGTTGTCCGGCTTCAGTCTGCTTCTCTTTTCCTTTAGGCAATCTGTACGTGTTCCCCTGTATGTTAGCTCTGCTTCTTTTTCTTCTTTTCTTCCGCCCAAGAGGCCTCTTCCTCTTCAGTTTTTTAAATTTCAAATTCCTGTATATGTTGAAAACTGTTTTTCTTCAGACTACAAATTTGTTGTGATTTCACATTGATAAGAACGTGAAAATAAAATATAAAATCCTGATTTGTAGAAAATCCCGGGATTACTTCAACATTTATTATGCTAACAACATTATCTTACAAAGTTACTTTATTTATGGGCAAAACCAGCTACTACAATTACAGTGGTGAAAGAAACAAGCAAAATTTAGAACTCAAGCAAGCTCTAAATTATTGAATGCAAAGTGGCTTGCAAATATTGAATACAAGAAAGAAAACACCCGTTAGGAATCATTTGCATGTTGGGGGAGATAATGCATGTTTGGTTTGAATTTTGTAATGCGATTATTCATCTTAAATTGAAAGCAGTTGTTTACAATTTTCACATCTTTAGTGAAACTGAGACCGGTCTTTATAGGGAAATTTGGGAGTCTTGACATTGTTTAGGCTCAGGATTTAATAATAGATAAAGATTTTTTATATAAAGACTTAAATATATTTTTAATTATTTCTATTTAAATTTGTTTTTTCTTCTTAATTTTTTTAAAAAAGGTTTTTTAAGATCTCTTATTATAAAAACCTTCACAAATTATATATGCAAACCATAAAAAAAATTAATTAAGATGAACTAAAAAGAATATTCTTTAAAATTGAGGGACTAAAAATAAATTTAAATTTAAAAGACAAAATACAAGTGATCTAAATTTGAATGATAAAAACTATTTAAGCCTATTGTAAAATATGAGGTAGGTTTGTAAAGGAAATGAGTTAATTTGATTTCTAATCTAGAATCACAGTTATATAATATTTGTGACTTTTCTCCCCCCGAGATAAACATCTTGCTTGGAATTCAAGCCATCCATGGTTGCTACGTCAGCCCTTCTATAGAATGAGTCATCAACTCATCATTTACGCATAACTAAAGAAAACAAAGCAGAAGGGGAGATGTTGCAACTGGTTCAGAATACTAATTTTCACGTGCAATACATATGTGGTTAGGCTATGATGAATTGCAGTGGAGGCTTTGATAAACATAAATTGAGCTCTGAATGATTCACATGGAATCTTGAACAGCTGGGATGAGTCCTCTGTCGACACTTTGAATTGGGCAATGATCACTTGCTCTTCTGATTACCTTGGCATAGGCCTATTAGTTCCTCTCTCTCTTTTCCTGCTTTTCCTTTCTCACAGCTTCCTCACTTGTTTTTGTTTTACTTTTTGTGTGTGCAGGGGAGTGCCTTGCCAATTTCTTTCTGGAAGTATTTTGTTATGTTTTACGTGGTGTGGACTGTGGAATGTTCTCATAGGTTTGGTGGTTGAATTAATGCTGGATGCAGCAGAACAACAATATCTCAGGCAATATACCACCGTATCATGGAGCCCTTCTCAAGTTTCAGACTTTAGACCTTTCCCATAACTGATTTTCTTGAGTGATTCTTGCCTATCTGAGTCAATTGAATAGTTTCTAGTACCTGTGAGTGTCTTGAAAATTGAAACAACTTACCAATTGTATATTTCTAACTAGTGTTATATTATTTCAAAGTGCTTTTTATGTCTTGATTCGGTTTTACTTCTGTTTGCTATAGAGAGAAATGCTAGGGGTCACATTCTCTAACATATTCTTTCAAATACACTTTTTCATTGATAAAAATTTATCAAAAATCACAAAATTCAGTGGGTTCAGTATCTTATTTATTGATCGTCTCTTTTAATTTTATAATTTTCAATATATTTTAACCAATAAGAATTTGTATAAATAAGTATATTAAAGAGTATATTGTTAGCACTCATGTGCTCTAGATCATGAGAAGGTACATCCTTCTATCTCCAACTCCCTGGTTCCTCGTCTTTTCTGCATACAACATTTTTATTTAAAACACAAGTCCAAAAGGCTACCAATAACACTTTAGTTAGTCATAGTTGTGCTTCCCTCATCCTTCTGGTTTTTTTTTGGGGGGCTATTTTGGTATAGAAAGAAACAATGACTTAGATAAAAGGATCTCAACTTGTTGACTCTTGTATCTTATTTATTTGGCAGTTTACTAACTAACGCTAGAAATGTGAGAGTCAGATTAAAGGATCCACTTCATGTAATCTTGGTTAATGGGTGTTCATCAAACATGTTTCTTAATTTATTGATGGGTGGGCTATTCACGTTAACTTATGCTTAATACAAGATCAGGGGGAAGCTGAAGAAAATAGCTCTGATTGGCGTTCCAACTGTGCCTTCTTACATCCATAGATGTACAAGTATAATATTGGTCGAAATTTTCAAACATGTAAGTCAAATGTTTTCAATGAAGTTACTTATATTGGAGAGACTTCCTTAGTAATTGTCGTCCAAGACTCAGCAGTTGACATCAATTCAAATGGAGATGTACATGGCTTATGGGAAATTCAATTTTAAACGCACTCTTTTGATTGGTGGAATGTATTCTCTTTTCATTTATTTAAACACGTCCTTTTTATGTATATTAAGTCTTAAGAAGCATGAGGCAGTGTGTTGAAATTTTTGAAAGAATATCATATTGCTGAAGTACAACAATGATACATAAAGTATCATCACCACATGGATTTGCATGTGTGATAATAGAGGGTAATGTGTAGTAAATTTAATCTACTACGAATATTAAGAAATTAAGTAATTAAAATTAAATAACAATTACATAAAATAAAGGAGGAAAGAAAGATACTTTTTGGTTTTGGAATTTTATGGAACCCCTAGCAAGCACAATAAATTTGGGATGAAATCAAAAAGAGAAATCATCGGGTCTAACTTCATTTGATGCTCCCAACATGTAATTACTAACTATTCATATTCAATCAAGATATGTTATCATCAACCCACAAAATTATTCAAGCATTAATCCTTAAGAGGATGAGTGTAACCAATGTACTTGCATTAAGAAAAATGGTTTAGCGAAGACCAATTCTCTTTACCCGTATTCAAAGGCATAAAAAGGATGGTTTGCCTTATTCAATTTGCAATTAAAAAGAATTTCTCAATTACAATTGAAATAATATGATCACGCAATTAGTTTGACTAGACCAAAAACAAACATTAAGCATAGAAGAAGAATAACAATCTTTATTGTATAAGAATAAAATATAATTACATGAATGTAGTAGTCTAATTACATTAAACCCCAACAAGAATGAAATTAGCTAATCACAACCATGGAGAAAGAAATTTTGATAAAGAAAAAATGAGGAAGAATTGTTGGACATAGACACCACTAAGAACTTTCTTGCTGACAAAAAAAAAAATCCAAGAACTTTCTTTTTTCAAAACAACCAAAATAGACCCTTTACATGTTTAAAAATAGCATCTTATAACAATTGGACTTTTCTTAAAGTGGACTTTCATTTTAGTAAAGGGATATGCTAGGTGCACTCAGCAATATTGCTGGTGCACCCAACAATTTTAGTGAATGAGCCATTTTGTCCTTTAAGTTAAAATTTTAAAAAGCGCCTCTCCTCCCGGAAGAAAAACTCACTTCCTGCCTGCTGCTTCTTTTCTTCATCCGCAGGACCAGCGACTCCTTCTTCTTCTCCGCGAGACCAGTGTGCTTCTTCTTCTCCTCGAATCACTTCCCATTTGCCTTCGAGGTAGGTGTCCTAACTTGCCATTGCTTGTATTATGCAGTGTAGTTGTAGCATTTAGGGTAGGATAGTGGAACCTTAGGGTAGAAGACGCCAAAAAAATGGGGAAAGGAGTGGTCACGGTGGCGTCTTCCGGAAAGGTGTTCTGGAAACTTTCCGGAACACCTTCTTCCGGAAACTTTCCGAAAGAAGTAGTTCTTCCGGATGACCTTTGAGTTTTCTGGAAGCACTTTCCGGAAGAACCACTTCTTCCGGAAAGTTTCTTCTTCCGGAATTTTGTTTTTTTTTAAAAAAAAAATATTGTTTTTTTTAAATTAGTGTATTTTATTTATAAATAAAGTTGGTTATTTTTGTTAATTGGTTTTGTTTATTTTTTATATGATTTTAGTTGAGTATTTTACTAATTATTTTATTTTAAATTAGTTATGTTTTTTTGTTTATAAATAAAGTTGTGTGTGTTTTGGAATTTTTTTTTAAATATTATTTTTTTTATAAATGATATAAATTAAGTTGTGTATGTTTTGAAATTTTTTCCCATTTTTGTTTTATTTTTATATATAATTTTAGTTCTGTATGTTTACTAATTATATATTTTTAAATTAATTGTGTTTTTTTGTTTATAAATAAAGTTGTTTATTTTATTATAAATGAAGTAGTTTTTTTATAAATTAATTTGTGAATGTTTACTAATTAATTATTTTCATTAGTTGTGTTATTTTTATAAATGAAGTTGTTTATTTTTTTTAAAAAATTAAGTTGTGGATGTTTACTAATTAATTATTTTTACATTAGTTGTGTTTTTTTTTATAAATGAAGTTGTTTATTTTTTTTTAAAATTATGTTGTGTGTTTTCAAATAATTTGATTTAAACTATCTTATTTTTTTTATAAATAAACTTGTTTTATTTTTATAAAGAAAGTTGTGTATGTTTTGACCGAAAAAAATACGTGTTCGACATGATTTGCAAATCATGGCTAGAACACGAGGTTTAGGTAGACTTATAGGCAGAGATAGACAGGATGACCATGATGCAGTTGATGTTCCCGAGAGGCGTAGGCCTACTGCATCAGCCCGTAAGCAACGGGTTCATCAGATAATTGCGGATGCACCTGATATGGCTGAGGATGTTCCTGACATGACTGAGAATGTCCCTGATATGGCTGAGGATGCACCTGAGATGACTGCGGACGTCCAGGGTGATGATGGTTCCGAGGGGTCAGATGTTGATGATGTTGAGGGATTCCCAGGTGGGCCACGTGACCCATCAATGCTGACATCATTTGTGGACCATGTTGCACACGCCGTTTGGAGTGGACATGTATTTTAATTTGTTAATTATTTATCATTGTTGATTTATTTGTCATTAATTTTTTTTTATAATTGTATAATTTGTACTTCAAATCAGGAGCGTCTTGATTTGAAGTTGGTGTCACATGGGAGGAAGGTGACATTGATTGGGAGGCCAATGCCTGAGATTGAAGGACTGGTTGGTGCCACAGGATTAAGTCCACTGATCGATTGTTCAGTTGTTACTGGCGATCCTAGACTTATATCCGCATTTGTGGAGAGGTGGTACAGCGAGACCAGCATCTTCCACCTTTCGGTAGGAGAGTTGACGATCACATTGGATGATGTGTCGTCACCCCTCCATTTGCTTATCACTGGCGCGTTGCACAACTTTCATGCTCTTTCTGCGGAGGAGGCGATATTTTTGTTGAACGAGTTGCTTGAGGTGTTTGCTGAGGAGGCTAGAGCCGAGACAGCACGATCACGTGGGGCATACGTACGGCTGGGATGGGTTCGAGACATTTATGATATGAGATGTCAGGCCCGGCGATGAATTGTAGCAGCTCGTGCTTATCTGCTGCACCTGGTCGGTTGCACTCTTTTTGTTAATAAGAGTGAAACATATGTTCATGTGGTGCACCTAGACGTTTTTCGCGACCTGGGGTCAGAGTGGTGGTTATGCTTGGGGAGTTACCGCGCTGGTTCATATGTATGACCAGTTAGATGAGGCTTCTAGGACCACCACACGACAGATTGCGGGATACCTGACTCTGTTACAGGTAAATTTTGTGTTTTTAAATATGTTACGTTCGATTATGATTTAAACATGTTTTTATGTTATGTTAACCTCATTTTTTTGTAGTGCTGGATCTATGAGCACTTTCCTAGTGTGCATCAGTGCGCCACAGATGATACATACCAGGAGACATCCCCACGTGCTTCCCGGGGGCTGACGTCGAAGGCGCATATGAAGGGAATCATAGGAGCTCCGTACAGGGCACGTTGTGATGCTTTGACCATCACAGATGTGTCTTGGTTGCCTTACACTGAGTATCGGGGAGTTAGGGCCTTTGAGCTGATTTCATCATTTCAGGGTCAGCTGAGATGGGGTCATATGGTGGTCACAGCTCGACCGGAGAGGGTGCTATGACAGTTTGGTTACATTCAGAGCATCCCTCCACCGCATGTTAGTGCTCGATTGTCACATGATGATATAGATGACAGGTGGATGCATTTCGCGGATCACGTACTAGCTGTGGGTGAGCTTTGTCTAGTTCCTGGGCAGCTATCTGCGGATTACATGGAGTGATTTTTCCAGATATCTCACCCATTCATGATACCGATCCAGGCAGGTGACCAGCCCAGAGATGCACCTGCCGCAGACCCTGAGGAGTACATGCAGTCGCCCAGCCCCCAGGTTCTAGTGGCATTTGACCCCCCTCCACATGCAGTGGTAAGATTTTTTGTGCGTTTAATGTTTGATGAGTTGTTATTTATTTTAAATTTTATAATAAATGTTTTTAATGACTGTCATAGGATGATTACGACGGCTATGAGGCGATTACACAGAGGTTGGAACGTGTGCTCAACCTTAGGATGGTCACTGCAGACATAGAGTTATATGATATTATGCAGGATTGTCTGACGATCGCCAGAGGGGGAGCTAGTGCTGATGGAAGTGTCAGGGCTCGACAGAGACGGCGCACAGAGCATTGATTATTGTATTTATTTTATGTTTTGTAGTTGACATGATTTTTTGTATTTGTTACACTTTTTAGTTTAATATAGTTGACTTGTTTTGCACACTTTATTATTTTATGATATTAACTGACGTATCGATTCTGATTCCGATTGTGATCCTTAAGCGAAGTTTTGGACTGTTTTAATTTTTTTTTTTAAAAAAAGTGAAGCTAAAATCATGAGTTTTGTTCGTAAGAATTATATTAAAAATAAATTTTTTTAGAAAAGAGGCAGGAAATAAAAAAAAATAGGAATCAGATCGTTTTTTTTATGTTTCAGTACCCATGTTTGGGGTTTTTTTTCGTGGGTGTGCGAGTGGCGTAAGACATTGGAGGGGCACTATTTGTCATGATTGGACATCAAAGAACCCAAAAAAATTATTGCCGTTCCCTGGTTCCATCAAATAACACCTAAAAAAAGAGGCAGGAAATCGACAAAAATAGGAATCAGACCCTTTTTTATGTTTAAGTACCCATGTTTGGGGTTTTTTTTTCGTTGGTGTGCGAGTGGCGTAAGACATTGGAGGGGCGCTATTTGTCATGTTTGGACGTCAAAGAACCCAAAAAGATTATTTTCGTTCCCTGGTTCCATCAAATAACACCTAAAAAAATAGGCAGAAAATCGAAAAAAAATAGGAATCAGACCCTTTTTTATGTTTAAGTACGCATGTTTGGAGTTTTTTTTCGTGGGTGTGCGAGTGGCATAAGACATTGGAGGGGTGCTATTTGTCATGTTTGGACGTCAAAGAACCCAAAAAAATTATTGCCGTGCCCTGGTTCCATTAAATAACATCTAAAAAAAGAGGCAGAAAATCGAAAAAAATAGGAATCTGACCCTTTTTTATGTTTAAGTACCCATGTTTGGGGTTTTTTTTTCGTGGGTGTGCGAGTGTCGTAAGACATTGGAGGGGCGCTATTTGTCATGTTTGGATGTCAAAAAACCCAAAAAAATTATTTTCGTTCCCTGGTTCCATCAAATAACACCTAAAAAAAGAGGCAGAAAATCGAAAAAAATAGGAATCGAATCCTTCTAAGTATGCGTAAGGTTTGAAGGTCAAACAATTAAAATAAATTATCTTTTGACCATTAAAATAACACAATGAACTTTATTATGGGATTTAAACACGTCGTAAACGTATAAAGGTTACATCAACAAAAAAACAAAAAAATTAACATTGCATTCAGTTGTTTAGCGATGTCGCAGTGACCTCGTCTTCGAATTGCACAACATATTTAGTAAAGACAGCTAAAATTTCTATTGGTCCATATTTTTTCCAGTAGTTAGATTGTACTAACACCTTCAGCAGTTCTTCGTTGGTCTTCAGCTCATTAATTTCATATTTTATAAGCATATCTGAATACTCAAAGCAACCTGGTTGGTGGAAAAACAATCGTCTTACCATTTGTGATTCGTGAATTCCAAGAGGGGGAATCCCTTGAGGTGCAACTTGTTTTATTAAATCCTTCAGTTCATCGATGGTACATGTTGAAGGAATTTGAAATTTCTTAGGATTTTTTCCTGTGAACGCGCATCCAACAAATTTGTTCTGCGGTGGCATATTCTATTTCCTGTTGTAATACAGGATCGCGTCATGAGTACGGGGCATAGTGCATTGAAGTAAGTTTATTATTCCATCTGGTGTTCTTCCAACGGTGCATAATAACTCAATCGGACCAACACAAGAAAATTGATCATTACACATTAACATTGTGTTGACATCGTCATCATTTATCAATTTCATACACTGAAAGCGAATTTGGTTACCTGTATGGGTGAATGGCTTCCGGTAGTGAATTTCATCCAAAAATTGTTTGTCGGATAGTTGAAGGGTATTGTGTATTCTGATTTTTAAGCTTGCAAAATCACAACTGTTTGGTACTCGAGTGGGCATCGGAGTCGAAGTTTGAAAGTAAACCCCAGTATCATTGTGAATAATCGATCCATTTGGAAAAATGAAAGCCAACCTTGAGTTGACAATCGTCTGACTGCTAGTTTCTCATAAAAATGCCATACTTTGTGTATCAATTGGGAGACTATGTGAAAGCAAGATAATGTGTGATTTATTAGCCGTGTCTGCTATATATATAGATGGTTGTGATTGACAGATTGATTCACTTTGTTTACAAAAAAATAGACACGCGTGAACATGTTTCGTGTTTATGTTTCCTTCAGAATGTGTAGTCAAGTCAGTCAATGTGTTGTCGCGCTCAAACTTTAATGCGCATGCATGTCATTATGTGTTGTCAATTATGACAATGATGTATGCTACACGTGCAAATGATTTTTGTTGGACCAACAATTTTTTTGCTTAACGAAACGAGTACTTAATAATATTAATTGGTTATTAATGGCTTACAACAAATTATATCGCATAATGAATACAATTACATAAACAATGCATGTTTAGTCTTCATTTAGGTCGACATAGTGTCTTTTGAATGACATCAAGCTTGTGTATTGCTGCATTCTACTAATATATGGAGTTGTCCATTGCTTTGCCTGAGAATAACAATTGCTTGACCACAACAACGCTGGAGGCGGTAAGGGACAATGGTCTTTCAAATAAACCTGTTGTACATGAACAAAGATTATATCATGCGGTGACCGACTCAAATGAACCAGCGAAGTCATTGCATAATTGTTATACTAACTATATTCAATGTACCTGAACAAAATGATTTCTAAACACGTGACCGACACATATCATCCGGTGCCTAGAAGAATCAGGTGGTGGTTGACTTCTAAGAGGAAAAAATGTCATGCTTTGTTGTCGGGACAATGATACAAGGATTTCGTTATACCGTGATGCAATCACATATCCCATCTTCGTTATATCCATCCACTTGTCCACACTAACCTGAATACCCAAACATACACATATAAGTAATTTAAAGTTTGTTATTTAAAAAATTAACCTAAAAACATACCTTCATAAACCCATCAACAAGTAGGGACAACTTTAATTGTTCAAATCTCTCTGTGCCACCGAAGTGCTTCATGTACTCATGCGACCACCTGCCAAGTTCTTTAATCAATTCATTATGCACTAACGGTCACAAATCTTCCCCCATACCTAATAAAGCGACAATGGACCGATATCCACAATTACCGTCCGCTTTCACATCCACAACGTCACGAATGAAACCTTGAATGAATGGTACAAATTGATCCAACATCGGGATGATCCTTGTTGGCTGAGGCAGTTCAGAACATGATGCACGACGTTTGACTGGAGAGTTGCTGATTTGAACAGAATGAAAAACATCAACATACTCCCAGTAAGACGGATCACGTTTTGTGGATCTTTGACTTCTTTTCATCGATCGGTTTCTTCAGTGCACCTTTAGTGTTGACCTTTGACGGAGGATGGCACATAGAGTTGTGATCAGGGTATGCAATTTCTCGAAGTTTACTCATTAGATTTACTTTGCCAGACACATCAAGTTCGTCAAACCTTTTAGATATGGTCTCAATCTCTTCCTTGATGCTGACTTCGGCCTCACATAACCCTTGGTCTGAAAAGCAAAGTCTCCTCCAGAAAATATGGACTGACTCCACCGTGATGCTGCCAACAGTATACCTAGAAAGCTCACATGCACAAGGAAGACCGTGCATGCTTCTCATCACACAACCACAAGATGAAGGATTGTTGCCGAGATAACATAGACGGTCAACCTCAGAAGCAATCTGATTTAAAGCATCCCTTGAAACCATCCCAAGAAGCCTCTTGTATAAGGTTTTTTTAAATACATGTCCAATCACATGCGTATTGGTTTCAAAGGATGCTTTAATTTCAACGTGTTGCAGCGTGATCATGTTGTTCATGGCATCCCAAACACTACATAGGTCTCCAAGGCTATTTTGTAGTAGTCTTTTTAGAGCCCAATGAGCTGATTCAACCCTACATTTAAAATACACAACAAACATGAACAATATACAACAATTAAATACCATTTATTAATAATCCTTACTAACAAATAAAATCAGTTCTTAATACCTGTTTGTTGTTGTGTTGCCTAGGTGCATGACCTTATTCCTCTATGCTGTAATAAATTTTTCCTTATGGGGGATAATCCATGTGTCGTTAACATAGTCAATGAACATCGGCCAATGCGAACAAGCAACTTGAAACTTCTGAAGTGACTCAGCGAACTACTGTTCTGACGGACAATCAACCAAAGTACCCCAGTTATCCATTACATAGTCCCAGACATTTTTTTCACCGATTAAAGATTTGCACTTCGCCTTCACATTCTTATCGATATGAAACCTGCACAACAAATTTGTACACTCCGGGAACACAGTTTTCACTGCATTCATAAGTGTTAGGTCTTTGTCAGTGATAATAACAACAGGGTGGCGATCGTTTCTTAAAAATAGGTCTCGAAATCGTTCCAAAGCCCATACAATATTATTAACACGCTCAGCCTCCAGATATTAGGAAACAAATATTAGGAAAAAATATTAGTGCTAGCTCGTGTGTTCAAATAATTTAAGTACAAATAGAAAAAATATAAGTGAAAAAAAAATAAGTTTATAAATAATCAAAGTAAACATATTTAGTACATAATGATTTATTTTTTCTTTGAATTAATGAAAAGTAATAAACAATAGTCAAATATAATCAAGGAAGAAAGAAAGTAATATTATTTGTAGCCAAATACAATCAAGAATAAAAACAGTGAATATTGGAACCAAAAAAGCGATATATATAAATTAGAAGCCAACAAAATATGTTTATAACTATTAAGAAATTGTTTGATGCCGTAAGGTATTTGAGTAACAACATTAATCAAAATAAAAATCAAAGGAAGAAAGTAATATTTTTTTGTATGCAAATAGTCAAATATAATCAACAAAAATAGTGAATATTGGAAAGCGGTAAGGTATTTGATTAACAACATTAATCAAAATACAAATCAAAGGAAGAAAAATTTGTCTGTGCCGATGTAGGGGCTGATACTCCTATTTATGTATTGAAAAGTTGGAATAATTAATATTGACTTACATGTAAGTAATAAAGTATGATTTTAAGGTAACGTGTTAATATTATATATTGTTTGATATTGTTTAGAATAAAAGAAAGTACATGAAAGAACCTTTAGGATGCACATAACTACAATCAGATATTAGTAGTGTCAGTCTGTGCCTTCAAATTGTTGACTGCATTTTTTTGTCTTCTTTTTTTTATTGAATTCACTCCATCATAAATTAAAGAAAGCAATACACACACAAAAATTACATAACATTCGTCCCCGTTTAATCTACAATTAAAATTCATAGAACATTACATATGATAATCGAAATCTTACAACATTAATAAAAATATGAGAAGAATACACATGACAGAACCTTTGGGATGCACATGACTACAATCAAATGTTAGTAGTGTCAGCCCGTGCCTTCAAATTATTGACTACATTTTTTTATCTTTTTTTTTTGACCGAATGCCCTCCACCATAAATTAAAGAAAAATATTAGTGTTAGTTCGTGCCTTTAAATAATCTAAGTACATAGTCTAACAAAATATAATATTTAAATATTAAATGTAACAAAAAAATATACATTTGATACATAATAAACAAAGACATATTATTAATATAATTTAATAATTTTTTATCCTTAAATTAAATAAAAGACATATTATCAATATTTGTTGATTTTTTTTATCATACATCATGCGCGCATTTTTTAATCATAAAAAAAGATGGATGAGAATAGACACAATGAAAAACATCAACAAATCCATTATAATTTTGTAGAAAACATTTTGATTCCTTAAATGAAAAACATCAAGAAATCCATTATACCAAAAAACGATAATGAATTTTTTTTTTTTAAAAAAATATTATATAGTTGTAACAAATCTACAATGGGTGAGAGATATCTTATATCAACACATTTGAGATAAACAATTTTGGAGTAGTTAAATCTTAAAATATATCTACAATGCGTGAGAGATATCCTATATTGACCATGATTACCATAAAAACAAATACAAAACTAAAGCTGGTTTTAATAATAAGTTAAAATTGTTAGTTTAATATTTAAAATTAATTGTTAAGTATCTACTAATTAGGAATAAGTCAATGTCTAAATTATCATTATTTTCATATCCTAACAGAATATGCTTATTAATTTGAAAATTATGATTATTTCCATATCCTACATTTAAAATGGATTGTTAAGTAGCTATTAATTCGAAATGAAAATTAACAAAAATACGAATAAAATATGCTTATTAATTAAACGTTCATAAATTGACCACGATTACGGCAAAAACAAATACAAAATTGAAATTGATTTTAATAATATGTTAAAATTGATAGCATTAATATTTAAATTGATTTTTAAGTACCTACTAATTTGAATTGAAGCTGGTTCAATGCAATTTTTTTTATCAATTTAATTAAATTAAATTTTAAAAGTTTAATTTTAATCTTTTATATATTTAAATTATATTTATTAGTTTTTTTTTCATTTGAAACATTAATCTTATGTTAACATTTAAATTTTAAAATAATTAATTTATTATAATGATTTGTTTAATTTAAGAAAAAATAACTACATAATTAGGAATACAAAATTGAAGTTTGTTTTAATAATATGTTAAAATTGATAGTGTAATATTTAAAATTGAATCTAAAGTAACATAAAATTATGATTATTTGCATACCCTAACATAATATGTTTATTAATTTGAAAATTATGATTATTTCCATATTGGAACAGAATATTTAAAATTGATTGTTAAGTACCTATTAATGGAAAAATCTTTCCAAATTTTCTAACGTTTTGTTTCATTTCTAGTATTATAAAATATACTTTTAAATATAATTGATTGTTAAGTATCTATTAATTAAGAATAACTCAACGTCTAAATTATGATTGTTTCTATATTCTAACAGAATATGTTTATTAATTTGAAAATTATGACTAGTTTCATATCCTAATAGAATATTTAAAATTGATTGTTAAGTACATATTAATGGAAAAGTCTTTTTAATTTTTCAACGTTTTGTTTTATTTCTAGTTTTATAATAAAATTTACTTTTGAATGTTTAGAACTGAAACATGATCATTACTTCAGCAAAATGTTTCATAACTAATATTAAAAATGTGTTTATTTTGAGAATACAAAGACAGTTTACTTTTTGTAGTATTTCTACTTTGAAAATTCAAAAACAGATTTTTTTCTCCTTCAAATATCACTATATAATCATGAATATGTACTTTTTTTACTTTTTTCCCGTGTCCTTGGGTAACCGAAAGGCCAATCATTTATTGCATTTCTTTGGTTCCCGAGAAGAAATGCCAAGCGCCAATTTTTTTTTTACCATTTTCCTATCCTCTCATTTCTCTCTACCCAATTGTTATCTTCCCGTTCTCTCTTCCTTCGGACATGCCAAGTGTCATATTTTTTTTTACCATTTCCCGTTCTCTCATTTCTCTCTTTCCAATTGCTATCTTCCCGTTCTCTTTTTCTTCTTTCCATTTTTTCATTTTTATTTCCCATCGCAGCTACATACACACATAATCGTACCTTTCGTAAGTTTTCATTTCCCTCCCCATTTTCTGCGTTTTGTCTTGAATGTTTGAATTTGAAATTGTAAGTAACAGTATTTTTGCTTTTGCAAGCTGTCAATTTGATTTTAGGTTGAAACATAATTGCAATTTTGAAAGAAGCTATCTTCAGTTCGTACGTTTTTGCCCGTGGGATATGGACCAGGAAAACTTTATATCGGATGCCGTGTCCACTTCAGTGTTTTCCCCGTTATAGAAAGTATTGGATAAGCTTCACAATTTTATTCAGTAAGTTTTTTTATAGCGCTATTTCTTTCTTATGTAAAAAAATTAAATAGAGTATTATTGGCTTCTTTTACAGTTACCTTGGTACTTTTAACCATTTGTCTGACCTACAAAAAAGTCAGTTCCCTTAGTCTTAGTCTTAAATTTTGATTAAATTAAAGTATAATTAAACATGACATTTCTAAAATAATTTAAAAAAACTAATTGTTTTTATTACTTAGAAATTACTTCAAAGTATAAATACAATATTTATTTGTTTAGAACCAAGAATTATTTTTACTCACCACCATAAGACATTTCAAGACAATGTACAGAATCCAATTACTCTTGACAGTGTAATATTAACTTAAATCACTTTTAATTCTATCAAACTATGAAGTAGCACACAATTTATAAGTCTTGTTCCAAATCAATCCATTAAACATTAAAAATCCAAAATGGTTACTTTTCTTAAATTCAATTCCAATTCTATGTTTTCTTAAATTCAATTCCAATTCTATGTTTTCTTAAATTCAATTCCAATTCTATTAACTACAATGGTAAAGTGATTTTATTTTTGGAACCCAAAAATATATACATTGAGGTCTCTAAAAACCCACTTCCATATATATCTACACAACTGGGTGGCTACAAAAGAGTAAAAACCTCTAAATCCTCAAACTACTAACCTACTACTATATCAGAAAGTTAAAAATCACCGATGAAATATGTTACATAATACGAAGGGAAGTGGATATTACATACATTATCTTTGTTAGCATAGACAATTTTACTTTTCCAATATCATTTTCTCGCATCATTCCATCTCATTTGCAGACAGCCTTAAGCCTATTGTTAATTATTAAATATTAACATGTATATTATACTATTACTATAAATTCACAATATTGAATGTTTTCCTGATTATCAACTCCCATACAATTGTCAATTAATTTTTTGTCAAGAATTCCTATCATTGCTACATCAGAACGCAAAAATGCAACGCAAACAAATATATTGAACCTTTACACCACCAAAAAAAGGACGAAAGCACAAAAAGGTGGAGATGGCTGAGGAGCACAAAAAAATTTAAGATTTTGTGTTGCGAGAACTCAGAAAACAAAATAAAGGCAGAACATCCCAAAAAATTAAAGGTTTTGGGTTGCAAAAAATAAAAAAACAAAAAAAAAGTTATCTAATGATACAATATAAACCCAAAATGCAACGCAAGGTGTAGAAGATTTTTGCAGTGCAAGAACTCAGAAAACAAACTTGTACTCATGGAGCTTTTTGCAATGCCAAAAGTCCTTGTCGTTAAATGCAATGCTCAGGAACACCAAACAAATTTAAGCTTTTCGTAGTGCGAGAACTCAGAAAACAAAATAAAGGAAGAACACCCAAAAAAATTAAAGTTTTTGTCTTGCGAAAAATCATAAAACCCCAAAAAAGTGGGTATAGGAAAGAATGAACACGTTCGAGAAGGCTGACGAAGATGAAAAAATTTAACAGTAAACCAAAAAATCAAAGAAAAGGAACCTGTACTCATGGAGTTTTCAGATAAAAATTGCACTTGTTGTGTGCTCTTCCACCTTTCCTGTATGCAATAGAGACTCATAAAGAAGGTTGAATAAAAAAAAATTAAGCTTTTGTCTTGCGAAAAGTCATAAAACAAAACATATGCGGGACGTCAAAGAAGGCTGAGGCTGACCAAAAAATTTAAGCTTTTGTATTGTGAGAAACAAAGAAAACGTAGACAGAGAAACAAAGAAAACAAACCTATTTGAGATAAAAATCGAAGTATTTTTGAGATAAAAATCGCAATTTTAGTGTGTTCTTCCACCTTCTCTGCATACAACATGTCAAAAAATATATTGAACCATTACACCACCAAAAAAGGACGAAAACACAAAAAGTTGGGTATAGGAAGGAATAAGCACCTTGGAGAAGGCTCGGGAACACAAAAAAATTTAAACTTTTGTATTGCGAGAAGTTAGAAAACAAAATAAAGGCAGAACATCCAAAAAAAATTAAGCTTTTGTGTTTACGAACCTGTACTCATGGAGTTTTTGAGATAAAAATCGCAGCTTTAATGTGTTTTTCCACCTTCTCTACATACAACATGCCAAAAAATATATTGAACCATTACACCACCAAAAAAGGACAAAAACACAAAAAGTTGGGTATAAGAAGCAATGAGCACCTTGGAGAAGGCTCAGGAACACAAAAAAATTTAAACTTTTGTATTGCGAGAAGTTAGAAAATAAAATAAAGGCAGAACACCCAAAAAAAATTTAAGCTTTTGTGTTTACGAACCTGTACTCATGGAATCACAACTTTAATGTGTTCTTCCACCTGCATACAACATGCCAAAAAATATATTGAACCATTACACCACCAAAAAAGGACAAAAACACAAAATGTTGGGTATAGGAAGCAATGAGCTCGTTGGAGAAGGCTCAGGAACACAAAAAAATTTAAATTTTTGTATTGCGAGAAGTCAGAAAACAAAATAAAGATAGAACACCCAAAAAAATTTAAGCTTTTGTGTTTACGAACCTATACTCATGGAGTTTTTGAGATAAAAATCGCAGCTTTAGTGTGTTCTTCCACCTTCTCTGCATACAACATGCCAAAAAATATATTGAACCATTATAGCACCAAAAAAGGACGAAAATACAAAAACTGGGTATAGGAAACAATGAGCACGCTGGAGAAGGCTCAAGAACACAAAAAAAATTTAAACTTTTGTATTCCAAGAAGTCACACAGTTTTGGTGTTAAAAATCACAACTTTAGATGCTAAAAAAACACAGAAGACGGGTTTAAGCTTTTGGATTGTGAAAAATAAAAAAACAAAAAAAAAGGTTACCCAATGATACAGATATAAACCGAAAATGCAACGCAAGATGTAGAAGGCTTAGGAACACAAAAAAATGTAAACCTTTTGTAGTTGAAGAACTCAGTCAAAACAAAAATGGAACCAAAATGAAAATAGAACTAAACAGAATATGGAGAGGAACAAAAATGGAAGATGGAGAGGATGCAAATTTCAGTTCATAAGCAAATTCAAAATGGAAACGTATTTGGAAAATGCAAACAATTAATGGTGCCACAATTATTATTTGGAAAAGGTGCATCAATAATTGTGCCACAATTAATGCAGGGCAGGTAGAAATGACGGAAATGAAAAAAAATGGAAATGCACTAATTAATTAATGCACGTTGATAGAAATTTGGTAAGAATTAGGGGAGGCCGGAATGGACGACACGTGGTACTGCGTTGGTAGTCAAGGCCTTGTTTGTATAAAAACTATAGATAGATAGAAGATAAAGAATATAGATGTAGTTTCAGTAAAGGTAGGTTTGAAAAGAAAAGTCGCATAACATTGTTACATTAATACATATGTAATACATCACAACAACATAAATTCTACATTATGATACCATTAAGGTAGATCACAATTTCAAACATAGAGAAATATATTGTAGGCTGATATAGTACATCAGATGCAATATGGAAATGCCTACTTATTTAAGGACACACTAACAAATAAAGACTTAAGTAACCGATTTGGCAAACTAGAGAAGGTGGCCCTCAGGGAAGATGTGACACACTGGAGCAGCTCCGATCCAGGCTTGGTTTTAAGCTTTAACTCTAGTTCCATCTTCTCCCTCCAAAGGCATAAAATGCGCAGTAGTATTTGATATCTCATGACACATAAACACAACATATGGGTAATCCATAGGATGACAAACAATGACTTTATCTTCTGCTAACAACTTCACTCCATCTTTCACCGAAAATTTTTGGGAATTACTTTCCTTTTCTGCTTTTGTAGAAATAACTCGGGCATTCTTCCCAAGCTTAGAAGTGACAAAATCTACCATGGACTCTAATGAAGTTGCACAATATCTTTCTTCTCCAGTTATTGCAGGCACTTCACACATACTAATGGTTTCCTCTACAATCTTAACATTTTCTGGCTCTGGGTTCACAAAAAGCATCTCAACTATTTCTTTTATCTTTGCTGATGACAACGGTATATGTTGTGCAATTTGGCGAGGCAACAATGGGGTTACATTTTCTCTTTTCTTGAAGTGAGCATCCAATTTTGTGCCAGGCCTTAATCTTTCTTCAAAGAAAACTTGGTCTGCTTTTGGGATGTCATGTTGATGACCATTAGCAACAAGGATCGTTTCATCTTCTTGTGAAAGACATCTTTTTGCAACAAATGTTTTCTTAACATCGTACCAAAGAGGAGGGACATCTTCTGATTGGGTTTTCTTAACACCATACCAAAGAGGAGGTTGATCTTCAGATTGAGTTTGAGGAAGTTGATTTTCAGTTTGAATTTTCTTAACACCGTTGGCAAGGGGAAAGTGATCTTCTGATTGGGTTTTCTTAAACACCGTACCAAAGTGGAGGTTGATCTTTGGATTGAGTTTTCTTAGCACCATACCAAAGAAGTTGATTTGTTGATTGGGTTTTCTTAGCACCATACCAAAGAGGAAGTTGATATGTTGATTGGGTTTTCTTAGCAACATACTAAAAAGGAAATTGATATTCTAACTAATTTTTCTTAACACCGTACCAATTTGGATGAAAAAAACTTAATTTTAAATCAAATCCTTTATTAAAAGTGGGATAGAGTTGAAAAAAGTAAATAAATAGTGAGACCAGATACATATCTAAGATTATGTTTGAAAAAAAATAGAAAGTTTTAAAATTATATAAAATTGTTTGATATCAAGATAAATTTGTTTGATGTGATGTGCAGACTACACTTTCTCCAAGTAATGTTGAAAAGTTATCATTAAAATTAAGGTATATTTGATTTATAGGAGGCGATTGGTACAAGGGAAATTTTTAGTTTCCATGAAATCTTAAGTTGGGAAAGAAATTTTCCATGTTTGATTTACTTTTTAAAAACATGCCTTTAGACCCTCAAGTATCGCAATTATGTAGATTTAGTTTCTTGGATTTTTAATTGTGTCAATTGGTTCCCTAAGGTATTGTAAATGTTTGATTTTAGTCTCTCAAATTTTAATTGTGTCAATTGGATTTGTTAGGTATTGCAATTGTGTGATTTTCATCCCAAAAAATAGTTCCAATCACACTTTTATAAAATTTGAGGGACTAAAATTGTACAATTATAATACTTGGAAGACCCAATTGGTACAATTGAAATATGAGAAACTAAAATCACACAATTGTAATACTTAAGAGACCAAAAGTGCAATTAAGCCCAAAAGATAACATTAGCATGAAACAATGTTTTTGGGAATGCTTTTCAACTTTCTTTTCCATAACTTTGTTCCAATGGAGGATGTGAGAAGTACCTCATTACTGTTTTATTAGATTATTTAAAGTGATAAATAATTAAAGTTTTCATAAAAATATCAATTACTCTCTTATTTCATGAAACTTATATAAATATTGGTTTTGGTCCTTGTAATATACCTTTTTTTTGTCCTTATAAAATTATTATTTTTTTAAAATATTCCTTTTATTTTTTTATTTTGAAATATTTTATTTTAAAATATTTTATAGGCAGTAAAAGAAAATGGTTTACATGTTACAAAGACAAGGACGAAAAAATGAATGCATTACAAGAACTAAAATGAAATAACAATGACTAAAAGAAAAAAAAAGAATCTTATAATAATGAAATGAATACATTATAAGAACTAAAACTATATTTATGAGCAAGGTTGTTAAACTTGAAAGTTCATGTAAATTTATAAAGTTCGTGTAAACTTGACTCATAAAGTTTACTAGTAGACTCGTAAGAGTTTATATAATAAAAAATAATTTAAAAACCTATTAATGACATATACACTTAACAAAGTACTATATTTGCTTGGTTAAAAGAAACTTTACAAAATACTTTTACCAGAGCAATAATTTAACATTTGAACTGTATAATAAAGTCAAACAACAGATCACAATAATACAAATGTAATAGTACATTAATACTAAATAATACCAAAATTATATATAAATACATAAAAACATAAGTTATTAAAGTGAAAACATTTTAAAAATGAGTTAATTTCTTCAAATTGTTTGAATCATGGTAAAACATTGTCATTGTGGGATTTATGGGATCCAAATTATAGTTGATTTGAAACTCGTTGACTCGCTACCTAACTTGAGAGTTTATGTGATTTTACACGAGTTTACCCAAAAAAAATATTTACTAAAATTGTAAGAGTTTAGTTAATCAAGAATTTGATAAAGATATTTACAAAAAATGAACCAAAAAGTATAATAATACAAAAACTAAAAATATATTTGAATTTTAAATATTTAAATCATAAATATTTTTATAAATATTTATAATTAACCAAACAGATTTTAATTATATTTGAAAATCATAATTCTTAAGATTTATGAATCTTTTATATGCATCACTACTAGAAAACAAGCAATTATGATTGCAATACGACATCGATCGTTCGTGGACCGCTGTAGAATACACGCGGTGACATTTTTGTAAATCCCGCGAAACTAACGACGTTGTTTTTCACAAAAAACGCAGTGATATTTGACGCGCCTCATTAAGCGACTACGTTGCAGTAAAAAATGTCGTTGTATGAAGTTGCACACATTGTTAGTACAACACCGTCATTGTAACAATGTTTTAGAATATTTTTAATCTCGGAAAAAATCGTGCCGCGCACAAAGTGCCCTTCATCCTCGAAAAATATAGCTAGGAAAGTGCCCTTCATCCGTAGTCTCGCGCGTAACCCCCTTCCTCCGAGAAACCTCCCCTCCATCGTGCGGCCGTCGTGGACTCTGTCGTCAGCTTTCGTACTTCGTGGGTTGTGGGCTTCAACTAACAGGCATATAGTACGAGGTACTCTTATACCTGCCGTACTCACCTCCATGATTTAGGGTTGTAAACCCATTTTAACTCTTGAAACACTGTTGACATCAGTAGTGCATATTATTTCTCCTACATTGATGGTCACTGTGTGTGTGAAGTTCTTTATGAAGAATTTCTAAAAAAAATTTGTTTCTGTTTTCAAGTAATCTCCCAAATATCTCCCATGTTTAGCTGCATCTTATTTGAATGTAAAGTGCAAAAAAATGGTACAAGTCCATGATGTAGTACTAGAGGACAAACATAAAAAGTTTGTAATAGCTTTATCTATAGTTGAATGTTCTGAAGGCTGAAAAATTAACTTTTGTGAAAATGTTGAAAGATTTGAAAATGTTTTTAAAGGTTAAAATAAGAATAATTTTAGCAAAAAACCCTAGCTGATGAATTTGTTGAAGAGTGTAAGGTGACTGTGTGTGATGAACAGATGAAATCCAATGTGCCTTTTCATTCAGGCCACAACTCTGGATGAAATGGAAATGAACAGGCTCTTCTGGGAAGCTTGCTTGGCATCTTGAGATTGTGTTAATTTCTTGGCTTTCCCTTTTTCTAAATCACCCATGTAGCAGCATTAATGGTCACTTAGCTTAGATTTTCTTTTCTTTTTAAATGTAGCAGCTTAGACAAATTTTTAATGTTATGTAAATATTTACCTTAATCCAACATTTTCAATGATGATCCTGTATGATTATAATAATTTATGCACTACCTCGTCAGTCGATTTCACTGGCTTTGCCTACAAATAGTTCTTTTAAAAGAAATACTAAGAACATGATTCATGTGTTTGTTCTAATGCAATTATCAGCTAAAAGAAATAGTTACATGATTATTATACACTTTAATAGAACTAGAGACTCCAATGGAATAAGTCAGACAGTTAGGCTTCTAGTTGTTATTCATTCCTTTTTTAAAATAAGTAAGATTTAATGAAAGCTTTCCCATAGCAAGAGCATATACTCTAGCATGCACTTTGGAATGCTGATTATATATCCCTGCAGTCAATATACTGAATGTTGATTTCATTTTCTCAATTTAAGAAACCTTTCTTCTTGGGTGGTGAGAAATAAAAATTTACCTTTCTCCTTTGCCCCTCTTTTATTATTTTGAATGGAGTCTTGCTTCTTAATTACTGTGTCAAATTAAATGCTACTCAAACTTTAATGCATAGTGTGATTGTCATTCTTTGCTAATGAAAGACATTTTGATGCAATTGAAGAAAGAAATGATGTCTCCACAAAATCGGAAGCTAGCTCAGTCACCTGAAGGTAAATAATACAATTAATACAACTCAACATATTATATTGGTAGAGACATACACTGTCACATGTTTGCAGGCGTACACAAATGCTCATAGGATAAATTTGTATCTTCAAATGACTGATGAGGTTAGTATCATTGAATTAATCTTTGAATCGATATTTTAGTTTACATAACTTCACTTTCAATGCTTGGTATGAAACTCTGCTTCCATGTGCAGGCTCCTCTAATTTAAATCCTTGTGTGCCCACAAATTATTGTCGACATAGAATTATTACTTTGATCCGTTGTTCCATTCAATTCAATTCACTAAAATTTATCTTCCCATTTCTATTCTTATTCCTAACGAGGTAGGTTATATAGATTTGTAGCTTATTTTTGTATCTTCCATTTTTCTCCCTACTCTTTGAATACACTACATTTTTTACCCTCTCTTAATCACTTTTACATTACTCTATAACTATCTTAGTTTTTAATACACTTCCTGAATTTTTTAATTTTTAGTAAACTATATAATCTTCAGTTATTTAGTTGTTTTGTGTTGACTAACCTTTCTTTGTCATTCTGCCGGAGAATATCATTGTCCAATGCTAAACAAATATTTCACTGAATTTACACATATTGTAGCAGTGAAGACCACAGGAAACGTATTATGCTATGAGGTTCATTT